>NC_132922.1:17110714-18360714 GCF_047675955.1 Chlorocebus sabaeus
TATGCTAATAAGGGACCCTCAGCTGACTGTAAATAGCAGCGTATTTGGTGTGCTTGAAGGGAAAGCCTAGACAGTGTACAGAATTTTCTGCAACCACATGGAAAAGTTGTCTCTACCGCAGTGTTGTGATTGAGCCTCTCTTCAAATGGCACATCTCACAAAGTATGGCAGGAACCTGGAGATTAGAAAGGGAAACTTTAGAGCCGAGATGGAAGGAATGAAAACAGAGTGATGACAAATAAAGAGATTGCTCAGGGTGGACATGAGTGGTGACTGGACTGGGCAGGCCTGGCACAGAGGCCTGGAGTAGGGGTGGACGCTCTGGCTCATGGGGACAAAGCGACTTTGGCAGAATGCATTTGACATGGGATTTCAGAATGGTTAGTTAAGTGGTTTTCTGTATGGTTTTATTAATTTTCATCCTTCATTCCTTGTTTCTTTTTTCATTTGCCACATCAGAGAACTAGTGCTAGTTGGTTTCTTGAGTACATTCACTAGTGCTTGGGACTGTTCACAAAAGAAGCATCTGTTGGGTCAAAAGCCTTCTCCAGTAACCTGTGGCTTCGAGCCCTCGATTCCACTGTGGGGATTTGAGTGTTCTCAAGTGGGTGTATTGATCTTTAAGGGCTCCTCTGTGGCTTTTTGGATTTCTGCAAGATTATAATCTGACCCCAAGGAAATATTGAGTAGATGAGGAGGAGAACTGGGTCAACAGAGAGTCCAGGAGTGTATCAATACTGGAAAGGAAAAGAAAAAGCTCTTATTCTGTCGTAGCAGCTGAGAGTGGATTCACAAAATACACCTCCAAAAGAGGTCCTTGATGGAAAATGTCAGTGATTGACTCAGAGTCAGTCAGAAGCACTCATTGGGATGCCTCCCAATAGTTCTAGAGCCTGGTTTCATTGGATATTACAAGAAAATGAATCGATAAATCCATGGTACACTGTGGGGGTAGATGGATGGATGAATGGGTAGGAAGATGAGTGAGGGGGTGAATGAGTGAATACATGAAGGAGATGGAGGGAGGAAAGAAGAGACCCACCAACGTGGGCCGTGCAGGAACAGGTGTTGATATATTTGGAGAGGGAGAGTGCAACGTGTACAGTGAAGAGAGGTATCCTTTGGGTATCAGTTGGATGTTTTAAACAAGTAAGAACTCATTCATTTGATCTATAATGAGATCTTGGTTGTTGACCCTGGTCTTGTGGCTCCATAATGTCTGTGCTCTGAATAGGCATCTTGGCAGGTCTTTTTGCCTTCTCGTATTTGCAGGATGGCTGCAGGGTCTCCAACCATGAGCCAACAGTAACATTTATCCCCTTCTCGCTAACCGGTTGTTAAACATTTACCAACACACTCTGGCTCCATGTCTTGTAGTCACAGCAAGTGACATAGTAGAGGCTCAGTAAATATTTTGGGGGTGGCCAGGTGTGGTGGCTCGTGCCTCTAATCCTAGCACTTCGGGAGGCTGAGGCAGGTGGATTGATCTTGAATGCAGGAATTCAAGACCAGCCTGGGCAACATGGTGAAAACCTGTCTCTACAAAAAGTATGTAAGTTAGCTGGGTGTAGTGGTACACGCCTGTGGTCCCAGCTACTCAGGAGACTGAGATGGAAGGATCGCTTGAGCCTGGGAGGTCAAGGCTGCAGTGAGCTGTGATCGCACCACTGTTTTTGAGCCTGGGTGACTGAGATTCTGTTTCAAAACAACAACAGCAACAACAAAGAAAATTAAAAGAAAAAAATTTCTGAACAAATGCACAGATGAAGTAGAGTTGCCATATAAAAATGTAGTTCCCTCTGTTAAATTGGAATTTCACATAAACAATGGACAATTTTTTTAGTATAAATATATCCTAATATTGCAGGGCACATGTTTATACAAAAAAATGTATTGTTTATCAGAAATTCAAATCTAACGGCCATCCTATAGTTTAATTTGCTAAATTTGTCAACCCGAGGATATAGGAATCATTTTATGGGAACAGATTTGAAGGCTTATCTCTGTTTCCCCAAGTAAGGGCTACCTGTGACCTGTGTTGATCATACTTAATTAAGCATATGGGGCGAGATGGAAATTTGAGTGTACATTGTGCAAGGAACTGGGACAATTTATCTGGAGGGAAACATGAGTTTGGAATTAGTAGTTAGTAATGGGGAGTTAACTCAGAATTAAATAAATTTGTGGATGGTTTGTAACTCTTTAGAGAAATTTCTTAGTGCTGGTTTCAGAACAGTAAAAGGAAAGTCATTGTCAGCTGGGATCTGCCGCGTTTCCATGGGGGCCCTTTGCTCAGTGATGTCTGTCTGTGATCCTGGGAGAGTGACAACTTTAGCCTCGCCTGTGCGATGCCACTGCAGTTGCAACTGGGGGCTCATCTGCTTTCCAATCCTTGCCACGTGTTGTTTGATTGGGGAGCTAGGGGAAGAGAATTTCTGAACTGGGAACTTGTTTGAAATACAAATACTTGGACTCTGTTTCAGAGGCAGACGTTCTGGGGACGTAGGGCCTGGTGATCCTACATTTCACCCAGCCCTCCAGAGGACCTCAATGCTGGATAAAATTTAGGAGCCACTGCTAAAGATGGTACAAGGGGATGGCGCTGTGGAAGAATGTTTGCTTTGCAGTTAAAAGGATGACTGCATATGCAGTGTGGGGATGAGAGCGCAGCCAGCGAGGAAGACCATTTTGAAAAAGTCACTCAGGTGTTACCCAGTATCCAGTTACCAGTCTGCTCATAGGAACATTAATTCAAAGAACCAGGACAACATGGATCTGTTGTACCTCTAAGAAGTGTTGGAGGACTCAGTGAGCTTGGGAAAAGACCATCCTATTAGTGGTAAAAAGAGATTTCATGAGTGATGTTAAGAAATGGGAAAAGCCTGAGGTGATAGGCCGGTAACTCTGGGTTGTAGGCCTGACATAGCCAGTAACTTAACAGAGTGATCCTCATACAACTGCTTAATTTTCTCTGGACTTCCATTTCTGATTGTGTAAAGTGAAGATTTTGAAGGAACGACTCTAATTCTGATTCTTTCTAGCTCAAGCTTCTCATGCAAAGGTAGGAGCCCAAAGATGGTGGAAGTGGAGCCTCCATCAATTAAGCATGGAGTTCAGGTATTCCTGCTACTTAAATAGCCTCTTCTCCTTCCTGACTTCTTTCCACCTCTTGCCAACATGTCCTTCTGGCAGCATGCCTCCAAAGGATATGAGAGGGGACTGCCTTTGAATTCCAGAGGACAATCTGAAGGGGGTGAGGAATGTGTCCTATGTTCATTACACAAGAGGTAATCTTTCCATAACCTGAGATGGCATAGATTGGAATTTAGAGTATGTGGAAGCAGAGTGGGGTTTGAATGGGTCAGAGAGCTGCATGTGGTTGCTGTTCCTTCATACAAGTACTTGAGGCCAGTTGGGCCAAGGGAGGCCACAGGCCTGAGTGACAACAAGTTGGGTAACAATGCAGGACCATGCCATGGTCAGTTTTACCCGAACAGTGAAAATTATCCTGCCAATTTATTTTGTTTTTCCTTTCTTCTATTGATTTGTTATCAAGATAAATTTATATTACTGTTCTTAATTTGGCATTTATATGATTAAACCAGTTATTATTTGTCATTGTCCTGAGTAGATTATGTGTTGTCTTTTATCTCATTTTCGACTTTGGTCATCTAATTCTATTAAATGGGTATAATTATGTCTCCCAGTTTACAGATGAGGCCTCAGGCTTAGTGAGGGTAAGGAATGTCTCCATGGTATCCCACCAGAGAAGCCGAGGGTTGAACCAGCCGTATCTGACTCTGGAGCTGGGATTTTTTGTCCCCATGCTCTTGAATATGAGGCTATTCTCTGAACAAGGGGGTCCTCATTTTTCCAGGCCAAGACCAGCTTTCTGCATTTCTTTGGAGTTACTTGAGCATGTGTGTGATGGAAGAGGGGCAGCATTTTTAGCCTGCCGATCACCGTGGTGGTAGGAGGGCAGGAGTCAGTCTGCATGGACCAGTTTTCAGGATGATTCCGCTTTTCATTATTAACTACTGGGTACTCATTGTTTTGTTTTGATTGTTTTATTTTGTTTATTTATTTATATACTTTTTCTTTGAGACAGGGTCTTGCTGTCACACAGGCTGGAGTGCAGCAGCACCATCCTGGCTCACTATAGCTTCAACCTCCCAAACTCAAGTGATCCTCTCACCTCAGCCTCCTAAATCGCTGGGAACACAGGCACACGCCACCATAGCTGGCTAAGTTTTTAAATTTTTTTGTAGGCGCGGGGTCTCGCCATGTTGCCCACACTGGTCTTGAACTCCTGGGGTGAATCAATCCTCTCACCTTGGACACCCAAGGTGCTGTGATTACACGTGGGAGCCACTGTGCCCAGTCCTGGGCACTCATTTTAAAGTGCTGAATATCAAGGAGGAAGAGTAAACAAATACATGGATTGATCATTTATGTATTAAGAAACTTTAACCTGAAGGAAAAAAAAAGAAAAAGAAAAAAAGAGCCTAAAACAGAACCACCAATTAGGTAATTAAGAGTGCCGACCTAGTTTGCTGTGTCCAGCTGTGTGTGCTGGCTTGTGTGTTTCAAATAAACCACCAGTGACCACGGAATGAATGAATTCTGAGCTGTGATTGATGTGCCTCCTAGTAGCCAGATATGGTTCCCTGCATTTATGTACTAGTGGAATAGCAGGGGGGATTCCTAGCAAAAGGCTGTTTAGGGATACATTTTAATGTGGTTCCAGAAAGGAGTGGAAACAGCCCTCTCATTTTTCTTTATCTGATCCTGGGGGAGCTGGGACTTTTTTTAAAAAAACCAACTCTATCCATTCCTTTAATGATCATCTGAACAGCCAAACCTTCTGGGACTATCATGTATAATCCTTCTCTAAGCTGAATCTATTTTCCTTCATCTGTAGATATATCTATCCCCCTCCTCCTCTTAAAATAAAACTGATTAATTATAAGAAAATAGATATGAAATGAAGCACTGAGTTTCTTCTTAGCACATCTCAGCCCTCAAGTGATAGGATTTTGCTCTCAAGATGGAGAGGTTCCATAAAGGGCGATTTTTCAGAACAAACACACAACAAATTAGCCACAGGATAGGCAATTTAGGTGCCTTTAAACGTGTAGCTGTCATCCTCACCGTTGACAAATACTTATGATATACCTTCTGTGAGTACAAAGGCGATGCAGAGCAAATTCCTGAGGCACAGAGTCCACACCATGGAAACATAATTTAAATTTCACTCTGGTTGAGGCTGTTGAAGAATGCTCAGGGTCAAGGTTTCTTCCCTGTGTTGTTGCCTCTGCTTTCTTTTTTAGAGACTAATAGGTTAGTGGCTTTTCTTGCTGGCCTCAGCAGGGTGCATGCTACCCACATGTAGACATACACACACACACACACACACACTGTGTACCCCTCACCCCTCACACACACACACTCTCTGTACCCCTCACCCCTCAATTTCTATGACTCTAATTACTGTTTGTTTCCTACACTTCTGCACCCATACTTCTCCACCCATTTCTTTCATCTCTTCACCACTTGGAGTCAAGGAGGGGTTTCCTGATTAATTTCCATTGATGACGGAGTGGACTGCGTGACTCACCTAGTTACCCCATGGCTGGACGCACCTTGTAGTCAGTGGGTTCCTGGCCTCAGTGAACATGCCCCTCTTGTGCTGGTCTCCTCTAGAAGCCTTCGAGCCTGTGATCCGTCTGCTGCTGCCTGCCTGAAGACTGTTGAGATGCTCAGTGCAGGGTCATTTCTCCCACTGAGGCTGGCATCTTTACTGGCTCAAGGCCATTCATTGCCAGTGTTAGGCCTGCCATCCAGGCTCCAGCTTCCCTGTCCAGGTAGGATTTCCCCTTTCCCCGCCCCCCATCCCCAGGGTTGTGCCAAATGGGATAGTGGTAGTGGTTAACATTCTCCAGACTCATACTGCCTGGGGTTGAATCTTGGCATTTGCTCTACTCGTTGGATGGTTTGGTTGGGACAAGTTACTCCAACTTCTCTGGACTTCAGTTTCCTCCTTTACAAAATGGCATACTACTCAATATGCAGCACACGTTAGCTCTTACCTTTATTTTCTGAAATCTGGAGAAGGTAATGCCTGTTTAAAACCCGTATTTCTAGGTCGGGCACTGTGGCTCACACCTATAATCCCAACACTTTGGGAGGCTGAGGCAGGAGGATTACTTGAGGCCGGGAGTTTGAGAGTAACCTGTGCAACATAGCAAGACCCCATCTCTGCAAAAAAAAAAAACTAAAACAATAAAAATAAAAATTAGCCAGGCATAGTGGTGCTCACTTGTAGTCCCAGCTACCTGGGAGGCTGAGGAAGGAGGATCGCTGGGAGCCCAGAAGTTGGAGGCTGCAGTGAGCTATGATCACATCACTGCTGTCCAGCCTGGTGATAAAGCAAGACCCCAACTCTGAAACAAACACAGACAAACTCATATTCTTACCTTTTCCCTTCTGTGTGCTCTTTCCTTTTAGTCTTCTTTCTGCTTGTATCATTTGGCCATAGGTAGCAGTCAGTTTTCCTGAACAGCACCCTGTGTATCAGTCAGCTGTGGACAGCTCACCTAACTTCTCTCCAGTAAGGAGGTCGGCCTCATTCATGGTTTCCAGGGTATCCTTCAGACCCATGTTCTATTCAGTATTTTAGGACACATTTGAACGAAAGTGGGAAGAATTCTAGATTGAGGCATGGTATAGCAGAGGATTTTAACACAGGGGTTAGAACCTTGAAAGAGACCAGTCTATTCTAACCTTCAGATCTTGGTTCTTCCCTGTGTCCTTTCCTGCTTCAGATCCCTGGAACCCTTCGCTCCGGCAGGTTACAAACGTGGGAGCCTGGTGGCCACACCTTGCTCTTGCGCAGCTCCTAACTTAGCTGGGCTCTTCTCTCTCCTGCCTTGCTTCACCTTGTTCACCTGGGGAAACTGCTGCACCTCTGTGGGGTTAAGCTGGAGCTTGATGTCTGTCACCGTACAACTGCTCCTATAACACTTGGCTCACTCTTGCTTGCTTGGGATCTGTATCCAGCACAGTGCCTCGTACACAGCAGGGGCACAATAAACGATGAGCAAATAATTTCCTACATAAAGCTTTGGGACAGTTTGCTACCAAAGATCTTTTCCAGCTGTGTGATTTGTTGCTTTGGACATTTCTAAGTTTTAACTTGTCTTTTGAGAAGAAACATCATACAGCATTTATCTTGCATTCTAATGCCTCTTTTTCAAAATAATGACTTCCCGTTGAAATGTGCCCCTGGTTTTAAAGAATTTTGCCATTTCCTTCTCTAGTGTGTAGGACCACCCCATTACACTGGGATCGGCATACCTGCCATTGTGGTGATCCTTGATTTATTCTACTCAAATGACAGCAGAGCTGTTGGAATGTTATGAATTCCTCAGGAATTTGCATCATTCTATTCCTCTGCTCAGAAAAATCAAATGAGTGCCTTGTGCCCATTGTGACCAGTCTAAATGCCTCTGATTAAAAGAACCTTTTGTGGTCCTCCAGGAACTCTCTGCACCTGCTGCTGTCATTCCCATTCTCCTTTCTCCAGCCAGCCAGGGACGAGTTGTCCCTTTCCCCTTGACACACAGTTTGGCTTCGGAGCCTTTATTGCCACTGTCTTCCTAACTTGTTCCGTTCCCTGGCCAGTTCATCACCATGGCCGTCCATTAGACCGTGACCTAGCCATTTTCTGGGGCCAATTCTTCCAGTTTTCATTTTTAATTTGATTCTTTGATTCACAGGTTCAGTGTCTTCTCTTCTGAGAAGACTTTAGTCTTTTAAAACCTTTCCCCAGACTGGTTATTCCTCAAAGGCTTAACACTGAATACAATTTGTATTACATTATTCTGCATTCTTAAGTTTGTTTTTTTTTTTTTTTTTTTTTTAATCTCCATGAATTGCTTGTAAGTGCCTTGCTGTCATGAGCTGTTGTCTTCTGCTCCTTTGGAAAGTGCCCAGGGTAGTTCTTTGCTTGTATGGCTACTCACACAGACATTTGTTGAACGGCAGTAGCATTTTCCAAGTGGGAACGTAGACAGCAGGGACAGTGGAATTATACGGTGATGATGAAGTTTTCCTTTTTTTTTTTGTTTTCCACCTAGCAAAGGTCTGATGAGAGAGGAAAGTACATCAAAGTAGCACTGGCCAACTGGGCATGGTTACTCACACCTGTAATCCTAGCACTTTGAGAGGCCGAGGTGGGCGGATCACCTGAGGTCAGGAGTTCGAGACCAGCCTTGAACTAACTTTGCTAACGTGGCAAAATCCCGTCTGTACGAAAAATGTAAAAATTAGCTGGGCGTGGTGGTGCATGCCTGTAATCCCAGCTACTTAGGAGGCTGAGGCACGAGAATCGCTTCAACCCAGGAATGGAGGTTGCAGTGAGCCAAGATGATACCACTGCACTCCAGCCTGGGTGACAGAGCATTACTCCATCTCAGGGGGAAAAAAAAAAAAAGTGTTGGCTTTAATTATAAAGGAAAAGTTTAATTGGTTCCCAGAGCTTTGTATCATTTTGTGCCTGGGCAAAGCCCATTATTCTCAAAGGCAGCTTCTTATCCCTGCCTTGATTTGGTTGGTGATGCTGCCCTGACATGCTGGCTTTGTTGGAGGAAGATACACTGAAGAGATCAAAAGGTCTGGTTTAGATCTAATGCAGTGCTCAGCCATAGGGCAGCAGTCCCACTGTGTCACCCCCTAGAGCAGAATCATGAAGCTTAAAGCTGGGAAGGGCCTTTTGAGGTTCCTTGGACCACTTTGTCCGTCTATCCATTCATGCATTCAGCAAATATTTATTGGGAAACTGCTAAGTACAAGGTTTTATAGTAAGCACCACGGAGAGTCCCCAAGGAAGCATAAAGTACAAATCGGAGAGCCAATGTCAGTTACATGGTGACTCACTGAAGGATGCTGTGATCATATAGTTGAATGACCTTTAATGAAGGATTTTAAATACCTTTCCTAAGATTTGTAAATATTAAGAAATTAATTTAAGAATTAGAGAATTAGGCCGGGCGCGGTGGCTCACGCCTGTCATCCTAGCACTTTGGGAGGCCGAGGCAGGTGGATCACGAGGTCAGGAGATTGAGACCATCCTGGCTAACACGGTGAAACCCCATCTCCACTAAAAATACAAAAAACTAGCCGGGCGTGGTGGCGGGAGCCTGTAGTCCCAGCTACTCAGGAGGCTGAGGCAGGAGAATGGCATGTACCCGGGAGGCGGAGGTTGCAGTGAGCTGAGATTGCGCCATTGCACTCCAACCTGGGCGACAAAGCAAGACTCCGTCTCAAAAAAAAAAAAATTAATTAATTAATTAAAGAATTAAAATGGAGAAAATGGAGAATAGGTACCTCTAAACAACCTTGCTGCCTGGACCACCCTGAATAGAGAACGAGTTATGAAGGAAGGGCGCCACTGCCTCACCAACGAAGAGTTAAATCCAAGTGCAGTCAGTCCTGGCGTGCATTCAACGCAAATGACTAGTAGGGGTAAAGCTAGATAGACCCTAGATATGAGTCCCAGTGCCACTCTTTTTAGATCCATGACCCTCTGGTAAGTTCCTTCACCTTCCTCAGCCTTGGCTCTCTTACTTGTTAAACAGGGCCTGATGCCAGCAACCTCACAGGTCTAGGCAGCTTCGGGGCATGGTGGGATCGTGTTTTCAGGGTCTTGGAGGTCTGGATTTTAATCCTGGCTCTGCTGCAGGTGAGCGGTGTGGCTTCTGAGAAGTCACTTATTTCCTGTGTGTCTCGTTTTGCTCAGTGGTATGAAAGTGATAATGACTGTGATTGGCTGAATCGTGCCCCTCCATTTCCAAAGTTATGTGTTGAAGCCTTAACCCCCGGTACCCAGGAATGTGACTGTTTGGGGATAGGGTCTTTACAGAGGTGATTAAAGTAAAGTGAGGTCATTATGGTGGCCCCTGGTCCGATGCGACTGGTGTCCCTGTAAGAAGAGGAGATTAGAACACAGATACAGAGGAAAGACCTTGTGAAGACACAGGCAGAAGACGGCCAGCTGCAGGCCAAGGACAGGCCTCAGAAGAAACTAACTCTGGACTGGGCACAGTGGCTCATGCCTGTAATCCCAGCACTTTGGGAGGCTGAGGTGGGCAGATCACAAGGTCAGGAGTTCGAGACCAGCCTGACCAACATTGTGAAACCCCGTCTCTACTGAAAATACAAAAATTAGCTGGGTGTGGTGGCACACGCCTGCAATCCCAGCTACTCAGGAGGCTGAGGCAGGAGAATCGCTTGAACCCGGAGGCAGAGGTTGCAGTGAGCCGAGATCACACCACCGCACTCCGGCCTGGGCGACAGAGCAAGACTCCGTCTCACATACACAAAAAAGAAGAAACAAACTCTGCCAACGCTTTTGATATCAGACTTCCAACCTCCAGAACTCTAAGAGAATGAAGTCCTGTTGTTTCAGCCCCCCAGTCTGGTATTCTGTTACATCCGCCCTAGCAACATAGTACAATGACAATCACCTGAAGGGATGAAATGCCTCAGGCAGGCATGTAATGTCTGTGTTATGGCGAGGGGCACTCAGGAGGGCTCCTGGCTGGGCTGGGTATGAGAGTCTCTGTCTACACAGTGGCCACCACAGCCCCCTTCCAGAGCCTCTTTTCCCCACGGACAGCCTCAGTGCCCAGTGCACTGTCATATTCCTTAGATTTTTCTTTTCTCTTCCCCTCCCTCCTTTCGTCCCTGCAGTAGCAGTTCTGCATCAGCAACTTCTAACTTCTGTTCAGTCCGTGGAGGCTGGACTCACCACAGTGCCAAGCTTGGTTGAAAACACTCTTTTCTCCTCTGGTGCTTTCTTAGTCTCGAGCCTGACATTCTACACAGTGGCCAAGGGAATTTTCCCAAAGGGTCGTACTGGGTGATATTTGGGACTGGATCCTTCTCAGCAGCGTGGACATCATCAGCCTGGTCAGGTGTCATCCTCTCTAAGGCCCTGCCTCATTCCATCCTGTGTGTTTGCACAGATGTCCATATGATGCATCTCTGCTCAGTGATTCTGCAGACCCTTCCAGAGCTAAGCACACTCTGATTCCCTAGTTTCTGTCTCTCTGGCTTCCTCAGATATGCTTGATATTGTTGATTTTTATGGGGGTTCTCGCCCCCAGGGCCCTCACAGTGCTACTAAAATCATAACGGTGACATCAGCCACTTGGGTGTGTGGGTCGACCGTGGGAGGCAGCTCCATCTGGAAACTAAAAAGAGACACAAAATCTCTTTTGCTTCCCCCGGACTTATCTGTATCTCTGCAGGTAGACAGGGCCAAGTGGAGAATTTACAAATTGACACTTCTCTAAAGCAACTTGATATTTTAGAAAGTTCCCTTGATTCCCAAGAACTGAGACCAGGGAGTAGGACTGGCTGCAAAGCCAGAGCAGTTGGAGAAAGAAGGGAGGGAGCATCATGCACGTGTGCTTGGACAGTCTTGGCTGTTGTGCATCAGAAATGTAACCATCAACCCCAGCTATAGGATTTCAGGAACCTAATAAGCACTTCCAGCTGTTAACACCTTGACACTCTCTAAGTTACAGGCAAAGAGATCCCTGGCAAGCCAGCGTTGATTTTATAAATCTCGTTATATGGAGGTTGAATGCTTTTCCTACTCACCTGGATACTCCCTGTATTTTACCAATGGACTCACAGTAAAATGATGGGGTTGCTTGTGCCAAGGGGCAGGTGTGGCCCCGGGAGCTCTCCCTTTCTCACCTGGCAGATGCATCTAGTGTCAGGGCAGTGAAGGAGTGAAGCCAGCATGTTTTCCCCATTCCCTCCCACGTCTTTAGTAGCCATGACATTTTTCAGCTGGAGTTGGTCTCGCGTGCCAGTTCTGGATCTACTGAAGATGACAGAATTCTTACTCGATGATGGGGTAATGGTTTCTTTTTCAGGCTGCTTTCATTCTGCAGTGGTTTCAGGATCTGAGATGCTGTGGATCGGGAAGAATCTGAGATTGTACCTGCCTGAGGGCAGAAAAGGGCCAATTCACAGGGATTTATGTCTCTGTCTTTTGATGAAAAGAACTTCTAAGAAGGTGGGTTAGCTATGCAAATGATCTGGTGCCCAGGTATTTTCTGTCTGGATTTGCCAAATCATTTCCTTTCTTTAAAGCGATTCAGTTTATTTTTACTAGAACCTCTTCCATCCCCTTCCAGGAGGGAAATCTGAAATTACATCAAGTTACTTGTTTAATAATTTTATTAGTTGTCCTGTGACCAAGACTAACTTACCCCAGGTCACACATTGAGTTATGGGCAGAGTTGGGACTTGAACCTGTGGCTTCTTTCCTAGCCTCGAAGCTCATCCCTTATACCAGGATACTCTTGCTGCTTTCTAGGAGCTCCCCCTTCCTGTGTCCTCCTCTGCAGTGCAGATGGTGCCCTGAGAGGGAGCTTTCCCTCTGTTCTCAGGCCCTGACGAGGTCCCTCTTGGCCACTGGAGGCGGTACCCTGGAGGCTTGTGTGGGGGTGTGGGCTGAGCCGTGTGATCCATGTTTGCTATAATGGGAAGCAGCCCCCAGAAGAGAAAGACATGCATTTGTATGCAGCCAGTCTGATGGGGTTGAAATAAACTCAGCAGCACTGATCAAACGACACACAGCCGGCACATTGCAGGGAAGACAAACCAACACGGAATGCTGATTTTTCTCACTGTCATCTTTAGAAACCATCTCTCTTGTCGCCCACCTGGGGCAGTTAACTGTTAGGAGCCAGCCCTGTGTTCAAATCCATTTATTGATGGATGTGTTTTCCATTTATCATCTGTGGGACTCTTGGGGGATGTCTCTTTTCTGAGCTCCAGTTCTTTCATCTATAAACTGGGCATGTTCAGACTAACTCATAGATCTTTAGAGTTAAAATAATGTAAGTGCCTTACACAATGCCCGCACGTATTAAACATTCAGTAGTAGGTAGGTGCTACTATCATCATCAGCAACATTATCATGTTTATTGCCTCATTGACTTGGACGAACGCGGTAGTGTATATAATAAAGTAACCTCTAGAACCTGGCCCATGGTTATGTGTAATAAACGAGAGCTGTTGAAGTAGTGTGGGATAACTCAAAGACCTGAATAATTCAGCAGATACAATGGAGTTGGAAGATTCCAGGGACTCAGATCCTTCTCCCAGCTCTGTATCAAAATAACTGCATTGCCTTGGGCAAGTCGCTTTGCTTTCCATAACTTCACTTTCCTCATCAGTCAAATGGGGCTGAGCGTTGTGTGGTATTGGAAAAGAATAACTGAAATGCTTGGTTCCATGCTGGAATGAAGTAGGGACACGAGCAGTGCTGTCTGATCTGACTTGGTGGGATCGACATTGCTCTTCCTGGAGAGAGCCAGGTCATCACAAGAACCATAAATTGTGCATATCCTTTCACTCCATGATAGACCCTTCAACTCAATGCTTTTATTTCCAGGGAAGTACTGTCTCCAAATATAGATTCTAAAAGAAAAGATGAAAGGGGGTGGAATAGACTGCAAGAATCTGTTCATGACAACACTGTTGAAAACAGCTCAAATTTGAGGCTTCAGCATGCCCAGTGTTGCCAGGTGTGTGTTGTGTTGTGTTGTGTTTCCACCACAGAGTCCTCTGTGGCTGTGGGACCTGTCAGATGCATGGGAAGCGTCTCTTTCTAACTTGTGGGGTGCACCATGGTGGCAAGCGTAGGTGATGGCCATACCCTCCTGTTTTGATGGAAGGACGGTGACTTGGCCAAGGTTTCGTAGCCGTGAAGTGTCTCAGTGAGGATTTGAACTCAGGCTTCTTGTGCCTTGGATCCTCCTTAGTTTGGGTCCCCTGCTCTGGCAACAGCCAGAGCACTGCTTTAGAGCCTCTGCGTGTCTGGCCATGGCCTCAGGGGTCTAGCGGCAGTGCTAGAGCAGACCCAGCTTGTCAGATCCGGGGCTGCTTAGAGGCCACCTAAGTGATTCCTTTGGCAGCAAGCAACATTAAGCCAAAGACATAGCTGGCAGGGGCCCTGACGCGGGGTGTGTGAGTATGTAAAGGTTGGTGTACCAAGAGTGAGTGAGAAGGAGGAGGCCGGCTGGAATTCTACTCTTCAGGGCTTTTCTGTGTACAGACGGAGACTGGGCAGAGGTAGGTAGGGACCATGTGTAGGTGGATGATCATCTTTTCCAGGCTTCACTGATGGGTGTCGTGCCTTGCAACAGCAGTGCTCAGGGAATCAGGCTCAGTTACAAGAGGCTCCCAGCAGCTGCGGGTACTGCCCAGAAGGATCGTGGAGAGCTCAATGATAGGATGTTCACAAAGCTTCTGGCCCTAAGAGAGCACTCAGTGAACATGGGTTGCCTATCCTGTTCTGGAGTTGGGGCAGGGTGGGACATTTGAACAAGACCTTTGTAGCCATACAGCAGTCATCAGGCCAGGATTCTGGGGAGAAATCCCCAATTTCCAATAAGTCTTCCTGTCTGCACACCCATGCTCACACTGGATCGCAGCCCTGCAGATACGTGTATGCATCTTCAAGAACATTAGAGTGGAATTTGGAGGGATGAAATAGCCTTCCATATTCCATTAGGTTATTCCTTTGTTTTATACAGTCATTACAGTCTATAATAAAAGAAATGAGTCAATAAAATGGAGAATTAGACATGTGGTCATTGCTAAGATTTAAGATCCAGAAATTTGACAAGTCAGCACTTTAGTATCCCTCTGCTGAGATGCTTTAGTGGAAGCTCCGCATTGAGGATAAAACTTAAACTCAGGCTGGTGCACAGGTCCTTCCATGACTTGGCCTGAGCCTACCTCCTCTGATGCAGTTTTCTGATGTTCTTCCTTAACATTCTGGAAGGCACACCCTTAACACGTGTATGTTAGTTTTCTGTTGCTACTGTATCAAATCACCATAAACTTAATGGCTTAAAATAATACAGATTTACTCTTTTAAATAATACACATTTACTCTTTTTATAGTTCTGGAGGTCGGAAGTCCAAAATCAGTCTCACTGAACTAAATTCAGGGTGTCCATAGGGCTGTTTTCTTCTGGAAGCTCTGAGGGAGAATCCCATCCCCTTGCCTTTTTCAGCTTCTAGCAGCCACCTGCATCCCTTGGCTTGTGGCCCCATCCTCCGCAAATGAATCACACCACTTTCTGCTTCCATTATCACACCAACATTCCCTCTGACGCCGACTCTTCCTGCATCTCTCTTACAAGGACCTTTGTGATTATATCAGGCCCAGCAGAATAATCTGGGATCGTCTTCCACCTCAAGGTCTTTAATCATACCTACAAAGTCCTTTTTTGTTATGTAATGTGATACTCACAAATTTCAGGAATTATCAGGTAGTCATCTTTGAGAGGCATTATTTAGCCTATAATGATGTATCTCTCTAGTCTTTTTTTTTCTTTTTTTTCACTTTTAAGTTCTGGGGTACCCGACCTGAATGTGCATGTTTGTTACATAGGTATACATGTGCCACGGTGGTTTGCTGCACCTGTCAGCCCGTCATCTAGGTTTTAAGCCCCGCATGCATTAGGTATTTGTCCTAATGCTCTCCCTCCCCTTTGCCTCCAACCCCTCCCCCCACCAGCTAGGCCCTGGTGTGTGATGTTCCTCACCCTGTGTCCATGTGTTCTCGTTGTTCAACTCCTATTTATGAGTGAGAAAATGCGGTGTTTGGTTTTCTGTTCCTGTGTTAGTTTGTTGAGGATGATGGTTTTGAGCTTCATCAGTGTCCCTGGAAAGGACGTGAACTCATGCTCTCTAGTCTTTGTACCTGGTGGTCTCACTTCCTAGAACACCTTTTCCTGCCTTCTTTGCCAGGGTAACTCCTATTCACCCTTTAGAACCCCACCTCAGGGTCTTCTGTTCTACAAGAAGACAACTTTGTACCTAATCTTTCTCCTGCTCTGTTGTTCTGGCAATCTGCCCCTCTTCCTTGCTTATCTAATATCTTGAGCCTACACATCTAGTAACATTTACTTCACACAGTATTGTAGTTATTGGTTTATTTTTCTTGCCTCTGTAGTCCTTGGGGACAGGAGCTGCTATAATCACCCTTTTGTCCCTACCAGTCAGACCTGTGGCTGCATATGGTAGGCACTAATTTGATGGATGCCCAGGAAAACAGGGACCACGGTAGGAACCTCATCTCACACCATAGAGGCATCCCAAGGAGAAACCCCTTGTCCTGATTTCCATGTAGCCTTCGTTGTTGGCCTGGAATTACATTTCCTCCTGGAAACTGCAGTCTGTTGGGCTTCAGCCTGTCAAGGTCCCGTGTTTTCCTGTCCCTCCGGCTGTCTAATTCCCTCTTTGTTGGTCTGCCATAGATTAGCCTAAGTAAAAGTGAATAGACAATTTCCTATTAACATTTATATTGCTTTTCTTTTCTATTTCTTGGCAAGGCCCTGAAAACTAGGATGGCTGTGGAAAAATGTTCTTTCATCTAAATAATGTCCCTGTTGGGGCTAGATTCTGGCTTTTGGCTGGGCCTTGGAGAATGGTAGGTGTGGTGGACACATGAGCCACAGGAAGAAAATTAAGGCACAGAGGTCAGTCCAGAAGCTACAGATTAGATTCAGCCAATGCATATTGAGTGCCTACTGTGTGTCTGCACCCATGCTGGGTCTTGGTGCATATAATTCATACCTAGCATTTATTAAGTGGTTATTATGTGCCCAGTGCATAATATGTGCCAAGCATTGTTCCAAGTGTTTTATCTCCTTGACTTCTTGAACAATCTCCTTGACTTCTTGAACTATCTCCTTGAACAACCCTGTGAAATGCAGCCACCATTATCGGAGGAGATGGCAGTGGAGCTGGCTCTTGTTGATGAGAAGGATTGGGACAGGTTTTTTATGACAGAGGAGAGGAACACTCACACTAATGTACTAGCGAAATCGCAAGACACAAGTAGATTCAGACATCCGTGAGCACAGGAGGCTGACACTCAAGTATCCCCTAAGAATCTGATTACTTCATTGTGCCCTCCCCCTTTTGAGTTGTCACCATGGATTCCACTTGCAGCAAGGACTGCCACGTTGCCTCCCTATATCCATTGTCCCTTTTCTGCTTAGGAACAGACCTCTGCTTACATTCAGGAGAGCAAAAGAGCCAGAGAAATGACTATGTCTCCCTACCCTTGTGGCAGTTGGGCATAGCCATGGAACTTCAGGGAAGCCACTTACAATGACTTTTGCTGTTGAGATGCATCCCTGTCTTTGGCTTTCTCTTCCCCTACTTTTGGCTGCCAGTCTGCAACAAGGATGTTGATGCTCTAGCATGATATTGGACACTGAGGGGCCTCAACCTACAGCTGAGGATGGCAAAGCAGAATGATGGGATCCTGGGAAGCCAATGGCACTGTTAAATCACATTCCACCCTACACTACCAACTTACTGACTTTCTGGATGTGAGAGAGACATAAAAGTCCCTCTGGTTTAAGCCACCATTATCAGGAACTTATTGTCACACACTGCCGAGACTAATTGCGGTGGATGCACTGTTCTTTTTCCAACAACCTCCTTTTCGTCTGCAGAACTCCGTGTTCCGCCTTCACTTTATAAAAAACTTTTGCCCCCAATTCCCATTTTCCTTTCCATCTATTGCCATTCTTCTGAAAACACCATCATGGACCCACCCAACCATGTATCCTGACAGCAACGTAAAGGCATCATTTCCAAGCATCTTCATGCATTCTCCCCATAGCACCTGCGTTCACCACTCCGAGTGTGATCCCAGCGTCACCTCGGAGCTGCTCAAAAAGACACAACTGCAGGCCCATCCCAAGATGATGAATCAGATCCCGCAGTTGAACGAGATTCCAGGAAATCCCATTTTCCTCTTACAGGGTGAGAAACACTGCTGTCAACATCTTTGTCCTCACTGCCAGCTGCTCACCTCAGACCGTGGATGTGGAAATCCACTCTCGGGCTATGCTCTCCTGTCCCTCCCGATCTCTCACTCATCAGCCTTTCCTACAAACTTAAAAGGTACCTACACGACTGCAGATTGCTACCCACTCTTCCCTGAACAAAATAATTACTTTCACACTTCCCTACTTTTGTTTCTGTTTTTCCCTCCGCTCGGAATGTCCTTTAAGACCTCTGCCTACTTGAGGGTTTACTACTCACTCTTCATGGCCAGCTCAGACACCGCCTCCAGGCCACCAGCATTTGGGGGAGAGGGACTGTGCCTCTCCATCGATAAGAGAGCACCACAGTGGGCTCTGAACAGCTTCTTCACCTATAAAATTCAGAGATGAAGTCCACCGGGACTCTGGGATCAGAATCCGTCCTCTATTCCCCTGAACGGAGCATGATTCTGGCGCCCCCGCCAGCCCTCATGTCATCCCATTTTTGTATTTTTTACACACATACCACTTTGGATTGTGAGGCAGCATTCAGCTTTCCACATAGTGCCTGGTGCACAGTTAATTCTCTGGACATTTTAGTTAAGCTTCAATGAGTGGTGACATCTGAGTGGTCAAGTTGATGGTAGATGGTACTGGGTGATTCTCCTGGAGCAGCGATTCTCAAACTCTATAGCATGAATCATAATGACCTGAAAGACTTGTTGGAACACCCTTCTTCTCCTCCAGTGTCTGAGTTAGCAGGTCTTGGGAGGCCTCAGAATGTGCATTTCTTTTTTTTGGTTTTTTGTTTGTTTGTTTGTTTGTTTGTTTTGAGACGGAGTCTCGCTTTGTCACCCAGGCTGGAGTGCGGTGGCATGATCTCGGCTCACTGTAAGTTCCATGGCCCGGGTTCACGCTGTTCTCCTGCCTCAGCCTCCCGAGTAGCTGGGACTACAAGCGCCCACCACCACGCCTGGCTATTTTTTTGTATTTTTAGTAGAGATGAGGTTTCACTGTGTTAGCCAGGATGATCTCGATCTCCTGACCTCGTGATCCACCCACCTCGGCCTCCCATAGTGTTGGGATTACAAGCGTGAGCCACCGCGCCCGGCAAATGTGCATTTCTAACTACTGTCTAGGTGATGCTGATGCTGCTGGTCCCAGGACAACCCTTTGAGAACCACTGTCCTTAGGGAATACATAGTTTTGTTGCCTTTCCTGGAGGCAACAAATCTCATGCCCCTGGAGAGAAGGCAACAAATCTATGTACACATTAAGGACAGTAGTTACATTGGAACCTGCAATGTAAGTCAGTGGTTGTTTTGGAATCCGCAATGTGAGTCAGTCTTAAAAATAGACATGGGAATTAAATACAGGGAAATTAGGTCAATGGATGAACCAGTAGAGAAGTGTCTGGGGTCAAGAGTGCTTTGAAGTCTTGTTTTTCAGTTTTTTTTCAAACAAATTCACCTAACCTTAGATGCTACTGAGTGTAAGACATGGCATTATTTTATGTAAAGCCAAGAAATCTTTTAATTAAATCATGGCACAATTTTTTTTTAATCCCTTTGAATCTTTCTTTTATGCTTATTGAAAGAACTATTTTAGACTTGGGTTTTTGTCATGTTTTATTGCTATGCCTACATATAAAGGAAAGTATAGGCAAATATATTGGCTCAGATATTGCAAAAGCTTCTTCTCTTGGAGTCTCACTCTTCAGAAATCATTTTTCAACTCAGTGCCGTCTCCTGCATCTGTCTATATCGTGCATCATTGTGAGCATGCAGCATTTCTTATGAGAATCCTGTGAAGACGACGCTTAACCCACTTTGCAGTTCTGTGGAGCTGGCCTCCTCCTGGCTCTGCTTCTAGAAATGTTGCTAAACACATCTGGTTCTCCATTTCTTCCTGCCTCTTCCCACAACCATTTGGTTCATAGTGGTTAAAAGAGTGACTCCCTTCATTGTCTCTGGGATTTTCACTGAAGCCTCTGACACCCATTCTGCGAAGAGGCATTAATGGGAACAACTGTGTCTACCTGTGCTCTGTGATCTCCAGTGATTGCTCAAACTTTCTCGACTTCAGAGATGTTAGAATGTGAAAAATAGTTTTTCTTAGAAACAATGAAACTTGTAAAATGCTCACTACTTGTTGAGCACATGTTTTCACGATCATGGGTTTTCATATAACCAGTCTCAGTTCATATTTACAGCAGTTGTTCAAGGTCAGCTTTGGGAGGTCAGCCTACAGAGGAGGACCCCGAGTCTCTGTCAAACTTGCAGGCAGACATTCATTCACTCCTGAAAGATTTATGGAGTTCCTACTATGTGCCAGTCACAGGGGATAATCAGTGAAGAAATAGGTATGTATATAAGATTGAGACATTTGAGTGTTATGGGGGAAAAGGTAAGTCAGGGGAGCAGGGTGTTATGGAAAGCTTTTTGAGCAGACAGTAGAGTGAAGTCAGGGTGCACAGCACACAAATATCAAGAGGATGCAGATTCCATCCAGAGGACATTGCATGTGCGAAGGTCCTGTGGCAGGAGTGTGCTTGTCTTGTTGGAAGATCAGCAAGGAAGCCAGTTGGGCTGAGTGAGTGGAAGCTCAGTAAAGGTTCAGTCAATGGCCTTACCTGGGATGTAGCTGAGCTGAAATGTCCATCCAGATCTTTGAGTTCTAAGCTAAGGGTTTGTTGGCTGGGCGCAGTGGCTCACGTTTATAATCCCATCACTGGGAGGCTGAGGCAGGTGGATTGCTTGAGGCCAGGAGTTCAAGACCAGCCTGGCCAACATGGTGAAATCCCATCTCTACAAAAAAATACAAAAATTAGCCGAGTGTGGTGGCATGCTCCTGTACTCACACCTACTTGGGGAGCTAAGGCAAGAGAATCGCTTGAACCTGGGAGACAGAGGTTGCAGTGAGCAGAGATTGCACCACTGCACTGCACTCCAGCCTGGGTGACAGAGTGAGGGAGACTCCATCTTAAAAAATAAATAATAAATAAGATAAGGGTTTGTCCACATGCAATGAAGTGTGAGAAGCCACTGCAGATTACATCCTTCTCTGTTTACTGGGGTGAGTTGAATCTTTTAAGAAACAAATGTCTTGATTAATCCAGCCCAGTAGCAAGGCACGGGAGAAAAATACGCTCATTGCTGTCACCATTGTGCTGCCTAAGAAACACCCACAGTGTCTCATTCCTGAGCAGTGGTTTAACTCACCCAGGCAAAGATAACCACACATATAGGGTGAAAAGGATGTGGCAGAGAAATACAAACATTTCATTCCCAGTGTGTGTTCTCAAAATAGAATGTGGGACTTTCAACTCTTTCTTCTTTGAAGAACATTGTTGAGAGAAAGACTCTGCAGCGTACTACAGAAGAAAGAACGGAGATCTGAGTTTTGATCCCAGCTCTGCCAGTAATTAGATGTGGGACTATAACCATTAGAGTTCAGTTACAGACAAGTGGATGCATGAGCTTCAACAGAAAAAGATGTATTTCTTTTTTTTTTTTTTTTTTTTTTTTTTTTTTTGAGACAGAGTCTCGCTCTGTTGCCAGGCTGGAGTGTCCTGTTGGTCAGGATGGTCTCAATCTCCTGACCTCGTGTTCCGCCCGCCTTGGCCTCCCAAAGTGCTGGGATTATAGGCATGAGCCACCGCGCCCGGCCAGTGTATTGCTATTCTTAAGTGCCTTGCAGAATCCTAAGAGAGACTAGAGGCACAGGCGAGAACTGTATCAAACCAGACCACCAAGGAAACTGTGGTTAAGAAGCCACGGGGCGGCTGCTCCCTTAAGGACCCTGCTGCGTCTGCTGAGAACTGTGTGAGCAGGACGAGAATCATACTTTTTGATACTTGAGAAGTTTGGGACCAGACTCAGAGCTCTAACAACAGCTACCTCAAAAGCAAAATAACATCCCTTGCTCATGCTTGCCAGAAAACAGCAGAAGCAGCAGAAGCCCAAGAGCATCCTCTACCTCCTGACGTTCATTTTTGCCTCTGTCATCTCATGCAGGTGTGTGTGCTTGGTGGAAACTGAGTTTCACAACAGAGTCCAAGTTATAAAGGAGTTTGGAAAATGTCTAATGTGGCTTTTGATGTATGTAAGGGAAATATTTAAGGCCATCCTACTGTAAATGAGAGAGGATAAAGGGATACAATAGGAGTTAAGTGTGCTACAGTTCACTCGAACTGGTAAAATGTCAGCCCCAGTAGACTTTGATAAATTGTGCATATGTAATGTAATATCTAGAGCAACCGTTCAAAAAGCTATACAAAGAGATGCATTAAAAACCACCATAGGTAAATTACAATGGAATTCTAAAAAATGTTCAAGTAACTCACAGGAAGCAGGAAAAACCACAATGAGATGCCATTTCAAACCCACCAGCGTGGCTAAAATTAAAATAAAACAAAACTAACAACAACAGATGTTGGTAAGGATGTGTTGCAACTGTAACTCTCACACATTACTGGTGGGACTATAAATGGTTCATCCCCTTTAAAGAAAGGTCTGGTGATTTCCTATAAAACTGAATAGATAGGTCTGTAATCCTAGCACTTTGGGAGGCCGAGGCGGGCAGATTGCTTGAGGTCAGGAGTTCGAGACCAGCCAGGCCCACATAGTGAAACCTTGTCTCTTTTAAAAATATAAAAAGTTAGCTGGGTGTGTTGATGTGCACCTGTAGTCCTAGCTACTCAGGAGGCTGAGGCAGGAGAGTCGCTTGAACCTGGGAGGCAGAGGTTGCATTGAACCGAGATCGCGCCATTGCACTCCAGCCTGGGCAATAGACTGAGACTCTGTCTCAAAAAAAAAAAAACAAACAAAAAAACTGAATAGATATCTACCCTCTGACCCTTCCATTGCAGTTGTAGTTATCGCTGGACTATGAAACTGTTATTGCAAAAATAGCCCAGGTATTCGTCACTGAGAGAATAGATAAATAATTTGTGTTCTGTTAATATTATGGTATGCCACTCACCAAGCAGTAAGTAAAAACAGATTAGCAGTACATGAAACAACTTGAATGAATTGCAGAAACTTGATGCTATGAGAGAAAGCTTACTCAAAGAGTGTGTACTTCAGGATTCCTAATAGATTGAGTTTGGGGACAGGAAGAACCAATCTGTAACTAAGCTTAATCAAGAAGGGATTGCCTCTGGTGGGAGGATGCAGATATTGTCAAAGGAGGAGCTTGAGGGAACTTCCTCATCACTCCAGAACTTTCTGCATCTTGAAAAGTGTTTGGGTTACGGAGGAGTATGCACTGTCAAAATTTGCCCAGTGGTTTGTGCATTTCATTGTATGTAACTTTTACATTGAAGGTGGGGGAAAAGTCCCACAAACACTATTGAACCCTGGTTAATGATATACATATTAAAATGCCTAGGAAGTAATGTGCTGCTGACTGTCTTACTGTTTTGAAATGCATTTAAAAAAACAAAGATGTGTTGATGGATGGATAGAAGGATAAATATGATAAAGCAAATATGGTAAGACAGTCATGGTACATTATAGGTGCAGCTATATATATGTTCATTGTAAAATTCTTTCAACTTTATTGTGTGTTTGGAATTTTTCATAATAAAACCTTAGGGAAAAATCTGAAAATAAAATCATATAGGATGTGTGGTATCATTCTTCGTCTACATCAGGTGGCAGTTGTTTGTCAAGAAAAGCTCGGCTAGGTGCTGTGGCTCACGCCTGTAATTCTAACACTTTGGGAGGCTTAGGTGGGTGGATCACTTGGGGTCAGGAATTCGAGACCAGCCTGGCCAACATGGTGAAACCCCGTCTCTACTAAAAATAGAAAAATTAGCCGGGTATGGTGGCGCACACCTGTAATCCCAGCTACTCAGGAAACTGAGGCACAAGAATTGCTTGAACCCGGGAGGCAGAGTTGCAGTGAGCCGAGGTCGTGCCACTGTGCTCCAGCCTGGGAGATAGAGTGAGACTCTGTCTCAAAAAAAATAAAAAAGAAAATCACTGCAGCTATCTGATCATTGCTTTATGGGACAAGGGTGATTTTTGCTGAATTGAATAGAGAGTACACAAAATTAAAATCTTAGGGGACTGAAATAACTGGGGTTGGGGATATGGTCTGGATACAGTATTCACTAAAGATGCTCGGTAAGCAATTTATTTCTTTTACTTTGTAAAGATAAGCCCAAAGTCTCATTCTCTAATCTCCTCATCCTTGCTCATGCCCCTCCAGAGTCAGTGCTGCCCATGCAAACGCAACCACTAGTCATCTCTTAGGTAAGGTTCAGTGCAAACTTCTATGGTTGGAAGAGACTAGGGGACTACCTGATCCTATTTTTTTCATTCCCTCCTCTCTCTCCCCCTTCCCCCTCCTATCTCTCCCTCTCTCTCTCTCTCTGTGTGTGTGTATGTCAGTGTGTGAATTTACCTAAATCAATTTGGTCATGGACAACTCTTAGCTGAATTTGTAGGTAATAGTAGTGGCCAAAAAGTTGAAGATGAAAGAACCTCAAACTAGAACTTCACTAACATATTGTGATGAAAAAAAAAAATTATTCCACCAGATTCTGCCACACAGAAAGACATTTATTGATCAAACATTCATTAGTAGGCACACAATGATTCAGCCAACAGTAAAGATACGTTTCTGCCTTCTGTCCTTTCAGATGTTCTGACCACTCTCTTACAGAAAGGTTCACTAGAGGCAAGTGTGACACTGTGACAGGGACCATTGCTGTCACCCTCATAGTTGGCATTAGGCAAACAGAGTTTCTTCTAAGCAGCAGCTGGAAACAGGCTAGCTGTGGATCACCCCTTAGACAGCATCACTAAGAATGTTGATGTCAGCCTCTCTAGATTTTCATTCTGTGTTAGAAAAAGTGGCGAGTATCTCTAATAAACTGTAGCCAGTCCACATTGTTGATAGCACTTTATCTTACCAATGAGAGCCCTTTCCTAACATCTAACATGTCATTTGACATGCTGCTAATGTCACCAGGAAAAACCGATTCCAGAATTCACTCTATCAAGACAGTGGTAACAGAGGGAGCCACCTCAGGACTGTATCCGGCCTCAGATACTGTGAGCAGATACTGCTTCTTCCTCCAGGGTGCGCCCCTGAGTAAAACGGTCACTGGCTACACCTGGGTTGCAGGGCAAGCTAAGACTTATCATATAAAGTCTATCATGACGCATAGGCAAAGCCTACAGCGTGCTTCTGGGTTGAGCTTTTCTTTTCTTTTCCTTTTTCTTTTTTTTTGTTTTTTGTTTTTTGTTTTTTGTTTTTTTTTTCCTTTTCTTTTCTTTTTTTTTTTTTTTTTTCAAATAGAGATGGAGTCTCACCCTGTCACCTAGGCTGGAGTGCAATGGTATAATCTCAGCTCACTGCAACCTCCGCCTCCCAGGTTCAAGTGATTCTCCTACCTCAGCCTCCTAAGCAGCTGGGACCACAGGCATGTGCCACCACACCCGGGCAACCTTCTGCATCTTTAGCAGAGTTGGGGTTTCACCATGTTGGCCAGGCTGGTCTTGAACTCCTGACCTCGTGATCCGCCCACCTCGGCCTCCCAAAGTGCCGGGATCACAGGTGTGAGCCACTGTGCCCGGCCATGAGTTGAGGTTTTCATGGTAGAATGAGTCTTGTTTGTTTGTTTTAATTTGGTAAAATATGCATAACACAAAATGTACCATTCTCACCATTTTTAAGTGTACACTTCGGTGACATGAAGCACAGTCAGAGTGTTGTGCATCTGTTTTCACTGCCCATCTCCAGAATGGTTTCATCACCTCCAACAGGAGGTCTATATTCATGAAAAAAGAACTCCCCATTACCCACCTCCATCCCCCACCTTTGGCCCCTGGTGACCTCTATTCTTTCTGTTTCTGTGAGTTTGACTACTCTAGATCCTTCCTCTGTGTGGAATCATAGATTTGTCCTTTTGTGTCTGGCTTGTTTCACTTAGCACAGTGTCTTCCAGGTTCAGGTATGTTGTAGTATGTGTTAGAATTTCCTTTCTTATGAAGGCGGAGTAGCATTTCATTGTATGTACGTACCACAGTGTGTTTACCCATTCATCTGTAGACAGACGTTTGTGTTTTTTCCACCTTGCCTAGTGTTAATAATGCTGCTGCCCCTTGGTTTTTTAAAAAACATGATCTGGCTGGGTACGGTGGCTCATGCCTGTAATCCTAGCCCTTTGGGAGGCCGACGCGGGCGTATTGCCTGAGCTCAGGAGTTCAAGACCAGCCTGGGCAACATGGTGAAACCCCGTCTCTACTAAAAATACAAAAATTAGCTGGGCGTAGTGGTAGACACCTGTAATCCCAGCTACCTGGGGGGCTGAGGCATGAGAATTGCTTGAATCCAGGAGGTGGAGGTTGCAGTTAACCGAGATCACGCCATTGCACTGCAGCCTGGATGACAGAGCGAGACTCTGTCTCCAAAATAAATAAATAAATAAATAAATAAATAAATAAATAAATAAATATTATCTCCCTTCCTTCCCTTCCTTTCCTTCCTTGCCTTCCTTGTCTTCCTTGCCTTCCTTCCCTTCCTTCCCTCCTCCCTCTCTCTCTCTCTTTTTCTTTTTCTTTCTTTTCTTTTTCCATTTTTTTTTTTTTAATTTCAGTAGCTTTAAGGTTACAGGTGGTTTTTGGGTACAAAAATGAATTGTGTGGTGGTTAAGTCTGAGATTTTAGTGTACCTGTCACCCAAGTAGTGTACATTGTACCCAGCAGGTAATGTTTTGACTCTTACTTCCCCCAGCCTTCCCGCTTCTGAGTCTCCAATGTCCATTGTACTGCTCTTTCTGCCTTTGTGAACCATAGTTTAGCTCCCACTTGTAAGTGAAAACGTGTGGTATTTGGTTTTCTGTTCTTCCGTCAATTTGCCTAGGATAATGGCCTCCAGTTCCATCCAGGTTGCTGTAGAGGAGATGGTTTCATTCTTTTTTATGACTGCATAGTATTCCATGGTGTATATGCACCACATTTTCTTTATCCAGTCCACTGTTGATGTACATTTAGGTTGGCTCCATGTCTTTGCTATTGTGAATAGTGCTGCAGTGAACATATGTGTGCATGTGTCTTTATAATAGAATGATTTATATTCTTTAGGGTATATACTCAGGAATGGGATTGCAGGTTTGAATGGTAGTTCTCTGCCTTTTGGGTTTTTTTTAAATACCTAAACTTCATAAAAAGTACATACGTCATATTTTTGGAGTGATGTTTACATACAGAGAATTTATACTTACATTGTAAAAATTAATACAATACTTTTAACAAAACGATGTGTGTGATAAATATTGAGTTACAGGACTGATACAATTGGTAGAACGTCAGAATGCTGTATACACATTTTGAAAACCTTAAGCATCAGCAAGAGGATAATCAGGGTCTAAAATGGTGCCATTGGCCGGGTGCAGTGGCTCATGCCTGTAATCTCAGCACTTTGGGAGGCCAAGGTGGGCAGATCACCTGAGGTCAGGAGTTCATGACCAGCCTGGCCAACATGGTGAAACCCCATCTCTACTAAAACTACAAAAATTAGCCGGGTGTGATGACGGGTGCCTGTACTCCCATCTACTCGGGAGGCTGAGGCAGGAGAAACACTTGAACCCAGGAGGCGGAGGTTGCAGTGAGCCGAGATCGTGCCATTTGCACTCCAGCCTGGGTGACAGAGCAAAACTTCATCTCAATAAAATAAAATAAAATAAGATAAAATAAAATAAAACTTGCTGTTATTGGGGAAGGCCGTGTTACTGCATGCATAGCCACTATTGGCTGATGGCTGCATAGATAGTTTTGAGATCAGGAAGCAGTGTTTTAAGCATTTTGCATCCTAACAAGAGAAGTTGTCATTTACATACAAATATCTAATGGTACTTTCTTTTCTATTTTGGACATTGATTGGAAAGAGAAGTGGGCAGTTTGCTTAGCATACAATAAATTTTAATTTTTAATTGTAATTTATAATTTTAATTATAATTTGTCCTACTTAAAATAATAGGAGATTGGTTCCATGGTGGCCTTTTGGCACAAAACATTTTATTTTCAGAAACAAATCAGTTACATAATGAGGGAGATGCTTTTCTCTAAGGTCTATTCAAGATACTGTAACCCTTTTCACTTAGGAGAAAAGAAATATGGGGGTGGAGGGAGGAAGAGAACTGCTCTCCTAGAGTCCAAGGAGCTGCCTAGAGAAGATGAGAGGCCACCCCTCCTAGGCCAAGGCCGTTCTAAGTTCCATGTGGGTCTCCCGTTGTCTTCCTGTGAGACCCATTGAAGGATCTGACCCAGACAGTAGGAGGAGGCTAATTGTTAAGTGGAGTCATGGCCTTTGCAAATGCTTGTTAGAAATCAGCCATGATGGCCCAGGACATGCGGCGAATCTTAGATTAATGGGGCTTAGCAGATTTTTATGTCCGAACGTGTGTAGAGATGTATGGACGTGAGCAGAGAGGCATGCGTTTTGCTTGCTGACTGACTGGTTTCCTGCCCCATGAGGAGCCGTATTCCAGTCTTGAGTTTCTTACTGCGCAATCAATATTTGCCGGTGAGAAATGAGCCCACTGGTCCTGGTGCATCGGATCCTCTGCCGTGCTTATTCTCTCTCTGATCAATGGCGTGTGCATGGCTTGTAGTGTTAAGGCAGCAACAAATCTATTTTTAATTCCCTCCTCCTTCCTATCTTTTAGAAATGGCTGAAACCATTTCTCCTGACCAGTAAGCCTCTTCTCCTCCTCCTCCCTCCCTTTCTCCTCCCTCCCTCAAAATGTCAATTGGATTAACATTTTGCAGTTGTGGCTGCCTCCACATCTGCTAACAGAGTGTGGCCGGACTTTGGAAAACAGTTGCCCAGAGCCATTCTGGGGTTTCTATATTTATTTCTGTCAATGACATCCATAGCAAATTTGCACTGCTCTCAAGCCAAAGGTTGATTTGTTCCATGGGCTGCCCAGTCAACCTGGGGTTCCCCCGGAGATGAGGGCTTGGGGTCTGGTGCCCCGCCAGCTCTGGTGTAGGTTCCAGAGTTAGGAAAGAACTGGCAGACTTGTTGTGGAGACGCCACGACAAGGTCCACATGGGCGCCTGCTCTGTGTTGTGGCAGTGGTTCTGTGGTTCTAGATGAGACCGGGAGGGTGATGGATGGAACCATGGAAAGGTGTGGATGGAGGGATGGACAGGCACGTGGGCAGAATAGCGGGAAGTTGCCAGGGAGCCGGCAGCCTGCAACATCAAGTGCCAACCTCACCAGCTAGCAGGGCCCCTGATGTCAGATGGAGACGGGCCCCAAGCCAACCTCCACCTTGGCTGCCTTTGTCAAGGGACCTCAGGATTTCTCTTACCATTCTTTTTTTTTTTTTTCTCTACTCTGGTCTCTTTGCCTTTTCACTCTGTCTGCCCTCACCCTACAGGGAAAGGTCCTTCTCCCTTTCTTTTCTTCCCTGTTTTCCACACTTTCCTCACTCCTTTTCCCCTGGTCTCTAGTAGAAGGAACATTAGGTGTGTTGGAATTCCGCCTCCTGTTGATCTTTGGGAGAGTCACTCAGGTCAAGCTTCCTCCAGCCTCACCTGAGGATGTAGATACCTATTTCTGGGGTTTGTGGGAGGACTGAATGACAAACTTTTACAGTCTTTACATTCACATAGCACTTACTGGTGCTTCATGAGTACACTTAGTCCTGAGGACAGCCCATGAGATGGCGGCCATTATCCAGTTTATAAAGGAGGAAACTGAGGCGTGGGAACATTAACCAGCTTGTTGAAGTTCACTTAGCTGTTACGTCATCTTGCCTAACTCTTCTTTCTTTTTGTCATTTCTACCTTTTGGGTTCCATATTCCCTCTTCCTGTCTCCATTTCCTTTCTGCCTTTTTCTTTTGCCCCAGGCAACCCAGGGCAGCCTGGCCACAGAGTACCTTCTCTTACCCTTCATACCCTGCGGAGACTTCCCATGGAAACAGCTAGCACGGGAGGGATGGAGGACAGATATCTAGTGATCATGTGGGAGTGAAAGCTCTGTAATGTGTAATGTGAAAGATGTACATTATAATGTACATTCTGAAAATATATATATGTACAGTATGTATAAGATTAGTTATTTGTATAATTTTTCCCTCCTTTTTTTTTTTTTTTTTTTTGAGACAGAGTCTCACCCTGTCACCCAGGCTGGAGTGCAATGGCACGATCTCAGCTCACTGCACCCTCTGCCTCCCAGGTTCAAGCAATTCTCCTGCCTCAGCCTCCCAAGTAGCTGGGATTATAGGCACACACCACCATGCTTGGCTAATTTTTTGTATCTTCAGTAGAGACGGGTTTTCACCATGCTGGCCAGGCTGGTCTCGAACCCCTGACCTCGTGATCTGCCCACCTCGGCCTCCCAAAGTGCTGGGATTACAGGTGTGAGCCACCGTGCCTGGTCTTCTCTCCATTTTAATTCTTCCCCCTGCCTCCCTACCCCACCCTTTTCTTTACATTTCCTTCTTCTGACTGAAGAAGTAGTATTTTGCCTATCTCTTCTTCTTTGTGTCATTTCTACTTCTTGGAGTCCCCAATATATTCCTTCCTCTCAGTACCCATTTCCTTTTTGCCTCTTTCTTTTGTGCTCCCCAAATCACTCTTCCCCTAACCCTGCTCCTTGCTTGTTTGGTTTTTCCCTTCGGTCACCGCCGTCTGTCTCGTCTCTCTGTGTTTTATCTGTCACGATACTGGCCCAACCAAGCCCTAGAGATGCGCTGAGTGCAGCTTCCTGGGCATTCATCAGGGTGTGCTCTGGAGTTCTTCCTGCTCGAGCAACCATACAGCACCCACTGCTGCTGAGAATTTAACCTCACCAGAGTCAGAAAAGTTCTGAGATTTTGCACTCCTCATAAACTCAGCCAAGCTGACATACACACATGCACGTGCACGCGCGCACACACACACAGAGAGAGAGAGAGAGAGAGAGACAATAAATTTGTCAGGCCTTACAGTAGCACGCAGTTCTAAATATGGGCATAGTAGGAAGAGGGATGGTTACTGTGGGAACTATAACTTTTAATATACTGGCCTGAAGCTCTAAACCAGGGCTTGATGCTTCATGTAGTGTTTTTACATTTCTGTGTGTGCTTAGGAAAGGCATAAAACTTTTCAAATCTAGGGCCAGTGCTGGGGGAAGTCACTGAAGGAGGTTCAGGAGTGGTGGGAAAAGTTAGGGAGGTGGAATGGGCCCCCTGGGACCAATCAGTGTGCCCTGCCAATCAGAAGTGGCAGAAATAGACACATTAGGGACAGCACAGTTGGTCAGGATAGGAGGCTTAATGACCAGACCAGCAAGGGAGGGAGGCTCTACGACCATCCCTCCATTTGCAAAGGAGACCAAGATCTGGAGAGAAAGGATGATACAGCCAGGGGAGGAGGCTGAAGGTGCATGACTTTTGGAAGTCTGAGTTCAAAACAATGCAGGGCTGGGTGCAGTGGCTCACGCCTATAATCCCAGCACTTTAGGAGGCCAAGGCAGGCAGGTCACCTGAGGTCGGGAGTTCAAGACCAACCTGACCAACATGGAGAAACCTCGTTTCTACTAAAAATACAAAATTAGCCAGGCGTGGTGGCGCATGCCTATAATCCCAGCTACTCAGGAGGCTGAGGCAGGAGAATCACCCGAACCCAGGAAGCGGAGGTTGCAGTGAGCCGAGATCGCACCATTGCACTCCAGCCTAGGTGACAAGAGCGAAACTCCGTCTCAAAAAAAAAAGAAAAAATAAACAATGCAAACTGCAGGGGATTTGGACTCAGACAATCTGAGCATAAAGTAATGATGAAAACTTACCTACTGCTTCCTATGGGCTAGCACTGTTTCCAGCAAGTTAGTATTCACCCATTTAATTTTGACCACAGCTCTGTGGGGAGGGACTCTTCTCACCTCTACTTTATAGGTGGACATTGAGATAGAGACAGCATTCGAGTAGGATCTCATCCCAAGGAGCCTGGCTTCAGGGTTGATGCACTTCATTACTTCCGTTTTGCTGCATTTAAATCCTGACATTGTTACTTACATGCTGTGTTATCTTGGATAAGTTTCTTCACCTCTTTGAGCCTTGACTTTCTCCCCAGGAAGATGAGGGCAGGAATACCTTCCATGTGAGGTTGTGGTGGGTATAGGGAGGGAATAAGCATATGGAAGTTCTCTGTAGGTGTGACATTATATTATGTTTACCATCAAGAGAGAAGGTGAATGGAGGCGCCATCAGATAAAGAATAGGACAAATATTAGTATTTGGTATTTTTACTTTTTAAGTGGGTAGCACTCAGGTTGGCATCAGGCCTACCTGGTGAACGGCAGATTCTCTTCCCACCTCCCCACTCCTCCTTCTTCCATGTGAGTGGGTGCATTGGTCCCGAGCGCTCCTCTTCCCCTCCCATCTCTCCACACTTTCCCTAACACGTGATATAACTGAGAAGTCAGTAACACCTGCTGGGGTGTGTCAGCCTGGCACAGCTTCTGGTGTGGCTCTCAAGAACACGTGATGCCTCCTGGAACCTTCACTCATTCAACAAATGTCTGCTTCTCACCTACTCTGTGCTCCCTGTTGTTCTCAGCCCTGGGGATACGTTAGTGACCAAGGCAGATGCAGTCTTTGCCCTCATAATACTTACTTTCCAGTAAGAGAAATGGATAAGAACCAAGTTCTATCAGCTGGTGATGAATATTACTAAAAAAAAAAAAAAAAAAAAAGCAAGGTAAAGAGATGGAGACTGGGGCACTGGGTGGAGAGTAGGATTTTAGAAGGTCAGAGAGGACTTCTTTGAAGAGGTCAGCTTGAGGCCATGCACGGTGGCACATGCCTGTAATCCTAACACTTGGGGAGGCCAAGGAGGGAGGATTGCCTGAAGCCAGGAGTTTGAGACCAGCCTGGGTAATGTGGCAGAACCCCATCTCTACAAAAAAGAAAAAGAAAAAAGAGAGAGAGAGAGAGAAGAGGTGGTCATCTTGGAGCAGGATGGTCATCTTGGAGTGGGAAACCAAGCAGAGATCTGCGGGAAGAATATTCCAGATGGAGGGAGCAGCCAGTGCAGTGATCCCGAGACAGAACAAGCTTGGCATGTTCAAGGGACAACAAGGAGGAAGAGATGAGAACAGAGAGTCAGGCCAGCATCCATGATTGGGAACCTCACAGATGCTAGCCAGGAGATTGAGTTTTGTTCCAAGTGCAGTGGGAAGCCACTGGCACTGGGATTGCCAGAGAAAATAGAAGACAGCCTGTTAAATTTGAATTTCAGATAAACGATGGATAATTGTTTGGTTTGGACATAACTGGACATCCTATATTTTTGTTTGCTAAATCTGGCAACCCTACATTGATGAGCTCAGAGCAGGGATCTGCTGTGTGGAGAGAACATTGGGCTGGAAGGAAACAAGCGGTCAGGAGACCAGGAAGGGAAGGGCGCCATAGTCCCCAAGACCAAAGCATGGCTGGTCTGGGCCATGATAGGCCAAATGGACATACTGAGAAGTGTTTGGATTTGGGGGTATGTTGTGATGCCTGTGTAGCTTGTGAGTGGATTGGGTACACCAGGGAAAGAGGGCGGTCAGACAGAGCCAATCCTAAGCTCCAGTTTACAGGGAGGGATATTGAGCATCTCAGGGCCCGGTTGGCTGTACACCAAGTCCCCACTTGTTTGCCTGAGCCCAACCCACATGCCTCTAGATGGGTTAGCTTTAGGTGCCCACAAGGACAGAGAGTCGGCTGATTTAATTTGCCATGGCTTGCTGCATTTTTTTTTTTTGAACTCTCAGTGAATTTTTATGCACTCTGTATAGATAGATGAGTCGATAAATACTACCGTAAATGAATTCATCATCTTTTGAGCACTTATCCTGTGCCAGATTCTCTGCTACTTAATTGCTCTGCATGTTTGTCTCTTGGTTGAGCCTCACAACAGGTGAGGTTGTGTTGTGATGGTCCACATTTTACAGCTAAGAAAATCGAGACTCAGGAGAGTGTGACACACATTCTACTGTATTTGCTTTATGGTGTCATGGTTCTTTCTTTCTCTCCTGAAGTTTTGTTGACCCATGTATCTCCCAGACCCACAGTCAGCTCTCAGAGGGAACATGGTTTAGATGAGGGCCCATCTTGGAAAGCTGCCTCAATCCTAAATGCTAGAATTAGAACCCAGTTCTGATTCCAGAACTTCATAGAGCAGTGTTCACAGACTTTAGTGGAAGTAACAAGTACCTAGCAAATTTGTTTATAGTACATATTCCAGAGTCTCGTGCCTAGAATTCTAGTTCAGTCAGACAGGGGGCGTAACCTAGGAATTTGCATTTTAACAAAACCACAGTTGATTCAGATGCCATTATTCCTGTATCTGCTTTGGGAAATGCTGTAGGACTTTGCCTTAATCATGCCAAAGAGAAAACCCTGTCCCCCAAATGATCCCAAGGAATATGACTGGGTTCTATACTTTGGGTATTAAGGATGCAAGTTTGACTACAGGCTGATGTCACTCATATTCCTGTTTTTAGGCATTTGCACATGCTTTACTAGATGCCTTCAGGAAGTGCTTCGTTCAGCATTTCAGGCAGGATGGCTGGGATTTCTTTTGTATTTTAATATCCCCTGGCATTTGTTCAGCACTTCCCAGTGACCAGAGTTTCCAGGTCACCATCACATTACCTCTCTCCACTCTCTTCTCTCCAGAGCCTGTGCCAGCTACCCCAGTCACTGTCTTGACCAGAAGCTCTTGCCCTTTCCTTGTGTGTGTGGTTTAGGATGGGTTCCCATTGACTGTGTTTCCATCCCATCTCATCTCAAGGGAAATCTCTGGAGTGAGGAGCTTGCAGTGCTAGGATTGGTCTGTGCTTGGTGGCTCCACCCCCTGTACACCTGAAAATCTTCAGAATGAAACCAATGGACACGGAGCCTCAGCAAACATCATTCATCACCTTGAAGAAGTGAAATGAAATATGGACAACCTTGGTTGAAAAGTGGGGGAACAAGTTGATCTGAATCAACTGTGATTTGTTAAAATGCAGATTCCTAGGCCACACCTCCCCCTTTTTGATGGAGCAAAGGGAAGACCATCACTGTAGGAAGCACATGGGGTTGGGTAGCATCCTGGGGTGAGCTTTAGAATGAGTTCTCAGCTTTTTAGCTCCACCCTAACTGGCTTGGCGATGTTTTTCTTCATTCTTGCATGTCCTAATGAGGAACTTATCATTATGCACAGAGTAACCTCTACTGAGCTAAGTTCTCAATTTCCTCAGTTCCTCATGGAGTTACAGGCAACCACTAACTGTCCCTAAATGGGCCATCCCTTAGTTAATAGGCAGCGCAACTTAGAAGAGCAGTGAAACACCAGATTCATTCTCAAAGGAAAGGTTCTCAAAGTGACCTCTGTGGGATTTTTCTCTTCCATCTGTCTTGTTTCTCGGGGGCAGATCAGGGCCTGTGGGAGCCGGGGATGTGAACAGTATAAATCACATGGGTAGCCTGAGCTTGAGGCTGAGGCTCTTCTCTAGGTCCTTGCACTCTCGTTGGCCTTGATAATTGTATATTTCTCTTACGTAAGTTTGTTACCAAGGTGTCGGTGGTGGGAAGCGAGGGCAGAGAAGGGAGTGGATGATATAGAGAAGGGATTCCAGAGGGAGGTGTCGCACAACAGCGCTCGTTCCCCAAACACATTCCACATTCACCGGGTGTACAACCTGCAGTGATTTCTGATGTTGCTGACTTAAGAGCAAGCACATTCAGTACTAAATCTTGCCTTGTGTCTTATTAAATTGCTGCTCACTACAAAACTGTTAGTATCTCAGAATGGTTTACTCTCAGCACCTTCCTACCCTCCTGGCTGTCATGCCAAAGGACGGTCTTCCAGCGAGGGCCGTCCTGCTGATATTCCTACAACCACTGGTGATGCTGAGATAACTGCCATGGACCAGACTCTGGTGGTGCTTTACCTACAGTAAACCCCCAGCTCCATGCTAGTACTTCTGGACCCGGGCTGGGCTTTTCATCAAGGGCTCCAGAGAGAGTATACTCTGTTATCTTGGTGGTGTATAGTCAACTTGCTGGGTAGAGAAGACATGGACCCAGACTGGCAGAGTTCAGATAGTATCTGTGTCATTTAGTAACTATGTGACTTTGGGTATATTGCCTTACCATTCTATTCCTCAGTTTTCCTCTATCTCCATCTATCTTCTGTCTGTCTGTCTGTCTAACCATTCTGTTTCTCAGTTTTCCTCTCTCTCTACCTATCATCTGTTCATCCATCCATCCATCTGTCCATCTATCCATCCTATTGATTCTGTTACATATAATATATAAAGAGATTTATCATAAGGAATTGGCTCATTTAATTATGGAGGCTGAGAAGTCCCAAGATCTTCCGTCAGCACAGCTGGAGACCCTGGAGAGCCAATGATATAGTTCCAGTCTGAAAGCCAACAGACTCAAAACCCACAGCTGTATTTCTGTTCACGTTTAAAGGCAAGAAAAGACCAGTGTCCCAGCTCAGCTGTCAGGCAGGCAGAGTTTCTTCTTACTCAGCCTTTTTATTCTACTCAGATCTTCAGTGAATTGGATGAAGCCCCTCCCCATTAGGGAGGACAGTGTCCTTTATTCATTCTATCAAATCAAATGTTAATCTCATCCAGAAACACTCTCACAGGCACACCTGGAATAATGTTTGACCAAATGTCTGGGCACCCTGTAGCCCAGTCAAGTCAATTTATTACCATCACAGATTACATCATATATCTTATGGTATTATAAAATAAGAGCACAAAATGGCTAGAACAATTCTTGTGATATAGGAGACCCTCAGTATATGTTACCCATTATCATTTCTACCATCATCTTTGTTGTTGCCATCATCATTGTTTTCATTACTAACCCGAAGTGGGTTGGAGCCAGCAAACTTGGGATGGGACCACTGGCTTTGTTCCCTGCCATTGGTATGGACTTGGGCCTGAGCCTCTGTAAAATAAAACCATATGTCTCTGGTTTTCCTTTGGGTTCAGATAACATAGCAGCAAGCTCACAGCAGAGTGCCTGACTCACAGCAGGTCACACACTGTACCAAGTTTTTACTCTGTGCCAGCCATTGTATGTGTTACTAGAGATCCAGTAATTCAAAGATTCATGGTTCTTGATTTCAGAGTACCTACTGTTTCCCAAGAGCTCAGATGTGATGAGAAAGGATTTCATACAATGAGAGGGTTGCAGAAATGGAGGATGGTATGAGGGCAGAGGAACCAGTCAGGAGGTGCTAATGTCCACCAGCAGGAGTCAAGAAGATTTCTCGTGGATTTATGATGAGGGAGACTTGAGAGTTGAGTAAGAATTTCCCATTTGGGGGCAATAGTAGCTGCCTGGGCCACAGGGAACAGCCTGGGGATGTCCTGGTGCAGGAGAAGAGGTGGGAAGAGTGGGAGAAGGAGGCCAGGGCCAGATCACAGGTCGTTTGGACTCAGTTTCTTCAATTTGGTATCTTGCCATCCCAAGGTACAATTTTCACAGATTGCTGTGTTCATGTAAATTCTTTTCATTTTAATATTACTTAAATGTGTAATTTGGTGCAACCTCTGTATAGAGATAGCCTGCATGAACTGGAGGAGTACAACAGATTTATATAGTAAATTCTAACAAAACTATAAAACTAACGAAGTTTAAGTTATCAGCATGTTAACGTGTCAGGTGATACTGTGTTAACATGGTGTGGATCACTTTGGCATGGAATTTGCAGTGACCACGCACCACACCGTGGCTCATATTTCTTTCCAACCAGAGAACACCCAACCACTTTGCGGCAGATTCTTGGTCTTTGCATGGTAGAAGTTCATCATTTAGGTATCTAGCCTTTTGCTGGTATCTTCTGATCAGCCTGGGGCAGTTAAGATAGTGGGTACAACCTGGGGCTAGCATGAGCATAGACTTAGGTACAAAAGTGGGCTATGACATTGGGTTCCGCTAAAAGATGACTGTCCAGATGACCCTGAATGTGCCTCTGTACATTTTTAAAAGATAATTATCAAAGTAAAAATTCCAAATTAGCAAATACTTTTAGAAAACACAGAAACCCCAGCCACTATGACATTTGAGACACAGCAGTGATAAAGAGAAATTTTGGAGAGACCTGGTTAACTAAATCATGCTAATGTAGAGTGGGAGACTGATGATTGTTACTGTACAAATGATGGTAATCTTTAATAGTATAGGAAATACTGATTCTAGCAAGTGCTTAAATTTTGCTTCCCATGTGCCAAGTACTGTTCTGAGAACTTTAGATATGTTATGTGTTTTAATGTTTACCATATCTGTATGAGGTAGGTGTTATTAGTATTCCTATTTAACAGAAGAGGACGAGGAGGCCCAGAAATCATAAGTCATGAACCTAAGGATACAGGGTTAATAAACAGCAGACCTGGGACGCGAACCCTTGTAGTTTGGCCCTTGACTCCTCGCTTCTTACAACTGAAAGTATGAATTAACATTTCAACGCCTTTTTAAATAACTTTCTATGCAAATAACTAATGGCCCATTCACATTATCCCCTGCAAACGTTTTGGGGTGACAGCTTGTTAAAATTTAATATTCAGAGCAATGTGGCCCCAGCTATTTGACAATTTCAGATATAAATCTACCTAAAGATGTACAAGTACAAATTATGCAATTTGATTTTTAAGTGCTTTTCTAGCAATATAAATAATGAAGTGTGTTGGAACTGGCAGGTATAGTACATTAAATTGAGTGCAATTAAAACACTGTGATATTTTTAAATTAACAAGAAAAAAATAAGTGCAAAATTAAGAAACCTGAATCTGTCTTTGCAGCCTCCTCCAGCTGATAACTGGGTGGGTGACTGCAGAGGGTATTAGTAACATTTATACTGTGGATTTCAAGTGTGATGGTTGTCACATTTCACACAAAGAGCACTTCAATTTCACTTCTGCATAACAGGCAGATGACATTTCCCACAACATCATCTTTTCAGTTTTTTTTTTCCGAAAGCAGATGACAAGGGGGTATTCTGAGAAGACATCTGAGTTGAAATAATGACTTGCCTTCTGGATAATGTCTCAATGAGACATCTGAAAGTCAGGATTCTCTTTGTTAGACACAGGAAGCATCTGCATCTTTCACACTCATGCGCGGCCTTCACCCTCTCCAAAAGCTAACAGTCTGTTCATTTGAAACCAGGAAGATGGTGCAACTGTTGAGGTTGTTTTTCACGACCCTCCCAAAGGTTTGATATGGACAGAGTGGGATCTAGCTCTCAGCCAGTAGTTATTGTAAAAATAAAGCCTGATCAGTACAGATTTGTACATCACAGGTCTCTTCTGCGCCCCACCCCATTCTGGAGTTAGAAATCTCCCAAGGGTTTGATATGGATAGAGTGGGATCTGCTCTCTGTCAGTAGTTATTGTAAAAGTAAAGCCTGATCAATTTTGTGCATTAAAGGTCTCTTCTGCATCCGCCCCGAGCCCCATTCTGGAGTTCAAAAAGTCCAGGCATAGACCGTGGACTGATTTTGTCATACACACACCTGTACCTTTGCATTTTTTCTGATTGTATTTTCCCTGGAATGGACCATCTCACTCACTTCTCCACTTACTGCCATTTCTTAGCGCCCTTCCTCGGTGTTCACAGACTCCGAGGGAACTCTGTGTTTAAAACTGGATGCATGACCTGAAGCACATTGTTTTGAGTGGGCCAAATCAGGGCCATGAGCCACTTTAGACTGGAATGGAATCCCCTCCATTTGAAGTCCCTGCAGCTGCTGTAACAAAGTACCACAAACTGGATGACTGAAAAAAAAAAAGAAATTTGTGTCATAGTTGTAGAGTCTAGAAGCCTAAAATCAAGGTATTAGCTAAACAGTACTCCTTCTGGAGATGCTAGGGAAGATGTTCCAGGCCTCTCTCCTAACTTTTTTTTTTTTGAGACAGAGTTTCGCTCTTGTTGCGCAGGCTAGAGTGCAGTGGCACGATCTCGGCTCACTGCAACCTCCACCTCCCAAGTTCAAGCAATTCTCCTGCCCCAGCCTCCCGAGTAGCTGAGATTACAGGTGCCTGCCATCACACCCAGCTAATTTTTGTACTTTTGGTAGAGACAGGGTTTCATCCTGTTGGCCAGGCTGGTCTCGAACTCCTGGCCTCACGTAATCCACCTGCCTCAGCCTCCCAAAGTTCTGGGATTACAGGCGTGAGCCACCGCTCCCGGCCTTTCTCCTGACTTCTGGTAGTTATTTGACTTGTGGCAGCATGACTCTAATCTTCACAAGGCATTCTTCGTGTGTGTGTGTGTCCAAATTTCCCCTTTATGTAAGAACATTGGTTATAATGGATTCATGGCCATTTCTACTCCGGTATGACCTCATCTTAACCAGTTATGTCTTCAACAGCCTTATTGCCAAATAAGGTCACATTCTGAGGTGCTGGGGGTTAGTACTTCAACATATAAATTTTAGGGGTGGGACACAATTAAATCCATAACGCTCTGTGAGGAGCAAAGTATGTGGCACATAGATGATGGATTCATGCATTCATTGTTCATTGAGTGAATCTTTGAGTGCATGAATCAGGCAATGTTCTAGATACTGGGGATAAGGGGATGACCAAAGCGGACAGACTTCTTGATCTTCAGAAGCTTTTATTTTAATGGCAGAGATAGATATTAAACAATAAATACCATCTGGAGAGTTCTGCAGGTGGCCGATTCTGGGGTCCCCACCACTACCTGATGAATTGAGGGAGTCTGGGCTTGGCATCTATTTTTTTTTATACAAAGATCTAAGGTTAATTCTGCTACACTCTCAGGGTTAAACATCGCTGCCCTAATGCATCGGCACAATTTCTGTAGCGGTCAACTGTTTCATTGGACGCGCATCAAGGAAAGTGGATGGGCAGTGGACCTCAGTTCCCACCACAGTGTTTTGACCATGGCATGGCAAGACGGTCTCAGATGTGCCTCTTCCTCAGGGTAGTTATGCGGGGTTCTGTCCCATGGTGTGCTCTGCTCTCATTCGTGGAGGATATGTCATCTTACCCACACTCCCTTCAGATCTCCGAATGTCATTAAGAAATGCTGAGAGATCTGGGTCAGCTTGGAGAAGCAGGAAAGAGAGAATTAGCTGCTAGTGCTGGTGCTGAAAATAGAACTTGAGCTGAGATTTATCTTCTCGTCTCCTAAGCACCACTAGAATGGAGAAATTAAAGACAATAATGAGGCTTCCTATTCTAGCGTCTTCGTGGTACAATTTTATGTAAAGTGAGGAATTCTTTGCAGTATCAGTCACCCCTCCTCCCCCAAATGTTTTGTGTATGCATTTAGGTGGTGGTTTATACTAGGTTGTCTATGTTAATTTAGATATTTCATGGTATCCATAAGCAACCTATATTAGAATATATGGTCAAATTCTTTAAGTCAAAGAGGAGGCCCCAGCTCGAGGTATTGTTCCTTCTCACTCTCTCCTTTATAGGGATAAAAAGCAGCTTTTCGCAGCTGTGGAAATAGTATCCCTTTACGTAAAATAAGAACCCTCTCTACATGCATAATATAGTTTTACATAGGATTTCTCATCTATATGACTATCACTCTTATTTGGTCTCTTTTGAGCTCTCCAGATTCTTCCTGAATTGAGTAAATATGTCCCACTTCTTTTATGTAATTTTTAGAAATGTGTTTTTTATTCCAGTTGGTTTCTGTTCCTCTGATCTGTCTGCTGGTTTTCTCAGATTGTAGATCCCTATAGTCCTCTCGCTTTTCCTGACACTAGACACATTGAGGTGTGTGCCCAGCTGTCAAGAACTGACTTTGTCTCTAGCTCCTGCATTCTGAAATATGTCTGGTACTGGAGGACCGCGTTCCATCTTTGGCCGTAACTGGACTAAGATTGCACCTGTAACCCATGCCTAGCTAACTCCTGTGCTCACGTGTGACTAATTGGGTCTCAGGAATTTGGTCAGATAAACGGGGTGTAAGCTGTTGATCTGGACCAGGAGAAGCTGACTTAGGGCAATGGTACCACTCTGGCAGGCATCCTTGTTCCCCTGTCGACTGGAGAGGCAGGCACCCTTGGGCAAAAGAAGATACCAGCTGGTAGAAAAGAGAGCATGCTGCAAACCCCAGGTAAAACACAAATGAGAAAAGCTTAGGCTTCTGACTGAGGGCCATGGTGGGGCACAGGGAAAGAAGAGAGAAGGGGAAAGAAGGAGGGAGGAGATAAAGAGTGATGGAGAAAAATATGAAATATGGAGAGAGTGAGGGAGGGTAAGGGGGAGATAGATGGAAGAGACAGAGATAAATATGGAGAGATAACTGTCGCAATTTCCAGTGGGTATCCAGTTCCTGCAAGAATCAGAATACTTTGTTCCTATACTAGTTCCATTGTTTATGTGTTTATGTTAAACTGTCCTTTTTCCTTGGGACAGTTCGAGTGAGTTTCTTTCTTTCCTTCTTTCTTTTCTTTTCTTTTCTTTCCTTCCTTTCCTTCCTTGTCTTTTCTTGTCTTTTCTTGTCCTTCCTTCCTTCCTTCCTTCCTTCCTTCCTTCCTTCCTTTCTTTTCTTTCTCTTTCTTTCTTTCTCTCTCTCTCTTTCTTTCTTTCTCTTTCTTTCTCTCTTTCACCTTTCTTTCTTTCCTTTCTTTCTTTTCTTTCTTTCTTTCTTTTTCTTTCTTTCTTTCATCCTTTCTTCCTTTCTTTCTTTCTCTCTCTCTTTCTTTCTCTTTCTTTCTTTCTCTCTTTCACCTTTCCTTCCTTCCTTCCTTCCTTCCTTCCTTCCTTCCTTCCTTCCTTCCTTCCTTCCTTTCTTTCTTTCTTTCTTTCTTTTCTTTCTTTCTTTCTTTCTTTCTTTCTTTCTTTCTTTCTTTCTTTCTTTCTTTCTTTCTTTTCTTTCTTTCTTTCTTTCTTTCTTTCGTCCATCCTTTCTTCCTTTCTTTCCTTTCTTTCTTTTCTTTCCTTTCTTTTTCTTTCTTTTCTTTCTTTCTTTCTTTCCTTCTTTCCTTCTTTCCTTCTTTCTTCTTGTCTTTCTCTCCTGGAAGACTGGACTGAATCACACTAGGAGCTGTTACATCTTGAGGATCATTTTATTATCCACCCCTGTCTTTTTCACCGAGGGATTGTTTCTCTGTCATTAAGCAGTTAACCACCTGGGATGGTGAGAAGAACCTGATCGTTAACACATCAACACACCTGGGTTCTAATCCTGGCCCTGCCACTTGTGAGCTGGCCGGCCCTGTGCAAATGGTCAAAGGTCTCTGAGCCGTTGATTTTTTCTTCTGTAAAATGAGGATAAATGATATTTGCTTTATGACATAGGGTTTCATGAAAAATAAAACTTTTGGAAACATTTTAATTTTCCTTCTTTTGTGATATTAAAACTCTATGCTATTGCTTTGAAGAATCTGAGAAGACTTCTTCTTGACCTTTAAGGACAGGTTGCCAGATTATGGCCTGCAGGTTAAATCTTGCTCTCTACATGTGTCTGTAAATATACTTCTATTGAACCAGAACCATGTCTCGATCTCTGGTGGCCACTTTCAAGCTACAATGGCAACATTGGATATTTTGACCCACAAAGTCTAAAATATTTAGTATTTAGACGTTTGTAGGAAACATTTGCCAATGCCTGTTCGAGGATCTTACAGTCTTGATGAGAATTAATAAAACGTTCTTCTGATATACATGTTGTTTATTATTGTAGATTTTCTTATTTTTTTGTTAGTGGTGTTTTTCTTTTCCTGTACCTGCTGATGGCAGATATTGTAGATTTAGCTTTTTATTTTATTGTATAGATATCTTGGTCTTTGATATGTATTTTGGCTTTTCACTTAGAAGTCTGGGATGTTTTATGTCATCCTCAGTTATCTATCACTATTGTTATAAAATGCTTTTAGCCAGCCAGCATTTTTTTTTTTTTTTTTTTGCCATTGAATCTGTAATATATGATGTGTAGGTTTAACCTGCTGGACGTATTCTCTCATGTGCAAATAATTTGATGTAGTTGGTGACATCTCTCAGAGGATTCTCCCACCTGCAGCTGACTGGCTTCTCACTGTCCAGTTTCATCTCCAGAATTTGGTCTCTTTGGGGGAAACTCAAGCTGTGACCTAAGTCTCTGCAGCCAGTATAGTGAGCAGTGAATCTGCATAAGCCACTTTTTGATGTTTTGTGCAAAAATATCTTTTGTTACTAAAATATCACTCTACAACTTGTACTGCTAGTGCCTTTAATGCATAAAAACATTGAACTCTCTTTGGAACAAGAATTTAAATAAGCATTGAAAAAAAAAAAATCCTCCAGGCTTCATAGGAGCTATGGTTCAGTGAAAATGTCGTGGATTTTGGAGTCAGATTTCTGTTCACACCTGAGGCCCTTTCACTTACCAGCTGAATGACCTTGGGCCAATTATTTCACTTTCCAATTATTTGACTTTTCTTACCTTCAATATGCTGTCCTCTAAATTGGAGTGAACACCAATTGTAGAGGCTGTTGAAGGGATTAACTGAGAAGATACCTATAAAGCAGTTTGGGTCATAAAGGCCTTTTGTGAGGGGAGTGGTCTTGGAGAGTTATTTAGAGACAGGTCCTTTGGCAAGTGACTCAACATTGTGGTACCACGTATAATAGAACTTCCTTGAACCAGAAGTCTTCAGAGACCACCAATTTGCCATTGTCTTTAGGTCAGGCAGCTCATCGCTGGGTCTCCTCATTCACCCTGTTCCACCCACACTGGCCTTTGTTTTGTCTTATTTTGTGGTTTTTTTGTTACCCAAGTAAATCAACCTCTTTCTGACCCCACGGCTTTTGTACCTGTCCAATCGGAGATATGTGCTTCTCTGGCACAGTCGACGCCCCACTTCCCGGTTATTTTCTTCTTCTTCATTCCTTCTTGTTCTAAAGTTCTTGGATCAAATCTCACTTTCTCAGGCATGCCTTTCCTGAACCAGTCTTGGTCAGGTTCTGCTCTTGTGTTCTTTTATTTTTATTTATTTATTTATTATTATTATTATTTTTTTTTTTTGAGATGGAGTTTCGCTCTTGTCGCCCAGGCTGGAGTACAATGGCGTGATCTCGGCTCGCTGCAACCTCCGCTCACCGCAACCTCTGCCTCCTGGGTTCAAGCGATTCTTCTGCCTCAGCCTCCCAAGTAGCTGGAATTACAGGCGTGCGCCACCACGCCTGGCTAAGTTTTTGTATTTTTAGTAGAGACAGGGTTTCTCCATGTTGGTCAGGCTGATCTCGAACTCCCGACCTCAGGTGATCCGCCTGCCTCGGCCTCCCAGAGTGCTGGGATTACAGGCGGGAGTCACCGCGCCCGACCCCTTGTGTTCTTTTGTAAGCAAGCAAACATTTGTTTTCTGAGCCCCTCCTATATGCCAGTACATATGCTGGATGCTGCAGATAGAATGGAAATTTAAAACATACACTCCCTCTCCTCATTTGAAACTTCTGTGCTCAGCAGAAGAGAGAGGTATTGCAAGCATGCAAGCATACAGATAGATTTTGATGTCACCGCGATTGAGCTCCACACGGGAGAAAGCCATGCTGCCAAGACAGCTCATAGTCAACAAATCGGATGTGCTGGAGATTTCAGGGGAGACTCCTGAGGTTGAGGATCATGGGCCCTTATCTGAAGGATCAATGGGAGTGTGTAGACAAGATACTAGAAGAGTGATCCATGCAGTGGGAATGGCATACAAAGGCCTGGCAGTAGGAGAGATGGATGAGACAGTATGCTGCACCCGGGGCACTGAGAGTGGGAGTGGCATGCTGGGAAGTCACTGGGGCCTGAGCATGCACGGACTTGAGCGGTGCGAAAGAGTTTGGTCTTAGTCTTTTGAGAAATTAAAGCTGCGTGGAGGGCTGGCAAGGTCGGATTGGCATTTTGAACAGCTCCCACTATGCAGAGAATAGATTGAGAGGCAAGAGTGGATTCCAGTTAAGGACATGATAGTCGGTGAAACAAGCCAGTAATAAAAGAGTAAATACTATATGATTCTAATAATGTGAGATTCCTAGAGTAGTCAAAGTCAAAGCCACAGAAAGTAGAATGGTGGCTACCAGAGGCTTGGGGGAGGGAAGAATGGGAAGTTGGCTGAGTGTGGTGGCTCACACCTATAATCCCAGCACTTTGGGAGGCCGAGATGGGTAGATCACATGAGATCAGGAGTTCGAGACCAGCCTGGCCAACATGGCAAAACTCAATCTCTACTAAAAACAAATAATAATAATAATAATAAAATTAGCAGGGTGCAGTGGCTCACACCTGTAATCCCAGCACTTTGGGAGGCTGAGGGAGGTGGATCACATGAGGTCTGGAGTTCAAGACCAGCCTGACCAATGTGGCAAAACCCTGTCTCTACTAAAAATACCAAAAAAAAAAAAAAGTTGGGTGTGGTAGCGTGTAATCTTAGCTACCCAACAGGCTGAGGCAGGAAAGTCCTAGAACCCGCGAGGCAGAGGCTGCAGTGAGCCGAGATTGCGCCACTATACTCCAGCCTGGGCAACAGAGCAAGACTCCATCTCAAAAAAAAAAAAAAAAAAAAGAATGGGGAGTTATTTCATTAGGTCTGGAGTTTCCATTTTACAAGATGAAAAGTTCTGGAGATGGGATAGTGATGATGGCTGCACAGCAGTGAAAATATGCTTCATGCCACTGAGCTGTCCACTTGTACACTTCGCATGGTAAAGATGGTCAACTTTATGTTATGTATATTTTACCACGATTAATAATTTTTTTGACAAGAATGGATGCAAGGGGATCAGCTGGCAAGCTGTTGCAGCAGTCAGACAGTGAGACCTGCTGAGAGTTTGGGATGTGGAGTTGGAGGTGGAGATGGATCTGAGAGGTGAGAGGGGATGGATTAGCTGTGGTGCGGTTGGCAGCATGGAAGAGTACAGCGTCAAGGGAGGCTGTGGGTCAGCCTTATCCAACTGGTGGGGCCATTTACCAACACAGAGAATCTTTTTTTGAGACAGAGTTTTCACACTTGTTGTCCAGGCTGGAGTGCGGTGGCGCGATCTCTGCTCTCTGCAACCTCCGCCTCTCAGGTACAAGCAATTCTTCTGCCTCAGACTCCCAAGTAGCTGGGATTACAGGCATGTGCCACCATGTCTGGCTAATTTTTTTTTTTGTATTTTTAGTAGAGACGGGTTTCACCATGTTGGCCAGGCTGGTCTCAAACTCCTGACCTCGTGATCTGTCCACCTCAGCCTCCCAAAGTGCTGGGATTACAAGTGTGAGCCGCTACACCTGGCCAACACAGAGCGTCTTGATACAATCTCTCAGAGCACCCTGTACTTATCACAGTGTAACTAAATAATTATTTGGGCAATCGATTGTCCTCCTCATAAGCTGTAAAGAACACACAGGTAGAGACCGTATCTGCCTTCTTCACCAGCTGTCTTCAGCATCTGGCATTGTCTTGCACATAATAGGTGCCTTATAGATATTTGTGAAATGCAGATGATTTGGGGTATTTTAAATCTACCTCCCTACCAACTCCTTTGGTTCTTAAGCTTATAGATGGGATAGTTTTTCTTGCCACACTTTTCAGAGCTGTTGGTTTTTCTGAGGGAGGTGTTATGAGTGGCCAAAGTCTCTGGTCCTCTGACCATTTTCTGTCTAGTATAAGAAAGAGCATGAGAGCCATGTGGGTACCTGTCTCCTCTTCTGTGCTTATCTGGGACAGCCTTTATAACATCTGTCTTCTTAGTTCTTCTTTCTAGAACTCAGGGGTGTACGTGATGATTTTTTATTACCTAGTGTGTAAATGTTTCCTAACTTTTGGAACTGCCTGATAAATTGGCTGATAGAGCAAGTGTAGCTTAAGATGGATAAAATTTTTTTGTGGCTGGTAAGAAATGTCTCCTAAACATAACATTTGAAAGGTAAAACATCTTCGTGTAAAATGTTTTAGAAGATCGATTGTCAGTATTCTTTATTGTCAAGTATATCACACATGCAGACAAGAATGGCCATCATTCTTAACCCACTTACGCTGGAGGTTGCAATTTTTTGAATTTTTGCAATTAGACCTTAGCGATGACCTTGAACAAGAGGCTATCAATAACCCTCACGTGCTTAGTGTTCCAATAATGGAACACTAGGCATATATCGGTTAAAAATCTTACACGATGCTTCAGAGAAAGGACGTTATGTTGATTGTGCATGCTGAACATATTGCATCATGAAGTTAAGCAGTTCAGATTTCACCGTATAGCCTTTTCTCTTCATATCCAAATGTTGTGTTACAGATTAGAGAATGAGTGGTTCTAGCTATATCTAGCATAAGCTTTGGTAATAATATGGAACCAGGAAAGGAGACATTAACAGCTTGAGGGTTTGAGGCAGGACTCAACTTTGCTGTAGATTAACTAATTGTAGAGTATGAAGCACACGTATGTGAATGCTAGGTAATAACTTTTCTTCATAAAGCATTTTACACTTTACATATAGTATTTACTTTGGTTCAGTGTTTAGGTGTAATTGCAGGCCATTTTCTAGACGTCTCATGATGGCTTTCATCTCACTCAGTATGGACTCAACAGTGAGGTATCTACATAATAGATGGTGAAATGTAGCCATTCTGGGAACTGGGGAAATCCGGTAAAACTCAGGTGGTGGTGTACTTCCTGCAGCAGGGAGGTTTAGAGAACAACTCTTTTTTAGCTCCCCCTGGCCTCAGGATAAAGTTCAGGTTTTTTGGTGTGCCTAGAAGGCCCTCTGGAATCGGATCCACTTGTTTTGCCAGCAGTTTCTTTCACTGGTCCCCGCCTCGACCAGGGCTTGAGTCATATCACAGTATTTTATGTTCACTGGAAACTCTACTCCGTCTGATCTCCAACCATAGGATCTCACATTTTCTCATTTTTTGGTGCCTTTGGCATCTCAGTAAGTTTTTCACAGCACAGGTAGGTAAAATGAAATACCTATTTTGTTTATTAAGCATTTATGTCCTAACAACTTAGTAGCTGTCTGAAAAAAAGAATAGGTATAAATTGATGGGAAAAATACAATTATTTCACTCTTATCCACATTTACTTGCTTATGGGATGTGTGCACCTGTTGGACACTACAATTTTTCAAACTCTGACATCAGATTGGACAGGTGTTGCACACTGATTTCCATGCAGTTATTGCTTTTTATCATAGCAAGTTCTGAAAATTCAGCTGTGTTTAAATACAGCCACCAAAGGAATTAGTGCATTCTCATGATGAAACTGTGAACTACCTCGAGCTAGTAGTTGAGGCTGTGTCCAGCAGGTGCTGAGATTTGCTGCCCTTCTCCAGAAGTTTTAAAGTATCCTGCGGTGCCCCCGTGGGTCCACTTTGGCTCCCTGGGGCACCTTGGCACACAGTTTGGGAACCATGGTTCTAAGATGTTGTATATGCCACTTCCTCTGCTTGAACATGTCTCTCAATCCAGCATTTTGGTGCTCACCTTTTCCATCTCAACATGTACATGATGAGTCCTCAAAGTTTTCCCTTTAAGACGGAGCTAGGAGATGCTTCTAAATGCTATTTCAGCACTCTGTTCTTCCCCCTGCTGTTTTTCTCTTTGCAGTGTGATTTTATCTTTTTTCTTCTCCTAGGCTTTATGGTGATTGATAGGGAAAGGGACTCTATAGTGACATTGCAGATATTTCATAAATGTATGACTTTAATGAGTGAATGAATGAATGAATAACTACTATTGGATCTTAATCAGAATGAACTTGTTGGCTGGAGAAAATCAAATAAACAAACTGATTGACAAGTACAGGGCTCCTTTCATTTGTAGGAGAAGAGCTTCTGTAAAAGCCTCACCGTGGGGACGTGCAGTGTCTCTTGCATCCTGCGACCTCACATGCTCTTTGGTTGCACACAATGGCACTCCCTAGTTATAGCAGAAGGCCTCATGAATTATAATACAAACAACAGTGCAGGTCAATATGAGCCGTTTGCATTTATTCATGTTGTGAGACATTCACCCATATGCATGTCTCTGTTCAGAAATTGTAGGTATAACTTGCTTCAAATGTATTTGTTCTTTCCTTTAGAGGGAAATATATTAAGTTCCCTGATGGCTCAAACTCCTGGCATATTGCAGCATTACAGAAAATACGGATGTGCTGCAGTAATTTAATCTAGAGGTGATGGAGGCTTGGGGACTGTGGCGCAGCTCCGATCACAGGGAGCAAATCTTAGGCTTTACCCCACAGCAGGTGGGAAAGGTCTCCCCAGGCCTCAGCTAGCAGGTATTTCTGTTTCCGGAACTAATAGAACATCAGGAACCTTCTGATACAATGAATATCAAGGAAGAGGGATGTGCATTTCATCCTCCAGACTGAAAGAACTCAAGTGGCTTTTCTGAGCTCTGTGGACATTGTTTTGCTTCGGTTTTGCCTTATCCCCATAATAGGAGGATTCTAATGCTATAATCTACCACAGATGGCTGTTTTTATGACTAAATTGAAGAGCGTGGTGCATGAATGTTGGCTAATGATAACAGTAATAGTAATCTCAGTCAGTCCTGTGCATCTCCACTTAAGGAAAAGGTCATGTCCCATTCCTTTAAGATTTCCTGTTTTCCCTAGGCCTTTCCTGTAGGCTTAAAAATGCATTTTCAAAAGAGCCCTGAAAGATAGATGGAAAGCTCTTCCCAGTTAATTGAGGCTGAGGGATATAAAATTACTTCCCCAAGGTCAACATGGCTGGTAACTCTTCTGAGTCCTCCTTTGTAATGGCTCAGTTGCTGCAAAGCAAGGGGAGCCTTTTCTCCACTCTCCTGCCACTCTGTGGGTCTGGAAGATGCCAGTAGCACAGCCTGAGGTGTCAAGACTCAAGGTTGGCTGAAATGTGTCATGAGGAAGGACAGAGGTCTGCTGAAGGGTCTTCATGAGTGCTGCAAATCAACCCTCTCTTACCCTTTCATTATTGTGAGGGAGGATCTGTTTCTATCCATCTTTTTACGCCATTACATAACTTACACTGCTTCCAAAGTTAGGAAGGTGAGAAGAAGCAGCGAAATGTGTACTAAAAGCAGGTTCAGGGAATGGGAACTAACAAAAGAGCAAAGGAGTTGATTCTTTCTGGGGTCTTGCTTCCAACCTTCCTGCAGATCTTAGGCAAGTGCCTGTGAGTCTCTCGGTCTCACCTGCCTCATGTAGAGTGTGCACAATCACTGGCTTTTCTGTACCTGCATCAGTGGACATGAGAGATCAATGCCTAGCACAGCCTCAGATGCTCCAAAATCCGTCTCCAAGTTCTGCCGATCTCAGGGAGTATTATTTTTCTCAGAAGTATATGGGAGTTTATTTCAGAGAAACACTCACACTTTACAGGGAAAGTGACTTAACCAATATAATAAGGTAAATAATAAGAACTTTTGTCTAGCCCTTATCTCATACTTAGCTGGGGCAGCTAAATGCCTCTAGTGCTTCATTCTCATTTATTCGACAATACCACGAGGTAAGTGCCCTTAACTCACCTCCACTGAAGAACACATCCAATAAGCAAGGATTCCTCCATTCCCTCTGTCAAAGGAGGGTTCACTGCCCACTGAATGTGGAGTCTCCAGCTACCAGCTTACTTTCTACTAGCCTTGCTGATTGCACCAGTTAAACCAGTTAAACGATGTGCTTAGTATTATCAAGCTTATTATGGCACATCTTTACCTATAATTAACAAGTACAGTTTAATTAATTATTCCATAGAGCAGTGAAATATGAGTGTAGGAAGGAGTGTTTCTATAAGAAATAAGAAGTTGCGTGTTTTGGAACAGTAGCCTAAAGGCAAATTGCCTTAAAAAGAGCTGTCAAATAAAATGTTGGCAAGACAACTAAAAACTGGGGGAAAAGATCAAAATAGGAAAGGAATTCTGTACTCTGATTAGTTTACAGATATCTTTTAAGTTTACCCCACACTATAAAAACGAACAAACAAACCAACCAAAAAAACAAGATAAAAGTGTGTGGCAGTGTCTTCGAGATTTATGCAAAGAAGGCAATGTAGGATTTCAGACAGCGGGCCTGTCCTTACAGAAAAGGCCTTTGCCCCCTATCCAAAAATTGTCCAATGAATGCATGTTTGTATGTGATAAGCTAAAGTGTTCCTAGTTTATACATGCCTTGATGGTACCGTATAAGAGTATGCCTATTTTTACCCCCATTTAACAGATGACAGTGAGGACCAGGGGATCATGATCTTAACCAGTGACGAAGAGACCCAGAGTTCATAATTTATATTATTTGTTAATCCTGTTGTCTGCTTCTGTCTTTCGAATGTTTGAAGTATAATTTTAGGCACCTTTTCTTGGGCCCAGTGGCTTTCTCATTACAATCGGGCTGTAGTGCCTACAACTGACACTGGTGTTTAGAAGTCTCTGATTTTTCAGGCCAGGCTAAGGCCGGTGTCCCTGGCTTTTCTCCTGGGAGTGATGGCTTTTCTGTTAAGGCATCCTTTCCTGTAGGAGGAGGAGCTCAGTGACTTTCCTCACAAACTGAGATAAACGTCATGATAGAGATAAACCATCAGATACTTCGAATTTGATGCTGTTTGCATTTCCTTCTGGCTTGTTCTTTGGGGCTGATGCTTCTTAGTCCACAGGTGCAAAGATGGAAAAAAGTGTCAGGAATATGTGAGAAGGATGGAAGCCTTCTTTCTGGAGAAACTCATATAACACTCCCATCATCCAGCAAAACAACCCAGGTGTGTGTAGATGCGAGGGTGTGTGCACGTGGGTGCGTGCACCGGGCTGAGTAATTATAACCCTTATAGGGGCTTATTGTGGTGGAATGCAGCCTTCTGGGATCTGGAGAGCGAGAGGTCTCTTATGTGAGCTCTGGATTTTGACAAATGGCATATTTTGGGATGTGGGGTTTATTTCTGCTGAATATCTGGCTTGATTAGCGTGGAGAAGCACATGCAAAGCAGGCTGGAGCCCCACCCACCCAAGCCTCCCCAGTGCTGTACAATCAGGAAGTGCATTCTCACTCCCATTGTGGCTTTGGAGGGAAGTGTGCTTTACATATGCAAATGCAAGCCCCAAGTTTCACTTAATAATTATCAGCTGGAGATTCTATTGATGAGCAGCTGAAGCTACTCATCAGTAGAGAAACTGTGAATTAACCATTTCTAGGCCATCCTAGAGACTGCTGCCTCAGACCAGCCTCTGAATCCACTGGTGATTGCAGAAAAAGATTTCTGATTCCCCCTGTGTGTCACTTCTGTCTGACCTGAGCCTGGCAGCTGAGACCTCCTGACCCCTTTTATTATCATGTATGCATCTCTTCCCTGCTCCCACCTCCTTTCTGTTTTGTAGGCTACAGAAGGCAGAATAGATCCATCTCTATTGGCAGTAGCAGGATTGCTTACAGCTCTAGAAATAATGGCCTCATGCACTCTCCACAGTCGCTCTCCTGGTTAGGCAGCTGCCAGTGTCCTTTTGAAAGGACACAGGACAACTCAGGCAGGGTAGCCAGGGTGTTCAGATTAAGATGTCAGGAAATCGCCTTCTTTCTGATTCTTCTTTCCTTTCTTCTGCATCCATGCTTGCCCTCTGAGTGTAATAATAGTATACTTGGGCTGCTTTATCAGCCTCGCTTGTTCTTGCTGGGCCTTGGTAGAGTTCAGCAGACTGTTAAAAATGGTATGATTTGATGTTCCCCTTCCTGTGTCCAAGTGACTTAAAGTATAATAATAAAAAAATTAAAAAAATTTTAAAAATGGTATGATTTGGATTCTCTTGGTTATTCATCTTTCTGCACTGAGTTCCTTACTTTCCTGAATCTTGTTGAAACGAGGCTGCTGCTTGTCTTTCGTGCAAGTGGTATCTCGCAAGAGGGTATCCTCAGCTTGTTGCATAGAACGACAACCTTTATTTCCTGGAAAGAGATATTAGATGCAGAAAGTAAAATGAAAATCAAAGTTTTTTTGGAGTCAATTTGATCTTTTTTTTTAAATAACTTCTTTTTGCAGTAAATCTTGCAAGTTACTTAAGCCCAGTGAGGCTCTATGTCTGCTTTTTTTTTTTTCTTTTTCTTGAGACGGAGTCTCGCTCTGTCGTCCAGGCCGGAGTGCAGTGGCGCGATCTCTGCTCATTGCAAGCTCCGCCTCCTGGGTTCACACCATTCTCCTGCCTCAGCCTCCTGAGTAGCTGGGACTACAGGTGCCCGCCACCATGCCCAGCTAATTTTTTTTTTTTTTTTTTTTTTTTAGTAGAGATGAGGTGATTCTCCGTGTTAGCCAGGATGGTCTCTATCTCCTGACCTTGTGATCTGCCCACCTCGGCCTCCCAAAGTGCAAGACTTACAAGCGTGAGCCACAGCGCCTGGCCCTGTTTTTGCTTCTTTAAAACGGGGACAATAAACCTGTTTCCAAGAACTGAAATAACTACATAAGATAATGTATGACATTCATCCAGCCAAAGTGGCTGGTCAGTAAGGGAGTCCTGATCATGATCCTCATTTGAAATCTGATTCTCATCACTGAACTGCTGCAATAGTTGCTTGTATTCACCTGCATTCTAGATTTAGTATTCAAGATGTGTCTTTTGAGTGCTTACTATGTGCTTGGTGCCAGACCCCAGAGATACTGTTGTTGAAACAGATCCACAGAAGACTCTGCTACCATTGAACTTGTGTTCTAGAGGTGGAGACAGGCAAATAAAAAGGAAACAGATAAGTTTATACTTGATGAGGGTGTTGTGATGTGTGGGGTGGAGAAGAATAAACCAGGGGACAGAGTGAAAGAAACACTTTGGCCTCAGGGTGGGCAGGGATGGGGTTTTAAAGGCCGGTTTACAGATGCTGCTCTGAAGAATGGTATTATATTTAAACAGATTCCTAATGAACAGGGTGAGAGGCAACAGCAAGTGTAGAGGCCCTGAGTGGGAGAGTGCTTGCTGTGTATCCCAGGAGCATCTGCCAGGCCGGCATGGCTGGCGCCCGGGGAGCAGAGGAGCATTTTGACATCAGAAAGATAACTGTGGTTGAGATCTTATGTGTAAGTCACTGTAAGGTATTTGAGTTTTGTTTTAAGTTTGATGGGAAGCCCTGGGAAGGCAGGTTCGAAGCCCTGGGTTCGAACAGGATAGACATGTGGTCTGATTACCAGTTTTTTTCTGTTGTTGTTGTTTTGAGATGGAGTCTCGCTCTGTCACCAGGCTGGAGTACAGTGGCCCAATCTTGGCTCACTGCAGTCTCTGCCTCCCGGGTTCAAGCGATTCTTCTGCCTCAGCCTCCCGAGTGGCTGAGACTACAGGCACACGCCACCACACCCTGCTAATTTCTGTATTTTTAGTAGAGATGAGGTTTCATCATGTTGGCCAGGATGGTCTTGATCTCTTGACCTTGTGATCCACCCACTTTGGCCTCCCAAAGTGCCGGGATCACAGGCATGAGCCACCGTGCCCGGCCCTGATAACCATTTTTAAAGGCCACCTGGCTGTGAGTGACAAGTAGAATGAGTGAGGCAGAGTGACCTGTTAGGTGGCTATTGAGTGAGTCCAGGTAAGAGGTCCCAGAACTGGGGTCATAGTGGTGAGGGTTGTGGGGAAGTGTTTGTATCCAGGGTATATTTTGAAGATCAAACCAATATTCAAATACATTGCTAATGACATGCGTGTGGGACATGAGGAAAGAAATTCAGGAGTGAGTCCTAGTTTTTTGGCCTGTGCAGTGGGAACAAAAGTAATGACATTTGCTGAGAAAAGAAGAGGAAGGTTTTGGAGGCGGAAATCCAAGGCTGTTGTTTGGATGTGGGGACATGAAAGGACTCCTAAGTCATCATCTCCTTCCACAGTGTTGTGGCAGCATAAGAATGACCGCTGTGTATGCACATTGTGCCAAGCACTGGGAAACCCAGATGATTCAGCCTGGCTCCTGCCCTGAACAGGTGTTCAGTTGACATGCTGAGACAATGGAGGTAGAATAAAGAGCTGTTACACGTGGAGTGAGAGCCACTACCTTATCTGTGTTGTGGAAGGTAGTAGGAAGTCCGAGATGGTGAAAGAAGAGGAGGAGCCGGCTCACCCGGGGCAGATTGGAGAAGGGTTTCTAGAAGGGATTGTTGAGCCAGGTGTTGAGGGTCCATGGTAATTCACCAAATGACAAAACATGCAAAGGAAATAACACAAAATTCTCAATGCTTGTTCCAACTGCCAGCCTTGCATTCAGGAACTTGGCCTGGGGCTTGTATGTGTAGGGGCCTCTGAAATCCTTGTTGATGAAGATTATTGGTTCACTGAGGATGCTTCAGAGCCAGAACATGGAAGTATAAAGTGCAGGAGATTTCACCAGCAATTTCAGAAAGTTTAGCAAGACTTGAACCAGGATCTCCTCTTGGCAGATCAGCCCCGTCATCCCCATCCTGACACGGTCTCTGAGATCAGTCCCTCAGGTGGGCGTCTGTCCTGTAAGGGGCTTTTCTCTTTGGAGTCAGAAAGTGGGATCCTGTACTGGAGGCTTCACCATCATAGACTTCCCCTTGGTCCTCTGTGCCTGTTACTGCTTTCTGCACTCAAGCCCATCCTTCCTCTCAACTTGCAGAGGAAAATCCTGACTTTGCCTTTTAGTGGTGTTGAGTTGAGCATTCTTAGTTTTATTCTTTTTACTTTTATAAGACTGCAGGAAGCACCTTATAAAAACTCTCTGGTGTAGGACTTGGAAGAAAATACCCGTCCGTCAAAAGTAGAGATGTTGGGTTTTGATCTTAAGAGGTATTAGCACAATATTTTACCCAAACATCTATCTTGCTCTTGGTAACATGTTATCTTTGCCAAGTGCCCATCCCGATAAAGCGTTATTTCTGTCAAGCCGAACTCCTGATGAAATCTTCTATTCCCCTCTCTCCCTGATCTATTTCGATAAAACCTCATTCCTCATTCTGATTTTCTCCTAAGGGATGGTTTGGATTTGTCAGGAAAGGGGGAAAAAATAGGTGATTTTTTTTTTTTTCATTTTCCTCCTCCTTTCTTTTTCTAATGTAGATACTTGTGGGAATTGGAATATAACTTTAATGTAAGTCAAACTGATAAAGGGGGGTTGGACACTACTGTGAATAAGGAAAAGAAGATAGGAAAAAGGAGGACAGTCATTTATAGGCAAAGGAATGTCCAGGCAGGCTTTTTACTTGTCTTCTCTTGTTTTTAATTTACAATGGAGCTGAGGAAGATAACACTGATTTAGGGGAAGGGGCCGTTGACAGCAGAGGGATGCCATTGAGGGAATCAGCCACATTCACAAAACTACTTGCTTCCATTTCTTTTTAGAATATTCTGGATGGCAGCTACTCATGCTGTTGGATGGCTGTGTTGCCACTGCTAACTTTAACAAGTACAGAGTCCTCCTTATCTTTGATAACTAGCTCTTTCTTTTCCTCTTTTTACCAGCCTCATCATTTCTTTCTCTCATCTGGTTCCACTGTCATACAGTGAACACTGCAGGCCAGAGTCGGACACTTCTGGTGAAGTGTGGCTTCCACGCCAGGTGGTCTCCATAGAAGGCTGGGCAAGGGGTGGGGAGTTTGGATGAAGGGCGGTGGTTTGTCTCAAAGCCAGTTGACTATAGAGGAGATGGGGTATGTCACAGGGCCCCGAGAATATGGTGCAAATCAAGTCCATCCTCCCTGATGCTGGAGCTCCTGAAAAGATGGGGCAGGGGCTTTCCTCCCATGTTGATCTTGCTTACGTGCCGTATAAGGGAAGAGAACTTTTACTCAGGTTTGGCAGGTGCGCCCCTTCAGGTGCAGTGGTCCGATAGGCAAACTGACCACTCTCCCTGACGCGTAGCCTGAAGAACACTCTAGACCAAGCTTGTCCAACCTGTGGCCCAGGACAGCTTTGAATGAGGCCCAACACAAATGTGAACACTTTTAAAACATTATGAGATTCTTGTGCTTTTTTTTGTTTGGTTGGTTTTGTTTTGTTTTGTTTTAGCTCCTCAGCTCTCCTTAGTGTTAGTGTATTTTGTGTGTGGCCCAAGACAATGCTTCTTCCAGTGTGGCCCGGGGAAGCCAAAAGATTGGACACCCCTGCTCTAGACTTTTAGTTGTGCTTCACATTCAGTTTTCTTCCAAGACATTCATGGAACTACTGTCTTCCAAATACGGAGAAGGATATCAAAGTCTAAGTGGGTTATCTGGTAGTCCCCCTCCCTCCCGAGGACAGCAGAACACCATAGTTCAATTCTGATGCAGTCCAATTAGAGACACACTCACGATGTAAGGTCATCATTCTGTTGGTTCTTTTTTGATAAGGGTCCCTAACTCTTCTCTGTAGATCTCAATTTCACTTGGATATTTCACCCCTGAAGTGAAGTAGGAGGAGCATAGAAGCCCAAGGAGCAGGAATGAATGGGGTCAGGGCTTTGCTGATTTGTCTGGTGTCCTCAAATAGCTGCTGTTTGCCATTGAAATCTTTCATCCTCTGTAACCCAAACCAGACATTATTGTCAGTGCTCCTCTTTAAAAAAAAAAAAAAAAAAAAAAAAAAAAATCACAGAAATGCCGGGTGCAGAGGCTCACGTCTGTAATCCCAGCGCTTTGGGAAGCTGAGGCAGATGGATCACTTGAGGTCAGGAGTTCAAGAACAGCCTGGCCAACATGGTGAAACCCCGTCTCTACTAAAAATACAAAAATTAGCCGAGCTTGGTGGCATGCGCCTGTAATCCCAGCTACTCCAGAGGCTGAGGCACGAGAATCACTTGAAACTGGGAGGCAGAGGTTGCAATGAGCCGAAATGAAGCCCCTGCACTCGAGTCTGGGCAACAGAGTGAGACCTTGGCTCGAAAAAAAGAGAAAAAAAAAAAAAAGGAAAAGAAAAGAAATCACAGAACCTTTTTTGGTAAATGAATATGGCCAATAAGAATGACAATTTGAGGCTTACAGCAACTATGGATTCACAAAGTGAGAAAAGGATAGTTTTCAACATACTTAATGTGGTGAATGCAAAATAAAATTAAAAACCTTTGCTAAAAATTCATCCCATGTGGGTCTTTTGATTGGAACAAGATTTTAGCAACAAAAAAAAATCAAACCTCATTAAAAATTTTTACTGTAAAATATGATTCTTCTCAGCACATGTGATTCGCCTCACTCTTGGAACATTTTAGTGGGATTTTATAAGGGCTATGAATATTTCATATAAAATAACACATTTATTGCAAAGATTTTAAAAAATTAAATCAGTGGAAAAAACACTTATGAAATCTTTCATCTTGAGTGCTGCTACAGAGAAAATTAAGAAATTCTATAGTATTTTCGCATCTGATTTTATAGTAAATAGCCACATTGAGGACACTCAGTTGACGCTTTGCAAAGGATAAAATCGTTATGGTTGTTTAGCTTTTAGTTTTGATGAATCTACCAACAAAGGGGATTGTGTCCAACTATGGCATATGTATGAAATAGGACTCAAGGAACTGAGGAAGGAGAAAGGCTGCTTTCTCAAATTCAACCATTGGAGACCGCCACTAACGCTGGTGGTGTCTTGGAGGCTATGTAAAAAGTGATTGAAGTTTAGGAGCTAACGGGACAGAGGCTCTTCAAAGATGATGGGAATGTGAATTTATTGTGCTCTCACACACAGATCAATGGTCAGGATTTGCGGTGAATATCTATTCTTTTCTAGTATACACTGTTACCGTTACCCTCCAGTGACGGTTTTCTAAACCACCTGGTGATCTAAGAGAAGACCTTGACTCTGCTGTCAAGTCCTTTCATTTTTCTAGGAAACAGAGCACTAAATACATTATCTTTTTTCTGGCCTTGTTGGGTGACGATTTGAATGCTACTAACAAAGCCCTTTTGTCCATACTCAGACTCCTTGGGGATATGATGGACCAGTTATAGAAGCAGGAAGACGCGGCTGCCCCCCAATGGTAACAGCAGTTCAAAGACCAACTGCCTCCAACTTTCAGAACTTAGCATATTTGGCAAACAAACAAACAAACAAACAAAAAACACAACAAAACATTTGAAGCTGGCTGGGCGCGGTGGCTCACGCCTGTAATCCCAGCACTTTGGGAGGCCGAGGCGGGCGGATCACAAGGTCAGGAGATCGAGACCATCCTGGCTAACACGGTGAAACCCCGTCTCTACTAAAAATACAAAAAATTAGCCGAGCGTGGTGGTGGGTGCCTGTAGTCCCGGCTTCTCGGGAGGCTGAGGCGGGAGAATGGCGTGAACCTGGGAGGCGGAGCTTGCAGTGATCCGAGATCGCGCCACTGCACTCCAGCCTGGGCGACAGAGCAAGACTCTGTGTCAAAAAAACAAACAAACAAACAAAAAAACATCTGAAGCTTTGAAATCATTGAACCTGAAGTTTCAAGAGACAAAAACTGGTATCATTGCTCGTTAGAACACACTTCAAGCATTTATAGTCTAAACCCAGGTATGGGTACAGCAAATTGGTGCTAAAAATGTCTTCATTTTCTTGACTTAATGAAGCTCTTTAAGCTAACGTTCTTGGAAATGATTTTATGGAAGACAAAAGTCAGATCTCATTCAGCCTATTATGGTGCAATGAATCCAGGCCTCTTTTTCCCTGGCACTGTGGTTGCAAATTCTTTTTAGAAGCTTGTGAGGGACTCTCTCTTTTTTTTTTTTTTTTTTTTCAACTGTTCTTCCGTCTTTGTCAGAAGATCTGTCTCCAGGGCCTTTGCTGGAACTCAAGTTTGCTTTGGTTGCCAAAGATAACTTCCAGAAAATCACTTAGGGGAATTTTGGGGTAAAACATTCCCTGTGTACCTCGTAACAAGCGAGCAGCCTTTGTGTGTCATCGTTGCCATTTTCCTTCCCACAGCAAATCTGATTACATGCTTTTGAAACTCAACCTGGACCTGTGTCTTGCTGTGACTTATAAACTGCCTAGAGAGGAAAAGCTGATGACACGTTGGCAGATTCAGCTCTCCTGTGGACATCTCGTGATCAAAATTAACTTTTAAGATCAAACTGAGTTATCTAAATTTTTCTAAAATGACTTTGGCTGCAATATTTAATTTACTTTGAAATATCAAATGATATTGGATATTTGGCATTGGATGAGGGTATGAAATCTTTATGTTAATTAAAAGGAGGGCATTTTCTAACAAAAATTACAAATTGCTCAATGAAGAGAGTCTCATGGAAAATGAAAAATTGAAACATTTCTTGGAATAAGATGACCTGTGATTGGTCAACAGAAGGGAGCCAGAAACCAGGGAAGCTGGATAGTCAGACAGCTGAGCTAGAAGGGAACTGCTTTTGAAGGAGACTGTCTTCCAGAAAGCAGGGGGATGCCAAAGAGCAAAGCAGGCCTTATGCTTGGAGGAGCTAGAGTACCAGGAAATCATGTGGGTCTGGGTCACATCATGGGAGCTGCTGAAAGAATACAGTAGAGGCTTGTGTAAGGGAAATGGGGTGCAGGGTAAAAGCAATACTATAATTATGTGTGGCAATGCTAAGTGTTCCTTTGCATTTAAGTTAGAGAGTTTGGGGAAATGCCTCAGCTAGCATTTCTCAACCTTGATCACACATGAGAATCCCATGGGAGTGGCTGCTTTTAAAAATGCTGAAAACCCAAAGGAATATAAATCATTCTGTTACAAAGATATATGTACACATATGTTTATTGCAGCACTATTCCCAATAGCAAGGACTGGAATCAACCCAGATGCCCATCAGTGATAGATTGAATAAAGAAAACGTGCTACATATATACCATGAAATACTATGCAGCCATAGAAAGGAATGAGATCATGTCCTTTGCATGGAGATGGATGAAGCTGGAAACCATCATTCTCAGCAAACTAACACAGGAACAGAAAACCAAACACCACAAGTTCTCACTTATAAGTGGAAGCTGAACAATGAGCACATGGACACAAGGAGGGGAACACCACACAGTGGGGCCTGTTAGGGAATTGGCGGGGGAGGGAGAGCATCAGAAAGAATAGCTAATGGAATCTGGGCTTAATACCTAGGTGATGGGTTGATCTATTGCAGCAAACCACCATGGCACATGTTTACCTACGTAACCTGCACGTCCTGCACATGTATCCTGGACCTTAAAATTAAATAAAAAAAATTTTTTAATGCCAATAACTACACCCCCACCTCCAGAGATGCTATGTGAATTCATCTAGGTTAGGACCTGTGCGCATTCATACTTGTAAGTTTCCCAAGTTATGTAATGGCAGCCCAGATTGAGAACCACTGGCCTGATGGACCAGGGAATGAAGCGGAAACAACTGCCACAACCACAAATTAGGCTGGATTTGTTTGGAGACTGTTGAACAGGAGACATTCTGGTTTGGTGTGGAAAGAGCCATTTATCTGGAGACACTGAAGCTGGGTTCAAGACTATCCCTCTGCTATTGTTGCTGGGATGACATTGAACTATATCATGTGCCTGCCTCTCGCTCTTTTTTTTTTGTTTGTTTGTTTTTTTTTGTTTTCATTAGTCAAATGGAAATAGAACACCCACTTCATGACAGTGTTGCATAAATTAAAATGAGACGATGCAGACACAGCACCCAAGGACATGTACTCAGGGGGAACTGACCAAGTGTTTGTTGAATTCGACGGATGACCTTGAAGTAGATAGAGTTGTTTTTGTGCATTATCAGACTGCAAACATGGTGGAAGTAGGATTGAAGAATGTTATCCACGGCACCTGCAAGTGAGCTGACAGGAACAGGGAGAAATCGGAGGCCGGGGCACTAGCCCAGGAGACCCACACAATGCTCTGGGACAGGGTCCATAATCTCTGGCCAAAAAGTATGCCTGATCTGGCCCTCTGCTTGTGTTTGGAAATAAAATTTGACTGGAACACAGCCACAGCCATTTGTTAGGTATTTCTGTGGCCGCTTTTATGCTACAAAGGCAGTCGAGTGCTTGCAGCAGAGATAGCGTAGCCTGCAAAGTAAAGCACATTGACTCTCTGGATGTTTACAGAAAAAGTTTGATGACCCCTGTTTTAGGATAAGATTAAGAGGCTTGGCTTTGGATGAGATGTTTGAAATCAAAGGAGAAGAGCAAGTGCTTCAAACATCAGGAAGGAAGAATTGGCAGGCTTCGGCGACAGATTGTACGTAGGGAGATTTTGCCATATAAAGGTTAGGGATGTAGTGTCTTTATCACGGGCAGGATGATGCAACAGGACAACTTCCCTGAAATCTGGCGCTGAGTGCAAGAGTTTGCTTTCCTAGACTAGAGAGATGTGGGTCTGTCACCCCTGAAAGGCCCCGGCCCTGCCTGCATTAATGAGTCCCAGTGCTATTCATTTCAAAGTGCTGGATCCCACACGCAGTACCACATGCCAGCCCTCTGGAGAGATCCAGAGATATTCAGCACATTCAGATTGATTGAGATCATCACTTAGGACATTTTGGATGGTAAGTCCCTAATCTCTGTCACTGCACTGCACGGAGGTTGATTTTCAATTTACCTTCTTTGTTCTGAATCTTAGATGTTTTGATTCTTAATTCAGAACATTCATCTCAAGTGGATTCAGAGATTCAGAGTCGATGATAAATTCATGTTTGTTGAGAAGTTTTGCAGGGAGGAGGATGATGTTGTCAGCTTAGTTTTTGAATAATGTCTTGTTTGACATTTTAAGCTGAAAGTGGGCTGAACTGCAGATCAACACACACACGTATTCCGTGATAGAATGATACATTATGTTCATACATAGACTGTGTATATCTAAAGAGTAGAAACCTGGAAGGAAAGGTAATAGAGAAACAAAGGTAAAGGCACTAACACACAACGGATCCTGCCCATTGCTGCCTTTATGTGTCCTGCCTACAGCTTCAGTGGGCTTGGGCTGGAAGAAGAGCAGGGGGTTTGAGTATTGATATGGTTTGGCTATGTCCCCACCCAAATCTCATCTTGAATTGTAGCTCCCATAATTCCCACATGTTGTGGGAGGGACGCAGCAGGAGATAATTGAATCATGGAGGCGGTTCCCTCATACTGTTCTTGTGGTAGTGAATAAATCTCGCAAGATCCGATGGTTTTATAAGGGAAACCCCTTTTGCTTCACTCTCATTCTCTTTTTGTCTGCTGCCATGTAAGATGTGCCTTCGTTCTTCCTTCACCTTCCACCATAATTGTGAGGCCTCCTGAACCATGAGGAACTGTGAGTCCATTAAACCTCTTTTTTGTTATAAATTACCCAGTCTCAGGTATGTCTTTATCGGCAGTGTGAAAATTGACTAATACAAGTATCTACTCTGTGTAAGCCTGATATGAAGTAATATTTGTGCGTGCACACACACACACACTCTTATGCTTACGCTCCCATGTCCCCCATTTTACATAAGAAGACACTGAGTCACAGAAAAGTTAAGTATTTTGCCTAAGTTATTTATTAGTAAGTGGATGAACCATAATTCAAGCTCAGCTCTTTCTTACTCCAAATCCCATGCTCTTACGAATCTACTTGATTTGTTTGCTTTTCTCAGTTCTCTCTCCCTCTTCCCCAGCATTTAATATTATAATGAGATGTATTTTAAAATAACTGGCAGTTTATGATGTGCTAGGCATTTTACACCATTTTTTAACAAAAAGTTCTAGGTGTTAGTTCTTCTCTTTCTCTCTTCTTCAAATGCTTGTTAAGTATAGGGAGCATGCCAGGACCTGGGGATGGAGACTAGAGATTGGCAGTGCCACTCAAGGTGTAATCTGAAGGCCGTTGTTCATCCTTGTATTTGTCAGGGCTCTTCAGAAAAGCGGAACCAATGGAGAGTTCATATACAGCTATGTTTATTGTAAGGAATTGGCTTGCGTGATTATGGAAGCTGACAAGTTCCAAGATCTGCAGGGTGAGTCAGCAAGCTGGAGACCCAGGAGAGCCGATGTGTAGTTCTAGTCTGAGTCCGAAAGCCTGAGAACCAGGAGATCTCAGGGTGTAGTTCCAGTCCAAATGCCAGCAGGCTCGAGACCCAGGAAGATTTGGTGATTCAGTTTGAGTTCACAGGCAAGAAAAAGATGATGTCCCAATTCAAAGGCTGTCAGGCAAGATGAGTTCTCTTGAATTTGGAGGATGGTCAGCATTTTTGTTCTATTCATGCCTTCAACTAATGGGAGGTAGCCAACCCACACCAGGGGAGGACACCTGCTTTACTCTGTCTACCAATTTAAATGCTAACCTCATCCAAAAACACCCAAAGTGATGTTTGACCATATGTTTGGGTACCACCTGGCCCAGTTGAGTTGACACATAAAATTAACCATGCCCTCAAACTGTTGCTAGTCTGCAATAAGATACATATGGAACTTGAGACTAGGCATTTAGAAGCATCTAGAGCAAGTGGACTTTGTGGCCGGCATCAAGTGTATGATAATCTTGATTAGCATAGTGTAGAGCAGTTTGTTTAATTCAAGTGGTGAGTTACACATGGGCCAAGCTCTATTTTACCTTTGAGTGTTAGGGGCAAATTTTTGTCCAGGATGGATTGGGGGAAGGAGAAAAACTGGTTCTTCCCCCAAGCTCCTTGGGCTTCCGTGCCTCTCCTGCTGTCTTCACCACTGGTAGTTTGAGAAATATCTGTGTGGGCACAGTTGTTTACATAGCCATAAAATCCTATGTAGTGGGCTTTATAACTGTGACCTGTACATAAAGCTTGGGGAGCGTTCCTGGGAGGGACCAGTACCTGTGAAACATAACAGAGAAATGCAGACCGCATTGAAGGAGGCTGGCTGTTCACTACCCTGACCCCCTCTCCTCCGACTCCCAGAGAGTCAGGAGAAGCCTGAGCAAAGAGGTCAGGAACCAGAAAAAAGAATAGTCAGGAATAAAAGCAAGCGTCAGGATCAATAAAACGAGAATGAGCTGTGAATCTGGCCAGGCAGCAGGACCCACTGTATTCACTTCTGATCGCGCGGTGTTGGGATCACCTGGACCTCACAGCTGTGGAGAGTTAGGGCTGAGAGGGGACTCTGAGCACATCTGCAGGACCCCGCCTTTCAGAAGGTGAAACTGGCTGAGGAAAAGGGACCAGCTCAAGACAATGGACCTTTAAAACAAACAAACAAACCAGAAATGACAATTCTGCCATTGATTGAGCACTTCCTCCATGCCAGGATTTGGGCACAGCATGAACGTTGCTTTTTTCAACATTGGTTCCTCTGAGACCTGACATTAATTATTTAGTGTGGCTTCATTGGTGACAAATCTATAGGGCTTTTGAGAAATGGACACAGGATGTCGATAGCATTTCTTTTAAGCCAACAATCAGAAAATCATAATTTACATAAATGTTTAAAATATGGGACTTTTAGGAGATGGGCTAGAGAATGTGACCTGGCCTCTTTGGTGAAGCCTGCCTGCCTGCTCCCCCATGTTCTTAAGGATGAACCATGACCTGGCTAAGGATGAAAGCAGGAAACTCAGCAGTGCCTCCTCTCAGAGTATATCTCAAAGGAAGCCAAGGTCTGTTACCTACTTCTTCCCCCATATAACGCATGGAACAACCCTGTGTTCTGAAAATACACAGTGCTTTACACCTTAAATTACATCATCAACTCATCTTACCCATGACATCACCTTCCCTCACTGAGAAAGGGTCACAGGAACTCCCTGATGCCAAGCGCCTCCCAGTAAGGGGCACAGTGCTCTGTATTTTGTTATCTTGCTTCAGCCTCCCATCATTCTTACTGGAACATTTTATGTCCCCATTTCACAGTAGAGAAAATCGAATCCCAGAGCATTGATGTAACTCCTCCAATGAGGAATCTCACAGGTCCCATTTGTTAATTTTCTAGAGACCCTGAGACCTTGTTGAGCTTCCTGCATTTCTGCCCAAATGCTCCAAAATCCTTTCCCGAGAAGGAAGACCCTCTTGGTCTCCGGAGCGTCTTTACCTCTAACTTAGCACGTAAATGCAGGAGCATAGCTGAGTGCAAAGTCCGGGAGACCTTGTTTACAGTCAGGCTGCAACATAATAGGAACAGGGTTTAAACTTTAGTCTCGGTTTCTGCATCAGCAGTGGGGATAACTATTACCACTTCATTGTACTGATGGCAACCTAAGGCGTTATCAGCGTGAACTACCTAGCGTGATGCAGATCCATGATAGACACTACAGAAAGTGTCACTCCTGGGGAAGCCAGAGGTTCATCTTTACCCACCCCTGCCCAAAGGGTCAATGGTGGTTGAGAAAATGCAGTTATTAATAGCTGCCTATTCTTTTTCATTCTCAGTTGTACCAAACAGGGAGACAGGTTTCAAAAGCTCGGGTTGGAGCTTATAATTGGCCAGTCCGGTGACAATGTAACCCTAATCAACCTGTGATTTCACATCCCCTACCGATTCTGCCCTGGCCTTTGATTTGTGGTCCCAGGCAGTGCAATTCATTGAGCCATATTTGTTGCATTGATAGGAGAGGACCAGGAGCTTAGGCGTTTAACCCTGAGGTGATTAAGGGGGGGGGAAAAATGAGTCATATTTGTTAAGGTCCAAAGATACATCAAAAAGCCCTGGGCAGAGGCCGACACAAGCACAAGTGAGACCTGCAGGGTGTAATTCATCACATTCTTTGATCCTCAAGTTTGTGAGTCACAGAGACTCTCTGGGACAGTTTTGAAGCTCATGGGGTCTGGGCAGGAAGGAAAAACTTGAAGTGTGGAAAAAGAGGAGCATTTTTTTGACAGGCAGCTGAGAGAGGATGATTTTCTAGAGATATGCTTTTTTTGCTTAGTAACCCCTGAGGTGGCCGTCAATGTAGCTGGAGCCCAGGATTTCTGCAGAGTGGAAACAGAAATTTTAAGTGATAGCTTTGGGTATGCCTTGTGCCACTGAGACTCCTGAACAGTAAGCATGCCTTGAGCAGCTACTGTATACAAGGTGATTAAAATATCTTTGGGAGATGGGGTTTTTATACTAATAATTTTTTTTTCCATGTTAGCTCTCTGAATAGCCTATAATGAAAGTTTATTGAAGTGGAGAGTGTACAGGCCCAGATACCAGAGAGACCTGGGTGCGAATTCTGATACCACCATTCTGGTGGTGTCACATTGAGAGACCGCTGATCCTCTCTGTGCCTCAGTTTTTTGTATTTGTTTATTTGTTTGTTTTTTGAGACAGAGTCTTGCTCTGTTGCCAGGCCGGAGTGCAGTGGTGCAATCTCGACTCACTGCAACCCCTGCCTTCTGGGTTCAAGCAATTCCCCTGCCTCAGCCTCCCGAGTAGCTGGGACTACAGGTGCGTGCCACCATGCCCGGCTAACTTTTTGTATTTTAGTAGAGACAGGGGATGTCTCTGGCCAGGATGATGACATCCTGGCCAGGATGGTCTCGATCTAGTGACCTCGTGATTGGTCACTAGATCTTGGCCAGGATGGTCTCGATCTAGTGACCTCGTGATTGGCCCGCCTTGGCCTCACAAAGTGCTGGGATTACAGGCGTGAGCCACCTCACCCGGCTGTGCCTCAGTTTTTATTGCAGGGTTATATGATTGTTACATGGAGTGTTGCTGGCACTCACTTTAGTGGTAACTTTTTCTGGGAAAACTGTGAGATGGGTCATGCTTCTACTTCTTTTGTCCTTGTTGCCTTTAATTATTTTATTCTTGGCATGGAGCTATGCATCCACCCTTCCAGCATTTCTCAGACTTTGTGACATGTTACCACAAAGACAGGTAAGACCCGCCTTTGCCTACATTGAACTCCCAATCTTCACAGGAAACATTTAGTAAAGCTGTTTATCAAATATAGTATGGCAGATACATGTTTTCATAGCGCTACATACAAATTATTGGAATATGTGGAAGGATACCTTGCCTGCAAATGGAGGAAGGTTTCCCCTGAGAGGTGATGCTTTCAAAACAGGATTTTGAAAGATGTATGGGAGTCTGCATAGGAAGAGCTCAATAAACTTAGTCATTATTATTCTCTTTTTTCTTTTTTTTTTTTTTTTTTGTTTTGTTTTGTTTTTGAGACAGAGTCTCACTCTGTCTCCCAGGCTGGAGTGCAGTGGCGCAATCTTGGCTCACTGCAAGCTCCGCCTCTCAGGTTCATGCCATTCTCCTGCCTCAGCCTTCCTAGTAGCTGGGACTACAGGCACATGCCACCACGCACGGCTGGCTGGCTTGCTTATTTATTTATTTATTTATTTATTTATTTATTTATTTATTTGTATTTTTAGTAGGGACAGGGTTTCACCATGTTAGCCAGGATGGTCTTGATCTTCTGATCTCGTGATCGGCCTGTCTTGGCCTCCCCAAGTGCTGGGATTACAGGCATGAGCCACCGCGCCTGGCCTATTATTTTTTTTATTTTTACTCTTTCTCTTCCTCTTTTGCTCTCCTCCACTTCCTGGTACTCCTTCTCCCCTCCCTTGTCTTTCTCCCCAATCCCCCCACTTTGTATTCATAGTTCTTTATTGTTAAGAAACCTACCTAGAAACATGACAAGTAGGGAGAGGAAGACAGTGCATTTAATTAGAAACAATTTTATTATGATTGCCTCCTCTAAAAGGCATATTAGCTTTTATCGCCATAATAAGTTGTTCCGTTCTCAACTTTGTTCCCAGTTCAATCTGGATGCGTTTATTTGTAACTCACTTTCCATCTGTTTCCCTTAAACATGGGATTGTGCAAGGAGCCTCACCATGTAATAATGGCTGTCTGGGGAACTTGGAGGGGCTTGAGGCATGGCTCATCCAGGTTAACGCTTCCCTGGTGTTTTGCTCCCCAGATGGAAAGCCAGTGTCTCTGTCTCCGCTGGAGTCCCAGGCCCACAGCCCCAGGTACACAGCCTCCAGCCAGCGGGAGCGTGAGAGCCTGGAGGTGCGCATGCGCGAGGTGGAAGAGGAGAACCGCGCCCTCCGCAGGCAGCTCAGCCTGGCCCAGGGCCGAGCCCCAGCCCATCGCCGAGGCAATCACTCCAAGACCTACTCCATGGAGGAGGGCACTGGAGACAGCGAGAACCTTCGGGCTGGCATCGTGGCAGGCAACAGCTCCGAGTGTGGGCAGCAGCCGGTCGTGGAGAAATGCGAGGTAAAGGGCACCTGGAGCCTGGGGAGGAAGTTGTCCAAAGTCTCGATTGCCCTCACCCCTTGCAGATGCCTCCTGGAAACACAGGCAGATGCCAAGAGCTGGTATTCTTGATTCTAGCCCGGGTGTGTAAGTCTGGCTTGCTAATTTTGCTGAATGGCCTGACAAGTCATTTAGCCTCTCTGAGCCTCCGTTTTCCCGTCTGAAAACGGGGATAAGAAAGCGTAATCTACAGATATTAAGAGGAGCTAACTGATGGAACCTACCGCTTGTTTCTGTGTGGCTCATTTTGACATGGTCAGGGTTTCAACACCTAGCTGTCATCCTGTAGGCCCCTGTTTCTTAGACTATGGTGTGAATGGTACACCCGGAGTTGTGTGGCCCAGTTGGGCAGTTCTCTTAGACCTCATTATCACTTCACTGTATAAACAACCTCTCCAATTCAGAACCACAGACTTGTTCCTTATCTAAAGCAGTAATTTGAACTCTTATAGCTTAATATCACTTCTCCCCTTTTAGGGTATGCTTTCTTAGTAGCTCTTTGGAAATGTGGGGTATTTATTGTCCTCTATTTCCTCAAATACCTGCATCCATGCTTCTATGTGCAGTGAACACACATACACTCATTCTCCACTATTTCCAGTTCTCGTGGTGGAGACGAATTAGGGCATGCCTATTCACAGGAATGCCTTTTGAGACACGGGCAAGACTGGATTCATATCCCAGCTTTAGTGGTTTATGCAGTGAGCTCCCTTGAGCCAGTTGTGTAACTTCTGTGAACTCCAGGTGTCTCATCAGTAAACTTCAGGAAATAATACCTGCTTCATGAAGTATTTGTGAGAATTAAACAGGGTGGCCATATAAAGCCTTGACTAGCGCCTGGTACATAGTACATTTTCAAAATTATGGTTAGCTTTTACTATTTTTAAACACAGATAGGACCTGCTCTTTCTTTATTCCATTTTCTGGAATAGAGAGTGGTTAGACTTGAAACTCCCTAAAGAGAGAACACTTTGCAAACTGTAGTATACTATTCGTGTGAACGGGATTATTAGTAATATTGCTGATACTATCCAATGTCACTAAAAAATGGCTTCCTCAGTGATGTAGACTAAGTTCTTTGGAAGTTCAGTGATGAGGGAGGAGGACAAGGAGAGCCCTTGAGGATAGGATCATTTCTCAGATTTCTCAAGCCTGGTTGAAGTATGGATTGGTAGAGAGGTAGAGGACGTCCGACAGAGGATATCCAAAGAGGAATGTGTCATATGAGTAGGAACGATGTGAAACAAACATCCGTCATAGCAGGATTCAGGACATTGTGAGTTGGTCTTTCAGCCAAGCCCAGAGAACCCAGGCAAGGAGGTGGTTCTATTGCATCATCATCATTCATTTATTTATCCATTCATTCAGCAAACATACTGCACTCGTGTTTTGCATCTCACTCTGTTTTGTGTGTTGGGAAACAGCAGTGAACAGCAACAATAAAAAAGACAGAACCCCCTTCCCTCTGGTTCTTACATTCTGTCATCGGAGGTAGGGGGAGAGATGATAAACAAATAAACAAATACAAATGTCAGGACATGATAAATGCTGCACATTTATTCAGCCCTGACTGTATGCCAGGCCCACTGCCCTTTAGTCTTTGACAACCACTGTCAGTGGCTTGTGTTACTTAATATCTCTATGTATGAAAACGGGCATTCTGCCACGTTTACAAATTCCTTTAGTCTAGGCTGGTCTGGGGAGGTCCCTAATATCTTCTGTTCTTGCCTTGGTGAAGGCATGTTTGATTTCTTTCAGGTTCTCTGCTAGCAGATCACAGCCATAGTGTTGGTTTAAGAAAGGGTTAGTTTGGGCCGGGCGCGGTGTTGCTCAAGCCTGTAATCCCAGCACTTTGGGAGGCCGAGACGGGCGGATCACGAGGTCAGGAGATCGAGACCATCCTGGCTAATACAGTGAAACCCCGTCTCTACTAAAAAAATACAAAAAACTAGCCGGGCGTGGTGGTGGGCGCCTGTAGTCGCAGCTACTCGGGAGGCTGAGGCGGAAGAATGGCGTAAACCCGGGAGGCGGAGCTTGCAGCGAGCTGAGATCCAGCCACGGCACTCCAGCCTGGGCAACAGAGCGAGACTCTGTCTCCAAAAAAAAAAAAAAGAAAGGAGAAAGGCTTAGTTTGGAAGGGAACTCTGCTACCCAGGTGAGATGGCCCAAAGCAAGCAAATTTTTTCCCCAAGTGTATTTACACTACTATGACGTAGAACCTAAAGAACAAATAAGAATCGAGGAGGGGGAAAATAAAAAAGGAAAAGGGGAAAAGAAGGCATAAAGGAGAGAAAATGAGTTGTGTTTGTGGGGAGGTTTCTCTTCCTTCTGTAATCTCTCTAGCCAGGAGTTTCATTCAGTTTTCTGAGAAATGCTCATTGTAATTTGGGAGTCCCCTGCACAATTGTGTAGACCAAAGACCATTGGCTTTTGAAGCTGGGAGTTGTGAGTCTAAATCCTGGCCCCATTTCTAGTTTAATAGCTATGTAGCTTTGAGCAAGTAAGATCACTTTTCTCTGGCTCAGTTTCCTCATTTGCAAACTGTGGGTTAAAATCAAGTTCTGGGCTTGGCGCAGTGGCTCACGCCTGTAATCCCAGCACTTTGGGAGTCCGAGCTGGGAAGATCACAAGGTCAACAGATCGAGACCATCCTGGCCAACATGGTGAAACCCTGTCTCTACTAAAAATACCAAAAATTAGCCAGGTGTGGTGGTGCACATCTGTAGTCCCAGCTATTTGGGAGTCTGAGGCAGGAGAATCACTTAAACCCAGGAGACAGAGATTGCAGTGAGCCAAGATCCTGCCACTGCACTCCAGCCTAGGTGACAGAGCAAAACTCCATCTCAAAAGAAAGAAAAAAAATATCAAGTTCCTGCCCCCTACTATTTCAGTGGTGGCAATAGATATTGGAACTTGAGGGAACCTCTAACATAGTTAGTTGTGTCAGTCTTAGATTTCACTGCAGGTTATCAAAAATCTCAGCTAACACTAGCTTAAGCAAGGTTTGCATCTTCTTTCTCATTGTGTTTAAGTTGTCTAGAGGCCATCAGTGTAGGGATGGCAGTATTGGGGATTTGGGATTTCTTTGTCTTTCACCCCAGCCTACTTGATTGACATTCCCAAGATCATCTCATGACCTATAATGATTGTCAGAGCTTCAGCTATTTTGTCCACATTCCAGCTGGCAGGAAAGAAGTGTTAAGGTGGGACATACCACTTTCTTTAAAGAACATATCTTGGAAATTTCACACTTCAGATCCTTTTAGATCCTACTGACACAACTTAGTTACAGGGATACACTTAGCTGCCACCTAGGTCCAAGAGACCCTGGAACAGATAAGATTTTACTCAAGGAAGCCATGTTTTTTGGAATGTTCTGGAATTCTGTTACTATGGTCACAGTGAACAATGTCTATCACATGGGTGGTTCTCAAACTTAGTTGAGTGTTTGAATTACATATCAAAAATATATATTCATGGGACCTACCCCAGACCTACTGACTGAGAATCTCTGGGAGTAGCACCTGAGAATATGGGTATTTAACAAAATAATATATCCAGATGATTCTAAGATAGGAGAGATTGTTTGGAAACCATTGCTTTAGGCTGGGCACAGTGGCTCATGCCTATAATCCCAGCACTTTGGCAGGCTGAGGCAGGTGGATCACCTGAGGGCAGGAGTTGGAAACCAGCCTGGACAACATGGTGAAACCCTGTCTCTACTAAAAATACAGAAAAAATAGCCGGGCATGGTGGAGGGTACCTGAAATCCTAGCTACTTGGGAGGCTGAGGAAGGAGAATCGTTTGAACCTGGAAGTCGGAGGTTGCAGTGAGCTGAGGTCATGCCATTGCACTCCAGCCTGGGCAACAGAGTGAGACTCCGTCTGAAAAAACAAAACAAAACAAAAAAAGGAAACCACTGCTTTAAGGAGCAGCACATAGGATTGATGAATTTTCTTTATCCCTGTGTTCCTTGAAAAATAAAATAGTCATATAGGAATTCAGACGTTGAACTCATTGACCTTTTTTTTTGTTTTTTTAACTTTAAGTTCTGGAATATATGTGCAGAACTTGCAAGTTTGTTACATACGTATACATGTGCCATGGTGGTTTGCAGTACCAATCAACCCATCATCTAGGTTTTATGCCCCACATGCATTAGGTATTTGTCCTAATGCTCTCCCTCTCCTTGCTCCCCACCGCCCGACAGGTCCCGGTGTGTGATGTTCCCCTCCCTGTGTCCATGCTTTCTCGTTGTTCAGCTCCCACTTACGTGTGAGAACATGCGGTGTTTGGTTTTCTGTTCCTGTGTTAGCTTGCTGAGAATGATGTTTTCCAGCTTTATCCATGTCCCCACAAAGGACATGAACTCATTCTTTTTTATGGCGGCATAGTATTCCATGATGTTTATGTGTCACATTTTCTTTATCCAGTTTATCATTGATGGGCATTTGGGTTGGTTCCAAGTCTTTGCTATTGTGAATAGCGCTGTAGTTAACATACATGTGCATGTGTCTTCATAGTAGAATGATTTATAATCCTTTGGGTATATACCCAGTAGATTGCTGGGTCAAATGGTATTTCTCATTTTAGATCCTTGAGGAATCACCACACTGTCTTCCACAATGATTGAACTTATTTACATTCCCACCAACAGTGTGAAAGCATTCCTATTTCTCCACATTCTTTCCATCATCTGTTGTTTCCTGACTTTTTAATGATCGCCGTTCTAACTGGCATGAGATGGTATCTCATTGTGGTTTTGATTTGCATTTCTTTGATGAGAAGTGATGCTGAGATTTTCTTCATATATTGGTTGGTTGTATAAATGTCTTCTTTTAAGAAGTGTCTCTTCATACCTTCACCACTTTTTGATGGGGTCATTTGTTTTTTTCTTGTAAATTTGTTTAAGTTCCTTGTGGATATTGGATATTAGCCCTTTGTGAAATGGATAGACTGCAAAAATTTTCTGCCATTCTGTAGGTTGCCTGTTTACTCTGATGATAGTTTCTTTTGCTGTGCAGAAGCTCTTTAGTTTCATTAGATCCCATTTGTCAATTTTGGCTTTTGTTGCCACTGCTTTTGGTGTCTCAGTCTTGAAGTCTTTGCCCATGACTATGTCCTGAATGGTATTGCCTAGGTTTTCTTCTGGGTATTTTATGATTTTAGGTCTTATGTTTAAGTCTTTAATCCATCTTGAGTTAATTTTTGTATAAGATGTAAGGAAGGGGTGGTCCAGTTTCAGTTTTCTGCATATAGCTAGCCAGTTTTTCCAGCACCATTTATTAAATAGGAAGTCCTTTCCCCATTTCTTGTTTTTGTCAGGTTTGTCAAAGATCAGAAGGTTGTAAATGTGCGGTTAATTTCTATGGCCTCTATTCTGTTCCGTTGATCTATATATCTCTTTTGGTACCAGGACCATGCTGTTTTGATTAATCTAGCCTTGTAGGAGTACCATGCTGCTTTGGTTACTGTAGCCTTGTAGTATAGTTTAAAGTCAGGTAGCATGATGCGTCCAGGTTTGTTCTTTTTGCTTAAAATTGTCTTGGCTCTACGGGCTCTTTTTTGGTTCCACATGAAATTTAAAGTAGTTTTTTCTATTTCTTTGAAGAACGTTAATGGTAGCTTGATGGGAATAGCATTGAATATATAAATTACTTTGGACGGTATGGCCATTTTCACGATATTGATTTTCCTATCCATGAGCATGGAATGTTTTTCCATTTGTTTGTGTCCTCTCTTATTTCCTTGAGCAGTGGTTTTTAGTTCTCCGTGAAGAGGTCCTTCATATCCCTTGTAAGTTGTATTCCTCAGTATTTTATTTTCTTTGTAGTAATTGTGAATGGGAGTTCACTCATGATTTGGCTCTCTGTTTGTCTGTTATTGGTGTATAAGAATGTTTGTGGTTTTTGCACATTGGTTTTGTATCCTGAAATTTTGCTGAAGTTGCTTATCAGCTGAAGAAGTTTTGATCTGAGAAGATGGGGTTTTCTAAATATACAATCATGTCATCTGCAGACAGGACAATTTTACTTCCTTACTTCCTGTTTGAATACCCTTTAATTCTTTCTCTTGCTTGATTGCCCTGGCCAGAACTTCCAATACTGTGTTGAATAGGAGTGATGAGAGAGGGCATCCTTGTCTTGTACTGGTTTTCAAAGGGAATGCTTCCAGCTTTTGCCCATTTAGTATGATACTGGCTATTGGTTTGTCACAAATAGCTCTTATTATTTTGAGATTTTTTCCATCAATACCTAGTTTATTGAGTGTTTTTAGCATGGAGGGGTGTTGAATTTTATCAAAGACATTCTCTGCATCTATTGATGTAATCATGTGGTTTTTGTCATTGGTTCTGTTTATGTGATGGATTACATTTATTGCTTTGCATGTGTTGAAAGCCTTGCATCCCAGGGATGAAGCCAACTTGATAGTGGTGGATAAGCTTTTTAATGTGCTGCTGCTGGATTCGGTTTGCCAGTATTTATTGAGGATTTTTCCATCGATGTTCATCAGGGATATTGGCCTGAAATTTTCTTTTTTTGATGTGTCTCTACCAGGTTTTGGTGTCAGGATGATGCTGGCCTCATAAAATGAGTTAGGGAGGAATCCCTCTTTTTTTGTTGTTTGGAATAGTTTCAGAAGGAAGGCACCGGCTCCTCTTTGTACCTCTGGTAGGAACTGGTGGTGAATCCATCTGGTCCTGGGCTTTCTTTGGTTGGTAGGCTATTAATTACTGCCTCAACTTCAGAACTTGTTATTGGTCTATTCAGGAATTTGATTTCTTCCTGGTTTAGTCTTGGGAGGGTGTATATGTCCAGGAATTTATCCATTTCTTCTAGATTTTCTAGTTTATTTGTGTAGAGATGTTTATAGTATTCTCTGATGGTAGTTTGTATTTCTGTGGAATCAGTGGTGATATCCCCTTTATCATCTTTCATTGTGTCTATTTGGTTCTTCTCCCTTTTCTTCTTTATTAGTCTAGCTAGTGGCCTATATATTTTGTTAATCTTTTCAAAAGAATAGCTCCTGGATTCACTGATTTTTTTTTGAAGGATTTTTCGTGTCTCTGTCTCCTTTATCCATGAGCATGGAATGTTTTTCCATTTGTTTCTGCTCGATATTAGTTATTTCTTGTCTTCTGATAGGTTTTGAATTTGTTTGCTTTTGCTTCTCTAGTTGTTAGGGTGTCAATTTTAGATCTTTCCTGCTTTCTGTTGTGGACATTTAGTACTATAAATTTCCCTGTAAACACTGCTTTAACTGTGTCCCAGAGATTCTGGTATGTTGTGTCTTTGTTCTCATTAGTTTCGGAGAACTTATTTATTTCTGCCTTAATTTCGTTATTTACCCAGTAGTCATTCAGGAGCACATTGTTCAGTTTCCATGTAGTTGTGCGATTTTGAGTGAGTTTCTTAGTCCTGAGTTCTAATTTGATTGCACTGTGGTGTGAGAGACTGTTTGTTATGATTTCCTTTCTTTGCATTTGCTGAGGAGTGTTTTACTTCCAATTATGTGATTGATTTTAGAATAAGTGCTTTATGGTGCTGGGAAGAATGTATATTCTGTTGATTTGGGGTGGGGAGTTCTGTAGATATCTATTAAGTCTGCTTGGTCCAAAGCTGAGTTCAAGTTCTCAATATTCTTGTAAATTTTCTGCTAGTTGATCTGTCTAATACTGACAATGGAGTATTAAAGTCTCCCCCTATTATTTTGTGGGAGTCTAAGTCTCTTTGTAGATATCTAAGAACTTGCTTTATGAATCTGGGTGCTCCAGTATTGGGTGCGTATGTATTTAGGATAGTTAGCTCTTCATGTTGCATTGATCCCTTTACTGTTATGTAATGCACTTCTTTGTCTGTTTTGATCTTTGTTGATTTAAAGTCTGTTTTATCAGAGACTAGGCTTGCATTCCCTGGTTGTTTTTTTGTTTTGTTTTGTTTTTTGGTTTCCATTTGCTTGGTAAATATTCCTCAGTTTCTTTATTTTGAACTTATGTGTGTCTTTGCACATGAGATAGGTCTCCTGAATACAGCACACCGATGAGTCTTTACTCTTTATCCAGTTTGCCAGTCTGTGTCTTTTAACTGAAGTATTTGACCCATTTACATTTAAGGTTAATATTGTTATGTGTGAATTTGGTCCTGTCATCATGATGCTAGCTGGTTAGTTTGCACATTAGTTGATGCAGGTTCTTCATAGTGTCATTGGTCTTTATAATTTGGTATGTTTTTGCAGTGGCTGGTACCAGTTTTTCCTTTCCATATTTAGTGCTTCCTTCAGAAACTCTTGTGAGGCAGGCCTAGTGGTGATAAAATCCTTCAGGAGGATTTACTTGTCTGTAAAGGATTTTATTTCTCCTTCACTTATGAAACACAGTTTGGCTAGATATGAAATTCTGGTTTGAAAATTCTTTTCTTTACAAATGTATTGGCCTCTACTCTCTGGCTTGTAGGGTTTCGGCAGATTGATCCACTGTTAGTCTTATGGGCTTCCCTTCATAGGTAACCTGACCTTTCTATCTGGATGCCCTTAACATTTTTTCCTTTGTTTCAACCTTGGAGAATGTGATGATTATGTCTTGGGGTTGCCTTTCCGGAAGAGTATCTTTGTGGTGTTCTCTGTATTTCCTAAATTTGAACGTTGGCCTGTCTTGCTAGGTTGGGGGAAGTTCTCCTGGATAATATCCTGAAGAGTGTTTTCCAACTTGGTTCCATTCTCTCCGTCACTTTCAGGTACACCAATCAAATGTGGGTTTGGTCTTTTCACATAGTCCCATATTTCTTGGAGACTTCGTTCATTAGTTTTCTTTTTTGTTTTTTCCCCTCTAATCTTGTCTTCACGCTTTATTTCGTTAAGTTTATCTCCAATCTCTGATATCCTTTCTTCCACTTGACCGATTCAGCTATTGATACTTGTGTATGCTTCACGAAGTTCTCGTGCTATGTTTTTCAGCTCCATCAGGTCATTGATGTTCTTCTCTAAACTGGTTTTTCTAGTTAGCATTTCCTGTAACCTCTTTTCAGGGTTCTTCACTTCCTTGCATTAGGTTAGAACATGCTCCTTTAGCTTGGAGGAGTTTCTCATTACCCACCCTCTGAAGCCCACTTCTGTCAATTTGTCAAACTCATTCTCCATTCGGTTTTGTGCCCTTGCTGGAGAGGAGATGCAATCATTTGGAGGAGAAGAGGCATTCTGGTTTTTGTTATTTTCAGCATTTTTGCAGTGGTTTTTCTTCATCTTCGTAGATTTATCTACCTTTGATCATGGATGACGATGGTCTTTGGATAGGGTTTTTTTTTGTGGGCATCCTTTTTGTTGATGTTGATGTTATTGCTTTCTGTTTGTTAGTTTTCCTTCTAACAGTCAGGCCCCTCTTCTGCAGGTCTGCTGGAGTTTGGTGGGGGTCCACTCCAGACCCTGTTTGCTTGGGTATCACCAGCAGAGGCTGCAGAACAGCAAAGATTGCTGCCTGCTCCTTCCTCTGGAAGCTTTGTCCCAGAGGGGCACCTGCCTGATGCCATCTGGAGCTCTCCTGTTTGAGGTGTCTCCCAATCAGGAGGTACAGGTGTCAGTGACCTACTTGAGGAGGCAGAGTCTGTCCCTTAGCAGTGCTTGAGTGTTGTGCTGGGAGATCCACTACTGTCTTCAGAGCCAGCAGGCAGGAATGTTTAAGTCCGCTGAAGCTGCACCCACAGCTGCCTTTTCCCCCAGGTGCTCTGTCTCAGGGAGATGAGAGTTTTATCTCTAAGCCCCTTAATGGAGCTGCTGCCTTTCTTTCAGAGGTGCCCTGCCCAGTGAGGAGGAATCTAGAGAGGCAGTCTGGCCCCAGGTGCTTTGCCATGCTGCGGTGAATTCTGCACAGTTAAAGTTAACAGTGTGAGGGGAAAAATCACGTACTGAAGCTTCAGTATGGCAGACGCCCCTTTCCCCATCAAGCTCAGTCATCCCAGGTAGACTTCAGACTGCTGTGCTGGTGGGGAGAATTTCAAGCCAGTGGTTCTTAGCTTGCTGGGCTTGTTGAGTGAGACCACTTGGCTCCCTACCTTCAGCCCCCTTTCCAGGGGAGTGACCGGTTATGTCTCGCTGGGATTCCAGCCTCCACCCAGGGTATGAACAAAAATTCCTGCAGCTAGCTGGGTGTCTGCCTGGGCAGCCACATTGACTTTTAGTATAACTTATTTTCTAGTCTTTTGCACCTGAGATTTAGGTTTTGTTTTTCTTCTCTTTCTTTGTGTTTACTGATCACGTTAACTTCTTAGATTCTTAAAAAGTTATTTTTGGTAGAATTCTTCTGTGATGAACCCCTGGTCCTGTTCAGAAGCTCCAGTAGACACGCTTAAAAGTCTTGGCCTGCTGCAGCCATATTTCAAAGCACACTCTCCGCAAGCTGCTGGCCTCCTGCCCGTGAGCAGTACGCTTCCTCTGTCTCCATAGTTTGGTGTCTTTAAGGATTTTAATGAAAAAGCCATAGAGGCAGACAAGAAATGTCAGTCAGTGGAGTCAAAATAGAAACTCTCTTCATCACAGAGCTTTTTGGTTCCAAGTGCTGAAGCTCATCTTGACATCCTGTCATGGTACAGGGCCACGTAACCAGGGATGCTGCCACCATCTGTGGGTGTTGCTGAAACTTCTCCGGGCTCCGAAAAGCATTTCTGAAAACTCTTCTATCACAATGCCAAGGCTGTCAGCTGAGCTATCTGGTGATAGGAACAACGGGCCCTCTTCAGTCCCTTTGCCCTCTTATCATTTGGTAATTATGTGTGTTTCAAATAACTGCCTGTCTTACTCTTGCTTATTTCTGTTGCCTGGGCAGTGCTGTTTCAGTGATGGCCTGGCCTCTGTGTGCCTCAGAAGTTGGAGCAAAATGATCGCCTTTGATCTTCACTCATTCACATGTGTGTATGGATATGTGTATTTTTCTTGCCTTTCCAGTTCAGGTCTATTCTGGGACTCAGCTACTGTACAGAAGAAAAAACAGTCACTGGAACTAGTGTCAGAATTCCTGAACAGGAGACTTTCCTTTGCTACTCATTAGTCTTGTGACCTTAGACAATTCAGTTACCTTTTGGGAGTCTATTTCATCATTATAAAATGAAAATAATAACATGTTCTTCCCAGTGCAATTGTGAGGATGAAATGAGGTGGAGGCAGAGGAAGCTAACTGTGTAGGAGTGTCGCATATACTCATTATAAATATTCTACTTCTCCACTGCTACCTGAAAAATCAGCTAACAGTTAAATGATTTAAAACAGCACCAATTATTTTATTAGCTCTCATGGTTTCTGTGGGTCAGAGATTTGAGAAGGGCTTAGCTGAGTGGTTCTGGTATGGGGTCCCTCATACAGGTGGCATTAGTGTGTGGCTGGAGCTGGAACAGTACAATGCTGGAACAGTGGGTGCTGACCCAGCCTTCCTTTCTTTTAGACTTAGGTCCTCATGTGGTCTCTGCATGGGCTAGTTTGAGCTTCCTCACAACATGGCGGCTCTAGGTAGTCAGCTGCTTGCTTACATGGCAGCTAAAGGCTTTAAGTACAAGTATTCCTGTAAGCAAAGGAGAAAGGAAGCACTTTTCATGACCTGGCCTCAGAAGCCACACAGTGTCACTTCTGCTGATAGTGTTTTCTGTTAGTTGAAATGGTCATAGAAGCCCACTCAGCACATACCCATCTCTCAGTGAGAGTAATGTCTAGGAATTTGTTGATGTACTTAAGAACTGACACAATGGATATTGTTATTATGGAAAGTTAATGCATGTTACCCTCTGATGTCAGACCCCTCCTTAAGGAAGTACCTATTTTTCCTTCTGCTCCTTGCTTTGAACTTCATTTCTCAGTAGTAATGTATTATAGTAATAACAGTTAATCAGTCCTTGAAATGTATCAGACATCATGCTAGAGCTTTACATAAAATATCTCATGTAATTCACACAACGTACTTTCTTCATTTGACAGATTAGAAAACTGCTAGGAAAGGTTTTGTTGTTATTTCAGGGTCACACAGCCAGAAAGAGGTGGCGCTTCGGATTAAACCTAGGCAGTTTGATTCTAAAACCTGTTCTTTGAACCACTGCACTGAAGCTCTGTGAATTAGAGCTTGTAGGACCCAGACTCTCATCAGCTGCTGAGCCCAGATCCTTATTGTGTTTTTCACAGGGGCCTCACCTCTGCAGACTTTAGGGTCACCAGTCATGGGGATCATCTTTCACCTTGGGGGCTTTAGCAGCCCTGCGAGGTAATCATTCCTCAGTGAGTTTAGGCAAAGATCTGTCTGTTCTTCTAAAAGAAATTGGAATGTTTTAAATTATTTTCCAGACTATGGATGTATTTATTAGCTCAGTGGGACATTGGTATTTGCTGGAGGCAACATGTTTATAAAACTCAATGCTTCTCACCTGTATATTCTGGGTCCTAACTAACCCTACGGTATTTTGATGCACTTTTTCTTTCTTTTTTTATTGTATCTTCATGGACTTTACATGATAACCGAGCAGCGAGGGGATTTGCCAGCTATCTTCCCATATCCCACATTGCTGTTGGAGGATACTATCATAGCATTTAGGCTCACATTTCATTAGCTTCATATGCCTTCTTTGGGGCTTCTTCAAGGATGTAAATCCACAAAAATAAAAATGTCTTCTTTAAATTTCAGGCCCTGGAATTAGGGGATGTTACAGCTGGAAGGAACCTGGTGGTATTGTCTCGTGCAGTTGTTTTCAGGGCACCTTAGGTACCCTGCCTGTATATGAGTTATTTATTGCTACACAGCCAGATACCCTCAAAACTTAACAACTTAAAATGTCAAGCATTTATTATCTCGTACAGTTTCTGAAAATTAGGAATCTGGGAGCAGCTTGGTTGGGGATTATGACTCTCAGCCTTTAAAGAGATTGCAATTAAGATGACATCAGGGGTTGCAGTCATCCGAAGGCTTGATTGGGGCTGAACCCTGCATCCATGTAGTTTACTCACATGATTGGAGTTCTCATTTCCTTCAAGTGTTCTCATAACATAACAGCTAGTTTTTCCCAGAGTAAGCAGTTTAAATGGAGAAGAAGTAAAAAGCTACAATGACTTTTATAACCTAGCCTCGGATGTCATATACCATTACTTCCGAATTCCATTGGTCCTACAGCCCAGCTCTGACACAGTATAGGCACAGGGTTTTCACACAGGGCCTGAAAACCGGGGCCAGGGATCTTTGGGGACAGTCTTGGAGGCTGGCTCCCACACTATGGCCAAAGCAAGGGACCGTATCTCTGCCAGCCCCTTGTCTGCTGGCCTCAGAGTAGCCTTCTGTTGTTGCATATTGTGCTTTCTTGTAAAATTTATTTTAGATATTGTGCCACTGAGAATAACAACAAGTAAAGATGCAACTCTCTCATTTTAAAAACAATGAAAGGGTTTTGCCTAAGGTTACAAAGTTGCAACCACAGCCCAGATAATGAGTCAGGTGTCTCACTTCCTCATTCCTGTGTTATCTGGGGAGAGGAGACAGGCAATGTCAGCATTTGATGGAACAGAGGGAATTGGGTACCTTGGAGACCTTCCTTTCAATGATGGGAAAAATACTATCCCAACCTTACTTGAAGGTAGAGGAAAGAGTAAGAAGAAAAGAACTTGATGCCTGACATTTGAGGAAATTTTGGGCTCAGACCTTAAATGTAGAACCTTCTGCTTACAATAGACTGTAATTGTTATGATTATTGATGATTGCTGATACATACCCATTACTTACAAGGTACCAGGCTCTAAGCCCTTTATGCGAGTCATCTCAGTTAATTTGCCCAACATGGGGCTGGGCACGGTGGCTCATGCCTGTAATCCTAGTACCTTAGGAGGCCGAAGTGGAAGGATTACTTGAACACAGGGTTTCAAGACCAGCCTGGGCAACTTAGCGAGACCCCATCTCTCAAAAAAAAATACAAAATTTAGCTGGGCATGGTGGAGAACACCTATAATCCCAGCTTCTTGGGAAGCTAAGGTGAGAGGATCACTTGAGTCCAGGAATTTGAGGCTGCAGTGAGCCATGATTGTGCCACTGCACTCCAGCCTGGGTGACAGAGCAAGACCCTGTCTCTAAAATAAATAGTTGACACATTTCTTACTCCTCTTTATAGATGAGGAAACTGAGGTCCCAAGAGGTAGAGTTATGTCTTGAAATGTGGGGAAGAGTTGGATAGGTGAGGTGAAGGGGCAGAGCATTCTAGAATGAAGGCACATTCTAAAAGCAAGAAAGCTTGATGAGTCATCTAGCATGACCATAGCATAGCGCTACAGTGATCATTGTTGATTGTCTGGCTAATACGTGTGGACTTTTTGGACCAGGCCAGTCTTCCAGAGGCCCCCATGATGGATCCGTATTGGATTGTTGTTAGGTAACCCACCTAGCCCAGACATGGGTCTCCCTGTATTGATTGCACTTCTCTTCACCGACCCCAAAATCGGTCTCATCCTTCAATATGTTTTTCTGTGTAAAATTTGGATTTCTGATTTCTCAGGTGGCTATGCTCTTTATAACACAAACAAGTCAATCCTAAAGCAGGTTGGGATATGCAGGATAGAAAATCCCAGATGGTTCATTCATTCATCATCCATTTATGTGCCTTGTCCATGGAGGGGACACCCAGAGACTCCCTGTTCTCACACCAGGCCCTGGAACCCATGTGGTCACACCTGTTCCTTGCTGAGTCCCTGAAGGCTTGGCTTACAAAGCCAGGAGGTACATCTCCTTCCATTTTCTGCATAGTTGAAATAATTTTGTCTTTGCGTCTGTGGTTCAGCATTTAGAGTGGACAGATTTAGATCAGTGGTGTCCCACATCCTGGAGGTTTGTAAGATGATTTGAGAGGGCACGTTTGCCATATGTTTTTAAAATGTTAATAGGTACGTATGTGTTTTATTGAGGCCATTACTGCAGGCTTAACAGCAGGACCGTGAATTCAACCTATCACTTCATCATGGATTAGCTGAGCCCTCGGACCTTGGGCAAGTTACTTAACCACTCTGTGTCTTACCTTCTTCAGCTTGAGTTTGGGAAAAACCTGGATGTTAGGAAAATGCTGTGTAGAAATTCTAAATCCTTTGTTTGATAGAGGCAGTGACTGAGGATCCAAGAGGTTAGATAATTTGCCCCAGATTACTTAGCTGGCACAACTGTGTCATACTGGACCCCCGTTGACTCCAATAAGGACAACACCATGTTCGAGAGGTTGAAGAAGAGACTCAGGGCCAGTGAAGGAGACAGGGTTTATGGAGAACTTACATACAGGGGTGGACCAGTGACTGCAGGCTGAACAGCAGGACTGCTACCATTTGTAAAAAGCATGCAGTTGATATCGTGTTTTCACTTAGTGGTCTCCACCCTGCAACCATCACTTAAGCAAAAATAAAGGGCCTCGTTCCCCTATACAGTCTGCATCCCAGGAAATGGGCCGGGGTTTGGACACTCCATGATTCTTTTTGTTTGTTTGTTTGTTTGTTTGTTTGTTTGGAGATGGAGTCTTGCTCTGTCACCCAGGCTAGAGTGCAGTGGCGCACTGTCGGCTCACTGCAACCTCCACCTCCCAGGTTCAAGTGATTCTCCTGCCTCAGCCTCCCAAGTAGCTAGGATTATAGGCACCCACCACTGCGCCCAGCTAATTTTTGTATTTTTTGAGTAGAGGTGGGGTTTCACCATCTTCATCAGGCTCGTCTCGAACTCCTGACCTGTGATCCACCTGCCTTGGCCTCCCAAAGTGCTGGCATTACAGGTGTGAGCCACCGCGCTTGGCCTAGGATTCTTAGCTCAGAACTCCAAACACACATCCTTCTTAGACCATATGGTCATTCTCAGAAATTGCCTAGGTAGAAGCCTGCACCCATTCTCATCTCTTTCCATTTTTCCTCACCCTGAAAAGAGTAACAAATTCCAAGGCCCTGGGACACGTGGTAGTAGCTGTAAGAAGAACGCAGCCCTTCCTTGTTTTATCCAAGTGAAGAAAAGTGGTGCTGTCTACTTCAGAGAAATTGGAAATAGATTATTTGCACACCCTCATACTCTCTCAAAATAATCACAGTTAACATCTGTTGAGTTTTTACTATAGAGTCTCTTCAAAGTGCTTCTGCTAGAGCAGCAGTTCTCAAAGTGTGGTCCCTGGGCCAGCTGCAGAAATGTCGCCTGGATGCAGACTGTTCTCAGACCCCCACTCCAGAGATCCTGGATCAGAAACTGGGGAATAGCCTGCACTGTTTTAACAAGTCCCCCAGATGATTCTGATGCATCCTGGAGTTGGAGAGCCACGTACTCTGTGTCCTCAACAAGCCCTTTAAGATTATGTCCCCTGTTATACAGATGATGAAGTCAAACCAGGAAGACTCTGAACAGCGTCTTGTACAGTTTGTTCATTCAGGAAACATTAATAAGGATTTATTAGGGATACTTTATTGCACTTATTTGTTTGATCCTCACACAACCCAATCAGTAGCTATTTTTATCTCCATTTTACAGATGAGGCAAGTGAAGCTCAGGGACACTAAATAACTCTTCCAAGGTCACACGGCCACTTAGCTTTGAGGTTGTGACTCCAATCAAGATCTCTCTACTCTTGTTGCGGGATTTTCACACTACGTTGCGCCTGCCTCTGACCCTCGCTACTGCCTGTCTGACCCCAGCTGTTTGCTTCTCCCCAGCTCTCAGAGCATCTGTCCTCTGGGAGGTCTTGCCTGTCCCCCTCAACCCCACCAAAAGTCTGCAGCTGCCATCCAGAATCTGGGCTAAGCCTGTCTTTCCATAGCACACCTGATGCCCAAGTTTAAATGGGTTTCGCCTCTCACTCCGTCAGTCTCTCTGATAGGAGAGGCTTTAACTGAATCGTGCCCCCAGGCAGAATGGCCTGAAGGGAGCACCAGGCCCTGTGGGCAAGAGAAGCAGGGCTGACAGTGTGTTGAAGGCTTCTGCCAGGGCCACAGCTTGCCTGGCATCCGTTAGTTTGGTGTGAATTTCTTCTGGGACGATGATTTTTTTCCCTGTATTTGTGTGTGAAAAACTGCCCCCTGGGGATTCTTTCCTTCCGGGAGGCAGAGCATGGAGAACTTTGTTTTTCAGGTTTTCATAGAGCCTGACCAGCACAAAGTCACAAATCCAGGCTGGCCCTGATATCACCAGTTGCTCTTGTGTAGTCACTGAAATGCCTTCTCCTCCAGGATGCTCTCCCTGCATCGTCTCTATCTGGGTGATGCTGGCCACTGTGGGATACAGAGACACCGAGCTTGCCATCATAGGATCGTTCTCATTCTCCTGTGGGATCTCCTGGTTAGCTATCATATTGTCTCTGCACCTGACTTTGGGGAATGGGGATTGTCTTAAAATGTACCTTTATTTCCTCCAAGCCCAGCACAGTGCCTGGATCGCTGGCAACTCTAAAAACATCAATGTTATGAATCTTTTGTGCAGGTTCTAAGACAAAGGTCATCCCTCGACCCCAGCGAGGTCAGGAATGAACCCAGTTCACAGTTCTGCACTACCTTCCCTGTATCATCAGGTACAGCCTGCAAGATTCAAGGTGTGCTGGGCACCATGTCTAGGATGGCAGGAAATGAGTAGAAGCCTTAGCATTGCCTTAGAAAGAGCTTTTATGGTTCATTATTCAAGAGCTTTGTAAAACTTTTAAAAAGTATAAAATGTATAAATTCTCAAGTTGGTTACATTGGTGCCGTTTCCTTTAGGGATCAGAAATTATCTATGAATGGCTGAAAGTCTTCTGTGCTTTCTTTCCAGCCAACAGGATACGTGGGATGCTGAGGAAAGGCCCTCAGTGTTGGGCAGGTCCTGGCAGGTTGCAGTTTGCATGCTCAGGGGCTAAAATGGTTCCAGGAGGGGCCAAGAGGTGTGGGCAGCACTGAGGGGAGGCAATACACAGGCAGGAAGGTGTTAAGGAACCCAGTAAGGACTGGAACTGTGGGATCGGGCCCCTGACAGAAGCCGGGGAAATCTGACCTCTGAGACCCCCCACTGGTGCCTCCCAGCGACCAAACTCAACCCGAAATCTGAGGCAAAAGGAGCCCACTTAACTTGGTCTATAAAGGTCAGACTCGGCCAGGCACGGTGGCTCACAGCTGTAATCCCAGCACTTTGGGAGACCGAGGTGACTGGATCACATGACGCCAGGAGTTAAAGACCAGTCTGATCAACATGGCCAGACCCCATCTCTACTAAAAATACAAAAAGTAGCTGGGCATGATGGCCGCATGCCTATAGTCCCAGCTACTTGAGAGGCTGAGGCAAGAGAATTGCTTGAACATGGGATGTAGAGGTTGGAGTGAGCTGAGATCATACCACTGCATTCCAGCCTGGGCGACAGATAGAAACTCGGTCTCAAAAAGCTAAACAAAAGGCCAGACTCTCCAGACGCAGGACAATTAGGAGAAGGGTAGAGAGTGAGTTGGAGGGGCCAATGAGAACATCATATCCTCCTGCATCTGGACTTTGTGACAAAGAAACATGAGCGTTACGTCTATACAGTCACGTGTTGCATAATGACATCTGTCAACAGCGAACTGCATATACCACCCTGCTCCCATCAGATCATAATGGAGCTAAAAATTCCTATTGCCCAGTGACATCATAGCCGTCTTAACATCACGTGCAACACGTTACTCGTGTTTGGTGATGTTGGTGTCAGCAAACCTACTGCACTGCCCTTTGTATAAAACTATAGTGCAATTATGTACAGTACATAATACTTGATAAAAAATGGCTGTTACTAGTGTATGTGTTTATCATACTATCATTATTGTAGTGTATTCCTTCTACTTATGTCTTTTTTTAAGTTAACTGTAAAACAGCCTCAGGCAGGTCCTGCAGGAGGTATTTCAGAAGGCATTATTATCCCAGGAGATGACAGCTCCGTGTGTGTTAATGCCCCTGAAGACCTTCCAGTGGGACAAGGTAAGACGGTAGAAGACAGTGATATTGATGATCCTGACTCTATGTAGGCCTAGGCTAAGGTGTGTGTTTGTGTTTTAGTTTTTAACAAAACAGTTTTAAAAGTTAAATTATTTTTAAAATAGAAAACTGCTTGTAGAATAAGAATATAAAGAAAAATATTTTCATACAGCTGTACAAGGTGTTTGTGTTTCAAACTATGTGTTGTTATAAAAGAGTCCGAAAGTTAAGAGCCAGGCACAGTGGGGCGCACTTATAGTCCCAGATACTCTGGAAGCTGAGACGGGAAGGTTGCTTGAGCCCAGGAGTTCGAGGCTGTTGTGTGCTGTGATCATGGCTGTAAATAACCACTGTACTCCAGCCTGGACAATATAGCAAGACCCCATCTCTTTAAAAATAGAGATAGTTAAAAAAAATTTTAAATTTGTAAAGTAAAAAAGTTCCAATAAGCTAGGTTTAATTTATTATTGAAGAAAAATATTTTTTTTATAAATTTAGTGTAGTCTAAGTGTACCATGTTTATGAACTAAGTGTACACAGTAGTGTACTAGAATGTCCCAGGCCTTCACATTCTTTGACCACTCACTCACTGACTCACCCAGAGCTACTTCCATTTCTGGGAACTGTAATCATGATGAATACCCTATACAGGTGTACCATTTTTTTCTCTTATATTTTTACTGTACCTTTTCTATGTTAAGAGAGAGAAGTACTCACCATTGTGTTGCAGTTGTCTGCAGGATTCAGTGTAGTATCATGTATACACATTTGTAGACTAGGAGCAATAGACTGTACTATATGGCCTTTGTGTGTTGAAGGCTATACCATCTAGGGTTGTGTAAGTGCACTCTAAAGGTGCTCGGAAGACAAAGTCACCTGACGATGATAGGCTACTCAAAAGATATCTGTGGTTTTTTGTTTATTTATTTTTTTTGAGACAGAGTCTCACTCTGTTGCCCAGGCTGGAGTGTGGTGACGCGATCTCGGCTCACTGTAAGCTCCGCCTCCTGGGTTCACGCCTTTTTCCTGCCTCAGCCTCCCGAGTAGCTGGGACTACAGATGCCCACCACCACACCCGGCTATTTTTTTTTTTTTTTTTTTTTTGTATTTTTAGTAGAGACGGAGTTTCACTGTGTTAGCCAGGATGATCTTGATCTCCTGACCTCGTGATCCTCCCGCCTCGGCCTCCCAAAGTGCTGGGATTACAGGCGTGAGCCACCGCGCCCGGCCATCTGTGTTGCTAAGCAAAGCATGACTGTAACTGCGGGTATAGAGAGGAAGGCCTAGTGCAAGGACTAGTGGTCACTGATTCTGACATTCAGATCCCAACCTTTGGTTGGTTGGTTTGTTTTTTGGTTTTTGGGTTTTTTTGAGGGGGGAAGTGGGGTTTGAGACAGAGTTTTGCTCTTGTTGCCTAAGCTGGAGTGCAATGGTGAGATCTCGGCTCAGTGCACCTTCCGCCTCCCAGGTTCAAGCGACTCTCCTGCCTCAGCCTCCTAAGTAGCTGGGATTATAGGCACGTGCCACCACGCCCGGCTAATTTTTTGTATTTTTAGTAGAAACGGCGTTTCACCATGTTAGCCAGGCTGGTCTCAAACTCCTGACCTCAGGTGATCTGCCCGCCTCGGCCTCCCAAAGCACTGGGATTACAGGCTTGAGCCACCGCGCCCGGCAAAATGAGCCAGCAGTGATGGTATGTGCCACCATGTTGGCCAGGCTGGTCTCAAACTCTTTACCTCAGATGATCCGCCCTCCTTGGCCTCCCAGAGTGAGCCACAGGCCTGAGCCAAGACCCCACCCTTTGATAGGAGGAATGTGGAGTAGTTGTAACCATTTTTAATCTACCACACCAAGAAACTTAAAAATTGAACTTAATAGCTTCAAGCCCTAAAGTCATAGGACAGAACCATTTTTGTGACCCCATTCTTTCGAGGATCATTTATCTTTCTCCCTACTCTCCCCATTCTCACTCCAACCCCTGCCCCACTCATGGTTCACTTCTGTGACCCCAAATGTTGCACCACCCAAAACTCCTCTAAGAGCATAGTCGATGCCACTGTGATTTTCTGCTTTCCCGGGTAGCAGGGCCCTGCTGCTACGCCTCCAGATGATGCATTTATTCATGGTGGCAGGTGTATTCGATGAAACTAAAGAGATTGGAAAATTATGTAAAATGTTTGAGAATGTGCATGCTTGTGCTTGCATTTAATGGGTCCGTTTTAAAAAGTCCCTGAACCCTGAAGCCAAGACAAAGTTTGATATCTCTGAGGCCGTATGTTTCAATATTTGCGATTCTGAAGAGCCTGATTCAGCGTGTTTTCCCCCATTCTCATCCCCTTCCCAGTTATGTCTTCCATGTGCAGGCGTTTTCCTATTCATTTCCCTCGTGATTGAAATGGTGACAGTTACATCTGCATTATAATCTTTCATCCTGAGTCTTTTACAGATATTATCCAGAGATAAGCCATGCATCTTTCTTTTACAGGTGGAGAAATTAAAATATGCATAAATTAGCCTGAAAAAAAGGTACCAGAAAACCCAGAGCGATCTGATATCACTTCATTTTGCTTCATTTTGCTCCCTCATCCCTCATACAGGGTTTTCTAACAGCAGTCCTCTTGACCTTTGGGGAAGGATAGGTCTTTGTTTTGGGGGCTGTCTTGTGCATTGCGGGATGTTTAGCAGCATCCCTGGCCTCTACTCACAGATGCCAGTAGCATCCCCCTGCCCCCCACCCCAGACCCACCAAGTAGTGACATCCAAGACTGCCTCCAGGCATTGCAGATTTCCTGACGGTTGGAGGATAGGGAGGTGAATTGTCCTGGTTGAGAAGTACTGCCTTCCAGTGGAGCATTTGAAGCTCATGGGCATCAGGGACTGTGAATTACTGGTCTGAGGGATGGAGGGCCTGGGGCACAGAGTATATCTTCAAAATCTTTTGAGTGTTTCTGATGTACCACTAGGGTTAAGAATCTGTTCCAGGCGGGGCACAATGGCTTATACGTCTAATCCCAGCACTTTGGGAGGCCAAGGTGAGTGGATCACTTGAGGTCAGGAGTTTGAGACCAGCCTGACCAACATGGTGAAATCCCAGCTCTACTAAAAATACAAAAATTACCTGGGCATAGTGGTGGGTGCTTGTAATCCTAGCTACTCAGGAGGCTGAGGCCAGGAGAATCGCTTGAACCCAGGAGGTGGAGGTTGCAGTGAGCCGAGATCGCACCACTTCTTTCCAGCCTGGGTGACAAAGTGAGACTCTGTCTCAGAAAACAGCAAAACCAATCTGTTCCAGAATTCAAATCCCAATTCTCTAAGCCTGAGTTTCCTGATCTGTGATACTAAAATGATAATGTTGTACCTGTCTCATACAACTGTGAGCCTGAAATCTGGTAATATTAAGCACAGTGCCTGGAATGTCATCATTTGCTCACTACATACTAGCTTTCGTGATGCTTCTCATTCCTCTCTTTCATCTCCCCTCCTCTTTCTTCTTGGAAGCAGGTATAAGAGCAGAGGCTGGGACTGTAGCACCCATCTGGGTTGGGAATTTACATTTTGAGTGTAGGGGTAGGGTTTATAGGGGAGATGAGAGCAGAGTGGGGTGATGGTTCAGATGAACCCTGGTGGGGGCCGGCATGGAGCCTGACAGTCAAGGGCAAAGAGAGCCTCCATAGAGGAAGAGGAGTGGTAGAGTGATATGAGGCTCTGAGAGTCGTATTCATATGGCAAGCTCCTAATTGTAGGATTTCTGAGAAAATTAGATTCTATATGAAGCCAAGGTCCAGTTTCTCGTACTGGGAATAGGTGTCCAAGGTGGGGTGAAGGTCATTGGGGTTAAATGGGTCATGGATGTGGATTTGAGGCTGTGGGATGGTTCATCCCTGATGGCCGAACCTCCCGTGCTGATGTAAGAAAGTGGGGTGATGAAGGAGGCCTGGGAACCAGAGGATATTGTCACGTCACCCTGTATGGGAGGGGCCCAGATATCAGAACTGCATTTTGACATGGGTCGTTGGGATAACGAGGTATCTGGAAGCCCATGTCATGGGAGCAAGAGCTGAGGAGTTCTGGAAAAGAAAAGGCATCTCTCAGGTGCCCTCCTTTAATGGATGTATTGAGTACTGGAGGAAACGTCATCGTTCTGCAATACGCCCAGGACAGAATGCAACTGGAGTGGGTGTTAAGAGGCAGGTTTCCATTCAAGGAAGGCTGTGCTTCAGTAGAAAGGACAAAATCCAGAAGTGTGAACTCTCCATTCTTTCCGAGGCTGGATGATGATGTCTTGCCTGGGATGCCCTAGGATGGTGCTTTCCGATCTTTTTCAAGTTGTGCTACACATAGAAAATGATAACTGCTGTGGTGCAGGAGGAAAATAGAAAAGTTGCTTGAGGATACCAGCCCTGCCCAGTAACTCAGAGGGCGTAAACAGATGAGTATATTTGTCACCTGTGATTCAATCATGGCACACTGAGGTGCCTCAGCACTCCATTTGGGAAGCCCGGCTCTGGAGGTCCTTTTCTGGCGTCATTGGAACTCAGTGTGGTGGGCAGCGTATTCCCTCACTCGTTAGCACCATCCTGCAAGACACGTGTCGTGACGCTTAAGTGGCAATGAGTTAGTGGACCCTGCAGCTCTCCAAGGGTCACCGTGGGTTCAAGGATTCATGTCTGAGGCCCATGCTCCTGGCTACTTAGTTGAGATGAGCCCTTGGGTTCCCTTCAGTTCTGCCAGTCTTCCGTTCTTTGAACTGTATCCCAGATGGGGTGCAGGGGTGTTCATGTATCCCCTTTGGCCCTTTTATTAGGTTGACTCTAACCCAACACATCTTGTGGGAACATTTCACAAACTCTCCGAGCCATGACTTCTTAGTGTGAGATCCCCGATTGTTGGTTCATACTTTCAGGACGTATTTCTTTCCTCTCTGTTTAACCAGTTGTCATTGTCACTCAGCTTGGGGACAGGAGACTCACTGTTTGCCTATTTGAGCCAATCACCATCTCTCTTGTCCCCAAAATGTAATTGGAAGGAGACTTAATGGTTTCCAAATGATAATAGCTCCATAAACCGATTAAAAAGGCCTTAATAAAACTATCGTGAGTTATTTTCCACAGCTGCAGACGGTGTCCTTTGTTTTCTAATGATGCCAAAAAGAAATCAGGGCAATTTTTCTTTCTAGTGTGATCTGAAGCACCAGGAAGGCCTCCTTCCGTCTGTCTGACTGCTCACCCTGTCCTCTTTTCTTCCAGACAATCCACGTTGCTATTGTCTGCGCCGGATACAATGCCAGCCGGGATGTCGTCACCCTGGTCAAATCCGTCCTGTTCCATAGGTAAGAAGAACTTCTGTGCTGTGTGGGCAGAGGTCTGTCACTGCCTGCCTGTGGATTTCCTTGGGGAAGGGTTAAATAACAGCAAAATTTCTCATCAATCATTCTAGCTGCCATAAAAGTGTAATTTTTGTCTGAAACCCTGAGGAGATGATTGTGTTAACCATGTTTAATGACAGCGATTAGGTGCTGTCTTGCCATGTTTAGAATTGTAACTCTCAGACCTAATGCACTCTTAAAGGATGCCTCCAATCTGATGCTTCAGTCTCTCTATCGGCTTCCCCTGCGTGGCATTTACCAGACCTCAGTTGTTATACATCCTTGTCGGTAGGTTGTGTTATGGATTGAGTTATGTCCACCACAATTCTTATGTTGAGGCCCTCATCCCTGGTACCTGAGAATATGAGTGTATTTGGAGATAGGGTATTTAATTAGATTAAAATGGGGTCATTAGAGTAGGCCCTAATCTAGTGTGACAGGTGTCCTTTAAAAAAAAAAGGAGATTAGGATACAGACATGTGCCAAACACAGACCACGTGAACATACATTGAGAAGGAGGTCATCTGCAAGTCAAGAGAGCGGCCTCAAAAGATGTTGGACTTCTAGCCCCATAGATGGTGGGAAAATAAATTTCTCTTGTTTTATCCACCTAGTCCGTGGTGTTCCACTGACTTCCTCTATTCTGATGTGGGCTGTCCCACTACTGAGCATTTCTGACTAAAAAAGTCCTGCCTTACATTCAAGTTTCCCAACCTGCGGGTGATCCCCATTGACTGATGGATCCCCCATGGGAACCATCTTCTTAAGGATTGGTGGTTCTTCTACCTGGAAGTGATAATGCCTCTGGATGCTCATCACTTCTCCTTGTGACACTTCCAGCACTGGCTTCTGCTTTCTCAGGGAACTTTTCTTCTGTTCCTCACTATTTTGATTGGCATCTACGCATACCCAGGGTCCTATCCAGAATGGCGTTCACGGTTCCAGCCAGTGCCCTTGGCTCTGCTTTAAAACTCTTGCGAAAGGTTTGGATGAAGCTTATCCACAGCTGTAGCCAACAGCATGGAAACCTATTGGGTGGATGAGTCAGGATCCAGGAGGCTCTCCATAGTAGGAATAGTGGTGAAAAGTTTTCAGAGGTCAACTGAACAGAGATCCATGTAAAATGCTGCACCTGAACCTGTCAATCGCATGAACAAAGATGGGAGCCATGGTGGGCTTCCCAGACCTACCAACCCTGCAAGGATCATTGGTTCCACCTTCTCTCTGTCTTCCAACAAGCCCATCTACAGTCAGTGCTTTGCGATTCTCCCTCTGAGATAGTTTTCACTTTCTCCCCCTTTCTCTCCATCCCCACGGCAACTGATGTCGTTCAGGGCCACCTGTCCTCTCACCTTCATGTGTCCTTCCTGCCTCCCCAGTTTCTACTCTTCAGATCATCTGCTGTGATTCCAGAATGACATTTCAAACAGGCACATCTGATTTCTCAAAACCTTTTAGCGGCTTCTCCTTGTCAAGGGGTGGAAATCAAACCTCTTTACCATGGCACAAAGACCAGGTTGGTCTCCGTGGTGCTTTCTGTCTCCTCTTTTTGCTTTTGACTTCAGACTCCAGCAGCTCTGAACTGCTTGTAGCTCCCCAGCTCCCGCATAGCATGTCCGGCCTGTTGTGTCTCGTTCTGCTGCTCCGTCTACCCATTTCTCCCTCCTTCTGCATTTCCTCCCACCCTCACATTGGGAAACTGCCTCTTAGCCTTTCAGACTTTACATAAGCATCTTTTCTAACAGGAAGCCAACCTTCTGCCTGGGTTGGGGTTTCTCATCTATCAGCCCATAATACCCTATGCATCTTTCCATCATTAGATTTATTACATTATGTTTTATATATGTATTCATTATAGGTCTGCTATAGCAGAATGTGGGCTTTCTGGAAGGCGGAACCCATGCCATCATTTTCTATGTCTCTGGTATCTTAGCAAAGTACCTGACACATATTACATGCTCAATAAATGTTAACTTATTTGACAAGTCAATCTGGGGGAGTTCATTAAAAGAACATGAAGATATTTATTATTCAATCAATTAACTAATATATCCAGCCCAGACTTAGTTCAGTTCCACATTCATGACACTATATAGCTGAGTGATTTTCAGCAGGTTCATTTTAACTTTATTTTTATTTATTTATTTTTCTGAGACGGAGTTTCGCTCTCGTCGTCAAGGCTGGAGTGCGATGGTGCAATCTTGGCTCACTGTAACCTCTGCCTCCTGGATTTCAGTGATTCTCCTGCCTCAGCCTCCCCAAGTAGCTGGCTTTATAGGCGCCCGCCACCACACCCAGCTAATTTTTGTATTTTTAGTAGAGACAGGATTTCTCCATGTTGGCCAGGCTGGTCCCGAACTCCTGACCTCAGGTGATCCACCCACTTTGGCCTCCCAAAGTGCTGGGATTACAGGTGTGAGCCACTGCCCCCAGCCGTTTTAACTCTTTAGACTTTAGTTGTTTTAATCAGTTAACTTTTGCTGTGTGTCAGTTCACCCTAAAACTTATTGGCCTAAAACATTTTCATATTAGTTCAGTTGTTTCTACTGGACTCACCAGTGCGGTTCTTTTGCTGAGCCCCTTATGTGCCTGCAGCAAGCTGGCAAGTTAGCAAGCGTCAAATTCACTGCCCAGCCTGAATGAGGAAGTGGATAGGAGAAGTAAGCAATCAACGAATAGATAACAGTTCACTATAGAGGCTGTCAGTTCTTCGTCATAGCGCTGTCCAGTTGGAGTTATGATTTCAGTTGTATATTTGAGGAGGAAATGGGAACACCAGATAAAGAATGACCAAATGGGGCTTGAGCTACTGTCTTCTGAACTGAGGTGAGATGCCCTTTCCCCATTGTTATTGTTTCTCTGCAGTTTTGAAGGCTCCTTTCAGTACTACGGCCTTCATCTTGTGGCTTAAAACCAGGCATTTTGTACACTAAGCATTGAAGTAGATGAGTGGTCTTCAGCCTTTTATGTATTTACTACTTGTTGCCATGATGTATCAGGTCCCTCCCTGATTAACAACAACTACAACAAAAAGGCCCACTTTCTACGAAAGGGCCTTTGCATGATTATAGGTATTCAATTATGCGATTTCTCAATTATGGCAAAGTTAAAGGTCATAAAAACCTCTGATGTTGTGTGTAAATTTTATTCCTGTTGCTTTAGCTGCACATCAAATAATCTAATAGTTGTTGAAATTGTAAGAATCCTGTTGGGTATAAACTTTTACTCCTACAGTAACAGTGCAGCACAAAGATGTTAAATTTAAAAATAGCAGTAGTAGTATTATTAACTGCTGATGGCATGTCATACTTCTAAGGCGGCGTGGGGACTTGAGAAGAAAACAAATCCTTAGTAAGTGCCATGAAAATTCTGCATCCCATTTGTTATGCTGAGCCCCTGTCTACTCCAGTGGACATGGCACCAGGTTCAAGAGGCCAAAGAAGAGACCCAGGGCCAGCAAATGAGACACTGGGTTTAATTGGGGACTTACATGTATGGGAAGAGATTCCAGTGGCAGTGGGCTGGACAGATCTGCCTTATGTACAGCCCAGTGGCAACAGGCTGGTCAGGAGAACCCCAGGACGCAGTGGCAGCAGGCTGGGCAGGAAAACTGCAACTACTTATGAAAGGCACGCAAGTTTATATAACATTTTCACTTAGTACCTGCATTAGTCCATTTTCATACTAGTATAAAGAACTGCTTGAGACTGGGTAATTTATAAAGGAAAGGGGTTTAATTGACTCACAGCTTAGCATGGCTGGGGAAGCCTCAGGAAACCTACAATCGTGGCGGAAGGTGAAGGGGAAGTGAGGCATCTTCTTCACAAGACGACAGGAAGGCGAAGTGCTGAGTGAAGGGGGAGGATCCCCCTAGAAAGCCATCAGATCTGGTGAGAACTCACTCACTCACTATCATGAGAACAGCCTGGGGGAAACCACCCCCATAATTCAGTAACCTCCAACTGGTCTCTCCCTCGACACGTGGCGATTATAGGGATTATAGGGATTTCAATTCAAGATGAGATTTGGGTGGGGACACAAAGCCTACCCATACCAGCACCCTTTCCCTAACAACCTCCAGTCGGGGTGGCACCAGGAGGTTGCCAAGTAGCACCACTTCAATCACCCCAAAACTCAGGGCCTCAGTTCCCCGTATGGCCTGTATTCTGTGGGACAGTTTGGGAGCTCCAAAGGTTCTTAGAGACAAGGAATGAATCTCCAGGTTGGCCTCTCCTGGATTCTCCAGTTCAGAACACACATTCAGGTGCATCTGTCATACAGGGTCATTCTCAGGGTATGCTTAAGTTGTTGCTGTCAGGTGCATTTACCATACACCATTTTAATGACTACTGACCACCTTGGACCAAATTACCATGGAAGTTCCTGTCATCCCTGAAATTATACAAATGGGAATGATTCTGTGAATTGATATGCTGGTGATGAGTTGAGATATCAAGACAAAAGGACTTTTGAAAGACTTTCGGCTCAGAAAGTCCAGCTATAAATAGCTTCATTCCTTCCCAAGCACATTATGGGGATTAACTAATACATGGTTATAAAATGCATTGACAAATGAAGTACCTTACTAATGTTAATAATAATATAATAATAGTGGTGCAGGATGCTTCTTTTGGCTTTCACTGTTAATTACAGTAATTAAATTTATTTTCCAGACAAGATTTTTAGCAAATTTTCATTTAAGGCTTGCTTTGTTACATCAAATCAATTTTACTTCTGCCATATGCTTGATGACATCTTTTAAAAGATAGTAAAAGAGGAATAAAGGCACACTTGCACACTAATGCCAACACTGACAATTGCTGTGACCTGTTGGAGAGAAATTCATACAATGTGGGAAGACCTTGACCCAGTATGCCCACCTTAGGGACTCTCCCTTAAAAAGATAACCCTAACAATAGAAAAGCCTTTTATAAAATAGTGCTTTGTAATTATAAAATTGGATAATACTTAAGAACAGAATAACAAATGGAACATTCTCTTATAGTAAACCATGTACTCAGTTTTGAAAAGTATGGCATACCATGAAGCAATGCTTATATAAAATAAGGGAAAATATAATTTAAAATGGGATGTATAGTATATATTTCAATATATAAACACATGCATATATGTGACAGTACACATATACAGGGTCAAAATACAGACTAGCAGAAAATACATAAGAAATAGAACTCTTGCACGTTGTGTTTGGGTGGTAGAAATAAAGGTAATCTTGTGTTTTTTTTTAGACAGAGTCTTGTCCTGTCATCCAGGCTGGAGTGCAGTGGGCCTGATCTTGACACAATCTCAGCTCACTGAAACCTCCACCTTCTGGGTTCAACCGATTCTTCTGCCTCAGCCTCTTAAGTAGCTGGGACTATAGGCATGCGCCACCACGCCTGGCTAATTTTTTTTGTATTTGTTTAGTGGAGATGGGGTTTTAGCATGTTAGCCTGGCTGGTCTGAAACTCCTGACCTCAGATGATCCACCTGCATCGGCTTCCCAAAGAGCTGGGTGGGGTTACAGGTGTGAGCCACCGTGCCTGGGCATAATCGTGTTTTTGTTTTCAGTGTTAAATGTATTTTTGGTTGTGTCACCATACAACCTCTATGGTGAAGAAGAAAGATGGATGAGAAAAATATATACAAATTATAAAGGACAAAGGTTTGTTTGTTACCCAGTAGAAAATGGCACAATATATGTCTGTATCACGTAGACGGCAGGATATTCAGAGGAAAATTGGGGGGCATGCCTATGACTCCAATACCAGTTGCAAATAAACTGGGAAATATTGTTGGTCTTCAAAGAAACTAAACTCTTAGGGAGCAGAGAGAAGAAATATTTATTTAGCAACTAAGTGTTTACCTCCTGGGCAGGAAGGTGGATCAGCTTGTAAAAATTTAATATTTGTTTGCTAGCATGATCTACTTACTCTCACACTCTACAGCCCTGTTGGCAGGATGAAGCTGGGTTATTTGCCTTACTTTGCATATCAAGTAGTTGTTTTTGGTTTTGTTTTTTTAAACCTCACTTGTGCCCCTGAAGGACATGGTGAATAAAAGAGCATATTCATGACCAGTATCTGCCTTTAATTGTCTTTTCCCTTATTCAGGCTCGAATGCATTGTAGAACTGTCTAAGTTGTGCATAGAATTTGAATAAAACAAGCAGGCCTAGGTTCTGGTTCTGCTCCTACCAGGACTAAGCTGGGTGACCCTAAGCAAGTAACTCTACATCTGGGAGCTTTGACTTGTTTCTCAACCTGCCATAGAGCCCCGTTTTGAATATGGGAAGATAGGCTCTATGTAAAACTTGTCTGTATTTTATTTATTTAACAAACACAAATGTAGCTCTTGCTCTGTATCAGGGTCTGTTCCAAGTGTTTCCCAAATACTAATGCATTGATTCCTCATATGCCTTCAGGAGGTGAGCACTAGCATGATGCCCGTTTTACTGAGAGTGAAACTAAGGAACAGTATGCTAAGTCATGGCTCAAGGTCTCAGGGAGAAGATGGGCAGAGCCCGGTTGGAAACCAGACAGTCTAGCTTCGGAATCTGAGCTTCTCACCACAAAGAAGTTATCATTTTTATGCTTTTTTTTTTTTTTTTTTTTTTTAAAGACAAAGTCTTACTCTGTCACCCAGGCTGGAGTGCAGTGGCACAATCTCGGCTCACTGCAACCTCCGCCTCCCAGGTTCAAGCAATTCTCCTTCCTCAGCCTCCCAAGTATCTGGGATAACAGGTGCCTTCCACCACACCTGGCTAATTTTTGTATTTTTAGTAGTAGACGTTGTTGGCCAGGCTGGCCTCGAGCTCCTGACTTCCAGTGATCTGCCTGCCTTAGCCTCCCAAAGTGCTGGGATGACAGGTGTGAGCCACTTTGCCCAGCCTCATTATTCTTACTTTTTCTTTTGATATTCATTTTGGCTGATAGTGTAGACATTGTGATCTCCATAATCATTTTGATGCAGGATTTTTTGTTCCTTAGCTCAGCTAGGTCTGGGTTCTTGCCTTGTGACCAGGAAGAATTAGGCACACAGACACTCAAAGAATGAGCAAGATGGGAAGTTTTATTGAGTGATGAAACAGCTTTTAGTGGGAGAGGATGTGGGGGTGGTCCCCCTACCCAAAGGCAGGAGAGTTCCCAATATGGCTGAGTGTACGACTTTTTATGGGCTCAGAGTAGGAAATGCATGCTGATTAGTTTGTGACTATGCAAAAGAGGTTAAAGCAAAGACACCACACAAAGGTGGACATGATAATGTGGAAAACCAATTAGGAAAGGGTAGGTATGTGTAAAATAGGTGAAGGATGTGGATTAATTAGAGGAAAACATGCCAAACAGTAAGGTGGGTTCTCAGTCCAGTTCAAGGATTTACCCAGGACTGTTTCTGGCTTGAAGGTTGGAATTCACCAGGGACCTGCTCCTTTCTCTCTAGGCATTTGTCTGCCTTTTGCCTCTATCAGTTCTCACCCCTTCCAGGTATGTATTTTTGAGGTGTTAAGTGTAGAATCAATACAGGTTTTAAAGGCCTGGGCATCGGTGCTTCTAGTAAGTCTGAAGAAAATAGCATGGGCAGGTGATATCTTTGAACAGGTAAGAGATCAATGGTACTTGGTCATACCCACAAATATTAAAACCAAAGGGAACTGCTTTTTATAGTGAAGATGTTAAGCTTCACATGGGCTATTGCATTTGAATGTCATCCCAACCTGGTGCAGTAGATGCCATTATCCCCACAAACAGATGAGGAAACCAAGGCTCAGGGAGGTTGAATAGCTTGTTCAAGGTCACAGGTGAATCAGTCTCCAACCTGGGCTCTGCCAGCCCCTAAAATCCATGCTGCTTTTACTGCATTAGAAGGTCTTTTGATTTTTCTTTTTTTTTTTGAGACGGAGTCTTGCTCTGTTGCCCAGGCTAGAGTGCAATGGGGCGCGATCTCAGCTCACTGCAAGCTCCGCCTCCTGGGCTCACGCCATTCTCCTGCCTCAGCCTCCCGAGTAGCTGGGACTACAGGCGCCCGCCACCATGCCTGGCTAATTTTTTTGTATTTTTTAGTAGAGACGGGGTTTCACCGTGTTAGCCAGGATGGTCTCGATCTCCTGACCTCGTAATCTGCCTGCCTTGGCCTTCGAAAGGGCTGGGATAACAGGCGTGAGCCACCGCGCCTGGCCTTGATTTTTCTTGGAAGTTGCTCTGTTCTTCTTTTCTGGAAAGCTTTTCTGATATGGCACCGACTTGTCCTTGAGTCTTCCCGTATCATCAAAGGCACTTGGCCACTCTCAAATGAAAGACTTCCTGAAAAACCCTCATTTTGGCTGTGGTGATTTTCTGACATAAGTCCTATTAAATCTGTAAGTGCAACAGATTCACTGAGAATTCAAGTTGCCTCACAGGCACTTTCTTTTCCTGAGATTACCATTGCATTGTAAACTGAATAATTAAAGATTATTTCAGCTCAAATGTCCTTGTATATTTTAATGAAAACAGGCCCTAGATTGCCTTGGAGGGACCGCGGCAATCCTGACAAAATAAGAAAGAGTGGCAGGAGGAAAGCAATGGTTTAATCATCTTTGCCTCTTTGTAGTACCATATTTATTGCATCTCAGCCTGGAACAAGGGAGCAGTTAAGGAAACCAGAGGCAGCAGGAGCGTTGCTCATTAAGAGTGAAGTCTGCAGGCTCTGCTGGAGAGGAAGCATACACTTGCTTCCTTCTTTGGTGTAGAATTGTGGTCTGGTCTGTCTGTGGACCACACTTGATGTCTGAAGCAATATCTGGGTGGCAGTAACCCAGGCGTGCTATGTGGGACCACTTTGTGTTAAGATGTGTACCCAGGCTGGCCTGTCCAGGCAGAAGCTTTTCCTAATAGGCCTCAGGCAATGCTCGCAAATGTATTTATAACTGGTAGCTGGCATAAAAGACTATTTTAGATGTTATACAAATATAAAACTGAATCGCCTTGAATCATATATTGAGAAAATTATTCCTCTGAATGAGTTTTTATTATCTGCAGTTGGTGAAATTCTCTTTGGTGTAAATATGTCCTTAACATCTGTCTAACTCTTGCTAATCTCCCTTTGAACAAAAGAGAATAGGATGTAGACTCACAGGCTTTGGCTGATTTTGGAATTTGCTGGGCTCTGTCATTAACACTATTTCTTACCTTCCTGAGTTAGGAACCAAATGTGAAATGAGGCTCAGAAGTCACACATATGAAGAATGAAATAGTCTCTAACTTTATTGCTGTTAGTCTTGAATATAGGATGTTCTTTCAACTGTGGCCACAAATAGGGCTCTCACTTATGTCTCCATGAATTGGACTTACGTCCCAGTCAGAGGCCAGCCTGGACAATTGCAGGGTTTCCCACGTGGGCACACCATTTACTGCTTAGCACATCGCCCTAGGGAAGGAAGCCCAGAAACAGAAGCAGGGCAGACCTCCTTCCCTCTCCCAAATACGCAGGTCAGACCCACATTCCAATATTTACCTATTCCTGTGAGATGAATAAGTAAATACGATAAAATTTGCTCTTTAAAAGTTTACAATTTAGTGGTTGTTTAGTAAATTCACAGAATTGTGCAACTATCCTCGATATTTAATATCAGAGCATTTTTATAACCTTAAAAAGAAATCCCCAGCCCCAATACTACTCATTTCCTCCTCTTCCCATCTCATGCCAACCACTAATCTGCTGTCTGTCTTTTTGGATTTGCCTGTTCTGGACATTTCATGGAAGTGAAATCATACAATATTTAGTCTTTTGGACTGGCTTTTTTCATTTGGCAGAATGTTGTCAAAGTTCATCCCTGATGTAGCATGTATCAGTTCTTCAGTTATCTCAATTATCCAGAAATAGTCCATTGTATGGATATACCCCATTGCATTATCCATTTATCAACTGATGGCCATTTCAGTCCCCCCCCCCCCCGCCTTTTTTTTTTTTAATTTTATTTGAGACAGACTCTTGCTTTGTTGCCCAGGCTGGAGCGCAATGGCGCGATCTCGGCTCACTGCAACCTCTGCCTCTTGGGTTCAAGCAGTCCTCCTGCCTCAGTCTCCCAAGTAGCTTGGATTATAGGTGCCCACCACTATGCCCAGCTAATTTTTTTTTTTTTTTTTTTTTTAATTTTGGGAGAGACAGGGTTTGCCATCTTGGCCAGCCTGGTCTTGAACTCCTGACCTCAGGTGATCCACCCGCCTCCGCCTCCCGGAATGCTGGGATTACAGGCGTGAGCCACAGTGCCCGGCCATCCACTTCTTGACTATTATGAACAATTTTGCTAAGAATGTTCTGTATAAGCTTTTGTGTTGACATCTGTTTTCATATTTTTATAGATATTTTTATTTTTATGCTTCACTTTTTGAGAAATTGCCAAACTGTTTCTCCAAGCAGCTGCTTCATTTTACAGTTCCACCGGTAACCATTGAGGGTTCCAATATCTCCAAATTCTTAATCACCGTTTGTTATATATCTTTTTTATTTTTGCCATTCTAGTGGGTAAGTAGCTTATTGTGGTTTTGATTTGCTTTTTCCTAATGATTAATGATGTTGAGCGTCTTTTCGTGTGCTTGTTGGCCATTTGTATATCTTCTTTGAGAAAAGGTTATTTAAATCCTTTGCTCAATTTTTATTGGCTTACTTGTCCTTTTATTGTTTGAGCTGTACAGTATCTTTATATATTGTGGATACAAGTTGCTTATCAAATATATGCTTGAAAATATCATCTCCCATTCTGGTAGTTCTTTTTCACTTTCTTGATCATGTCCTGTGAAGCACAAAATTTCTTCCTCTTTTTATTTTTTGGCTTAACACTAATTTATTTCATATGGTTCCGAAGTTGGGGAAGTCTGAGATCTGAGATCAGGGTGCTGGTCTAAGATCAGGTTCTGGTAGGGACGGACCCCCTTCCTGGTTTGCAGATGGCCACCTTCTTGCTGTGTCTTCACATGGCAGACAGCAGAAAGAGAGAAAGCATTTTTAAAAAATTATTTCAGTGAAATCTATTTTTTTTTTCTTTCATGGTTTGCACTTCAGGTATCATATCTAAGAAACAATTACCTAACCCAATGTTAAAAGATTTGCTCCTACATTTTTTTCTAAGTGCCTCTGTACCTAACTTCCAGGTAATTGTGTCAAGCTGTGGGCATTTGAATCTCTTTAGCAATTGTGTCAATCTGAGGGCATCTGGATCTTTTTGGTAATTATTCATGTGTTTATTTATTCATTCTTTCCTTAAACAATCACTGAGTGTTTCTACCTGTAAGGGGCTGTAAAAAAGAAAAAATCTAGGGATAAGATTATTAACAAAATAAGGCACCCATGCTAAGATTCCATCTAGCAGGGAACAAAGAAGTAAATAGTAGATTATTTCAAATACCTGAACTAAGCTTTGAGCACAGACTCAGTTGGAGCCACTAAGAAGGGCATCTGATGCAGTGGAAGGGCCTCCTCAGAGCCTTGGTGTCTAACTTGAGAACAGAAGGCCAGACGCAATTAGCGGGGTGAAGTGTAGATGGTCCAGGAAAGGGCAACAGCATGGGCACAAGCCTGCCAGGAGAGCATGCTCAACCCTGGAACTGCACCCGAGACCAGCTAGATGCTCTCTAAGCACTGGGGTTGTAGAGAAAGAGTAAACAAGAGAGGAGGTAGTTTGTGAAGCTGGAGAAGCTCTGTCCTCCACAGCTGACAGTCTCGTGGAGTGTAGGAGATAGTCTTGGAGGTTAACATGGAGATTTCCAGTAGTAACAAATGCTAGGAAGAAATCTGACGGGACAGTGGGATGGAGAGTGATGGGGGAGATGGGGCTGTGTTGGATGGGGTGGTCGTGGAAGGTTTCCCTGGGAATGTGACTCTTGACTTTATTCCTGCAGGAGGAGCAGGAGCTGGTCACAGGTAAAACTGAGGGAGAAATGGCTGGAGTGCAGGGTTTAAGGAAAGGGTGTGAAGACATGAGTTTTGAGGCACAGATAGGGTGAGATCGCTGAAGGTCTTGTTTGCTGCATGCAAGAGGCTGGGGCGTATATATTGTACAGTGAGCAGGGGGTTGTGTGATTACGTTAAACACACATATGGCTTAGGGGCTAGAGGATATATCAGAGAGAGTAAGAGAGTCAGAAGAACAGTGAATATATTCATGAGAAAAAAGAGTGAATATATTCATGAGATATCCCCAAGGTTGGATAGGATAATGAAGCTAACATTTACTCACTTCCTGCCAGTCCTAGTTCTAAGTGCTGCATATGTTTTAGCTCAATCGATCTGACAATAACTGTAAGGTAGGAGCTATTGTGATCAAGCCCATTTTGAAGATTTGGAAACTGAGACTCAGAGGTGAAGCAGCTTTCCCAAGTTTGAACATTTGTTCATGACAGAACCAAGTTAAGAAAAAAAAAAAACAGGCAGTTGTGCTTTCAAGACCCAGCTCCTAACCATTAAGCTAAGCTGCCTTTCAGGACTTGAGGTTGATTGGTTGTGGGGCATATAGCTGCGGAGGGGGCCCAGGGCGTGCCCCCATTTCTAGCTTATGAGACTGGGTGAATGGAGCACTTTTAACCCAGGCAGGAAATTCAAGGGGAAACCTGCGTAAGGGACCAAGAGAGGGAAAACTGATTTCTGTTTTGGACACTGAGGAAGCCACTCATCCACGCAGTCCTGCGTAATAAACACAGGCCCCTGCTCACTGTGTCAGGCGGTGTTCTGGTTGCTAGGATGCAGCAGTAAAGGCAAGACCCAGTCTCTGTCCTCAAGGAGTTTCCATTCAAAAGAAGAGACAGGTCCCAGACAAACACTCCACAAATCATTGGAAACTTGGTGTGCAGTAGCATTGAAACTGGGGGCTTCTTGATTCCCAGGGACCTGTGGGATGTGGAAGTGGGGCCCTCTGGTTGGCAGTCAGATTTACAGGTGAAAGCTCGGGGGAACTATTTCGGCTCACACAGAAGCTGCGGGAGAGGTGGTCTGGGCGGTATTTTCAGGTGCTTGTGCCATGGCTCGGTGAGCCTAAAAGAAAAAGGCCACTGTCAGGAACTGCAGTCTGGGCCCAACTTCTTATCATGGTACCCAAAGTGGAATATTAATGGAACCCCTCAAGCATACTGTCTGATAGGAGTCAGACACAGGCTGCTGATAGCCCGCCTTTGATTGCTGAGACAGTGTCAGCGAACTGCCAAGGTCTTGGTGTTCACCTGGGCTGAGGGGCTCATGTGTTTTCTGATTAAGCATTTTTATATTCTCAGGGAAGCTAATGAGACACTCTATTCCCTTTGACAATGCAGACACCTACTATTGCCATAAAGGTGAGGCTGAGGCTTCTTTCTGGATTTACTCAGCCTTCTAGAGAGATGCTTTAAATAGACCAGAGGCAGAAGATGGAAGGAGGAAGCCCCATCCTAATGTTTGCAGCATCTTTCTCTAAGGGCTTGCTCCTCTTACCCCACACTGGTCCAACTTCTGCTCTGTAACCGGGTTAAAACTTCCCAGATTTATAACTTCGATTTGCTACCTGCCGAGCCTCCAAACCTTGTCTGGCTGTTTCTCTGAGAGAATGCAATTTGCAGTTCTTAGAAACTCACACATTCTAGCCCAGTCTGTCCTGAAGACGTAGTCTCTCTTTTTTCTTTTTATGCTCCCTATTTCTGGCATGAAGCAGGTGTCCAGTAAATGTTGTTGTATGATCCACCCAAATACGAGTATTGTTCTTGCACAGACCTGCTCTGTACTTTGCCACCGTTGTTCCTTTCTTATTCTATCAGAGCCATCCCTTGGTATACAGCGGGGATTGGTTCCAGGAAACTCACGTATCCAGAATCTGCACATATTCAAGTCCTGTAGTCAGCCCTATGGCACCTACCTCTGTCAGACCATTCTTGTGTAAAGAAATACCTGAGGCCGGATGCAGTAGCTCACTCCTGTAATCCCAGCACTTTGGCGGATCTTGAGGTCAAGAGTTCAAGACCAGCCTGGTCAAAATGGTAAAACCCCATCTCTACTGAAAATACAAAAATTAGCTGGGTGTGGTGGCGGGCGTCTGTATTCCCAGTTACATGGGAGGCTGAGGCAGGAGAATAACTTGAACCTGGGAGGCAGAGGTTGCAGTGAGCCAAGACCGTGCCACTGCACTCCAGCCTGGATGATAAGAGCGAAGCTCTGTTTCTGCGGGGGATGGGGGCGGGGGGAGGTGCTTGATACTGGGCAGTTTAGAAAGAAAAGAGATTTAATTGTCTCACAGTTCTGCAGACTGCACAAGAATGGTGCTAGCATCTGCTCGGCCTCTGGCGAGGCCTCAGGGAGCATTTACTTATGTCAGAAGGGTGAAGAGAAGCAGGCACATCACATGGTGAAAGTAGGAGCAAGAGAGAGGGTGGGAGGTGCCACACTCTTTTAAACAGCCAGCTCACGTGAGAACTCACTCAGTATTGTGAGGACAGCACCAAGCCATTAGGGATCCACCCCCATAACCCAGACATCTTCCACCAGGCTCCACCTTCAACGCTGGGGATTACATTTCAACATGAGATTTGAGTGGGGGAAAAATATCTAAACTATATCATTCCGCTCCTGGCCCCCCAAATGTCATGTCCTTCTCACATTTCAAAATACAATCATTGTTTCTCAATAGCCTCCCAAAGTCTTATTCCATTCTTAAAAGTCCCAAGTTCAAAGTCCCATCTAGAGATGAGTTCCTTCTACCTATGAAACTGTAAAATAAAAAACGCAGTTTTTTATTTCCAAGATACAATGGTGGTACAGGCATGAGGTCAATACTCTCATTCCAAAAAGGAGAAACTGGCCAAAAGAAAGGTGCTACAGGCCCCCACACAAGTCTGCAACCCAGCAGGGCAGTCATTAAATCTTAAAGCTCCAAAATAATTCTTGACTCCATGTCCCATATCTAGGGCACACTGGTGCAATGGGCAGGCTCCCAAAGCCTTGGGCAGGTACATTCCTGTGGCTTTGCAGTACATAGCCCCTGCAGCTGCTCTCATGGGTTGGAGATGAGTGCCTGTGGCTTTTCCAGGCACAAGGTGCATGTTGCCAGTGGATCTACCATTCTAGAACGTGGACGATAGTAGCCCCCTTCCCACAGCTCCACTAGGCAGTGTCCCAGAGGGGACTTTGTGTGGGGTCTCCAACCCCACGTATACCCTAAGCACTGCCCTAATAGAACGTCTCTGGTGGGCTCTGCCCCTGTAGCAGGGTTCTGCATGAGCACCCAGGCTTTCTTATACATTCTCTGAAATCTGGTAGAGACTGCCAAGCCTCCTTCCCTCTTGCATTCTACGTCCTGACAGGCTTAACACCCCATGGAAGTTGCCAAGGTTTATAGCTTGCTCTCTCTGAAGCTGCAGCCTGAGCTGTATCTTGGGCCCTTTGGGCTGAGGCTGGAACTGGAGGGGCCACGATGCAGAGCAGCCTTTTAGGGTGGTGCAGGGCAATGGCGTCCTGGCCGGGGAAACCATTTTTTCCTCCTGGGACTCTGGACCTGTGATGGGAGGGGCAGCCTGGAAGACTTTTGAAATTGTCTTCAGGGCCTTTTTCCCATTGTCTGGGCTGTCAGTACCTTGCCCCTTTTTAGTTATGCCAAACATCTCTAGCAAGCTGTGAGTTCTTCTCCCTGCAACTCCACCACCATCCTAAAAAGCCTTTTCTTTCTTTTCCTCATGGTTGGGCTACAAAATTTCCAGATTTTTACACCCTGCTTCCCTCTTTAAGTTCCAACTTTTAGATTATTTCTTTTCTCCTCCATCTGGACACTTTGCTGCTTAGAAATTTCCTCTGCCAGATACCCTAGGTTGTCCCTCTTAAGTTAAAACTTCCACAGATCTCTAGGGCATGGACACAATACAGTCAAGTTCTTTGCTACAGCATATCAAGGGCGACCTTTAGTCAAGTTCCCAGTAAGTTCCTCATTCCCATCTGAGAACTTGTCAGCCTGGACTTCACTGTCCTTGTCACTATCTGCATTTTGACCACAACCGTTAAACCAGTCTATAAGAAGTTCCAGACTTTCCCTCATCTTCCTGTCTTCTTCTGAGCCCTCCAAACTCTTTTAGCCCCTGTACGTTACCCAGATCCAGAGTTGCTTCCATATGTTTATAGCAGTATCTCACTCCTGGTACCAATTTTTTCTGTGTTAGGCTGTTCTTGCATTGCTCTAAACACCTGTGACTGGATAATTTATAAAGAAAAACGGTTTAATTGGCTCATGATTCTGCAGGCTGTACAAGCATGGCACCAGCATCTCCTTGGCTTCTAGGGACACCTCAAGGAGTGTTTACTTATGGCAGAAGGTGAAGCAGGAACAGGCACATCACATGCAAGAGGAGAGTGGGAGCAAGAGAAAGCGTGGGGAGGTGCCACACTCTTTTTTTAGACAACCAGATCTTGAGAAAATTCACACCATGAGGACAGCATCAAGCTTCCAGGGATCCGCTGCCATGACCCAGACACTAACCATCAGGCCCCACCTCCAACATTGGGGATTATGTTTCAACATGAGATTTGGATGGGGAAAAATACCCAAACCATATCACTGTCTGTGGGAAAAATCAGCCCTCCATATACTTGAGTTTCCCATTCCAGGTTTTGTTGAAAAAAATCCATATGTAAGTGGACCCGTACAGTTCAACCCTGTGTTGCTCAAGGGTCACCTGTACTTCCTGCTTGAATACCTCCCTCTCTCCTCCTCCTTTACCCGTTTAGAGCTCCAGTTTACTTGCCACATAGTTCATGGAAACCTCCCAGATTCTTCACTACCAAAATATCATCTCTCTCACTCTCACCGCCACGTAGCTTTTGTGCTCCTCCTTGTAGAATCGTCATGGACGGTTGTGCAGGTTGTGCTCCTTCTAATTCTAAGAGTATCTTGCACATTATTACCCGTTAGTCTTTGTGGAAGGCTCCCTGGGAAGTGTGCCATTCTCAAGCTCTGCAGTTGTGTGTGGCAGCCCAGCATAGTGGTGAATCCATGTTCTGATGTGTGTGGACTTTTTTTGTAATCTGTCTTCCTCTGACTCTCCAAGATTGCAAGCTGCCTGAAGAGAACACTCATAGCTCATTCGTCACCTATATCCCTGTTGTGACTTATATGTAGTTATTGCTTAATAGCTCTTTGTTGGATATTTATTCATTCAGCCCGTTTTTTGTCTGTGCTTGGAAGAACTAATTGAAAATACTTCATCGAACAGTCGATGCAGAAGTAGTAGAGAAAAAAAAAGCAGTATCAGAAGTTAATATTGATAATAGATAACCTGTATTGAAATCTTACCATATATCAGGTAGTACTTTACTAAGCACTTTATGTTTATTATGTCACTTTATCCTCACAATTATCCAATATAATATTCCTTGCTTCCCATTCTCTCTCCTGCTTTGAAGATGAGGAAATTGAGGCCTTGAGAGATGAAGTGACTTGCTTACAGTCACTCAGCAGGTACTGCAGCCAGGATGCCAAGCCAGGCATTCTGGAACACAGCCCAAACTCCAAACTCTTGATACGGAGTGTGCCATCAACTGTTTCTGCCCTCCTATGATGATGGTTACAGTGATAACAGAAGGAGGGGCACTGGCTTTTTGTTGTTGTTACAGGAATATCTACGGAGGACCCATGATTCACCAGGCTTTTTGCTGGATACTGTGGATGGAGATGAAAAGATGGTTTCTGTCCCCTGTGATCTCACAATAGGGACAGGGAGCCAGCGGTTTGAATCCATATCATAATGCCTTTCTACAGATGGCAGGTGAGCTTTTCACACAAGGCGCAGAGTTAGCAGGAGAAGACACAAGGAAGGGCTCAAAGAAGGTTTCCAGGAGGAGGTGACTTACACAGGGAATTTTGAAGAATGAATAGGAATTCGTGGGGCTTCCAAGCAGGGAAGGGCATTCCATGGAGAGGGAACAGGAAGATACAGAAATGTGGGAAGTATGATGCGTTAGAGCAAATATAAGAAGCTTGGTCCTTTTATTATTGTCACCCCCTGGCTCAAATTAAGCTGCTCCTTCACTGTAGATGAACATGCAACTTGACCATGATATAGGCTTACCTTTATCCATTCTCCATTAATAAGACTCCATTATGGCAACTATGACCTTGGGAGACAGTCGTGGAAACGGTGAGGGCCAAATGGACCATCTATATCCCAGTGACTTTGTCCTACTGCCTCTGACTCGGCCCTCAGGGAAGCCACTGGCCAATGGGCAAACACAGCATTGTCCCTTCATGCCACCAAACATCACCACGGCCCAGTGGCAGCTTCTTATAGGGCATTTAGGGAAGCTATAAGGAAGATACACCCCTTTCCACTGAGCGTGGTGAGTGTGGATAATTTTACGGGAAAGTTGCAGTCTTTAGGCAGTGGGTCCCATGGGGAAATTCTGCAGTGCTGACTGCTTTTTGATTCGTTTATTGGTTTATTACCCTCAGGCACCTGTCACGTGTATGGCGGGTTGACTTTCTTCAGGTCTAGACCCACCCATTCAGCAACAGCACTGGCTTTGCCACCCCCGCCTTCAGCTTGGTGTGCCCAAATCCCAGACTCACTGTCCTCCTCCACGGTGCCTTTCTCATCGTATCCCTAGTCCTGGAGCCATTGCCACCCACCCAGGAACCCCAATATTGCCTTCTGCTCCTCCTTCTCTTTTTTTCTCATATCTCCTCTACATCCAGCTTCCTTGTCGCTCTTCTTGGCATAGACACTGGTTTGGGGTGTTTTTTTGTTTTTGTTTTTGTTTTTTTCTTTGAGACAGAGTTTCTCCCAGGCTGGAGCGCAATGGCGCGATTTCCGCTCACTGCAACCTCTGCCTCCTGGGTTCAAGTGATTTTCCTGCCTCAGCCTCCCAAGTAGCTGGGATTACAGGCATGCACCAACACATCTGGCTAACTTCGTATTTTTAGTAGAGACAGGGTTTCTCCATGTTTCTCCACGTTGGTCAGGCTGGTCTCAAACTCCTGACCTCAGGTGACCCACCCGCCTCAGCCTCCCAAAGTGCTGGGATTACAGGTATGAGCCACGGCACCTGGCCAGCACTCTTTTAATCAGATTCTCATTTCACACCCCCCAAGTCTAATGATCTCCTAAATGACATGTCTACATCTGTTCCCCTCATCGGTCCACAACTCACCACCCATCTATCCATTCAGTTCACTTATTAAACTCTCCCTCTCTTCTAGGCACTGAGCTGTAGATCATGGATCTGTCCATTTGAACACATCTGATGTGATCCTTGACCTTGCTGAGCTCCCAGGGGGGTTGTAGACAAGTAGACAGGCAACCACTACCTAAGAATGAGTAGGTGGGTACATGTGGCTGGGATAACAGTTAGGGCCCCGGACCTAGACGTGGGGAGTCAGGAAAGGATTCTAGGAGCAAATGATGGTGGCCCTAAAGCGGACTAAGAGATAAAACCAAGTGTTGAACGTGGAGGTGCCGGGTGGGCAAGACTGTGAGCTCCATGACAACGGGGACAGTGCGGGTGTGTGTGACTCACCACTGTGGCCCCCAGCATCCGGCTCATCCCCTGACAAATGGGGTGTTCCCAGTAAGGATTTATTGAATGAGCAACTGCGGGACAGTTCCCTGCAGAGCAAGCTAAACATGATAAGGTCCAGGGTGGAGAGAGAGCACGGGGTAGGGGGTGGGAAACAGAGAGAGAGTCTGTATGTCTGGAACATAAGATAGGGCTGGGGAGTGACCAAGCCGACAGCTGAAAGCTAAAAGGCCAGTCATCCTGCCCCCAACACCTCCCTGAGGTCTAGTCTGTTTGTTTTTATTTTATTTATTTATTTATTATTTATTTATTTATTTTGAGACGGGGTCTCGCTCCGTCACCCGGGCTGGAGTGCAGTGCCACAATGTCGGCTCACTGCAATCTCCACCTCCCAGGTTCAAGCAGTCTTCCTGCCTCAGCCTCCCAGGTAGCTGGCTGGCTAAATTTTTGTATTTTTAGTAGAGACGGGGTTTCACTGTGTTAGCCAGGATGGTCTCGATCTCCTGACCTCATTATCCGCCCACCTTGGCCTCCCAAAGTACTGGGATTACAGGCGTGAGCCACCGTGCCCGGTCTGGACTGTTTTAATTAAACTTTCATTACATTCTCGTGTCTGTCGTTCTCTGCTCCAACCGTGGAGCCCTGCTAAGCCCCTCCGCCCCCGGCCCCCACTCCTAATACAACCTGGGCCCAGCCTTTGTCTCCTGTTGCTCACCTGGGATTGCATCCCCTCTGCCTTCTCTTCTTGTCAAAGTCCTGCGTTTCCCTTTAGGGCACAGCTTCCCTCTCCTCTTACAGGTCCTTCTGACCCTGTCAGAATTGGCTGCTGCTTCACTCCCATGGAACGTTGTGTTCTTTTGTAGTCCTTATCACATTCCGCGCCGTGCTTATATTTAACTGTGCTCATCTGTCTCTGAGCAGTATGAGCTCTTTGAGGTCAGCAGTCCGGGTCATTCTCATCTTTGTATTTCCCACAGTGCTCTATTGCTAGTCGGTACTCATGCCATGAATGAGTTACGCTGTAACTCATGGCATTACGCTGTATGTCATTATTTGTAGTAGCGCAATAGTATTTATGCTAGTAGGTCTTGACTGACGTACTGCTTTGCGTCTAGCCGGTTCCTCATTAGGGCACATCTGCTATTGATTATTATCCCATGTTTATTTTTGATGTGCCATAGTTTGCACTTCTTATCGTATTTAATCAACACAGCAGCCTTATGAGAAGGTCTTTCTCCACATTTTCCAGAATGTAGAAATAGCAGTGCAAAAGGGTAAGTGACATGCTCAAGATTCCCACTCATAAATTTCAGACCTGGGTTTGGAACCCTTTTTCCATTTATCTCTGGAAGTTTTGCCCTTGCGTAATGCTCTTTGATATTTTGGGTGCTGCCTCAGTAAAAGCAGCATTAGACATCTCAGCTCCTAACTGAAAGTGTTCAGGGCATAATGAGGTTGTTTGCCACCAGAATCTGATTTTATTACGAAAAGTATTAAAGTGACCACTTTGTTAACGCAAAATCCACTTTGGTCTGAGTTCTGGCCACCAAGGCTTTCTGTAGAGGCTGGAGGCCATTGGCCTGGTGTACAATCTGAAAGTGGTCTGTTTTGGATAGGTAAAAGCTATAGAAATATTAAAAGTGAGGACAAGCCGATACTGGGTGATGGGGGCTCCGGATGACTCCATCTTAAAGCCTTGTTTTCTTTTGGAGAGGAACACGCAGAAGACTGAACTTACACCATGCTGTGAGAGAAGTCTCTTGCCAGCCGCCTGCAGCCAGTCTAAAAAACTTACCCTATGTTGATGTGTTTCTGCGTTAAGGCTGATAAGTCCAGGTGGCAGATATAAAGGTTGACCAAGTTGTTAGCACACGCTCTACTTAGGACTTTCAGAAAAAAATGAATATCCTCATAACAGGTATGGCATTTGGCCTGAATTGGGTGTCAGTAGTGATTGGCGGTTGGTTGTCACTTCTCTGAATCACGGAGGTTGGGTGAGATGCCTTCTCTCCTTTTCAGCTCCTGCAGCCTCACCAGTGAGTACTGGTTTTGTAACATGCCAGATTGACTCTCACAATTGCCTTTAGAAACGAGCCCCGCCATAGGAACTGTGAAGAGTGTGTTTTTGCAGCTGTAATTCAAAGACCCTTACATCTCTTCCTGACCCTTCTTCTCACACTCCCCACAGACGGAACCCTCTGCACTTCCACCTTATTGCCGACTCCATTGCGGAGCAGATCCTGGCCACGCTCTTCCAGACCTGGATGGTGCCCGCCGTGCGTGTGGACTTCTACAATGCAGACGAGCTCAAGGTATGGGCAGGAGGGGAGGCACCTCCGTGATCTCCTCTAGCTGGAAGCGTTACTGCTTGTGGTTTAGTAGACTGTAGCAATGCCAGAAATCTGAGCTCCTAACTGAGAGTGCCTACGGCATAATGAGGTGGTTTGCCACCAGAATCTGATTTTATTATCAAAAGTATTAAAGTAACCACTTTGTGTGCACAGAATCCACTTTGGTCTGAGTCTTGACCACCAAGTCTTTCTGGAGACGCTGCAGGCCATTGGCCTGGTGTAGAATCTGAAAGTCGTCTATGGTAGCTGTCATCTAGAGAGTTCTATTACCCAGTGAAGTAAATGCTAAACTCAGACCCCCATGGGCTGGAGTTTAAATCTGCGTATTGTCACTTACTGGTCAAAAGACACAAAGTAAACCACGCACCTCTGCTGGACCTGTTTTCTCATCAGTAGAGAAGGTGGATGAAATACCAAACTCATGGGGATAATTAAGAGACTCAAATGTGAGAATATATTTCAATGTGCTTTAAAAAGACACTGTTGAATAAATATTAAAGGTTATGTCAGGCTGGAGGGATTTCAACCAAATGAAACCTTCTTGGTTATCTCATCCCCTTACAGTTTTTTTGTAGTACCATTTTGCTTGCATCGTGTTGAGACCCACAGCCCGATTAAGAAGTCCTGAATATTCTGGCTCTTGATTCTACTTCCGGTCTTGTCACTGGCATTCCTGTAAACCTTTACTATTCCTTTAACTCTAAGTAGCAGAGCACACCTCTGGTTCCCTTGGCCCCCTCTTCTGTGTTTGAGTCTTTGCTTCTTCTGTTCCTTCCATCTGATATGCCATTCCCACCTATCTTGCCACAACTCCTGTTCATCCTTCAGGACTCAGCTGCAGTGCCAACTCCTCTTAAGAAACCCCTGACTTTCACAGGAAAGAGGAAGACATTTTTTGTTCACTTCTCTGTCTACTGGACCCTTCTTAATGGGATAAGAGGAGAGGAGCCGCATCTTATTCTTTTCTGTATTTCTGGTGCATAGTAGGTACCTGCTAATGCTTGTGGATTTAACAAATTGCTGTGATTAGAGGAACATGTAACTTTGCAGAAATACACTGATGCTCTGTCTCCGATTACTTTAGGAAGGACTTAACACCTAAGCATGAGGCTGACTCTGGCAAATTGCTTGTTCCAAACCTCATAAAGCCATTATCTTTTCATTTTAGAGCCATAACATTTTTAATAGATCACTGACATGCCGGCCAGAGTTTCCGATTTTCACATATTTCAGGCTCTGAGGTTGATGGAGATGTTCGGAATTTAGCATTTGGGGATTGTCGTGGTAATTGGCGTGCCATTCCAATCTATTCTGAGCTAAAATTGATTAACACTCTTAAAAAGGGAAAAACAAAATTTAGCAAATTGCTGCGCTAATTAAGGTGAAAGCAAGCCACTCTGTCTCCCAGGGTCTTAGCGCCAACACCATGGGGAAAAGCAGCCCGGAAGGAGAAGCGGCAGCTGGTTCCCAAGGATGCCTCTGCCGCTGCGTTCACCATTTGCCTTTCTTTCGGTCGGAGTCCAGTGCCGCGTCCCCTGTGAGCCTGCACAGGGAAGACACCGAAGTGGGCTGGGCGTAATGGCTCACACCTGTAATCCCAGCACTTCAGGAGGCTGTGGTCGGGAAGATCACTTGAGCCCAGGAGTTTGAGACCAGCCAGGGCAACATTGTGAGAACCCCCCACCTCTACAAAAAATTTTAAAAATTATCCAAGTATGATGGCACACGCCTGTAGACAGTCGAAGCTGCTCTGGAGGCTAAGGCAGGTCCTCTGGAAGCACTTGAGCCCAGGAGTTTGAGACCAGCCTAGGAAACATAGTGAGGTGCCTGCCCCTACAAAACTAGCTGGATGTGATGACTGCACTTGTAGTCCCAGCTACTCTGGAGGCTGAAAAAGGAAGATCACTTGAGCCCAGGAGTTCAAGACGGCAATGAACTATGATCGTACCACTGTATGCCAGCCTGGGTGATAGAGCTGGCATGCGGTACGATTGTAGTGGTATGTGGTGTGACGTGGTATGATCATAGTGGTAAGATCATGGGTAAATGAATGTATCTTTTTTTTTCTCTAAAAAAAAAAAGGAAAAAAGGAAAAGAAAATACAAAGTGATTGGGAAAAAAAACTACTTTCAAATCCTGGTTTACTGTTGAAGAATTCTCTAACTGGTTTTGAACCTTGCTTCTCTCAGCTCTCAGATGGCTTGGGACTGAGTCAGCCACAAAGGAAGGGATGAAATAAGATGGCCCAGTGTACACAACATGGCAGGTTCTTAAAAATGCTTCATTCCACTTGCAGCCAAGGCCAGAATGACTTAAAATGCACTTGGGTGGTGTGGCCTGTTGTGAAATCCATCAACAGCTAAGAAGTGGAAGGAGTAAGGTACTATGGACTGGAATTCCCTCCTGGAAGCCCCTTCCGTGAGGTCTCGGATGAAAGGGGAGAAGGGGAGGAAACACTGATGCTCTGACTCCGTCATGCCTACTTTAATCCAGGGAGACCAGCTGTCTGTTATTTTACATGCTGGCTTTTTTTTTTTTAATACATCCGAAATGAATCCTTCATAGCTTAAAAAATGATAATTTAGAAAATGCAATCTGATAGTTCAAGAGAATATTGTCTCGAGTCCTGTCCTCTAACCCCATCTCTACTATTGAAGACTTCACTGAAGTTTCCTGACACCTGCTTTTTATTCCCCTACCAATTAACCACCTATCTCTCTCACATTCCTGAGTCCCCTGAGAGCGTTGTCAGAATCCAGTACAACAGTGAGTATGAAAGTATTTATAAAAAGTAATTTTTTCATAATAATAATATGATTCATGGCCAAGCCAGGATGAAAACCCAGACCTGACTCCATGATCTATTAGATGTATTATAATACATCTGTTTATGTGTTAGTTTATACATAACCCAGATCAACAACCCCAAAGCCACGATCTGCCTACTCCACCATCCTGACAACTCCCTCTGCAGTGGCATCGCCATCTGCTTAGTTGCTGATTTGGAACTGAGAGCTCATCTTTGTCCCTTTCTCTTGCCCTTAGGGGTTAGACCTTAGGGTCTAACCATATCACACCCTAGTGTGGCTCCACCACCCCCTGCACCTACCTAGCCCATGCTTTGTGATCTTTCCCCAGCACAATGGCAAGTGGTTTTCAGACTAGTCTCTTCCCTCCACTGCTCACCTCTCCTACCCCATATCTTTTCTCTCATTAGCAAAAGTCAGCTTTCCAAAAACAAGTGCAGTCATGCCACTCTTTTCCTCTGGGTAAAACCTTCCCTGGTTTCCTACTGCTGTGAGATAGAGGCCACAGTATTTGTTTGTTTGTTTGTTTGTTTTTTGCAGATGGAGTCTCGCTGTGTTGCCCAGGCTGGAGTGCAGTGGCATGATCTCGGCTCACTGAAACCACCACCTCCTGGGTTCAAGCAATTCTCCTGCCTCAGCCTCCTGAGTAGAGTAGCTGGGACCACAGGTGCGCACCACCAGGCCCAGCTAATTTTTATATTTTTAGTAAAGGCAGGGTTTCACCAAGTTGGCCAGGTTGGTCTCGAACTCCTGACCTCGAGTGATCCGTCTACCTCAAGTGATCCGCCTACCTCAGTCTCCCAAAGTGCTGGGATTATGGGCATGAGCCACTGCCCCCGGCCGAGGCCACAGTTTTTTTGTTTTGTTTTTGTTTTTTTTTTTTTGAGACGGAGTCTGGCTCTGTCGCCCAGGCTGGAGTGCAGTGGCCGGATCTCAGCTCACTGCAAGCTCCGCCTCCCGGGCTCACGCCATTCTCCTGCCTCAGCCTCCTGAGCAGCTGGGACCACAGGCGCCCGCCACCGCGCCCGGCCAATTTTTGTATTTTTTTAGCAGAGACGGGGTTTCACCGTGTTAGCCAGGATGGTCTCGATCTCCTGACCTCGTGATCCACCCGTCTCGGCCTCCCAAAGTGCTGGGATTACAGGCTTGAGCCACCGTGCCCGGCCAAGGCCACAGTTCTTAACCGAGTCGCATCTCTCTGCAGACTCTGGCTCCTGCCTCCTTCCAAGGTGTACTCGCACCACTTGTGTCCTTCCTCACTCTCCAGTCCTGCAGATTCACTTTGCTCTGTCTTTCCCACCAGAGCACCTTTGAACAGGTGATTTCTTCTATTTGTTAAACTGTTCCCCAACTTCCTTCCTTTCTCCCATTGCTAATGAATAACAAGTTCCTTTTCTAAAGTTACATGTACTCAGGGAAACTTTCCCTGCCTTTATCATTTCATTGCGGTTGCTTTGTTACATGTTCTCCTAGAATCACATACATTTCTTTGGTAAACTCAACACAGAGGGTATTATTTCATGCTTTTGTGTGATGAGCTAATAAATATCTGTCTGTCTCCTATACCGTAAGCTCCCAAACCAGGACCACGTCTGTTTTCACCACCTTTGTATCCCAAATGCCTGGTATGAGGCTTTTAAAGATGTTTGCTAAACCATTTTTCAAAGAAGTTTTATAGATGTGTGCTACAACTTATAAAGATGCTTGCTAAATGACTGGCTTGTAAAGATGTTTATTAAATGACTGATACACGATGAATTTAGAGCTGGATCCCTAAGAATAATAAAACCAATGGCAAGGAGTTTCTCTATCACTGTCAGGCCCAGGAGTTCACGTTTCTTTATCACGGTGGAGCCCAGGGTCACCACATTCCTAATACCTATTTGTGTGCGGGAGGCTTGTGTGGGCAGCCAGCAGTTTGCCCACCAGCCACCCTGAAGTCGCATAGATAAGGCCTCTCCATTTGCACCAGCTCGCCTCCTAAGAGCAGCTCTGGGACCGGTGAGTGTCTTTCCATGACAGGTACGCTATGAAGGAAACACATTAAAACACCATCCAGTAGACAACCTCAGGGAAGGAGAAAGAACAGGAGAGAAATGGCCTTGTGCTGTGGTCCGCAGTTGCGTTCAGGAAGCATGTCAGACAGTACCCTCAGCAGACACACGTGACGGTCTCCCCCGATACAGCTCCAAGAAATCACTTGATACAGCTGTTGGAAATGGCATTTCTCAGAAATGCTCCTGTGGGCCCCTTATGATATCTGTTAGTGCTGGAGAATGAAGTAATAGGGAACAGGAATTTTGTGAGGGATTGTACATGATTAAAAATGAACTGTGGGAAATTCGCAGTGGACCGGTGCGCTTCTGTCTGTAATGACCAATTAGGGAGGGATTTGCAAATAGTGATGGCTCAGCCTGCCTATCTCTGTGGCCTGTGAAATGCCCATTGGTCTTCCCGATGTGTACATGGCCCATTTGTTTCTGGCCTCCAAGTCCTGGTACCAACAGGCTACCAGGACTGAAGGTACCTCTCCTCTGAACTCCACTCAAAACATGCAGCTCCTGTCTACAGGAGGAGAACTTATTTTTGCGTAGAGCTTTGTCAGTGGTGCGTGCTGTCACTCACTTCTCATGACGAACCTGGGGGTTGGAAAGAGAAGTATGATTACCTCCATCTCACAGATAATTCTTAAGTTAAAGTGCGGGGTTGAAGAGCATTTGCTGAAGATTAGGCTGCTAACAAGTGCTGATGCTGATATTCGACTTTTCCCTTCCCCGATGAAATGACATGAGATAGAGGATTGTATAATTCAGTAGGCATGGATGTGCTGGAGATCTTAAGGGAAGTTAAAAGACATGGGCCACAGCCCCTGGGAAATGACTGTTGGTAACGACCGTCGAGTTGCACTTGAATTCAAAATTCCTCTTTTCCATGACTTTGGATCCCACAGGCTGTGGTCTAACATCTGTTGCTTAAGAACCACTTACTCAACCATTGTGGAAGACAGTGTGGTAATTCCTCAAGGATCTAGAACCAGAACTACCATTTAACTCAGCAATCCCATTACTGGGTATATACCCAAAGGATTATAAATCATTCTGCTGTAAAGATACCTGCACATGTATGTTTATTGCGGCACTATTCACAATAGCAAAGACTTGAAACCGACCCACATGCCCATCAATGGTAGACTAGGTAAAGAAAATGTGGCACATATATACCATGGAATACTATGCAGCCTTTAAAAAGGATACGTTCATGTCCTTTGCGGGGACATGGATGAAACTGGAAACCATCATTCTCAGCAAACTAACACAAGCACAGAAAACCAAACACCGCATGTTCTCACTCATAAGTGAGAGGTGAACAATGAGAACACATGGACACAGGGAGGGGAACATCACACACCAGGGCCTGTCAGAGGCCTGGGGGTTGGTGGAGGGACAGCATTAGGAGAAGTACCTAATGTAGATGATGTGTTGACGGGTGCAGCAAACCACCATAGCATGTGTATCCCCATATAACAAAACTGTATGTTCTGCACATGTATCCCAGAACTTTAAGTATAATAATAATAAAAAAGAATCATTTACTTCATTTCTCATGTTTTACCTGGTTCTCTCATGGTCTGTTTCTCACAACACCTCTATGGACTAGGTCCTGTTATTATTCCCATTGTATATACAAAGGAACTGAGGCATGGGGAGTTAACTAACTCCAAATCACGTAGCTGGTACATGGCAGAGCCAGGGTGAATATCCAGAACTGTCTGACTCCAGAATCTGTGCCCTTTATCCTATGTCCTATTTCCCTCTCTGTGGCTTATTTCAGCTACGTTACTGTCATTGCGTCTAGACAAGGACTCTCTGAGCTTTTGCGAGGGGCGTTCCTTCTCTGGCTGTTACTGAAGAACCAGTACATTAAGCATGGCCCCTGCGTGGAAGGCCTGCTGGGAATGGTACTTCCTGTAGGGGATAAAAGGGAGCCCTTCTAAGGATGCTGCTGAGAATAGGGATAGCCCTGTCACTTCCATCCAAGGATCCTGTTCTAAACTAACAGTCATCACTCTAGATAGTTGGCTTTAAATCAGGAAAACATTGCTTGCCAGTTTTCAGACAAGGCCCTACATGTCTACCAGCCTTTGATCTTGCCCCAGCTGGCCCAGAAAGTCACCCCCACGCCATCACTGGGGTGCGCATGATCCCGAGCTCAGGAAGGGAAGCGGCAGGGCAGTGGCTGTTTCATGATTCACCTGTCCAGCTGGGAACCCTAATTTATCTCCTTTTCTCTTAGACTCGATGCCCGCTTGTTACCAACATCAGAAAGATGATGAAGTGAGATTCAGGATTGTGGTTGCAGAAAATATTGAGGGTGGACTCTAAAAATTGGCCTCCTACTCATCCTTAATTGCCTTTGTGCTGGTCTCTATGGAGGATGGCAGAGGTTGTCTTTAGATAACTGTCATCTTTCAGCTCCCCTGCCATCCTTTAGGAGGCAGACTCATTGTTCCTCTCATGTAGGGGTGGGTAAGCTGCTGCCTACCCTGTCTGTTTCCTGGGAAGCTGTGCTTCCTGAATACTGGACATTTTCTTCTGGGAGAGACTGAAGAGAATGTGAAATCATAGGATTCTAGCATGGGAAGGAGGCTTAATACTTAGTTTGTTGTTGTTGTTGTTGTTGTTTTTGATGAATTAGGCAAAGAAGGGCAACTGAATTGCCCAACAAGATATCACATATGTTTCTTTCTAACATATACCTTTTCCCAGAATGGGATCTGGGTTTTCTGGCTGCTGAGCCTGGTTTATAGTTCAGTGGGGACCACACTTAACAATGGTTGAACTTCAGGTGCTGTGACCAAATGCTCTCATGAGGCTGGAGCAGTTCCAGTGAAGCTGGGCCTGCAGAGGAAAGACAGAAGATGTAGATACGTCTCATGGAAGGGCATTATCTGCTCTGGGATGCCCTGTAGAAACATGAGAAATGAAGTAAGGTGTGTGTGGCCTTCTGAATCCCCCAGATAACTAATAACGTGTTAATACCCAGAGCAATGGACAGAGGTGAATAAATAGCCTATCAAAATAGTTATTTCTGGCTCTCCTTTACTGGTGAAGATTAAATGCAGTTAAATGAGGACTCGTAATGGAAAGCAGTGCTTGGCACATAATAGGCACTCAAGAAATCCTGCTTTCTTCTTTTTGTTCCTAATGTGGCTGCCTTTCATAGATTTAAAGATGACTGTAATTAACTTCTTAAATCTTTTCTTTTCTAAGCCCACCATGTCAACCCTTCCTCTTCTCCTCCAACAATGACTGCCGACCTCTCATCAGAGGGTCTACATTATGGCTTATTTTTCTAGAATAGTTGATGGATTTGTGCTCTTGTTCCTTCTTTCCTTTGTGGTCCTGTGTTATTCGGCAGGGTGACAGAGGTTAAATATTGTGCGCAGGTCTGGAAAAATTACCACTTTCCCATTTTCTTTATTGTTTTATTGGTTCTTGGATTATCTGTGTGGTTTCTGAATGTGAAGCCTGGTTCTGTAAGGTCAGCAGTGTACCTCTGGCCTCTGTCATGGGCTTTTCTCTCTCACACAATGAGGGCAAGATTACAGAATGGACATGGAAAAGCATAAAGCACTTGAAAGCATACCTTTGTGTATTTATAAGACTGATGTTTGACTGTGAAATACTGGACATGGAAAATTTTAGACAATGAACGCAAACTCTAATCTGCATTAGAAAATAATCTTTTTATGTCATTTGTTCAATTCACTTTTTACACAGGCAGATTTTTCGTTATTTAACAGTCTTCTAATGAATGGGTCTTGTCCCCTTTTGAGAAGCATAGAATCTTAATTAGAAAGAAATTTGGCAGTCATCTAGCATAACCTCCCACTTTCTTCTATAATATTCTATAGAGTTGGTCATTAATCTTCTGCTTTTGAATACTTCCAGAGATAAGAGATCATTACCTCCCAAAGGACCCTGTTCCATATTTGGAAACTCTATTAGAAATATTCGCCTTAGGCTTTAGCGAAGTCTTCATCTTTTTTATTCTCCTCATTGGTCCACCTGAGCATTAGTGAAGCTCAAGTGCAAGCCTGTGTACCATGTGTCTGTTCCCTCTTCTGCCTTCTCTACTGGACAGAGGGAACCTAGAGGACAAGGTCTGTAACATTTATGTTCATGCCCAGCCTTTGGACAAAATCTGGCCAATCCCGGCCTCCAACAAATGCCTGGCTTCTATGTGTTGAGCTACACAGTGTGGGTCAACCAGTTGTTTGAAGACCTGACACATTTACTGAGTCCTGTCTTCTCAGTAATCACTACTCCATTTCTTCAACTGTCCCCGAAATGACAGTGCATGGAGCCTAGTTGGCAGTTGACCCTTAAACATGTCTTCTGATCAGCTTGCGCAATAACGCCTTCCAGGTTGCTGACTTGCTTAAATGTGCTCCCCACTGTGTCTCCATCCCATAGATAGAGACATTCTCCGTGGTTCTGCAGATCACAGCACTTGGTCTAGATCCGCATATGTGACATGCCCCACCTAGAGCTACGATTGGTCTGAGCTCAGAGTCTTAAACTCCTTTAAAAGCAGTGAAGTGTCCCAGCTCACCTTTTTTCTCATCCTGAGTGTTGTTTCCTTCTCATTCTTATTTATTGTGGTCTTCTCGTTCATACTTCATTCACCTGAGAAGGAAATACTTTATCTGTATCAAAACATGTCTTGTACCCCATAAATATGTACACCTACTATAGACCCACAAAAAATAAAATTAAAAATTAAAAAACAGAGAGAAATGCTTTCATATACCTACTTTCATTGTGTCCTCCCAAGAACTCCATGCTACAGAGAGGACATGTGTTTTATGATGTTTTATTTCTAAGGAATTTGCCAAAACAATTAACCAAATGCTGCTAAGGAGAGCAGCATTTGGATGGAGCGGATGCCAGAATCTCGTTCTTGCGAGCCTTCCCTGCAGTGCTGTTCTCATGCACCACAAATCTTACCTACCAGAAACTTGAGTTAAAAAACAACTTCAGCCGGGCCTGGTGGCTCATGCCTGTAATACCAGCACTTTGGGAGGCTGAGGCAGGCAGACCACCTAAGGTCAGGAGTTCAAGACCAGCCAGACCAACATGGTGAAACTCTGTCTCTCCTAAAAATGCAAAAATTAGCCGGGCGTGGTGGTGGGTGCCTGTAATCCCAGCTACACAGGAGGCTGAGGCAGGAGAATTGCTTGAACCCAGCAGGCGGAGGTTGCAGTGAGCTGAGATTGCGCCATTGCACTCCAGGCTGGGCGACAAGAGCAAAACTCCATCTAAAAAACAAAGACAAAAAACTTCATTGATTCAAGGGTGTGGTTATAATGATGGAGTTTGGATCAAAAAAAGACAGACAGACCAGAAGTGTCTGACAAATAATGAGAAAGCGATGGGCAGGGTAAACTGGAAATTATGATGAGGTTAGGAAATTTTTGCACTGAGCACAGAGTCTTTGTCCAAATGTTATGAAAGAATAAAAGGCTAGATTTGAGGAGTGAGATATTAGAGATTTGGTATTTTTATGGGGCCCTTTTTTGGGTTGTTTTTTTTTTTTTTTTGGCATGTTAGCCTTGGATTGAGTGGCTGAGGTGTTGTTGGAAAAAGTTAATGAAAACTATGGACTCTAGATATTGCAAGAGCCAGGGTGCTGGCTGCTTCATCCCTAGGATGATGGAACTCAAGGAAAATTGTCAAGCACCGAAAAGAATTGTATACATGCAGATCAAAAGGAGCCTCTACAATCCAGGTAAAATCAGTGATAAGTTGCCCACATTAGCGTACACCCTAGAAAATTATTTGAATTGCAAGGATTAAAACAAAATCCTTCTTTTAAGAATAATAATTCTCATTAATAAGAGTTGATTATGTGCCAACCTAATATGCTTAACCTGCATAATCTTTTTTTATCCCTACTATTTCCTGGTGAGGAAACTGAAGCTTAGGAAAGAGACTTGTTCAGATTACTCAGCAAATGCATTGTAGAACCAAAACATAAATTTTGGGTCGTCTGACTCTTGAGCAGCACTGTCCAGTGGAAATAAAATGGCAAGTCATCTGTGTGATTTTAAATTTTCCAGTAGTCACACTTTGAAAAGCAGAATAGAACCACTGCAATACATTTTAATGATAGATCTTATTTAATTTTATTTATCCAAAATAGTACCATTTCAACCTGTGATCAGTATTTTAAGAATTCCCGAGATATTTTACAGATTGTAAATATTAAGTCTTTGAAAACTGGTATATATTTTGAACATCTCACTTTGGGCACGCGTATTTTAAGTGCTCAGTAACACATATGGTTGTTGATGGCTGTGGACAAGGTATGGAGCTTGGTTTCTCACACTACATGGTAATACCGGGGCCGAGGGTGGAGACAAGCTTATTATCTTGGAAGAATAAAAATCCCGCCTCAGCTTTTGTACTGTAAGAGTAGGTGTCCAAATAAAATGTCTGTAGAGTTTTGAGCAAAATAGACAGAGATCCAAGAATACCAACCAAGTTCTCTCATGTTATAAGGCAATAGAAAAAAAATGATAGGCTGTGCAGGAACCCAGAAAATACACAACAAAACGCAAGGTGCAGTGGCTCACGCCTGTAATCCCAGCACTTTAGGAGGCTGAGGTGGGTGGATCGCTTGAGCCCAGGAGTCCGAGACCCACCTGAGCAACATGGCGAAACCCCGTCTCTACCAAGAAAATATACAAATTAGCCAGTCTTATAACCTGGTCTCTAAATAAATAGATTTAAAATTTTTTTGCAAACAGAAAATATATATATACACAAGTGTATTGTTCTTGAAGAAACTATAGCTTATTTGCAAGCCACCCCAAAAAAGTGATCAAAATGAATATTCAGGAATGAAAAGGTATTGTTATAAAGGGCAGACAGTGCGTACTGAGTTACACATAGAGTGATCTGGAAATAATTGTTTTAAGTCAGTTGCAAGGCTGATTGCAAATGCCAAAAAATATTTGCCCTCAGAACATACACAAATAATAAGCTGATCACATCCATTTTTAAAACACACTGGAGAGTATGAGTTGGGTTTAAAAGCTGTTAAATATAGGGGATTTTCTGGGGTAACTTAGGTGGTATCTTTTAACTCTTCACTTTGATCATCCTGGGAAAAAGGGTAAGATATTTCTGCAAAGCTCAGACGTGACCCCTGATGAAATAAGTAGAATTAGATCTACCTGATTAGTGATGATTATTTCCAATGAAATAAAGCCTAAGTAAAATAGGTAAGAAGCAAAGAAGATGAGACAGAAAAACATAATAAAAAGAAATAAATAATAAACTATTAGATAGCCACATGGGAAAAAATAAATCTTGCTCCTCACTTCATACCACATACAAAAATTAACTTGAAATGAATCTTAACACTTAAATATAGGAGCTAAATCTGTAGAACTTACAGAGGAAAACAAAGAAAGTTGTAGTGACTTCAAGTTAGGCAAAGGTTTCCTCCCCTCCCCTCCCCTCCCCTTCCCTCTCCTACCATCCACTCCTCCCCTCCCCTCCCCTCCCCTCCCCTCCCCTCCACTCCTCCCCTTCCCTCCCCTCCTCTGTCCCCTCCTCTGTCCCCTCCCTTCTCCTCTCCGCTTTCTTTTTTTCCTTTCTTTTCTTTCTTTCTCTGGGTCTCCCTTTGTCACCCAGGGTGAAGTGCAGTGGCAGAATCAGCTCACTGCAGCCTCAAATTCTTGGGCTCAAGCAATCCTCCCACCTCAGCCTCTAGAGTAGCTGGGACTACAGGCACATGCTATCATCACTCCTGGCTAATTAAAAAAAAAAAAAACACTTTTTTTTTGCTATATTGCCCATGTTGATCTTGAACTCCTGGCCCAAGCAGTCCTGCTACCTCGGCCCCCCAAAGTGTTGGGGTTACAGGTATGAGTCACCATGCCTGGCAGAGAGATTTCTTAAATAAGACATAAAAAGCACAAACTAAATGAGAAAAAAATTGATAAATTGGACTTCATCTAAGTTGAGGATTTTTGTTTTAGTAAAGACATTAATAAGGATAAGCTACATTAATAAGGATAAGCTACAGACTGAAAGAAAGAATTTGCCAAGCATCTATCTGAGGAATGATTTGTATCTGCGATATATGGAGAGGTCTTATACCAATAAGAAAATAACCCAATTTAGAAATGAGCAACATATTTTAAGAGACATGTCGGCAGAGGAGAGATGAGGTGGCCAATAAATCCCTGAAAAATGCAAATTAATAATGACATCATTAGTCATCAGGGAAATGCAAATTAAAGACCATCCTGAGATACCACTTCACACCCACTACAATGGCTAAGATTAAAATGACTCACAATACAAAGTGTCGGTGAGAATGTGGAACAGCTGCAACTCTCTGACATCACTGATGGCTGATGGAAGTGAAAAATGGTATACCACTTCCAAAAACAGCTTGGCACCCTCTTTTTTTTTTTTTTTTTTTTTGAGACAGAGTCTCTCTCCGTTGCCCAGGCTGGAGTGCAGTGGCCCCATCTCAGCTCACTGCAACCTCTGCTTCCCGGGTTCAAGCGATTCTTCTGCCCCAGCCTCCCGAATAGCTGGAATTACAGGCACCCACCACCACGCCCAGCTAATTTCTGTATTTTTTAGTAGAGATGGGATTTCACCATATTGGCCCGGCTGGTCTCAAACTCCTGACCTCATGATCCGCCTGCCTCAGCCTTCCATAAACTTTACTGTGAAATGTTCCTCTTATGTAAGTGCTGGGATTACAGGCGTGAGCCACCATGCCCGGCCTTGGCAGCTTTTTGAAAAGTTAAACATATACTCACAGTATGACCTAGAGGTTCCTCTCCTAGGTGTTCAACCAAGAGAAATAAAACCTATGTCCACTGGAAAACTTGTATGTGGATATTCATGGCAACTTTATTCGTAGGACTTCACTGTCCATCAGCTGAAGAATTGGTAAACAGCTGTGGTATATCTCAGCAATGAGAAGGAATGAAATGATGGCACATACAGCAATACCAATGAAAAGGTTTGATGCTAAGTGAAAGAAAGCCAGACCAAAAGACTACATGGTAAACGATTCCATATATGTGACATTCTTGAAAGCAAGACAAAGTTAATAGGAACCAGAGGGTGGTGTGGTGGGGATTACCCAGAAAGGGGCACTAGGGAATTTTTGAGGGTGATCGAATTGTTTTATAAAGTGATTGACGTGGTGGTTGTTGCAAACTGTATACATTTATTAAATTGAATTGTCCATTTAAAAGGGGTGAATTGTGACGACGTAAAATGTTTTTCTCAAAGCTAAAAAAGAATGCATAAAAATACTATTACTGAAGTAAAATCAAGCATCAATTATTTTAATAAATGTAAATACTTTAAACTCTTCCATTACTGGAAAGCAACTTTAATTCTTGGTTAAATAGCAATATGGTGTATGTTAATTTTAGACTAACTCAAATACAATAAAATATATTTAATTATATAAAACTAATAATTTTAAATTGATGCACTTAATACCTGTTAGAGGATATAATAGCCAAGTCATTTTCCAAGTAGAAAACTTCCAGATACACAAAAAGCAAAAATTGATAGAAATATATGTTGGGAGAGCTTCGGCCACAGAAAAGTAAGATGAATCATCTTGTTAATGACAGAAATGATTTTTAAAACACATATCAATAGTTACCGAACTGCCTATCCTGTGGAATGAAAATGAGTTAAGTGTTTATCAAAAAAATTACACAAATGATTGATACTATGGCACAAGAAACCTCATTAAATTCCAAACCATAAAAATTACACAGGCCCTACTCTTGACCACAGTGCAGCAGAACTACATATCAGAAACAAACTTTTAAATGGGAAATTCAAACTACTTGGAAACTAGAGGAGGGTGAAGAATTTTCCTAAATGCTATTTAATCCAAAAGGAAATAAAAACTAAAATTATAGCCTGTTTTGGTATCAGCAGAAGAGGAACATTTCACAGTAAAGTTTATGGAATGTGCCCAAAGCTGTCACTGGAGATATTTTAATAGCCTCCACTTCTTCCATTATTCAAAAACAAAGATAATGATAAATGAATCTTACGTTTCATGCGGTAATTGAAATAGGAACAATGGTGTGTCCCTAAGGAAAGCAGAAGGGAAGTGGAGTTCACAGCAGAAGTCTATCAAGTAAGAAAAATAATAAACAGAAAAACAAATATTTTTCTAATATTTGTTAAACTAAACAAATATTTTCATTAATTAAAATATTATTTTTAATTAATTAATTTCCATATATAAGAAGATGGCAAACCTCTGGTAAATTTAATAAAACAATGGAGGAAATATTAATAAGCAAAACAATGAATATGATGGTATACAACAATATAAATTTGAAAAATGGTAATCAAAATCAACAATAGCCAACATTCACTTGTCATTTATCATGTATCAGACATAGTACTAAACATTTAGTGTTGATTATCTTATTGAAATCTCATGACAGACCCTTGAAATTAGTGCTGTGATAATCTTTTACAGAGGAGGAACCTGAGAGTAGAGGCAACTAGACCAAGACTTCTAGCTGTGGAGTGGTGGAAACAAGAACTGAGCCCTTCACCCTAGCCCTGGGCCCTAGCCTTTCCTCCTTCCTTACTGCAGTTGAACTCTCTGTGAAATTCCATGCAGATTTATGAAAGCCTGGAGGTGTAATGTTGTGTTTGCCAGAAAGAAGATTTGCATTTATTGCGGCCAGTCACCTGAGGCAATGGCAGTCCTAATCACTTTGAATTAAATTCTACATTTGAGGTCTGTCAGATACCAGGTAGCTTGAGTCCAGACAACACACCACTCTGTGATCCATCTTGAGGGTGCTAATTCTCAGGGAAGGCCTCCTGCCCCCACTTTAGTAGTCATCCAGATAAAAATCAGTGTGTTTTCTGTTCCTCCCTTCTGTGTGGGGGAGTTTGTGTCTAAATCACCTTTATGCTAAGAGTGTAGGATTTGGGGTCCTAACTTTATGCAAAGGTTCTCCCTCTGACTCCCCCTTAAGCCAGGCCATGGGCCTCATCTTCTAAGCAGAAGTTCAAGAGCCATTCCCCTCAAAGCAATACTGAGTTTCAGGAATTACTTATATTCTAATTTTCCAACTTGGACTTGCTTTTAATTTTTGTAGTTTTGCTTTGATGCCAACTCAAGTTTTATGCACGCACTCACACACACACACAAACACACACGCACACATATATGTTACTTGTTAACTTTTCCAAATGTTTTCACTGTGAGGGTTTTGAGGTTATCTAGTTCACTATGTTACCTGAAATAGGGATCTCCCCTCCTCATCTTTCTTCTAGAACTCAGTTATCATCTCAAGGAAAGTGTTCTGGGCCCAGTATTCTGTTCAAATTTGGGTTCCCTTCCTAAAGGTCGTCTTTCCACCTGTTACTTCATTCTCTATGACACTGATCCTCGTGTACTTATTTGTTAAATACCTTTGATGCATGGGTATTGGTGGATGTACGTCTCACTTGCCCACTACAGTGTGGAGCCTACGTGGATGGACCCCTCTGCTCTTCCTTCTGCTTCCTGATTCTTAGCATGTGCTTGCTCATAATTGACTCTAACCAGGTGTTTGAATGAAGAAGTCTTGGTAAGAATTTTGAGGCTGTTTCATTCAGCACAGAGGAATCCCAGTACCGTTATTTTGTCTGCTGTGAACATAAAAAGAGAAGGCCGATAACTTAAGTTTTGGGTATCCATGGTCTCTTGCTCAAGGAAGAATTTCCAACCTGTAGAGAATGAATAGATTTATGCAACAAAAGGCATTAATGTGATAGAGGATTTGGAAAATGAAAAAAAAAAAAAAAATCTTGAAGGAAAACTCCAGTAGATTTGATTAATTGCAATGGAAAAAATTAAGGGAAAAATTCTGAATAAACTGAAACAAAATTAAAGGACAAGTGATAAATTGGAAAATTTGTACTTGAAACAGATATAGCATGTAATACATAAAGAGCTGTTACAGATAAATAGGAAATACAGACCCACAGAAAAATGGGTAAAGGATAAGAATAAGGGAACTCGTGAAAAAATGCAAATGGTAAAAATATATAAATATATTCAAAGAAAGAGGAAAATCTGTAAAAAAAATCTTACAGACATAAGATTTTATATCTGTATAGGAGTCTTTAAAAATTTAAATTACTTATTAATGGCAAGTGTCCATGAGGGCCAACCCTCCTTAAATTGTCTATTGTAAGTCAACATCAGAATACCCTTTTTGTGATATTTTGGCAATATCAAGATTCTTAAAAATTATATACAGATTCTGTGATGCAGAAATTCTTTGCTCCAAGGAAATAAAGGTGGAATCAAAGGATTTTCATCACGGTATTGTTTCTTTGCAACAGTAGACCTTAGACACAACCTAAATCCCAACATTCGTGAAAGAGTAGACAAATCATGGTACATCGTTGCAATAAGATAGTTGAAGCTTTTCCAAACCATTTTTAAATAACATTTTATTGATTTAATAGCAACGTTGAATGTTGCTTGAATAAATGGAAAGGGAAATACTCTTGATGTAATATTAAGCTTAAAATGAAAGACACAAAACTAGTTCCCTTCAAAGTTTAAAAATGTCTTTAGGGTTATATAATTATTTACAAAGGCAGATCATATGGCAGTGTTCAATATGTTACCTCTGGGTACTGGTATTCTAGTTTTCTTGTTTTCATTGCATTTTGCAAAATTTCTGTAGTAGCAGTTTTAAAAAATACATTTTTCTCTCGACTTTGCAAGGAACAGAGGGAGGGAAGGAAAGGGAAGGTAATGACTTCAAATAGATAGATAATGAGAACAGAAACCTTGTTGTTCTCCCTGTTTGGGGACAGCATGGAGTATTCACAGGTGTAAGGGCGCAGCGTACTGCAGGGTTCGGCTCACCTGTGTATGACTTGTGACTGTCGTGGGTGTCATTGTTTCTGTAAGAAGGGCTTGCAAGGGATAATCCAGGTAAAAGAGCACCCACAAACTTATAGAGGCTTTGTGTGCATTCGAGCGCCCACCCTTTTTACTTAGATCATTTTGGAGGTGTCTTTTGGGAACACGTGAAGAGTAACATCAGGTTTTCCAAGCCAGCTGGTTTCCCTGTGCTCCTTAAAAAAAATGAAAACTCAACTGGCAGGCCATCCATCTTAATCCTGAAGGAACTGGGACCTTCCCCACATACTTACGAGGTGACTCAGAAAATCCTAACGTAATCCAACCCAAACTCCAAACACACTAACTTAGAAGTCACAGATGAAAAAGAGAGAGTGGGCCGGGTGCTGGGCCTCATGCCTGTAATCCCGGCACTTTGGGAGGCCGAGGCGGGTGGATCATTTGAGGTCGGGAGTTGGAGACCAGCCTGGCCAACATGGTGAAACCCCATCTCTACTAAAAATACAAAAACTATCCGGGCATGGTGACTGTGAAGGAACCTAATGGGGAGAGGTCACGAAAGACTCACTTACATCCTTTTGTGCAGCTACAGTGTTTCCTACCATTATTACCTAGGTGGTCAGTTGCCTGATCTTTTATGTTATGATCTTATATATAACCTGAGTAAAGTATCTTAAACAATGTGCTAGTTGTGTCTCAAATGTCAAGAAGCCCATAGATTGGCAGTTCCAAGAGTAGTGGTTGTGACTGTGGGAATTTTCATGGGCTTGTCATGGTCGAGGGGTGAGAATAAATCCAGAGGTCTGCTGTTTACAGGACTGGAGATAAGAAGAAGGAAGGCAGTCTTATTCTCATATGCACTCTCTCTCTCTCATTACCAGAGAGGGAATCTTCTCCCCTAGATTTCCTAGGAGACTTCGCTTCAGGTACATTGGCCAACTTGGTGTCTCAGGCCCGTGACCTGTCTTCAGGGAAGACTGAGAAAGTGACTATTCTTTGTGTCTTTGCCTGTGTTTGTGTTTTTATGTGTGTCTCAGTGTGTGTGTCTGTGTGTTTTCAGCCTTCTCAGCAGGGAATCTGAAGTGTAGCTCTCTGGATAGGCAACCGAAAGAATCTCCCCCGTTTCTTTTGTAGATTTGTTGTGAGAAGAAAATGCTTATCTCGGGAGCAGGAATGATTAATATATATAAGTGAGTTTCTCCTCTCACACTCCTTTTTCTGTGGTTTTTTGTTGTTATTGTTTTGTTGTTGTTTGTTTGTTTGCTTTTTCCTTGAGACGGAGTCTTGTTGTGTCGCCCAGGCTGGAGTACAGTGGTGCGATCTCGGCTCACTGCAACCTCCACCTCCCAGATTCCAGCAATTCTCGTGCCTCAGCCTCTGGAGTAGCTGGGATTACAGGCGCGCATCACGACGCCCGGCTAATTTTTGTATTGTTAGTAGAGACAGGGTTTCACCATGTTGGCCAGGCTGGTCTCAAACTCCTGACCTCAAGTGATCCGCCAGCCTCGGCCTCCCAAAGTGCTGGGATTACAGGCATGAACCAGTGCACGTAGCCCACTCTCTCTTTTTCATCTGTGACTTCTAAGTCAGTTTGGAGTTTAGGTTGGATCACGTTAGGATTTTCCGAGACACTTAGTACGTATGTGGGGAAGATCCCACTTCCTTCAAGATTCAGATGAATGGACCGTCAGCTGAGTTTTCATTTTTTTCCATAGCGCAGGGAAACCAGCTGGCTTGGAAAACCTGATGCTAACTCTATTTAACAGGTAGCTGAATTCTCATCTGATTAGGAGGAAGCAACTCAGGTCTGTACCTTGATACAAATCAGTCAGTGGATAAGGATTTGCCGAATGCACACTGTTCCGGAATTCAGATGAGGAAAAGCTCATGTCTTCTCCAAGAATTTAGTGAAAACTAATGAAATAGGGAAGAGTGTAATGCAAATCACTTACCAGCTGGATAGTCAGGAATGACTTCACAGGGAAAGGGGGACCCTGAGCCGAGCCTTGGGGGCCACTGTGATTTCCAGGACTGGAGCAGAAGTATGGTGTTCCCCATGCTAGATACATCATTATCAAGAACACAGAAGCTTTAAGGAGGAGGTGAAGAGGAGGCGTAAGAGCATTTTATCTTGCTCTTTGAGTTAGTGACAGGCTTTTGTTGCCCAAAGAAGAGAATACCTTTTCCCAAACAAAACTCTTTTACCTGCTTATTATCTGCTCAGCTTAGCTATAAAAGTTAATACTCTTATCATTAAACTTTTTCTATTAGAAAAGAAACGAATGCATTTCTTTTCTCTGCTTGACACTTCCTTCCCTTTTTTGCTTATGAAGGGCATACTTTTTTGAGAATTGAGGAAACTGGTAAACCAGATCTCTAAAACTAACATCCAGGACTGGTCAGGATGCCTGTAGCGGGGAAAGTTGGGCCAATTTTTATCTCTTGAGGTTTCAGTATCAGTATAGTCAGTATGTCCACGTTTTGATTAAAAGAAAGCAAATAAATGGAATGCCTATATATGTGTCTTGGAAAGTGCTAAAGGAGTTTCCAAGGTAAAAATAGTAAATATCTATCACAAAGGGTGTTCTTATGGGGGAGATATATGTGTACTCAAGTTCTTTACTGAAAGGGTAAACAAGGCGAGGGAAGCACGCTTCATACTGGATAGATGGGGACCCAACTGTCCTTGTATTTGGAGAATTGAACTTTCATTTTACAGTGTACAGAATCCATGTTAAAGTCAATGTCCCTGACCCATTCAGTGGGTTCAGGGGCAGATGATGAAGCTGAATGGGATAGGCATTGTTAAATTTCCTTCCGAGGTTCTCATTTTCTTATTTGTCTGGTAACTTGCAACAGGCTGCCAGCTGTGTACCTTGTGAGGCATTGATTGCTACTAAGTCCAAAACCCTGACCTTAAAGGTTTTCAAGTCCAGTAACCTGGTGACAGTATGGATCCTGAGGGTAGGAATCTTCTTGGTGGATGAGTACAAAATCAAGAGATAAAATTGATTATTTTCTCCAGACTTAGTGTTTTGCCCTGTGATGATTCTCAAAAAGCAGGGGTTTTGGTGGAAAAGTACTTCCATGCACTGCCTTCATCCTGTGGAGGTGACTGCCTTGAGAGGCAGATTCATTTTTACAGCTGACTTGACAAGGAGGGTTTGACATAGTAGCTGTGACAGAAAGGTAGATCTGGGATGTGGGGGAGAGGGATCGTGTCTAGCTCCTAGAATTCTGGAACAAGCTGGTGGGTATATATGGTGGTAGGAAGATGGAGAAAATTGAGGAAGGATTGAGCTTTAGCAGGAAGAACAGAAGTCCTATTTGTCATCTAGACAAGCTATAATATATGTGACAGAGCTGTCCAAGGTAGACACTTGCTCATACTTAATGTGGTTTGTTTCCCCTGAACAATGACATAGTACAGTATCAGCAGGGGGCACAAATTCCCATTCTTTAAGCATCCTGCAATGAGGTATTCCTGGTTGAAAACAGAGCCAGGTACAGCTTGGAGCTACTATCTAGCAGAAGGAATTCACTCTCCTCTTCTTTTTGTACAAGACAAGCATGAGGGTGCTCTTGACCTAGTGAAGTTGCCATTTGGGACTCAGATGCTGAGAGTCTGAACTTTGATGGAAGTATTTAGGGGAATGCCAGGTAACATCACTGTCCAGCACCTGGAGCTTGGAGACCTTGGTTCAGTGTGAAGTTGGGTTGAGGATGAAGCATACCTGCTGGGTAGACAAAGTGCCTAGGTAGGGTGGAAAGGCGTAATCCCTCTTGTTAAGAGAATGGCAACCAATGGCTGGTTCATTGCCTCCAGCCAAGAGAGATGTCCTTGAGTCAGTCATTGGATAATCTAGCTTATCTAAACTTTATACTCTCTCATGTATAAGTCTCATTCAATTCTCTTATATGTAGGAGTTAAAGAGTTGTCATTTTTCTTTCTTTAAGTAAGGATTCTGAGGACTTCAAACTCATCTTTTTTCCTCTTTCAAGGTCTTTCTTACCTCCAGATAATGCAGTATTTTCCATTAGGCCAAAACTTGGACAAAATGTGTACTTTCATGTACCAGGAAAAAGACTCTTCATCCACATCCATTTTGTTCTGAGTTTCAGCTGGTACTTTTGAGCAAGGTGCCTCGACCTTAGCACTCATGATGTTCTGGGCCAGATAGTTTTTTTGTTGTGGGGGCCGTCCTGTCTGAGGATATTGTGTGGCATCCCTTGCCTCTGCCCCCCAGATCCAGTAGCACCCCAATGCCCAAGTCATGACAACCAAAAGTGTCTCCAAGTATTGCCAAGTGTCCCTTGGGGGCAAAATTGCCCTTCATATTAGAAACTGACACAATTGGGGTGACTCCACGGCCTAGGCAGGTGCTGACTGTGAAGGTGATGGGATAGAAAATGGAAGCACTCAAGTCAGAGGCCAGTCCAATGGATTTGTGTCGTTTTATTCCTAACCATGTGAAGCATTAAGATGTTGCCATCACCTGGTGACCCCATGATGATGTCCTTTCATTACTCTCTTTCCTCATTTGGGACACTGTTGGGTCAAATTCTTTTTTTTTTTTTTTTTTTTTTTTTTTTTGAGACAGAGTCTTACTCTGTCACCCAGGCTGGACTGCAGGGGCATAATCTTGGCTCACTGCAACCTCTGCCTCACAGGTTCAAGCAACTCTCCTGCCTCAGCCTCCTGAGTAGCTGAGATTACAGCATGCCCCACCATGCCCGGCTAATTTTGTATTTTTAGTAGAGATGGAGTTTCACCATACTGGTCAGGCTGGTCTCAAATTCTTGACCTCATGATCTGCCTGCCTCGGCCTCCCAAAGTGGTGGGATGACAGGTGTGAGCCACTGTGCCCAGCCAGATTCTCCCTGTCTTCTAACTGAAGCATGGAAAACAAGCCATGTAAACAAAATAACTTTATTTCTAAACAAAGCTAACTTTGGATAGGAAACTTGGAAACATTTCAAGTCTTCATCCCTGGTTGTACTATTTCACCAAGCTGATTTTAGGAAAAGGTGCACAAAGGTATCAAAATGTGAATTTTCTTGCCGAAAACAATAGATGATACTTCACAGTCTCTTAATTCCATCTGTTTCCCATGATAAAGTTCCAGCATTAGGTGCTGGTGTTAGAAGGCCCTCGACATTTTAACAGTGATTTTCCTGAAGGTCAGAAGGGGCAAACTGTAACTCTCCCACTTACTAGCTGTGCAATTTGAGACAATGATGTTTTTAAGTCTCAGTTTCCTACGTGTAAAATAGAGATATGAATCCCTTACTTGCTTAATTCACAGACTTATTTCAAGCATCCAATGAAATGATAGATGGAAAAATTTTTTGTAAATGAAATGCTGCACATACATTCTTATTATTACTATTACCATCATCATTGTTCCTATTACCATTTTTGAAAGATGGACGTCTTACAAACTGACCGGTTATGTATCGTTTTGTATCGTCAACTCCCTTGGCTAAAAACCCATCTAACTAGAATATTTTCATTGGATTTAACCACTCAGCCAGGCTGAATTCAAGAACCCCAGTGGGTTTTAAATCTGCTCACTACTGGCTAAATAACATGTTTGAAGAGAAAATAGCAAGCAATGATCAACATCTTATTCAGAGGCATAATAGCACTGCTGAAACTCCCCTTTCTCATCCCCTGTTATTATTAATATGCTGCTATTGCTTAATGTACATTGTGTTCCAGAGTGTGTGTGTTGCCTTTACACTGTATATATACCTAAGTCCCACCCTCCAAAACCAGCCATTATAAAGAAGGAGAGAAAATCACAACTAATGACATGTGGTAAAGGACTAGCATCTCAAGCTCACTCACTGTGATCAGGCCTTTATACCACCTGTCACATAATGAAATATTTCTTCCTTCTTGATTCAGAATGAAGCAGCAGCTCGATTCTGTCAGGTCCTCTGCTGGGTATTTTCCTGTACATCATCCCATTTTCACTTTTACAGAGCAATAGGTGGCCTTGTGTCTGCTTTTTTTTTTTTTTTTTTTTCCCCTTCTTTTTGTGATGGAGTTTCACTCTTGTTGCCTAGGCTGGAGTGCAATGGTGCGATCTTGACTCACTGCAACCTCCACCACCCGGGTTCAAGCGATTTTTCTGCCTCAGCCTCCCGAGCAGCTGGATTAGAGGCATGTACCACCATGCCCGGCTAAGTTTGTATTTTTAGTTGAGATGCGGTTTCTCCATGTTGGTCAGGCTGGTCTCAAACTCCCGACCTCAGGTGATCTGTCCGCCTCAGCCTCCCAAAGTACTAGGATTACAGGCATGAGCTACAATGCCTGGCCGCCTTGTGTCTGCTTTGCAGATGTAGAACCTGAAATCCAGAGAAAGGAATTGACCACACTCCAGCTTGTATTCAGGACAGTGCTCGTGCCATCATTCCATGTTGCTTCTAGATCAAGGATGCTTAAATATTCCCAGGAGATTAAAAAATATGTATACTATGTAGGAACTCAGCAATGTCTGTGCAAACAGAAAATAAAGTTACAGAGCTGTGCTTTTAAGTTGGGTGTTGATCTTCCCCAGTTAGAATTAATTAATTGGCTCACTTCCCAATTGTTGTGTGTCTCAGACTTGACTGCACGTAAGAATCACTTGGAACTGTTGGTAACACAAAACAACACGCCCAAAACAATGCTAGGGGCCACTCTGGATGACACTTGAGCATGGCTTGTGATCCAAACCCAAACAAGCAGCAATGCCAGGCCCTACCACTAGATGTCGTAGTTTAGTTTTTCTGGGGCAGACCCAGTACTGTGGGCCCTTGTGATTCCAAAGTGTAGCCAGCCCTGGGCTGGGGCTGCAGCAGGTCTTTGTCAGTGTCCTGAAGGAGGACACCCAGGCTCCGCTTGGCTCCTGCTCAGGACCCTGTGTTATGTGCAAATGTTAACCGTTAGTTTTAGAAGGCTGAGACTTTCCCTGGCACACTGTATTAGTCCGTTTTCATGGTACTGATAATACCCGAGACTGGGCAATTTACAAAAGAAAGAGATTGAACTGGACTTAAAATTCCCCGTGGCTGGGGAAGCCTCGCAATCATGGTGGAAGACAAGGAGGAGCAAGTCCCATCTTAACACGGATGGCAGCCAGCAAAGAGAGAGCTTGTGCAGGGGAACTCCTCTTTTTAAAACCATCGGATCTCATGAGATTTATTCACTGTCACAAGAACCGCACGGGAAAGACTTGCCCCCATGATTCAGTTACCTCCCACCAGGTCCCTCCCACAACACCTGGGATTTCAAGATGAGATTTGGGGGGGGGACACAGCCAAACCATATCACACACTCTTTGGATAGTAAAGTACAGAACTTAAAAATCCGTTATAATAATCTTCCTGGGTCTGGACGTGTTTCCAAGCGTCCCTTCCTGCTTTGTATTTTGGTGTTAACAGTTGTCTCAGTTGAGTGTTACTGGCCACTTGCAGTCCTTGGAGAAACATTTGTGCTGAGAAGGTATATGACTCTATTGTAACTACACTGGAATGTTTGTTTGTGCTAAAAGTATGAGCCCAATCTAGTAGTCACCTTCGTCTTTCCTGATTTTACTTCCCGTTTCTGAGTACAATTAATTTTGCTATGTTCTGAGAATGTTGATAAGAATTTCAGATTTCACTGCGTAACCATCATGTGAGTATCGTATTTGAATCAGTTTCCAAAAACAATTAAGGTTTTTGGAAAGAGGCAAATCTGATTTTTAATCCCAGCTTCTATAATTCATTATAATTGGGTGATTTCCTTGATGTCTACATCACACATAGTAATAAAGGTTATTGTGTGAATTAAAAGATACTTGTAAATTGCTTTATTATACTGTTACATAGTAAGCATTCAACAAATGTTATTGTTATTATAAACATAATAATGTTCTCTCCCATTTAATGGTGATCTTCTAAGAAAGAGGAACATTTTTCATGTAGTCCTCTTTCCTTAGGATCTAGTACAGAATTTGGCACACACAATGAATGTTTAGATAAATGAGTCACTTTTGGAATTAGGTGATTTTTTTTTAAAGGAGATTTAGAGCATTAGGAATTCCTTTGATCAGTAGCCAAATCCCCAAGTGGAAGTAAAAGCATAATGGAATTACCTTGTACCACGTACTGTCTTCTATAGTACCTTCTAAGGGTGACATTTTTCCCTTCTGCATTCTCATGTATGATAAATTCTAAATCTAGACAGGTTAGACAGCCATCCTCACAATCTGGTTGCCTTGACAACCATCATATTAAACAGTAAGGGCCTGTTGTTGGGGGTGAATGTCAACATTACCACGGTCTAAATCTTCTGAAGCAGGGCTTCAAGGTCAAGGTTAAAAATATTCAAAATTGCAATAAGACCTTTGGTTAATGTTCGTTAGATGCATTACAAGAGCTGAGTGAAGCCATCATCTTTTCAGGGTGACCAGCGAAGAGACTCATTTTGGCTGTCAGCCAGAAGAAATTCGGACTGCCATTGACAAGGTTTTCCTTTCACTACACCAAGAGACTTTTGCCTTCTATGTGTGGTGAAAGAAAACAGTTTTTAAACCAACCAGGAATTAATAAAGGGACACCTCTGGGTCATCCTCCTCCACTCTTTTTGCCTGCATGTAAGTTGCTGCCCGTGTGTTTAAATTCACCTGCAAGGTAGATCTCCACAGCTGGCAACAGAGATTGTCACAGGCAAGGATGTCACCTACAAAGTGCTAAAGAGCCCTCTAAAAATGAAAAGCAAAATGCCTCATTAATGCAGAGCAGTGTGGGGCTTCTTTAATTGCAGCCTATGTGGCTGCCCTTTTTAGATGGCTCCATGGGAAGGCGGAGGTAAGAGTGGAAGAAGGAATGGTCGTGAGAGCGAGAGAAATTGCTCCCCAAATATCCGGATGAACTTGACAACAGAGAAGTGTGTTTTCTGATTCAGCTGCCTTCTGATTAAATTCAAAAAGGCAGGAAAGAACTGTTGGATTCAGCAGAGGCTAAGATCAGGGAGCAGGTTTTTGAGATGTGTGTGCGTGTGCGCTTTTGCGTACTTCTCTGTTTTGTGACTATTTTAATGTTGTATGATCCTGGAGGGTGGTGTTTCTTAATCTCTTTTTAAACAACATCACTCCCCTCTCCTGTGTGCCTTTTTATACTTTTTATTTCCCTGATTAAACCTCTAACATGAGATTTTAATACCAAACCATTGGAATATCTGATTTTTTTTTTGATCCCCACAAGAACCAACCTGTATCTGTTAAGAATGCATGCAATAGAATAAATTTATGGTAACAGAAACGAAGTCTTTTTTTCTGCTTGCATTTAATAGCAGAATGATTATCTCTCTTCTTAGCACTTTGAATGGGAATTAAATATAACTAAATATACCACACACATATAGTCACCTATATATATCTGTGGGTTCTGTATTCTTGGATTCAACCAACCAAGACTTGACAGTATTCAGGGGAAATGAATAGATGGGTACACCTGAACTGAACATGTATAGATATTTATTTTCTTTTCAGTATTCTCTAAACAATACTGTATAACAGCCATTTACATAGCATTTACATTGCATTAGGTATTAATAAGCAACCTAGGATGACAAAGTATATGGGAGGATATACCTACGCTATATGCAAATACTACACTATTTTATATCAGGGCACTTGTGCACCTGAGGATTTTGGTATCCTTGAGGGTGCTGGAACCAATCCCCCACAAATAGAGAGGGTATGTGAACACACACACGTATGTATCCATATGCATACATATGACTTTCAGTTACAGTCAGGGTCCAGTTTAACCAATGTATCTTCTCTGTAGGCCACACTCTTGTACCTACATCACTGGTGATATACGTACATATGAGCATATTCACATACATATAAAGACTGCAGATAGACAGGTTATGGCATACACTGATAAAGCACCATGTCTTCTAACTTAAAACTAGAACAATAGCACCAAAGCCACCTGGATATCTTCACTATCCCATGCCCCAGCCTCCCTCACTCCCACTTCCTATCAGGGTAAACCACTACCGGGACAGCTGTGATCATCCTTTTTGAAACTTATTTTGGAATAAAATAAATAAATATTATATATATATTTTAAAAATAAAATAAATAGTATAACAAATATTATTTGTTATAATAATTTCAAAAACTGCTGTTATTTCCTCAAAGCAATCATCTGGCACAGAACTTTACACTTAAAAGTCTCTGAAGTGTTTGTTGAGTAAATGAATGAGTGAATGAATGATGAGTGAATGAAGCGGGTCCGTCCATCAGTATATCCCCATCAGAAGCAATGGTTCTCAATAAATGGTGTTTGTATAAATGCATTGTTTTGCTTTTTCAAAACTATTCATTGAGTGCCTTCTATGTGTCAGACACTGTGCTAAGTCTGCCTACATAAATACATACTGTGCACTGTAATAAGAAGAATTGCAGCTTCTAAAAATATTAAGATCAGGCTACGCAGGAGCTAATGCAATTTTCTCCTCAGTGCATTGAAAAATCTATTAGTTAAGAAGGCAGCTATATTTTAGGAAATTAAACCACTGTAACAGTCCAGTTCACAAATCAGAACTCCCAGTGTTTTGAAATGCTCCATTTCATAACATAAAATACTGAGGGATGTTCAGGCAATCTGTAAATGCTCCAGTGACCAATCCCCTCAAGCTTCGCAAAGCTAAACAGAGGATGCTTCTTGCTGGGTGATAAGAGAGGAAGGGGTTTTGTGCCACCAATAGAAGGAGGGACGTGTCTGTAGATCCACGATCACATTCCCCTTGGTTCACTTCGCCTTTGTCGTCGTTCTGGAATGACTGATGTTTGCAGAAGATCATTTCTTAGTAGACCTCTGAATAATGAGCATCTTCAGGTGCAAGCCAGCTAATCTTATTTTGGACTAGGGTGGTATGTCTGAATAAATGTTCATTGATGCTTACGGGAGATTACTGTCACCTGCAAAGACCAGCTTTGAGGCTCTCACAGCATTTTCCTCTAAGTCGCTAATGTAAGAAGACATGAAATATGTAATTCAGTTCTCCTGTTGATGCTGGTTACGAAGAATTTTGCTGTAGCTGACCTAGAGCTGCTTGTATTGAAATAGGACTTCTAAATGTAAAGAGAAGTGCAGCCAGGAAGCCTTCCTGGCCTCACTGTCATTAACTACCTATGAGGCATAGAGATAGCTAAAGAACTCCTGACCTTACATCAACACTTTCTTTTATTAATATGTGAGAAAGGTCTACTCTCCCTATAAATCCAACAAAGTATCAGTTTCAGATGGGGCACTTAAGCTTGGGGCTATCTTATGACTTGTTTCTGAACAGTAAGTTGGTTGTTGATCCAGTGCAAATGATTCAGCCAAGAAGACCTTGAGAAATAGCCTTTTCTGTGTCTCCTAACTTGGTGTTTCTTAGAGTGTAATCTATGGAGACTTGCTTTTGAGTCACCCGGGGTGCTGGTTTTAAAATACGGATTTCTAGGCCCTTCCACAGATCTAATGAATCATAACCTCTCAGTAGGATCCTGGGAATCTGCATTTTCACCAGGCTTCCTCCAAGGTTCTGATGCCTCTCAGCTGCCTTCTGTTAATCTTTCCTCCATAAATCATTAGAGTATATTCCAAAAATACAGATGAGATCACATTTCTTAGCTAATGAAACCCGTTTTGTTTTTCCCACTGTCTCTGGGATATTATCCAGTGCTCTTTTGCATGGCATATGGTCCTGGTCTTCTCCAACATTTGATCCTGTCCTGCCTTTCCATATCCATCTCTATCATTTTCAGCTGTAAGTTTTTTCATTAAGTGTATCAGACTGTAGTTATGTTACACACAAACACACACACACAATCGTTTATTTATCTGTGCCTTCATTGTCCTATCATCCTTTTCTCCCAATATTTGAGAATCTCAATTTTCAACTCATTTTTCAAGACCAAATTTAAGGTTTATTTCCTCTAGACATCTCTATCTGATTGTTGTCCTTCCTTTCTTATCACTCCCCTTTAATTGTCCTTCTACTGGACCACTGCTATACATATCTCAACCAACCAAGGGCTGAAAACACTTGGAAAAAAAAAAATCAGATGGTTGTATCTATATTGAACATGTATAGACTTTCTTGTCATTCCCAAAACAATATAACTGTTTACGTAATTTTTACACGGTATTAGATGTTAGAAGTAATCTAGAGATGATTTAAAGTATACAGGAGGATGCGTGTAGATTATATGCAATATGGCACCATTTTATATCAAGACTTGAGCATCTTTGGATTTCGATACCCAAGAGGGGTCCTGTAACCAGTACCCCACAGACTCCAAGGATGGCTGTACTTGGAATTTATCACAGTGCAGTTTCATACCATTTTATAATTAGAGATGTGGTAGCCAGTTTCCAAGATGGCACCCAGTAATTCCCACCTCCTAGCATTCATTCACTCCCATGTCTAGTCCGTTCCCACGTTGCATAAACTTACCTGTATAACCGGTAAGACATTGCAGGAATGATACCATGTTCCTTCTGAGGCCAAGTCTTCAAAATAACCTTCCCTCCACCTTGCTGTCTTTGGGACCTCACTTTGGGGAAAACCAGCCAGCATGTGGTAAAGACTCTCAAGCAGCCTTCTGGAGTGGTCCATGTGGCAAAAACCTGAGCCTTCTTATTGACAGCTGGCATCACCTGCCAGGCACGTATGTGGGAGCCAGCATAGAATTAGATCTTACATCCCAGAGCGAGTATTCAGATGACTGCAACCTCATGAGGAATCCTAAGAACCATCCCCAGCGAATACAATCCCAGATTCCTGACACACGGAAACCATTTGAGTTTATAACTGTTGCTGTTTTAAGCTGCTGCATTTTGAGGTAACTTGTTGTGCAGTCCTGGATACTGAATATCCACTAGACCACAGACTCCTTGAGAACATCAGCCATGTTTCTTTCATCATGGACCCTGGTCCCTCACTCTTCTCACTACCTGCCCTATATTAAGGTGTTCCATAAATGTCCCATTAAATGATCTCAACTGAGCTACACTGGAGTTTCTCTGTGCTGCCAAGGATGAATACTCACAAATGCAGATGACTTTTTGTTTGTTTGTTCTGAGATGGAGTCTTGCTTTGTTGCCCAGGCTGGAGTACAGTTGCTCGATCTCAGCTCACCACAACCTCCACTTCCTGGGTTCAAGTGATTCTCCTCCCTCAGCCTCCCGAGTAGCTGGGATTACAGGCGTCTGCCACCACATCCAGCTAATTTTTGTATTTTTAGTAGAGATGGGGTTTCACCATGTTGGTCAGGCTGGTCTTGAACTCCTGACCTCAGGTGATCTGTCTGCCTCGGCCTCCCAAAGTGCTGGGATTACAGGTGTGCGACAGCAGATGCCTTTAATAGAGGTGAATATTGTCTTTTGCTCTTACTATCATCAGTCATAATATTAACAGTTAGCAATAGCCATTGCTTATATATAGCGCCAGAATTCTCACAATCCCATGGAATATGTGCTGTAAGTAGCCCCATTTTACAGATGAAAACTGAGGTACATAGAGGTTTAACTGCTTGCCCAGAATGACCCAGACAGTGAATGATGGAGCCAGTATTCAAACCCAGACAGTCTCCAGAGTATGTGTTGTTAACCATTTTATTTTATTTAATTTATTTTATTTTATTTCTATTTATTTATTTATTTATTTTGAGACAAAGTCTCACTCTGTCGCCCAGGCTGGAGTGCAGTGGTGCAATCTCAGCTCACTGCAGCCTCCACCTCCTGGGCTCAAGTGATTCCCCTGCCTCAGCCTCCCAAGTAGCTGGGATTACAGGCAGGCGCCACCATGCCCAGCTAATTTTTGCATTTTTAGTAGAGATGGGGTTGTACCATGTTGGCCAGCCTGGTCTTGAACTCCTGACCTCAAGTGATCCACCCGCCTTGGCCTCCCAGAGTGCTGGGATTAATGGCGTGTGTCATGAACCATTTTAAACACTCATATTGAGCCCTTATGTGGCAAGCATTGTGCTAGGCACCATGATTCTACTACCTCATTTAATGCTTTTTCAAACCTCATGCAATGTGTATTGTTTTCTCTGTTTCATGGGTGGGGAGATTGAGACTTAGGTGAGTTTGCCAGGCTGGTTATGGTAGAGTCAGGATTCAGAATTGGGCCAGACAGACTCCAAAGCTCATGCTCATTTCATGATCTTCTTCCAAGTCATCCGCCAGTGTCTCTGTCCCAGCATCTTAAACCCCACTCCACTTCTATTTCTTAACAATTATACTCTGAACATATAGGTTGGTTGCCAAGACAACCACTCAGAAACAACATGAAAGGCAAATGACTTTTCAAACATTCTGCAGCTGGGATGACTTCTTTTTTTAATTTTTTAAAATATGTCAAGGTGATTTGCAATCCACAGCAAAATGTTAATAAGGGTAAGCAATCTGTTTTGAGCAAAAAATATTTCCAGTATGGTAGAGGGGAGCTTACGGATTACAAATATAGTAACACGTTAGGAAGGAAGCAGGATATTCTACTATTACCCTTTTTACAGGTGAGAAAATTAAGGCCTGGAGAGATTTGGAAGCCAGGAATGCCCAGCTCTAAAGACATTGTACCTAATTATCTGAAAAACTGCTTGGAGAATGAAAATTTGTCTGGATGGAGGCAGAGGCTCAGTCCTGACCCTACAGTAAATCAGAAGAGTGAAGAGCACATCTGAATAGGCCAGGGCCAGTGGGAAAGGAGGGGAAGAGAGAAACACATCATTTCGGAGTAAAGTATCTAGGACTAGAGGACTGAAAGTTGAGGTAAGGAAAAGGACCCCCAAACTTTGGGTACTAAATAATATACAACCCTTAAGCTTGTTAGGAGGAGTTGAAATAGGACAGCCCATGTAAAGGTCTTGCCACAATACCTGACACCCAGTATGTGCTAGGCGTATTTTCTATTATTTTCTTGACTAGGGTATCTCAATGACTCCTGGAAATCCACATCTTGAAGAAGGAGTGAGCATCATTTCCTGACAAAACCAGCCTCTTTTCCTGTCTTTCCCTTATTTATCAAAGGTCAGAAATGTGTCATCACCATTGAGACATGGCTTTCCTCCATCCCCTGTGTTTTGGGCAGTCACTGTTAGAAGGAAGTGAGGTGTGTCCGCTGTCTAGTCCTCTGCCTCCATGCTCATACTGCTCATCTGGTCAACTTTTCTGTGGACCCCCTGACATCAGATCTACCCTAGAATCACCTGCACCGCCTCATAGATGCTCCCCTTTGGGTCTACCTGGTAATTGGCAGCTTCTTCAGGAAGGCAAATTTCCCTTTGAAAGCATCTCCCACCCCCCAGTTTACATAAAACCCTTAAAACCTGGGGTTGCCTATGCTCCCTTTACGTAAGTGAATTAGGTGATAATCTTGGGCATGACTGCATTTTTGCTGATTGAAATTTAGACCATGCTGCTTAGAATTATTAACAGCCATTGCAAGGATAATGATCTGCCCCTTAGAATAAACTAACTCTCATTTTTATTATCTTTTTAATTACATGAACCCTTTGGCGTGTTGATAATGATGAACAACATGGTGGGTTATTACTCTGCCAGGTGTTGTCTTCTGTATGGGATGCTCATGGGAAATCCGCGTGGTGCTCTCCAGGTTTCCTCAACCTGCCTTCGAGGGTGCTCTTCTCTCCGTTGAGCCCACGATGTAAGAAGTTCCTGGTTGGACTGAAGTGTGTTGCGGCGTGGAAATGAGATTAATACCGGTGTAGATTGCGTGAAGAGACTGCCCCAAAAGGTTGCATGGCTAATCACTCCCACGTACTTTTCCTCCTCCTCAAACCCAAAGTGTGCTGTCCAGTTTTGGAGATCTACCAGAGGGAGGGACTTTACATTTTCCAGATTTCAGCCTGTGATTTTTTCTTTTTTTTTTTTTTTTTTTTTTTTTTTGAGATGGAGTCTCGCTGTGTCACCAGGCTGGGGTGCATTGGTGCTGTCTTGGCTCACTGCAAGCTCCGCCTCCTGAGTCAAGCAGTTCACCTGCCTCAGCCTCCTGAGTAACTGGGACTTCAGGAGCCCGCCACCATGCCCAAGTAATTTCTGTATTTTTAGTAGAAACGGGGTTTCACCATGTTGGCCAGGATGGTCTCGATATCCTGACCTCATGATCCGCCTGCCTCATTTTTTACAGAAACATGGGACAAGGTGGTAAGTAGCTTATTTCCCGTGACAAAACCATCTGCATTCCTGACTTCCCCTTTACTTTCAAAGGTACCAGAATTTGCTGCTTTTATCATGCCCCAAATTCTGAGTCACCTGAACTTGGATATTGCTGATAGGCATTCACTGAGAGAGGAGAAATGGGCTTGGCGGAGACCTGTTGCTTGCCCAGCATGAGGCTGGATGCTACACCTTCTCCTGTGAATACCATAACATTGTAGGCCCCCTTTTCCAGATGAGAAAATTAAGACTCAAGGAGGTTAAGTGAGTTACCTGAGGTCACACAGCTCATTAAAAGTGGAACCAGTTCTATAGCCCAGGCTTCGGGGCTCAACAAACTGTGCCTCTTCCGTTGCACCGTACTGACCCTGGATTTTAGCAATCGTGAACATTTCTGCTCCTAGGTGAGGAAAATGTCAGAGGAAAATGAACTCAGACCTGGCTGACTCCATAGTCATGCACATTCATCAAACAGTTTTTGAGTAATTACTATGTTGTTACCACAGTAAAAAAGACATTGTCCCTGCCTCAAGGAGTTTCAGTCAAGTGCAGGAGAGGGGCATGGAAAATTGAACCCAGCAGGATAACATGCTGTGCTAGAGGAAGGGAAACAGCTTGCTTCTTGCTTTGGGAGCCCCTAATCCAGCCTGGGACTGTGGGGGTGGTGGTGGCTGGAAGGCAGTGATTTCTAAGTTGAGACTTGGAGGAGGAGAGTATGGACGGATGTGGGGGAAGAGTGTGCTAGATATCATGCTGTCTCTAAGAGGCTGAGCTATTCGTAATAAATGTACCTGCTTCTTACCACACGTTCTTTCCCCTCCACAAAATTTCTTAATTTTCCACCTTTTCCTGGGGCTTTCTTTCTGGATACAAACTCATCCCATTGCCTATGACTAATTGAACACTCGGACTTAATTGATTATGCATTAAGTTGGGGACTTGGAGCGACATTCAGGACTGGGCTCATGTTGAGATTAATTTATTCCTGTAGTCTTCCTGTTTTGCAGCGTAACTGAGTGCCTCACATGTGTGTTAAAAATAAAACGGAGAGTCAGGGCAATCTAATTAGACAGCTTAACCCATCACTCTGGTGTTCCGTCTTCACCCAGCTCTCCTGCTTTGATGGTAACCAAAATAGATGAGTAAGTTAATCAAAGGTCTGATTAAATAGCACAGCTCTGCAGCATGGACTGATGATTGCCAAGCCTCAGTTCAGGCAGATTGTTAGAGGAGAGAGGAGGCTGAGCTGGGCCCCAAAGGCCAGGGCTTTCATGAGGAAGATGTTTACAAAGCACATGGGAGGGAATTCCTCACTGAGTCCTCGGATCCTACTGTGATGGCTAGTCAGGAATCTCACTCCAAAGGAAGGATAATGTAGTTTGGGGAAAGAACACAAACCTTCTCCTGGCAAACTGTGACTCTTAGAGCTTTGCATCTTGCTTGCTGTGGGATTGTAGACAAATCTGCCTGCCTTCCTATGCCTGCCTGCCATCCATCATCCGTCCATCCGTCCATCCATCATCCATCCATCCATCCATCCATCCATTCATCCATCATCCATTCATCCATCCATTCATCCATCCATCCATTCATCCATCATCCATTCATCCATCCATCCATTCATCCATCCATCCATTCATCCATCATCCTTTCATTCATCCATCATCCAACCATCCATCCATCCATCCATCCATCCATTCATCCATCATCCATCCATCCATCCATCCATCATCTATCCATCCATCCATCATCCATTCATCCATCCATTCATCCATCATCCTTTCATCCATCCATCCGTCTATCCATCCATTCATCCATCATCCATTCATCCATCCATCCATTCATCCATCCATCCATTCATCCATCATCCTTTCATCCATCCGTCCGTCTATCCGTCCATTCATCCATCATCCAACCATCCATCCATCCATCCATCCATTCATCCATCATCCATCCATCCATCCATCCATCATCTATCCATCCATCCATCATCCATTCATCCATCCATTCATCCATCATCCATCCATCCATCCATCCATTCATGCATCATTCATCCATCCTTCATCCATCCATCCATCCATCCATCCATTCCAGAAATGTGTTTTGTACCTATTATATACAAGACGTTGTGCTTTTTTTTTTTTTTTTTTTTTTTTTGAGACAGAGCTTTGCTTTTGTTGCCCAGGCTGGAGTACAATGGTGTGATCTCTGCTCAATGCAACCTCTGCCTCCCAGGTTCCAGCAATTCTCCTGCCTGAGCCTCCCAAGTAGCTGAGATTATAGGCGTGCGCCACCACACCCGGCTAAGTTTGTATTTTTAGTAGAGATGGCATTTCTCCATGTTGTTCAGGCTGGTCTCAAGCTCCTGACCTCAGGTGATCCACCCGCCTCAGCCTCCTAAAATTCTGGGATTACAGGCGTGAGCCGCTGCACCCGGCCAAGGCATTGTGCTTTGATTTTGTTGTTGTTCATTTAATTTGTGCTTGTGTTAATGGTATGACTCTGTTGGTTGTGTGAGTTTTTTCCTTCTAGGTACTCTCTTGCCCTAACCCTCACTTTATGCTCCATGAGGCTGATGCATAAAGCATCTCTAATCTCACTTTCGCTCTGGTTTCCATTAGGGTTGACCAGAGGGCTGCCCTCCCGGGATACTGGTGGGCAGGAGGAGAGTGACATTGAGATGTTTTTTCCTGTTCTAGCTTATGGGTTGCCACAGGTAGGCTGTGTCCCTCTGCTGAAGGTCACTGCCTCAGCCAGGTGGCCTTACTCATATAGCAGTTCTCTCTGGATTCCAGCATCTGTTGGCCTAGACCCTTTTGGCCTTGGGGTAGTAATGGCCCCAAGTACTCTTCCCCTCCTCTAGTAACTGCACAGTTCTTGTTAAACTGCCCCAATTCTGCATATACTTAGATCAAATAGTCCTTTTATTAAATCTTCCTGAGATTCCCCAGGAGAGTGTGCTGTTTCCACCCATACCCTGCCTGATAGGATGAAGTAAGTGTAGCAACATGGATGGAGCTGGAGGCCATTATCCTAAGTGAGCTAACTCAGAAGCAGAAAATCAAATATCACACATTCTCACTTACAGGTGGAAGCTAAACAATAGGCATACATGGATACAAAGTTGGAAATAATAGACACTGGGGCCTCCAAAAGAAGAGAGGGTGAGAGCTGGGTAAGGAGTGAAAAATTGCCTGCTGGATACAATGTTCAACATTCAGGTGACAGGTGTACTGGAAGTCCAGTCTCCACCATTACACAGTGTACTCATGTAACAAACATGCATGTGTACCCCCAGAATCTAAACTTAAAATTTTTTTTAAAAAGGAGGGATGACCTTTATAAGTAGCAGAAACTCAGACAAGCTGAGCAAACCTGTCCAAGGTGACATGGCGATTAAGTGATGATACTAGAATCTAAATCCAGGCATGTCTGACTCTGCCACCTGTTTTTTGCTCTCCTGCATACATCCTGGAGACCCTTACCTTCATCAGGAAGTACTGGAAGAGGCATTGATATCTAAATACTTGGAATAAGATAGAGGGATCAGGAAGAAGGGTGGGTACCAGGCCCTTGAGTCCTTTAATATATTTTAATTTTTATACCACCGTGTGAAGTGGGCATCATCTCCATTTTACCAGCTTTTAAAAATGAGCAACTACTCTTAAAAGAAAAACTAAGTAACCACATTGTTTTCAAACATGTCATAGTCTGGTGATGGTGGGAAAACAGGCACACAGGAGGCCAGTTTAGAGAAGCTATGAGATAGGCTCCCCATACTGACTCATGAGACCCATTCCATCTCTGAAACACACTCCATTTTACAGGTAAAGAAACCAAAGCTTAGAGAGATCAAATGCTCTGTGGGGCTAGAGCCCAGATTTGAACTCCTGTCCTTTTTCCCCTCCTCCATGATGCCTGGGTGTAAGGTGACAGGGTCTCATACGCAGAGTTAGGGATGCTTTTTCTTGAAACTGATGAGAAGTGAAGCCAGTGGACTTCCTGGGTCGAGTGGGGACTTGGAGAACTTTTGTGTCTAGCTAAAGGATTGTAAGTGCACCAATCAGCACTCTGTAAAAACGCACCAATCAGTGCTTTGTGTCTAGCTAAAGGATTGTAAGTGCACCAATCAGCACTCTGTAAAAACGCACCAATCAGCGCTTTGTGTCTAGCTAAAGGATTGTAAGTGCACCAATCAGCACTCTGTAAAATCACACGGATCATTGCTCTGTGTCTAGCTAAAGGATTGTAAACACACCAGTCAGCACTCTGTAAAATGGACCAATCAGCAGGATGTGGGCAGGGACAAATAAGGGAATAAAAGCTGGCCACCCCAGCCAGCAGTGGCATCCTGCTCGGGTTCCCTTCCAAGCTGTGGAAACTTTGTTCTTTCGTTCTTCACAATAAATCTAGCTGCTGCTCACTCTTTGGGTCTGCACCCCCTTTAAGAGCTGTGCCACTCACCACAAAGGTCTGCAGCTTCATTCTTGATGTCAGTGAGACCAAGAACCCACCAGAAGGAACCAACTCCGGACACAATTGGATGTCTTGCTGCTATTTTTTCTTTCTCTGCATAAAATTTGGGTGAATGTATTTCATTTGGTTTGATTACACATAGTTGCTTTTAAGTAAAAGCAGTTTTAAAGCTTGTTTTTTCCCCCTTTAACATCATATGTAGGTTTTTAGAAACTACATCTTAATCCACTTTGTTTTAAACAATTGCTATCAGAAAAAAAAAGAGTATCATGTTTGAATTAATTGTTCCATTTTGGGGCATTTTGATGGCTGCCCTTTGGTAACACAGTGATGAACATCTTTGGTGTCTTAAACAAAATTTTTAAATCTGAATTTTTTAACGAACATCTCCGTAACATGGTCAAAGGTAAGGTCAAAGGAGATGAATATTTTTTGGAATCCTGGTAAGGTGGCCATATTCCCCATTTTAAAGGGTTCTATTAAAAGGGTTACCCTCTTGAAAATAAGTGTGCTTTGGCTCCCATGGACACTCCCTGCAGTGGCCAGGTTGGAACCTCTGCCCACAATGATGTTTATAAGTGACTGTGCATATATGAGAGCTTTCATCACACTGGTGCTTTTATTTTTATCCTTGCCTTTGGACACAAAATGGCACCCGTGTGTGTGCCTCGCTGATGACTCTGCCCATCTGCGAGCCATTGATTGTTCCGTTATATTATGTGAGGATCATAATGTCAGTGCTCCATGGGTGGTTCATTTCTGTCCTGTGTGTGTGTCCTCTATTGCTGTCAGGTGAAGAGTGTCGCATGATGACTAGGTCCTCCTTGTGGGTTTATCTGAGAATAAAGAGAAGGCAGTAGTAGCAATCTATTCAATTACAGTTTTAAAAGAATAAGCATAAGCTTTAACAATACCATTACCCACTAATCTTTAATGACACATATATGGAATATGATTTAAAGAAATATACGTACATAGGAACAATTTGATATTGTTGCAAAAGTATATGTAATGGGATTCAATTTTTGGACCTTTATGTTTTTGCATATCCTTTTTTTCTCTAGTGGATCTATTTTATTTCTATAATAACAAAAGTTTTATTTAAAAATCTCAACATAGGATTTGCAGTAATAATTATTTCACAACTATTACTTTTCCTCTCCCTTAATTCAGATACATTTTCCTCCAGAAAACTTCACATGTCAAAATGCAAATTATATAAATCTTTAAAAGAAAACTCATTCATTTATTCAACAAATTTGTATTGGATACTTTTTGTGTGTTATGCCCTATTTATGATGTTTAAGCAAAGAATTAATATAGTGATTTTTCTTTTTTTCCCTTTCTCCAACTCCCTCTCTACCTTGTTCTGTCTAGTCTGAAGTTTCCTGGATCCCCAATAAACATTACTCCGGGATTTACGGTCTGATGAAGCTTGTCCTGACCAAGACTCTTCCTGCCAACCTGGAGAGAGTCATCGTCCTTGACACGGATATCACCTTTGCCACCGACATTGCGGAGCTGTGGGCTGTGTTCCACAAGTTCAAAGGTAATGGTAGCCCATTTGCTTCTTCCTGATATCCTTGTAGGTATCAGCTTGCCAAGAACAGGGGTTGATTCTTTAAAAAAGGTGAGGTCACTTCGAATGAGGTCGTGCTAATGCGGTGGGTAAGGAGTTACAAATATTGTTCAATATCAGCTCTGCTTGGATTTGAAAAATAATAGAGTAAAACAGAAACTTGTTTACATTTCTTTAGTAAATGAAGATTTTTTAATAGATGAATATCAAATGTGTGTATTTTGTATGCAGATAGTGGAGTGTTCACATACTGGTGTCGGGACGTGCGTTCATTGGTTTTCTTTTTATCCACAGATAGTCTAATTGCCAGGAAAGCCTGTGAGGTAGTAGAGCTGAGTATTGATTCCAAAGTTTTTGAAAATGTTCTTACAGCTTTTGCTTTCATTAACATTGTGGTTTATCATTTTAAGGAGATGTATGTGTTTGGCTTTACAAGACGTTCTTTCTATTCTGGTGGGTTTCTTTATAGCTATTATTGTAACTCTCGTCACAGCCTCGAGGTATAGGAGAGTACCTCGTGGGAAGTCGTGAGCTCGGTAGGTGTGTTAACTGTGGCATGGATATGTGAGAGAAGTGGCAGGTTAGCACAAATCTCAGGCTGTTATTTTAATACCCCTCTCCCAGCTGTCTTTTTAAAAATTACATTATTTTAAAAATTCTTCTATATTGGATGAGTACATTGAGAAAGAAATTCGACAGTGAAACTTTTACTTTTTTTTTTTTTTAATTGCACACTGGCCCCTTCTGTGTTTAAAATGCCTTCTGCCATTCCTGTTAGCTCCATATGCTATGAAAGCAAGATACTACTTAATGATTTTAAATCACAGCATTTTCATAAATCACAGGATATTCCTGTTGGTTTCTGTTTCTATTCACGAACAGAGAGTGAACTTCCTTGCCTGCCCCGGTCACTCCCTGCTTCCTTCTCAGGGCGTCTGAGCTCTGGGCTAATTGAGGAAAGTCTTCACCAAATCATGGGAATGAGATTGTGATCCCCGGGACTCTTTCCCTTATCGGAATCAAAATTTACTTTTCTTATTCATGTCAATAATGACACTGACAATGACCTCATTTAGGACACCTGTTGAAACTGAGTATGTCACAGCTCTCTAATCTTCATAGAATGCGTGGACGTGTCCTTTTGTTTCATAAAGAAAGAAACGGAAGCCCAGAGGCATGCAGGATTTTCCCAGAGTTGAGATCAGAGTCCCTGTGTCTTGGCTTCCATCCGCTGCCCTTTTCAAGTTCCCCTATCGCGTCTGCTTTGTTTTTCTCTTTCTGATCACAGGGAACTCACGAGGGGGAGTTTTTCTATAATTACATGGTGTTTTATTCATTTTTTTATGCTGATGTTGAGTGTTCAGTGATGCATTTCTTCAACCGGCGTTTATTGCATCCCTACTGGGTGTCAAGCAGTATGGCTGGCTCTGCAAATAAGGAGATGAGTAATGAGGGCACAGTGAGAGTTGTCACCTCTCCTAGAGGGGGTTAGAGAAGGTAGCTGGGAAGGTGTCACGGAGGAGCTCCTAATTGTGCTCTGTCTCATCGGGTGAGAATGGTGGTCGTATTCACTAGACTCCCACATTCTCCTTTGGGAATAAAGACCTTTTTACCCCAGCTGCTGGGAGTAGTCCCTGCAGAAGGGGCTCCCCAGCATCAGCCCTTTTTGCAGTTGCCTTAGTTGAAGTGAGTGGCCATGCCTGTGGCCACACCCCTTCCCAGGACGCCACACGTCATGGAATGATTGATGGACATGAGATCTTGCAGGATCATCTGCTACACTCAGAGACTGCCTCACAGGTCGATTTTCCCCTCTGCCTAGTCCTGCTTTCCCCTTCTCTTTCATAGGTGCTGTTCTCAAGAGCTCTCTAAGAAACCTCTTGTATGCTGACTTCCATCTCAGAGTCTTTTTCCAAAAATACTCCACCTGCACCATACAGTTAGAGCTATAAGTCTCCGTTCGATAAGTATAACCACCATAGTCACCAGAACAGGTCATCAGAAATTGTAGAGCTGTAGCTAGGAAATCACGTTTATTCTCTTGCAGCTTGCAATGACTATAGTGCTAGTGGAGCTCTGTAGCCAATAACAACATGAATTATCATGGTTATTTTAAATACGCTGATATCATCCATTCAAGGGAAGGCACCAGAGCTCTTGCTGCTCCCATAGCTGGCCCAAGGACTTGATTTGGAGGACTCTCAGATTCAAGGCAGCTCCTGGGGCTGAGCAGGGTATATGAGCCAAGGTCGGGACAGGGACAAGGTAAATTTGAATGCAAGGAGCTGAGTTAATGGGCTGCATTTTATTTGTTCGCTCTTTTGTTGGTTTATTTCTAGCATTTGGTAGGCCCCCACTGTGAAGAGGAATACGTTAGAGGCTGTTGTTACCTAAAGCTGTTGAGAACACAGCACCTGCCTTCAAGGAACTCAATAACAAGGCAGAGCGCATTGCGCATTTATCTATCACCAGCAAACGAGTACAAAACATCAGAGGTTTTCTCATGCCCACCCTAATTTTTCTGGAAAAGTACAGAGATGAAAAGAAAATAAGTAAGCTCATCTCTTCTCCATATGTCCCTATTTTGTATCACTTTCGGATGTGTGTGATCGTTTTTCTCAACCGAACTATCAGAAGCCAGGTCATGGAATAGGAAGAAAGCCTGTTAGGCCCATAAATGTAGAATGTTCCGATCCAAGAGAGAGTGTCCTTCATAAAGGCAATTGTCGTTGACATCTTTCACTGTAAACAGTTGGCATGATGTTGATACAATGTGGCCTGGCTAATTTTTCTCTCTGAGAACACCTGGTTGTCTGGGGCTGCAGTGGCTCTTGGTCAGATCGCACGTAGACTAGATTCCTTTGTGGCACGCTGTGAAAGCCCCTTGTTCCTAAATTCATTACTGGGAGAATTACGAAGAAGCCTTTTTAAGGACTTGGACCCATCCTCAGCCTCTACCAGAAGAAGCCTCTTAGAGATGTCCCCATCTTCCCTGAGCTCAACTTCAGCTAAGTAGCAGATACCTCCCTCCCAAGTCAGTGGTTTGCACCTTTCCCCAGCCTGCATCAGCAGCTGGAAGATTTTCAGAACCACCCATTCTTAGCAGAAAGAATCAGACATACCATTATTGGCCAGGTTCAGGAGTTACCCATTCGGTCAATATTTACTGAGCGCCTTCTAGGTGCCAGATAGTTTTATAACTGTTGGGACTGTTGGAAGAATAAGATTGTTTGGAGAGCCCCTAGCTACACTGGGGTGCAAGTACCAGAGTGGCTAGCAGCCCTGTCCTAACAGAAAATTCAGGGGAACTGGATGTGGGTATGGTATGCTTCTCACGAGATACATCTGGTGTACCTGGCAGGGGTCCCTCATATGGGAAACGTATTGTATAGGCAGATGTCCTTGTAGCTCTTGTCTGACCTGTGTTCAGTTTCTACCTGTCTGACCACCAACTACTCTGCCACTGGGAGCCTGACCTTGTCCTCTCCCTGGCATACCAGGGAAAACCGGCCTGGGGCAGCCCCTGGTTCTTCAATGGAAAGTGCAAATTCAGCACCCCCTTACAATGGAAACAAGTTCAAAGACTTTTTACCTCTTCTTTTTTTTTTTTTTTTTTTTTTTTTTTTTTTTGATACAAAGTCTCGCTCTATCACCCAGGCTGGCGTGCAGTGGCGCGATCTCGGATCTTGGCTCACTACAGCTTCCACCTCCTGGGTTCAAGTGATTCTTGTGCCTCAGCCTCCCGAGTAACTGGGATTACAGGTGCACGCCACCACACCTGGCTAATTTTGTATTGTTAGTAGAGACAGGGTTTCACCATGTCGGCCAGGCTGGTCTTGAACTTCTGACCTCAAGTGATCCACCTGCCTCAGTCTCCCAAAGTGCTGGGATTACAGGCGTGAGCCACTGTGCCTGGCCGATTTTTTACTTTCAAATCCTGAACAGGGAACACGCAGTGGATCAGAAGGGCAGTCCTCCGTCCGTGGTCACACGAGGCAGGAACGAAGAGTCAGGCACAGAGAGACACCTAGCAGTAGATTAAGCAAATAGGGTGTGGGTCACTGTTAATTCAAGGACAAATGCCTGAATATTCCATTTAAAGAAAGTGGGAAAAGTTGGCCGGGCCCGGTGGCTCATGCCTGTAATTCCAGCACTTCGGGCGGTCAAGGTGGGCGGTTCACCCGAGGTTGAGAGTTCAAGACCAGCCTGACCAACATGGAGAAACCTCATCTCTACTAAAAATACAAAATTAGCCAGACATGGTGGCTCATGCCTGTAATCCCAGCTACTCTGGAGGCTGAGGCAGGAGAACCGCTTGAAACCAGGTGGCAGAGGTTGCGGTGAGCCGAGATCGTGCCATTGCACTCCATCCTGGGCAACAAGAGTGAAACTCCGTCTCAAAGAAAAAGAAGAAGAGAGAAAGAAAGTGGGAAAAGCAAGGAGCCCAGTCTATGTACTGATCTTCGGCCACCAGCTTGTGCCACCCCGGTTTGGTGTGGAACCAGAAACCCTGTCAAGGGTGACTGAGCCCTGTGTCAGTATATGAAAGTTAAACATATGTTCCAAATGAATACGAGGCAACAGAAAATTACAAGAATTCACTACAAAGCAAAACCCAGTCCCTCCCCCTGTGAGTTTATATTTGAGTGGAGGGAGACAGACAACAGAAAAATAAACAAGTAAAGTATATAATGTGTTAGAGGTGATTGACGCTCTGCCTTTATCCAGAGGAAGAGTGCAAGGCGCCCTAGGCACTAAGGGTAGAAAGGATGAACTTTGCAGAGTGGAGTGGCCTGTTTCAGGAATGAATGGAGGTTGGATCAGAGCAGAGGGAGCCCAAGGGCATGCTGGGGGGCTGCTAATTTCAGGTCATCGGGGCTACAAAGGTCAGGTTGTGGGGACCTTATTTGTCAGGCCATGAGAAGACTTTGCCTTTCTGTTCAGTGGTTTGGGGAGCCATTGGCGGGCTTTGAGCAGAGGCGTGATTCAGTCTGATTTAATATTGTTAATGACTCGCCCTGGCTGCCCTTTTGAGAATGGGATGAACAGTAAAACCTATCCTCAAAAGGTTTAGGAGGTAATCCAATCATCCAGGGGAGAGATGATTTTGGCTCAGACCCAGGTGGAGCAGTAGAGATGGGAGAAGTCATCATATTAGGGGCGCATTTTGAAGCTCGAGTCATCGGGATGTTCCACTGATTGGATATGGGGAATGAAAAAGAGTGGGCTTAAGGATGACCCCATGGTGGCTGGCTGGGTGAGATGACGTCTGTGAGACACAGAAGACTGCAGGAAGGACAGGGTGTATGGGAAGATCAGGAGTTTCGTATGAGGCTTGTGAAATCTGAGATGCCTAACACACATCCACATGGAGCTGGTGAGGAGGCAAGTGGCTAAATGAGTGTTTGTAAAACACAGGGAAAGCTAACTACCATTTCTTAAGCACGTCTTGGGTTCTGGGCACTGAGCTAGAAGCTTTGCACACTTGAAAGTTAAATAAACTGGCGGCTCACGCCTGTAATCCCAGCACTTTGGGAGGCTGAGGCGGGCGGATCAGGAGGTCAAGAGATCGAGACCATCCTGGCTAACACAGTGAAATCCCGTCTCTACTAAAAAAATACAAAAAAATTAGCCAGGCATGGTGGTGGGCGCCTGTAGTCCCAGTTACTCAGGAGGCTGAGGCAGGAGAATGGCGTGAACCTGGGAGGTGGAGCTTGCAGTGGGCTGAGTTCATGCCACTGCACTTCAACCTGGGCAACAGAGCATGACTCTGTCTCAAAAAAAAAAAGAAGTTAAATAAACTGGGCTCAAGAGAGATTAAATTACATGCTCAGAGAGCTATTACATACCAAAATTGAACCCCAGTCCATATGGCTTTAGAGTCTGTGTTCTGTCCACTGACCCAGGAGGCTGTGCTGCACTTAGAACAGGTGTGACTGCCAAGTACCTGTCACCTTGGACCCCTGCGTGCCTTGGTTTTTACTGCACAAAACACTGGAAATAATATGTGATTGTCATCATTTGGGGAGGCTGTTCTGAAGACATAAATAATACAGGCACACCCATAATCTGAAGCTTTTGGAAGAAGGCCGTGCTGAATATTCAAGATAGCGTTTGATCCATAAGCACAGATGCCTCCCCTCTAAGAGGGTCTTATTGCCACAGTGTAAAATTCTGACCCTAAGCAGGTACGGTCAAACTATCCGGCATACGTGGGCACTACCTTCCTCACCCTCATGGCACCGCAGATGTGCCATGCCACTGGGTATCGTTCAGGGCCTAATAGACTCTATGTGGTTCCTTACAGCTAACATGTTTAAGCACTTAGTCTGTGCCAGCCACTCTGTTAAGTACTTTATGGATAAACTTATTTAATCCTCACAACCCTCCCATGAAGTGATTACTGTTCATGTTCCTATATTAGAGATTTGGGAGCTGATGCTTAGGAAGGCATAGTTTACCTGGAGCCTCACGTCTTAAGTCATGAAACTGAGATTTGAACCCAAAGGTCCGACTTTGAATCCAGTCCTCTTTACTCTGCACCCTTCTTTCCCCTGAAGAGGAGTAAGAGAAATCATTGTCATGTGGGTGGAGTTAAGAGTGTCTTTGGAGAGACCAAAGTTAGATTCGTGAAAGAACTCAAAGTGATCATACACACCAGTTTGTAGAGGGTGGGCCCAGGGCGATCCAGGCATTTAGAGAACAAAGGCAGGGAAGCAAAATTAGCATAGAAAAGTGTAGTTTTCCCAGGATTGGAGAAATAAAATCCCAGTCTCCAGAATTCTGGCCCAGCATATCACTTCCCAGAACATCGTCTTTAAGTAGCTGGAGGTGGGATCCAAGAGCTCTACCCAGAGACTCAGCATGTCCAGAGAATAAGTCAGGATCACCCTGATGACTCTGTCACCACAGGCACATGCAGTGGCCTGAAGGTTTGTGTCCTCGCAAAGTTCCTACGTTGAAACCTAACCCCCAGTGCAATGGCATTAAGAGTAGAGCCTTTAGGAGGTGATTAGCTCATGACAGCTGTATGAGTGGGATTAGTACCTTTGTAAAAGAGGCTTGACAGACCTTGCTCACCCCTTATATGTGAGGACACAGTAAAAGGGATACCATCAGCAGGGTGCGGTGGCTCACGCTTGTAATCCCAGCACTTTGGGAGGCCGAGGGCGGTGGATCACCTGAGGTCAGGAGTTCAAGACCAGCTTGGCCAACATGGCGAAACCCTGCGTCTACTAAAAATACAAAAATTAGCTGGGCCTGGTGGTGCATGCCTGTAATCCCAGCTACTCAGGAGGCTGAGGCAGTAGAATCGCTTGACACTGGGAGACAGAGGTTGTAGTGAGCCAAGATCACACCATTGCACTCCAGCCTGGGCAACAGAGCGAGACTGTATCTCAAAAAAAAAGGGGTACCATCAATGAGACAGAGAGTTCTCACCAGTCATCTGATCTGCTGGTGCCTTGATCTTGGACTTCCCAGCCTCTAGAACTGCAAGCAATAAATTTCTGCTTTTTTTAAATTACCCAGTATCAGATATTTTGTTATATCAGCTCAAACTGAATAAGACAGCAAGTTATCCTAGTTGATTTAGGCTCAGAGAAGGAATAATGCTAACGGGGTCTTTGTGAGAATTGCACAAGATAATGTGCATTATTTTTCCACATTCCATTTTCTCTAAGGACTCCTGCCAGAGTGAATGGGATGATGACGGACATCATTAATGTGTGTCTGCTCCATTAGCTCACAGTTCTGTCCACAGAGCCATTGGGGCTGTAAAATAATGTAGAAAAGCTGAACATGAAGAACATTGAAGTATTACTTTTGAAAAGTAATACATTTGTAGAAATTTTATGCTTATAATCAGCTGCCTCGAAGGAGTTTTTAACACTCTTTGAAGTTTCTTCAGGTCTCATCTTTCTTTGTTAACTCGCCGCCCTGCCTGTCTCCTCTGATGGAATTGGTGGAGTCAGAAGAGCTTAGCAAAGAAGAGACCAAGTTTCAAGTCCCTGCTGGTCTTCTGTATCAGCAAGGTGATCTAAGGGAGGTCACTGAACCCCTCTTGACCTCGCCTGTGCACCTGTAGAAAGAAAATACTGACATCTGCTCAGAGTGGTTGTGTGAAATTTGAGGAGGCGATTCAGTGATCCTGGTACCAAACAGACACTTGGGCCTTGTGTGTTTCTTTCCCCTTTCCTTCCTCCTGTCTCCTGTGGTTACATTTGGTATTGTCCCGTTGGCCCCTTTTTCCTTGACTTTAAATCTTTCTCCTTTCCTGCCTTCCCTTATCTCCAAATGAAGCTCAGTGTCCCCCGCCCTGTTAGCCCATAGGAAAGGAATCAAAGAAGACCTTACAAGACAATTCCATAACCTCATGGGATTGCCTGATTTCCCTGATTAAAGCCTTCCCTTCTTGGCTGACCCAGTGTGCCCCCTTCTAGGGCTCAGCATAGACAGATTTCCACACATCTCACATTCACTCCTGACAGTTCCTAAATTTCAGAGACTGTTTTGCCACGGGGGAAAAAAAACCAGAAACTTTAAAAGATGAAATTCTCAAAGTCCTGTAAAATGACACCAGCAGCTGGTGTCTGTAGAGGCAATGCGCTCCTATTACAGAAGGCACTGGAATTCAGCTGGGAAAGAGCGAGACTGGGCTTGTTCTTGGTCAGCAATCACCCTGGGCATTTCTTTTTAATCTATACTGGGCCTTTAGAAGTTCTCCTGGGCTGGGCGCAGTGGCTCACGCCCATAATCCCAGCACTTTGGGAGGCTAAGGCGGGTGGATCACCTGAGGTCAGGAGTTCAAGACCAGGCTGGCAAACATGGCAAAACCCTGTCTCTACTAAAAAATATAAAAAATTAGCCAAGCGTGGTGCCGGTCACCTGTAATTCCATTTACTTGGGAGGCTGAGACAGGAGAATTGCTTGAACCCTGGCGGCAGAGGTTGCAGTGAGCCAAGATTGTACCACTGCATTCCAGCCTGGGTGACAGAGCAAGACTCTGTCTCAAAAAATAAATCAATAAAAAGTTCTCCTGCACTCTCCGTATTGATAAAGTTCCCTCCTCACTACCAGTTTTCATGGTTTTGTTTAGGTCTTTAAACGTCCTCTAGCTCCTAGTTGATTTTCCACTTGGAGAATTTTGATGACCTCTTCCATTATTTCCTCCTTGTACCCTCCTGCTTTCTCCGCCTCTCTTAACCAGCCTGCCTTCTACTCAGAATCAGAAACTAGCGCTTTGATTTTCTTAATAGACGCTACTGGTTCTTCCATTGGTCCAGCCCAGATGTACACCACTGAAGCAACCCCAAGGATTTTTTCACTGGCAGAATTGGGTAAAGAGGCTTTAATTATTTTCAGATTAACTTTGAAGCAAATCTGCCTCGTCTTACTATATTCGAAAGATCATTTAACTTCTCAGAGCCTCATTTTTGTTGTTGTTCTATGAAAGTGAGGGAATGATGCATTAATAACTGCCCCATAGGCTTTATTTTGGTGATTAAGTCAGATAATGGCTCTGTATTGCACAATACCTAATAAGTGATAGTTCCGTTCTTTTCTTTCTGTGTCTTAGGGGGGTTTGTTTGTTTGTTTGTGAAACAGAGTCTCACTCTGTCGCCAGGCTGGAGTGCAGTGGCACGATCTCTGCTCACTGCAACCTCTGCCTCCCGGGTTCAAGTGATTCCCCTGCCTCAGCCTCCCGAGTAGCCGGGACTACAGGCGTGCACCACCACGCCTGGCTAATTTTTTGTATTTTAGTAGAAACGGGGTTTCACCATGTTGACCAGACTGGTCTCGATCTCCTGACCTCGTAATCTGCCCGCCTCGGCCTCCCAAAGTGCTGGATTACAGACGTGAGCCACTGCGGCCGGCCTTTCTTTCTTTCTTTTTTTTTTTTTTCTTGCTCTTCAGCCTGAAATTTTGGAGAGTTCACAGAGCAGAAACTAACCCTAACCTCTACATACCTTCCTGAGTTCCTTTCTCCCTCCCTCCCTCCCTCCCTCCTTCCCTCCCTCCCTCCCTTCCTTCCTTGCCTGATGCACCCATTCAGTCATTCATTCTTTCATTAATTTACTACATTCTCAGCCTCTTGGCCTGCCCTAGGCCCTGGGGGTAAAATATTAACTGAGACAGACCCAGCTCTATCCTCCTGTTGCTTATATCTATTCAATGTGTTTTATGTGTCGTGCCCTGGACCATCTCATTTAGCCTTTGTAAAAAAACTCTTTAAGTCTGTCGCCTGAAATCACTTAACTACAAGTTAGTGGCAAAACCTGGACTGAAGCCAGGCTGATCTCAGAGCCCATACTTAACCACTAGATTCTAGATACATCTGAACACATAGTTACATGCAAGTGTAGAAAGTCTCTTGAAAGGGAAAAGTCCGGGTGAGACTGAATCACATTTTAGGGAAAGCATTGCTAGTGAGGGAAGTTGGAGGGAGTCAGGAGGGTTTCTAAAGGGAAAGAGGTGGATGCACTGGCCTCTAGTCTCACTTAGAGCAGCAAATGCGAAGACCTGAGATCCAGAGAGAGAGTCGTACAGACAGAAACTGAAAGAAACCTTCAATCTACCGTTTTTTTTTTTGTTTTTTTTTGAGATGGAGTCTCGCTCTGTCCACCCAATCTGGAGTGCAGTGGTGTGATCTCCACTCACGGCAACCTCCGCCCCCTAGGCTCAGGCAATTCTCCTGCCTCAGCCTCCCGAGTTGCTGGGATTACAGGAATGCACCACCACACCTGGCTAATTTTTTGTATTTTAGTAGAGATGGGGTTTCACCATGTTGGCCAGGCTGGTCTCAAACTCCTGACCTCCGTTGATCCACCTGCCTCGGCCTCCCAAAGTACTGGGATTACAAGCATGAGCCACTGCACCCGGCCCCTCAATCTACTTTTCGAACAGACCAGACAGGCTTCTACCTGTGGTCCTCTGCTGTAACATTCCCTGTACCTGGAATGCTTCTCTCCTCCAGATCATTCCCTGTCTCGCTACCATAATGCCCTTCGATTCTTTGCCCAAACCTCAGCTTCTCAGCAAGGCTTTTCCTGACTGTCCCGTTGAATCCTACAGCCTGAGACACCATCCCATTTTTCTCCACGGGTCTTTCATTTTTATTTTTTTTCGAGAGGACTCATCACCTTCTAATGAGTATGTAATTACTTATCAAGAGGGCTGCTCTGCCTCACCCCGTAGGCAGCACAGACCGAGGTACCAGGATACAGCTGGCTCCATCTGATTATTGTGTGTTCTTTCTAGGGACCTCCCACAGATACCAAAATCTGCAGATGCTCGAGTCCCTGATATATAAAATAGTGCATTTGCACATCATCTGTGGACATCCTCCTGTATGCTTTAAATCATCTCTAGATTATTTATAATTCCTAATGCAATGTAAATGCTAAGTAAATCATTGTTAGACTGTATTGTTTAGGGAATAGTAAGAAGACAAAAAAAGTCTGTGTATATTCAGTACCGATGCAATTTTCTTTTCAAATATTTTCAGTCCAGGTTGGTTGAAGCCACAGATGCAGAACCCATGGGTGTGGTGGGCTAACTCTGCATAAGCAACAGGAAGGCAGGAATCTTTGTTGTGTGCCTAATGTGTCCCAGCACCTAGAACAGTGCCTGACACATAGAAGGTGCCTGATAAGCATTTGTCAAATGAACAAGTAAAGTGGATGTTTCTTGGTGAAGTGAGTAGTGGGAAATAAGGCAAGAGAGGTATGAAGGGTCTTAACTACGTGCTGGCTTTGGGTCTTCTCCAAAGGTCATTGAAATTCAGTTCAGAAGATTTGAAAAGATCCCTTTGGCTGACGTGTGGGGATGATCTGAAGAGTGAGACAGGGAAACAGTACTTTCAAAAAGAGCTGGCAGCAGGTAGGAGGCTCCAGTCTCAGCAAAAGACCATTGCGGCCCATAGCCAGATGTTAGCCTTGGAGGCAGAGCGAGGGATGCAGATTAGAGATGAATGGGGACGTAGAGTGGATAGCACTAGATGGTGAGTTCGGTTTCGGACATGCAGAGATGGGGTAAACAGGTCTAGATCTTACAAGAAGGGTCAGGGCTAGGTGTCTCTTCATTTTTTTTTCCTCCAAAAAGCTGTCTTCTGAAATAGAGCTTTTTTGGTGTTAAAATAGATATTCTCACCAGATGGTTACAGTTTCCTTTTCTGGATGGTCAGGTGAGCCCCATTGTAGAATCCAGTGGGGACAGCCCTGTAATGCCTCATACAATGTAAATGCCCCGCAGGGAGAGCTGGGGGGCAGGGGGGCATGGGGGAGGATTTGATGAATCTAAAACAGGGCTCATTGGATGGGGGCAGGATGAAATCAGCAGGCGCAAAGCCTGGGCAAGGTGTGATTGGCAAGCTGTGATTTGCGAGGAGGAGGAACGGAATGGATGCCGAGCAGAATTCATGAGGCAGGATCCCTGGACTCGCCCTGATTGTGTCCTGAGCTGCTCCTTGTACAGCCCACACCCAGTGAATGGTGTTCGCTGCTGCCTCCAGCTGCCGCTGCGTTGTAAAGCCAGCCGTGCCCTGGGTTCCTGGCTCTGTGCTGCTTACTGGGTGGGGCAGAGGAGCCTCTTGGATCCATCACCAGGATTCCACAGACCTTTCTATCAGTTTGGGGACTTTCTTAGATACACAGGGCTCAGACTCTCAGGGAGGTGAGCTGGAGGACACTTTGAGGCTCCTCACCAAGGGGAGGAGAGACATCTCTGGAGGTAGATGTGAGATGCTTCTTTCCCCACTCCCTTTCCCAACTCAAGTATTCACTCCAAGGGTGGAGGGACAGATGGTGTCAAGGGCCCTTCCTTGGGGTTGCTTTGCATCCTCTTGCCATCTTTGCAACGTCGGGGCGTTGGGCTCAACTCTAAACCTCTGTCTCCTGTGGGCAAGATGGGGAGAATGATACTCCTGGGGTATTGGTGTGAGGGTAACGTGACATGATACATAGCAAAGTCTTAGTGCTGTTCCTGACACAGTAAGCTCTTGACAGTGTTAGCTTCTGCTGTTATTAATATTAGAGCTATTTCGTTTTGTTTTGTTTTTGTGACAGGGTCTTGCTGTGTCACCCAGGCTGGAGTGCAGTCGTGGGGTCATAGCTCATTGCCGCCTGAAATTCCTGAACTCAAGGGATTCTCCCGCCTCAGTTTCCAGAGGAGTTGGGATTGTAGGCATGTGCCACCACGTCTGGCTATTTTTTTTTTAATTTTTAATTTTTGCAGACACAGGGTCTCACTTTGTTCCCCAGACTAGTCTCAAATTCCTGGGCTCAAGCGATCCTCCTGCCTCAGCCTCCCAAAGTGCTGGGATTACAGGCATGAGCCACTGTGCCCAACTGAGTCATGTTATTGTAATCACAATAAGATGGCTGTGTACATATCTCTAAACAAGTCAGGATGGGAGAGGTTCTGAATATCAGAGGAGACAATACTAGGCCTTGGAGTAAACACATTTCCCAAAGTAATCTCTATGAAGATGGAGAAAAAAGCCTGAGAAATGGTTACGGAAAAGCATAGGAGTTGGAGGTTTGCTCCTAGTTGGAAAGAGCTGGCCGTGGGTCCCAGTGGGGAAAGTACAGGCTGTAAGAGTGGGATGATTCTGAGACCTGGGTTTGAGGCCCCACTCTTCCCTGCACTTTACAATTCAGCTTCTCATTCTCAATGGGAATATGATGTTAGGAGCAAAATATGTAACTCACCTAGTATTTTGCAAGTATTTTGCCATATTATCTCAGTTCTGTGATACAGGACTTTTCACATTTTCCCATGTCCAAAATTGAGATGTCACTTACCAAAGCAACTCGACAGATGGTCTTTTCCTCCTGGCAAATGTTTTGCTATATCGTACAATCAGCAGCCTCTTAGAATCCAGAAAATATGTTGTGATTCTTTTTATTAGCAATATCTCTGTAGCTTTTCTTTTTATCTTTGAGTTGTACAGGGGAGAAGGAGGGCAAGTAGGACCATAGACTAAAGAAGAAAGAGCGGAGTCAGTCAAAGAGAGGATCTGGTGGTCTTAGCACACTATTCCTTGATTAACTTTTATTTTTTGACCACAGGGTCCTGGAGCATCTGCACCATTACTGTTTTTGTTTAGTTTTTATTTTTGTTTTTCTTCTGTAAATATCCTACTTATGTCTCCCATGTTGGAATAGGTACCATCTCTTGGTAAGCCCTCCCCTGTGGAGACCAACTGCCTGTTTCCTGGAAGCAAGTGTTTGTATAGGTTGGGGGCAAGGAGAGAGGGGAGGTCAAGGCACAGAGTTGTGGTACAGAAACATTTGGAATTTCTTTGAGAATATCAGGAAGAAATATTGAAAAGCAGAACAGCATTAAATCCAGAACTCCAGGAAGCTGCTCTGCCATGGTGTCTCTTCTTGCTCATTCAGACGTTTTTAAATATTTATTGAGCACCTACTTGTTACCAGATGCACAAGTTATACTCTTTAATACTCAGTCCGTTAGAAATTCATATGACTGACTTAGCCTTCCTTGAAAAGATCTGATATTTCTGGGAACATTTTAGCATTACACGTGATTAATGTGAATTTTTTAGCTAGATCACTTTTTTTTTTTTTGAGACGGAGGTTTACTCTGTCGCCCAGGCTGGAGTGCAGTGGCGTGATCTCAGCTCACTGCAAGCTCCGCCTCCCGGGTTCACACCATTCTCCTGCCTTAGCCTCCCAAGTAGCTGGGACTACAGGTGCCCGCCACCACACCCGCCTAATTTTTTTTCTGTTTTTAGTAGAGATGGGGTTGCTAGGTCACTTTTAACATCAGCAGCCTTGAGTTCAAGACATTTTGATCGCAAACACAGCTATTGTGGATGCATAGAGGGGACAGGGCTTTCCAAGGACATTCTGGACAAAGAGGGTGAGTGAGTGTAGGTTAGGACCTAATAAAGGCAATAAATCCCTTGAGGCAAGAAACAAATGCTTGTTGAATGAATTTGTAGAGATAAAGTCCACACCTTTTCAATCATGTGCTAAGAAAAGAAGCCAGTTTCCTTTTTCTTGTTTATTCTAGATGTATCTTGGCTGGGAATCCTACATGAAAGTTAGGGTTACTCCTACTCTATGTAAGCAACAGGCCAAATTGAATTAATAGCCATGTGAAGGCTAAACAACAACCTCATGATCATTGACAGCTCTGCCTTTTGAACAGTGATTCAGAGCCATGGGGAGGAGGGTAGCTGAAGTATTGGAATTACCTGTAGGGTCTTTTCAAATTGCACAGGTTCATGTCCACTCTCATCACTCCACAGTGGCCTGCTCATCACCAGTGACTGGAGAATCTTTGCCTTAGTACAGGGCTTCTCCATGTTGGCACTATTGGTATTTTGGGCTGGATATGTCTTTGTGTGTTTTTAACAGTTGTGCAAATGTATGGGGTACATATACAATTATATGCGTAGATTTTGTAGTGGTGAAGTCATGACTTTTAGGGTATCTATTATACAAATAATGCGATTATAACCTGTACCCATTAATTTATCATCATCCACCCCCTTCCCATCCCTTCTCCTTTCCAACTTTCCATTTTCTGTTTTTCCACTCTCTACATCCATGTGTACACATTTTTTAGCACCCATTTATAAATGAGAGCATGTGATATTTGACTTTCCCTGTCTGGCTTGTTTCACTTAGATGGTAACCTCCAGTTCCACCTATGTTGTTTCAGAAGACATGATTTTATTCTTTTTTGTGGCTAAATAGTATTTCGTTGTACTGTGGTATATGTCTGTATACCACATTTGCCTTATCCATTGATGGGCACGTCGGTTGATTTCATGTCTTTGCTATTGTGAGTAGTGTTGTGATAAACATGAGTGCAGGTGTCTTTCTTATATAATGGTTTTTTTTTTTTTTCTTTGGTGAGATACCGAGTGGTGGGATTGCTGGATTGAATGGTAGTTCTATTCCTAGTTCTTCGAGAAATCTCCGTACTGTTTTCTTCTAATTTACATGCCAACCAACAGTACATAAGAGTTCCCTTTTCTCCACATCCTCACTAATGTCTTTTATTTTTTATCTTAATAATGGCCATTCTGTCTGAGTTTAAGATGATATCTCCTAACTTTTTGTGGTGGAAGGGCTGTCTTTCACACTGTGGGATGTTTAGCGGTATCCCTAGCCTCTTCCCTCTATCCCACGCCCCCCAGCTATGACACGCAAAAATCTCTCTAGGCATTGCCAAATGTCCCCTTGGGGAAATATCTTTCCCTGTTGCGAACCACTTCCTTAATGACCCACTGTTACTGATGGAATTGTGTAGGGTCCTTGAGGAATATGTAGTGGACTTGGTGGTTTTAAGTGCTTAGTAACGACTGACCCAAGAAATGAAATCTAAACCTTCCACTACCTCTTTTTTTCTTTTTATACTTTAAGTTATCGGGTACATGTGCACAACGTGCAGGTTTGTTACATATGTATACATGTGCCATGTTGGTGTGCTGCACCCATTAACTCGTCATTTACATTAGGTATTTCTCCTAATGCTATCCCTCCCCCATCCCCCCACCCCAATGGACCAGATTAAGAAAATGTAGCACATATACACTACGGAATACTATGCAGCCATAAAAAAGGATGAGTTCATGTCCTTTGTAGCGACATGGGGGAAGCTGGAAACTATTATTCTGGGCAAACTATCGCAAGGACAGAAAACCAAACACCGCATATTCTTACTCATAGGTGGGAATTGAACAATGAGAACACTTGGACACAGGAAGTGGGGGAACACCACAACTTCTTTTTCAGTTCATAACTCATAGTCCCCGATCCGTGTGTTCTTTGACTTGACTTCCTTAAACTCCTGTTGTATGTGCTTCTGACTTCCTTCTTATTTGTAATCAACACTAGCCTCAAAAAGATGCATGACCTGTGATTTTTCACTTCCAGGGCCACAGATAGTTGAACATCTAGTAGTGAATTTCCTCTTTCAGATGATAAATAAATGCATTCATTCCCCTGGATCTAGAAGGATACACAATACCAAGAGAAAGGGTGATCGAATTAACCAGACTCAAAAGCATTCCCATCCACAGAAAGGCACGGATTCAGTTAGGACCCATTAGAATGTATGATCTTCCCTCGAAATTACAAGAGGGCAGAACTTGCAGCTCATCTGCATATCCGTGAAGAGGGGAACCAGTGTATGCCATTCTATGACTATCAAGAGGACACAATCTTTTTTTCCCTCCTAAATGCATATACACAGATTATTAGAAGCATCTAATATATGACGGAGATATACGTGGCCTGTCAATGAAGAGAAATATGCTGGTCTCTTCTCTGCATCATGCACTGGGCTTGCCCATCTGGAAGGATGCAGCAGGCAGAGCTATGTATGCAGGGGCCTTACTGAGATGAATGGAGGGGCCTTTTAAAGGAACACTGTCAACTAGAGTAGGTCCTGGTGGAAATTACCAGCGTCCCTAGAAGCAAAGGGATACCTTTTTCATTGATAACCACCTCCATCAGAAAAGGAAGGTCTGGCTTTTATTTTCTTATTTGCCTTCTGATGAATTTTAGCGACAAAGAAGGCATGTTGAATTTAGGCTTCTCTTCTTTACTGCTTAGATGTCAAAAATGACCACAGGTCATATCCCATGACTAGCAAAAATTCTTATGAGATAAAACAGAAGATTTCCCAAATCCAGGCAATAATCCTCTTTTTATATTTTATTGTTGAGATGATGTATGCTACAATATAGATAATAGAGGGAGCCTGTATTAGTCTGTTCTCGCACTGCTGTAAAGAAATACCTGAGCTGGGACCAGTGGCTCACACCTGTAATCCCAGCACTTTGGGAGGCCGAGGCAGGTTGGATCACTTGAGGCTGGAAGTTCGAGACCAGCTTTACCAACATGGAGAAACCCCGTCTCTCCTAAAAGTACAAAATTAGCCAGGCATGGTGACACACGCCTGCAATCCCAGCTGCTCAGGAAGCTGAGGCAGGAGAATTACCTGAACCCGGGAAGTGGAGGTTGCAGTGAGCAGAGATTGCGCCATGGCACTCCAGCCTGGGCAACAAGAGCGAAAAGTCCATCTCAAAAAAAAAAAAAAGAAAAGAAAAAACGGAGCACCTGAGACCGGGTAATTAATATGAAAAGTGGTTTAATTGGCTCCCAGTTCTGCAGACTATACAGGAAGCATGGCAGTATCTGTTTCTTGGGAGGCCTCAGGGAGCTTACAGTCACTGCAGAAGGCAGAGCAGGGGCAGGCATCTTACATGGCAGGAGCAAAAGCAAAAGAGGGTAGGGAAGGTGCTACACATTTTTAAAAAACAGATCTGATGAGAACTCTGTCACCAGAATACCAAGGGATGGTGCTAAACTATTCATGAAGGATCCACCCCAGTGAACCATTCACTTCCCAGTAGGCCCCACCTCCAACGTTGGGGATCACAATTGAACATGAGATTTGGGTGGGGACACAGATCCAAACCATATGAATCCTTGAAGCACCTGCCTTCTATTGGGAGTTGTGGGGTGACGTAGCGTTGGTCGGCAGTGATGGACTTTTTATTTTCTTTTTTAAAAATAACTTTTTTTATGGCAACAGTTTTAGTGTACAGAAAAATTATGAAGATAATACAGAGAGTTCTGATATACCCTACAGCCTGTTCCCCTTATTATTAATATGGTACATTTTTTTTAGAGAACTTGCTTTTTATTTTTTGAGACAGAGTCTCACTCTGTCACCCAGGCTGGAGTGCAGTGGCACAATTTCAGCTCACTGCAACCTCCGCCTCCCGGATTCAAGCAGTTCTCCTGCCTCAGCCTTCTGAGTAGCTGGGATTACAGACACATGCCACCACACCCAGCTAATTTTCTTTTCTTTTTTTTTTTTTTTTAAATAGAGATGGGGTATCACCATGTTGGTCAGACTGGTCAAACTCTTGACCTCGTGATCCACCTGCTCAGCCTCCTAAAGTGATGGGATTACAGGTGTGAGCCATAAGAAGCCTGGTATGGTCTAGACCAGGGGTTCCTAAACCCTGAGCCCCAGACCGGTGTGGTCTGTGGCCTGTTAGGAACCAGGCGAGCAAGCATTATGGCCTGACCTTCATCTCCTATCAGATCAGCGCTGGGATTAGATTCTCATAGCAGCTCAAACCCTGTTGTGAACTGCGCATGTGAGGAATCTGGGTTGCGTGCACCTTATGAGAATCTAGCTAATGCCTGATGATGTGATGATCTAAGGTGGAACAGTTTCATCCCCAAACCATCCTGCCTTCCCCCCACCACCACCCTTCATGGAAAATTGTCTTCCATGAAACTGGTCCCTGGTGCCAAAAAGGTTGGTCTGGAACTGCTGTACGTACAATTTAGGTATTCTACATACATTAACTTCTTTCATCTTCACAATAGACCCAGCAGTAATAGTCCTGTCCCCATTTTAGAAGAGAAAAAAAATGCTTAAAAGGGTTAAATAATACTCAATACTAAAATCATCTAACTGGCAAGTGGCAGAGCCAAGATTACAACCATCTCCACTATTACGGGTTCATTTACTCCACAGGTTTTGAAACACTGTTCCTCATCAATCTCTAAATCAGTACTGAATTTGTAAGAATGGATAAGATGGGCCGGGTGCAGTGGCTTACACCTGTAATCCCAGCACTTTGGGAGGCCAAGGCGGGTGGATCACCTAAGGTCAGGAGTTCAAGACCAGCCTGGCCAACGTCGTGAAACCCCGTCTCTACTAAAAATGAAAAATTAGCCAGACTTGGTGGCGCGAGCTTGTAGTCCCAGCTACTTGGGAGGCTGAGGCTGAGAATTGCTTGAACACGGGAGGCAGAGGTTGCAGTGAGCCAAGATCGCACCATTGCACCCCAGCCTGGGTGACGGAGTGAGACTGTGTCTCAAAAACAATAAAAAATTTAAAAAAAGAATGGATAAGATGGTCCACCTGCCTTCATGGAGGTCCCGTTCTAACTGAGAATTCAGAAGGGCAGACAAAGATAAAGGACGATGGTGAGAGAAAAGGGGGCGTGTGCCAAACATAGTGGTATTGCCATGGAGAGAGTCATTAATTTCGAAACCTGGGAAAGGCATCCCCCATAACCTAAGAGAAATCGGTCCTTGTTGATTGGCTGGAGCTCTCCACCTGGGAAAAGGAGAACGAACAGGCCGTTCCAAACAGAAGGCACAGAATGGACCAAAGGCAGGAAGGCAAGATAGAGCGTGGTATGTTCCCTTTGTCACTTGCATTCCCTATGGCTGTAATATTTAGTACAAAGAATCAGGTGGTTGGCGAGAGGGGAGGGTTTGGGAAGGTGATGGCAGATTGAAAAGTGGGTAGGAGCTAGGTCATGGAGAGTTCAGCATGCTGTGCCATGCCGAGGAGTTTGACCTTTTCTGGAAGACACTGAAAATTCACTGATAGTCTCATAAGGAGAAGACTGACCAGGTCATACTAATCAGTCCTCAGTATAGAAAGGTGAGTGTGCGCTAGTCAGAGAAATGGTTTGGAGGAACCAAAAACAGAGCGTCCAATTAGGAAGCTATGTCAATAATTCATGTAAGGAATGATCATGGCCTGAACTAAGGCAGAGGTTTAGTGCAAAAGCAGAATCAAATGCTATTAAAGGGTTAGAATGGGTGTCCAGGGCATCTGCTATGGCTCATGCCTGTAATCCCAGCACTTTAGGAGGCTGAGGCTGGTGGATCCCTTGAGCTCAGGAGTTCAAAACCAGCCTTGGCAACATGGCGAAACCCTGTCCATGCAAAACATATAAAAACTAGCTGAGTGTTGGCTGGGCATAGGGGTTCATGTCTATAATCCTAGCAGTTTGGGAAGCTGAGGCAGACAGATCACTTGAGGTCAGAAGTTCGAGACCAGCCAGGCCAACATGGCAAAACCCCATCTCTGCAAAATATACAATTAGCCAGGCATGGTGGTGTGTGCCTGTAGTCCCAGCTACTTGGAAGGCTGAGGCAGGAGAATCACTTGAACACGGGAGGTGGAAGTTGCAGTGAGCCAAGATTGCGCCACTGCACTCCAGCCTAAGCTACAGAGCAAGACTCCGACTCAAAAAAAATTGTGTGTGTGTGTGTGTGTGTGTGTGTGTATTAGCTGGGTGTAGTGGTGCACACCTGTAGTCCCAGCTACTTGGTAGGGTGAGTTGGGAGAATCAGTTGAACCCAGGAGGCTGCGACTGCAGTGAGCTGAGATCATACCACTGCTCTCCAGCCTAGGCAACAGACTGAGACCCTGTCTCCAAAAAAAAAGAAAAGAAAAGAAAGATAGGTGTTCTGGTCAGATGTAGTACAAAAGAAAAAAGATTTGTACATGACCTACTTTCCCAGTTTACAGATTAGGTGGGGAATACAAAAGGAAGCACAGATTTAGAGTGAGAATGAATTCGTCTCTTCTATGTCTGTGACTTTTCTTTTTGTTGTTGTGTTTTTGATGTTTCACTATAACACATGCTTCCTCGTGATATACAACATTTGTGCTCTACTGTGGTAGTTGTGGTGTTCTGCCTGTTCAGCATACATTTCTTCCTTCCACTAACATCAGCAGAATGGCTGTTTTTCTGTCGAAAACCGTCTCTCTCCTTGCTTGTTTTAGTTGGTTTTTAGTGTGTGTGAGGGGTGTTGATCTCATCCCTGGCTGCAGGGAAAAGGACATGACCCAGTCCTGGCCAGCTGCAAGACCACAGACATCTCCCGGGCTGTAGTGATTGGTTTAGAGCAAATATGTGACCCAAGCTGAGCTTACCAATCAGAACTAGTAACTCTGAGTTACCAATCAGAACTAGTAAGCATTACACCAAGGCTTTTTGCTAGCGCTGTTGGGAAAGGTACTCGTTGTTGTTGTTGTTGTTGTTGTTGTTGTTTTGAGACAGGGTCTCGCTCTGTTTGCCCAGGCTGGAATGCAGTGGTGTGATCTCAGCTCACTGCAACCTCTACCTCCCTGGTTCGAGTGATTCTCCTTCTTCAGCTTCCCAAGTATCTGGGATTACAGGCGCACCACTACACCTGGCTAATTTTTGTAATTTTAGTAGAGATGGAGTTTTACCGTGTTGGCCAGGCAGTTCTCAAACTCCTGACCTCAGGGGATCTGCCTGCCTCAGCCTCCCAAAGTGCTGGGATTACAGGCGTGAGCCACCGTGCCCGGCAGAAAGGCACTCGTTCCACTGTATTTGCTAAACTGTGATGAGGTGAAGCTGGAGCCACCGTTTGTCATTTTGACACTGCCAGGGGCTTCCAAGACCACCTTTAAATTCACTGGTTTGCTAGGAGGACTCACAAGACTTAGTATATGTCATACTCACAGATACGATTTATTACAGCAAAAAGATATAAGGCAGAATCCACAAAGGAAAGAGGCTCATGGGGTGAAGTCCAGAGGAAACCAGGCTCAAGCTTCAAGAGTCCTCCCCCAGTGGAGTCACACAGGACATGCCAGTTCCCCCCAAAACACACTGTGACAACACACGTGAAGTGTTGCCCAAGAGGGAATCTCATGAGAGACTCAACACCCAGGATTTTTATTGGGGGCTGGTCATGTAGGCATCCTCTAGGCCGTACCAAAATTCTAGACTCCCAGAAGGAAAGCAGCCATGTATCGTAAACCATTCTGTTTGCACAGTTTAGACACAGTGCGCTCTTAGAGAATAGCAGGAAGCTTCCCAAAACCCCAGTTCTCAGATGCCCGCCAAGGGCCAGTCTTGCAAGCAGTTCATCGTCATCCTTCTAAGGACAGCAGTGTCAAGCCTGCTGTGTTACCTCTTTCCTACACAGTCACTTTGTCTGAGAGGGCAAACAGATCTGAGAGCTTGAAAAGAGAAGACAGATTTTAGATTACATTGTGTTGGAGTCTCTAGTTCCAGCCATGCCTGAAGCAAAATTTCTCTCTTTAAAAATTGCTTAAGTCTCAGTAAAGTCTCTGTCACTTGCAACCTTAAGAAGCATGCTGGCTGATAGAACCCATGCTAGGTAAATAAAATGTTTTCTTTTGACTTCTTTTCCACTTACTACCCTCGTTGTTTCCCTTCTTAAATTGTCAGGGCCTCCTTCTTGACAGGGCCTTCACCCCCACAGCCTAGCATAGCACGCAGCTTATGATAGACATTTGTAAATTTTTGATGCATGAATGAGTTTTCTGTAGCAGTTTAGAGGATTAATCTGTTTAGATGGAAAAGGTAGAACCTGCAGCCTATTTATCCACGAAAGTAACCTAAACTAAAATTCTAACCAAGCTGAATTATCTCTTTGAGCTTCCCTTTTTACAAATTCCTCTTCACTGAGCAATTGGCCACTGCTCTGACTAAGTAGTACTTCCTACTTGGGCTCACCATCCTGGGCTTTTTTTTTTTTTTTTTTTTTCTTGTTTGGCCTAATTAACCGTGTCACCATTCAAGCCAATTAGCTGTGTACCTTATTGGGAGATCAATTAAAAAAGAAATTAGTGTCAAAGTGGAAAGGAATGTGTCGAAAGATAAATTTTCTTTCCAGTCTTGTACAGAAGAGGCGGGAAACAGAGCATTTTGTAGTGCTTTACTGACACATACACATGTAGGAAAGAAGGACTGGAAGGGATCTTAGAGGTCATGAGTTAGCTCAGTGCCTTTTGTTGCAAAGGTCAAGAAAGGTCTAGGAAGGTCTTTGACTTGGGTGATGGAATTTCAAGAGGACTTCGCTTGGATACAAGTCTGTGTTTCATCTTTACTAGCTGTAGGCGAGTCCCTCTACCTTTCTGATCCTAGGCTGTCTGTTCAGTAAGTACTTCACTGAATGACTGTAGAAAGCGTGAATGATTAGTAACATAAATGGATTTGAGTAGTGGACTCAGTGTCTCTTTCAGTTCTATGGATCTGATGCAAAGTCACACTGTCAGGGGCAAAGCCAGAACCATATCAATGAGGGTGTCTTTGGTGCCTCTCTTGTCCTCATACCCTATATTTATCTTCCAGTAAGTCCTGCTGTCTCTGCCTTCAAGGTTCTATACTTACCCAAGTCTAATAGATACTAAAATATTAGTTACTAAATAAACAAAATTAGGTCTCTGGCCTCTGGGCTCTTTGGATTCTACGATACATTTTTCTCCCCTCTGTTCCTTTAAAGTAGCAAATAACAGGTACCCTGAAGTCACCAAGGGGGACTTGAATTGCTGAGTTGATATCCAGGCATGAAACACTGTCCAAGGCAGGAATGGAGACACAGCGAGGAAGAATGATGAAATCTGCCCCAAACAGGGTTCCCAGGAGAGTTCAACTAAGTGAATAGTGACCTGTTGGCTCAGCCCAGGGACAATCTCAAAACGTAACATTTGGCTTCCAAATCATGCTAGATTGTAGTCTATATCTCTGGAGACAGATCTGGTGGCAGTTACAATGGAAGTGGGCTTTCGAATAGCTTTTTTTTTTTTTTTTTTTTTTGAGACGCAGTTTCACTCTTGTTTCTCAGGCTGGAGTGCAGTGGTGCGATCTCAGCTTAATGCAACTTCCACCTCCTAGGTTCGAGGATTTCTCCTGCCTCAGCCTCCTGAGTAGCTGGGATTACAGGCGGCTGCCACCATACCCCGCTAATTTTTGTATTTTAGTAGAGACAGAGTTTCACCATGTTGGCCAGGCTGGTCTCGAACTCTTGACCTCAGGTGATCCGCCTGCCTTGGCCTCCCAAAATGCTGGGATTACAGACGTGAGCCACCGTGCCCAGCTTTGAATAGCTCTTTCTTTTTTTTTTTAAGACGGAGTCTCGCTCTGTCGCCCAGGCTGGAGTGCAGTGGTGTGATCTTGACTCACTGCAAGCTCCATCTCCCGGGTTCACGCCATTCTCCTGCCTCAGCCTCCCAAGTAGCTGGGACCACAGGCGCCCGCCACTGCACTCGGCTAATTTTTTGTATTTTTAGTAGAGACGGGGTTTCACTGTGTTAGCCAGGATGGTCTTGATCTGCTGACCTCGTGATCCGCCCACCTCGGCCTCCCAAAGTGCTGGGATTACAGGCGTGAGCCACCGCGCCCGGCCCTTGAATAGCTCCTGATGTTTCTCATAGACACATACAGTAGAGGCTGAAACCCAAATGTTCGTTTCCTTGATCTAAGTTTTTAGATATCCCATGACATCAGCACTGCCTTTTTTATCTTTTATTTTTTTAATTTTTGGAAAGAAAATGTGTTTTCCTTGTAGAACAGTAAGAGGATAACTCCAGACAGGATGAGGGCAGTCAGCACAAAAAGGCCCTCTGGGCCTCATTGTAATAGTGAAGATAAAAACAAGAATTGACTAGACCTTTTCAAGAATGGATTGCTCTGCTGGAGGCATCATTAAGGTTCTCCAGACTGATCCACTTTATACATGTGTGTCATGAATAAAACAATGCATGTCCGTATCAGCACAAAGGTAAAGAATGAAACTCAATTGTGTTTATGTCTACTACCTAGAGTTAGCTATTGTTAATATTTCAGATGCTTTTCTGTGCATATAGGATGGATTCTTTTATAAAATTGAGATCATAATATAATCCCGTTTGTATACCAGTCTTTTTCGTCTTAACTTTTCTTCACAACCGTTTTTCCTTGTTACACTAAAACATAAAAGTCAAAAAGTCAGCTGGCCCGGTGTTCAAGTCCCAGCCTTGGCTCTGTAATCTTGGTGATCCAATTAACCTCTCCCTGCCATATTTTCTTTTTTTTTTTTTTCCTCCACTTTTTTTTTGAGACAGGGTCTGGCTCTGTAGCCCAGGCTGGAGTGCAGTGGCACAATCACGGCTCACTGCAGCCTCAACCTCCTGAGCTTGCTGATTCTTCCACTGCTCCGCCCCCCCTCCCCCCCTCCGCCATGAGTAGCTGTGACTACAGGTGTGCACCACCACACCCGGCTAATTTATATATGTATACTTTTTAATAGAGATGGGGTTTTGCCACATTGCCCGAACTGGCCTTGAACTCCTGTGCTCAAACAATCCGCCTATCTCCACCTCTCAAAGTGCTGGGATTACTGGTGTGAGCCACTGTGCCCACCTGCCATACTTCCTTTATAGGAAAACTGGGCACCTTCTCTTCTCTGAGTACAGTTGTTGTCAACACTGCCTTTAAGTTATAATCATCTGGGGAGCACGTGAAGAAATAATGATGCCCAGGTCTACCCCACATCGGCCAAGTCAGAAGCTCTGGTATGGGCACTGGCCTGCCATATTTTTAAAAGCTTCCTACATCATGCTGAAGTGTGGCCGGGGTTGAGATTCACTGCCCTGAGGTTACTATCTCGGGATCTGCTGGCTACTGCAACAAAAGAGACACTGTGTCTTGGCTGTTTTGCCATGGGGGCAGTGGGGCAGGATTGGGAGGAGTGTTTGGAGACAGGATTAAAATCCTGGCACTTGTGCCTCCCAGGGAAAAGGGTCAACCTGTTTATTTTGTGTCAAGAACTCAAACAGTGATCAAAATCCAATCTGACATCATAAATACCAGAAAAGGTCAGGGCTGGGCTGCTCATAGGATCGAGCACACACAGCCGAGCCGAGGTTGGCACTTAGTCAACTCCAAACTCTTCACTGGCAAACAGCACGGAGCGGGGAACTTGGCAAGGCCCGGCCACTTGGCGCCCCAGTCACAGAATGGAGGTTCACATTGCTCTGTTGTTTTTGTCGAAGGAGGAGAAATGCCATTTTCTCAGCAGTCCTTCTCCTTGACTCATTAGTGTAGTTGGCATGTGGTTATTTTTTAACTTCTCTGTAAATATTCATAGAAAGAGAAGGGGAGTAGAAGGCGGGAACTGTTAATGTGTACCGAGCTCCTATTTTTTGCAGGCCTCTGCCGGGTGAAAAGGACTGGCCCCGTGCACCAGGCCACTGCCAGTGGTGCAGTTGAGGGACCTGAGCCCCCGCAGGCATCTGAGGTCACGTGGTGGGTAGAGCTGGGAATTTTATCGCGGGTCAGAAGAATTTGAAAGCCTGTATTTCTTCTTATTACTATACATCTTAAGAGATTAGAGGGCCAGGCGCAGTGGCTCACACCTGTAATCCCAGCGCTTTGGGAGCGTAAGGCAAGGAAATTGCATTGTAGGCTGTTGAAAGTAACTTTCCACATAAGTTTGTCAAGCCAGCATAGGTAATAGAACAAGATACATTTGAGCAAGTTACTTACCCCATTGGGTCTACGTGGAATCCCTCTGGCTCCTTTAATAAAAGAACATCTAGTCCTCAGGGTTAGGTGATAGGATGAATGTGAAATACGGATGCCCGTGGGCGTGGGGAATTTATTTACCAGTTCTTTTACTAAAAGAGCTGGTGGGATTCTATGACCAGGACTTGCTTTTTTTTTTTTTATTTCTTTTGATCAGAAAATTTTGACAAAGAATCTATGAAGTGTAGATGTAGGGCCAACAATACTTTTCACACTTTTTTGATTGTATCCTACAGTCAGAAATACATTTTTCCTCACAATTTAAAAGACATATATGTGTATGTATGTTTATACAGACATATATATACACACACACACATGCAGATTAGCAATTAAAACAATATTGTCATAAAACAATGCTTGACCTTACTATGTTCAGTGAATTTTTATATTTCTTTTCTAATCTAGGTATTTTAATTTTTAAAATGCTTGCTCAGATCCACTGAATTATTTTCACAATCCCCAAAATGTGTTGCAAACTCTAGTTTCAAAAACACTGGACTGGAAGATATCCTAAAATGCCTTTTAACTCTGTATTAAGCATTGTGAAATTCAGCAAACTTGCCAGCAATCAGAGAGGAGATCAGAAGCTCATTTTCTAGAACCCATTTGCCGAACGGGGCAGTGGGTAATCTCATGTAGATGGCTTCCTTCTCCTCCAGTGGCCCTCCCCTTCGTTGAGTTACTTTGTGTGGCAGTGCCAAGCATGGTGGCTGCCACGCATTGAGGGGAGTCTTACATCTCATTTTCCTTACTTCCCAGGCAGATTTCCTGTTTTATTTAATCTCTGTATTCCAAGCATCTAGTATAAGGCTCAACATAGGGCTCCATAAATTGATGGGGAAACAAAATAAAAAATGTGGCTCCAGTTTTGTTTTTCATTAACCTTCAGGAAAGATTGCACAGTGTACCTTCATAATGCCATTCATTTTTTAACTAGCTTCAATTCAGCTCAGAAATATGTATGGAAATATGCCTACTATGTGCCAGGTAATGTTGCACACAGAAGACACTAAAGAACGCACAAGAAAAAGAAGTGATTCTTGCTCTGAAGGAAATCCTGTGTAAATGGAGAAGGGGAAGAAAAAAGCAAAAGTAACTACAAAGTAATATGGCCATTGCTTGTGCAGAGAGTTTCTGAAAGCGCAGTGCAGGCATAGATGAAGGAGAGTTACTTCCACTTGGGGTAGGTGAGGTTGAGGGGAAGCACTAGAGCTGGGCTTTGAAGACTAGGCAGCACTTTGTTTGGGTCCAAATAGCAGGGAATTCCAGGCAAAAACAGCACCTTGGGAAGGGCATGGAGGCATGATCCTGCAGGAGCTGTTTGAGGCACCATAATCTGTGGATGTGCCTAGAGGTCAGAGTTCACCGGAAGCAGGCCTGCAAGGGGTTGGGCACTCTGCCTCAGAGGCCTAGGACTTAGGTTGGAATCGCAGGTCCTCCTATTTCTACCTGTGATAGGCTGAATAATGGCCCCCAAAGACATCCTCAGCCTAATCCCTGCACTAGAATCTGCAAAAAATAAATACCCCATATAGGGCCGGGCACGGTAGCTCACGCCTGTAATCCCAGCACTTTGGGAAGCCAAGGCAGGCGGATCATAAGGTCAGGAGTTTGAGACCAACCTGGCCAATATAGTGAAAACCTGTCTCTACTAAATACAAAAAAAAAAATTGCCGGGCATGGTGACATGTGCCTGTAGTCCAGGCTACTTGGGAGGCTGAGGCAGGAGACTCGCTTGAACCCAGGAGGTGGAGGTTGCAGTGAGCTGAGACCATGCCATTGCACTCCAGCCTGAGTGACAGATGAGACTCCATCTCAAAAAAAAAAAAAAAAAATCCCTGTATAGCAAAAGGCACTTTACATATGCAATTAATTTAATGGTCTTGAGATGGTGGGAGTATCTTGGACTATACAGGTGAGCCCTAAATAGAATGAGTGTTCTTGGAAGAGGGAGGTGGAGGAAGATTTGACTGCATAGAGAAGAAACGATGTAATGATAGAAGCAGAGATTGGAGTGATGTGCTTGGAAGATGGAGTTAAGGGCCACAAACCAAGGAATACAGACGGTCACTAGAAGCTGAAAACAGCAGGGAATAGAATTCTCCCCAGAGCCTCCGCAGGGAACCAGCCCTGCCAACATCTTGACTTTAACCTGCTAAGACTGATTTCAGGCTTTCTGACCTCCAGAATTGTAAGAGAACAAACATGTATGATTTCAAGCCACGTCATTTGTGGTGAAATGTGGTACAGAAGGAATAGGAAACTGACACACTTCTTTAAATGGCCTTTCACCGGGCACAGTGGCTCACGCCTATAATCCCAGCCCTTTGGGAGGCCGAGGCGGGCAGATCATCTGAGGTCAGGAGTTGAAGACCAGCCTGGCCAACATGGTGAAACCCCGTCTCTACTAAAAATACAAAATTAGCCGGGCATGGTGGCGCACGCCTGCAATACCGGCTACTCAGGAGACTGAGGCAGGAGAATCGCTTGAACCCGGGAGGCGGAGGTTGTAGTGAGCTGAGATCGTGCCATTGCACTCCAGCCTGGGCAACAAGAGTGAAACTCTGTCTCAAAAAAGAAGTAAGTAAGTAAATAAATAAATAAATAAATAAAATGGCCTTTCAACTTTATGCCACCTCTGTAAGCCTCAGTGTCCTCATGTGTGAAAATGGGGATAGATGGGAGTCATTATGCCTGAAGTGGCAACCTCATCGAGTAAACCTCCTTCTGGTAAGGACGGTGTACGTGTCCTGAACCATGGGCCTTAGCCTGCTCTGTGGCACATCATAAGGCCGAATTTATTTATGGAAGTAGATAAAGACGAAACAGGAGAGGTAATCACGGGTCAGATTTATGCTTTATTGAAAATGCTTGTTGACTTGTCTTTGTTTCTGGCTGAGCTACAAGTGTGGCGTGGAAAGGGCCTTATCTGTCTGCTTTATCACTCTCTCCTCAGTGCATAGCACGGCGCTCAGCATGTTAAGCCTTCTATAATTAATTGATCACTGATTAAATGCATGCTCTGTTCTATTTGGAGATCCCAAATCATGAAACGTACAGAAGGCCATTTGTAGAGAGAGAGAGAGATTACAGGTAGGGAGGCCAGTGTGGCCACCACAGTAATCTTCATGAGAGATGATTTTTCATATCTACTTAAAATCCTTCATGTTGCACTTTTCTGCTCATGCCCTTTCGTTCTGTTCTCAGAGCAAGAGAACAGCTGCAGATTGTCCTCAAATAGTCTCGTCTCTACCATTAATTTGTTCTTCAGCCTTCTCTTTCCAAGCAAAATGACCCAAATTATTTTGGCATTCCCTTGTTCAGAGTGCCGTATTGTAATGCCCTGCAGATGTTGCAAGCGGATGGCCCAGAGGACAAAGTGGGCTTGCACATGTGTTTTAAGTGATGGTGCGGACTCTTTTGTTTAACGTGAATTGTAAAACATAGCAACTTGAACACATGAGCTCATTTCCATGCTCTCTCACAATCCACCAAGATGTCAGGAAAGGAATGAAAGAAGGCATCGTTCACAAGGACTAAGATACTGGAAGAGGAGAATAGAGACAAGGGTTGCCGGCAAACTTGAGGAGTGAAAATACAGATGGGACAGGAGGAACCAGCATCACAGATCAGCAGTCCCATCGGGCAGCAAGGCAAGGAGGAGACTGATTGGCTTTGCTGATCCCAGACAGGGCTCAGCCATGAGAGGCTCCAGGTATTCCCAAATGCCACATGGAATGGATCCCCAGCCCTATGAGGGGGTTGGTCAATAGTTTGTATAAGAAATAGTTAGAATCCCTACCCCTCCTCCAGCCTATACAGCCAGGGAAATATTCCTCTTTGGTCCCTGCATACTGCTGGAGTTGTTGTTGTTCTTGTTGTTTTGTTTTTTGTGGTTTTTTTCGGAGTTTTGCTCTCATCACCCAGGTTGGAGTGCAATAGTGCGATCTCAGCTCACTGCATCCTCTACCTCCCGTGTTCAAGCGAATCTCCTGTCTCAGCCTCCCAAGTAGCTGGGATTACAAGCACCTGCCGCCACATCTAGCAAATTTTCGTGTTTTTGGTAGAGACAGGGTTTTGCCATGTTGACCAGGCTGGTCTCAAACTCCTGACCTCAGGTGATCCACCCACCTCAGCCTCCCCAAGTGCTGGGATTACAGGCATGAGCCACCGCACCCGGCTTGCTGGAGTTTTTTCTCTTGGACCCACAGCACCAGCGTGGCTCTGGACACACACACTTCATTGTGCACAGATGGAGTCGCAGCAGGGTGCTGGGGTGAAACCAAGGAGAGAACAGAAGGTGTACGCCCTGACAGGGGAGGCCCCTCAGCCCCTCCTCTACTCAGCGGTCAGAAGGCTTGAGGCCAGTTTCCTGTCCTCCAGACAAGAGATTGTATGATTCCCCTCTGGGGAAACAGCGCAGCCCAAGATTGTGATACTGATGCTTAGGATATGCCATGTGCTCATGTAAAGTTGTATTAAGTTATTACTCTTGGCTTCAACCCACCCTACTGGACCCTGCTCTGAGACAGTGGGGATGGGACTCTGTATTTCAGCATTACCAGTATCTTTTGGGGGTTTTACAGATGGAGCGCCATGGGGAGACTGAGGCCAGAGGGGAAGAAGAGACTTGCTCCTGCCTGTCTGCTTCCTGTTTTTTTGTCAGAATCAGCCCAGCATTGCAACCTCACCTGGTTGTGTTCTTGATTCTAGTTGCAGTCCATCCTCTCCCCAAACCCAGAACCAGTACTGGGGCAGCCCCTCCTGGGTCCCAGCACCATGGGGCTCCAAATTCTAATAATCCACACTCTTTCTCTGTGTTACCCCAGCCCTTGGATTGCAATTGACACTTGCAGTCGCCATTTGTGTGACATGTCAGCATTCCCCCTTTGCTCTTACAGCTCCCACGCCTGGCTAGCAGCTCTTTATGAAAGTTCCTCTAGCTGGGGTTTCTTGACTGGACCCCAACTTGCAGATGCAGTAGAAATCAGGGAGTGACTTCATCCTTTTTTTTTTTTTTTTTTTTTTTTTGAGACAGAGACTCACTCTGTCGCCCAGGTTGGAGTGCAGTGGCATGATCTCGGCTCACTGCAAGCTCCGCCTCCTGGGTTCATGCCGTTCTCCTGCCTCAGCTTCCTGAGTTGCTGGGACTACAGGCGCCCACCACCACGCCTGGCTAATGTTTTGTATTTTTAGTGGAGACAGGGTTTCACCGTGTTAGCCAGGATGGTTTCGATCTCCAGACCTCGTGATCCGCCTGCCTCAGCCTCCCAAAGTCCTGGGATTACAGGCTTATTAGACATTGGAGGAAAAGCTATGATAAAAAAGTCAGAGTTTAGTTTTGACAAAATGAAAAAAAAGAAATGGATAGGAAACAGACAAGACAGAGAAGAGCAGAAAACGTAAAAAAAAAAAAAAAAAAAAAACCCTGAAATTAATGGCCTCAGAAAGATGAAACAGCTATTTCACTCATAAAATATGAACAAGATCCTACATTTTAAAAAAAAGGCGGCTTTGAACAACAAGGAAGAGCTTTAGGAAATTAAAAGCGTGAGTGTTGACATTTTTTAAAATGGGTTAAAAATCAGAAGATGAAGTGGGGCAATTTACCATCTAGGTTCTTTCAGATGACTTTAGACTCATGAGAAATAAACAAAAACATACATTTATTGAGTGCAGTTGCTGGGCTATCGTTTCCCAACTTGATATTAGCCCATTTATTACTGATAAAAATCCACAAAGTTGGGCATTTTACATCTGTTGGATTAAACAACTAAGGCTGAGGGAGCCCTGCCTGATTTCACAGCTTCTGTTAGCCTCATCGCCTCTGAGAAAGAGAACCGTACGCCAGACGCAGTGGTCTGCCGCAAAGTTTCCAAGGGGCCATGAGGGGAGACAGCCTCTTCATTGTCTAGCTAATTGAAAAAAAGGAAGGTGCTCAAATGGAACTCAGCTGATATGAATAGTCCCAAGTGAGGACTCGGTCTTTCAGGCATGGACAGGGCCACCTGGCAGCTGACGACGTTAATAAAATTGTCAGGCGGCTATTAGAATAGCTTAAAATTATCCCATTTTTATAGGTACCTAAAAAAGCCGAACAGCACTTGTCTTTGCTCGTAAAACGAACATCTGTTAGCTCCCGGAAGACTGGTACCCATTGTAATGGCTGGCCCTTGGTACGTCGCTCAGCCGAGGATGCTCATAATGTAGTAGGGTTTTACCCCCTTCTTTAACATGGGCCCTGCAGTAGACATGCATATACTTGCTGTTTCTTTTTTCTCAATATTGTTTTTACTTTTCTCATTCCTTCCACTGAAAGACCATGAAATCAAACATTTGGATTCAACATGCACCTCTTTGAGCTCTAACCTACCATGTCTTGCTCTGTACTGGCCCTTTGCGGCTCTAGCTCACGCTCTCAGTGGCCATTTCAAGTAAACAACTAACTGGACATCATCAAGCAGCAGGTTCCAGGGTCGTTGTGCCTAACACTGCTTGGCACTCACCAAGGAATGAACACGTTCTCGTTGTATGTATAGTGGAAAAGGATCTTTGGGCTGAATTCTTTCTTGCATTCTGATAGATCAGCACAGTCTGAATGTTATGTCTTAGAAATGTCAACAGAAGGACCCAAGAAGCTTCAAACTTAAGCACGGATGATAATGATGATAAGAATAATTTGCAAGCAAGAACCATATGCCACCTCTCACCCTGAGTTGGTGTCAGCCAGCCTCTGTTAGCCTTAGTTTTTATATCTGTAAAGTGGGGATGAAAATCTCTGCCTTAGAGTGTTGGTGTCTGGATCATTTGAGATAATGTATGTAAAATATATGGATTGGTGTCTGGCACAGAGTAGGGGTTCGGGAAATGACTGTTCTTTAGTCTCCCCCTTGTCAGGGCTTGCACATCTAGGGACTTCTCTGCTACAGGTACAGACCCAACCTAGAGCCTGTGGGGACAGAAACAAGTATAAAACAGAACATTTTTCCTCAAGAAGCTTACTGTATCACACGTTTTAGTCTCCTAAAATTTCTCAAAGGTGGTTAAAACAGGTTTTGTGGGTGGGGAGGAAATAAAACATCAAAAGAAATTCTGAAGCCCAAGATTTCCTTGTACAAGGAAACAAAAGCGTGGACAGATTATTAAAGTTAGCAAGTGGTGGGAATGAAATAAGGGGTAGATTTGGTCCTCTTCATCCCTGTTCTATTCTGTTTATTTAGCAAATGTTAATTAAATGCCTACTATATGGTAGGCACATCAGAGGGGTGCATCACTACTGCATCTAAGTTGATTGCAAAAATGTACTGAAACAGCTTTCTAGATCATGTTGGCACTCCTGAGGCTTCAAACACCTCCTTGCAATCCCCACCTTGCAGGCCTGCAGCGTCTGTTGCATGGATCCATTGGAAGGAAGCTCACCAGGCAAGATAAGCTTCTCTTGTTCTGGGCAGCTTGAGCAAACCTTGCATCCTAAACCATTCTTTCTAACTTCCTCCGCCTTCTTTGAGTTTGGTCCTTGAGACCCTATAGCTGAGGCTGATGGGTTATACTGTGACCGTCCTTCAGGTAATTGGAGTCTACTATCAGGGCCTCCTGGGTGGCTTCCCTCCTCCATTCTGCATTCCTCCAGGTGAAGGATTCCAAGGTCACCGGGATCTTTATCTTAAGACAGCAGCACATTACAAAACCAACATCGGTGCAACATATTCATGTTTCCTTGTGCCATTTTCTAGCTGTGTGGTCTTCAGTCAGTAAATTAATCTGCGTTAGACTCCTCAAAAGGAAGTGTGGAGGTCACAGTTGTGTCCACATCCAGGTAGTTGGAGAGATCATTGATGTAATTCAAAAGAGTGCTGGCCAGGTGCAGTGTCTCAGGCCTGTAATCCTAGCACTTCGGGAGGCCAAGGCGGGTGGATCACCTGAGGTTAGGAGTTCGAGACCAGCCTGGCCAACACGGTGAAACCCCATCTCTACTAAAAATACAAAAATTAGCTGGGCGTGGTGGCAGGCGCCTTTAATCCCAGCTACTCGGGAGGCTGAGGCAGGAGAATCAGGAGGAGGAGGTTGCAGTGAGCCGAGGTCGTGCCGTTGCACTCCAGCCTGGGCAACAAGAGCGAAACTCCGTCTCAAAAAAAAAAGAGAAAAAAAATAAAAACAAGAATGGAGTAGGTGATCCAATTTGTCTATAAGTACAGCACTACCAGCTTGATATTGTCAGGTCTCGGGTTATGGATGGAGAGGCCAAAGTACAATTAGGTCAAGTCAGTCACCAAGACTGTCACATCTGTTAGTGTAAAGATGAGGAGTGAGACCAGATATCAGTGCCCTGTCCACATTGAATGACTGGATATAGAGTCAGGCTCTGCAGTTCCTGAGTCTCTGGTGTGTACTCGGTGGTACTTAATGGCCAGTCAATAAGATACTGTTCTTTTAGTGGCAAAGAAAATGACTAGATAACCAAATAATTGCATCGGAGTCCAGGGCATATCATGTAGGCTGCTGTTTCTCAAATTTGAATCTGCATGATAGTTCATCACACAGGGAGCTTTTAGATCCTGGTCCTCATCCCTGGAGACTCAGGCTCTGCAGGGACTGTGTGATAGGCCTTGTACTTATGAAGCTGATGCATGATCCTCATGGGACATAGTCCTCAGAGCACAACTATGCCTAGCTTCTAAATGCCTAAGTGAGCTGAATCTTGTAAGGTCAGAGAAAACAAGAGTGCTTAAAGGGGAAGGAAGTTTTCTGCCTAGTTGTTTTGTTTTCGTTTTAACTTATCAGGAAAATATAAAAACAGTATCATTAGAAGGCTTATCTGATGGCTAAAATAATTGCCTCAGCAAGAGTCTTTTCCAATAGGCAATGGTGTTTGCTAACTTTCAATGGGCACTCTTACGTTTCCAAGTTCTGTGCCAGATGTTATTTATATAGTCTCAGTTAGGAGAGCTTTTGGCTGCAAGTAACTGTGCTCTAAGCCATAAGGAGGTAGAGAGTCCATTGCCTTTGCAACAGCTCAGCAGTGTTTCCAAGGCCCCTGATTCTTTCCATCGTTTTTCCATTCTCAGCACATTGGATTTTTATCTTCATACTTCCCACTTCATAGTTGCAAGATGGCTACCATGGCCCCAGGTGTCTTGTCTTCAGAGTCCCAAACAGGAAGCAAGAAGCAAAGCTAAAATTCCTTCTTCTCAGAAGTCTCTGCCTTTTTATTCAGGATAGGAACCTCCAAAGCAGACTGCTTTTTACATCTCATAGTTTAGAAATTAGTCATAAACTGAACCCTAGACCCTGTTGCTGCTAATAGAGAAGGGGATTACCGTGGCTGGTTTATACAGATTATGAGTTATTCCCTGGGGATAGGAAGAGGCCCACCTTTCCTGAAATCAGCAATCTCCTGCTGTTGCCAAAACACAAACACATGGTTCTGTTAGCTGGTGAGAAGGGGGAAGATGTTTGGGTAGATATTAATAATGGTGAGAATCCCTCATGAAGCTCAGAAAGGAGAAATAATCTTCCGAGGACACACAGCCAGCAAAGACAGAATCAGTTTTCAAATTTAGGTTTGCCTCTGAAGCCCATATGCTTCCTATTTTACCATCCTGCATCTTAGACCACGCAGCCTTCTCATCAACCAGAGATGCTTTCTGTTCCAGCAAACCTCAGAAAAAGATCCGATCCCCTGCCCTCGTTTCACAGATGGGAAAATGATGGCCAGCATGGGGGAAGTGATTCACCTAAGTTCACTGGCCTATTTGGCAGGCTGTGAGCCTTGTCATCTTTCCTTTTGGCATTTAGTATTTTCTGCCCTGCTAATCGCTAGGCACGTTGGGGCTGCTTTTGTCTTGTGTATACTTGTCTGCTATCATTTTTTGCTTTAGCATCCCCATTGGTAAGTGCTCTTGCATGGATTCCCAGTAGGTAATGGGGCATCCACGGTAAATTAGGAAGGTAATTCGAGCTATTGCATTTTGATGCACCTCAGTGGTAGGATTGTGACTATGTTTTGCTGGTTCAACCCGAGGGACACATGAGCAGGAAGAAGGATAGAGAGCTCAGGGCTTGGACTGCCAAGGCAAGGGGCCATGATGGCACTCAAAGGCGATGAGCCAGGGGTTAGAGAGGGCTCGCCATTTCCACTCCTGAAAAACAAGCAAGATAACCTTTAAAGTCCCTTCCCAATTCTTTAGAGAGTGTCCTTTGATTAAGGTGTAAGCTGGTAGGAAAGATACTGAGGAAGGACAAAAGAGAGAATAATTAGAGAAAAAATGCTATTCCATGTGCAGGAAGTGAGATAAGGAAAGTGGTGAGTTGATGAGTTTCTCTCCTGTAAAAGATGAGATTGATGACATGAACTGCCTTTCAGGGTTGTTCTAAAGAAGAAGTGACTCCATACATGCACAATGTATAGATATAGAACAATGCCCGGCATATAGTAGACACTCAATAAGTGTTAAGTACTGAGAAGTAAAAATAAAATCCTAAGCCCCCCAACCAACCAGACCATCTCTTGGTCAAGGAGACCCCAGAGTAACCTTGACAACTAAGTTGTCGGCCATGATGGGATGGGGGTATCAGTGTCAGACATACCTCGTTGTACTCCCTCCGTTGCTAACCACCATTAGGCTTTCTTCTGCAAGGGATTAACATAAACCAGCCCTCTCAAAAGACTGATATCCACCAACCTACTGATGCTACCCCTCCTTTTTCACCTGATCAGAGACCACCCAACAGAGTGGTTCTGGCCAGTCTTTGGAGAGTGCACAGTAAGATTTTTTGTGTCCTTTGCTTCACCTTTTGGCATCAGAGGATCAAAACCTCCACCCTTGGATAATGCTAATTGTGCCATTTTTTGTACATGAGACACGTGAAGGGCCATGAAACTCAGTTGCACATGGGCACGTGTCTCCTTTTATAAATATTCATGACTCCTCCTATAGCTTATTGAATACGTATATTTGGTCACCCTGCTCAGCATAAATTTGTTTCCTTACTCCCTCTGGTGAAGAGTCTGTTGCTGGTTTCTGGCTGGAGTCTATAGCCCCCAGCCTGTTAGAATAACCACCCTGCAGGCTGCGACCTGTTATGAGAAATAAAGCTCTCCTTTCCAAATTTATGAACTTCATCATTCTTTAATTGACACTACTATATTATCCTTAATATTGGACGTTCTGTGAGATTTTACCCCGCCTCGCCCCCCCAACCTCTGCCAGGACCCACAGTTTGAAGAACAAAGTGGGTATGTCTACTTTGTGCAAGGATCTGTTGCTAGAACACCTTACTCATACTTTTTTTTTTTTCTTGTTTAATCTTTCCAACAGCCTGAGAGATCAATATTAATATTCTGATGTTGCAGAGCAGAAAATTTGGGGGACCCTGAAAGATTAAGCTGTTTGTTCAAGTCCAGAAAGTTGTTGGCACCAAAGCTGTCCTGTTTTTCTGTACAGGGACTCCACCTCTGCCTACAGCCGGCTGAGTGCTGTTCTAGGAGCAGGTGTGGTTTGTCATTTGGGAACCACTGTTTGCAACTCCTCCACTGCCTCCTGGGCCCTTTCTCTCCCTCCTTTCTTGCCTTTTGTTATTATGGTTTGTTCTGGCCAAGCGGCCAGACAGTCACTTTCTCTTTGTGCTGTCACCTTCCTTTAATGGGTTCCACATCTGGGCAGATGATTCTACCTTCCCTCTAAAGAGGGTGTAGAGGAGCCAGGGAACCTCAGACTCTGGGTGGAGTGGGTGTCACACTGATACAGGAGCATGTCAAGTCACCTTGACAGAGAAAGACAGCAAGAGGGGTTAAAGTTGGCACGCATCTTTGAGAGAGCCTCTGGACTGATTCTCATCCGAGTACCACCCACCGATGAAAGAGCTGTTCAGAATTTCTGTCCCCTGGGAAGATAAATCCAGTCGCCTTGGCTCTGTGTCTCCACTGCGTCACCTCACTGGCCCTTTGAGCTCCTTTCACGTGGTAATGCCGTTATCTTTGTGTGTGGACCACCTGCCTCAGAACCATTTGGGGCACCCTTGGGAAAGCAGATTTCCAAATCTAGCTCATCAGAGCTATGGGGGTTTTTATCCTTGGAATTCGCTTTTTTGGGGGGGGGCAGGGGGACAGAGTTTTGCTCTTGTTGCCCAGGCTGGAGTGCAGTGGTGCAATCTCGGCTCACCGCAACCTCCGCCTCCCAGGTTCAAGCGATTCTCCTGCCTCAGCCTTCCGAGTAGCTAGGGCTACAGGCATGCGCCACCATGCCTGGCTAATTTTGTATTTTTAGCAGAGATGGGATTTCTCCATGTGGGTCAGGCTGGTCTCGAACTCCCAACCTCAGGTGATCCGCCCGCCTCGGCCTCCTAAAGTACTGTGATTACAGGCATGAGCCACTGCGCCCCGGCCGGAATTCGCATTTTAAAGCAACTCCCTTGGTAATGCAGGTGCTGTCTTCAGGCCATGCTTTGAGAAATGCTGCAGTCAACTGTGAGCTGCAGAGGAGCATGTCTGTGACTCTCTCTTTGTATTCACAACCCCTCACCTTGTGTGTTTTTTTTAATCGAATGGTGGATTAATTGAGTATTTGATTAATTAGTGTACAAAGAGAACAGAAGGAAGTCCAGGAAATGGAAAGTTTTAGTTTCTCAAGAGTAAAGGAAAATAGAATAAATCAAACTTGCCCTGGAAGATCAGAACGACCTTTGCAGTTGATGGACTTGCGTTCTATGTTCTCACTCTGAACTCTTCCCGGCATCTGTCCAGCGCAGGCTCTCTGCTGAGCCATGTGAGAACACACGGATACTGCACTCTCTGAATCTTGTACACTATGGAAGTTTCATCACAAGCAAAACCCTTAGCCCAGGCACCTAGCTGAAATGTGAACAGATGCCCTTACTAGCCTTCTTCATCTGATAAATGCCTCCAAAGGCCCCAAGTCCAATATTCAATACTGTCTTTTCTCTGAAGCCTATTCTCGCGCCTCAAGCCACGTAAGGTCCATCTCTCTTTTACTTAAGTGTCATCTGGGCCGGGCGCGGTGGCTCACGCCTGTAATCCCAAAACTTTGGGAGGCCGAGGTGGGCGGATCACGAGGTCAGGAGATCGAGACCATCCTGGCTAACACGGTGAAACTCCGTCTCTACTAAAAATACAAAAAATTAGCCAGGCATGGTGGCCGGTGCCTGTAGTCCCAGCTGCTGGGGAGGCTGAGGCAGGAGAATGGTGTGAACCCGGGAGGCGGAGCTTGCAGTGAGCTGAGATCGCGCCATTGCACTCCAGCCTGGGTAACAGAGCGAGACTCCGTCTCAAAAAAAAAAAAAAGTGTCATCTGTGGCAAAAACAGGCCTCTTTAAGTGCCTGACATTGTACCTGTTTGTTCACGTGTACGTTTCCTTCATTAGACTAGAAACTCTTGAAGACAGGCTTTCCACTAATCCTCTGTAGAATTTTTTTCATATAAATATAGCTTTTTTCTCTATACAATTGTAAAACATGTTATCTTTTGTGGCTTCTTTCACATGACATAATGTTTTCAAGGTTTGTCCATGTTGTAGCATGTGTCTGTAGCATATTTTTTAGGGCCAAGTTAGACTCCCCTTTTTGGATATATACCACATTTTTTAATGTTTTCGTCAGTTGATAGATATTTGGGCAGTTTTCACTTTTTGACTTCCATGGATAATGTTGCTATGAGTATTTATGTACACAGTTTGTGTGGACATACATTTTCAGTTCTCTTGAGTATATTCCTAGGAGTGGGACTGCCAAGTAATATGTTGACTTCACGTTTACCATTTCGAGGAATTGCCAAACTATTTTCCAAATGGCTGCACCATTTGCAAGCCTGTATTTTACACTTAGCTGTTCATGTGCTAAGAATACCAATACGTACCAATACGTACCAATATGCTGTGTCTTCACTGAATGCCAGCTAACTAGACAGGTGAAACACAGGTGATGAATGTGGAGTCGAGACCTGCCGGAGCTTCCTGTCCCTGTAGCCTCTCTGAGCACCCATTCAGAAATAATGAGTGGATCCAGTATGCTGGGGGGAAACACAGGGGACCCGGGACTTACGGGTCTCCTAGGAACAGATGAAGTTGTTTAACCATGAGCTAAAGGCAGGATGGTATTTAATAGATAGATTTTCTTTTTTTTTTTTTTTTTTTTTGGAGATGGCGTCTCGCTCTGTTGCCCAGGCTGGAGTGCAGTGGCCGGATCTCAGCTCACTGCAAGCTCCGCCTCCTGGGTTCCCTCCATTCTCCTGCCTCAGCCTCCCAAGTAGCTGGGACTAGAGGCGCCGCCACCATGCCCGGCTAGTTTTTTGTATTTTTTTAGTAGAGACGGGGTTTCACTGTGTTAGCCGGGATGGTCTCGATCTCCTGACCTCGTGATCCGCCCGTCTCAGCCTCCCAAAGTGTTGGGATTACAGGCTTGAGCCACCGCACCCGGCCTTAATAGATTTTCATGTCTGGGACCTGCATCTTAATTAGAGATCAAATATCACTTGCATTTGTTTTTCTTTATTCTCAGTGACATGCCACAGAAGAGAAGCTTTATTTGAGAGGCTGTTTTGTGCAGCTTTCAGCTTGCTTCAGTCTGTTTGTCTACCTTGCCCAGTAGTCACGATGAAGATTCTGAATACCTCCAGTTTCTTCTTGGAGATCATACTTCTTATGCTGCAAATCACGGTGGTACTATGGGCGTGGGGTAGTAGTGGAATTTGCAGCAGAAGCAGTTTCATTGAAGACATGTTTTCTTTGAGGCTCAATCTTGAAGGACCAAGCTGAGCATATTACTGTCAGAAGGTCAAGGGACCCTCTCTTCTCTGTGGCAGACCTGCAGAATGGAGTCAGGTTTAATTCTCTTCCTCCTTCCTCCGTGCCCTAATTATCTTGAGTAAGCCTAATTGTCTTGAGTAAGCCATGAGTTCCATCTTGATGACATCAACACATTGCCTGATGGAAAGATGCTAAACAAAAGATTTAACATTTACACCTTCCTAATCCAGAAGATCTGTGTGCTAAAGAAATAGTACTAAACCATCTCAGTGTTTGGCAACCTTTCTGGATTTCAGACAATTCTCTGGGATGCCTCTTGCCTGGTTTCTTTACCAAGACAAACTACTTCTGCTGTCCGGAGATAAATTCAGTAGATAAACATGGGACAGAAAGGACCTTCTTTGCAGTACTTTTTCCCGGTGGGCTGTACTTTGCTTATAGCTTTTGTGGGACTTAGGGTTTTTTTGTTTGGTTTGGTTTTGCTTTTTTTTTTTTAGCTTTACCTAGAAAGTTTTGGCAGATCAGTGACTTCAGCCAACCAGGAAGAGTGAAGTGGTTTTCTCACACCGTGGGGGAGACTTGTTCCACTTTCTCACACTCATGTGGGAGTGGGAAAAGAGGGCTTACTCCACGCCTTCCGGGAGGAAAATCGTTGTCTGGTACCAGATGTGTTTTCGGAAAGGGGTGGGTTGGAGCGAATGGGAGAGCATGGGAAAGTGATGAGGGGTGAGACATTATGTGGCCCCAGGATTGAGTTGGACGTTTCTTTTGCTCAAGTAAACAAATTTTGCATCTGATCCTGTACTAAGAAACTTCTTAGAGAAGATTTTGTAAGATGACAAGAGGGTAAATAAAAAAATAGGTTGGAAAGGTGATAATATTGGTGGGTACCAGGAGTTAGGGATGTGGGGAGCCTGGCAAGGAAATGGGCTTGATTGATTGATTGATTGATTGATTGATTGACTGATTTTGAGATGGAGTCTCGCTCTGTTGCCCAGGCTGGAGTGCAATGTTGCAATCTCGGCTCACTGCAACCTCTGCCTCCTGGGTTCAAGCAGTTCTCCTGCCTCAGCTTCCTGAATATTAATCCCTCAGGAGTACTAATCCCTCCTGGGATTACAGGTGTGTGCCACCACACCCTGCTAATTTTTGTATTTTTAGTAGAGACAGGGTTTCACCATGTCAGTCAGGCTGATTTCGAACTCCTGACCTCATGATCCGCCCACCTCAGCCTCCTAAAGGGCTGGGATTATAGGTGTGAGCCACCGCGCCTGGCTGGACTTGATTTTTATAGAGGTGTAGATTTAAGGAGATTTTAGTGATGATGGCACAGTTCTCTATTTTGATTGCTTTGGTGGTTTCTTGAACACATACGATAAAATGGCATAGAACCATGAACAGATATTGTACCCATGACAGTTTCTTCATTTGGATATTGTACTAGAGTTATCTGAGACAACAACATTGGCGGAAACTGAGTAATAAGTACACAGGACCTCTCTGTATGTTTTTTGCAATTTCCTATGCATCTATTGTTATTTCAAAATAAAAAGTTATTTTTAAAACCTGGAATGGGGAAAGGAAATAGTAACACAAATAGGGAAAAAAAAAAAAAAAAAGAAATGATATGATGGACAATGTAGATAATGGCATAGCATTAAGCAGATATAACCTCTACTCGGCTCCTGACAAATAGTGACATTTAAAACAGGGCAACCACACTGCATCTAATGCAGTGGCCTTCATTAAGATTTTCCAAGAGGAAAATGTTTGCAACTCATGTCACAGACAATGGGCTAATCTCAAAATTATGTACAAAGAACCCCTAGAAATTAGTTTTTTTTTTTTTTTTTTTTTTTTTTTTTTTGAGACGGAGTCTCGCTCTGTCGCCCAGGCTGGAGTGCAGTGGCCGGATCTCAGCTCACTGCAAGCTCCACCTCCCGGGTTTACGCCATTCTCCCGCCTCAGCCTCCCGGGTAGCTGGGACTACAAGCGCCCGCCACCTCGCCCGGCTAGTTTTTTGTATTTTTAGTTGAGACGGGGTTTCACCGTGTTAGCCAGGATGGTCTCGATCTCCTGACCTCGTGATCCGCCCGTCTCGGCCTCCCAAAGTGCTGGGATTGCAGGCGTGAGCCACCGCGCCCGGCCGAAATTAGTATTTTAAAAGACCAGTAACCATGGCACAGAGTATCAACACATGGTTCACAGAGGAAGAAGTGCAAATTGTTGGTTTTTAACCACAGAAAGAGAAGCAACTTCTGTCTCACAAAAATAAAAAGAAAGGAATGCAAATGAAAACAATAGTGAGGGCTGGGCAGGGTGGCTCACTCCTGTAATCCCAGCACTTTGGGAGGCCAAGATGGGCAGATCACCTGAAGTCAGGAGTTGGAGACCAGCCTGACCAACATGATGAAACCCCGTCTCTACTAAAAATACAGAATTAACCGGGTGTGGTGGCACGTGCCTGTAATCCCAGCTACTCAGGAGGCTGAGGCAGGAGAATTGCTTGAACCCAGGAGGCAGAGGTTGCAGTGAGCCGAGATCACGCCATTTCTCTCCAGTCTAGGCAATAAGAGTGAAACTCTGTTTCAAAAAACAAAACAAAAAAAAAACAGTCACCCAAGCTGAAGTACAGTGACGCAGTCTTGGCTCACTGCAGCCTCTACCTCCCGGGCTCAAGCCATCCTCCCACCTCAGCCCCCCAAGTAACTGAGACTACAGGTGTGTGTCACCATGCCTGGCTAGTTTTTGTTCTTTTTTTTTTTTTTTTTGAGACAGAGTCTTGCTGTTGACCAGGCTGGAGTGCAGTGGCGCAATCTCAGCTCACTGCAACCTCCACCTCTTGGGTTCAAGTGATTCTCCTGCCTCAGCCTCCCAAGTAGCTAGGATGACAGGTGCATGCCACCATGTCAAGCTAATTTTTGTATTTTTAGTAGAGACAGGATTTCTCCATGTTGACCAGGCTGGTCTTGAACTCCTGACCTCGTGATCCACCACGCCTGGCCTTTTTTGTTTCTTTTTTAAAGACAAAGTCTCCCTATCTTGCCCAGGCTGCCCTGGAACTCCTGAACTTAAGCGACCCGCCCACCTCCACCTCCCAAAGTGCTGGGATTACAGGCGTGTGCCAGAGATACCATTTATTAACTCTCAGACTACTGAAAATCTGTAAGTTTGGTAACACATTCTGTTGGTGATGCTAGTGGGAGTGCAAATGAGCACGCCCCTGTGAACTGCTTTTCAGCCACAAAATGCCTGTGACAGAGGTGGCTGACTTCACCAGCACTTGTCTTGCCTTCCTCAGTAATGCAGTTACAGCTGGGAAGTAGCTCAGCAGCTAAGGCCTTGATATAGTTTGGATGTTTGTCACCTCCAAATCTCATGCTGAACTGTGATCCTCAGGGTTTCAGGTAGGGCCTGATGGGAGGTGTTTGGGTTTTGGGGGCGGATCCCTCATGAACGGCTCAGTGCCATCCCCGTGGTAATGAGTGACTTCTTGCTCCGAGTTCACGTGAGAGCTAGTTGTTTAAAGAAACTAGCACCCGCCCTTTCTCTCTCCTGCTCCTGTTCTTGCCATGTGACTTGCCTGTTCTCCCTTTGCCTTCTGCCATGATTGGAAGCTGCCTAAGGCCCTCACCAGAAATCGATGCAGGCACTATGCTTTGTATATAGTCTGCAAAGCTATGAGCCAGAATAAACCTCTTTTCTTTATACATTACCCATTCTCAGGTATTCCTTTATAGCAATGTGGACTAACACAGAGCTGCACCTCCCAGCTTCCCTTGCAGACATTGCTAGTACTCTGCATTAGGAAGACTGTGAGTGGAAAAAAAGTGGTATAAGTACATGTGTTTGCAAAAGATGGCCACAAGTTTGTCCCCTGCCTACATTGGTTCCTTTCACTAAGACGGTGTAGCTCCTCCCATTAAGAGGAGGCATCTGTCTCCACTTCCTGAATCTGGGCCGATCCTGTCATTTGTTTTGGCCAATGTAATGATGTAAGCATGACACAAGCAGAGACCTGGAAAGTACTTGAGCACTGGGGCTCCCCCTGCCACTCTGGGAGCCGTTCTGCCCTCTTGTGAACAAATCCAGGCTAGCCTGTTGGAGGATGAACGCCCATGTGGAGCGAGGCCCTATCATCCAAGCTATCCTGTGCTAGCAGGCAACGCCACCCTATAGGAGCCAGTCCAGCTGATCCAACAGCTGTATTTACGACTGCAGAGGCATGAGCACCCTAGCCCAAACCAGGACAGCCCAGCTGTGTCAGGCCAGCTTGCCTACTTGCATTTTAAGCCACTACATTTGAGGATTACTTGTTACACAGCAATGCTAACTGAAACAGTGTGCTACTTCTTTGAGAAGGTTTTTAAGAGCCACGTATTTCTTCACTGTGTTCTCTTTTTACTGTCCTATAGTCATTCCTGAAATAACCCATAGTTCCCAGCCAGTGGGACATCTCATTTTGCAACCAGGCAACAGTGCCAAAAAACACTCATCCAGGCTCGTCTTCGGCAAGCGCTGGGGACTGAAAATCGGTGCCCTGGCCTCAAGGAACTCATCTGCCAGCAAACACGGACACATGTAAACAACACAATACAATTACTATTTATTTTTATTATTAATAGATACATCGATTTCAGGCATTGATCAGTGCAATGAGAATACAGCTAGAAGCTTGTTGGAAGTGAGCTGGTGGGAATCAGTTCACGGAGCCACTCCACACTTTCTTTTTACAGTGAAGGAAGAGAGGCCCACACAGAAGTTCCAAAACAGCAGCTCGTGTTTTGCACAGGAATCCCATGAATTTCTGTCAGATCATGTCTCATAGAGCATTACTAAAACCAGGACAGAAAGACGCAGAAAGCTTCCGGGAGTCAGGCAGAGCAGACTGGGATTAGGATTCAGATGTGAACAGAAAGCAGCTGCGAGCCGATGTGGCTCAGCTGAACGCCCAGGTGGGCAGTGGGGGCAGGTGGTGGTGGGGAAGTAGGTTAGAGATGGCCCAGCTCAGCACCGCTGTGTTCTGCAGAGAGTTCAGAGTCCCCTCCCGTGCTTGTCAGAGAGCAGAAACGTGCTGTCTCCCTGAAGGATTGTGGGATTCGGGGAACAGCCACCCCCATGCATCTCAGGTACAGGATGGTTTAAGAAGCACTGAGGCCAGACACAGTGACTCCTGCCTGTAATCCCAGCACTTTGGGAGGCTGAGGTGTGAGGATTACTTTAGCCCAGGGTTTCAAAATGAGCCTGGGCAACGTAGTGAAACCCCCCCCCCATCAATACAGAAAATAAAAAATTAGCCAGGCATGGTGGCACACATCTGTAGTCCCAATTTCTCAGGAGGCTGAGCGATACAAAAAGTAGAAAATTCGCCAGGCGTGGCAGCACAGGCCTGTAGCCCCAGCTGCTTGGGAGGCTGAGGAGGGAGGATTGCTTGACCTCAGGAGATCGAGGCTGCAGTGAGCTCTGATCACACCACTGCACTCCAGCCTGGGTGACAGAGTGAGACCCTGTCTCAAAAGAAAAAAAGAAAAACCACTGAAACAGACAAACAGCCTCTTAGCTTCTCAGCAAGAGGAAGCCAGGGAGTACAAACTTTTTAATCCTAAAGAAAAGAAAGTGCTACTTCAACTAAGTATCAAGAAGAGACAAATTCCCCTGTGCTTAAGAACACGACTTGGAAATGTTCTCTTTTTACCCAGCGTCATAAACAGAATGTGGGCGGGTGATGCGGTCATGTAGATCAGGCCTCTCCAAGAATGAATTGTTTTCTTTCTCTCTTTTTTTTTTTTTTGCCTTGTTTTTCACTTCTAAAATACTACGTTTCCTCTTTTGGTTAAATGACAGACTTGCTTGAGTAGAGCAGTTAAGGATGTAAAAATAGTGATTTCAAAGAAAGCTGGGAGAGAATCATCATTTACGTGTTTTTGTGTTTTTAATTTGGGAAGAAGCTCCCAGTGCGGGTGGGGAGCGTCTGGAGCCTCAGACAGAACCTGGGTGTCTTTGGGAGCCAGTGCAGGCGCTGGTGCTTTATTTTATGGGGACCTGTGGCCTGAGATGGGTTTTTAAAGGTAACAGTGCCCCCTTCTGGTGCAAATGAATAAAGAGTTGAGGTTTTTCTAAGTATAACTTAGAAATTCCCGTGGCAGGGTGGAGCTTTTAAACTGGGGCAGAAATTATGCTTTGGCTGTGCCTCCTCACCACCCGACCCCCACCCCTGGGGAGCCCCCCCTGAGTCTCCTTTGAGACAAGCTCCTCTCTGGGGCATATGTGACCCCCGCACCCCACTCCCCACAAAAACACACACACACACACACACACACACACACACACACACGGGCAGCTCAGGGACCTGCAGAATTGCCAGATATCGTTGCAGTGAGTCAGGATTCCTCTGTCTTGTCTTGGATCTTCATTCTTCAGCTTGAGTATATCCATGAGATTTTTTTTTTTTTTTTTAATCTGCGGAAAACCAGAGTGCTCTGTGGAATCAAACTGCCTGTGAAAGTGTTTCTTTTCTTTTCCTTTGCCTAAAACAGATTCCAACTAGCTGTCTTGTTTTAGGTAAGTTCCAGCTGGCTGACTTCCATCCGGTCAGCTAGTGTACAGTCATATGTGCATACATCCAGGGGCACGAACATCTAGGATGTTGGTCCCTGGATGTGCGGGTCCCTGGATATATGTACACATGACCGTCTTTTTCGACATACATCAGGATGTGATCAGAATCGACACTTAAACCCCCACAGTCAGTACCACACCCCTTTCTCTGCCCCACTCTAATCCCCGACCAAGCTGAATCCTGGTTCCCATTGCCTTGAGAAGAGAGGGAGCCTCAGATCCCAGAAAAGTCAGTAGGGGTTGGAGTGATCTAATGACAGCAAGGAAGGTAAATTTGGGGCCTCACCCAGTTCTCCTTGTAATCTTCAGACCAGTCCTGCTCACTGCAGTTCAACTTTGTAGCCTGATTTTTTCCAGATGAAGCTGCTCTTGTTGACCCAGATCTCCCCCTTCTTCTTTAAGGTGTGCTGTATCTGTGGGATGCGGACATAGGGCAGGACTGAGCCAGTTTCTTGCCGTGCGTTCCCCTTCCTAAGAGCTTCTTACTTGGGGTCCGTGGGTGGATTCCAGAGCTTCTCAGACTCTCTCAAAAGTTGTATACAAAATTCTCTGTGCAGCCGGGCACGGTGGCTCACGCCTGTAATCCCAGCACTTTGGGAGGCTGAGGCAGGCGGATCACAAGGTCAGGAGTTCGAGACCATCCTGGCCCATATGGTGAAACCCCGTCTCTACTAGAGATACAAAAATTAGCCGGGCATGGTGGCGGGTGCCTATATTCCCAGCTACTCAGAAGGCTGAGGCAGGAGAATCGCTTGAACCCAGCGAGTCAAGATCGCACCACTGCACTCCAGCCTGAGCGACAGAGTAAGACTGTCTCAAAAAAAAAAAATTCTTTGTGCATTATATGTATGTTTTTGTAGCTCTACTCCACCGAGTTCAGCCCTCTTTATTGGGCAACTTTCCTAGAGGCTAGAGTGCGTCTTTAGTACTTGTTGGGTGATGATGGGACAGAGAGCGGTGTGGAGGGGTTGAGGGATATAAGCTTGTAACCACTTCCCAGTTTTTCATCCTCTAGTAGCTTTTCTTAGTCATCCAGAGTTAGCTTTCCAGTGGTCAGGTGTACGGCCCTGGAATTATCAGTTAATACATGTTCACAGTTAAGGGGAATTTGTAGGCAAAAAAAAAAAAAAAAAGCCACTTGCTGCTTCCCAGAGCTGAGGATTTTCATCAGCTCTTCGGAATTATTCACACTCCTCGTCCCTTTTTTAACGTAGATAACAAAGAGTTGGTAGCAATATAAGAGTGTGTGTTTGCCTTTTAAGGCTATAGTCAACGTATAAAAAGAAAATGATGTGTCCCCTTGGGTACTTACTACCCTCTAGTAAACAGGGGACAGAGGTGCTTAAATAGGAGGAAGTGGGCCGGGCACGGTGGCTCACACCGGTAATCACAGCACTTTGGGAGGCCGAGGGGGGCGCATCGTGAGATCAAGAGATTGAGGCCATCCTGGCCAACATGGTGAGACCCTGTCTCCACTAAAAATAAAGAAATTAGCCAGGCGTGGTGGTACGTGCCTGTAGTCCCAGCTACTCGGGAGGCTGAGGTGGGAGAATCACTTGAACCCGGAAGGCGGAAGTTGCAGTGAGCGGAGATGGCGCCTCTGCACTCCAGCCTCACGACAGAGCGAGACTCTGTCTCAAAAATAATAATAATAATAATAATAAGAGAAAGTAGGGGAGACTTCCACCCCATCATCTTGGTCCATCCTCAGTAGTCTGATGAGATGCAGGATCAGCTATATAATTTGTGAGGCCTGGTGCACCATGAAAGGTGGGGCTTCCTTTAAAAAAAAAAAGTGTTAGGAATTTCAGAATGGTGACAGCAAGCCACTAAACCAAGCATAGGGTCTTTGTTGGCACAAGGCCCTTTAGATCCTGTGTCCCTGAAGCTGGCCCTGGTGAGACATAGGGATGTGGGCCTCTCCCCACATTCCCACACCATTTCAGCCCTCTGGATGTCTTGCCTGCCTTCATCACCGCAGTCACACATCTGCTTTGCCTGCTTTGTGCTTCCTGTTCCCCCGCCTTTAAGCCTCTCTCCCCAGATAGCCCTAGCGCTCCCTGCTTCATTTCCTGCAGGTTTCTGCCCAGAGCTCACCTTAGCAGAGGGTCCTCCCCCATCAGTCTTCTCTCAAACAGCATCCCTCACACCCTCCCTGCGTCCTCTACAACAAACACTCAGCTTTCACAATGGATTTATCTGTTTACCATTTATCGCTCTTCTCACGCTGGTAAAGCGCACGCTCTTAGAGGGCCTGGGTAAGGTGGCGTTGCTCACTCCCAGACTCTCTGAGGCTGACAAGGTGCCGGGTGCCAGGCTGATGCTGTATGTGTGGAATACACAGGTAGGAGTGTTCTTTACTAACTGGGGAAGGCAAGCCAAAGGGTGAGGCGCCAAGGGGAGGGCAAGGGGTGACTCTGGACTCGTCACCTCTCGTCCTGATCTTGTCCGGCAGGAGCATCATCTTCCTGCCAGCGTTCATCGTTCTGGATGCCTTTCGTAAGATCCAGGGCACTGACCACGGAACCTTCCATGCACCGCCTTTGGGCAGATAAAGTCCAGGGACTGCCGCCTCCCCTACCTGAGTTCTTCAGTGTATAAAATATGAGGGGGTTTCTGGGGCAGCTTTTCTGGCTCTTTTCTCGTTGAATGTGTTGTTGATGAGTCCAGAGTTCTTGTTTAGCTCCAGTGTTCTGGGAAAGATCGTCCTGGCTGTCTATTTTCTGCTCCCTGTGAAAATTAGTTCATTTGTTCAACAAATACGTATCACGTGCCGATCATGTGTCAGGTACTCGTCCAGGCCCTCAGAATACAGTAGCAACACACAGCAAGCACACCCTCCGGAGTTTACCTTTTCATGGATGTCTGCAGGGATGAACAATTTGTCATGGATAGATTTGCTGCTGTCTTTCTAGGTCTCTCTGCATCAGTTTGCACTGGAAAAGCCACTCGTAATGCTGTAAAAGGAGTATTTGGAGCAAAAGTCTAGAGACCTGCATTAAAATCGAGGTTTCAAGGCCTCAGCACCAACAAGGGTGGCTTTGGGGTCAAGAGCTTGTGGTCTGGCATCACATCATGCAGGATTCATTCTTTTTTGTTGTTTTTTTTTATTTTTTATTGATTTATTTTTTTTTTTTTTTAGCTACACCTGCTGAAATGGGAGGGGTTCATTCTTGGCTCTACTGTTTTCTGAGAACTTGAACAAATGACCTGCTCAGTATCAATTTGTTTTTGTTTCCAATAGCAAAATAGGGATAGGAACATTACCTGCCTGCGCGGAGATCCTTTATCTAAAGCACTGAGCACAGTGCCTGGTTCGTGCTGTTCACGCAGGGCTGTGTGTTCACGTTATTGACAGCCTCAGTGAGCTAAGGTCACTGTCTTTGGGCCTTGGCTCTCCCCTTCTGTCAAATGAAGTGGTTGTTTCAGCCCTTTATAGGTCTGTGTTTCTGATTCACTTTAATAGTACTGAAACTCGTGACTGTCTCTCCTCCACATGTAGACTAGGCGACTGAAAGAAGGCTATGTGAGATATATGTACACGTAGTTGTCCCTTGACATCCACAGGGGGCTAGTTCCAGGAACCCTGTGGATCCCAAAATGTGGCAATGCTCAAGTTCCTTGTATTAAATGGTGTCGTGTTTACATATAATCTGTGCACATCTCCTGCATACTTTCAATCATCTCTAAATTACTTATAATACTTAGTACCATGTAAATAGTTGTTATACTGTGTTAATTTTTTAATTTTTTATTACTTTTGTTTACTTTTATTTTTATTGTTTTTTTCTTAGAATATTTTTGATCCACATTTGGATGAAGTCGCAAATGTAGAACCTGCAGATACAGAAGGCTGGCTGTATACACCTATGATACATATGTGTGTGCATATGTCTATATATACACATATATACACACATATGTAGGCATAACTATGCGTCATTTGTGTGTGTGTGTGGACACACATAGACCAGCCAACTGAAAGAAGGCTATGTGAGATATATACACACACAGTCGTCCCTCAGTATCCACAGGAGACTATTCGCATAAACATATATGCAGTCTGTGATACTTAATGATGGGGATATGTTCTGGGAAATGCATCATTAGGTGATCGCATCATTGTGCAAACATCACAGAGTGTACTTATACAAACATAGATTGTATAGCTTCCTACACAGCTAGGCTCTATGGTATAGCCTGTTGCTTCTAGGCTACAACCTGTACAGCCTGTCACTATACTGAATACTGTAGGCAGTTGTAACAAAATGGTAAGCGTTTGTGTAGCTCAACATAGAAAAGGTACAGTAAAAATAGAGTGTCATAATCTTATGGGTCCACAACACTATACTGTCTGTTGTCACCAGTGTGGCACATGACTCTGTGTGTGTGTGTGTGTGTGTGTGTACATCAGCTCTTAAGTCTCCAGAGCTTTCTGTGTCTGTCATTGCAGTCTCTCAGCCAACATTCCCATCTCTGAGAGATGCTGCTTTGTCACATGCGGGAGCGTTCCGGGATTAGAAAAATGAACTCATGTCTCTTCCAACTCAAGGGTTCTATCAGTCCTGTTGCAATCCAGACAGATTTTACTTAATTTCCTCTCTTGCACGTGTCCGTTTTGTTTGTGTATTGGAGAGAGTTGTATCTCGCTGCCTCCTGGATCTACTTGTCAACACTCTTTTCAGGCAGAGTGTGTTCTTGCTGCTGCTGGTCTCCATCATTCTGGATATGCCGTTTGTAAGATTCAGGACCCTGGCCATACAACAATCTGGAACAGGAACCAAAAAGTGTTTGAGTTGCTGTATGCTCCATAATGCACGGATTTCACAAGGTTTAGCCCATTCAGCTCACAGAGGAATCTCAGCCAGAATTTAGACATGGGTAGCTTTTCTTATTACCTTGAAATTAGTCTCGATTACCCTTAAATTATTGAAGATTGACCACCATGCAAAGTGGTTTCTCCTTTCATTAATCTTACTAACTGGCGGCATTGTTACAAATCTTTTTTCCTAGCCAGCACAAGGTTCCTTTTCTGCAACAGGGATTCTCCCGCAGTGCCTTTCTTTTCCATTCCTTACTTTTGAGTGGTTTGATTAATAGTCACACCCGTACACATCCCGACAGCCATCCTTCCACTTGTGTATCCCCAGCAAAACCATCTAGGTGGAAGAATTGCATCTTCTGGGATCCTCGGGCATTAGGCACCTCCTTTTGCATAAACCTGGGTTAGAGTGATGTCACACATCTGGTTCAGGCGTTTAAAAAACAGTATGAAAAAAACAGTGAATGTGTTTGCTTATTATAGAGTACCTTGTGAGCATCACAGGGTACGTCGAAGACAAGAGAAAATTAAGGGGAAAGAGAAGAATCTCTTACTACCTGAAGATCACCATTATTTTATTATGTTATGTTATGTTATGTTATGTTATTTGAGATGGAATTTCACTATTGTCGCCTGGGCTGAAGTGTAGTGGTGTGATCTCTGCTCACTGCAACTTCCACCTTCCGTATTTAAGTGATTCTCCTGCCTCAGCCTCACGAGTAGCTGGGATTACAGGGGCCCACCACCACTCCCGGCTAAATTTTTGTATTTTAGTAGAGATGGGGCTGCACCGTGTTGGCCAGGCTTTTCTCGAACTCCTGACCTCAAGTGATCTTCCCGCCTCAGCCTCCCAAAGTGCTGGGATTACAGGCATAAGCCACTGTGCCTGGCCCACCATTATTTGATTAGTTACTTGCAATCTACTTTTCTGTGTGTTTTTTAAGACAGTTGTTTTCCTCCTATATGTAATTCTGACTTCTGCCTTTTATTTTCACTTAACATTATGGATCTTTATAACTATTGCTTTCACTGGCTGGGTAATGTTCCATCTAGTGATAAATCATAATTTTTTGAAAGACATTCTCCTATTTTGGGCCAGTTAGGATGTTTCTGGTATTTTGAAGATTTAATTAAAGACTGTTGAATTTCTTTGGCATACAACATTCCCTATTTCAGATTCATTTTTAACATAAATTAGCATAGTATGATTTCTGGGTCAAAGGATTTGAATTCTCTTAAGATTCTTTTTTTTTTTTTTTTTTTTTTTTTTTGAGACGGAGCCTCACTCTGCTGCCCAGGTTGGAGTGCAGTGGCCGGATCTCGGCTCACTGCAAGCTCTGCCTCCCGGGTTTAGGCCATTCTCCTGCCTCAGCCTCCCGAGTAGCTGGGATTACAGGCGCCCGCCACCTCACCCGGCTAGTTTTTTGCATTTTTTAGTAGAGACGGGGTTTCACCGTGTTTGCCAGGATGGTCTCAATCTCCTGACCTCGTGATCCGCCTGTCTCGGCCTCCCAAAGTGCTGGGATTACAGGCTTGAGCCACCACGCCCGGCCTCTCTTAAGATTCTTAATCTATATTGTCAATTTCCTTCCTAAGAGGCAAGTGTCTCTTTATACTGCAACCAAAATGTCAGAGAGCCTTGTCAGAGGTAAATTTAATATTTTAGCTCATAATGAAGTTCTATGACATTAATTTTTTACAGGACTTTTTTAAGAATAAGGAAAAGAACATGGCTTTACAAAAAGCAACTGTGTGATCAACCCACAAGTAAACAGTTCCCTTTCCTGGGCTTCAGGTACAATAAAGAGATGAGACAAGATGATATACTGCAGTCCCATCTACTTGTGGGGGGGGTAGCCATTGCAGTTAGACAGTTTGACAAAAGCCATCTCTAGCTGTGGAATCAAAGGAGGAAAGGCTGGGTACTAAGTAGAAAAATGACATTTCGTTTCATGGAAAACAAGCAACCTTGACATTACTCAGATTTGTCTTACCAGGATGGAGTGAGCAGAAACTGCCTTGCCAGAGACACAGTTCACAGTGGAGGCAGTCAGAGATAAGAAGACAGACTAGGGCCGTGCATAGCTGAATGCATCCCTTCTACCAAGTCCTTTTCCAGGGTAAAGCTCTCCATCGCTGTCATAGGGTCTGCAAACATCACAGCTGCTGGGGTGAGGAAGGGTCCATTCTCTAGACTGGATCATGAGGTCAATCCCACTGTTGTACTTCTTAGGTCACCTAAAATCCATAGAGTATTTGGGAACTATGATTACAGAGCTAGACGTGCCCTGGAGTTTATGATGCAAAACCGAATCCCCCTTCACTCTGAGTAACAACACAGAAAACCTCTTTAAATGCCAGGGAAATACCACCCTTGTTGTCTGTATCAGACTCTTCAAGTATTCTTAACAGTGTAAAGGATACTCAATAAATATTACCACATGGGGTATTAAGCTTCCAGATTACCCCACCTCAAGGCATAAGGCAGTACACACATAGGTACAACTCATGTGGGTGGCCTCAGCAACATGAAGAAATAGCAGCAGTAAAAGCTGCGTGTGAAGATACCTTGAGTACAGCTGCCACATGTGGAAACATCTGTCCAAATGGGAGGAAAGTCTGGCTGCCCCAGTTTGGTCTCATCAGTCATTTAATGGCCCATCAGTAAAACAGGAAGAAAATCACTATGTGTGTGATGGATTGCCTGACAATACAGAACTATATCGGCACCCACCGCCTTGAATTGGGTTCGTTTGTATATCTGTTTGCCTTCTCTCAAGAACAGGGACCATTTGCCAGTCATCGGAGAGCCTGGGACATGTAGCACAGACTTCAGAACCAAAAGCTAAGCCAGGCCGGGTGCAGTAGCTCCCTCCTGGTAATCCCAGCACTTTGGGCAGCCAAGGTGGGCGGATTGCTTGAGCTCAGGAGTTCAAGACCAGCCTGGGCAAGTCAGTGAAACTCTGTCTCAACAGCAACAAAGAAATACAAAAAATTAGCCAGGCATGGTGGTATGCACCTGTAGTCACAGCTAGTCAGGAGGCTGAGGTGAGAGGATCGTTTGAGCCTGGGAGGCCAAGCTTGCAGTGAGCCAAGATTGCACAATTGCACCCCAGCCTACCCTCCTGGAGCCAGACCCTGTCTCAGAAACAAAACAAAAAGCAACAAGCCAGTTTCTAGCCTCTGTGGGCTTTGGTATTTGCTTACCAGTAAAATGTGGGTAATGCTACTTACCAGCAGAGTTGATGGAGTATAGCAGTCATTAGCACATCCTCTGGAGACGGGCAACCTGGGTTCCAACTGTACCTCCACCTTTTGCTAGCACAGAGACACAAGCCAATTGGTAGAGGTCTTCTCTCTATGGCTGAATTTCCTCATCTGTACAGTTCCTAACTCCTATCATTATTGATTAAATCAGTAAATACGTATAAAATGCTTAGAGGAGACCTGGGACCTAGTAGGCACATTATTCGAATTTGCTGTCATCACCACTACCCCCTTACAAGGTGGCTGCGGGGATTAAGACTTGCATCTTTAGACTGCTTCTTGCATGGTCGGTGCTTAATAAATGTAGTTACTATGATTGTGTTTACATCCTTAACTCCCAGTACATTGCTTGCTTATGGTAGTTTATTAAGTAGAATAATGAGCTCATTTCTCAGGTTTATTCTCTAATCTGTTAGGTAGGTGCTGGAATATTGATTTGGTTTTATTATTGTACTCACACATTCTTGTTCTTTAGGTTTCCAATGTAGATCAAAGCAAGGTCAGAGATGAGGGCTCGAAGGGGAGCGGCGAGACTTTTTCCCAAATGCCAAATTGTCATAGCTCGGTGAAGCCCAGGTAAACATGCATCGCTCACTTTTCCTTCACTCGCTGTGATTCATTTCTGTCTAAATGAAAGCAGACGAGAGAGATTTTAAATTGCCCAATTAGGTTTGGGCAAAACGCAGATCATTTATAAAAACACAGAACATTTATAAAATCTTGGGCACAATGGCACACACCTGTAATCCCAGCACTTTCAGAGGCCAAGGTGGGAGGATCACTTGAGCCCAGGAGTTTGAGACCAGATTGGGCAGTATATCTAGACCCTCTCTCTACCAAAACGTTTAAAAATTAGCTGGGTGTGGTGGCATGCACCTGTAGTCCCAGCTACTTGGGAGGCTGGGGTGGGAGGATCACTTGAGCCCAGGGCTTTGAGATTGCAGTGAGGTATAATTGTGCTTTGCTCTCCAGGCTGGGTGACAGGGCAAGACCCTGTCTCTTAAAAAAAAAAAAACCTCCCTCTTTCCATAGAGGTGTATCTATTAAACATGGCACCATTTCATCCTTGCAATGGAATGTGTGCTTGGGACCTCCAAAACCATTGTTTTTGTTGCATTGCCTCCATTTTGCAGATGAGACAGATGAGATGGGGAGAGGGTGCCTTGGATCAGGTTGAGGGAGAGTTTTGATGAGGCCAGTGGTTCTCAACAGGTGGCCCTGGGACCAGCAGCATCAGCATCACTTGGAAACTTGTTGGCATTCAAAGTCTTGGGGTGCGCCCCAGGCCTACTGAATCAGTAACCCTGGGGGTGGCGCCGTCAGTGATTATAATGCATGGGAAAATTTGAAACTCACTGGGTTAGGTGGATCGTTTGAGGCAGGTGATGTCTTTTGGAAAGACAGCCTAAGGCCCGATATACCTGTTCTTTTCCTCACTCCCCAGGCAAATATATACCTGTGACCACACAATCAGAGCGGTAAATTGAAGCCAATTAGCAGCTAAGTAACTGCCAGCACTTGTCACCAGGGTAGTTGTTAGTAATTAGCACTAATGACTCTAGAGAGGAAAACAGTTGTGGTTCAAAGACATCCCCACCATTTGAATTCACTCTGGGTTTTTTCCCACACTTCCCTGTCATATTTTCCTTTTGCATGCAGGCACCATCGCAGTTGGATGGATGCTTCTCTGGAGACAAATGTCACGTGAAATAATAATAGGCGATGAGTTTTTTAATGCTTGCCAGGATGAGCTTGTTCTGTTGGGGTATGTATGAAAGTTGCCAATCAACCTTTTGGATACACCCACATAATTCCGACAGGATGTCATGGATGTACGTTGTAACTTTCTCCAGGGAGCAAAAAGTGATTTATGAGCGTAACGAATTGTTGGATGAGATCACCACATGACAGTTCTCTGCATTTGGTGAGAGTGGTGCGAGAAAGAAGAGAAACCAAGAGAAGAGAATTTTCACATAGAAAGTCAAATAGGTGCACTTCAGTGTTGAGTTACCAAATGTAGGCTTTAGAAAACCCTTTTAAAAAAATTGTAAGGGTGTAGTTAACATGACCCTCTTACCTGCTTACCCATGAGTGTAGTGTGCATTGGAAGAGGAGAAAGGCTGCCTTGGACCCATGTGCTCCTTAAAGTTGGCAGTGATTGTATTTTTTTTGTTTGTTTGTTTGCTTGTTTGTTTGTTTTTGAGATGGAGTCTTGCTCTGCCGCCCAGGCTGGAGTGCAGTGGCGCGATCTTGGCTCGCTGCAAGCTCCGCCTCCCGGGTTCACGCCATTCTCCTGCCTCAACCTCCCGAGTAGCTGGGACTACAGGCGCCCGCCACCACGCCCAGCTAATTATTTTTGTATTTTAGTAGAGACGGGGTTTCACCATATTAGCCAGGCTGGTCTCGATCTCCTGACCTCTTGATCCGCCCGTCTCAGCCTCCCAAAGTGCTGGGATTACAGGTGTGAGCCACCGCGCCCGGCCCAGTGATTGTATTTTACTCATTCCCAGTGCCCTCCAGTGGCCCCTGTGCCTTGCCCAGGGTGACACCCACCAGTAGAGTCTTCAGAATGTCAGATTAAACTGAGCAGAGTTGGATCCAGCACCACCTGGTTTTGGCTGTGTGAAATTCTCTTGTTCGGTGTAGATCCCATGTGCTCCACTGTGATCAAAGCTCATCTCTGTGAAAGTTTTTGAGGCTGGCAGATGTTTAGTTGTGCGAGGTCTTGTTAATTAGGAGAGGGAGCACATTATCAAAGGGAAGCATGGCTGTTTCAGTTCTGTCTCTTTTCTTCCTTCAACCCAAAGGTATAAAATTAGGGAAGTTTGTCAGAAACATGAGGAGGAGGCAGGAATTGTGGGATTTAAAGGCCCCCCTCTTCCAGGAGGTGATAGCTGTTAAAAGCTGCTAGATTGTAACGTGTGAATCCCCAGTAGTCCCCCTAGGTATATAATTCTGGTACCACACCAGTGTATAGCAAGCTGGGGTTCCTAAACTTCCACAGATGAGAAAAGGGTGGTCATACCTGTGTCTTCCACCAGAACACCATGCTTCCTGGCATGTTGTTTTCAGAAACATTATTATGGTGAAATGCACCTAACAAAATTTTACCATTTTAACCATTTTAAAGTACATAGTTCGGTGGCATTAAGTGCATTCACGTTGTGGTGCGGCCATTGCCACCATCCATCATCTCCAGAATGTTTTCGTCATCCTGAACTGAAGCTTTATACCCATTAATATATATAATAACTTTACATTCTCCCTCTTCCAGCCCCTGGTAGCCACCAGTCTCCTTTCTGTCTCTATGAATTTGACTATTCTAGGTATCCCATATAAGTGGAGTCATACGATGTTTGGTTTTTTGGTTTTGTTTTGTTTTGTTTTTTTAGTGTATGTCTGGTTTATTTCACTTAGCATGGTATCTTCAAGTTTGATCTATATTGTAGCATGTATGAGAATTTCCCTCCCCTGGGCATATACTTCAGGACTGTCAGCGTCCTTGGCTATGCACTCAAAGCCCCTCTCTAGGATTAACTCCCAGCACCAGATGCCCATTCAGACAACCTTGTTTCATTTGCAACTTTCTGATGCAAACAGCTTACCCGTTCTTAGGTCTCTATGCCACTGCAGAAGCTGGTCCCTGTGCCTGGGATGTTCATGTCATCAGCCTGCTGAATTCCAGCTCACTCTTAAGGCTTCCCTTGACTATCATCTTGGCAGGGGTTGGGGAATGTGTACTTGGATCACAGCATGTGATACCATCATGACCATTGATTCCCTTACCTCTTCAGCCTGTGAGTACCTTAAAAGCAGACTCTGCCTCACTCTTGTGTCTCCCAAATATCTGACATAAAGTCTTGGGGTACAGTCTGTGTTTTGTTGCTTTGTTGGCTCAAGTAATTCAATAATTCTCTTGAGTTTTTTTGTTTTGTTTTGTTTTTGTTTTTGTTTTTTTTGAGACAGAGTCACTGTGTCACCCAGGCTGGAATGCAGTGGCTCGGTTTCAGCTCACTGCAACCTCTGCCTCCTGGGTTCGAACGATTCTCCTGCCTCAGCTTCCTGAGTAGCTGGAACTACAGACACGTGCCACCATACCCAGCTTTCTAATGTTTTTGTTTTTGTTTTTGTTTTTGAGACGGAGTCTCGCTCAGTCGCCCAGGCTGGAGTACAGCGGCACGATCTCAGTTCACTGCAAGCTCCGCCTCCTGGGTTCACACCGTTCTCCTGCCTTGGCGTCCCGAGTAGCTGGGACTACAGGCGCCCACCACTGCGCCCGGCTAACTTTTTTGTATTTTCAGTGGAGACAGTGTTTCACCGTGTTAACCAGGATGGTCTCGATCTCCTGACCTCGTGATCCGCCCATCTCGGCCTCCCAAAGTGCTGGGATTACAGGCGTGAGCCACCGTGCCCAGCCTCTAATTTTTTTACTTTTAGTAGAGAAGGGGTTTCACCATGTTGGCCAGTCTGGTCTCAAACTCCTGACCTCAGGTGATCCACCCGCCTCAGCCTCCCAAAGTGCTGGGATTACAGGCGTGAGCCACCATGCCTGGCCAATTCTCCTGAGTCTTAAGAAGAGGTGGGCAGCTTGCTAGACAAACGCCAGACAAGACAGAATTCTCCTCCAGTTTTAACTCAAGAAATTGATACATTTGTGACGAGGCAGAGTCATCATCTGGCTCCATGCCCCTTTCTCAGCTCCTCCCCAGGTGGGATTGTACGTGTTGGATTCAGCCTACGGGAAGAGGAAGGGTTTCCTGGAGGACACAGGAATAGTAGCATATCTCTGATGCCAGATCCCTGCTCTGGGGGCGCTGATCTCTGGCCTCAAGAGATGTATGGCTGCTGTGCCTAGTCCAGGGGTGATTGCTCGGTTTAAATGGAAAATTGTTTCAAAAGCAGCAGTAGCACATTATATATGTGCTATATTATATATAGCACATTATATATATATATATATGTGTGTGTGTGTGTGTGTGTGTGTAGCACATACTATGTTCAGGGCATCCTTTGAGGGGAAGGTTTGAAATGAGGCCCCATTCTTCCCTTCAGGGAAGATCTAATCTCAAAGGGAAGCTGAGTAAGTGGCTGTGAGTCCCCTAATTGAGTGGCAGTTGTAAAGCCTGCAGAATGCTGCCACTTTGATTTGCACATTGGCACCTACTATGCTTCAGGTCTCTGGGGTGTTGGGGATTGGCATGATAATTTTGTCCAATGCAAACTATCTGGTGCTTTGTATAATAGAGCAGAACACAGAGCACTCTGAAAGCAAAGTTGTCAGATCCATCATTTATTAAGCATTGGTAAGTGAGAGAAAAGAAGGGAAATTGATTGGAAGTGACAGGAATCGAGAGATGATTCCCGAAATGACACAGTCTCAGCATGACAAGGAATCCTGAAAGCCTGGGATGGCCACTCACCTAACCCAAGTCATCAGGCAGCCTGTGCACAGACTCCCCAGTGACGGGGAACTCGCTGCCTCTCATGACAGCTCGTTGTGTCTACAAAGAGCTCTGGCTTTTGAACATTCTTCATATTCAGCCCCAAATCTCCTCTTGTAACTTCTCCCTTTGTTCTGGGTGTTACCCCTCACCATGCAGAATAAATCTCTCTTCCCAGCATCACCCTTCAGATGTGTGAGGCATCTATAATGGGCCCTGTGAGCCTTTTCTTCTTCCAGGGAAACCAGCCCAGTCCCTGCCTCCCTTCTAGGGGTGGGGATGACACATGAGCTGGGCAGAGGATTAGTAAAGCCCATTTGGATCCTCTCATCTCTACTACAATAATGGTATTAGCAGTAGCTCCAGAGAGAAACCTGGCATGCCCCTGCAAACCTGACAGTTCAAAGCCTCAGCTTAACCCAGCCTCTGCAGAGGCTACAGGACGGACGTCTGCTCTAGCAGGCCACTCTGTTCCACTAATCGTGGCTCTGTCCTGAGCCCAGGTCTCCTCTGCGTACTTCGGGACACAGGGAGGGGACAGGACAGGAGACAGACAAGCTGTTGAAACTGCGTGCCTGTTGAGTGCTCACAAGATTGAGTAATACAGGCTGTTCAGGAATCCTCTGTGTGTTGAGTGGCTTTAACTTTCAGTATTGAGGAGTTAGAGATGTAGTTGCCTCCTCATACGTGATGCCTCTGGCCATGGCTTGAGGTTACCGCCTTTGCCACCTGGAGGTTGCCACCTTGGCCCTATCGCTGCATCCAAATGAGGATAGATGCTATACACTTTAGCAGTAGAGTACTTGCCTGCGAATTTTCATTAGTTGTGCTTTTAAATGCCATTTGTGGTTTCCAAAATCATTGTCTATTTAAGGTATTATGTTTTGTTAACTACTCTATGTATTTTTTTTTAATGTGAATATCTTATAGCAAATGTGAGACTAATGCTTCGTATGAAATATTTCATTTTATAGTTATAGCAACCCCGTGAGTTGGTGTTATACACATCTTGGACCGATGTGGGAACTAAAGCTAAGAGAGAGAAATTCATCTGATCTATTTCACATGGCTTAGTAATGAGTAGAACTGGGATTTGAAACCAGCCTGCCGGTCTCTAATGTTTGAACTTTTAGTCAATATTCTTTTTTAAAAATATGTATTTCCGGTGGCTCACGCCTGTAATCCCAGCACTTTGGGAGGCCGAGGCGGGCAGATCACCTGAGGTCAGGAGTTCGAGACCAGCCTGGCCAACATGGTGAAACCCTGTCTCTACTAAAAAATACAAAAATTGGACAGGGATGGTGGTGGGCACCTGTAATCCCAGCTACTCGGAAGGCTGAGGCAGAAGAATTGCTTGAACCTGGGAAGCAGAGGTTGCAGTGAGGTGAGATCGCACCACTGCACTCCAGCCTGGGCAACAGAGCGAGACTCTGACTAAAAATAAATAAATAAAAATTCGCCCATTTGTAGTGTATAGTTCATGGGATTTTAGTATATTCAGAGATATGTGAACCTCACCACAATCCAACTTTAAACTTTTCAACTCTCCCAAAAGAAATCCTGCATCCATTAGCAGTCAGTCCCCATTTTCCCATTACTGTTGTCCTAGGCAGCTGCTAATCTACTCTCTGTCTGCAGAACTGCCTATTGTAAGCAATTCCTGTAAATGAATAATATACAAAATATGGGCTTTTTCTCTTTGGTGTCTTTGACTTCACATGACATTTTCAAGGTTTGTCCACATCATACCATGTATGGAATTCCTTTTATGGCACAATAATACTCCACGATATGGCCCAACCACATTCTGTTTATCCATTCATCAGTTTGATGGACATTTAGGTAGGTTGTTCTCACGGTTTTGGTGGTGGTGTTAAGACAGAGTCTCGCTCTGTCGCCCAGGCTAGAGTGCAGTGGTGCGATCTCAGCTCACTGCAAGCTCCACCTCCCGGATTCAAGTGATTCTCCTGCGACAGCCTCCTGAGTAGCTGGGATTACAGGCGCCCACCACCGCACCCAGCTAATTTTTGTATTTTTAGTAGAAACATGGTTTCACCATGTTGGCCAGGCTGGTCTCAAACTCCTGACCTCGTGATCCACCCGCCTTGGCCTCCCAAAGTGCTTAATTATTGTCAATAATGCTGCTATGAACACTCACATAAAAGTTTTTGCATGGATGTGTATTTCATTCTCCTGGTACGTATGTACCTAGAATGGAGTTGCTGCTCATATGGTAACTCTGTGTTGAGCATTTTAAGGAACTGCTCCGTAATCCCAGCTACTCGGGAGGCTGAGGCAGGAAAACTGCTTGAACCCAGGAGGTGGAGGTTGCAGTGAGCTGAGATCATGCCACTGGCCTCCAGCCTGGGCAACAGAGCAAGACTCCATCTCAAAAAAGAAAGAAAGAAAGGCGGGCGGGGAGAGGGGGGTGGGGGGGAGGGGGGGGAGAGAGAGAGAAAAAGAAAGAAAGAAAGAAAGAAAAGAAAGAAAGAAAGAGAGAGAAAGAAAGAAAGAAAGAAAGAAAGAAAGAAAGAAAGAAAGAAAGAAAGAAAGAAAGAAAGAAAGAAAAGAAAAGAAAAGAAAAGGAAAGGAAAGGAAAGGAAAGGAAAGGAAAGGAAAGGAAGAAAGAAAGAGAGAGAAAGGAAGGAAGGAAAAGAAAAGAAAGAGGGAGGGAAAGAAAGAAAGAGAGAGAGAGAAAGAAAAAGCAAGCAAGAGAGAGAGAGAGAGAGAAAGAAAGAAAGAAAGAGAGAGAGAGAGAGAGAAAGAAAGAAAGAGAGAGAGAAAGAGGAACTCCTAAGCCATTTTCCAAAGCAGCTGGACCATTTCTCGGCCACTGTTCTTCACTGCATTTTTGAGTAAAGGAATCACGTCTTCGGTGTTGCGGATAACCCTTCTCACATCCATTTTATTCTAGTTCAGCAACTCACCTGGTGGTTTTGGACCTCCCTGCACAAAGCAGCCATGCTATAGAGTTTCTGAAGCATACCTGATTCAAATCTCAACCTGGACTCACCACCTCAGTGGCCTTGGGTTTTTCAGCTATTCTTTCTGTATCAGACAATGGATATGAGGATTCAATGAGATAATGATGTATAAAAGCCTGGTACAAGGCCTAGAGCATAGCAAGCACTCTTTCATTCACCCAGCACTTACGCTTCAATTTCTGCTGTGCATTGTAGAAGCACGTGGCTTGGGAGGCGGAAGTGGGCAGATCACGAGGTCAAGAGATTGAGACCATCCTGGCCAACATGGTGAAACCTTGTCTCTACTAAAAACACAACAATTAGCTGGGCGTGGTGGCGGGCGCCTGTACTCCCAGCTACTCGGGAGGCTGAGGCAGGAGAACGGCACGGACCCAGGAGGCGGAGCTTGCAGTCAGCGGAGATCACACCACTGTACTCCAGCCTGGGTGGCAGAGCGAGACTGTCTCAAAAAAAAATAAAAGCAGGTGGCAGGATATGCAGAGGTGGGCGGTACCTATACAACATTACATTTGGAGGATGAAGAAAGGCAGTTCTCCATTCCTGCTTGCCTGTTCAGCTTCACCTCTCCCCACATGCCTGCTCCGTGGCTTACTTTCTGCAGACACCCTGATGTCCCTTGTTTCCAAAGCAAATAACTCTCCCTCCACCTCAGGCCCTTTACACCTGCTCTTCCTTCGTACTGGAACTTTCTTTCCTCTGTTTCCTAGGCGACCATCCCACCCTTGCTTGACTGATCTCTGCATGTTTTTCCAACCTCAGCCCGCTGTCACTGCCTTGGGAGTGTGTCACCTGTCCAGATAGGTTCCTTCTATTTTTTTTTTTTTTTTTTTTTAAGATGGCGTTTCACTCTGCCATCCAGGCTGGAGTGCAGTGGCGCAATCTCGGCTCACTGCAGCTTCCACCTCCTGGGTTCAAGCGATTCTCCTGCCTCAGCCTCCTGAGTAGCTGGAACTACAGGCGCCTGCCAGCATGCCCGGCTAATTTTTTGTGTTTTTAATACAGAGACGAGGTTTCACCATGTTGACCAGGCTAGTCTCGAACTCCTGACCTCAGATGATCTGCCCGCCTCCGCCTCCCAGAGTGCTGGGATTACAGGCGTGAGCCATCACGCCCGGCCGGTTCCTCCTACTTTGTACCTCCACAAGCACCGTGTGTTTCCCCTTCCTAACACATGGTTGTCATTTTACACTGAAGTGCATTTGCATGACTCTGTAGCTAACATCCACGTCTCCCACTAGACCTATAAGCCGTTGAAAATCACTTGCTTTGGGCTCGAAGGAGAGCATCACCCACATCATGCCTGGGTGAGTGGAGAGTCATATAGTCCAGCCGCCTGCCGCCCCATCCGGGTGCCAGGCCTGGCGTTCAATTCAAATACGTGTTGATGGACAGTCAGGTGGTAAGCAGGTTGAGATTAAGAACGACTTGGAGCATTTGCTAACAGTTCCAGGAGAGAAACCCAGAGCGCGTTGAGATCAGAATCGAGGGCTGCCCGTGGGCAGTTCCAGGGAAACCAGCCCATCTCCCACTCTATATATTCAATCCTCCTTCATCTCCATCCTCCTCTCCCCTTTGGCCACCTCCAGCTACCGATTATCGCAGGTGTAAGCGTCCAGATTCATCCCCCCTAGGGCTTGGCTCCTTTCATAGCAGACACAGAGGCGACCTCGCATCCTCTCCCCAGGTCAGCGTCTTCTGTTTCCTGCTCCTGTTTTTGTGAAGAGCACCCCCTCTCCCCAGCCCCTCTGCCGCTCACTGCCTTTGAAGTCTACGTAATAAACTTTTACACATGGTGACAAGAAAAGCCTCGTTAGCTTCGTCCCTTACTTGGAGAGTGGCTCTAATCCACTCTCCTTCTGAGTATGACTCTCTAATGTACCACTTCAATTCTTTCCCTCTCAAATACAGCCCTGGAGCCTCTTTGAAGTGTCATCACCCACCCTCCGCCTTTGGTTCCTCCTCGGGGTGTTCTAGTTGTGGAGGGTCCTAGGCCGTCCAGGAAGCCTTCCATGGGCGCCCCCACCTCCATCCAGTCTCTAAACCCTTTTCACTGGTCTGATAATGATAGTCGTCCCTCTCCCCTGAGCTGGCACCTTTGCTGGGAGTGAATGATCCTCTTCCATTTCTTCTGGGGCTAACAGTCCTTCCTGTGGTTTAGCTGTGAATTTCCATTAAACCACTTGTTTGGATGGGCTTCTGTGAAAGCCGGTGTTGAAGTAATGATGATAATGATCCATTCCATTTATTGATAATGCCACTCATGAGACTAATGGCTTCCTGTGTACTGCCTTATTTAATCTCCCAACAATCATGTAAGCAAAGGTGCTTTCATCATCCCCATTTTATGGATGAGGACGCAAAGACTTAGAGAGGTTAAGTGGTTTGCCTGAAGTCAAAGAGTCACCAAGGAGAGATTCTGCAGTTCGAGTCAGGCAGAGGGATGCTCCCCTGTCCCCTTACCCACGTTGTAAACCAGGAAGCTGTGAGACCTCTTTTTCTTTAACAAACTCACTAGAATTTTTATAGCCAAATAGTCTCCCCCGGGATATTCCACACTTTAATGATGTTTTTCTTTTGCTTTAATTGTCAACATCATGGTCCTCAAAGAGTGTTTGTACCTATAATTGGACAGGTACGATTAGGAGTTTTCGAAGATTGAGATAAAGTAAGTGCCTTGTTAATTCCTTTGCTGCCTGAAGATGTTCCAAAGCTTAAATTGAATGGTCTTTTGAGAAAATCGTCTCCCACTTAGCACCTAACTGGTAGCGTGCTAATCACGGGAGATTCAAAGGTGAATTAGACCCACTTCCTACTTGAGAAGCTTTTATGTGTAAAAGAAAAAAGAAACATAGAAGCAGATTTACATATTATCTTATAGATATACTATATATATATATATTTCAATGTATACATGGTATCTTTATGATATAAAATTAGATATCTTAGGCCAGGTTGATGGCTCATGCCTGTAATCCCAGCACTTTGGGAGGCTGGGGCAGGCGGATCACCTGAGGTCGGGAGTTCGAGACCAGCCTGACCAACATGGTGAAACCCCTTCTGTACTAAAAATACAAAAATTAGCCAGACGTGGTGGCATGCACCTGTAATCCCAGCTGCTCAGGAGACTGAGGCAGGAAAATCGCTTGAACCCAGGAGGCAGATGTTGCAGTGAGCTAAGATCGCACCATTGCACTCCAGCCTGGGTGACAGAGCAAGACTTCATCTCAAAAAAAAAAAAAGGTTGCATATTTTATCTTTACATACCTAATACCTATTACAACACATAATTGCGTAAGATGCTGTAGGAACTGACAGAGGAGCTTAGGACTCCTCATGCCTGTAAGTCAGGAAAATCTCTACCATATTGAGTTAAATAATAAAGGAATGGATTGCTTCATATAACTGAAAAAACAGATAGGAAAGGTGTCATCGGCCTCTGGCTCACTTCTCCAAGGTTCTCTCATCCGTGTCCTCAGGCTGGCTCCCCTTTTGGTAGTGGATGATTTCCATCTGCCCCTGGGGCTGCAGGCTTCCACTCTTATTTCTCAGGGAGGAAGAGTCCTGTGCTGCACCGTGATTGTGCCATCTCAGGTCACATGCCCATTCCTTAAACAATCGTTATAGCTAAATAAGTGGATAATTGCCGACTGCCTTAGTTAGACAGGGCCCGTATTTTGAACAGGGATGAGGTTAGTTCCATCTACACCTAACAGTTGTCACAAAATGAGAGAAGAGAGTAGGAAATAGGAGGAAACTGTAAGCACTAGCCGGCTACAGGCACCTTCCTGGGGCATGCTAATCCTGTTCAAGGCAGAAAGCCCTGGGCTTGGGTTCCACTCTGACCCTAGAGTCCACCCTGCTACTAAGCACAGCCTCATGGTTTGAAAGGTAGCAGGTAAACTGCAGTATCAAAGAGACTGCTCCAGATGTCTGTCATCCCAAAAATCATATACACAATTGCCTTTAAAGCCACAAGAGTCTCTGTTTTATACTGTTATTTATTTATTTATTTATTTATTTATTTATTTATTGAGATGGAGTCTTGCTCTGTCGCCCAGGCTGGAGTGCAGTGGCGCGATCTCAGCTCACTGCAACCTCCGCCTCCTGGGTTCACACTGTTCTCCTGCCTCAGCTTCCCGAGTAGCTGGGACTACAGGTCCCCCGCCACCGCGCCCGGCTAACTTTTTTGTATTTTTGATAGAGACGGGGTTTCACTGTGTTAGCCAGGATGGTCTCGATCTCCTGACCTCGTGATCCGCCCGCCTCGGCCTCCCAAAGTGCTGGGATTACAGGCGTGAGCCACTGTGAGTAGGGCATATTCTTGATAAAAAATAAAACAGGCCAGTAGGGTATGTCCTACTATCCTCTATTAGTACTCATCTTATTTACATGATTTGGAAGTGTATGGGATTGTTGGCTTGTTCTGAAAATTAAATCAACTCTGAAAGGGAAAGTATGCCAACGCTTACGTGTTTAGAAGAGTATGTTTTAGAATCTGAGGGCAGTTCCAAAACCCTTGGCTGCTGTAGTGGTAATTTTAACAATAGCACCGTCGTTAATATATGTATCCAGCCTCCTTGATGACTGTTCTGGAGAAGAAAATGTTCTATTCACAGCTTGCTTTTTCCTACCAAGTCATTCTAAAAAGTTCTAGAGATTATTTCAAGAGAACAGCCCTGCCTGAAGGCCTGTTACTGTTATTTGAGGCTGAAGGAAATCTTGCAATTTGCAAAATAAATTAAATCTGAACCCTCCCCTCCACCACGGGGCCAGGGATGAGGCACAATTCCATTTCCGCCCCCCAGTTTTCTTATCTGAAAAATAAACACCCCCGCCGGACACAGTGGCTCACACCTGTAATCCCAGCACTTTGGGAGGCCGAGGTGGATGGATCACTTGAGGCCAGGAATTCAAGACCAGCCTAACCAACATGCCAAAACCCCGTCTCTACTAAAAATACAAAAAAGTTTAGCTGGGCATGGTGTTACACGTCTGTAATCACAGCGACTCGGGAGGCTGAGGCACGAGACTCGCTTGAACACAGGAGGCAGAGGTTGCAGTGAGCCAAGATCATACCACTGCATTCCAGCCTGAGCGACAAAGCAAGACTGTCCCAAAAATAAATAAATGAATAAATAAATAGACAAGTAAATAAATGAAAAGTAAGCACCCTGTACTCCTTGCTTTGTACAGTACAGATGAACTGAGGTCAAGTACGCAAAAGCTCTTCTAAACCACTAAGATGCCAGTAATATAGAATTGTTATCATTAGCATTAGTTACTTATATGAACTACAGTTATTTAGCAGAGTGTTAGTAAGTAGTTATAAGTAATTAATAATGTATTGATGCCTTATTCTAGAAGAAGAGTTACTGTCCTTTACTGAACACATACTGGACACTTTGTATATTTTGTCACATCGAATTGACAAGAATATAGCCCTAAGCTTCTGGCAGTGATCTTACGTGAATCATCTCTGCTGAAGCACAAGACTCTTTTTAGACACTGTGCAGAATAATTATGATAGCTGGTATTTACATAGCCCTTACTCTGGGCCAGTCACCATAAGGCAGGCATTGTTATTTTTGTCCCTAGTTGATAGTGAAGAAACTGAGACATGGAGTGGTCATTTCATTTGCCTAAGAAAATAACAGGCTGGGCGTGTTGGCTCACACCTGTAATCCCAGCACTTTGGGAGGCCAAGGTAGGTGGATCACTTGAGGTCAGGAGTTTGAGACCAGCCTTGCCAACTTAGGGAAACCCTATCTGTACTAAAAATACAAAAATGAGCTGGGCATGATGGTGTGCACTTGTAGTCCCAGCTGTTTGGGAGGCTGAGGCAGGAGGATCACTTGAACCAAGGAGTCAGAGGTTGTAGTAAACCAAGATTGCACCACTATACTCCACACCCTGGGTGACAGAGTGAGACTCTGCCTCAAAAAAAATAAAAAAGAAAGAAAAGAAAAGAAAATAGCAGAACTAGTTTTCCAACTTCTCAGTCTTTCTCCTGAGTCTGGAATTTGAGTCCCTGCATATACTGCCTTTCCAAGTATAAGATTTCTTCAGAAAGAGCCTATTTTTATGAACAAGATCCCAAACAAAAATAAACAGAAAGCAAAAATAAAATGAAAAAGATAAACCGAACAATGTTGAATTTATTATTTACTTTCTGATAGGCAAGAGAACAGATGCCAGTGTAAAAATTTACTGAGTGCATCGCAAAGAGAAAGTTAGGAGTTTTTAAGTACAAAAGTGGGATGAAAGAGGTGGAATGAGAGATTGAGTCTGAAAACTGTTCTCTGGGCGGGACAGAATAGTTCATAGGTTTGTACAAAGTTGTGGAAAACAATAGCATAGTTCATTGGCCAGAAAAGAAGAATGTTTCTTTAGTCCTATCGTAGTCCGTTCAGGCGACTAACAACATAGTGTAAACTGAATGGCTCATAAATAGAAACGTATTTCTCACAGTCCTGGAGGCTGGGAAGTTCAAGTTACTGGCAGACCCGGGTTGGTGTCTGGTAATTGCCATTTTCCTGGTTCATGGATTACCCTTCTCGCTGTGTCTTTACTTGGTGGAAGGGGCAAGGTAGTTCTCTGAGGACTCTTTTATAAGGGCATTAATCTCACTAATGAGGACTCTGCCCTCCTGACATTATCACTCACTGCGATGGTTAAAATTGAGTGTCAACTTGATTGGATTGAAGGACGGAAAGTATTGTTCCTGGGTGTGTTGATGAGGGTGTTGCCAACGAGATTAACATTTGAGTCAGTGGACTGGGAAAGACAGACCCACCCTCAATCTGGGTGGTGACAGTCTAATCAGCTGCCAGCACGGCCAGAATAAAAGCAGGCAGAAGAACGTGGAAAGACTAGACTAGTTTAGCCTTCTGGCCTCCATCTTTCTGCCGTGCTGGATGCTTCCTGCCCTCCAAAGGTGGACTCCAAGTTCTTCAGCTTTGGGACTCGGACTGGCTTCCTTGCACCTTAGCTTGTTGACGGCCTATTATGGGAACTCAACTTGTGATTGTGTGTGAGTCAACACTCCTTAATAAACTCCCCTTTATAGAAACATCTATCCTATTAGTTCCGTCCCTGTAGAGAACCGTGACTAATACACTCACAGAGGTCCCACCTGCTAGTACCACCACACTGAGGACTAGGTTTCAACAGAGGAGTTTGGAGGAACACAGACACTCAGACCACAGCAGATCCAGTTAGAGTCTGCCATGATCATGATCCCTTCATGGTTTCAGCTGTTTCAAAGCAGTCGCATTGAAATACAAACTTTAGTGTTTTTGTTTTGTTTTGTTTTGAGACAGAGTCTCACTCTGTCACCCAGGCTGGAGTACAGTGGTGCGATCTCAGCTCACTGCAACCTCTCCCTCCCAGGTTCAAGCAATTCTTCTGCCTCAGCCTCCCGAGTAGCTGGGATTACAGGTGCATGCCACCACGCCCAGCTAGTTTTTGTGTTTTTAATAGAGACAGGGTTTCACCATGTTGGCCAGGCTAGTCTCGAACTCCTGACCTAGTGATCAGCCCACCTGGGCCTCCCAAAGTGCTGGGATTACAGGCGTGAGTCACCACATCCAGCCAAACTTTAGTTTTGCTGTGTCCTGGGCAAGTGCTGCAGGGGATGGAAAACTTGTTTTTACACTATATAGCATGCACTGCATAAGGCGACCAAGGCAGTCAAGGGCTTGGGAGAGCGTAAATAAGCAAGATAATTCAGATAGCAGTCAGTGCTATGAAAGATGTAAGACTGCAACATGATGGAGACTCAAAGGGAAATTCAAAGGATGAGAAGCTTCCACCAAGAGAAGATGCTGAGGAAGTGTACTAAGCAGAGGAAAGAAGGATGCAAAGAAGAGAGCCTGTGATGTTTGATGGAGAGAAAGGAGGCCTCTGTGTGTGTGTGGGTGGGTGGGAAAGAGAGTGTTAGACAGTGGAATCATGTTCACGTGGGCCTTGCTGATGAATTGTGAGGAGAGAATAGAGGGAACGAGGAAATCAGCAGCAGTTCCAGACTGGGATAGCATTACTGAGCGGAGTGTGGCTCTCCCCTTGAGCCCTAGCATGCAGTTATCTGCATAGAGGCAGCGCCGAGAGAGAACAGAGACTTGAGGACAGTTGCCTGCCCTCTCCCAGATTTGCCCTGTGATCCCAGAGAGGCCGATGATCTTCACTGTGATTTTGCAGAACCTGCAGGCGGTTTGGAAACAGCACCGGCAGAGGAGAAAACAAGACTCAGATTTCTCACTTTAGCTGCGACAGAGATACCAAGTAACCTAGTGGCTTTGAGCAAGTCCTTTAATCTCACGAAACCTCATGTTTGTCATCTGCAAAATGAATGTAATCGTAGTTAAGCTGCCTACCTGCTAGGGTAGTCGTGAATATCAGTTGGGAAAATTGGTGGGAAAAGAATTTGGAACCATTTAAAATATACGAATTGGTAAGGAATACATCCATGCTATGGATCTAACCAATTAAAATCGAATATGGTGGCGTGATATCTAATCTTTTAATGGAATCATCATCGTTTTCTTCTACTACTTTGAGCACTAACTGTTCGACACTGTACTGAGCACTTCCACATACATTAAACTTTGTTGTATTTTAGCAGCAGCTCAGTCACTTCATTCATTTACGTAAGCGATCAAGTAGCATTAAACCAAGGGAAACTTCCTCAGTTAATCTTGACAGCAGCACGAACAGGCCATCTCCATTTTATGGGTGGGAAAACTGAGGCACATCAGTTCAATTCATTGCCCAGGCAGGACCCAATAACCTGTAAGTGGAAAAATTCCAGATCCACCCCCAGGATTTTTTGGCTTCAGACCGTTTTTTTTTTTTTTTTTTTTTTTTTTTGAGACAGAGTCTCGCTCTGTCGCCCAGGCTGGGGTGCAGTGGCGCAATCTCGGCTCACTGCAAGCTCCGCCTCCCGGGTTCACGCAAGCTCCGCCTCCCGGGTTCACGCAAGCTCCGCCTCCCGGGTTCACGCCATTCTCCTGCCTCAGCCTCCCGAGTAGCTGGGACTACAGGCGCCCGCCACTGCGCCCGGCTAATTTTTTCTATTTTTAGTAGAGACGGGGTTTCACCATGGTCTCGATCTCCTGACCTTGTGATCCGCCCGCCTCAGCCTCCCAAAGTGCTGGGATTACAGGCGTGAGCCATCATCGTGCCCGGCTGGCTTCAGAGCTCATTAAAGACCATATGCAAAGCTTTGTCTCAGCCAAGCTTTATACAGCTGTTGAGCATCAGTGCCGTCTGTAAATTAGCTAGTGTTCAAACTTGGCATCTGTGCTGAAGAGCTTAAAAAGTTAATTTCTCGTGTTTGTCCTTGGACCTGTGTTAGCCAGAGTGGGCATCGCCTTGCACAAAGTAGCACCTTTTAAATGAGAGCCTTCACTCGAGATTGAGCAACTGCTGCGTACTTTGAAATAGAAAGTGTCTTATGACTGCCACCCAGTCGGAAGACGGAGAGCCCCTGTCAGCACCTGGGTTTGGAGGGCCTCTTAATTATTTCAGGAGTCTGGGCACACTGATATTTATTAGCTTTGTACTATGCAGATGTGGGCCACAGAGGCTGAGTACTTCGACTCATTGTTGAAAATCAAGGATCTTGAGTGCAGCTGTGTGGCTATGAATCCCAGCCCCAGGACATCCCAACTGGGTCACCTTGGAAAAGTGGTTCAGTCCCTCTGTCTGCAGTTTCCTCATCTGCAAAATGGGTATGATCGTACTGCCTACTTCATAGGGTTGTTGCTGGTGTAGGGGTGGGTGCTGATTTGGAACTATCCACATAAATAAAGCGTATTGCCCAATACTTGGACCAGCACTCAGACTCCGCTGTCATCACCATTAGGCTGAACCATTTTGTCACCTCCACAAATGTCAGATGTGAACATATTCAAAAACAACATGCTCAGGCCAGGCGCGGTGGCTCACACCTGTAATCCCGGCACTTTGGGAGGCCGAGGCGGGAGGATCACCTGAGGTCAGAAGTTCGAGACCAGCCTGGCCAACATGGTGAAACCCCATCTCTACTAAAAATACAAAAATTAGCCGGGCGTAGTGGTGCGCGCCTGTAATCCCAGCTTCTCGGGAGGCTGAGGCAGGAGAATTGCTTGAACCCAGGATGCAGGGGTTGCAGTGAGCCAAGATTGCACCACTGCACTCCAGCCTGGGCGACAGAGCAAGACTCTGTCTCAAAAAAAAAAAAAAGCCCACCATGCTTGTAGGGATATCCATTTAGACAAAGATAGTTTTAGCAGGAAGGAATTTGAAAGAGGACCCTCGAGTTATATGCCAGAGCACTGCTACTCTTCTCACTTACACAGGCATTAAGCACAGTTTTGACTTTAATGGGATACCCTGATAATTTCTTTTTTGTCCTGCAAATGGATTGTTAGAGAGGAAGCATCACCGTAGAGTATGTTGCCTTTCAAAACAGGGTACATACACATTTGCCCACCGCCACCGCCTGCATTTCCCTCCTCCCCCGCTGTGGAGATTCGGTTTTTGTCAGATGCTGTTCAAAGCGCCCAGGACAAGGACAGGACGTCCTTCCATATGAAAGTAATTTAAAACTTTTCTTTTTTCAGTTAGCACACAAACAACCATATTATGAGGTAAAATTTAAAATGTGCACAATTGATTAAAAATGGAGACTTCAAAGAAATCACTGGCTCATTGGCAGGCTAATTTGAGCTGTATATTCATTCTCAAGGGCTCTTGGGAATTGTGTAAATGAAAGAATTTGCAAAGCTCTGGGAGCTTACAGCCTGTGCCTTCAGACAGACCAGCGCTGAGTCCCCACTCTGCTTCCTGTTTGCTGTGCAACTGGAGTTTGTTACTTAGAGGCTTAGATTCCTCTGCTGAAAATCAAGATACCACTTTCCATTTCAAAGGGTTTTGGGGGACAAAGGAGATTCACAGATGTAAAGGGAGAGTGCGGTGCCCAGGAGGTGGTTTGCAGCCATTGTCATCCCCCCACTCCTTTGCCTTCGCTTGAAAGATGCAAACGCGTCATTGGCAATGTTCCACACAGAACAGACATTGGAGAATCAGGATGGGCCTGCTTCCTGCCTGGACTTTGGACTCTGCGGCCCCAGCTCCTTGCTCTTTGTGCCTCTCAGCTATAGGGGCTTCATCTGGGAGCTTGGAGTGTCGCCATGCCTCCCTTGCATCTCCCGGGATGATGCATTGGCTCATCTGTCACCTGCCAGTGGCCGACAAGGCCCCATCAGTCTTGCTGTTACCTATTTATCTACCTGCTTTTTCTTCTTTCTGTCATCACTCATTTAGTAATTCAACACTATTCTGGCACCCACTCTGTTTAGAGCACTGCCAGTGACACTTCTGTATCTTTCTATTTTGAAATATTCCATGAAACTCTTCTTACCATTTATGGAGCCATACAGTCACATCAAGGGGTCGGCCTTTCATCGCAGCAAAAATTTTGCGTTTCAGCTGCCTCAGGAATGGTTTTCTTTTGGCCCTGACCTTGGCTTTATTTCATAGTAATTTAGCCACATCTTGAATTCCTCGTCTTTTCTGTTTGAGTTTGACAGTTTTATTTTGTTTCAGCTATGCAGCACTAGCCTTCAAGACTGATAAATTCATACTATTCCAAAGCTTTTAGCACCTACCCAATGCTGGGCACAAAAATGGGGTTATAAGACTGACTTATGATTGAGTTCCAATTTCAGATTAAGTGTCTTATTGTCTAGGCAGAGCCCCTCGTGATTTCTCTTTCATAGGCAAAGAGCTGAGGCTCAGGAGAAATCCAGCCAACCAACATTTTAATTAAAAGGAAGTTTTGAGAAGATTCTTGCATCTTCAGAATTTTCTCTCACCTTGAAGTGAGCGTCGAGCATTGTCTTTTAAATTATTGAATGTGGGCTGGATGGGATAGCTCAGTTGGGAAAATGCATTCATCTTTTTTAACTACTTTTATCAGAGGTTCTATCTGACTCTCCATGCATGTGGGTATAATGACCCCAACCTCTTTCTAGCTGTATGCAGTTATATGTAAAACCGCTTCCTGCTCTTTCCTACTTAAAAATTCTTGCACTGCATTTTTACATTATTACAGGTAGTAGGTGGCCAGCTATCGGGAAACAGCATTTTAGTGCCCTCGAGCTTTTAGAATGTCCCTAAATTTGGAGTTAGGCATAGAACAACAATACTATTAACAATTCCATATACTGTGTACCAACACTGTCATCTTAAGAGATGTATATCCACTCAACTGCCCTCAAAGCAGCTTTGTGTTGTCCTAATTGTACAAGAGAAGATCTTGAGACCAAAGATGTGTCTGGCTGAGATGGTCTCACAGCAATTGAAGGGGGATGTTTGGGTATCAGGCTCAGTTGTCTGGCTGGGTTGCTGAAATTCTTGCCACTTTCTCCCAGAGAACATGGAGGGAACAATAAAGAGAAAAAGTGCAATAAGAGACAAGTGTGCCCAGCAAACTGGTGACAATGGTAGGAAGAGGTGAACAACAGAGAAAACTCAAGAAGTGGAGCAGCTCTGCAGCTCAGGGTCACGGGCAAAGAGCTACCGAAGTGTCAGTCCTCTGGGTTTTGAAGACAAAGCATCTCCACCGTATTTGAATATAGAGAGTGTCAGAGATGATGTAAAGAGTCAGTAACTGCCTCTAACTCGGGGCAATGCCTTCAAATGTGAACCTTCTCTTTAGTGAGCAGGGAAGCTGTATGGGATTCCCAGGTCCTGTGGCATCCACTATCAGATTGATCTTATTCTAGTTGGAGACTAAAATCAGAAGTGCTGCAGCAGTGTACTGGATAACGAATGGAGTGATGTAGTTAGAAAACAGTTGGCATACAAATAATTCTATTTAGTGTAGTAATAGTTACCGAAACAACACATATTTACTGAGCCGTTTTCATGTTCTTGGCACTGTGCTAAACACTTTCCATGCACTATTTCATTTAAATTGCACTATTTCATTTAAATAACACCTCAGTCCTTTGTGAGAGATGAATGAGGTGGAAAGAAAATAAGGACAAAAATGACAGGGATTCCTCTTCATTCTCTGGTAGGGAAGCGGGGCAGGGTTCATGGTTGATGTTCCATGGAGCTTCTGGCGTGAATAAATGAAGATGGATACAACGCAGTCCCAGCCCTTTAGTAATGTGAACTTGGTAGGAATAACTTACCCAAATATATAAATATGATGTAATATTACATGATGCTAGATTAATCAAGTTCTTTACAATTTACAATGATCCAGTTGAGGGAGCAAGTAATTATGCCTGAGCAGAGCACCACCCCTGCCCCCCATCAGCTCCAGAAGGAAAGTGCTGCTGGAGTCAGGAGTTGGAAAAGGAGGAAGTGGCCAGGGATACAAGGCAGGGAAACTGTGTTCTAGCAAAATAATAAGATGTGCATGTGAAGTCACTGCCTTCCCCAGGATAGGGACCCTCTTTGGAAACAGCAACACCACCCAACCCAGCCCCATCAACGCTTGTTAGTGTCCCCTTAGCACTTACATTCATCTGAGCGCCTGCAGTGTGGTGTTTGCTTCTTGTTTCTCTCTGCCATTAGGATGTTAGCTCCCTCAAGCCAGAACTTTGTTTTGTTCATTGTTTCTATTAGTTCATTTTCATGCTGCTGATAATGACACACCAGAGACTGGGTAGTTTATAAAGAAAAAGAAGGTTTAATGGACTCACAGTTTAATGGACTCACAGTTCCACATGGCTGGGGAGGCCTCACAGTCGTGGCAGAAGGGGAAAGGCACATCTTACATGGTGGCAGACAAGAGAATGAGAGCCAACCGAAAGGGGAAACCTGTTCTAAAACCATCAGATCTCGTGAGATGTATTCACTACCACAGGAACAGTATGGGGGAAACCACCTCCATGATTCAGTTTTCTCCCACTGGGTCCTTCCCACAACACATAAGAATTATGGGAGCTACAATTCAAGATGAGATTTGGATGGGGACACAGCCAGACCCTATCATTGTCCTCATCCCAGCGCTCAGAACGCTGGCCTGCACATAGTAAAGTGTTCAATAAAAATTTCTTGAATGAATGAATGACAGTTTGAAAAGACATGGGAAGGTAACATCTAAACATAAAGTTGCCTTCTTCCCTCTCCCTCCACCACCACGCGTTTTGTGATCTTCGTAGCACCTATCACCATTTGGCATTGCGTACCTTCAATATTTATTTTTCTGCTGCCCGTTTTCTCCTGCTACAGTATAAGTTCCATGAGGATAGGCACCTGACTTTGCATTCTGTTTTCTTCACCTCTGTTGCCTCAGCACCTATCATCATATGTAGACATAGAAGCACTTGATAAATATTTGTGGAATAAATGAATGACCAAATGAGACGACTGCTGGCGGATTGAGCAGATAGGGGGAGGTGGTGAACTACAGGTAGGTTGTGAAGGGGTTCACGACTTCTTTGGAGTTGGCAGCCGAGATCGGGGTGGCAGAAATGCCAGTTCATGTTACTCAGAAGAGAATCAAGGCCGTGTCCCCTTGTTCTAATGCTGCACACCAGTTACTGTTCGTGGCACCCAGGAATGACTTGGGCCAATCACTGAGTTTGTGGTGATCGCGCAAGGACATTTGGGACTATCTTGAGAAAACCGATGATCCTATGCCAAGCCAAGGACTTCGATAGGCACTCCAGGGAAAGGATTGCTTTGTGAAGTTTTTGAAGTTGGGTGTTGTGATTACATTTGCACTTCGTAAGGAGCATTTGGTGTGGTCCCAGGGAGATTTAGAGAGGTAGGTTATGTCTGGAATGATGACTCCTTGCATCTTGGAATATTACAAAGCATTTCCCCAGATCATGATTAGTGCGTGATTTATTTTGGGGAAACTCTTCCTTAAGTGCTAGGTTATTATAATTAACATTGTCAGGGCACATGGTAGTAGGTGAGCCACTTGGCTTATGGCAATGGATTCTGTATGACTTTTTAATGTCTTTATTTTTATCTTTACTAATTAGTAAGATACAATACTTCTGAATGGTGCTGAACTGTTAGTAACCATAGCTACTAAAGCTGTCCTATGAAACCATCCAAATACCCCAGAAAGTACTTAAGACAGCCTCAAAATGAGAACAGCCTCACTCTGTTAGCCTTGAAAAATTATTGAAAACATGCCAACATTTTACAAACCTCCATGGAATTGACTCTCTTGCCTTCTCGTTCACTTTCTCTTATTTCTCCTCCCATGTCTTATTTTCCATCCCTAAGCTCTGTCCAACATAACTTTCTGGACTGATGGAAATGTTTTACATCTGCGCTGTTTGATATGGTAACCACTACCATGTGGTCACTGAGCACAGGAGATGTGCCTGGCATGAGTGAAGAACTGAGTTTCAATTTAATCTGAGTTTGATTAATTATGTAAATTTAAATTGCCACATGTGGCTAGGGGCTGCTGTGTTCAACAAGCACAATTCTAGACATTTGGAAGTCAACTCTGTTTGAAATTTCACCAAGTCCTTTGGGCACCAAAGCCTCTTTCTGGGAAACAAATGGCAAAATTCCTCCCCAGTACTTTCACTCTGAGGCTAACGTGAGTAGCACAATTGAATTAAATAAGATTCTGGTTGATAAGCTGCTTCACACAGTGCCTGGCTTATAGTTAATGCTTAATAAATGATAACAATTATTTAATCTTCATGGCAAGCCTAAAGGGAGATATCATGATCTCTGTTTTGCAGATAGGGAAACAGAAACTCAGTTTCACATCAAGTGCTCAGGAGGTCTTGCCGTCATGAGCAGCAGAGCAGAGCTTCCTTGTCGGTGTGTGCTTTCCAGTACACCAGGCCAAGAAGCAATCTTATTTTCTAGATTTCAGTGAGTTTTATCCTCTTACTCAGCTAAAGGAGGTCATCTCACCAACAGCACAAGCTCTGCATCCTTTGTGGCAGGTTCTTCGTCTTTCTTGATCAGTAAGTCTACTGACCCTGAGAGATGGATAGGCACTTTCTCTGATTACCCAGCTTGGCAGCTGGAGGAAATGCCTTTACAACTAAAGTACTCTCCAAAGGGTCCTGCCTTGAGAAACTCATGAGCCGGAAAAGCAAGCAGAGGAGTAGATACTGGGGGGAAGGACCTTAGGCTGCTGTCAAGAAACCCATTAGACGGATGCAAATCAGAATGAGAGGAATTGGTGATTTTCATCACCAACATGGAGTGGAGATCAGGGAATTCAGCAGACCTGTGGTGAGGACAGGAGGCAGCTTTCCAGCTCCTGATGCTAGTGAATTGCATCTTTCTCACCAGTTTGAATGAGACTCTTTATCCCGATTGCCTGAATCAGTGTCTTGTTGATGTTACAGGCACAGTAATTATCCATCAGATGGATGAACAGGTGAATGAATGAATAATTTGAGAAGCATAAGTTTACTGTTGCCCTGAAGCACACTCCTTCTTAAGGGGGTGGAGGGGGTGGGGTGGAGTGGGGAAGCTTGCTCCTGCAAGCTTGCAGCAATCCAAAAGGGCTAGAGAATAGACTTAGGCTATAGTCAGTCATCCAGAGCGAATGTAAAAAGGAATATTCGCGTCTGCAATTTGGATCTAGCCTTTTGATAAAAGTCACAGAATTACAATAAGAGCACAGTTATATAACCCAGTAAACAGATTTGACAGAGACCTAGATATGTTCTTCTAAATGTGTTGCAGAAGTTTCAGCCTCAGATATCTGAGGATTCTGCAACCTTCAAGCCAAGTTTGGGGGGCGAGAGCCGGAGACACTCATCCAGGTCCTCCCTCTCCATCAGAGGGACAAGGAGAAAGCGACAGGAGTCAGTGAAGACGGCTAGATCAACAGCAGATTGTGTAATTCCCATTGGATTGGTGAAGTTTGATGGTTGCCAAAGGGGTATTTAAATAAGAATTGGATGAATTCTGTGAAAATTAACTCTGCTGCCTTTTGGTGCTCTTTTTCTCCCTCTCTCTGAAGTTGCAGTTAATTTCCCCAATGGATTTCCTCAGTCTTTTCCTGGCTGTCTCTCTCTCTCTCTCTCTCTCTCTCTCTCTCTCTCTCTCTCTCTCTCTCTCTTCTATTTAGTCCTGCTGACTCTGCCATGCCATTTTAGGTGCTCTCCATGCTTGATTTTGATGCTCTGTTTGAGATTCCTGGGCTGATTAGCCAATTGATAAAAGTAATGAGATAATCTAAGCAAAAGCACTTTGTAAACTGTCAAGTCCTGCACCAGTGGAAGGAGGGATAGGTGATCAGATCCTGCTTTCCGTGGCTTTGGGCTAGAGCCCCAGGAACTTCATGCTGTCTTCTCTCTAGACGCTGTATCATCTCACTGAACAAAGACATGGAAGCGCCTTCAGACACCACCCACACCCCGCCCTCTCATTTCTATCAGTGCGAAACTGAGGCTCAGAGTGGGCAAGCCACATGACCTGGATCACCCAGAGAGTTAGCAACAGAGCTGACACTGAGAGCCAAGTCTCAGAATATCTTTCCTCTTCTTCCCTTTGCTGGCAGAAGTGCCAGGGAGCACATCTGCGAGGCCATTGTCCTGAGCAATGGTCCTTGTCTCTACGAGCGATTTACTGTTGTGAAAGAGAAGCACCTGCTCTTCTTGAGATAATCAGGGCTTATGTATCCCTGGGCCCCAGAGGTATAGCGGCAAACAAAGCAGACAAAAATTTCTGCCCACATGGAGCTTCTGTTCTCCCCTGGGGAAATACATAAATGTATATATGGTATGTCAGATGGTGATACGAGCCATGGTGGAAAATAAAGCTGAGTAAGTGCGGTTGAGAGTGTGAGGGGAGAGGCGATGCTGTGTTAAATAGGGGGTGTGGATCAGAGTGGCCTCATGGATAATGTGGCATTGGAACTGAGGGTTGAATTTGGGAGATGATCTAACTTAGAACCTAATTTGGTAGAAGTCAGGACAAGAGTTTAAAAACAACTGAACATCTAAATGACAGAAAGTCCTGGAATATTCACTAAAATGTTAACCATCCCAATCTCTAGTTAATGGGATTACAGTTATTTCTAGTTTTGTATATTTTTATTTCCCAAATTTCCTGCAAGGAACATGTATTCCTTTTTTTATTTAAAAAAAAAAAAAAAATGACTCCCCAGCACTTTGGGAGGCTGAGGCGGGCGGATCACCTGAGGTCGGGAGTTCAAGTCCAGCCTGACCAACATGGTGAAACCCTGTCTCTACTAAAAATACAAAAATTAGCCGGGTGTGGTGGCACATGCCTGTAATCCCATCTACTCAGAAGGCTGGGGCAGGAGAATTGCTTGAACCTGGGAGACAGAGGTTGCAGTGAGCCGAGATTGTGCCACTGCCCTTCAGCGTGGGCAACAGAGTGAGACTCTCTCAAAACAAACAAACAGACAAACAAAAGACTCAGATTGGGCGCGGTGGCTCACGCTTGTAATCCTAACACTTTGGGAGGCCAAGGCAGTCAGATTGCCTGAGCTAAGGAGTTCAAGACTAGCCTAGCTAACATGGCAAAACCCAGTCTCTACTAAAAATACAAAAAATTAACCGGGCATGGTGGTGGGAAACTGTAATCCCAGCTACTCAGGAGGCTGAGGCAGGAGAATCTCTTGAACCCTGAAGTTGAAGGTTGCAGTGAGCCAAGATCATGCCACTGCACTCCAGCCTGGGCGACAGAGCGATACTCTGTCAAAAACAAACGAACGAACAAACAAGCAAAAAACTCATTAATTACTTTGGGTGAGTGGATATCACTCTAGGACAATAAGTGACAATAGTGACAATTGTGGCAATAGTGTCACAAAAGTGACAATAAGGAAGAATGGGTAAGAGAGGTCAGAGGATGTAAAGAGGAAGAGAGACTGAACAGAAATAACCAGATGGGGCGGGGGGCATGGCTTTAGTCCTGATGCTGTACTTATTGACAGACGGGCGCAAAAGAATTTGGAGGAAAGAAAGTAAAAGCAACCATTAATTGACTCATTAACTTAAAGTCAGCAAGGCAGTAGAACCCACCGCTCTCCTGTCATGGAAGCCCCTCTGTCATGGAGGCCAGAACTCCAGTTTTGAAGCTCTGATCTCCGGAAACAGTCACAGCCCCTCAGAGCCTTCCTGCAAACCCTCCTTTAACATAGCTCTTGCCTGTAAGATGCAGAAACTCTAAGAAGACAGGAAAAGAGGAAATTGATCATCCTTTAACATTTGTTTTCCAGAAACGTTATTCTCTTTCCAAGTATGAGTCACAATAAGATTTATTGAATAAGTCCTGTTGCTGCATTTAAATCATGATGACTTTGGTTTTAGAATAAGAAAGATTCTTATATAATCGTTACGCTGAAACTCCTCTAGGTTAGAGACCTGGCTCATTTTTCTTTGAATCACCGATAGCACCTAGCCCCATAAATATTTATTGATTTTATCAGGAAAGATTGTGTGATGAAGTGAGAGGAACATTAGAACTGTAGCTGACTAATTTTTTAAACCCAGGAACATCAAACTCTTCCCCAAGGTGTCTGTTATCCCAGGCTCTTTGTGTATTTGGCGAGGTGCAGCTTTAGAAGGTGTCACGTGTACAACCCAGGTAGATAAATGTATTTGTAGCACTGAGGCCCAGGTCACAGCTTTTCACTGTTTACACCCCACACGCTCAAGAAAATTCTAAAAGCGAGTGGCCCACTGTCCTGCCTCTGTCGGTTTAACAGAGTGAAGATAATTTAATCGTCCTTTAACGAGGCAGGATCTTCAGTGCCTTGTGGTTATAATTAAGAGCATCAGCGATCATTACCAGCATTCATTATCTCAGCCCAACCCCTCCTCTTTCGTTCCCCTTGGCTACTTCCTTGCCTACACTCACCTGTCTCTTTCCTTAAATGCCTAGAGCTGCTGTTTGACCGTCTTTAACCTGCCTCTTCACTGCCCTTACTCTTTTACCTCCGTCCTTTCTGTCCCCATTTTACCTCCGTCCTTTCTGTCCCCATCTGTTCACCATCACCCTCTCCGTCCTCTGGACATGAGAACTCAATAGCCAGTTCTGCATGACACTACCTCTGCCCCCAGTATCAGTGTGTTTCCAAGCTTTGCTGGACTGGCGGTTGCGAGGGGAAGCATTTCCATTAATAAAATGAAATCTTGGATCTCCAGAGTGGCTCTGGAAGTAAAAATACCTTCCTCTCTAAGAGAGAGAGCTGAATGAAAGCTCATATTGGGGTCGTCTGAATTTGACCTTCCCAGGTGAGACGTCTCTGCCCAGCCTCCGGATGATGCCATGTAACCCTTAGTGCTCTCACTCAAGTGTCAACCAAATGGAAGGCGGACCAGCCAAGACTTTTGAAAAGATTGAAATCTTACAGGTAGAAAGGTCATGGAAGAAAATGATAATAGTAAACAGATCACAGGACGCATAACAACAACCTAATGTAGATACACGGCAATGGTTTCTAGAGCTGCATTGGTTGGTTTGCTTCCAAGTCCTATCCATCCCGCATGAAATCTCTGCTTTCCTGACTTCCCAGCATCAGGTGGAGAAGGTGCCGTTTGTACCCCCACCATCCTGGAGCTGCCTCAAGTGCTCAAACTCTTGGCATTGCCAGGATCTATGGAGCCAACTTTCGGTTTTGCTTCCCAACACCCCAATAGGGACAAGAGTCTTTTTTTATAATAGGGTGCCTACAGTCAGTAATAATGTCATTGTACATTTTAAAATAACTGAAAGAGTATAACTGGATTGTTTGGGTTTTTTTATTATTCTACTTTAAGTTCTGGGGTACATGTGCAGAATGTGCAGGTTTGTTACATCGGTATACGCATGCCATGGTGGTTTGCTGTGCCCATCAACCCATCATCTATGTTAGGCATTTCTCCTAATACTATCCCCCTAGCCCCCAGCCCCCCAACAGGCCCCAGTGTGTGATGCTCTTTTAACACGCAGTGAGACCCTCCTTTAACAAGCAGGAAGTGGTTTTCCAAATCCAGAAACTGTGAGTCCCTTGAGGATCCCTATTATATTTTGCTCATCCCTGAGACCCCAGTTGCTGGGACAGGGCTCAGCATAGAACACCATAGGTTAATGCCCGATAAATGTGTGAGAAATACAAAAACAGAAGAAAGGAAAAAGGAAAGAGGAGGAGAAAAGCATGAATAACAACACCTTGTATTTGCTAATATTATAGCCATCACCAACCCGTTGCAAGAGGGATAAAGTGCCCAAGAGGTTTTTCTAGGTTATGGCCTTTCTTGCAAGTCAGCTTCCAAGACTCCTTCCTGCTTTTGACCTCAAACCAAGTAATTCCACCTAATTCCTGATTCAAATCGGTCATAAAATGTAGCAATCATTTTGATAACATTTAACAGTTCAGGAAGCGCTTTCAGTTAGATTTAAGAGCTAGTTTGTGGAGTACGGTAGATATGATCATGATGGTAATGATATCTGATAGGCAGTAAGAAAGCTGAAAATCAAAGAAGTTGACCTAACTGCCTGGTAGGTAGAAAAGAAGAAACTCTAATGCAGGTTTCCTCACTGCAGATTCTTGACTCTGTCTGTGACCTGTATGTCACTCAAAATTTTACTGTCCTAAATGAGGCAGCCATTGCCTGACTTTTGCTAAGAGAACTGGTACCAATCTCTTTATGACCAATTTTTACATCGTCTGTCAGCCTCTGTTTCGATAGGGCAGTGGCTCTAATGGGCAATGTTTACCCAGGGAATATCCACCTTGAATGTTGGCAGTTGCTCTAATGGGTGAGGTTTACCTAGGGAATATCTACCTTGAATGAAATCTCTGCTCATCCAACAGATAAATTAGTGATATACTTGCCGTGCATGGTGGTGTTTCTCTCATCTGCCCTAGTATGACTTTACTAGGTACTGTTTGACAAGTAAGAAGCCAAATGAAAAATTCGTAGGGTGCGTAAGAAGAGGTAACAAAACACCATTAAATTTTTGTTTGAAACAAACTACTCTAGAAAACATCTACACCATAGATTAAAAATCATGGATCGGTATTTCAATGTGTAAAATGTTCCTACAAATCATTTGAAAAATAAAGAGAGGAGTGGCCCACAGACATGAAGTTTCCTCACTGAAGAAGTAAACCCAAATAAGTCATTTAACACATGAAAAAAACTCTACTTCACAAAGTAAACAAAAACTTGAAAACCAAGGCAGTAATTAAACAGTGGCAGTGCTTAAAAAAAAAAAAAGAAATATGTGTGTGTACGTGTGTTTGTGTGTGTGTGTATTTGTGTATCTATAGTACCAATGATAATAAAGGTATTAAAATATAACTACCTCTCCTTGCTGGAAAAAGTATAAATCACTAAAGCTTTTTTTTTTTTTTTTTTGCAGGACAATTTGAAAGTATGTATCTAAGTTTTAAAATATGTATGTATTTGATACAGCCATTTCATTTCCAGGAAATTTTAAGAGATAAAAATAGGGAGCTTTTAGTATTATTGATAATGAGGAAATTTTGAAAACATACGCAACTTCCAAAAAGAGATACATTTAAATTTAAGTTGTTAAATTTTGATGTATCTATACAATTGAATAACATGGAAATCATACATAAAATGTGGAGTGTCGACATTGGGAAATGTTAATAACGTATTTATAGAACAGCTGTTAAAAGTAAGTAGGTTATATAGTAATTCTACCATTATCCTGTTTTTGTCAAAATATATATCAGTATATCTAAACACGTAATGAAAGTCTAAGATTGCATTATAAAATTATCTCTAAGTGGTAAGATTGCAAGTAACTTTTGTTCTTTTTGTGGTTTTTCAAGTGTGCACATTTCATGAAAGGATTTTTTTGGTTTTGTCATCAGAAATAAAGATAAAATGCATCCAACGTTATTGGAAACATGAAATTTGGTTTACTGAGATTTCATGTAATCATGCGGCCCTTGGAGAATGTATACATTACTTAAAGCAGGGCCTGGTTCTCCTCTACTGGAAGAAAGCTGCTTTCTGGAAAATACTCCCTGGGAGGACAGGAACCTCTGCGGGGCTCACCTCCCCTCCCTGGGCAGAGAACCAGAGAAATGAGCAGGAGATTTATACCCGCTTGACTTCTCGTTCTTATCCTTTTTGATTAAAAAATACATCAAGACGTGAGACGGATGGGAAAACCCATAAAAATTGTTTTACTGCATCATAAAAGGCTTACATTTCTGACTTTAGAATCATGAAGGGATTAATTGATGCTGTCACTCTCTGCATTTCTAGTAGAACACACTCTAGCTGGGATGGCGCGGCCCTGCTCCAAGGTCTGTGTGAAGCCGTCCAGGGTACCTGTTCCTTGTGCCTCGGTTGTCATTCACTCTCCTGTGTTCAGTTTAGGCACCATTGGTTTCTGTAGTTCCTGGGTGGCGGGGTCAGCATCTTGATGTAATCACTGAACTTTGTATATTGCTTGACCAACAAGAGGCGTTCTTGCCAGGTGCGATGGCTCACGCCTATAATCCCAGCACTTTGGGAGGTGGAGGCAGGCAGATCACCTGAGGTCAGGAGTTGGAGACCAGCCTGGCCAACATGGTGAAACCCCATCTCTACCAAAAATACAAAAATTAGCTGGGTGTGGTAGTGCACACCTGTAATCCCAGCTACTTGAGAGGCTGAGGCACAAGAATTGCTTGAACCCGGGACGCAGAGGTTGTAGTGAGCCGAGACCACACCACTGCACTGCAGCGCTGCAACAGAGCGAGACTCCGTCTCAAAAAAATAATAAAATAAAATAAGAAAGACATTATTTTTTGTTAATATCCCTTGCTCCTCATTTTGATTTACATGAATATTAAACTATTCTAGTAATTATGGGGAACAAACAGATCAGGAGGTAATCTCAGAGCAATTTGATTTGTCGGTGAGTAGCAATTATTTACCACTCATTTTCCAAATAGCAGCTTGGCTTATTCAGTCATTCATCCTTTCATTTAAGAAACATAGACCATCCTGGCTAACACGGTGAAAACCGTTTCTACTAAAAAAATACAAAAAACTAGCCGGGTGTGGTGGCGGGTACCTGTAGTCCCAGCTACTCGGGAGGCTGAGGCAGGAGAATGGAGTGAACCCGGGAGGTGGAGCTCCCAGTGAGCTGAGATCCGGCCACTGCACTCCAGCCTGGGCAACAGAGCGAGACTCTGTCTCAAAAAAAAAAAAAAAAAAGAAACATTGATTTAGTTTCTGTTCTATGCCAGGCACTGTTCTAGTCCTGTTGACTACAGAAGTAACTGACAAAGTCCCTGTTTTTACGGAGTTTATCTTCCCGTGGAATGGAGACAGATCCTTCCTTACTTTCTCCCTTCCCTTTCCCTCTTCCTTCCGTTTGTTCATCCAACAGTCCATCCAGTCATCCATTCATTTTATCCCCCATCACTTGCCGAATGCTTATCAGGTGCCAGGTGCTGTGCTAGGCATTGGAGGATACCAATAAACAAGACCGTGTTCCCGTTCTGAAAGAGCATAGGGTCTCATCGGGGGAAGGGGACAATGTTAGGGCTGTCTAGTAAATGCAACATCAGGTATAACCCCAGGGCAGCACCAAGGGTTGCATGGGAGCCTCTTTAACTGGCACCTGCTGGCAGGAGGAAAGTTGGCCTCAGGAATTCAGGCTTAAACAAAAAAGGATGCCACGTGCTACCAGGAACACTGATATGAATGGTGAGGTTCCTTGGGGGAAAAGCTGTTGTACAATAAAAATCCTTGGCATCAACTACATGTTGAGCCACCTGCTCCATTCCGGAGGCTAAATGGAAGGTCTAAGTCCCCCAGTACCCAACATCCATGTTCTAGGAAATCTGTCCACTGGAGAAGATAGTTAGCGATGCTCTCTCACATCTTTAAGTGCTACATCAGGGACTTGGACCATCCCTGTTATGGGAACACAGTGGAACTAAGAGAAGAAAGAAAGAAACGCCTATCGAGCACCTACTAGATTCCTCCTAGGCATTGTGCCAGATGCTTTCATGTGCTATCTCATTTAATTCACACAGAAATTCTGTGACAGTTCATTATGTTTTTACAGATGAAGAAATTGTGGTTCAGAGAGGTTAATTCACTTGGCCAAGGTCACAGGTAGCAAACCGCAAAACTGAGTTCCCAAACAAATCTGTTTGACCTCTTCATCGTTCTGCAATTAGGAAAGCAGCATGGAGGAAGTTTCGCCCTTTGGCTCTTTATTTGAAGTTCTTTCATGGCCATTATTTCATCCTACTTCGCAATGCAGTGTTGTTTCCCAGACTATTTTGCAGAACACAAGATGTTAATCAGTGTTCTAAGCAGAAGAGCCTCCATGGCTAAATACACTGGGGAGATTCTGGGTGAAACTGGTTTAAGCCTGGAGCTCCTTTAGCCTTCAGTGTACTTCCATGTGTTTTGAAGCTCAAAGAAGAAACTATGGCAGGCACACAATGGCTCAGGGCACTGGTGTCCAGTGGAAGCCCATTTGGAAAGTACTGCTTATTTCCCAAGCATTTCATGAGCTTCTCCTCTGAGAATGGTCCCTGTGGTCCATGTTATTGCTCCCTCTGGACTGTGGGCAGAGATGGGGCCCTATCCTCCTCCCTCTTCCAGTGCCCATTGAACTTGACATAATTAAAGCTTAATCAACCTAAGGATGGGTGAGTGAAGTAGGGCTCACCTTTAACCCTGAAGAGGTAGAGGAAAGAGCCATTGAGTTAGAGAAGGGCTTCCAGGAAAGGAAGGAGTTAGACCTGTGACTCAGATGCAAATAGAGATGCTGCCTGTTTGAGAAATGTAGAAAGAGGTTTAGGTTTCGGCAGAGGGTATTTTAGATCAGCGACAGTCAAGGATCCTTTATCCAAGCGCTTGGACCATTTTTACTGCAATGAAGTGGAATTTGCAGGACATCAACAGACTGATGGTGACCAAAGGCCTTAATTCTCCATTTGTTACCGATGAATTGCAATGCTTAGTACTTTCCTAGGTCATGGTCAATGGTTCTAACCCATTGCTTGAAGGTGGATTACTCAGCTGAGCCCTAAGACCTGGAAGAGCTCACTGGCATTTTGTGGGGAACGTGGGGGTGGGTGTGTGCATGGCTGGGGGGAGTTGTGTCTAACCACAGGCAAGCTTTGGGGGTATTCTGAATGCTTTTACTACTTTTCTTGGACATGAAATTAAGGTCCCATGAGGACAGGCAGTTTTCATTTACCTTATTTGGAATACAGATTGACAAATCTTTCCCTGATCTTTTGTTGAACCCAAAAGAACAAGCAAGCATAGTTGCTAAACAAAGAGGGACTTTGACAAAGAATCTTTAGAAGACATAATTATCAAGTAGAAACTTTTAACAAAGAGCTCTTTAGAGATTGCAAAATTCCCCATTCCTTGGAACTGACAGCAAACCCTTTCTTGGAAGGGACCCATCGGCCTTGCCTTGCTTTTGCTGCAGCCCCGTAATTATAGTCCATTGATCTCCTGATTCATCTAAGAAGGAAGAAATCTATACATACGAAGTGCCAGGGTCTCTCACGCTCCAGGTGGGGCTTTTTCTGAGAACATTCCTCCCAGAATTTCTTGTCACCAGCGGCACTTTGAAAACTTAACGGTGAGTCGCCACGCAGCTCTGAGCTGTTTCTTTTTTATCTCTTTGGAAACTTTTCCCAGGAAAGTTATGTCTGTGACCTAAGAAAAGAGCACTGTGACAGGCTCAGAAGGCTCCCCACTGTCCTTCGATTCCAGCGAGTGTCACTGAGCCGAAGAATCGCAGGGCAGCACCTCATGACTCACATCCGAGTCATGTCACCCAAGCTGCCTGTTGCGTGCATGAAGAGGGTCCTGCGTGCACGTTCTGCTAATGTTAGTTATCCACACTCGGACATCATCGCCATTTGAGTTTCTCTGCTTCTGCCCTCCTCGTTTACAATCTGTTCATGAGTATATACCTTTGGAGAGCACCTTTTGGATGTAATTAATACCCTAGTATTCTTTGGGCTGAGGGGCTGGGGGGCAGGATAGGGAAGAGAACCAAAAAGGAAATGCTACTTCATTTAAACGACATATGAACCCAAAGTGTCTGAGAGCAGTCTCAATCAATTTAGAAAGTTTGTTTTGCCAAGGTTAAGGATGTGCCTGTGACACAGCCTCAGGATGTCCTAACAAAGTGTGCCCCACAGTGGTCAGGGGACAGCTTGCTTGTAAACACTTTACAGAGACGTGACACATCAGTCAGTATGTATAAGATGTGCCTTGGTTTGGTCCAGAAAGGAGGGACAAGTGGAAGTAGTGGGGGGAGCTTCCAGGTCATAGGTAGATAAGAGACAAAGGGTTGCATTCTTTTGAGTCTTTGATCATCCCTTCACTGAATCCACCATTTAGAGTGAGAAGAGGGGTGGATAATTAGTCACTTATGCCTTAGTCTGGCTCAGTGAATCTGCATTTTTACATAAATGGGGCAGAGGAAGCAATCAGGTATGTGTTTGTCTCAGGTGAGCAGAGGGAGGAGGACTCTCTGTCCCACACCTGTGAAGGTCAGCTAATCATCTATCCATTTGCATTGCCAGGTGAAGTTCAACAGAATTGTTGTAGAATAAAGATACTGAGTTTCACAGGGAATTTCCTTGTGGGCAAATTGTGAGGGAGATATGTAGCTTTTTAAAAAATCTTTGTAGCTATCTTATTTAGGAGTAAAATGGGAAGCAGGTTTTCCTGAGGCAGTTCCCAGCTTGACTTTTTTCTTTGGCTTACTGATTTTGGGGTCCCACGATTTATTTTCCTTTCACAGACAATATTCTCTAATAACACCTATCCAAATCAGGGGCTCTGGATGGTGTTTGGGCCGCAGACATGGTTGAAAAGAATGGCTGATTGTACAGTGTGCTAATTATATCTCAGTAAAGCTGTGAAAAAAATGACTTAGGCCAGGCACGGTGACTCACGCCTGTAATCCCAACACTTTGGGAGGCTGAGGTGGGCAGATAACCTGAGGTCGGGAGTTCGAGACCACCCTGAGAAACATGGAGAAACCCCATCTCTACTAAAAATACAAAACAGTTAGCCAGGCATGGTGGTGCATGCCTGTAATCCCAGCTACTTGAGAGGCTAAGGCAAGAGAATCCCTTGAACCCAGGAGGCAGAGGTTGCAGTGAGCCTGAATCACGCCGTTGCACTCCATCCAGGGCAACAAGAGCGAAACTCCATCTCAATAAATAAATAAATAAATAAATAAATAAATAAAAATAATGACTTACTAATGCTGATTATCATGTAAGTACTAGGAACTGGACTACATATTTTCTCTACCTTGATCTCCCTCAGTTTGTCTTCATAACCATCTCTATCACATAAATCCTATTATCATCATCCTTGTTTAACAAGTAAGGAATCCGATTAAGAGATACGCAACTTGCCCTTGACTGGTAAAGTGATGCCGATAGGAAGAAACAGAGATTCAAACCCTGGTAGTCCCACCCCAGTATTCATCTTCTCTATGGGATCAGGCAAGATTCCTGAGAAAGCTTCTAAACTCATCATATTAAACACAAAAACTCTGTTCTAGCGAGGAGACTATGCCATTCCCTGCCCCCAAATTCAGCCTGGCTCCCCGTCCCTGGAGCACCTCCTGTAGATGGTGGAGTAAAAAGAGGTGCGGTTTGACAAAAGAGGGCATTCCGTCTCCATAATATTATTCTGATATTGCTGTCAGAAACAAGTTCCTGGCCTCTCGCTTCTGCTCTCTCCTTTTCAGCCAGTTATCCCCTGAACAAAATTGCCTCAAGATTACAGATGAGCAGCTGTGTTTCGGATGCAGGGGCGTTGCCATCTTGCTGACAGCTGCGTTTTCTCTAGGGACATCGGCTAACCCACAGCACCCCACTCTTTCTCCATGCTCCTTATTTTCCTGTAAGCTGTGGTCGGTTTCCTCTTGTGACCGCAAACGAATCAAAAAGAGAACTGTTTCCCAGTTATTCCTTATTATCTCAAAGCAGATGTTCAAGGTGAGGCTCAGGATGACTTATCAAGACTCCAGAGGTGATTTGTGTCCTGATAACAGTGAGGTCTCAGACTCACATATATGCAGGTGGAAGGCAGGCACTGTCAATATGCAAAGCGTGCCGGGTGTAAGGGAGTAAGTGCCATGTCTCTACCATTGTCACCAAGCACATATATGTCTAGTTGTATAGCCTTTTAAAAGACAGACTAGACCGGGCACAGTGGCTCACGCCTGTAATCCCAGCACTTTGGGAGGCCGAGGCGGGTGGATCACCTGAGGTCAGGAGTTCGAGACCAGCCTAACCAAAATGGTGAAACCCTGTTTCTAAAGAATACAAAATTAGTCGGGTGTGGTGGCACATGCTTATAAGCCCAGCTACTTGGGAGGCTGAGGCAGGAGAATTGCTTGAACCCGGGAGGCGGAGGTTGCAGTGAGCCAAGATTGTACCATTGCACTTCAGCCCAGGCAACAAGAGTGAAACTCCGTCTCAAAAAATAAATCAATAGATAAAAATAAAAGGCACGATACATTGACCAACAATATATGTTTGAGGCCCTTTGAGTGAAAAAGATTATCGAGATTTAGTAACCTTGAAGTTCCCGTGAAATGTGTGATTCTGTGATACCATGATTCCTTTTCAGAAGGCAGGCCAACCTCTTTTCCCTTCCAAAGATGTTTTGGAGAATACTTTTTCTGCAATATAAGAATATGAGATGTCTTCAAACTGTGGGATGGTGAGAAGGTGTGCCTTGGTATCAGCTGCACACTCCTAGAAAGGCGCATAGTCATAGAACAGGATTAATTTTAGCAACTCTGAGAAAATGGCCTGTTTTTTCTCTCCCTCTTCTCCCATTCATTTAATAAATATTTTTTCCATCACTTTTCATATGCCCAGCACCTTGTGTATGTAGAAGGTATAAAAAAGTGCTGGGCGCAGTGGCTCACACCTGTAATCCCAACACTTTGGGAGGCCAAGGCGGGTGGATCACCTGAGGTCAAGAGTTCAAGACCAGCCTAGCCAACATGGTGAAACCCTATCTCTACTAAAAATACAAAAAATTGGTTGGGCGTGGTGGCTCACGCCTGTAATCCCAGCACTTTGGGAGGCCGAGATGGGTGGATCACGAAGTCAGGAGTTTGAGACCAGCCCGACCAATAGGGTGAAACCTTGTCTCTAGAAAAATACAAAAATTAGCTGGGCATGGTGGTGGCGTGTGCCTGTAATCCCAGCTGCTCAGGAGGCTAAGGCAGGAGAATCGCTTGAACCTGGGAGGCGGAGGTTGCCGTGAGCTGAGATAGTACCACTTCACTCCAGTCTGAGCGATAGAGTGAGACTCCATCTCAAAAAAACAAAAAATAAAAATACAAAAAATTAGCCAGGTGTGGTTGTGGGTGCCTGTAAACCCAGCTACTCGGGAGGCTGAGGTAGGAGAATCGCTTGAACCTGGGAGGTGGAGGTTGCAGTGAGCCGAGATTGTGCCATTGCACTCCAGCTTGGGCAATAACAGCAAAACTCTATCTCAAAGAAAAAAAAAAAGATAGAGAGAGATGAAAAAGTATAGGTTGTATCATTTTGAAAGTATAATGCATCTCAATATGTTAATACTCAGTAGAGTGGCTCGCTTATCCTCGTTTGCCTGGAACTCTCCCAATTTTAGCATTAAAAGTTCTACATTCAGAAAACTCCTCAGTCCCAGGCAAGCCAAGATACTTGACCACCCAATGCTCTGGAAGACAAGATGAAATGGTCTTGTGCAGGCATCAACAGAATTCCTGTACACGTGACAGCTACAAATGCAGAAAGATACAGGTGCGTCGTTTGATGACTCAGATGCTGCCAGCAGCACTGCTACTGGTATCATTACTTTACAAAATGACGAGCAGCTCTTGGTAAAATTCCAAACAAAGCAGAGTACGATCTTCCCTCAATTTACATGGTAGAGGCTTTGCTGGAAAAGTCAGCATATATTAAAATGTGCAGAAACACTCAGAGTTTAAATGTAAAATGTGGTTTAGATTTTATACATAGCTGCTTATTGACGTCTTTTTCACGAAAATGACAATCTGCTGAGACATTTGAAAGTCATGAGAGGCAAGGGACTATTGTGTGTGGTGTGGAATTTCCCCGTACGGTGCAGAATATTGATCATCCCTTGACCTCACCTTCTAAATTTAGCCAATGGCATCCTCTAATTATAGCAACAACAAAAACCACCTGCAGAGATTTCCAAAATACCCCGCTAGGAATCAGTCCTGCTCTCATTGGAAACCACTATACTAGATATTTGAAAAGAAAGAAATACTGAAAAAGAGGTAAGCAACCGTGAGATCCTTTCTCTGTCATCCCTTTTTCTTTATCTCCTCTCCCTCTGCATGCCCCTCTCCTTCTCCTTCATCAGTACAAACTGTTGACAATTTCTCTGTGTTTAATAACATCCTGCAAAGTGCTTGGGAAAGTCTGCAGGTAACTACCATCTTTGCCTCCAGAGAGCTTAAAGTATGCTTGACAATATGAAATCAACTGAATGAATCAGCTCAAAGATAACCCATGGCATTAAATCAGGATTGCCTGCTCAGCTCCACCTGTAACTGAATTGATTGGATGGTCCTCCCATTGTCTCCCCTGGCTGTGCACTGAGGCTCTACTCTGTATCTTTTTTTTTTTTTTTTTTTTTTTTGAGTCAGAGTCTCACTCTGTCACCCAGGCTAGAGTACAATGGTGTAGTCTCGGCTCACTGCAACCTCAGCCTCCCGGGTTCAAACAATTCTTCTGCCTCAGCCTCGCAAGTAGCTTGGATTACAGGCACCCGCCACCACGCCCAGCTCGTTTTTGTATTTTTAGTAGAGATGGGATTTCACCATATTGGCCAGGCCTGTCTCTTGGCCAGGCTGGTCTTGAACTCCTGACCTCATGATCCACCCGCCTTGGCCTCCCAAAGTGCTGGGATTACAGGGGCGAGCCACTCCTACTTATCTTTTATTGATCATAAGATCAGCCCAGTGCTTTCAGCCTCTTTTTGTACTTTGGCACCTGGGAAGGAGGCCTACACCTCTCTGAGTGGAAGAGTTTCCTGGGCAGCCTTGTGTTTGATCCTAACCGGTTATTCAGCGTGGTTCATATGGGCATTCTTTTGGGTGGGGCGCAGGAGTTGGAAACAAGCAATGAATAAAATACAAAAAAATTCATGAGGAGAGAGAAGAGACCATAATAAATTATTAAAGAGCCACATTGGAAAATTGAGCAAATGCTTTGCATATAAAAGCAACGGTTATAATAAGAGGTATTATTATTATTATTATTATTATTATTATTATTATTATTGTGTTTATACTTTATGGGGTTGTTCGGGGCTTTCCAGAATCAATATCTTGTTGTTAGAAGAAAGACTGGGCTGAGCGTGGTGGCTCATGCCTGTAATCCCAGCATTTTGGGAGGCCAAGGTGGGTAGATCAACTGAGGTCAGGGGTTCAAGACCAGCTTGGCCACCATGGTGCTAAAAATCTCTGCTAAAAATATGTCTCTGCGAAAAATACAAATATGAACTAGGTGTGGTAGCGTGTGCCTGTAACCGCGGCTACTTGGAAGGCTGAGGCATGAGAATCACTTGAACCCAGGTGGCAGAGGTTGCCATGAGCAGAGATCACGCCACTGCACTCCAGCCTAGGAGTCAGCGAGACTCTCTCAAAAAAGAAGAAGAAGAAAGACTATTAAGTCTCATCAGTCCTACCACATTTATAAGTCATTTTACAAACATTGCCATACATGGTCCTCACAACAACCAACTCAATATTCTATTTTACAAAAGTCCAACCTGACACTCAGGGAAACTCGGGTCACACGCTGTAAAATAGCTCTCTCGGATTCATACATGGTGTTTCTATGAGACTACACTGCCTTTTCCTCAAAGGAGGCATTTGAACTGAATCTAAATGAAATATTAGATGGTGTGGGCCAGACCAGAATGGGGTCCTGCATTCAGAGAAGCCAGTGCTCCCCACGAAGAGGTCGAGGTCAGTGTGGAGGAAGTGGAACTCACAAGGTGAGGAGGGCTTATGGACGAGAGGAATGAGGGGCCCTTCCAGGGAGGTGAGGGAGAGCATGTGCCCATGCAGGGCTGATGGAGATTTGGGCCCACAGGGAGTCTGCTGGGGAAGATAGGATGCAGATTCTATGAGACTTTTTGGGAGGTAGCTTTGTATGATGGAAAGAACAGGGCTTTGAAGTCAGACAAACCTGGATTTGAATTCTGGCTCTACCATATTCTAGCTATGTGCCCTTGGACAAGTAGCTTAAGCTGTCAACTTTAGTTTCCTGATCCATACGAATGGGGATTAATATACGTATCTCAGAGAGCCACTGGAAAAAATAAAATAGATGTATGCAGATCTTGTGTTCCTAGGCAATATTCAATAAATGTTTTGATTTTGTGTCCTCCTTTTTGCCAAAGGAATGATTGATCAGCGGTTGATAAGTAATGGGATTTGAGGCTTCAGAATGTGCTGGCTAAAGATGGTGACTGTAATCAAAAAATTAGATGTTGGGGTTTGTTTATTTGTGTTTTTAAAAAGAAATGGGATCTTGCTGTATTGCCCAGGCTGGCCTTGAATTCCTGAACTCAAGTGATCCTCCTGCCTCAGTCTTCCAAGGGACTGGGACTAGAGGCATGCACCACTGTACCCAGATCAATGGGTTTTTGACATGTTAACTTTGAGTGACAGCCTAGTTGAGATGTCTGGTGTAGAATTGGTGATATGGGGCCAGAACTCAACTGAGACTTGAGAGGGGTGAATTGTGCAGAGACATTGATTTGGAGAGTCCTCAACAAAGGAGTGAATGCTCTGATCAAAGAGTCAGAAGATCAGAACAGAGACCAGGCTGTTGGTGTTCCATGCGCTCGTCAACGCTGTTCATTAGCGTTACCCCATCTTAGGAAACATGGCGGATTGCTTCCAGATGTTACCTTCAAGATCTACATTCCTTTCAGATGGCTCGTCTTCTGCCACAGCTAGCAAGGTTTGCCTGAACATTGAGGTCACAGCCTCAAATGAGCCCCTCAAAGCCTCAGAATGACAGGAGAGAAGCTCAGTCAGGCACTCCACTGGCATTTAAGGTAGACTGAGCTCTGCCAATTTCCAAAGACAGATGGAACTGAAGAGCCAAGTTTTGGTAACTTGGACAAAAACCAAAGCAATTCCAGATGTTAGAGCCAGAGCATCCGGCGCCTCTGTTGCTTTCCACCCCTGTAGCATTAAAATTAGAGAGCAACCGCCAAGTAATGAAGTCTGGGTCACTCCCCATCTGTCTCACTAAATGCCACTTGGAACCAGTGCCTTTTCATTTGACAATAAAATCAATGAATGAAATATCGCAGGGTTGAAAGCAATGCTGTACAGAATTCATTACGGGCGATGCTGTGGTCCAAAGGATGGAAGACTCAGCCCTCTGCACTTTACTTTCCGGTAACATCAACACATCTACTTAATGAAACTTGAACCTTCTGTTAATCCTTCACCTATTTGCTTTTAAACTGAGTCCTTTTGAGGAAAGTCTAAAGGCCTTCTCTTTGGATTCTGCCTCTTAATGAATTAGCTGTCATAAAACATTGGAAGATGCAGTCGTTTAAGGAAAGAGGGACTAGTTAATTAGGAAAACAGCTCAAGATTGGAGGACTTTTGCCGATAATCACTGGGTCGCTTATCAGCCAACACCATTTATTTTGAATTGTTCTTTCCTTTTGAGAAATATCTCAACACTGAACACACCGAGCTGAGGGTCACAATTTATACAAATTCAGATACAGCTATGGGGTGGGAGAGAGAGCAAAGAAGGGTGGCCAAGAGATGAGAGAATGTCCTCACTCTTGGAATTAACACTTGCCTCTGGAAGAATGGGAGACCCAGTTGAAACAATATCATTCCTTTGTAAGTAATGAAAACTAGGATCAACATGAGAGAACAGATTCTTTTTTTGAAAGAGTTTTGCTCTTGTTGCCCAGGCTGGAGTACAATGGCATGATCTCGGCTCACTGCAACCTCTGCTTCCTGGGTTCAAGCTATTCTCTCCTGCCTCAGCCTCCCAAGTAGGTGGGATTACAGGTGTGCTCCACCACGCCCAGCTAATTTTTTTTTATTTTTATTTTTAGTAGAGACTGAGTTTCACCATGTTGGTCAGGCTGTGAACTCCTGACATCAGGTGATCCACCTGCCTCAGCCTCCCAAAGTGCTGGGATTACAGGTGTGAGCCACCATGCCTGGTAAGAACAAACTCTTAAGGGGTGTGTGTGTGTGTGTGTGTGTGTGTGTATAGAGAGAGAGAGAGAGAGAGGTAAATGAGGCCAGGGCTCATTATCTGCTGCCCTTTCTACAAGGGAAGTGTTATTTCCTTGGGATAGTGGGTGTTTGATTTACATAAGGGTATTAAACAACAACAACAAAAAAGAAATATCTGAGATGACAGGTAACATTCACAGCTCATCTAAGAAATATCTTCAGACTTAATCCAGGCTTCCTTTTTTTTTTTCCTGCAACAAATATTTATTGAGCACTTACTATATTCCTGCTGGGTCCTAGAAATAATAAGTCATAGATTTCCCTCAAGAGCCTGGGTGTTCAAGTAAGAGAGAGAGAGAGAGAGAGAGAGGCAAGAGAAAAAGCAAGAAAAAAACAGTGATGGGCATTAGAAGGCAACAGAGAGAGAACAAGAGTAAGGAAGGGCAGGGAAAGCTACTTTGGAGAGAGGGACATGAAGGAAGGCTTCTCCAAGGAGGAGAAATTCAAGCTGGAAACATAGAAAGGCGCTGACCGTGACAAGAGTTGGGGGGAGCATTTTAGCATGTGTGTGGGCTTGAGACAGGACAGAGCAGGTGGTCTTGAAAGGATGGAAAGTCCAACATGGCAGGGGTATAGGGAGTGACAGGTGGTATTAGGAAGTGAGGATGGAAACGAGCAGGGGCATATTGGATAGGGACGTATAGACCACCACAGTAAGTTTGGGTTTTTATGTCTAGAATTTTCAAGTAGGGAACTGGATGGGAGAAGATGTCATGGAAACAAGGTGACCACTTAGGACCAGGTAAGGAAGTTGGTACAGCAGCATTTGCAGGTGGAGGTGGCAAGATCCAAGATATATTTTGGAGTTACCATGACAAGGATGCCATTGGTGAGGGAGAGGAGGAATTTGGGCAGACTGGCAGATTTCTGTTGTGAGTCACACTAGGAGGATGGAGTCACTGTCACTCAGCCTTTTAAGGAAAGTTCATGGCACATCAGCAGTGCACTTTGTCTGTGCCAGGGCTGGAGAAGCAAACAAGTGTAGAATGCAGTTCCTTTGGCCGGGCGCGGTGGCTCAAGCCTGTAATCCCAGCGCTTTGGGAGGCCGAGACTGGCAGATCACGAGATCAGGAGATCGAGACCATCCTGGCTAACCCGGTGAAACCCCGTCTCTACTAAAAATACAAAAAACTAGCGGGGCGAGGTGGCGGGCGCCTGTAGTCCCAGCTACTCGGGAGGCTGAGGCAGGAGAATGGCGTAAGCCCGGGAGGCGGAGCTTGCAGTGAGCTGAGATCCGGCCACTGCACTCCAGCCTGGGCGACAGAGCGAGACTCCGTCTCAAAAAAAAAAAAAAAAAAAAAAAGAATGCAGTTCCTTCCCTCACTGGGTTCACAGTCAGAACAGGAAGATGGATGTGTGAATAGACACTTAAAGAATGCCTTATGGTACTGGCATCCACCTAGAGGTTTTCTGAAGAATGTCCTGCAAAGCCTATTGTTCCCTCATCCACAACCCCCATGTTTGTTTTGTTGCAATCATTATTGTTTTGTATTTGTTGGTATATGTGAAATCTGTGGCATATGTTCTACTTGGGGGGGGACATATATAATGTTTACATTCTGTTTAAAGAATAATAAACCTAACATCCATGCACACAGCGTCTAGCTTAAGACACATCCTCACCCAAAGACTTGGAGCTCCATATTGTCTTTGCCCCAGAGCTAACTATTGCACCAAATGTTGGATTTATCACTTCCATGTACTTTGTGGTTTTAACAGTCACGGTCACAAGCAATGTGTATTTCTTTTGCCTCTTTTAACTTTATACAGTGGAAGCATTCTATATTAATACTTCTGTGACTTGCTTCTTTTGCTCAAATTATGTTAGTGAGATGCATCAATGTTGCACCATATACATTGAGTTCATTCATTTCACTGCTGCATGTGAATAAGTCACATTAGATTGATCTATTCTTTTGTCATAGGACGTTTGGATGTTTGCCATTTTTGGCTATTCCTAATACTTCTATGAGTACTATTTATATATCTCCTAGGGTTTTCCTGAGAGGTTACACATAGGAGTGGGTTAGAGAATGCGTGTATGTGTGCGTGTGTGTATGTGTGCATGTGTATGTGCGTGTGTGTATATGTGCATGTGTGTGTGCGTGTGTGTGCATGTATGCTCGTGAGCATGTGTGCATGCGTGCTTGTGTGCATGTGTGTATTCGCGTGGGTGTGCATGTGCACGTGTGTGCATGTGTGTATGCACGTGCGTGTGTATACACACAGTCAACTTTATTAGTGGCTGCCAGTGGTTTTCCAAAATGTTTGGTTATTCCAGTTTATACCCCTACCCTAGTGATGAAGAGTTCTTATTGCCACCCATCTTAACCAGTTCTTACTCATTATCGTTTTACATGCTATGATCTTTTCCAATCTAGAAGAACGATACCTGAGATGTTAATTTGCATTTTTTTCATCATTAATGAGGTGGTACATTTTTAGTATGTTCATTGGCTGGTAGAATTTCTGAGAAATATCTGTTTATATCTTTTGCCCATTTTTTTCGGTGCTCATCTTTTCCATATTGACTTGTAGCCACACTTTATGTGTTCTGCGAACTAAGCCTTTGCCAATTTTATATGCTGCAAATATCAGCCCTCAGTTTATTGCATGTCTAATTTTTATGATGTCTTATGATGCGCTGAAGTTCTGCACTGAAGTTGAGTTTATCAGTCATTTTCTTTACGATCTTACATGGTTTTGGATTCGACTTATGAAAATAAACTAAAACCTAGGGTCATAAAAATGCTCTTCTTATTGTATTCCAGGTTTTTGAAAGCTTTGCCTTTCACATTTAACTCCTTCATTCATATGAGATTAAATATTTTTTGTATGGTAATGATTTGTCCCAATATTTTTTTTATTACCTTTTCCACGCTTATTTGTCACAGATCAAGTTCCTATATATGAATGAATAAGTTCCATTAGTTGTTTATGTATTCCTAAGTCAAAACTACATGTGTTTAGATTATTATGCCTTTGTAATAATCTTGATAGCTAGTAGTGCTAGTTTTCTCACCTGCTCTCCTTTCTTTTTTATGACTTAAAAATTGAACTATTAAAAACATATATAGGACGGGTGCAGTGGCTCGCGCCTGTAATCCCAGCACTTTGGGAGGCCAAGGCAGGCAGATCACCTGAGGTCAGGAGTTCGAGACCAGCCTGGCCAACATGGTGAAACCCCATCTCTACTAAAAATACAAAAATTAGCTGAGCGTGGCAGCAAGCACTTGTAATCCCAGCTACTAGGGAGGCTGAGGCAGGAGAATCACTTGAACCTGGGAGGCAGAGGTTGTGGTGGGCCGAGGTTGCGCCACTATACTCCAGCCTGGGCGACAGAGTAAGACCCCGTCTCAAAAAAAGTATAGTACCAGCTCAATTAATTGTCACAATCTTGGCCGTTCTTAACTGTATATATTTTGGGATAAGTTTGTCAAGTTCCTTGCATATGTACACACACACATTGGGATTTTCATTGCAATTTTATTTCTGTCTGTAAATCAATTTGATGAGAATTGTCTTTGTGATAATGAATCTTCCTATCTATAAACCTGATTTGTTATTATTTTATTTGTTCTTTAATATCATCCAATAACATTTTACAATATTCCCCTTAAAGTCTTACACATCTTGTATAATTTATCAGTAGACTTCAATTTTTTATTATGTAAAGATTATATCTAGCAATGTATCTTTTGTCTATTTTGAATACAAATTCATCATCTTTTTTTGTATTTGTATTTTCTTTTTCCCTCTTTTTATTTTCAGAGTTTTTCTTTGATATATAGTCGGATTTATTTAAATTTCCAAATGAAAATCTTTCACCTAAAAAGTAAGAGTCTATTTACTCTTAATATTGCGGCCACCAAGATGGCAGGTGTTATTTCTACTACTTGATATTGTGCTTTCTAGTTGGCATACTTTTTAGATTTCTTCATTTCTCATTTCTAACCTTCTTTAGAATGACTGTAGATTTTTATTTCTCATTCTAATTTTAACCCCCACTAGATTGAAAGTTATACACCAAGAATCTTAACATGAATATTTAACTTCAAGTCCGAAATTAATATCTTCACTCTTCTCCAACACAATGTGAGAATGTTAGAAAGTTTCATCACCTCCTCCTGGGTTACATGCTTGTTATTTTAAAAGTGTGTTTGTTCTAATTTCATTAATTAGATATCCTTGCTGATTTTTCAGTAGATAGATAGATAGATAGATAGATAGATAGATAGATAATCTTTTTTTTTTTTAGATGGAGTCTTGCTCCACCACCCAGGCTGGAGTGTAGTGGCACGATCTTGGCTCACTGCAACCTCCATCTCTTGGGCTCAAGCGATTATCCTGTCTCAGCCTCCCGAGTAGCTGGGATTATGGGCACGCGCCACCACACCCAGCTAATTTTTGTGTTTTTAATAGAGAGAGGATTTCAGCATGTTTGCCAGGCTGGTCTCAAACTCCTGACCTCGTGATCCACCCACCTTGGCCTCCCAAAGTGCTGGGATTACAGGCCTGAGCCACCACACCTGGCCTCAGTTAGTATATTTTAAAATGTTTATCTATAAAGTTGCTGTTTTCTTTTCTCACTATTCTTCACATTTCAGACCTTCCTTCTGGGATTATTTTCCTTCCTCCTGAAGTATATCTTTTAAAATTTCCCTTCATGTAGGTGTCAGGTACTAGTAGCATCTGTTTTTTATTATCTGAAAAAATATCTTTATTTTGCCATCCTGAAGGGTGTTTTTCCTTGATCTACAATTCTCGGTTGACACTTATTTTCTCTCAGTACACTGAAGGTATTCCACTCCCTTAAGGCTTACCTTGTCTCTGTTGGTAAGTCAGTTGCTAGGCAATTTTTACTTCTGCAACGTTTGTTTGGTTCCTTTTCAAATACACCTGGTCATTTTTGACAGTTTTCTTGTTCTTTTATCATAAAATTGTATACTCTGTATAGTTATCTATTCATGAGTTATAAATTACCATAAAACTTACTGGCTTAAAATAAGTGGATTTATTATGTCTCAGATTTTCTGTTAGACAGAAATCCAGGAGGAGCTCAGCTAAGCAAATGTCCTTTGGGAACTTTCCTGCAGCTGCAGTCACACATTAGCATGGGATGGATAACTGACTTCTAAGGTGGCTTGCTCAAGTAGCTGGCAAGTTGGGCCCTGCTGTAGGCCAGGGGCTTCATTTCTCCTCTGTGTGGGCCTCTCCATAGGGCATCCTGAGTGTCACTACAACATGGAGATTGGCTTCTTCCAAAGAGAGTAAACAATGAGAGAGAGAGAGTGTGTGTGTGTGTGCGCGCACGCGTGTGTGCACCAGGCGTGGGTCATAACATTTTTTTTCTAATTTCTCTTTTTTTTTTCTTTTTTGTAATTATACTTTAAGTTCTAGGGTACATGTGCACAATGCGCAGGTTTGTTCCATATGTATACATGTGCCATGTTGGTGTGCTGCACCCATTAACTCGTCATTTACATTAGGTATTTCTCCTAATGCTATCCCTCCCCCCTCCCCCTACCCCATGACAGGTCCCGATGTGTGATGTTCCCCACCCTGTGTCCAAGGGTCATAACGTTTTTGATACTTATATTCACGTGTCACTTCTGTCCCATTCTATTTATTATCACTTCTGTCCCATTCTATTTATTAGAAATGAGTCACTGAAACAATTCAATGGGAGGGAATCTCTGCATTTTAAAGAGAAGAAAGGGAAATAATTTAGAGACATATTTTACTTGTTTGTTTGTTTGTTTTTTAGAGACAGGGTCTCACTCTGTGACCCAGGCTGGAGCACAGTGACACAATCATAGCTCACTGTAACCTCCAATTCCTGGGTTCTAGCAATCCCTGGAGACATATTTTAAAACCACCACCTACTTCCTATTATTTCTTGAAATATATTAAACACATTTTCCTTATGTTCTGTGCATGATGATTTTATCAGTGTTCTGGGGTTGAATTCATTGTTACTTCTGCAGTTTTTGTTTATTGTCGTTGTAAGTTCACGTTGTTGGAAATTTATCTTTGAGGCCAGTTTTTAAAATACAGTCCTCTAAATAGGATTTGTATTTGCTTCTGCCAGGCTACAAGATTGTTGGCTTTCAGACCAACAAGGTAGCTATGATTCTGGCCCCCAAACTACCTGAGAATGAGCTTTGAATTAAGAATTCTCAATGGAGATCAATGTCTTTTACCCAGACCCGAGGCTAAGACAGGCAAATTTCCTATAGAACTGGCTCCTTCCTTCTTTACCCATCAAAGGTGTGACTTCTGGGGGATCCTGTCTTTGCTTTTTGTTCTCCGGGGTGTTTTTATGTAATCCTCGTCTTCATCTCCTTCTGCTGTGTTTGCGCCATTAAAACTAATGCTTAATTCCACTAGTGATAGGCATCCTTCCCAGGGCAGGCACTGCCTTCAGCTTGCTTAGCTCTCAGGGTTTGTGCTATCTTATCAGTTTCCATTATTGACTGAGGATCTGCCTTATGTTCTTGCCTCCTCATCTATTTCTGTTACACACATATAAACACACCTATGTGCATATATACATACATTATTTTCACGTAGCATTTTTATGCCAGAGTTTTGTTTTCCATGATTTATTTTTCTCTATGGTATCGGACACCAAACTACCCAGGCAGCTCTTTAGAAATACGAATTTGCCGGCCCAACCTAGAGTTAGGAAATTAGCAATTAGAATCTTCTGAGATGGGTACCAGCTACCTATATGTGTTTTTTTAAAACCTCCCCAGAGGATGCTGATGCCTGTCACTGTCAAAGATAATTATTATAATGAAGACATGGTCCGGAAGCCGTGGAAGCTCAACAGGAGAGCTAAATTTGGCCTATAAAACTGAGGAAGACTTTATAGAGGAGGAAATTGCATTTTGCCTTTTTTAAACATTTCCTCTCATCCTTTGACTGCTACAGTTAACTTGACGGTACGTAAGCACCTGAGCATCATGCCATGTGTTTGAAGACCCCAGGGGAATGTCCAGAGGCAGCCATCATCTCACGGTGTGTGGAGCAAGGTCGTGGGACTTGGCCACTTTGTAGGATAAGATTCCCTAGCATTTGTCAGTGCCCATCCACTTACCTGCCCATTGCCTAGGCTCGGAGCCACTGTGGACCAGCTTACAGAGCAGGAACTTACCTGCATTGTTCTTGGTGCTGCTGGGGTTATGAATTGGGCTGTCTGGGCTGGCGGTGCAATGTAAATATCAGATAAATGTGGCAAGGAGGATTCTGTAGAGGGGATAACTCTCAGAAGGTTGGATTCTATTATTTCACAACCCAGAGCCATACGAAACCCTGCAATGTCAGAGAGAGAGAGAGAGCTTTGTTTGATTTTACTGTTCACTGCCCTGTAAAAGACTTTCACCGTGGATCATGCTCCTCGATTCATATTGAGAGCAGATGCTTAACAGTGCCTGAGGCCTGTGCATTTGGAGGGAAAAAACCCAGTTTGAATCTCAGCTCTACAACTTATTAGCAGCATGACAAGGAATTTCACTGTCTCCGAGCTTCAGTTTTCGTTCTATTAAATGGAAGGTAAAAATACCTATCTTCACATTGAGAACACATGGACACAGAGAGGGGAACAGCACACACCAGGGCCGGGTGGGGGCCGAGGGGTGAGGGGAGGGAACTTAGAAGACGGATCAATAGATGCAGCAAACCAGCATGGCACACGTATACCTATGTAACAGACTTGCATGTTCTGCACACTTTTTTCTTTTTTTAGAAGAAATTAAAAAAAAAAATACCTATCTTCTAAAGTTATTGCAAGACTTAAGTGAAGCAATGTATTTTAAATGCCCTATACTGTACCTGGTATCTAGTGGAAATTTCTGTTTATTATTTTTGCTGTTGTGATTCTGAAAGACTCTAACAGATAAGTAGGGCAAGAATTATTTCCATGTTCTTGTGTTTAGCATACATAATGCCTGCTCACCTCTGCATTCAAGTCAAGACCAGACTTATGTATCCATAGCTTGAGCCAACTCTTCCCTTCTAGATTTAGTTCCTAATAAAAAAAGTAAAAATGGGCCAGACACGTTGGCTCACGCCTGTAATCCCAGCACTTTGGGAGGCCGAGGCGGGCAGATCACCCAAGATTGGGAGTTCGAGACCAGCCTGACCAACATGGAGAAACCCCGTCTCTACTAAAAATGCAAAAACATTAGCCAGACATGGTGGCACATGCCTATAATCCCAACTACTCAGGAGACTGAGACTGAGAGAATCACTTGAACCAGGAGGCAGTGGTTGCGGTGAGCCAAGATCGTGCCATTGCACTCCAGCCTGGGAAACAAGAACGAAACTCTGTCTCAAAAACTAAAAATAAAAAATAACAGTAAAAATATACATTTTTAAAATTTATTAAACGAGTCTCATTTATTAAACAAGTCTGAAGTATCCAGCACCAAGTTAGATGCTTTACAGACGTGGTCTCTAGTCTTTTTTGGGGGGACGGAGTCTTGCTGTGTCGCCCAGGGTCTGGAGTGCAGTGGTGCGATCTTGGCTCACTGCAAGCTCGGCCTCCTGGGTTCACACCATTCTTCTGCCTCACCCTCCCAAGTAGCTGGGACCACAGGCACCCGCCACCATGCCTGGCTAACTTTTTTTGTGTTTTTAGTACGGAGATGGGGTTTCACTGTGTTAGCGAGGATGGTCTCAATCTCCTGACCTCATCATCTGTCCACCTTGGCCTCCCAAAGTGCTGGGATTACAGGCACGAGCCACCGCGCCTGGCTGGTCTCTAGTCTTTATAATAAACTCCAGGTAGGTTTTATTAGCTTCATTTGACAGGAGCAAATCAAAGCTCAGAGAGTAAACGATGCTGCAAGATTATATTCTTGGCCAGTGGGTAAGCTGGGATTTGAAACTAAGATTCTGCTGTTTTCTGTATACATACACAGCCTCTCCTTCACCTTACACTTCTCTACCACAATTGCTGTGCTCAGGGCCTTTCCTCAGCCTGGAAGGCCGTTCACATCCCACTCTGCCCAATAAACTCTTTCGTATCCTTTAAGACCTAACACGAATGCTACCTCCCTTGTGAAGAGGCTCTGGCTCCCTCAGGTGCAAAAAAAAAATTACTCTTTTTCAATATTTTCATGGGATTTTACTTACATTCCATTTTTGTACACTTTTTTGTACACTTATATTCCATTTTTTGTCTTATGTCTCTTAGGCGTATACATGTCTCTTGCACTTATTTGTAGCATGTTTGAACTCAGCAGTTATATCTTATTCTTTCTTATTTAATACAGACTACCTTTATGCTTTGTAGATGTTTATTAAATGTTTATTGAATTAAGAAATAAAAATTAGGCCAGGCACGGCGGCTCACGCCTGTAATCCCAGCACTTTGGGAGGCCAAGGTGGGCAGGCGAATCACTTGAGGTCAGGAGATCGAGACCAGCCTGGCCAACATGGTGAAACCCTGTCTCTAATAAAAATACAAAAAAATAAATAAATGAGCTAGGTGTGGTAGCAGGCACCGTAATCCCAGCTACTTGGGAGGCTGAGGCACAGGAATCGCTTGAACTTGGGAGTCAGAGGTTTCATTGAGCCAAGATCACGCCACTGCACTCCATCTAGCCTAGGTGATAGAGTGAGACACCGTCTAAATAAATAAATAAGTAAATAAATAAATAAATAATAAAATGTTCAGAAAGGTTGTTAGACAGATACATTCTTAAGTATGTTTGTCCTTAAATCTTCAGTGATGCTATACAAGTGACTACCATCTGTTAGCGGGGGAAAAAGTTGACACACATTTGCCCTAGTGCCTGGCTTTGCCCCTCTCTGTGAAGTTTCCACATTGCAAGTGCACAAGTGAAGGAGCTTCTGTCTACTCAAGTTTTATAAGTTGCAGAAGTTTATTTGACTTGATCGTATCTCCTGTTCCCAGTCCAGGTCTTTATCTGTGGCCCCTCCAGCTTCTTCATTACCTGTCACATAATTCTACATTTACAGAAGGTCACTGGACCGCATGTTGAGTTCTATTAGCTCAGAGCTGCAGCCGCTCCCGTGAACAAGTTCTTAAAATGATTCATCATGAGGAGACTTACACCTGAGTTACTGGGTCATTGTCACTCAAAAATTGCATAAGTGGAATGGAATTAGAATCTCTCAGGAGCTAAAAGGTTGCATTTACAACAGGTTCTGCCATTTCTGTGATGTCTTTCATTCAGTGACACTTCAATAGAAAGTTAATTGAAATGGAAAAGATCAAGCACAAAGGCAAAAAGCAAAAAGGACTTTACAAGATGTTTAGCCTTATTCCATGCTTTGATGAGGCATAGATGTGGAAGCCACAGGCAAGCCAAAAGCTTTATGTTTCAAAAACTATTAAAACAATAATATTTCCAAAATCGGCCTGTCTCCAAGAAAAATTCACGGTACCCCCAAATTGGGGAGTATGGATACAGCAAATGCGGTAGGTCAGAGTCATTAGATCATTTGGAAGAGTCTCGGTTCAGATGGGGTTGGTGATTGTGTCTAGCGTCTTCAGCGGCTTAACAGCTATGAAATAATTGGCAACCACAGAATCCTGGACCGTCAGAACTCCAAGTATCTTTGTGGGTTCTTCTGTGGAAATATTAATAATCTTATTTTGCAAGAGTGGAGGTCCAGGTCTAACAACAAGTGGGCCTAGCCTGGAACTCAGACCTCTTGTTGCTTGTTTCCAGTGCTTACCTGTAGTAATTGCTCAGCCAGCCACAAAGCTGGCCATAGCATACGGAGAAAATGTACAGACAAGTCATTGCTGTGTGATGAGAGAATGGCTGTGGGTAGGGATACTTTGGAGTCACAATCTTGTCACTGAGTGAGGGTCCACCAATTAGAATTAGGTGTCGTGTTTCCTGCAGTGCCTATACCCACAATGCAGTTTCAAACACCAGTTACTTAAAGCAAAGATAGTATTCAAACTCACTCTTCAAATACAAGAATGCGGACTCTGGGGAGACTTCTACTATCCTTCCCAGTTGTTTAAACCAATAGCAATTTTATTTATTTATTTATTTATTTTTTTGGTCTGAGACAGAGTTTCACTCAGTCGCCCAGGCTGGAGTGCAGTGGCGTGATCTCAGCTCACTGCAACCTCCGCCTCCTGGGTTCAAGTGATTCCCCTGCCTCAACTTCCTGAATAGCTGAAACTACAGGTGCACACCACCCCGCCTGACTAATTTTTTGTTTTTTAGTAGAGACGGGGTTTCACCATGTTGGCTAGGATGGTCTCGATCTCCTAACCTCGTGATCCACCCACCTCAGCCTTCGCCTTCTTCCAAAGGGCCTGGATCACAGGCGTGAGCCACTGTGCCCGGCCAAAGTCAACATCTTTTCTTATAATTAACCTAGTCTCAGGCATTTCTTTATAGCAATGTGAGAATGGACTGATACATACCTGGACTAGGATTACTATGGGAAACAAATCTGTAATTAATGGGTTTATGGGACATGCACCCCCTGGAAAATAGCACAGAAACTCTGTCATTGTTGGAATATAAAATTGAGATGTTTCATGACCCACAGAGCTCCGTTTAGTGTAAGCAGTGATGCATACACAACTCAGAGACCTCATGTGTTAAATCGGGGCCAGAACACTTTTCCATGTGCCAAGGAATTGGAGGGTGGCTTGGGTGGTCCTGGGCTTCTCTCTGCCTTGCCTAATAATTACTTGACACCAAGGCATGAGCTCTGATGTTTGTGAATCTGATCCTTTGTGTTATCTCAATTGCTTAATTCAGCGTGTTGATTAGACGTTCAAATGAAACAGCCTCTGAGAGATGTTCAAAATGCAGTAGGAAAAAGATAAATACCTGGTTTTCCCATTTTTCAGAAGAGATTTTATTAGAAGTCCCTTATGAGAAAACTTTGAGAGAACCTAGATCTCTAGTGGAAGCAAAACCATCATAGAAACTGGAAGTTGGAACGAAGTCCACTTCTAGGTGAGTTTAGCGAGAACCAAGTGCAAAAAACGAGGACCCAGGAGAGAGAGACAGACGGACACAGACAGAATGAAGATGGACTGCCTCAGACTGCCAGTCAGATGTACTCCATATCACGGTGCATGCAGAGGACCTGGCTTTTCAGTGATAAGAGTGAACTATTATCTCACTGATTGTAGCTGACTGTCTACATATTCTTGGTAGTTTGATAAACCCTCACCACCAGTGGTGGTACTTTTGGTTGCTCCCTAGGAAACCAAACTGAAGTATGTAGCTGTCCAAGTTAAGAGTGAAACAACAACTGTTTTTTTTTTTTGAGGCTGAGTCTCCCTCTGTCGCCCAGGCTGGAATGCAGTGGCATGATCTCGGTTCGCTACAACCTGTGCCTCCCAGGTTCAAGCGATTCTCCTGCCTCAGCCTCCTGAGTAGCTGGGATTACGGGCGCGTGCCACCATGCCCAGCTAATTTTTGTATTTTTAATAGAGATGGGGTTTCACCATATTGACCAGACTAGTCTTGAACTCCTGACCTCATAATTCACCCGCCTCTGCCTCCCAAAGGGCTGGGATTACAGGCGTGAGCCACCGCGCCTGGCCTGAAACAACAACCTTCCAACATCTTAGCGTTAGCACTACAAACCTTTCTGTAGAGATGATGAAGATGGCTTGTCTCTGTCTATTCAGTTTCCTTTTGGGAAAGCTGGAGGGCAGGCCAGGGTGGTATGGCTTAAGCACACAGCATTCTGTGGTTCCTTGCTGCCTTTCAAACAATCCTCCATCATGGTAACTCCTCTCTACCAGGCCTTTGGCAAGCCATATACAGTAGATTGTGCAGGGTTCATTTCTTGAAGTAAAGGAAATGAGCATTTTGTAAGCTATAGTATCCATTAATTAAAATTGCAATAATTTTGAGTAAGGAAAAGGATGGACATGCCTCAGCTATTTTCAAGGGGTCCTATTTAAACATCTAGACCTCTGAGCTAAGGGAGCGTGTTGTTTCTATGCAGTCCTCTTTGTGTACCTGAGATGGGCATTCCTGCCAGCACCTTTGATGGCGCTGAAATGCTTTGCTGACAAATCCGCTGCGTGGCCTTCGTCACCGATTAATTCTCAAGTGGCCTTGAGCCCTAAATAAGGAACAGACGTCCCCCCAGGCAGACTTGCCCTGCCACTTGCTACTAAACTAGTGACCTTTTCCAGATTGAGCTTGTGACAACAGCCTGTTTATATGGCCAGCTCACCTGAGACAGGTGTACCAGGCCTGCCATGGACCCTTCCCTGGAGGAAAAGCCGCCACCTCTGCCTTCTCTGCCACTCTTTCTTCTTTTGCTGGCAGTGCTCTGAGCAAGGGCAATGGCCTTTCTCCTCAAATGTCACCTCAGCTGTGCTTCCCCAAGCCCCACCTTCTGTCTTCTACATAGACCACCCGCCCTGCACCCTTGCTGTGTCCCTTTGTCTGCTTTCCTTTTTGTAGCATCTCTTGTCACCACTTAGCATTTCATTAGGTGTTTATTTGTGATCTAGCTTCCGCATTGGAATGAAAGTGCCAACAAGGCAGGAATTTTTTGGGTTTTTGTGTTTTTTTTGGTTTTTGTTTTTTTTGTTTTAACACTCAGAGCCCAGAATAGTGCCTGACATATGATCATCGCTCAATAAGTAACTTTTGTATGAATAGATGTGTGGATGAATAAACAAACAGCTGAATGAACAAATGAGCAAATTCAGGTTGGAATGCGGTCTCTGGCTCCTTGTGAAGAGGAACCTGGGTGTAACTGGAGACCTTTAGTCTCAGTGAAGTAACTCAAGAGTGGAAAACCAAACATTGTATGTTCTCACTCATAGGTGGGAGCTAAACTATAAGGATGCAGAGGCGTAAGAATGATAGAGTCCCATAGAGTGGACTTTGGGCACTCAGGGAGAAAGGGTTTGAGGGGGTGAGAGATAAAAGACTATACATTGGGTACAATGTCTACTGCTCGATTCATGGGTGCACCAAAATCTCAGAAGTCACCACTAAAGAACTTATTCATGTAACCAAGCACCACCTGTTCCCCAAAAACCTATTGAAATAAAGTAAGATAAGAATTTTTTTGGCAGCTGAGCGTTCTTTTCTTGGTGGTCACCTACGTGCACATAGATAAATGTGTTCCCTCTCTTGTTCTCTCCCACTGCTGCCCACCCCCATCTCTGAAACTTTGCCAGGCGAAGTTGTTTTCTACCCTGAACTTGGATGCCTCCGTCGGAAAGGATATCAAAACTATGAAAAGGCAAGGTCTTACACATTGGAATTCTTGGTGATTTAATGCCATGCCAGGAGAAGACCACTAGCTGGCCATTGTAGCTGTGTTCTCCTTGGCTTGCTAAGGGAGAATCCGCTCCGAAGAGGGCAGTGGCAAGAGGGAGATCAGCGGGCTGCATCTGCACTGGCTTTGCTGACAGAGCCCACTCTGCTCTACCCCGTGGTTTATGTGGAGTGTGAGTGTGTGCTGTTCAGCATTTGGAGGTGTTGGATGAGAAGGCTCTTGTGCAATGGCCTAAACAAAGCCAGGATCCATCCAGACACCCCATTCTAGCTATTCATTTCAGCAACCTTCATTTCCAGGCTGATACCACGTGGCTGATAAGGACCGTTTTGTTAGGAAACAAGGGTTCCGGCCTTTACTCATCTGTGTGATCTTGGGAATATCATTTACCCTCACAGCAAGTCAGTTTTTATCAGTAATATGATGAAAAGGTTGACTAGATGAATATTAAGGTTTTCTTCCAGGTGTAATATTTTTAACCATATTGGGATATCCATTCATTTATCTATCTATTTATTTGTGAGATGGAGTCTTGCTCTGTTGCCCAGGCTGAAGTGCAGCATCTCAGCTCACTGCAGCCTCTGCCTGCTGCATTCCAGCAATTCTCCTGTTCTCCTGCCTCAGCCTCCTAGGTAGCTGGGACTACAGGCGCCTGCCACCACACCTGGCTAATTTTTTTTTTTTTTTTTTTTTTTTTTAGTAGAGATGGGGTTTCACCATGTTGGCCAGGCTGGTCTCAAACTCCTGACCTCACGTGATCGCCCACTTCAGCCTCCCAAGGGATCTCTTCTTTATATTGGAGTTCTCATGTTCTTTTTCTCATCATTCAAGTGAGAAGTTTGGTTCAAAACATCGTACAGACGGTTGCAACTCTGATTCCCGTGCTGTGATGCTGCATCAAATTTGATCAAAGTACAAAAGCCTCAGCCAGGTGCAGTGGCTCACACCTGTAATCCTAGCACTTTGGGAGGTGGAGGCGGATGGATCACTTGAGGTCAGGAGTTCGAGACCAGCCTGGCCAACATGGAAAAACTCCATCTCTAGTAAAAATACAAAAATTAGCTGAGCATGGTGGCGGGCACCTGTAGTCCCAGCTACTTGGGAGGCCGAGGCAGTAGAATCACTTGAACCCAAGAGGCAGAGGTTGCAGTGAGCCAAAATCGCACTACTGCACTCCAGCTTGGGCAACAGAGCAAGACTTTTCAAAAAATGAAAATAAAAAATACGAAAGCCTCATCCTCAGTACAGGACATAGCAGACTGTTTATAAACATGAGGGACACAGTCTTCTTGATGGACAGTTTCAGGGCACTGACAGCCAGGAATGTGGGTTGGGGCTCAGCTTTCTTTTGAAAGTGGGCCAGCTTGGCCAGCATATTGTTCCATTGGCAAAAGACTGGCAATTGATTGCTCTCCTCGAAGCATGTGCATTGAGTTGTATATATACCAGGCAGCCTAACCCAAAGTTGATGAGAATGATTCAGAAACCTTGGTTTTTCACTGAGGATGTTAAGGAAGCCAATTGTGAATCTCACCATAGACAGAGCATCTTGTCTTGTGAGTGAAATGAGGTTGTAGCTGTAATGAACTGGCAATACATACCATCTTTGGAGTCAGAGTGCTCAACTGCAAATTTTACATCTGGAAAATTCTGCTACTTTGATAATCTAAAACCCGCGCCTGTGGATTTTCCATTGCCTCCCCTTTGTATTAATACAATACCACAGAGTCAACTGCTGCTGTTACCCTGAGGGAGCTCTGCACAGCCCTGCCCAGGGAGACTCCTTTTCTTCGTTCCCTTCCTCTTTGCTCAACAGCTAAGCATCGGAGAGCGCCAACACTCTGCCTTGGTCTTCTCTATAAGCGTCTCCTTTAAATGAGCTCACATTTTAAAATACTATTCATGTTCCAATGATATGCAAATCTATAACTTGAATCTCAGGCAGCTTGGATCTCAGGCTTAACTTAGGGAAAACAGAAGTCTTGATTCCACTCAAATTATGGTATATCCATACTTGGAAATACCACTCAGCAATAAAAAGGAAGGCAGTATTAATACACATAACACTTGGATGGATTTCAAAAACATCATGCCAAGTACAAGAAGTCAAACAGGAAACACTACATGCTATATGATTATAATTCTATTTATATGAAATTCTAGAATAAGCCCAACTGCAGTGACAGAAAGAAAATCAGTGGTTGCCTGGAGCGGGTGTGTGGGGAAGTGGATTCACCCAAAAAGAACACGAGAAGACTTCAGGTCCTTGGAACAGTTCTGTATCTTGATGGTTATGGTACACTGTAGCCACTGGACCCATGACTGTACCCAGTTACTAACATTTGCTCAACTGCACTTAAAATGGGTGAATTCATTGAATTGTATGGTACTTCAATCAAGTTGGGGAGGCAGGGAGGATGACTCCACAGTTTTCTGGCTTAAGGGAGAGAATGGATTGCCGTTGACTGACATGGGGAAGGCTGGGGGAAGAGCAGGTATGAGGGATGAAAACAAGGGTTTGATCTGGGACACTTTACAGTCAGAGATGCTGAGCTGATCAGTGGCCGCGAGGGGACAACCAAGGCCACAGGGGTACACAGAGAGCAGCAGAGCTCTGAGGACTGGGTCCTGGAGCCCCAGCATTTGCGGTGAAGACTAAATAGGATAAACTATGTGAGAATATTATCGACATATACCAAATAATACTTTCTTTTCTTAATTTATTGTTTAATTAACAAATAAAATTGTGTATACTAAGGTATACAAGCCGATGTTTTGATATTTGTGCACATTGCGGAATGAGCAAATCAAGCTACTTGACATACGCATTACCTCCAAGTATTACTTTCATGCTAGCTTCATCATTTTCTGTGGAGGTGAAATTCACATACTTCCCTGTAGTTAACCGTTTTAAAGGGTGCGATCCAGTGGCATTTAGTGTTTTCACAATGTTGTGCAGCCACTTGATGTCTCTAGTTTCAAGACGTCTTTATCACCCCAGGAAAACACCCCGAACTCACCAAATAATCATTCCACACCCCCTCTCCTTGTCTCCCATTGACTACTCATTTGCTCTCTGTCTTCATGAATGTGGCTATTCTGGATATATCATGTCAAAGGAATCATGCAATATGTGACATTTTGTGTCTGGCATCTTTCCCTTGGCATAAGGTTTCCAAGGTTCATCCAGGTGGCAGCATCTGTTAGTACTGTGCTCCTTTTTATGGCTGAATGTGTTATTTTATTATTCCGTTCCTTTCCCCGCACCAGCTTCAGAGTGTGCATGAGTGTTCTTAGCTGAGCCCTTCCTCCTTCCACCTGCTCTGCCCAGCCTGTCCCTCCTCCTCCTGTCTGTGCTGCACCTGCCTTTGTGTCACCGGTGCAGCCCACCTGCTCCCGAGGGACTTACCCCACGCCCAGCAGCACCTCTTCTTCATCCCCAAGACACACACCATAGTCATTCCTTGAATTCACCTTCACCACCTCTTTGGCAGAGCCAGATTGGCTCCTAACACAAGCCACAGTGTGGCCTTTTCAACGATTCTGTTCAGCAAGCAAGAAGAGAGTGCTAGGAGGCTGTGCATTGGGACATGCTGGGGTTACCAGAGCTGCAGAGCCCGCCGTGCCCCTTCCTTCTGGGCTCAAGCCCTTACGTAGATCACAGGGGAGACGAGCACTCTCGCCTCCCGGCTCCTGGTTTGGCCTTCAGCCCCTGCATGTCACCTGCACACAAGCCCGTCGGATGATGTTGCTGACCATGATTCTCTGCCCTCATCTCCGGGTTTGTGTATCCATCATGGAATATCTCTAAAACAAAGAATGAAAAGTAAACATTTGATTTCCACCCCCTCAAATCATTCCCTTATAGCAGCAAGGATGTTCTCTTCAAAACACAATTCTGGGCCGGTTGCGGTGGCTCCTGCCTTATAATCCCAGCACTTTGGAAGGCGAAGATGGATGGATCACCTGAGGTCAGGAGTTCCAGACCAGCCTGACCAACATGGTGAAACCCCATCTCTACTAAAAATACAAAAAGTAGCCAAGTGCGGTGTTGCACGCCTGTAGTTCTAACTACTTGGGAGGCTGAGGCAGGAGAATCGCTTGAGTCTGGGAGGTGGAGGTTGTAGTGAGCCAAGATGGTGCCACCACACTCCAGCCTGGGCGACAGAGCAAGACTCCATCTCAGAAACACAAACCAACAAACAAAACCCACAGTTCTGACCACATCAGCACCTACTCTCAACACCGCCATGTCACTCAACTCCAAGGGACACTATTCACGTTGCCTCTGTGCAGACGATGCCCCAGTGTCATACAGCAGGATGGTCCTGCCCACCTGCCCCCTTCAGTGGTTCCCCCTGCTTGTCCTTCATGGAGAAACCCGCTTACTCTGGCCGTGACCACAGGCCCCCAAACCAGCCCTCCTGACTTGAGCCTCTTCTCCCGCACCATCTCCTCCTTGGTCTATTCGTCTCAGCCACATTGACCTTGAGTCCCTTCGGAAGTGTTTTTTCCCTCCCGACACAAAGCGATGATCAGATTCTGTGCAGACACCCACTAAGTGTCCTGCAATTCAATTCAATTCAATTCCGACGCTAACTACCCAAAATTAGTGTCAGGCTGCAAGGACTTAAGAGCTCCGTCCCACAAAACCACCATCACCTCAGACGCCAGCCACACGTAGTGGGTCCTCAGGCTGCAAAGTCAGAGGTTCCCACAGCACCCACCTCAGGTTCCATAATTTCTTAGAAGGATACAGAGCTTTAGGAAAGTTATTTTGCTTTCTGTTGCAGGTTTGTTGTAAAGGATACAGCCCAGGAACGGCCATATGGAAGAGATGTGAGCTATCGGGGCAGGGCGTGGGGCCCCCATACATTTTCCAGACATGCCACCCTCCCAGACCTGGATGTGTTTCCCTGCCCACTAGCTCTCTGAGCCCTATCATTTAGGGGTTTTAATGTTGGTTTAATTACATAGGCATGTTGACTAAGTCAGTAATGATTGGTGATTAAGTCAATCTCCAGCCACTGCCCCCTTCCTTCAGGTTGAGGGTGGAGTTCAAAGTTCCAACCCTCTAATTCTGCCCTATTATTTCTGTCAGCCAGTCCCCATTCTGAAGCTCTCTAGGGGCCTAGTAAGAGTGGCCCCCTTAGGGCCGGGCGCTGTGGCGCACGCCTGTAATCCTAGCACTTTGAGAGGCTGAAGCAGGTGGATCACCTGAGGCCAGGAGTTTGAGACCAGCCTGGCCAATACGATGAAACTCCCATCTCTATTAAAAATACAAAAAGTAGCCAGGCATGGTGGCGGGTGCCTGTAATCCCAGCTACTCGGGAGGCTAAGACAGGAGAATTGCTTGAACCCGGGAGGTAGAGGTTGCAGTGAGCCAAGATCCCGCCATTGTGCTCCAACCTGGGCGAAAAGAGTGAAACTCGGTCTCAAAAAAAAAAAAAAAGAGTGGCCCCCTTAGAACAAAAGGTGTTGCCCCTGTCACCCAGGAAATTCCAAGGGGTTTAAGAGCTCTGTCTCAGCAATCTAGCCTGGGCGACAGAGCAAGACAATGTCTCACCGTCTCAAAAAAATAAAAATAAAATAAACTGTAAGCTCCACCGAGGGAAGGGACCGCCTCTGCCCTGCGTGGTGCTAGACTGTGATTCTGATATAGATGCAATAAATATTTGTTGAATAGATGAATAACTTATCTCATGATGTTGACAGAGACCTTTGAAATATGCCTTTCATTAACCTTATACCGAATGGTACCAAGCCAGCATACCTTTATCCTTTTGTTAAGCCCTGGCTTGAATTTCATCCACATTCTTTCTCATTCAACAAGAATTACTACATCTTTATAATCTGCCCAAGGAACAGGCTTAAGAATATAACGAGATTTTCTGCTTAAGTTTCCTGACCACTTCACCATGCAAGGAGGGCCTCTCTCATCCGTGGTTTCATCTCTCAGATTCTGTTTCAGAGAATAACATTTGTGTAAAGTCCAGCCTCTTGGAAAAGTAAAATAGCCGTGAGTAATAAGGTAATTTTCGAAATACTATCAGGGGGACTGGGCACGATGGCTCATGCCTGTAATCCTAGCATTTTGGGTGGCCAAGGCGGGCAGATCACCTGAGGTCAGGGGTTTGTGACCAGCCTGGCCAACATGGTGAAACCTCGTCTCTATTAAAAAATACAAAAATTAGCTGGGCGTGGTGGTGCATGCCTGTAACCCCAGCCACTCGGGAGGCTGAGGCAGGAGAATTGCTTCAACCCAGAAAGTGGAGTTGAAGTAAATGGAGATCGTGCCACTGCACTCCAGCCTGGGTGACAGAACGAGACTCCATCTCAAAAAAGATAAAAGGAATACTACAGGGGGGAAAAAAATTAAGCGATAACTACTTAAAACTCAGAAATTTTTGGTGATAGTGATAATACTTAATCAAAATTGGATAGTTATTTTACAATTTAACAATTCATTTTACAGTCAAAACAATGTTATGATAGGAATAGGGTGAGTTTTACTATTATTCACTGTTAAAAAAGTAAAAATTAAAGTTCGGAAATTGAGTCATTTGACCCAGGTGGCACAGTTCATACTTGAAAAAGCCAGAACTTAAATGTTGGCCTTATCCTGTAGGTATACAAGTGCTTATTCTACAACCCCTCTTTGCAGCATTCTGGAGAAATTAACAAACAATTTCTCCTAGACACTAATAATAGTAAGTCAAAGAAATGTCTGTGAGTGAAGTATCTAAAAGATGCCAACAAATTCTGTTTTTTAAAAAAGACAAATCGAAAATTTCCATGGATGGAGGTTGTAGCTGTAGGCTCTGCCGCCTCGTGGAGGCCTCGTCTGAGAGGTGGTGGCAGCCATGCGTCCTGGGAGTCAGTGGGATAAAAGCAGCCTTGGAAGAGAGCCCAGCAGCTCTGCATTCCTTTTTTAGTTTTTCCCATTTCTAAAGACCAAAGATCACGGGAGGAAGAAGAGAAAAATCATTATTTCAGATGGAACTGAAGTTTTAACCTGTAAATTAAGTTAACGTGCGCCTGTTGGGGATGTCTTGGGGGTTGGGAGGGTGGACTTGTTCTTGGATCTTGGCAGAAGGAATCATTATCTGGACCTTTATTGGATTGGATACATTTTTCTGCGTCTTGGGCCTTCCTTCTCTATGCTCCCGAGGTGCCCTGGGTAGGATGTCCTGTCAGCTCAGTGTACTGGGATTAACGCCAAAAGAAATTAAACTCGGAGCATCCCCGTGGGCACCAGAGGGTTCTGCAGAGGGGCTTGGGCTCCTGCCTGTAACCCCAGGTGGCAGTGCAGACAGGAACAGGTGGGCTGGGCACATGCACTTCGACCACCCTTTCTCCTCTTTCTTTCTGTGCCCTTTAGAGTCTGCCCCATGCTGGTGCCCGCTGTAGCCGTTGCCTTGGGGAGAGAAATGCTTTGCAGATGGTCCTAACCATGAGTGTAGGTGTGAAAACATGGGCTTTTGTAACTGAGAGGTGGGAATGCAATCCCCTGCTCTGAGATTTCTTGACCTTGACATGTGACTTTAACTCTCTGCACCTCAGTTTCCCTTCTGAAAGGTAGAAATAAGTACACGGCCCACCTCGTGGTATTATTGTATCTCTTTGATGATGCATAGAAAGCAATCAGTGGCCAGGCGCGGTGGCTCACGCCTGTAATCTCAGCACTTTGGGAGGCCGTGGCGGGTGGATCATGAGGTCAGGAGATCGAGACCATCCTGGCTAACATGGTGAAACCCCGTCTGTACTAAAAAATACAAAAAATTAGCTGGGCATGGTGGTGGGCGCCTGTAGTCCCAGCTACTTGGGAGGCTGAGGCAGGAGAATGGCGTGAACCCGGGAGGCGGAGCTTGCAGTAAGCGGAGATCACACCACTGCACTCCAGCCTGGGTGGCAGGGCAAGACTACATCTCAAAAAAAAAAAAAAAAAAAGAAAGCAATCACTATCCTAGTGCCTACACCAAGTACTAACTAGAGGGAGCAGCACTGAGAAAAACTGACTCTACTCATAGGGCAGCTGTCCATACACACATAGACGGCACAAGTAAAAGAAGAACAAGTATGGGGATGTTCTTGATGAGGATGTTGAGAAAACTCATCATTGGCATAGCATAAAGAGAGCTCCCCATCAGGTTGGAAGGGAGCTTTGAGGTCTTCAAATCTAGTCTTCTGCTCAGTGCAGAAATCCCCCTTCCCACAGCATGCCTGGTAGGTGACCACCCCCTTTCAGAGGTCCCCAAACCTACCCTATATCAGAATTAATGGGGGCTATTGTTGAAAAAGAAATTCCCAGGGCTCAGCCTGGGAGTAGCTGCATCTGTGAGATTTGAGGCAGAGCCTGGCAAGTGGTAGCTGGACCGTTTGAGAAGCTCTTTGTAAAGATAAAATTCAGAAGGGCCGAGAGCATGCCTGTTTTCTTCCCTGCTGTGTGTGTACCAGTTAGCACAGATCCTGGTGCAGAGTTGAGACTCCATAAATACCTGCTGGATGAGGGCTGAATCACACAGCCTCTTCCAGAACCATTCCGGTGACGGAAAGCTTCTCCCTAGAAAGGCAGCTCGTTTCTGTTTTGATTAACTGATGGCTAGTTATGGTCTTGCTTATAATAAGCAAAATCTTTCTTCCTCTCATCTTCACTCATTCAACCTAACTCTTCTTTCAAGAGTGACACAGATTGTTTCCTCTGAGAAGGGATTATCCCTGAGCCATAGTTCAGTAAGGGTAGAGTATTTTTTTCCAAGTGAAATGAGGGCCGAGTGATGAATAAACTGAGGTAGAGGTGCTTCGTCAAGTAACTGAAACCCGAGGAATCAAACTGAGTGGCAATGGGTTGGAGTACATAGATTCCATCTGAAGGACATGCAATATAAACCTGGGCTTCCCGGCCGGGCGCGGTGGCTCAAGCCTGTAATCCTAGCACTTTCGGAGGCCGAGACGGGCGGATCACGAGGTCAGGAGATCGAGACCATCCTGGCTAACATGGTGAAACCCCGTCTCTACTAAAAAATACAAAAAACTAGCCGGGCGAGGTGGCGGGCGCCTGTAGTCCCAGCTACTCGGGAGGCTGAGGCAGGAGAATGGCGTAAACCCGGGAGGCGGAGCTTGCAGTGAGCTGAGATCGGCCACTGCACTCCAGCCTGGGCGACAGAGCGAGACTCCGTCTCAAAAAATAAATAAATAAATAAATAAATAAATAAATAAACCTGGGCTTCCCAAACCTGCTTCAGAGTCCCAGTGAAGCCCTATGAAATACATACCATTTTACACATGAGAAAAATAAAGAACTGAGAGTTTACTCACTATTACCTATGAGCTGGGTGTGGTGGCACATGCCAGCACTATGGGAAGCTGAGGTGGGAGGATCATCTGAGGCCAAGAGTTCAAGACCAGCCTGGGCAACACAGTGAGACCCCCATGTCTACCAAAAAAAAAAAATTAAAGTTAGCTGGATGTGGTAGCACACACCTGTAGTCCTGTAGCTGCTCAGGAAGCTGGGGCGGGAGGATAGCTTGAGCCCAGGAGTTCAAGGCTGCGCTGAGCCATGATCGTGCCACTGCATTCCAGCCTGGGTGACATAGTGAGACCTTGTCTCTTTATTAGAGAGAGAGAGAATTACCTATGAAATATAGAAGAGGTAGAACTTAAACCAGGTGGAAAATTATATTCAAGTTCAAAGAGGCTGGCTGCGGTGGCTCACGTCTGTCATCCCAGCACTCTGGGAGGCCGAGGCGGGCGGATCACCTGAGGTCAGGAGTTCGAGACTAGCCTGGCCAACATGATGAAATCTCGTCTCTACTACAAAAATGAGCCGGGCGTGGTGGCAAGTGCCTGTAATCCCAGCTACTCGGGAGGCTGAGGCAGGAGAATCTCTTGAACCAGGAAGTGGAGGTTGCAGTGAGCCGAGATTGCACCATTGCACTCCAGCCTGGGCGACAAGAGCAAAACATCCTCTCAAAAAAAAAAAAAAAAAAAAAAGTTCAAAGAAAGAAGAAGCAGCCGAGTTTGAGACGCATAGAAAAAAAAAAGAGCTTCAAGCCAGAGTTTTGGCTCCTGGCTCTTCCATTGACTGCGTGTTTCTATACACACTTCTCACCCTTGGCGGGCTTCATGTGCAGTAATAGGTAATTCCAGAGAAGTCATTAAGACCATCACAGCTCATCTGACTGTCTGTGATCCTAGGGTGCTTTGAGCTGGAGCTGAACTGCAAAGTAGGAGCTGTGAAACACGCAGGTTCAGAACTTCTCCTTTTCGATCTATTCAGGGTTGTTTAAATATCATTCTGTGTGCATCTTCTCAGAAAATGTTTTCTTATTCTACATTGACTAGCCAGGAACACCTGGGGCTGTATAGAAGCTCTTTCAGGATGTTTAGTAAACGGTAATATGATACTATATGTTTTCCTGTTTATAGACATCCTACACTCAGACACACATTGAATGGTAGTATTAAAGGCTTTTCTATTTTAAAATAGCTTATTAGAATGAATATGAGGTTGGGAGAGCACTATTAGGTTCTCTGCTAATAGTCAGGGCAGCCTCTGGTTTTAATATTTTAATATTCACCTAGTGGTATAAGCACAACTGGTTTGATAGGCAGCGGTGATTGGCACACTTCCTCTGTGTGCCCAGGAGCTTTTCTGGGGGTGGAAAAAAGGAGACAGCACTGAAAGCCTCCTGCAGATCACAGCTCGAGCCGCCTGTTCCTGGTGTTTACCTGGAGAAGTTAACTAGTACGCACCTACTTCCACTCCATTCAGATAGAACTTACCAATTCCAGATGAGCTAGGATGGTGGGTTGTGGATAATGTTTATTTTTTGTTCGTTCTCCCATTCATTCATCCATTCATCCACACACCCACAGTATAATGGACCCCTAGGGCTCTGAAGCTTTTTAATCAAGGAAGCAGAATCATCAAATTTGTCCTTTCAGAACATTTCTATGGCTAGGTAGGCAGAATGGAATGGCACAGGGCTACCCTAAGGAAAATGTGATCAGGTACAAATCTGCTAATCCAGGAGAGATAGAGAGAGAGAGAGGAGGAAGGCATGGTAGAGCAAGGGAAGGGATGAATTTGAGAAATACTCCATAGATAAAATCTGTGGGATTTGGCCGTGGCGAGGACGTGAGGAACAAGGAGCAAGAGCATTCAAGGTTGATTAAAAGGCTTCTAGCTTTGGTGACAAGTTTGATCTTGATGCTGCCAGCCAAGAAAACAGGTAGGGGTCACACCTATTTTGTAGGAGGAGAAGATTGTGGAGTTAGTTTTGGTCAGCCTGCATTGAAAGTCATTGTGGAACAGCCAAATCACCTAAGAAGATGGTGGGCTGATACATAGATTGAAGAGTAGGGCGCTTTGGAAAGAAGTCTGAGCTGAACACGGAGATTGGTGATCATCTTCTAGTCGATGGTATCCGAAGCCACCAGAGTAGATCCCATCATCTGTGGATAAAATAGAGAGCAACAAAAGGGGGCCAAGAAGGGGAGTTGGGGAGCACCAGCATGTTAAGGGAGGCGGAGAAAGGGAAGCCCCATGGAGGAGGTAGTGGAAGGATGTTCAGAGGGAGTACATCAGCCAAGGGACTGATGTCACAGGCGCTAAAGGCTTCAGAAAGGTGGAGTGGGGTGAAATCCAGAGACAGCAGGGATGGGGTGAGGGGTAATGTAGCCAGATTTTGCAGAGTCCAGTCTGTGCAGCTAATGTCAGCGCTTGGGTAGAAAAACCTAGACACTGTGAACACTGTTCATCCCAAAAGGGAGGAAGAGAAGTGCTTTTAGTTGAGCATCTACCATGAGCCAGCACGTTGCATATATCGTCTGTTTTTTTTTAGATGGAGTCTCACTCTCTTCCCTAGGCTGGAGTGCAGTGGCACAATCTCGGCTTACTGCAGCCTCCGCCTCCCAAGTTCAAGTGCTTCTCATGCCTCAGCCTCCCAAGTAGCTGGGATTACAGGTGCATGCCACCACACCCAGCTAATTTTTTTTTGCATTTTTAGTAGAGGCCGGATTTCACTATGTTGGCCAGGCTGGTCTTGAACTCCTGACCTCAAGTGGTCTGCCCACCTTGGCCTCCCAAAGTGCTGGGATTACAGGCGTGAGCCGCCGCACCCGGCCTTATATCATCTTCATTTGATCTGAATATCCATTCTTGGAGGTCAGAGATAGATTTTATACTTAACCTTTTATGATAAGGAAACTGAGGCCCAGAGAAGCTCTACCTTGGTCAAATCATACACAAGTGGGGCTAGAACCCTATTTTGCCAAGTTTTAAAATCCTTTGTCTTCCTAATTTATCATGCTGCCTTCTTTATACCCAATGGACAAATGCTCAGCTCAACCTTTTCATGCCAGATGCACCGTATGGAAGAATTGTGGTTCTCTGCTCCTTGGTTCTCACCTCCTGAGCAGCAGGAGCCGGGCCTTGAGCCAAAAGCTGCAGAAGGGAGAAGAGAAGGGAGTTCCCTGCCTAGAGCCATCCGTCTGCTGGCTGGTGACACCAACACCAGGGCCCCAGCAGAATAGCAAGCTTGTTCGCTCTTGTCTGGCTGTTAGTGGTGATGTATGAATAAGCAAAGAAGACAGCTTCATTTTCATAAGTTAACTTGTGCCTAGAGTAAGGAAGATGGAGAACAGCACACTTAATCGTAACCACAGGCCCAGCATGGAAAACAATGACAAAGCCTTTTCCGTGAGTCACAGTGTTTTATTACAATAACTCCTAAGAAGACGAGACAGGCGGTGCAGCATGCTGAGCGAGCCAGCACCCTGTGGCCACCTGTGTCATCTTCCCCCAAGGAATCCCCTGGGATTTTACCTCTTCACACAAGCCGAAGATGTTTGCATCATCAACATCACAGCTTTAGACTTGGGCCTCTGGAGACCAGGATTTAGATGCCACCTGGTTGATGGGCTGGAATTGCCGGAGCTGTCACAGATCACCTGTATCATCCATGCTGTCACCTGGTAGCAGAGGGGACTTCTCTCCTAGAAGGGTGTTACCCGACAGAACCCTTATCGGAAAAGCTTTTAGGGAGGCCTGGCTGCAGTGCTGCAAGGGATGTGGTAGGTGACTCAGTGCGGGGGGACACATCCAGCTTGCGAAGCAGGTATCACCCACTTACTCCCACAGAATCAATTACTCCCTACTCATTATTCCTCCAACTTCTCAGTGTTTCTGTCATTGCTAATATCATGCTGTTTCAGAATTGTTTACTTTCCCCTCTTCTAGCTGCCCCCAGGGCAAGAACTATGTTTTATTTGTCTTTAGTATTTTGTGTGATGTCTGACACAAATCAAACCCTCAATCGATACTAAGCTGAACCACTGTCTCAGCAAACTAAGAGCCATGTCAGCTAAGGGCGGGAGGAGATGGCTGAGCTGGAGGTCCAGGCAGATGGAGCAGGGTATAGGGACAGGGAGTTCTGGGTGCTTCCAGAAGAGCAAATGCCTACTGAACGCTTCACTATTTTCTCGACGCTTTTAGTGGTAATGTTTGAATAAGCACAAAACACAGTGTCATTTTCACAAATTAACTTGTGCTTAGAGGGAAAAAAAATTGAATTCAGTGAGGTATGTACTTACTATCTCTATTTTACAAATGAATGAAGAAGCAAGCACAGAGAGGCTAAGTACCTTGTCCAGGGTCACACAGCTAATAAGTGGAGGAGCCAGGATTTGAGCCCAAGCGTCTGGCCCTGGTGTTCATTTTCTTCGCCTCTTTACTGTACTCAAGAAGTATGGTACTGGAGACTACCAATGAATTCTGCTGGTTTATGAGGTGAATGTAGACACACATGAGTTTATTATGTGCCAGTCACCCTACAGGTTTACCCTTGACTAAAGCAGAGCCAGAGCTTCCAAACTCCAATCAGTGATTCTCAAACTTTAATATGCATCTGAATTACCTGGGGAGTTGGTTTATTTCAATTCAGATTACTAGACCCATGGCCAGAATTCTTATGCAGAAATATTGTGGAGTGAGGGAATTAATATGGGATATTACTTCCCCATATGCACCATCCCCGCCCCTGCCAATATTGAACCAACTTAGAGATAAAGGAGGGAGAGCCAGATGTCACCTTATTTTAGTGATAAAGGTGAAATTGGAGGACTCAACTTTAGAGCCCTTCAGTATCTACAATGGCTATTCCTAGCTCCAAAATTGGAATTGGCTCAGCTATCCCAAGAAGTGTTAGGCAACCACAGCCTCATTGAGAGGAGGTCTGCTCTATGCAACTTAACAGCATGAAAGAACAGATTCGATGCAGGCTATCTGTCGGCATGCTGGCTCCTGGAAGAAAGGACAGAGGAAAAGGCTAGGCCACATCAACTTGGTTCCCTCTGAAACTCACCTTTCTCTTCCCCATGGATGTGGAAGGAGTTATCTGTCTCCAGTCACATAACTGTCACTAGTCAGTTAACTCCTTCCACACCCATGGGGGAGAGAAAAGGTTGGCTCAAGATGCCAGGAAATCCCTCCTTCTAGAAACCAGAGAAGTAGGGGAAAGCAGCCTCCCACTAACTCCTAGGTTGAGTGAAGCCCAGGAGCCTGTGCTTTTAGCAAGAACCTCAGGTGTTTCTGAAACAGATAGTCCTCAGACCATACTTAGAGAGGCAGAGTTCTAGAATGGCCTAATTGTTGTACTGGATGACCTCCAAAGAAAACCTCATGGATAAGCTTTCTGTCTGTCAGGGGCTTACCGGTTGGATGGACAATGACATTTCAAAACAGCTATCATATGTACAGTGCTTAGAGTTCCAGCTTCTAAGTATTGAACATACATGAAGTCATTTTAGCATGTGAAATCACAGCACCTCTAAGAGTTTTAGATAGCAAGGCAGAGATAGGTTAAGTAATTTTTTTCATGGCTACGCAGCTAGAAGGTGGCAGGGCTAGGAAGTGGAACCAGGCGGCCTGAGTTCAGTCCACACTCTTTTTTTTTTTGAGATGGAGTCTCGCTCTGTCGCCCAGGCTGGAGTGCAGTGGCCGGATCTCAGCTCACTGCAAGGTCCGCCTCCCGGGTTTACGCCATTCTCCTGCCTCAGCCTCCTGAGTAGCTGGGACTACAGGCGCCCACCACCACGCCCGGCTAGGTTGTTTTTTTTTTTTTTTTGTATTTTTCAGTAGAGACGGGGTTTCACCGTGTTAGCCAGGATGGTCTCGATCTCCTGACCTTGTGATCCACCCGTCTCGGCCTCCAGAAGTGCTGGGATTACAGGCGTGAGCCACCACGCCCCGCCTAGTCCACACTCTTTATCTCCAACTATATTGACGTTCACGGTTCCCTCTTCACACAGAAGCAGGGAAAGCACAGCCTGAAAGCAAAACTCAACACCGTTGACAGGCTAAGCAAAATCGCTTACCCTTACTACTGTTTTGATCATTGATATGGCAGCTAATGAATTTCTTTTAAAAAGCGAAGTGAAGTCTCAGTAGCTGTTGATTATTCTGTTTTTTTTCTCATCAATGGATATTAAAGTTCTAACTATCATGTTGCTAATGAAAGATTTTTTTTAAGAGGATTGGCATGCGTGAAAGGGTTATGGGGTACTATCAAAAGCAATGCAGCCCAGGTGCAAATTGAGAGAAGAGCAATTTGGATATTATTCTTTGGGATAACGTGACTTTAGGTTAACCATGAAAATCATTCCTTCTCTGGAAATTAAGACCTTGAGTTTAAGGCTTAGGTAGAGCAACCCAAGTGGGTGCTGCCTCCCCATCTTTGCAGTTTTACATACAGGGGAGGCGGGTACCTGAGTTCCCAGAGCTGGGTGGAAGGTCTGTTAATGTTGTTGACTGCAGAGAGGGTGAAATGATTTGTGGGGACACTAACACACACCCAGTCAGGAAAGATTTACCCACCAGATGTCATTTATTTAGCAGGCATTTATTAACCACCTACTGCGTGTTCAGTACTACACCTTGTAGTATCTTGCCCTTGGAGTAATGCAGGAAGTGGATATTTACAAATGGGGTGTGCATGTGCCTGAATATTACCAACTTCATCCTTTATAGGGTGTCAGTCAGCTGATGGCAAAAATACCAGTAGGGGCCAGGCATGGTGGCTCATGCAATCCCGGCACTTTGGGAGGCTGAGGTGGACGGATCACCTCAGGTCAGGAGTTGGAGATCAGCCAGGCCAGCATGGTGAAACCCTGTCTCTGCTAAAAATACAAAAATTAGCCAGACATGGTGGCGGGCGCCTGTAATCCCAGCTACTCAGGAGGCTGAGGCGAGGGAATCGCTAGAATCTGGGAGGCGGAGGTTGCAGTGGGCCGAGATGGCACCATTTGCACTCCAGCCTGGGCAACAGAGTGAGACTCCATCTCAAAAACAAAACAAAATAAAACAGTAGGAAGTACTAAATAGTGATGTCTTCCATCTAATATGGGAATGAAGATAAAGTAATTGAAAGTTCAGAGTTGGGCTTATTCATATTAGGCTTCATGCTAGAGACGGGCCTTGAAAGGATTGTGGGTGGGGATTGGCAGGGGGGTAAGGGCAATGCCTGCCAAGGGAGACCTATATGAGCAAGGTAGAAATTAGACCACAAGAGGCCGGGCGCGGTGGCTCACGCCTGTAATCCCAGCACTTTGGGAGGCTGAGGTGGGCAGATCACGAGGTCAGGAGATCGAGACCATCCTGGTTAACACGGTGAAAACCCGTGTCTACTAAAAATACAAAAAATTAGCCAGGCGTGGTGGCGGGCACCTGTAGTCCCAACTACTTGGGAGGCTGAGGCAGGAGAATGGTGTGAACCCGGGAGGCAGAGCTTGCAGTGAGCCAAAATCACGCCACTGCACTCCAGCCTGGGCGACAGCCGAAATCACGCCACTGCACTCCAGCCTGGGCGACAGAGCGAGACTCCGTCTCAAAAAAAAAAAAAAAGAAAAAAAGAAATTAGACCACAGGCAACAAAAGTATTTATTTTTGTTTGGCAGGAATAAAGGGTAGCTCATAGAGTATTTGTCTGAAGAAGTAAACAGGCAAAATAAAATGTATGGGACGCCACAGTATAAAATTTGGACTTTCAGATATCTGAAGATGACCTTACCTGAAATTTAGATGGACACCCTAAATTCAATAAAAGATCATTCCCAGGTTGGGCATGGTGGCTCACGCCTGTAATCCCAGCACTTTGGGAGGCTGAGGCGGGCGGATCACAAGGTCGGGAGCTCGAGACCATCGTGGCCAACGTGGCGAAACCCGGTCTCTACTAAAATACAAAAAATCAGCCGGGTGTGGTGGTGCGCGCCTGTAGTCCCAGCTACTTGGGAGGCTGAGGCAGGGGAATTACTTGAAGCCAGGAGGCGGAGGTTGCAGTGAGCCCAGATTGTGCCACTGCACTCCAACCTGGCAACAGAGTGAGACTCTGTCTCAAAAAAAAAAAACCCTTGGGATACCCACCTGGGGCCTTAGTAATTATGTATCACCCCTCTCCCCCAACAATGACACTTCCCCTTTGCGTCCCATCCTCATTGTGAGGTTATTAAATGAGGTCTCTAGCCGGGGCATAGCATCAGGACAGGACACACGGCTTTCCCAACTAAGGGCACCACGCCTTTCGGATCTAATTGTTCTGCACAAATGTCCTAAGCTTGTTGCACATGGAATTGATTGACTCATATATTCCCTGAATTGGTGAGATGTTTTTCTGAGGAATTCTACAAGTTTTAGATGTAATCATATACAATGACAAAGTGGGTGGTAGTGTTTTCCCCATGCCTCTAATTTATGTATTTGTGCCCGGGGTGGTGATTTAGATAGGAGCTTAATAAAATTGATCAAATAAACTACCCCAAACCCACACACCATCGTTTCAGGGAGCTGTCATCCTACGAAGGAGATTCTATATCACCCAGCGTGGTGTTCCGAAACAACCACTCTGTTTTCTTAAGTGCAACTGGGCTTTCATTTGGTCAGAAAGGTCTTTATTTCTCAGATTGGCCAACAATATAACAGCGTAAATTCAAAAGGTATTGGTTAGCTGTGGAAGAGAGTCATTGTTAGTTGTGTGACTTTTGCAAGTTATTTAAACTCTCTAAACCTCAATTTCCCTTTCTACAAAATGTGGATTGATAATTCCTACCTCAAATACTTGTTTTTGTAAGGATAAGCAATAATGTATCGAGACAGTGGGAGGAATCTTTGTTTCAAACAAATGTAGATGTGTATCCTAGCTCCATCTTTAGCTGTGCACATCACTGGTCCTTTGTGAGCCTTTTTCCTAGGCTGTGACGTGGTATTGGTTATAATTGCAAGAGAAGACCTTCTGTGTGATGGAGTTGTCTGTGGATCTGATGCGGAGGCCCAGAGACATGTATGCCCTAAGAGATTGACTACAAGGCTAACTGCCTAAGTTGCTAAGATGCAGCAGAGACTGAGGCCAACATCAACGCCAGTTCTGGGGACAGAGGAGCAGCTGTTATCTAGACAACACTCTTGTATTAATATGATATTGACATGATGCTTGTTGACACAAGATAAATATATTTGAGAGGAAGCAGTGAGGGTGAGAACAAAATCCCTGTAAGAAGGTGGACAAAGAGTGGCTCTTCTCTTTGGGCTCTTCTCTGAGCAAACAAGGGTAATCCCTCCTCCCTGATGTGAGAAACCGATCTCAGTCCTTGCCCAGAAAACCAGTAAATGAATGTACAGCGGGAAATACCAGAATGGGAATGCTTGAGAATAACTACAAGGACAGGTTCCTTTGAGTAGTTTATTTTCAGTTAGGGAGGCGAGTGGTATTAGGGTTAAGATTGTGGTGAATAAATATGTGCTACATGAGTTAGGAAAGAAATGCATGGTGAGTGAATGCATGGTTTGGGATTCTAGCTTTATCAGATTCACTAGGTGACCTGGGGCAAATCAATTAACTGTTCTGGGCCTCCATTTCTTCTCTATAAAATGGAAATAATAAAAATAGCTGCCTAATGGTGAGAATTAAATATGTTATTGCAAGTTAAGCTCTTAGGTGAGAGGCTGGCACTTCATAAAACCTCTCGATAAGTGAATACTATTGTTGTGATGATTTGTCATTACACTGTGTGTTCAGTAGTCACTGATCCAGATGGCTTGGCTTCTCCTTTTAAGGTGTTTGTATTCTCTGTACTTTACAGGTCAGCAAGTCCTGGGCTTGGTGGAGAACCAGAGTGACTGGTACCTTGGAAACCTGTGGAAAAATCACCGCCCATGGCCAGCCCTTGGAAGGGGCTACAACACAGGTAAATCCTCAGCGTGGTATGGGCAGAGTTGCAAAAGGTGATGTGAGGGCCCAGTGCTCCTTTCTCAGGAGAGGAGATTGCAAAAGCTCAGGAGGAGGCCACCTGATTGCTTGAATTCAGCAGTGGATGGTATGTGGGCAGTTGGCATTCCAGTTCCTTCTTGGTGCTGTAGCCACAGGTGGAGTAGCTGTTGGGCCATGGCAGTCTGTGGCGTCTCTCACCAGAAAGCCCCTCTCCTGACCTCTAATCCAAATCCTATTGGATATCTTTATCAGTATGACCTGTACATTCCCTGGCTCTGTTAATATGGACCAGAGATCATTCTTCAGTAACAACCCCAACTTTTCAGTTTCTGAACACAACGGATATGTATTTTTGCCAATCACATTCCACGTCCACTTGAGGTCTTCAGGGATCTGGGTTCACTGTAGGTATTCAGGATTCATCTCCATGCACACTTCCATGTATGTGGTGGGAAAGTAGCAGAAGTCGTATTATCTCTTAAAGTTTTCTGTTTAGAAGTGACACAATTTCATATTTCATTGGCTAAGCATGTTGTGTGGCCATGCCTCCCTTCAAAGAGTGTGGGCAAGGGCAGTCTACCATGTGCCTGGCAGGAGAAAAGGCAGAAATATTTGCTAATCAGCACTTTTGAGGACCACATGTGCCTGGCAGGAGAAAATGCAGAAATATTTGGTAATCAGCTCTTTTGAGGACTACAGACCTCTAACCATATGTCTAAAATAAAATCCATTATTCTACCTTGTTACTAGCCCCAAACTTGCGTCTCCTTTTTAGTTTCTTTCTCTGTTATTGGTGTCCTTCATTCATCCATCAACCCTTCTTGTTCACCAGCTATCTCTTCGATGCTTACTGTGTACGAAGCCCTATGCTAGCTGCGGCAGACACAGTCCATGACCTCATGGAGTATATAAGCAGTGAAACTAGAGCAGCCTCTTCCTCCTGAGGCTCAATTCCCATCAGTGTCTATCTTTGAAATGCTTCTGGATCCTTCTGCCTCTCTCCTCCATCCTCATTGCCACTGCTGTGGTATCCCATTCTCAAAGGATGCAGACTCCTGATCTTTATGAGACTAGAATGTGGAACTCAGGGAACAGTAGGGTGGGTGAGACCAAGAAGCGCTGGAACTTGGCATCTGAGACCAGCAAATGAGGTGGGTTGCGACAGGTATCTGACTCTGGGGACAGTACCACCTAAAAGTGATAGGTGAAGCCTGCCCTGGAGGCTGAGGCCAGTCTGTAGTGGGATCGGCCAAAAAGAGATCAAAACTCTGAGAGCTGATGGTCAGACTCCAGAAAAGTCTAATGCAAACACAGGGCCCCAGAGAACAAAGGAGAAGGGACATGAGTCAAGCTTGCAGAGGTGAGAGTTCATAGATGGGGTCAGAATGGGGGTCAAAGCTGGAGGAGGACAAGGAAAGAAAGTCCAGCATCAATGTCCAGAGGTGGCCTGGCAGCCAGGGAGACCTCTGTTGAAGGCCATCCTGAGAGACGGGGATATTCCTTAGCTAACATTTGCTTGAGTATTAGATATGCCTTGTGCTATGCAATTTTTTTTTCCTGTAACGCCTACCAGGTAACAGAGGTTGCAGTTGAAGAATGTCAACCACCAGCCCTTCACAGACCCCAGAGCCCCACCCTGGAGTCTCCCATGCTGTATTGGGCATTAACCCTTTAGTTGCTGGATGGTGGGGAAGTCTGAGGAGTTCCTGAGAGGTGCTGGGTTGGGGAAAGGCAACTGAGGGCATCAGAGCAGTGGTTCTCTTAGCAGGTCAGGAGGTATTTCACTTTTTCAATAATGGGTCAGCCAGTGCCTCTATATATCAGCTGAGTATTAGCCAGGCACCATGTTAGGTGCTTTATGGGTGTCAGTCTCCTTTGATCCTCATACTCACCCCATGAGGCAGGTGCCATGCTTATCTGTATTCTATGCCAGAGGAAACTGAAGCTTAGAGCATTGAAGGCTGCAACGCTGAAAAATCAAGGAGGCTGTGGTGTTAACTACCAACCTGTCTTGCTTGAACTTTAATGGCTTCAGCATTAAACACTTTCCAACAATGGAGATTCCCGGGCTCTGCCCTTCAAGAGTCTGATTGACTGGTTCTGTGCAGGAGACTGGGATTCTGCCCTACAGGAAGCCTCTAGGATGTTTCTGGGGCAGAAATATCCAAGGGTCTGCTCTGATTAAACATGACACTCCGTTTCCTGCCCCAGCAAGCTCTCCCAGATGCTGTTTTCTCAGAACCTTGGAGACTGGACCCTCCATGAACCCACAGCAGGCCAGGGACGGGGGCTCCACGTGCTTTCCTCTGGCAAGCGACTAGTCACCCCGTGTTGATCTTTTGTGCCTGGATTTTCAGACACGTTCCTTCCAAACTTTCATGGAGGTGAAGACACCCAAGCTTCTGGGTGGGAGAAAGGAAATCTCAGGAAAACCCTGGTGTATACATTTCGTTTCTGTCTTCCAAAATACATAATAGAAAATGTCACATAGAAATATACTGCAGTGCCTCAGGGATGCTGCATCAAGATCACGGTTACCTGTGTAAAACAAAAGCCAGTGGTCATCAATCCGGGTTTGCAGGGAAAAGAAGAATATAGCACACTGGGGAATTTATTATGACCAAAATGACATGTCTCCTCCTGCCCGTCCCTATTTGCTATAGAATGTAGCATCAGGAGACACAGGAGCACATAAACCACCTCCAGTTCCCACTTGATATGCCAAGGCAGTGAGTTACTTCCCTCCTCGCTGGTACTGAAAGGGCAGAGCAGAAGGGGGAAAGCCCTGTTGAAGTGATGTGTTCATTTAAACAAGCCAGTGACACTGAGTGATTATTATGAAAGCACTTAGGCAACATCAAAATGCATTGGCTTTCACGATGGGGATGTGTCGCTTTAAAACCAAGGATTGCGCCACACAGTGAATGAGTCATCCAGACATGTAGATTCTCATGGAAACTGAGGACACCACTGGAGAGAACCTGCCACCCTAAATCCCAGCACATCTGAAGCCTCCAAAAAGGGTATCTCCAGCAGAGCCTCCTGTCGTATGCCTTCAGCTTGATGTTAAGAACCCAGGCAGATCTGGGTTACAGCTGCAGTACATTTCGTCTTCGTATGCACTTGGCCAAGCTGCTTCACTCCTTGAACCTCAGTTCCCTCCATTTTTAAGATAAGACAAGACCGGGCCTGGTGGCTCATGCCTGTAATCCCAGCACTTTGGGAGGTCACGAGGTGGGTGGATCATGAGGTCAGGAGTTCAAGACCAACCTGGCCAAGATGGTGAAACCCCATCTCTACTAAAAATACAAAAAATTAGCTGGGCATGGTGGTGGGTGCCTGTAATCCCAGCTACTCGGGAGGCTGAGGCAGAGAATTGCTTGAACCCAGGAGGCAGAAGTTGCAGTGAGCCAAGATCACGCCACTGCACTCTAACTGGGCGACAGACTGAGACTCTGTCTCAAAAAAAATAAAATAAAATAAAATAACAAACCTAGTATGTGAGGATTAGCAATTAATGTTGTAACTTGTCTAATGAACCTAGCCTGATTGAGGGTACAAAATAAGTACTTAGTAAATCTTAGTCTTTCTCCTCTTGCATTTTTCTGCTCCTTGCTCTATCAGGAAATGAGATTTACACACTGGAAAAAGGAGGTTATGTGACTGACTGGGGTTTGCTAAGGTCTCCCAAGCCCTTCGGTCAGAAAGAACAAGTATTTTACTTTCCCCAGGTGTAATCCAGCTACCTAGCAGCGTTTCCTGTATCTCTTCACTATCTGAAAAGGTTAGCTTTTTGTATCACATTGAAAAAAAAATGACTGTTTAGTTCGAATATCAGCTTCCTCGCTGTGTTTTACTTTGAAAATCCCCAGAAAACGCATACGAGATGTTTGTGTTGGAAGCTCTACCTTCAAGACCTGGCTTTGTTGCGTTTAAATTCTGTGCCTTTTAGAAAGCTTCCCCAAGCTCAGGGAGGCTTGGGCTTCTCATCTGTGAACTGGGGACCTCGGAACCCACTCAGAGGCTCCCTTGTGGTCGTGCAGCCATGTGTGCCTGGTAAACCAAAGTGCTTTAGGAAGTTGGTTGTGATTTGTATTTATCCTCCTAACCACAGCCCAACTGAATAACTCTTTTCAGGTAATTCAGATTCAACCGCAGACATCAAACACGGCCTCTTCACTACACATTCATTCATTCACTCATTCCACCAGGCATCACACCAGGCACCATAGCGTGCGTGGGCTTTGTTAATTCCTTGCATTATCTTATAAACTAGACTTTTCCTCTTACAAGGGCCAGTCAGGATCCCCCGTTCTCTTTGTTTGCTTTTCTTTCCCAGTCTGCATTTTCAAAGCCTACACGGCCACAAAAGATTAGAGAAGCTCTTTCCACCATCTCCCATTTATCTCCTTCCCTTCTTACTAGAGCTGTTCCCAACTTAATTCCAGAAGCTACTGAGCCACCGCAGCTTCGGATGGATAACCAGGCAGATCCTAGCGCAAAGCTCTTGCCCATAACTGTTCAGGTGGAATTACGGGCGCGTCTTTCACAGTCTTATATGGAGATGGGTCCGTTTCTAGCCACTCTGCCCAGGCATCATCTCCTAGATGCAAAAAGCTGTCATTCAGCCAGCATTCAGCTGTGAGCAGGACTTAGAAAACAACAACAACGAAAATACACCTAGGATTTTGACAGGCTCATTGAGATTCAGCTCTCTTCAGTTCCTAAGCTGATGGATGAATATCTTAAAAACAACAGCAAAGAAAAGGGGAAGGAGGGCTAAACGTAGCAGAGGATTGGAGAATGAGGTGAGGGAAGGCAGATCGGTAGAAAGAAGATGGCATGTTTGCAGATAGGTTTATTTGCATGGGATCCCAAAGGCGACTGAAGCACAAGGTGCATCCTCCCCAAGTTGAAGGGCGTAACACTAGCCAGAGAATGTGCTTTTTAAAACAATTTAAAAATAAAATGTATCCTGTTTCATCCAGCCCCCAAATTAGGGCAGAGACAGGCAGAGAGAGACCTGGCTGTTTAGGGAGGGAGGAAGAATTTCTCTAGAAATCCTTCTCTGCAGAACAACAAAATTGGAACGCTTAAGGACTGACCTCTGAGGTTGGAGCAAACCATGGAAGGTGATGGGCCGTCAAGTCAGATACCACGGAAAATTTCGTGGCAGAGATTCAAAAGGAGAAAACATTGGACAGTTTGCCAGAGGACTGTTAAACAAATAGCTTAGTGGGATAAATAGAAATACGCAACCTAGGCTCAACTTACTTCCGCCTCTGACATCCAGCACTCTGGGACCCTGGGTAAGTCCCTTCATTTCTCTGCATCTTAATTGTCTCTGCTGTCAGGAACTAAGATCTCTTCATGTTCTGAAAGAATACTGTGATTGGGTGATTTCTGTCTGTAATAATTGCATCCAGAGAAACTACATTTAAATATAATTTATTCATTCATTACATGCTACGGAATACCTATAATACTGGCAAGGATAGGGTAGAAAACTGTTTGTTTTTTTTTTTTTTTAATGGGTCATACCAAGAACCTTCCTTTAAAAAGTTTATAGTCTAATAGAGAAGTGTTTGCATATCTGCAAAAAAAGTTAGTATGGCTTGAGCCTCTTCCATGATTGAGATCCAGAATTCATCATGAGCGCTGCGCTAGTATCATAACCCCTGGAGATTAGCGTTTTCTAGGCTAATTCCAGAAGTCATTGCAAGGGATGTGAATGTGTGTTTAGAAATTGTGAACAGAGGCCAGGCGCGGTGGCTCACACCTATAATCCTAGCACTTTGGGAGGCCAAGGCAGGCAGATCATAACGTCAGGAGATAAAGACCATCCTGGCTAACATGGTGAAACCCCGTCTCTACTAAAAATACAAAAAAAAAAAAAAATTAACTGGGCAAGGTGGCACACGCCTGTAGTCCCAGCTACTCAGGAGGCTGAGGCAGGAGAATCGCTTGAACCTGGGAGGAGGAGCTTGCAGTGAGCCGAGATCGCACCTGCATTCTGTGTCTACCCTTTGGAGATTCATATGTGCATATTGGAGATCTTATAAAGTCTAGAAGTAAAGAAAGCAATTACACCCACTCTTTCAGAAAGAGTGGTTCAGTTGCTTTAAAACTCCACTATAGACATTGTCAGTTATTAGTGAATCAATAGATTCTGATTCTAGATTACCACTGAAGAATGGGATTTTTTAATACTATTTTTAATAGTCTGTTAATAGACTATTATTAATAGAATTTTGACAACTCATATTGACATTTGTTACAAAGGACGAATAGTCCGGAAATGCAGTGATGTGCTGGGTTCCTAGGTCACATCTGCTAGTGAAAGCCTATTGTTAAATTTTTAGAAAATATGGGATCCAATTGTTAAACATAGCCACTATTAAAAATCAAGGCCAGGCACGGTGGCTCACGCCTGTAATCCCAGCACTTTGGGAGGCCAAGGCAGGCAGATCACCTGAGGCCAAGAGATCGAGACCAGCCTGGCCAATGTGGAAAACCCCATCTCTACTAAAAATGCAAAAATTACCCCAGCATGAGGTCACATGCCTGTAGTCCCAGCTACTCGGGAGGCTGAGGCAGGAGAAGCGCTTGATCCAGGAAGGCAGAGGTTGCAGTGAGCTGAGATCACATCACTGCACTCCAGCCTGGGTGACACAGCAAGACTCTGTCTCAAAAATAAATAAATAAATAAAATAAAAATCAAATGATGTAAACTTACAATGAAATATGTCATTTGAAAACCAAAGGTAACAATTACTCAAAACTCTTAAAACCTGTTACTTCCGAATCACTTTACTCTCTATGCTTCTAAGGTTGTTTGCATCTGCTGTGTCTGTATGGTGGAAATGCCGTGCAGTGGGGTCCTGTTGCACATGTCTTCATAACCGTTCAGTAGCATTGCATTGGTAGCTTGAAATCTTCCCTGGTGGGACTATTATAGCCTGGAAATTGGAAAACACTACCATCAGGGGTTTGCTTTCTTTCTGAAGAGTCAGTTGTTGAACATTTACCAGCATACAACAGAAATATAATAATTATATATATATATATATAAAATGTTTTTTGAGATGGAGTCTCACTCTCATCACCCAGGATAGAGTGCAGTGGCACGATCTAGACTCACTGCAACCTCCACCTCCCAAGTTCAAGCAATTCTTTTGCCTCAGCCTCCCAAGTAGCTGGGACTACAGGCGCATGCCACCATACCCGGCTAATTTTTGTACTTTTAGTAGAGATGGGGTTTTGCCATATTGGCCAGGCTAGTCTCGAACTCCTGACCTCAGGTGATCCACCCGCCTCGGCCTCCCAAAGTGCTGGGATTACAGGTATGAACCACCGCGCCCAGCCAATAATATATATTTTTCACATTCCCTGAAAGTAAGTACTGTTGACAGTTTGCCTTCCACATATGTAACTATCTACTTCTCTCTATATATGCATATTCTTTTTGAATAGACTAGACTTGTTTGCTTAAAAATAAAATATTGGGTATCTTCTACATTAATAACAATGGTATATTTTCTTCTTTCTTATTAAGAACTGCATAGTTTGCCATTTGCTAGAGGTACTGTAATTCATTTATTCCATTTTCTATGAGTTGGTATTTTAGCTGTCCCTAGGTTTTCCCCTCAATTATAAACAATACCATACATAAGTCTTCTCATTACCCATGTTTGTTTGCTTATTCAAGTATTCGTACACAATAGCTCCTAAGCTATTGTGGTACTGCTATATTAAATGTTATGGATATTTTAAATTCTGATAGATCAAAATTTAAATTTGCCAAATGTGTCAGTTTACAATTGAGATAAAATTTTAAATTAAACAGATGTGTGCGTGTTTATGTATGCATGTGTTTTGCTTGTTTGTTTTCTGTGTTGGGCATACAGTCTGTGTATTTGCAAAGAATCAGTATTTTTCCAAGGAGCTACTTCATGGGAAACCAACTTGAGCTTTTTCAATTTAGGGAGATGATCTCTGACTAAAAGGTCCAGGCGTCTGAAGCCATGGATCGTTGACCAGTGGCCAAGTGAAATGAAGACGTTTCCTTGCTGTGGCTAACTCTGCCTGGCTCCAACATTCCAACACCTGGTTAAGTGAATTGACCTGGCTTAGTAGTTACACAGAGGTGGCCATTCCTGAAAATGTGTCTGCCCCACTCTGCTAACCCATACAAGGTCAGGGGTTTTCTCTGTCACTCACTCAGGTCTTTAGCATTGCAAGAGCTAACAGGAGTTATGACCCAAGCACCCAGGCACCTGTATGGTTCCATGTGCAGTAGAAAGGAAAGAAGGAAGGATATGATCCTAACTCCCCTGAATCCTAACTCTTCCTGACATAAGGAAAATAATCTGGCCATCATTCAGCACATGGTTTCCTTGAAGACATATTTGTGATGGGAAGAGGCACTTGATTTCTTTGGGGCCTCTCAGGTTCACAGTACTAATTGCTTAGATTTGATTTGTGCTTTCATGTGCACTAGCTCATGTAATTCCCATTCTACAGAGGAAGCTGATGGAGGCTCAGCAAGGTTCGTTGATTTCGCAAGTTAGCAGAACCAGTAAATGTCAGAGCCCAGTGCTTAAGCCTGCCTTCCAATCTCTTCTTGGGCCTTCAGTGCTTGAAAGTGGTTGGTAGAGCAGTATATGAATCCATTCTCACACTGCTATTAAAAAAAAAAAAAATACCGGAGACTGGGTAATTTGTAAAGGAAAGAGGTTTAATTGACTCACAGTTCCACATGGCTGGGGAGGCCTCAGGAAACTTACAATCACGGTGGGAGGTGAAGGGGAAGCAAGGACCTTCTTCACATGGCGGCAGGAGAGAGAAGAGTGAGCATCAAAGCCGGAAGAGCCCCTTATAAAACCATCAGATCTCGTGAGAACTCACTCACTGTCACAAGAACAGCATAGAGGAAACTGCCCCCCGCTCCCATGATTCAGTCACCTCCCACCATAGCTCTCCTTAGGCATGTAGGGATTATGGGGATTACGATTCAAGATGAGATTTGGCTGGGGACACAGCCAAACCATATCAAGCAGTTACTTAGCTCTGGGGATTTTTCTAGCTCCCTCCCCAGTCTATAAGGTTAGAGGGCTATGGACCATAACAACAACATCGTGCTGTCTACTAAATTTACAGTAGTACTTGCAATCATGGCTGCGTATTGGAATCACCTGGGAGATTTGAAATAATCCTGGCATCCAGGGCTTATCTCAAACCACTTAAATTAGAACCTCTAGAGTGAGACTCCTCCTTCAGTAGTTTCTAAAACCAAGCAGGTGATCCCTTTATACTGGACAGGCATGTCCTCGTTTCCTTCCAAAGCCTGCATTATAAAGATACCATTTGTAATGCAGCCACTCTGTACCTGCTTTCCCTCATTACCTGTACCCTATTTTTCTAACCATGACTGGACTCCTAGACTCCTTAGCTGCTTGAATTTGTGAACATTCAACCAAGATTTCTGTTTGTTTGTTTGTTTGTTTTAGATGGAGTCTCACTCTGTCACCCAGGTGACAGAGTACAGTGGTGTGATCTCAGCTCACTGCAACTTCTGCCTCCCAGGTTCAAGCGATTCTCCTGCCTCAGCCTCCTGAGTAGCTGGGACTACAGGCGTGTGCTACCACACCCGGCTAATTTTTTGTAGTTTTAGTAGAGATGGGGTTTCATTGTGTTAGCCAGGATGGTCTCGATCTCCTGACCTTGTGATCCACCCACCTTGGCCTCCCCAAGTGGACTTTTTATTATTATTATTTTTATTATTAACTGTGTATAATGTCAGACCCCATGTTGGGCTCTGGGGATGCTTCAGTGGAACAAAGGATCCTAGCCTCAGACTGCTGTCAAGGAAGACCTATAGACACAAGCCATTTGGATGCAGAAGTGCCCTGATGGAGAAAGCCCTTAGACAGCAGGCAAAAGGGGACAGGCAGTGATATACCACCAGTGGCTTATTTAAATCCCTATTGTTGCCTGGATCCTGACCTGTTATCCTACACTTTCCCCTGGGGCTGCCAGTGACATCACATAGAGAAAGAGACCAGCCTCCTCCTCCTCCTTCTGTCTCACTGTAAACTGTTCCCTGTCATCCACCATTCTGCTTCAATAGCCCCTCCTTGTTCCCCTGAGCCCTTGCCTGCTGCCATCTCCTTTATTGCATATTTGACATTTCACCACAGCAGGTCAGACGTATTTGAATCCGAATGGCACAGAGGGTCCCTGAATTGGTCGGCAGAGCCCTGGGGGACTGCTCCAAGTGAAGGGAATCTCCATGAAGACAATTATCTAAGAGAAATAGCCCATCTCAGCAGGCATCATTCTGCTTTGCTTATTGAGCCAATGTTTATGAAGCAGACTTCGTACCCAGCTCAATGCAAACAGGCTCACCTCTAGCAAGGCTCAAGGGAGGGAACAAAAGAAATAGAAAACACAGCCCTTGTCAACAAACCCAGGATTAAGTTGGAGTGGCCGAGTGAATATACGGAGGAAACAATGCTTTTCTTTTTTAACCCTTTTCAACGCCTATTTAATATCTGTTCATTGAATGTTTAATTATTGACAGCAGGAGTTGACCCCCTTGCCCATTTTTGTATATCCCAAGCTGGGTTTTTACATTTTCAGATAGTTGAGAAAACTTGAAGACAGGTCTGTTTTGTGGCACATGAAAATCATGTGAAATTCTAATTGCAGTGTCCGCTAATAAAGTTGTATGGGCTCACAGCCACAGCATTCATTTTTATTTTGTCCGTGGCTGTATGAAAGTTGTCAGGATCAAGATGGAATCACTAATATGAGAAAACCCTGATAAACAGGGGAAGGCCACGAAGGCACGATTCTCACACTTATATGCCTGATAACAAAACAGACTCTACAAAAACCACCACCTTGCACAAAGACCTCACAACCTTACACAAAAACATTTGTGCAAGGACATCTGCGTCTCCAGCCTTGGACCAGTGTCATCCTTATTATTGATCTTTGTAGCCAAAGATAATTACTCAAAACAATTATGTACTCCTCCTTATTTTTTCCTTTAAAAATGTTTATCTTTGGCTGGGCACGGTGGCTGACGCCTGTAATCCCAGCACTTTGGGAGGCCGAGGCGGATGGATCACCTGGGGTCAGGAGATCGAAACCATCCTGACCAACATGACAAAAATCTCTGTTAAAAATACAAAAAAAAAATTAGCTGGGCGTGGTGGTGAACGCCTGTAATACCAGCTACTTAGGAGGCTGAGGCAGGAGAATCTCTTGAACCCAGGAGGCAGAGGTTGCAATGAGCTGAGACCGTGCCACTGCCCTCCAGTCTGGGCGACAGAGAAAGATTCCGTCTCAAAAGAAAAAAAAAAAAAAACAGTTTATGTTCTTTACCACCCTGAATGCACGCATACTTCACTATGACATGCGTATTCCCATTACAATATTTAATTCCCAAATATATTTTCTTTTATAGAGTGTCTCTCTGCTTGTTATTTAGATTGACAGCTGCTTTGAGGCTACAAAAACAGAAATTAAGTAGTTGTAACAGAGTCTTTTTAGCTTCCAAAGCCAAAGATACATATTTACTGGCCCTTTCAGAAACAATTTGCTGATCAAGGTCCACAGCATAGCAGAAAGAGCATGGTCTGTGGAGTCTGGCAGACTTGGGTTAGGATCTTGCCTGTGCCAGTTAGCTTTCTACATCTAGTCAATAGGAATAATAACATGTTCTTAACAGGCTGAGATTGAATAAAGCCACTGTAAAGGTAACATAAACCCCAGTGATCTAGAACTAGTATTGAGGCCTAGTAAATATTGGTTACCTTCACCCACCTTAATTATATACAAATATAATTTCCTATATAGGCACAAAAAGAAAGATAGAATTACATGAGGCTAGTTCTACTCTCAACTGGAAAGCTATGCACAAGAAATAGAAGGAAAGGGAATGAGACTAATACATTCATTGGATACTTTATAAGAGCAGAGTCTTCTCACTCTTATTCAATCCTTTTTTCCCCAGCAGCCAGAGTTGTCCTACTGGGCACAGTAGTGCACACCTATAGTTCCCACTACTTGGGAGGCTGAGTCAGGAAAATTGCTTGAGCCCAGGAGTTCAAAACTGTAGTGTGCGATGATCATGCCTGTGAATGGCCACTGCACTCCAGCCTGCTCAACATAGTAAGACCTGGTCTTTAAAAAAGTAATAATAGAGTGGTCCCTGGCATATGGTAAAGGCATAGCGTGCAGTATATATTATATGCATTTTCAACTGGGCGTGGTGGCTCACACCTGTAATCCCAGCACTTTGGGAGGCTGAGGTGAGTGGATCACCTGAGGTCAGGGGTTCAAAACCAAAACCATCCTGGCCAACATGGTGAAACCCCATCTCTGCTAAAAATATAAAAATTAGCTGGGCCTGGTAGCAGGTGCCTATAATCCCAGCTTCTTAGGAGGCTGAGGTAGGAGAATCGCCTAAACCTGGGAGGTGGAGATTGCAGGGGACCAAGATCCTGCCATTGCACTCCAGCCTGAGTGATGAGGGCGAAACTCCTCAAAAAAATAAATAAATGCATTTTCGCATTCAGCCCTCTTAATAATTGATATACTTGTCAAACGTTTTACTTGTGGAGTCATCATCAGGATGACGCCCCAGATTTTGCTCCTCCACACACCATCACACAGCCCTGGGCACGCCAACTTCTCTGTGCCAGTGTTCACACCTGCAAATGCAGGTCATGGGAAAACGTACTGCGTAGGATCGTCTTGAAGACTGAATGAGATTTAAAGTGTGCCAGATAGCTCTGCAATCCAAAAGAGGGAAAGGCAGACAAACAGGGAGGGTGTGTGCATTCAAGTCAAAACATGGATGTTTCCTCACACAGGCTTCTTTGAACTCTGTCTTGGTGTGGTAGTAAGCAGGAAATCCTGCAAGGTCTCAAGATGCAAATCTGGCAAGGATCATTGTTTAAGGAACAGCTTCATGGGCCAGGTCTCAAGGGATGGGACTGCACAGACTGTTGAACAGAACAGGAAAGGGAAGACCTGCAGGTGGAGGGCACACACCAGGCTGTGGAACGGGTGTGGCCAGGCAAGAAGAGCTGTGGTCATGGAGGAAGCCTTAGGATTGGACTTGAGAAGATTGCAGTCACTACTCACTTGCTTTATGTCTGGAGATCTGATAAGAATGTATCGTCAGATTCCCTTATAATGAATCCCATACCTGTTTCTACCAAACACATATTCAGCCTAGTTTCACCGTTTATTTCTGGTTTCCAAGTTCTTTGGATTGACTCTATACTAGTGATTGGATAAGACTGAGGAAATGTATGTGTTAAGGGAAATGGCAGTGCATTCCCATTGCGATTGTTAATCTTTCCGAAGATTCCTGACTCTGATTTTTAATGGACTTCATTTAATGAGTTAACGTAACCACAGATTGGTAAACAGGGACTATCGATCTTCACAGAGAGCAAGGAAGGGATTCACACATAGTAAGGGCCCAGTGTTGTACTAAAATCACCGAGTTTTCATTCAGCATTGACTCTGCACCAGGCCCTGTGCTAAGTGCTTCTTGTACTTTCTCTCACTTAATGCCCACTATATCGTTTATAAGGAACATTATACCATTTATTCAAAATGTCACTGTTAGTTGGCAGCCAAGTCAAGATTGGAACATGGACCATTCTGTATTGAAAGCAGAAGGCCCCTGCCCTGTAGTGCAGGGTCTGTAGTGTATGTGGTCTGTTGAAATCTTCACTCCCCACCTAGGAAAAAGGAAGAGGGAAGAAAGAAATTCCACATAGTCATGTTGATTACTCCCGAAAGTAATTAACTAGGATTGTGTAATGAATGACAACAGAGACAGACCTCTCTTAGGAGGTGACAGTTTAGCCGAGATCTGAAGCGTGTCCCGAAGCCAGCCACACAATCGGCCAGAGAACGAGAATGGAGCAGCCCTGATGGGGACTCCAGCTTGGCCTGTTCTGGAACTGACAGGTGGGAGGCTGGAAGGAGGAACCTGAGCTGAGAGTGGGGAGCTAGGCTGGAGCTTCCTGGACCATGATGTGATGACACAGAATTTGCATTTTGTTCTGTAACGCACTGGCAAAGATGGCACCTGACTGAGAATATCCATGAGCTTCTGAACAGTAGCAATAAGAAGTATTGCACGATTAATTTATATGCATCATTCTTTGTTCAGTAGTAACTTTACAGGACCACCTCCATGCATTTCAATCAGCTGTTTATTAATGTCCTTTACTTGGCTTGACAGGCATTCTAAGAGGTGTTTCTCCACCCATCCCTCATTTCTGGTCCTCTCACCAAATGTTTGTATGATTCCTAATTCAGTGTTCCAACTGTGGCTTAGATTATTGGGACAAAATAGACTCTTGGTAGCCTTTATTAATCATTGTGTGTTTCTCAGAGATATACCAGCTTCATGTCACTACCCCTTATGGCTCCCTCCAGCACTCAGGGTAGGATAGTCCAGAGGACGCTGGAATGAGGGGCCCGGGAAGGAGGGCTGCTGCAGCATTACTTACCACTTTGACTTGCTCCCCCATTTCCTCTTTCTTTGGGAATTATCACCAACAGGTGCATTCAAAATCTTCGTATGATTAAAGTTAAAAAGCTTCTGTTAGAGGACAAGATCCACAGATATCATCCTGCCCAGAGTTGACTATTCCCTAATAGAAACCTACCTTTGGGGAAAAGGACTGTACTGTTGCTCTCATTACAAAGATAAGAACAGAAACACGGAGAGGTTAGTTCACTGTCCCAGCGTCACACAGCCAGAAAGTGTTCGAGACCAGGTTCAGATCCAGATCTGACTCCGAGACCAGGCTCTTTCCAGTACCTTTGCAGTGGCCTGAAAATATCAAATGGGCTGGGGAGTTGGCTAGAGAAAACTGCCTGATGGCAAAGTTTTTGACATCTCTTGCCATGAGTGGAGATGGGTAATCATTTAACGGAAGATGAGTTTTGACCACATGGTCTATTTGGTTTCTGCTGAAGACAGGGGCTAGGTGGGCCCCTACCCCACCCATTCATCCAGGACAAACTACCTCCTCCAGAGTCCCTGGGATCCTTGTTTTTAATCAGTCAATGGATGAGTGTCACAGCACTTTTTACAGTTAGTCATTTTGCAGATGTTAATTGAGTCTCTGTTAACCATCAGTGGGCGGGACCACTGTCTGTCTTCTGAACTCATTCATCCATTCGCCAGCTCATTCCTAGACATTCTCTGAGTTTGTCTGCTATGCCTCTGGTAGGCCCTGGGCTAGAGAGATGACACCAGCTGTGTCCTAGAGAGTTCAGCGTCTAGTGGGGGGTTCCTGTAAACAAACAACTGCTGGGCAAGGAGATCAACGTTTTCACCAGACTGCATCAGGGTGGAGTGGAGGTACAAAGGCAGGTGGCCATCTCTGCCAGGAGGATCCAGGAAGACTTCAGAAGAGAAGGCTGGGCAGAGAAGGAAGAGAAGAGAGAGTAGAAAGCAAATGAAGAAATGATGAAGAAAAAGCAAATGCAAGTGACAGAAAAGTAGAGAATTATACCTCGCTGAATTAGAGCTCAGAATTCTGGAATCTTAAAGAGATCCATAATCGGCTTTCAAGGGATCCAACGTTCACCAGCTCCAAAGTAAGGGGAACGAGGGGTACAACTGCGTTGTCCTTTTAAGGATCTGTTGAATGCAGGACAGTCTTTCTCCGTAGAAAGAAATAAAGAAACAAAGACAAAAATAAAGGACGCAGAGCTTAGGACAGTCCCTTTCCCTTAAAAGCCAACAGGAGGAGGACAGCAAACTCCTTTATGCTCCTTTTCCCCACTACACAATGCAAAGTGCAGAGTCCTTCCAACTGGGAGCCTCTTGTGTGGCCATGATGACTTAAGAATCACCCCAGATAATTACTCAGGTATAGCTTTCACCACACTTTCCTTCCCCCCGACTGAACAGAAGCAAAATTCCTTGCTAGGGAGAAAGTTCACCCTGCACTCAGTAGATCCTGCAAAGAACCACGCAGTTTGGCTCCAATCCCTTTCCCCCTTACTTTGGGGTTGTTGAATACTGGAAAAGTGATCAAGGAAAGTACATTTATCACTCTCTTGCCTGAAAGCTTGAGCCGGGGTAATGTTGCACATTCTGTTTAAACGATTGACACGAGAAAGCTGGATTTAGTTCTCCCTTCTTACTTCCCAGCACTAAATGCGCACCTCGCTAATCCAATTTCTAGGAAATCCTCCCTCGTGAGGACAGCCTGTGGGTTTGCCCAGATCAGGCTGGCAGAGGGTAGATAGGCTCGTTTGTGAGAGCACGTTCAGACCCCAAGGATTACTATGGCCTTATGGCCGCCAGAGCCACTTTCTAGTAGGTAGGGGACCGTTACCTGCCCCCGGAAATAATGTTAATAGTCCTAGCTAACATTTATTGAGCAGTGGTTATGAATGTGGCATTGCAAATGGATTATGATCTTATTTAATTTGCACAGCAGCCTAGGAGGCAGGCACTTCTTGCTGTTTTTCCAATTTATCAGCTGGCTTAAGGGCCTTTGCACTTGTGGCTAATTCTGCCTGAGTTCTTCCTCCTTATCAGCATGGCATGCTACCTCGCCTCCTGCAGATCCTGTCTTAAACATCATCTTCCCGGAAAAGTCTTCGCTGACCACTCATTGAAAATTTCCCCACGTCTCCCAGTTGAGCTCTCCTTATCTCCCCTCCCTGCTTTATTATTATCATACAATAGACTATATGTTTAACCTACTTACTTGTTTATCCCTCTTCTGTTAGCACATAGGCTTCCCGAGGACAAGGATTTCTATTTTCAGATGGGTTCTGGTACATAGGAGACTTGCAGAACATACTGGTGTAACGAAAAACATGATAGCATCATAACTACTTTGCAAACTGGGAAAGAGAAATTTATAGAAATGAGCTAGTATGGGCTGGGCGTGGTGGCTCACGCCTGTAATGCCAACACTTTGGGAGATGTGTGGATCGCCTGAGGTCAGGAGTTTGAGTCAAACCTGGCCAACATGACAAAACCCCATCTCTACTAAAGATACAAAAATTAGCCAGGCGTGGTGGCTCACGTCTGTAATCCTAGCACTTTGGGAGGCTGAGGCAGGCGGGTCACCTGAGATCAGGAATTCGAGACCAGCCTGACCAACATGGAGAAATCCTGTCTCTACTAGAAATACGGAATTAGCCGGGCATGGAGGCGCACACCTGTAATCCCAGCTACTCAGGAGGCTGAGGCAGGAGAATCGCTTGAACCCGGGAGGCAGAGGTTGCAGTGAGTCGATTTGTGCTGTCATTCCCATATCAGTCAGAGAAGCAGCAAAAAGTACCAAATCTAGCATCAAGAGACTTGTATTCAAGCCCAAATTCTACCACTGCATCAGCTTCCTGACCTCAGGCCACTGACTTCACTTCGAAGTCTTGGTTTCCTCATCTATAAAATGAAGACGTTGACTTAGTGACGCCCAGCCCCTGGGCCTCTGGTTCTGGGATATGGCTCTTTCGTTCATCACACAGCAGATCTACCAAAGCCAGCACACGATGTCATCAGAGTTAGAAAGACCTCAGCTGATACCCCAGCTCTGTCACTCACCAGCTGTGTGACCTCTCTGAGCCTCAGTTTCCTTGTTTGTAAAAACAAGCATAAACCAATTTCATGAGCTATTCCGAGGACTCACTGAAATAACATAACAATCAGGATACCATCACAAAAGACATCTGCCCTTGGGAGTCAACATATTTGAATGAAGGAACTGCATATGGGGGTGAATGGGCAGGATCAAAGGCATCAGCAAGGGATGCTGGGGCACCCAGGGACTAGCTGGAGCTGAGAGCTGGTATCAGTTCTGGGCTGAGAGATGTGTGTTAGTTTGCTAGGGCTGCCATAACAAAATACCACAGACTGGGTGGCTTAAACAACATAGATTTATTTTTTTCTCACAGTTCTAGAAGCCAGAAGTCTGAGACCAAGGTGTTGACAGGGTTGGTTTTATCGCACCCTTCTCTCCTTGGCTTGTATATATAGATGCTTCCTCTGCCTACGTCTATAATCTCCCTTCTGCGCATGTCTGCATCCTAATTGCTTCTTCACATGAGGACACCAGTCCTATTGGATTAGCCTGGGACAGCACTGCAGAGCCTCTTCAGGGGAGGGTAAAACCCCACAGGCTATATACCAGCTACTAAAAAAATGACTACAACTCTCTAAACAGAAATCCAATCTGCTGACTGGCTGGTTGGCATGGAGATTTTCTTTCTTTTCTTTTTTTTTTTTTTTTTTTTCCAAATAATGGGCCGGCCTCTCCCCACCAATCTGGCTGGATGCTTCACTGCACAAGATGATGTCTCATTTGCCTCCCAAGAAGGACGAGACAGTGTGGATGGCCAAGCATTTCTGACCAGTTGAATGGGCACTGGTCACCCGTCTGACCTCATTTTAACTTAATCACGTTTTTAAAGACCCTGTTTCCAAATTCAGTCCCATTCTGAGGTTGCTGGGGATTAGAGCTTCAACAGATGAATTTGGGGGAGGACACGATCAACTCGTAACAAGATATAAAGAGAAGCAATAATGATGCCAGAAGCTACTGAAGGCTTGAACCATGGAGATAGCTGCCAAGCAGAGGCTGAAATGGAGGACACAGCCATTGCTGGGAACGTTGCCCACAGGCAACAGTGTGCGAGGGAGAAACGCACTCTCTTTCCTCCCACCCTCCAAGCTGTTGCCGAAGCTTCCGATCAGGAACCAGCCACCAGGGATGCCAGGTGATCCCCGGGCACAGAGAAGGGCAGAGTATGGACCTGGGAGTGGAAAAACTGAGAATATGTGTCTGGCACAGAAGGGGCACTCACTAAGTGTTCATCCTTCCCACCTCATAAACGAGAAGGGAAAAGTGGAGAAGACGCCTGTAACCTCTGCATCCCTCCCGGAGTGTGTTTTCAGCATCTGCTTTGTTTTGAGCATGTGAATGAGTGAATAATGAAGGCGTACTCAGTTGTGCCCTTCCATGCAGGCTCACTTTGTTTAAGCTAGAAGTTGCAAAAAGCTTCTTGCCCTTTCGGCTGTTTAGGAGCTCCACATTCCAGCAGGTGCCAGCACACGTTCAACTGGTCAGAGCTGCTCGGCCATCCACGCCATCTTGCCCTTCTGGGGACGCAGATGAGACATCGTGTGCCGTGAAGCATCTAGCCGGCCTGATAGAGACAGGCAGATTCATTATTTGTTTAAAAAAAAAAAAAAATTAAAATATCCATACCATCCAACAAACTGGACAGCAGATCCGATTTCTGTTGAGAGTTGTAGCCATTTTTCAGTAGCTGGTATATAGCCCGTGGGGTGTCAGACCCTCCCATCCCTCCCCAAGGTGGCTCTGCAGTGCTGTTCTATGCTTCTGCATCTACCCCAGCTCTTCCAATCATTGCACTGTGCTCTGTTTTATTTAGTGCCAATTTTAACACCAATATCTTGGCACTACTCTGTATATTGTTCCTGCTATACAGCTGCAGAAAATACTTCCTCCTTCCTGAAATAGGCTGGAGAGTTTTTAGTAACTACTTTAACTGCGGTGACCTGGACACAGCCAGAATATCTTCATTCAGTAAATGTTATCTCCCGCATTCTGATGGACTGCCTGTGAAAGCTGTCTTGTCTCAGAGCAGGACGTCTAAGGGACTCGACATCTTGGTGGATTTCTGAGTGGGAGAAGAGACGACCACAGACCAGTGAGCATACTTTCTGCCTTGGGTTTTTCTTATCATTTACTGTCTACAATGTGCAAAATTACTTGCCTTCTGTGATTTAATGATTAGCTGAAAATCTGTCCAAATCTGGAAAATGACAGTAGTATTACTTTCCTGGAACTGCTATAACAAAGCACCACAAACAGTGGCTTAAAAAAAGCAGAAGTTGGCCGGGCACGGTGGCTCATGCCTGTAATCCCAGCACTTTGGGAGGCCGAGGCAGGCGGATCACGAGGCCAGGAGATCGAGACCATCCTGGCTAACACAGTGAAACCCCATCTCTACTAAAAATACAAAAAATTAGCCGGGTGTGGTGGTGGGCACCTGTAATCCCAGCTACTTGGGAGGCTGAGGCAGGAGAATGGCGTGAATCCAGCAGATGGAGCTTGCAGTGAGCCAAGATGGCACCACTGCACTCCAGCCTGGGCGACAGAGCAAGACTCCATCTCAAAAAATAAAAATTAAAATTAAAAAAAGCAGAAGTTTCTGATTCTAGATCCTTGAGGAATCGCCACACTGTCTTCCACAATGGTTGACCCAGCAATCCCATTACTGGGTATGTACCCAAAGGATTATAAATCATTCTGCTGTAAAGACACATGCACACGTATGTTTATTGCAGCACTATTTACAATAGCAAAGACTTGGAACCAACCCAAATGCCCATCAGTGACAGACTAGATAAAGAAAATGTGGCACATATATACCATGGAATACTATACAACCATAAAAATGAATGAGTTCATGTCCTTTGCAGGGACATGGATGAAGCTGGAAGCCAATATTCTCAGCACTAACACAGGAACAGAAAACCAAGTACCACATGTTCTCACTTATATGTGGGAGTTGAACAGTGAGAACACATGGACACAGGGAGGGGAACATCACACATGGGGGCCTCTTGCAGGGGATGGAGAGAATTAGGACAAATACCTAATGCATGCAGGGCTTAAAACCTAAATGAGGGTTTGATAGGTGCAGCAAACCACCATGCCCATGTATATCTGGGTAACCAACCGCATGTTCTGCACATGTATCCCAGAACTTAAAATAAAATAAAATTTTTTTAAAAAAAGCAGAAATTTATTCTTCCACAGTCCTGGAGGCTAGAAGTCCATGTGAAGGTGTTAGCCAAACCACGCTCTTTCTGAAGCCTCTAGGGGAGGATTCTTCTGATTCTTCCTTGCCTCTTCCAGTTCTGGTAGCACTAGGCATTCCTTAGGGGCGTATCTTCAACCCCTGCCTCTGTCGGGCCTCTTCCCTTCGTGTCTGTCTCTTATCTCTTCTTCTTATAAGGACACTAGCCCTTGGGTTGGAGTCTACTCTAATCCACTGCGACCTCATGTTGACTTGATTACATCTGCAAAGACTGTTTCCAAAAAAAGGGTGACGTGCACAGGCATTGGGGGTCAGGACTTGAACATACCTTTTGGAAGGATCCTGACTGATTCCATAAGAACACTTTTCCTCAACTTTTTATTTGCAAAGCACTCTGTGGTTAAAAGAAACTATTTGTGGAATCTCCTCAGATCTGCGGGGTTGACCACGAATTATCCCTCTAGTTTGGCAAGTAAGTCTGAACGGACTAAGGAAAGCTGAGATGAGCTTAAACAGATGGATTATAGAGAAGCAGAGAGTTGGAGGCGTAGGAAATAGCTCAGGAGGAAAGGTGGCAGGAGTCTCAGGGACTTAGATCCTTGACCCTTTTTTTTTTTAACTTTGTATTAGTTGTTTTGCTTTGACCAGCCACTTAGCCTTTCTGAGCCTCAGTTTCCTCAAGCCAATGGGGATAGAGAAGGGACATGGATTTGATAACCTTCTTTGAGTTTTTTTTTTCTAGCTTGATATAGATTCCAGAAAAGACTAGCAAAGTAGGCAGCAGGCATCGCCCAGCCAACTTTGAGAAGGGGGTCTCTATTGGTGCATAGCTGGACACGCAAAGCCAGAAATTCACTCATTTCCAGTCAGCTTTGGGACCCACATTCCTTTGCTTTAAAAGTGGAAAGAAAAATATATGAAGAACTCGTCCAAACCAGTAAGAAAAAGGGCAGGCAACCCAATAGAAAAACGAGCCAAAGAATAGGCAGTTCCCAAAAGAGGACAAAATGGGCAATTAACATATCAAAAGACTATGAGCTTCATTAGTCATGAAAAAATGCAAATTAAAATCCGTATTGCTATACCACTATACAAAGTGTAGACCTACCCGAAGGCCTAAAATGCAAACATTGAGATAATGCCAGTTTTTAGTGGGACGATGGAGCAATTGGAATACTTCAGAAGCACTTTGCAACATCTACTTAACCTGAGCACGTGCACACTCAATGACCTGGAAGTTCCACTTGGAGGTTTGTACTCAGCAGAAATGCATACACATGCCGTCAAAAGACATGTTCCAGAATGTTTATAACAGCCCAAATGTCCATCAGTGACACAATGGGTAGAGTAAGATATTCACGTCATAGATTATTATACAGCATTAAGACGAACAAATGACAACAGCATGCATAGGATGGATGGATTTCACAAACGTAATATTCATACAAAGGGCATGTACGGTATGATCCAAAGCATATAAAGCTCAGAAATGGATAAAACTATGCTATTGTGTAAGAAGGCGAGACAAGGCCAGGCGCGGTGGCTCACACCTGTAATTCCAGCACTTTGGGAGGCTGAGGCAGGCGGATCACCTGAGGTCGGGAGTTTGAGAGCAGCCTGATCAACATGGAGAAACCCCGTCTCTACTAAAAATACAAAATTAGCCGGGCATAGTGGCACATGCCTGTTATCCTAGCTACTCGGGAGGCTGAGGCAGGAGAATTGCTTGAACCCAGAAGGCGGAGGTTGCGGTGAGAAGAGATCACACCATTGTACTCCAGCCTGGGCAACAAAAGCAAAACTCCATCTCAAAAAAAAAGAAGGAGAGATGATGGCAAGATAGTGGGTATGTTTTTGGCTGTAAGGAGGATTCTGGTCTAGTAATACTCTGTTTCTTGGTCTGGGTTCTAGTTATTCAGTTTGTGAACATTCATTAAGCTATACAGTTAGGATCTATGCACTTTTCTGAATGTACATTCCACTCTAATAAAAAGTTTGTTTATAAAAGTAAAAAACAAAAGTACTCTGCAAGTTTTTGTTGAAAGTATTTGCCAGCCACCAAACCCTTTGTGTTCTTGTTTCTATCGCAACCTTGGCCAGATGATTTCTGTCCAGTGAGATGAAGAGGAAAGGTGAAGTGTTGTCTAAAAGGACCACTTCCCGCAACATGAGATCCAACCACACCCTGTCTGCCTAGAACATACCTCTGTTTGAGCACCTATAACACCTCCGTGCTCCCTCAAGCAGGGACCACTGTGTTCTTTGTCTCTGTGTACCTTGTGCCTGGCCTGTAGAAGTTGCTAAAATATGTATTTATTGAATGAATGAGTGAGTGGATGACCACACTCCATTCCATTCACACTTGAGAAAAACCCAAGCAAGTTAGGGAAGGTTTGAGATGGAAAGATTTCCACTTTCTCTCCCACCCCTCCCTCCTTCCCTATCTCTCTCTCTCTCTCTCTCTCTCTCTCTCACACACACACACACACACACACACACTCAATCTCACTCTATCTCTCACTCTGTCTCTTTCTCTTTCTCTCTCTCAAAAAGCTTTCAGGAAGAAATAATTTAAAAAGCAAAAGCTGAATTACAGAACCTTTTCATTTATATGATCAAAAGTGAGTCCCAGGTAAAATCAGCAGGGGATTTTAAATTAAGTGGTTTTTAATAAACTTACTTTCTGTCGGATTATGAATAAGAAGAGAACTCTAGTGCTTCAAAGCAGAAGGGAGGAAGGTCGTGATTGTGAGGATGATTTTCATCAGCATTTCGGAGATGAGAGTCCTCGCACTCCCCAGAGCCTCCTGCTGAGCAGCTGTACTGGGTCCACTTAGGATTTCTCTGATTCAAACCAGCAGAGCCTCAAAAACCACTGAAGGACTAAGGATCTAATCTTCATTTTCACATAGTGGCTCTTGCATGACAGGTGGAGAGGCGAAGAAGTGCAGACAGAAGCCAGTGAGGACTCAAACTGAAGGGACAAGCAATATCCTATTAGATTCCTGGGGGGAAAGGGGCAAATCATTCTGACAATGTTGGAAGCCATAACCACCTTTGAGATTCACTGTGCACATTGATATATCAAACCCTGTTTAACTTGATTTAACCCTAATAAATAATATCCTACACTTATTTAACTTATTTCGCCCTGCTTCCACAACATTTACTAGCATCCTACAGAATGCTACATCAGACGCTGTGAGAAGCACTGAGTTTAGGAATAACAGGTTTAATCTGAAACTTGCTCTGAACCTCATTCAAAGGAGTCATCCAGGAACTTTGGGTCCTACTTTCTCCTCCTGAGCCAAGGAAGCATGTGGTCTGAATTGACCAACCCAATTCTAGCTACATTCTTGTAGCGGGGCTAAAGAATGAAAATGGGCCAGGGAGGGAATAGTGGCAGAACCTTTTCTTAAACAGTAAGTTTTCATAATGCAAGCTTAAGGCATTCCTCTTTGCTGAAAAAGTTTTAAAGAGTTCTTGCCTGCAAGAAGTAGTCCTGCACATGCTGTGAAGTTACTTGGGTAGTTTCAGATGCGGAAAGAAGGGAGTCTCCCTAACACGCAGGAGAGAAAGCTGACATAAGTTAGCGCTGACGCAGTGTCCCGAGTTGAATATATCTTGGCTCCATCCGGTTACCCACTATCACTAATCTTGATCAGGCCCTACCCTAGGCCTACAGCTTCCTTTTCACACAGGACTGTCTTCAGGGAAGCCCTAGTTTTCCTGGCTTTTTTTTTTTTTTTTTTTTTTTTGAGACAGAGTCTTACTCTGTCGCCCAGACTGGAGTGCAGTGGTGCGATCTCAGCTTACTGCCACCTCCGCCTCCCGGGTTCACACCATTCTCCTGCCTCAGCCTCCCAAGTAGCTGGGACTACAGGCGCCTGCCACCACGCCCAGCTAATTGTTTTGTATTTTTAGTAGTGACGGAGTTTCACCATGTGTTAGCCGGGTTGGTCTCAATCTCCTGACCTCGTGGTCCACCCGCCTTGGCCTCCCAAAGTGCTGGGATTACAGGCCTGAGCCACCGCGCCCAGCCCTTTTCTGGCCTTTTATAATGATTGGGATCCTCCCAGGTTTTTACAGAGGCAGTCTGGTTATAACCTGTGGTCTTCTCAAAGCCCTTCAAACATTTACTTACTGCTCCTCCAGGAGTTACTCTTTTGTTTTGGTTTTAGACCCCTGATTCATCAAAGCCTCACCATATTTAGTTATGATCATGTACGTAGACACACACACCACACACACACACACACACACACACACACATCTCAGGAGGCAACATGGTATGGTTGAGACCACAAATCAAAGAGTGAAATTAATTTTGCCACACATTAGCTATATGGAAGCTTTAGTTTCTTCATCTGTAAAATGGAGATAATTCCATCTACTTTGCAAGTTTGTCATAAGAATCAGAGGTCATCTGGCTGGGTGCGGTGGCTGACGCCTGTAATCCCAGGACTTTGGGAGGCCAAGGCAGGTGGATCATGAGGTCAGGAGTTCGAGACCAGCCTGGCCAATATGCTGAAACCCCATCTCTACTAAAAATACAAAAAATTAGCCGGGCGTGGTGGCATGTGCCTGTAATCCCAGCTACTCAGGAGGCTGAGGCAGGAGAAATCGCTTGAACCCGGGAGGCAGAAGTTGCGGTGAGCCAAGATTGTGCCATTGCACTCCAGCCTGGGTGACAGAGTAAGATTCTGTCTCAAAAAAATAAATAAATAAAAAATCAGAGGTCATCTAAGTTAAGTTCCTTCTCTCTAGTATACAGCAGTTGCTTGATAAATGGTAGGTATTATCATCATCGTCACCATTTTTAGCTTGTTCTCTTTTTTTTTTTTTTTTGCAATTGCACTGGCAAAAAATAATGTCTAGCTCACAAAAAAGCATTATTCTCGCTTTCCTCTCTGCGCAGATACCACCTTTTCTTTCCCTGCCATCTTGATTACTGAGCTATTGCTAAAAAGAAAACATTGCCCTCTGATCCACACATGAAAAGCCCTACCACTTGACCAGATGTTCACGAGAGGATCCTTTGATTTTTAATTTATTTATTCATTTATTTACTTAGCGTTGGTCTCTATGCTCCCAGCACAACAGCTGTAGGTAAAGCGCTGCGGGTCACATGCATCCCAGCCAGCTCCCTTGACAGTGCTTGTCAAATTTAAGGCACATTGCCTCTGCGCAGAGCACTCAGGGGCAAGGGGCTTGCTCCAAGCTCCCAGACCCCGACGACAAGGATGGGAATGGGAGGATCAGGCGGCAACAAATGCCAGGCAAAAGTCAAAGTCAAGCTTTTGGGCACCACCTTCCTCCTGACAGCAGAAAAGCAGGGTCAAAAGTCTGATCTGGGGCATGCATTCCAAAGCCGAATCCGTTTTGTTTCAGCTTAAAAGGGTCCAGTTTCAAACGGAGCCATTTTCATAACTTGAAGCAGTATTCACTTAAAAATCCTGTTTCTATTTTGCACGCATGCACATAATTTATATGAAATCCAGTAGGAATTATGCAAGTTCAGTGAGGGATAATTAGGCACCTTAATGAGGAAATGTATAGTTTCTGTAACTGTCATTTATTAAGCTTTTATATACCACTTCATATTTTGAAAGCCCTTTACAACCATTAATTAGGATATTTCCACAGCCCCATAGGAGCAAGGTCAATAAATAGAGTTCTGTTTCTCTTGGAAATGTTGTTACTCAAGTCTTTTATGACCTGGGTGCAAACTCTTAACCTTTGAAGAAACTGGCAGATAGTCTTATAAGCTCATATCAATATGATGATTATATTTAACATCCTAAACAGACTCCTTAGCTGCTTAATACAATTTATGCACATAATTTTCCATACAGTGGATTTTCTTTCCTTTATTATTTGTTTCCTTCCTGTGGATGTATCTCTTAGCTGCCACTTCGAATAACCTCAAGAGATCTCCTAAGCATGCAGGCTGTGACACTGTAAGTCAACTATTTTCAGAACACTGAGAAGGCTATGGGCCTGGAATTATTTCCAAATATTGCAAATATTTCAAGTTGTCCAGTACATTCCACACTGATGGAAATTTTAAAGATTATTAGAATAATCAGTGGATTATAGAGAGAAATGATTTACTAGGTGTGGACATTAATTATCCATTAATAATTCCCACTACAGCACTGATGGATACTCTTCTGCTGTACCAGATAATTTAAAGATGCTATTTTTCTTGTTTTTGTTGGGGTTTTTTTTTTTTTTTTTTTTTTTTTTTTTGAGACAGAGTCTTGCTCTATCGCCCAGGCTGGAGTGCAGTGGTGGGATCTCAGCTCACTGCAAGCTCTGCCTCCCAGGTTCACGCTATTCTCCTACCTCAGCCTCCCGAGTAGCTGGGACTACAGGTACCTGCCACCACACCCGACTAATTTTTTATATTTTTTTTAGTAGAGATGGGGTTTCACTGTGTTAGCCAGGATGGTCTCGATCTCCTGACCTCGTGATCCGCCCGCCTCGGCCTCCCAAAATGCTGGGGTTACAGGCGTGAGCCACTGCGCCCGGCCCGTTGTTTTTAAGACGGAGTCTCGCTCTTGTTGCCCAGGCTGGAGTACAATGGGGTGATCTCGGCTCACCACAACCTCCGCCTCCCAGGTTCAAGCAATTCTCCTGCCTCAGCCTCCTAAGTAACTGGGATTACAGGCACCCACCACCACGTCTGGCTAATTTTTGTATTTTTAGTAGAGATGGGGTTTCACCATGTTGGCCAGGCTGGTCTCGAACTCCTGACCTCAGGTGATCCACCCTTCTCCGCCTCCCAAAGTGCTGGGATTATAGGCGTGAGCCACCGCGCCTGGCCCCCATTTTGTTTTTTGTTCCTCATAATCACCTTGGAGTTAATGTGGGATTGTCACTATATTACAAATAAAGATCTGAGATTTGGAAACACAGTGACTTTTTTCAAGAATCATATTGATACTAAGTGATATCAGCACTCAGAGCCAGGAGTGTGTTTTCCAGGTCCACTGCAGTTTTTTCTTTATATGCAACTCCTTCCCCTTCTGAGATAGCTACAAAAAATAATAATAATAATAAGCCTGTGTTCCCAGAATTCATTCTGCTATGTCACTCTGAGGATGTGAGGATATCAGTTACAGGAATAACCTGTGGTAGACTGGGCACAGTGGCTCACGCCTGTAATCCCAGCACTTGGGGAGGCCAAGGCAGGTGGATCATGAGGTCAGGAGTTCGAGAGCAGCTTGGCCAACATAGTGAAACCCTGTCTCTACTAAAAATATAAAAAATTAGCTGGGTGTGGTGGTGGGCACCTGTAATCCCAGCGACTCGGGAAGCTGAGGCAGGAGAATCGCTAGAACCTGGGAGGCAGAAGTTGCAGTGAACCGAGTTCACACCACTGTCCTCCAGCCCGAGAGACAGTGCAAGACTCTGTCCCAAAAAAAAAAAAAAGAAAGAAAGAACCTGCGGTTAATTATAGATTTATGAGCAAACACAAATGTTTTCACCCATGCTAGACAACTTTATGCAGCCTTTCTAAACTTTTGTTTTTGGGGAGAAGAGGGGGGACGTGGGTCATTACCTTTTGAGGTCTGCAGTTCAAATGTAGTGGACAGTATTTGCTACCTGCTAGATATTCAGCAACCCATTCCTTTGAAATCAGTGTCCTAGAGAGAGAAGCCTGTCTGATTTGACCTTTGTTCTTCCTGTGTCTCACTTATATAACCTTTTTTATCCTTAAGTTTCAGTGTAGACATCATTTCAAGATGCCCTTCCCTAATGCTTCCCTTGGGACACAGTCAGTTTCCCTGGACCCCAGCTCCCATAGTTCTTCCCCACCTCCCATTTTTCACAGTGCGTTGTGTTTTTGTGATTACCTATCTCCCTTCCCTATCAGGCCTTGCTCCCTGAGAACAAGGACTGTATTTTAAAAACTTCCAAGTCCCCAGTTAACTAATGAATAGAACCAAAGCAGGTGCTCAAATAAAAAAATTTCTGAAAGGAATCATAGACGAAATACCTTCTGAATGCAGGACCTGTGATTAAAAGTAGACAGAGTCAGCTGGGCATGGTGGCTTACACCTGTGTTCCCAGCACTTTGGGAGGCCGAGGTGGGCGGATCACTTGAGTTCAGGAGTTCGAGACCAGCCTGGCTAACATGGTGAAACCCCATCTCTATTAAAAATACAAAAAACATTGGCCAGGCATGGCGGCGGGCACCTGTGGTCCCAGTTACTCAGGAGGCTGAGTCACAAGAATGGCTTAAACCTGGAAGGCAGAGGTTGCAGTGAGCTGAGATCGTGCCACTCACTGCACTCCAGCCTGGGCAACAGAGTAAGACTCTGTCTCAAAAAAAAAAAAAAAAAAAAACACACACACACACAACAAAGGCAGACAGTGTCCCCTCTGGTTTGGCATGCCAAAGGCAGCTTGCCTGTGGCCCAGCTGTTGTGTCTGGGAGCCCTGATTCCCACATGAGCCTATGTCAGCCAAACACACATGTGACATTCATGTTTAAGAGGAAGAAGCATGGTCTTTAAAAATGTCGAGGTACAAAGAAGAGCCATCCATGGGTTCTGCTGGCACAGGAAGCACAGGGTCTTTATCAGTTCTAATGTTGTAAGGTAAACAGGGCAGTAGGAAGCATTTGCCAGCACTGTGACACTGGAAACATCACCTCTGTCCTCAGCACCTCGCTTCCCACATCGAGGCAAACTCAGTAGGAATGTGTAACCAGCCCCCTTTCTAAGAATGTTGTGAGATTAGAGGCGGCTTGGGAAGCTGAGAGTGAAATTCATAAGCTTTGTGACATGTTTGCTCATGAACGTTTGTGTTTGTTTTGGATTCTGATTCTTGCTTGAATCGGGGTACAGAGAGTGGCATATTTAGTAAACTTTCTGGAATTCCAAGGAGAAAAGCAGCCTGAGAATCAGCTCATCAAGTTCACAGAGGCAGAGGTTGTGGTGGTTTTATGGCAGAGTGCCATTGTGCCAGTTTTCCTGGAAGAAGTGGTTTGATGAAAGAAAATTAAATTATGCCGAGAACCAGATCGTCTGGCCCCAACCAAGGGGTTATAGCTTGTTCTGAAGACCACCCTGAAATACTGGAGGCCTTTGATCTTGTGAAATGACAGGATAAATGACAGCAACATTTTAGCCTGGATTTTTCCTTTTTTTTTTTTTTTTTTTTTGAGACTGAGTCTCGCTCTGTCACCCAGGCTGGAGTGCAGTAGTGCAATCTCGGCTCACTGCAACCTCCGCCTCCCAGGTTCAAGTGATTCTCCTGCCTCAGCCTCCCAAGTAACTGGGACTACAGGCACGCACCACCACATCCGGCTCATTTTTGTATTTTTAGTAGAGACGGGGTTTTACCATGTTGGCCAGGCTGGTCTCAAACTCCTGACCTCGGGTGATCTGCCAGCCTCAGCCTCCCCAAGTGCTGGGATTACAGGCGTGACCTACCACGCCCAGCTAGTTTGGCTTTTCTAAAACATTCTGTTGCAGTCACTCTCTTGCCCCACATCCTTCTCTGGCTCTTAGTTGTCCTCGGTAGGGCTTCCCAAGCAGTGTGTCACACATGAGTGACAAGTGCCAACAAAATGATCTCCTCAGCCTTGGGGACACTTTGGTAGGGCCTGGGGCCTCTGAAACCCTTGGATCAGCCTTTCCAGCCATAAGCCCCTTAACTCCCAGTAGGTTTTACGAATAGTATTTTCTCTGTAGGAAATGTCATAAGCATGGTTGGAATGCACCTGTGTTGCATAGATGCGACCCTCTTCCTGATTTATTGCCTGCTCGTGTGTTCAGGCTTCTGTCCTGGCATTTGCCTGAGCCTGCTATTGAAACCGTCTGGCCATGATACACTCTAGTTCTTGTGTAGCCCACTCTTATCATGCATCTCCTACCTCCATGCTTTGGCCATGGTGTTTCCTCAGACAGCTTCCCCAACTGCCTGACCAAGTCCTAGCCCAGGCCACTCAGGCCTCCCTCCTTTGAGCTCTCTTCATAAGTACTGCGTGTTCTCAGTGTTTGCAGTCATCACGTTGAATCCTAATGATGTACGTGTCTTATGTGTGTTTCTACAAAAGGGCCTGGCAAAGAATGAATGTTATACCTCCACTAAATATATGCTGAGCTAATATGTTGAATAAAGCCCATGAGATTGGCCAGGCACAGTGGCTCACAACTGTAATCCCAGCATTTTGGGAGGCCAAGGTGGGTGGATCACCTGAGTTCAGGAGTTTGAGAACAGCCTGGCCAACATGGCGAAACCCCGTCTCTACTAAAAATACAAAAAAAAATTAGCCAGGCATGGCGGCTGGTGCCTGTAATCCCAGCTACTTGGCAGGCTGAGGCAGGAGAATCACTTGATCCCGAGAGGCGGAGGTTACAGTGAGCCAAGGTCGCGCCACTGCACTCTAGCCTGGGCAACAGAGCAAGACTCTGTCTAAAAAAATATAAATAAAAAAGCCCATGAGATTGGTGAAAGTCGGGAAGCAAAATAAGTACAAGGCTATTTCTACAAATTCACACATAGTAGCTACTCAATAAATAACTGTTGAATGAATGAATGAATAAAAGAAATGTGAAAGGCATTTTAAATTTAGAATCTGTGGACTCAGTAATGACTGACTGTAAGAGAAAAGGAAGACTGAGTAGTTGAAGATGTCTCCAGACAAGGAGCGCCTTCAACACAGCAATCCCGGTCCACCTTTGGAAGCTGTACCTAGCTAAGCTCTCGAGACATCAGTCAAGATTAGGATATTTATTGCAGCATTATTTATAATGGCAAAAACATAGTAAACAACCAAAATGTGCTTCAGGAGAGGAATGGATAAATTGTGGCATATGTATAAAATGGATGATATGGTTACAGTGACTAAACTACATAGGAAATACTAACATGGTTAAATCTTAAAGACCTAACAGTGGGTGAAACGGCAAGTTAGAAGAGGAAATACGCAATCCAAAACACACTAAAAATACCATGTGTTGTTATTATATGCATAGAGGATAAAAATGTAAAAACAAGCCTAGAAATAAAACACAGATCCCTCAGAATACTGTCTGCCTTTGAGGAAGAGAGGAGATAGAATGAGATGAACTTTAGATTTATCTGTAATGCTTTAATTTTTTAATAGTAAAGGTGGCAATGTATTCTAGGATCCATTATATCTAGGTGGTGGGTATTCATTACATTAGTTTCTGTGCTTTCCTGTTATTTTGAAGTAGTTCATAATCTTAAAAATGAAAGTCACACAAAAGAAAAGACTGGCTAACAGGGAGAATGATCCTGCATTTCTGCATTCAGCAATCTGTTTTTTAGACAGGACACTTTTCAAGCAACCTGGCAAATCACATCTGCCACTTAGGACTTGCCAAGTTTCACACCATTTAAAAACATCAGTTCTCAGCTTGGTCTCCAGAGACTCATAGATTTATCCTGGACCTCTCTAGAGGCTTCAAAATGTGCATTAATGTATTTCATGCTTGTTTCTAGCTTCCCACCATCCCCCCTCATTTTTTTAGTTCATTGGAGCATCTATCCAACCTAATTATAATTCATTTTTGTAATAAGATTAATGATATTCTCTTTCTTTTTTTTTTTTCTTGAGACAGAGTCTCACTCTGTTACCCACACTGGAGGAGAGTGGTGCAATCTCAGCTCACTGCATCCTCCATCTCCTGGGTTCAAGCTATTCTTATTCCTCGGCCTCACGAGTAGCTGGGACTACAGGCGTGTGCCACCACACCCGGCTAGTTTTTTTTGTATTTTTAGTAGAGATGGGGTTTCGCCATGTTGGCAGGGCTGGTCTTGGACTCCTGACTTCAAGTGATCCACGTACCTTGGCCTCTCAAAGTGCTGGGATTACAGGTGTGAGCCACCATGCCCGCCCGCCCTTTTTTTTTTTTTTTCTTTTTTTTTTTCTTTTTTTGAGATGGAGTCTTGCTGTGTTACCCAGGCTGGAGTACAGTGGCGCAATCTTGGTTCACTGCACCCTCTGCCTCCTGGGTTCAAGCAATTCTCCTGCCTCAGCCTCCTGAGTAGCTGCGATTACAAGCACACACCACAATCCCTAGCAAATTTTGTTGTATTTTTAGTAGAGACAGGGTTTCACCATGTTGGCCAGGCTGGTCTTGAACTCCTGACCTCAAGTGATCTACCCGACTTGGCCTCCCAAAGTGCTGGGATCACAGGTGTGAGCCACCATGCCAAGCTTCATTCGTATTTTTGACTGGAATATATTTTCTTAGTCACCAGTGACTTACATAAATATATTCTCTTGGTTTGTAACTTTCTAAATGTTTCTTTTCTTTCTAGCCCTCTCCCCATTGTTTATCTGAGTAAAACAATCAGATAAGACATTTATGGTGAACAATTTCCACTGTATACCTTCCTCCCCAACTCGGTGTTCAGTGACATCACATTGCTAGCTTGAAATTAGCCATGACGGGAGTGTTTACACCTTGGCAATTGGCAAATGCTACAAATCTGGCCCTTTGCTTCCCCCAGAGAGCTGATGGTTAAATATTACCAGCCTACTACAAGAGTGCTTGACAGTTTTCTGAGCTGTGCAGGGCAAGTAGCATTTTTCTCATTCAACACTTGTAGAAACTGAGAGTCAATGAAAGACAAGTCTTGACCTGAGTCCCATGGTCCCAAAGTGACATTGCTGGAGCTGTAGTCTATGTGGTTGAGTGGAAGAAGCCCTGGCTTTGGAATCAGGCAGATCCGAGTTTGAATCTGACATAGCTACTTTTGAACTGTGAATTCACAAGTATGTGATTTAGCCCCCTCAGTTTCCTCACCTATAAAATAAGGACATCGAAATCTATCTTACAGAGATCTGGAGGAGCATTAGGGGAAATGATATGTCATGTAAACCTAACAAATCACAAAGGACCTATGCAGCAGATATAATTTGCCCATCAGACTTACAAGTTCAGATCTCTGGGTATTAGCCCATTCTTCCCATAACCATATAGACACTATTTTTTGTTTGTTTGTTTCAACTCTACCTGGCCAACCACCTTTCACTAAATGGTGAATATGTCTTTTCTCCAAATATGTGCCACTGGAATAAGTAAAAAGGCTTAGAGTTGGCATGTGTATGTGATTTGGGGAAATCCGTTTCTTTCCTTGAGTCTTGGAAATGCAGGTACTAGTTTTCAACTAAGATCATATTTCAACTGCCTTGAGTCTTCCCGACTGACCATTCTGCTGAGCTAAGCATCCTGAAGAGGACTGATTTGGGGGCCCGTGCGTGCTACAGTTCCCCCCACCAAATTGACTGCAGTGGCCTGCAGGGAAATTCTCTTGGCTTTCTGTGTTCTATGCTCTGGGCTTCTTCTGCTTGCTCTAACTGACCTGATGGTAGATAGTTGCTTCTCAGCCATTCAGCTAAGCCTAAATGTATTTTTCCTTTTTAGATTTTAACTGATGTATTTATTTTTTTGCCTGAATATTACATTTAGCTGCTCTGTCGCCCAGGCTGGTGGAATTCAGTGGCACGATCTCAGCTCACTGCAACCTCCGCCTCCCAGGTTCAAGCAATTCTCCTGCCTCAGCCTCCCAAGTAGCTGGGATCATAGGCATGCACCACCACACTCAGCTAATTTTGTATTTTTAGTAGAGACGGGTTTCACCATGTTGGCCGGGCTAATCTGACCTCAGGTGATCCACCCTCCTGCCCTCCCAAAGCGCTGGGTTTACAGGCAAGAGCCACTACTGCACCCCACTGTTGTTTTAGCATTTTAAAAAATACAAAAGGGTATAAACAATGGGAATTTCCCTCCCTAAACAACCCTCCATTCACCCAGGTCCCTCCCACAGAAAATAACCAAGAAAATGTATCAAGAAAGAGGAACCACCTCTTATTATTCATTTCTTATGAGCTTACAGGCTTCTGGAGCTCACCTTAAAGACCCAGTGTGGGTGGACCATAAAGACCCCCTTGAAATCAGGAAGACTGAGACAGGCCCATGTGGCTTGTCAGTAATCATCAAACAAATTGGCAAAGCCATACCCAGAATAAAGTCACAGAGGAGCTGCTTTTTGTGTGTACAGATAAATGGTATACATCGTACAAATTCCACCTGTCAGCTCAACCTAGTAGGTGGTCATATCTCTGGGGAAAAACACAGGAGAACCTAATATCTATAAAGAATGTGCTCTGCATCCAGTGCAGAGCTAGAATCTTTTTTTCATTATTGTGGTGAAATATACATAACAAAAGTTTACCATGTTAACCATGTTTACACATATAGTTGAGTGGCATGAAGTCCATTCACACTGTTGTGCAGCCACCACCACTGCCCATCTCCAGACAATGCTAGGCTCTCCCTGCCCTCCTCACGTACTCCTTACAACAGTCCTTTGAGGCCTGTATGACCAGTAAGATTCATCTGCAGCAGTGCATAGGCCTCTTGTCTGCATAAGACAGTCATCCCCGAGAGACTGTGGCTGTGCTGTGAGTAGGTGTGCCTAGCTCTCCACCTTACTTTCTTATGTTTTAATTTTCTCTTTTATCCTGTGCTGTTGCCCAGGGGTGATCCTGTTACTTCTGGATAAGCTGCGGAAGATGAAATGGGAGCAGATGTGGAGGCTGACTGCAGAGAGGGAGCTCATGGGCATGCTCTCTACATCCTTAGCTGACCAGGTGAGTGGCCAGGTCCGAAGGTACAGCTCTTCCTGAGTGCGCTGGTGTATGCTCTGATACAGCTGCCTTATCCTTGCCAGTCTGAGACAGCAGCTCAACTCTTTAGTGCCTTCCCTTTGTTCATTCGTTTGTTCAGCAGACTCGCACTGAGTACTGTGTACACCAGGAGCCAAGTTCAGAAAAAGGATGACAGAAATAGACGAAGGACGCAACACTTGCCCTCATAGAGCTTAGAGTCTACTGATGCAGACTTATAAGGAGATGTTGATGACCTCTTCATCGCCAGGTGGAGTGCATAGGGCCTGCTCTCTGGGACCCCAGAATGCCACAGCATATTTCCCAGGCAAGATTTCACTTGCCTTGCTGGCAAATAGAATCTAACTTTTCTTTTTTTTTTTTTTTTTTTTTTTTTTTTTTTGAGATGAAGTCTTGCTCTGTCGCCCAGGCTGGAGAGCAGTGGCACGATCTCGGCTCACAACAAGCTCCGTGTCCCAGGTTCATGCCATTCTCCTGCCTCAGCCTCCTGAGTAGCTGGGACTACAGGCGCCTACCACCACGCCCGGCTATTTTTTTGTTTGTTTGTTTGTTCTGTATTTTTAGTAGAGACGGAGTTTCACCGTGTTAGCCAGGATGGTCTCGATCTCCTGACCTCGTGATCTGCCCGCCTCGGCCTCCCAAAGTGCTGGGATTACAGGCGTGAGCCACCGTGCCCAGCCCCAAGTCTAACCTTTAATCTAAGCCTTTTACTTAGATGCTGCACTAGTGTCCCTTTACTCAAGGGAAATGCACTTAAATAGAAAGGATAAACTGCCAGGAAACCACCTTGCTATGCAGACAGCCTCAGAAACTCCACCAAACTGTTAGCAAATATTCATTTTTATTTATTTTTATTATTTTATTTTACTTTTGAGATGGAGTCTCGCAGTCACCCAGGCTGGGATGCAGTGGTGCAATCTCGGCTCACAGCAACCTCCATCTCGTGGGTTCAAGCAATTCTCCTGCCTCAGCCTCCCAAGTAGCTGGGATTACAGGCGTGCGGCACCACACCAGGCTAATTTTTATACTTTTAGTAGAGACAGGGTTTCTCCACGTTGGCCAGGCTGGTTTCGAACTCCTGACCTCAGATGATCCGCCCGCCTCGGCCTCCCAAAGTGCTGGGATTACAGGCATGAGTCTCTGCACCCAGCCAACAAATACTCATTTTGTAAAAACCCATTCCTCATGTTGACGTCCTAGGAAAGTCAGAGGGCTCCAGTCTTTGACTTTGAGTCTACCAGAATCACTCATTTAAATTTTCATCTTCCTGTGGCACTGATAGCTGTCTTCAAGCACGAAGATGATTTCTCTGAGTTTTCTGCATTTCACCCTTTCCTTTTCATCCAAAGAGCCAGCTCACTCTGCATGTTTTTGTTCCAAGTGCAATTTCCTGGTTCGTCGAATGCCTGCAAAGTTTCATAATACGGAGGAAACAAGAAACCCTGCATGATTACTTTCCTATTTTTTAAAGCATTATTATTCAGTATTTCCCAAGCAGCTAGAAACTGATTTCCTTTTTCGAACATGAGATAGAGTATAATGAATGAGTTTAAGAAAAAAATAATACCCAGGTAGCTGTTTTAAACCTGAGGGGGAAATCGTCCACCAGCCTCATATTTCAAGTCAGGTCACCGTGACTTGAGCATGTCCCCCAAAGCTAGCGATTGTGTGCCCGTGTCCAGTGAGGATAGTTTATTCAGCCATCTTCTGCCACGAAGGCCCATAATTCACCTCCCGGCGCCACCTGTCAGCAGCTAGTTAATAAGTATGGCCTGGTGCAAGAGCTTGGAGAAGAGCCCAGAAAAGGTAAAACCTCCCCAGACAAGTCAGGGTTGGATTTTGAAATGGAGAATGCATATCCTGGGCACCATGGCTTGCAGAAATCCAAGGAGCATCCATCACTGAGTCCACCGCAGGCCCCAGGAAGCACTGCTGAGAGGGAGGATCTGTAATTTGTCTCAGTCCCTGAATGAGTGGGGCCACTTGTCATCATGCAGTTTCCTCTCCAGGAGGCTCAGGATGGATAACACAGGGCTCCTGCCTAGGAGGCCAGAGGGGAAGGAGACTTCATTTTTCATATGCCAGCGAGGGTAGGGAAGACACCGCATGTCTGCATGTGTGAGCTCACTGGATAGGGCTTTATGAGACCAGCAGGACTCTGGAGCTTCCAGTCAGCCTGGGGCATTCCCCAGTCTCTATCCAAACATTATTGCTTGGTTCCTAGAGATAACAGGCAAGAGAGATGCCCCACAGTGCGAGCCAGCCTGTGTTCAGAGCAGGCGGTTCAAGAGAAGCCCTATCACAGGGGATGCAGTGCCTTGAGAGCCAGAATGGGCAGCTGGACCATCCGATTGTCTTGACTGTGTCTTTGGCTTTCATCCCCCAGGATATTTTCAATGCCGTCATCAAACAAAACCCGTTCCTTGTGTACCAGCTCCCCTGCTTCTGGAATGTGCAGCTGTCGGACCACACCCGCTCCGAGCAGTGTTACAGAGACGTGTCTGATCTAAAGGTAGGGTCAACACAGGCACATCCCCGGAGGTAGGGTGAGGTGGGCTGAGGGGACCTCTCAGGGGCATGGATGGCGAGGAGATTTATGTGCAATGTGGTGGGAGAGATAAGGGCACAGGAGACCAGAACAAGTATGCTTTTCATCTTTGTGGGGTGTTGGGTTTTTTCCACCCTTATTTGGGCTTTCTGGAAAGCCTGAAGCCTCCTGGCGTAAGAACCAGCTTGTGTGGTTATTATTCTTACCATCTGCTGCTGGCTCTTTTGGTTCATGTCAGCTCCCCAAATCTATTCATTCAACTCAAGCAAAAACATTTATTGAGGGCCTGCTCTGCCAGGTGCTGTAGATGTGGATGTGAATAACTAACCTGCTTCCAACTCATGTATGACTTGGAGGAGGAGAGAAATGTGCAAAGAAGTAGGTATTTAAAAAAGGACAAGTGCTGTGACAGGTGTGGGTGTGTGAGTGGGGGAGATGCAAGCATAAATGTCTCATTCTTCCTCACAGAGGGGGGACAATGACAGAAAAAGCCTTCATCACCACTCTGTAGGTACCAAACACTGTGGATGGACCAGGCTATAGAAAGAGGAAGAAGACAGGGTGTATTAGTCATCTACTGCTATAGATAATGCTGCATAACAAACTTTCTGATAGTGGCCTAAATCAGCAACCATTTATATAGTTGATGAGTTTATAGGCTGGTTGGATGGTTCGTTTTTTTACTACTTTAACAGAGTATCCGTGGTCTGCTTCAGATGGGACAGCTGGTGACTGGGGCAACTTGGCTGTCCTCTAGTGTGTCCTCTGTCCCTTCAGCAGGCCAGTGTGGTGTCTTCTCATGGTGAGGCAGAGGTGGCAGAGGAAGCCTTAATACACAGGAGACAACTCTGAGTCATGGTTGCTAACATCCCTCATTGGCCAAAGTAACCATATAGCTGATCCCGTATGATTACTTTGAGTAAGGAGTGTGAGTTAAGGTGTGTGTCAGAATTTCCTCCCTACAGTGGAAGGAGTAAAGAATTGACCACAACTATTCACAGAACTATTCACACAGAACGAAGATTTCAACACAGGCCTGTCTGACAGCAAGGTCATTTGCCTCTCAGGTTGTATCACGGAGGATTTAGATACATGCATCCTTAAAGAGTTTGTTTCATATGAAGTTTATATCCATTGCAAGTTCTAAAAAGGAAAAAGGATTGCAAAGCTGGCTTTTCTAATAAATTAGTCTTTTCTACTTGGCTTCTGATCCATGTCCCCATGTGGATATTATATCTTATTTACGTCATAATGCATGTTAAATGTGGTTTTCTGCTTTTCATTTGTTTCATATCATAAGCGTTTTCTGGGTCAGCCACATGGTGTTAATGAACATTATATCCAACAGTTAATAGACTATTACCTAGCCACTCCCTTGACCTTAGTTGTTTTCAAATTTTCATAAATATAAATTATATCTTAATTAACAGGTTTGTCCATGAAGCTCTTCCCTCCAATATTGTTGTAGCTCGCCTTTCCAGGCGAGAGGCAGGAGGGTGTGCTAGAAATCAAGCTCTTTAAATTCTCTTTAATAACAAGATTTGATGAACTTCTGGGTTGGTGAACACTATTGTTGCTGGAGGGTGATGTGCCCAGAGAGGGCATGGAAGCTCCATACCCGCCTCACCCCACACCCCCATACTTTGCCCTATGTACCTCTTCTCTCTGACTGTTCCCAGGTTCCATTACTGATAATAAACTGGTAAATGTAAGTGTTTTCCAGAGTTTCAGGAGCCATTCTAGTAAATTATGGAACCCAAGGAGGGGATCATAGGAATCCTTGATTTACAGCAAATCTGTCAGAGGACAGAAGGCCGGGACTTGCAACTGGCATCTGAAGTGGGCCACCTCATGGGACTAAGCCACTAACCCATAGCGTCTGATGCTTTTTCAAGGAGGTAGTGTCACTGTTGTATTAAAGTATGGGGACCCAGCTAGTGTTGGAGAACTGGTCATTGTAGGAAAATAACCCCACAATATCCGGCATCAGAAGTCTTCTATGTGAGAGTATAGAAAAACAGTGGTTTTTCTCAATAGGTAACTGTATAATTTATAGTGCAAACAAGGGAATGCTATCATGGGTTACAGAGGGACAATAGGCCAACAGGCAAAACATAGAATTATTCTGTTGACATACTATACATAGGACCTTAGGCCCGCAGGAAGAAAGACCTCACATAAAGGCCTCACATAAAATCAGGATCCATAAAGAGTATTATCCTCAGTGGATAAACAGTTAATAAAACTCAGAGTGTAGAAGAAGACAGTAGAGGTTGTTGTCTGTTTCATCCTTGGTTTTAGGTAGAATAAGGGGGAAATGTTTCCTTTGAGATTTTATTTTAAGTCTATGCCTATATTATTTCGGGGGCTGAAATTACATGTGTGGGAGCAAAAATGGAAAGAAAAAAGTAAAAAATTTGCCAGGTACCTGGCAGAAACTAATAAATCTGATCTAGAAGAATATTCTTAAAAACAAGTCTTCAAAATTTTTTAGGGGAAGTTACAAGGAAAGCAAGGTTCTCAGTTAGGAATCAAAAAACACATAAGGAAGTAGGCTACCCTGAGAAAGTGCAAAAACTGAAGACTGGAGTTAAATCTGAAAGACTGCAAATATTAGACTTACCGATATAAAACATAAGTATTTTTATTTACATATAGGAATAAAAAATGAATATTGAAAGTAGGATGAAGGAATAGTAGATTCTCAAAAAAATGAATAGCCCTTTTGGATTAAATAGTATTTTTAGAAGTGAAAGATATAATTATTGAAATTAAATGGATATGTTAAGCAATAGCTTAAACACAGTTGAAGAGAGAATTAGTGAACTAGAAGAGGTATAAGAAATTACCCAAAATTCAACACAGAATGAAAGAGAGAGAGAAAAACTGAGAAAGAAGCAAAGAAATTGGGATATGTCTCATTGGACTATCAGAAGGAGATAATAGAGAAAATTGGAAGTGAGGCAGTATGCCAAGAAACAATAAGAGGTTGTATACCTATAAGAATAATCTTTTAAGCATAAGATAACAAAGAGAATTTTCTGCAAACATGCAAAGAAACTTATAAAGTATTGTCAGCCTTAATAGCGAAGAGATTCTCTCTAAAAGAAAATTATATTTATTCTGGAATAGTGCATTGCAATGAGAATATACATGCCATAGCAAACTATGTGCATACCCAGGGAAGTAAAAGAAGAGAAAGGTTTTTAAGGGAAAAATGAAGAGGCTTTTATAATTGGACATAATTATCTTTGGCCAAAGGATCAGTAACAAAGTTGACACCAGTCCAAGACTGGACAGGCAGTTGCTGGGCAGACATGCCTGCCAAAGTTTTTATTTTGTGTGTGTAAAGTTACGATGGCATTTGTGCAAGATTGTGGTTTTTACGGAGTCTTTTGTGATCATTCTCGTTACCAGACACTTATGGCTGAAAAGCCTGTCTCCGTGGCCTTCCTGGTTCTGTTTGTCAGGGTTTTGTTAACACAAATGACTCCATTTTTATTTTGGCAACATTCACATTTCACCCTTTTGATCAAGATGTTTCTCCAAAAGTGTCACTGATCAATCATCCTTTAGTTAGTTTTTCATGTCTTTCAGTGCCAGGATGGACCTCTCCCAGGTTTCTGGTCTTGTTTCATATTGGAGAGAATGAATGACAGCTAGGAGTCAATGTCAAAACCTTTTTAACCACATTTGAGCTTAAGTTTAAGCTTGAGGAAGTTTAAGCAGGGTGTTCCCTGGCTGTCTACTTGGAGTCTGTAATTAAGTTCAATTTTGTCTGTTCCATAGGCCTATGTTACCATCTCAAAGTGCTGGGTTAGCATTATACTGTTAGGATTTGTACTTCATAAAAAACTTGAACAAGTAACAGATACAAAATTAAAGAAGAAAATGCAAAGTAAAATTAATAGTGATGTGACAAGAACAATTTGCATAGGGACTTTGAGCAATAAACCTAGGCTTTAAAGACAACCAATTAAATAAACAAAATGACCATTAACCTACCAAGTGAAAAAGGTGGGTATTACTATATCATTATGACATAGAGTCTTGTTCTGACATCTTGAAAAAAGCTATCTACAGCATGGAAACAATCAACTCTCATCCTGGTTTGCAGTTTGAATGTCTCTGGTAATGGCATCGGGCAGTTTAGTGAACTTTGTGTGGCCTAGACATCAGGCATGAGACTTATTTCTTAAAATTCATCTAGTTTCAGCTTATAGGGCTTCCAAAACACAGAAATTGCCATTTTTGGTAACTGCATGGAAGAAAGGAGGATTGTAGAAATTTAGAAGAGTTCTATAGGCAAATAACAAATAGCAAATTGCTCTATAGGCAAATAAGAACTTGAGAACAGTGCACACAGCTATCATCTAATAACAGTTGTATTCTAGCTTTTCTTTAGCAACATAACTCATGTCTGCATTTTTTTCTTTAAATCATAGCCATATGGTAAATTTTCTATTTTGTTGTGGTTCTCTTTTATTGATGGGCATGCAGTGAGTGTTTCTTGGAAATGATCAATTTTTATTAAAATATTTCTGGAAGAAAAAAAAGAAAAGAAACATAACTTTTTCCTCCTACAGTGATATTGACTTTTCCAAAAATAGAGTAAGACAAATTTGTTTCTAAAATAAATTTAGTTTTTATCAAATATTGCCTGCAAGAATAGTGATTTAACCACAGAGTAATCTCAGATCTAACAACCTTTTGAAGCTAAGCTGGTGGCAAGTGCCTGTAGTTCTAGCTACTGGGGAGGTTGAGGTGGGAGAATTGCTTCACCCCAGAAGTTTGAGGTTACAGTGAGCTGTGATTGTGCCACTGTACTCCAGCATGGGTGACAAAGAGAAACCATGTCTCAAAAAAAAAATAATAAACATAAATAAAAACTTCTTGAGGTTAATAAGATAACCCAAGACAGACTTTAGGTTATACTTACAGTCCTAAGATTCCTGGACCTGCCAGGAATTGATAATTTTTATTCATTTACTATAAGGCTGAGAACCCTAGAAGTCAGGCAGTTTATACATATTCTCGGATATGACATTTCAGTCAAAGCCTTGATAATATAACAAATTGTTTCCATTGTATCCTGCTATAAAGAGAGGGTAATTTTTTTTTTTTTTTAAATGGAGTCTCACTCTGTCACCCAGGCCAGAGTGCAGTGGCACAATCTTGGCTCACTGCAATCTTCACCTCCCGGGTTCACATGATTCTCATGCCTCAGCCTCCTGAGTAGCTGGGCTTTACAGGCATGTGCCACCTCACCCAGCTAATTTTTTTTTTCTTTTTTTTTTCTTTTTTTTTTGTATTTTTAGCAGAGACAGGGTTTCACCATGTATGCCAGGCTGGTCTCAAACTCCTAGCCTCAAGTGATCTGCCCACCTGGCTTACAGACATGAGCCACTGTGGCAAGTGGAGAGAGCAAATGTTATTGAACTTGTACAAATAACCATATTGCCATAAAAATAAGAATACTCACAAAAACTCTCCAAACTTTGGAGAGATAAAATTGGAAGAAAAAGGAAATGCTTCTACCTTGTTCACAAATGTATAGTGTACCAAATTGTTGTGTACTATAGATAGCTTAGGGAAGAAAATTTCCTTCAGTCTGGAAAACAAAACATTTAAGTGAAGAACTAACCGTGTTTTAAATAAAAGTCAAAAACATTATCAGTTACTTAATCTCATGCAGTTTATTTTTGTTCTGCTTGAGCTTGGTTAGTAGTTTCATGAATTCATGTTTCTTCATTAGAGTTCTCAAACATTTGCATTTAGTCCATTGATCTTAAAGTTATTAACCTATATCTAGGAGTATTTGTTGGAGTCGCTTCCATAAATTTGCTTGCAAATGCCTTTAAAGAAGAATTCAAAACAATAGCTGTGAATAAAAACTTAGAATACCCATGGCTAAAAATCTGATGGGAGTTCATTATAATAAGCAATTAACATGGAAATTTAGTTATTTTTGTGCCACATGACATCATGTCTAGAATTTTAACTAATGTCATATTAGATTTTTAAGAATTTTATATAATTTGGGTACATACCCATAAATGTAATGCAAATATCTGGCATCACTTATTATTTGATAGCATTTAGCATGCAGTTCACAAAATAAGACTAATCATTTAATATTTCTATAAGATAAGAGATACATTCTTTGAGACTCTCCAGAGGTCCTTCTGGAAAATCCAAAAGTTGATTTCAGGTCAATAAAACTTAAGTTAGAATTTTGATTCAGGGAAACCTGCCAAAGATTTTAAAAGGTTGAAAGCACTTGATGAGAAGTTACTGTGAAGTAATAGTCATTCATGTAACCAGAGCGATTATCAAAAGACAATACGGAAACTTACGTGGAAGCTTAGTGCTTTCAAAACTCCATTTTCCTAAGTAATCAAATACTGAAGAAAGATAACACAGGAAATTATATTGATAACATATAAAATGTTTGTTTCTTAGGCCAATTACTAAAAAGGTGAAAAACAACTTCTGCAGGTTGATTGCTTCTCCTTATGAGAAGCCAATGTATAATAGATAACCAGGTAGTCGACCTGATGAAAAGGGTACTTGAGTTTAATCTGACACAGAAGGAATGGGTCCAAGGTTATGAGTGTAGACCATATTATACAGGAATGTAAACAAGAAAACTAGCACCTTGAGCAGGGGAATACATGGCCCTTAGTAATAGCATGGGAAGTTTCTTGGTTACATGGGATAATTCAGACATGTCAAGAAAAGGCAAGGGTACAAAATCAAGGTATACTGGTGAAAACATTGCCTTTTTAGACCTTCAAGATAAACTTTTTTGTTGTTTGTTTTTGAGACAGTCTCGCTCTGTCCCCAGGCTGGAGTGCAGTGGCACAGTCTCGGCTCACTGCAACCTCCGCCTCCCGGGTTCAAGCGATTCTCCTGCCTCAGCCTCCCAAGTAGCTGGGACTACAGGTGCATGCCACCACACTGGCTAATATTTTGTGTTTTTAGTAGAGATGGGGTTTCACCATGTTAGCCAGGATGATCTTGATCTCCTGACCTCATGATCAGCCCACCTCTGCCTCCCAAAGTGCTGGGATTACAGGTGTGAGCCACCACACCTGGCCCAAGATAAACATTTAATGGACAAGCCATAACAGCAGAGTTAGAACAGGTGGTGGGGGGTGGGAGTGGGGGTGGGGGTGGGGGTGGGGGTAGGGGTGGGAAGTTACAGGAAGGAATGAAAAACTTAAAGGAAAGAGTTATCCCAGGCCTTTTCAATGGTAGAAAGAGGACGAGCAGAAGGCAATGATGTAAGACCTGAAAATCACATGCAGCAAGATACAGCAAAAGTTGAACTTCTGAGATATGAATCTGAAAAGCTTCCAGAGGAAAACTCTACCTCAGGAAGTGAAATTACCATTCTAAATGAAGAAGACAGCATTTCTTTTTCTTTTTTTCTTTTCTTTTTTTTTTTTTTTTTTTTTTTTTTTTTTTTTTTTTTTTTTTTTTTTGAGATGGTGTCTTGCTCTGTTGCCCAGACTGGAGTGCAGTGGCACGATTGCAGCTCACTGCAGCCTCCATCTCCCAGGTTCAAGCGATTTTCCTGTCTCAGCCTCCTGAGTAGCTGGGATTACAGGCATGTGCTACCACGCCTGGCTAAAATTTGTATTTTTAGTAGAGATGGAGTTTTGCCTTGTTGGCCAAGCTGGTCTCAAACTCCTGACCTCAGGTGATCCACCTGCTTTGACCTCCCAAAGTGCTGGATTATACGTGTGAAGAAGACAGCAGTTCTGACCTGAAACTGGGGAAATTAAATATATCTCAGGAAGAAATTTTGCAGAAATAGAAACTGCTCTTCAGAAGATGGCAGTTAAACAGATTTCAGAATTAAAAATTATAATCTCTTGGGGTTTTACTAAGAGCAGATCAGTACCTCAAGAAAACCTTGTTCTAACATAGGGGATGAAATTTTTAGTTTTGTTTTAATGTATTTTGTTGATAGCAAAGCTCAATCTTTAGGAAGACTTAGAAACAATTCCCTTCTAATTACAGGCAACTGGATCACACATGCAATTTCTTTTATAAATTCATCCTTTACAAACTTTATCATGACTTACTCAGACCTTTCACAACATGCTTAAGCTTTCTGCTGTGTTATTTACTTTCTCTTTATTAAATAACCAGTCATTTTACTTTAAGACAAAAATTTACCAAATAAGATTCTTTCTCATAGAAAATTCTTTCTTTTTAACTGTCCTTACCAAAAATATATCCTTATATCCATAACTTTCTTCACATTACTCTCCTGCTTACTGATTCCTATCTTGTTTCTATTTCTTTTTTAAATTTACTTTTCAAGGCAACCTTTAAGTAACCTCTGAACTGGACAAAATTATTCTATTTTCTCAATAAGGAATGTATTTTTTATGCATTGTAATTTTGCTCATCAAAAACACATCTTATTTTGGTATACTTTGTGATATGGTTTGGCTGTGTCCCCACCCAAATCTCGTCTTGAATTGTAGCTCCCGTAATTCCCACATGTTGTGGGAGGGACCTGGTGGGAGATAATTGAATCATGGGAGCAGTTTCCCTCATAAACTTCTCATGGTAGTGAATAAGTCTCACGAGATCTGATGGTTTTATAAGAGATTTCCCTTATTGCTTGGCTGTCACTCTGTCTTTCCTGCTGCCATGTAAGACTTGCCTTTTGCCTTCCACCTTGATTGGGAGGCCTCCTCAACCACGTGGAACTGTGAGTCCCTTAAACCTCTTTTTCTTTATCAATTACCCAGTCTCAGATATGTTTTTAACAGTAGCATGAAAATGGATTAATACACTTTGTATACAGAATTATATATAAATTAATTAGGATTTTATTCTTAGTAACCTGAATTTCTAGTGAAAATCTAGGAAGCCAAAATTTTGAATTCTTTGTCACATGTCAGCATTTTATAATAAGAATCATTTCATAATTTTTAGAAACATGTTTTAATAGACTCAAATATATTTAAGAAGCCAAAAACAACTTTTATTTATTTATATTCAACAATTTGTTCTTATTTTTATGGAAATGACCCAGACATTTGATGAGTGTTTATTATTTATTATAACATAGCATAACCTTATGATTTTAAAGTATATGAAAAGTTATTTTATAAACATTTATTCCACATTCCATTTATTCCGAATGTTTATTTTATAAACATTTACTCCATTTACATTTACCTAATTTACTTATTTTTAACAATTCACCTACATTGCTTATGAAAACTGAAATACTACACAAAGCGAATCATCATTTCAAGTTATATTACTGTTAACCATTTTTGTATTTTGTGAATACCAGGTATTTGCTTAAGTAAGAACCTGAAAGTAAAATACATGAGTATTTTGCGTATAACTCAGAAGCTACAACTGTTTTTATTAAACCAATAATATTAAATTAGCCCTACTTATCAAAGAGTTACACAAAGATTATTCTGTTTTCAAGTTGAGTTCATATTTCATGACTTTAAAACATGTAGCAGAAACAAATACAAAACCCAGCAAAAATGTGTGCTGCCAGTTTTGAAGATATTTGTATTTTTACTTTACCAGTGATTTAAAAACCAACTTGTTTATCAAAGTTTTATTTAAGTCACAGGAACTAAAAGGCATTTGGGTTAATTACTATGTATTTTATATGTGTGATAATTCATCTAAGCCAATCAAAATAAAATTTCTTAGATTTTTTTTGACCAACTGTTCCACATTTTACTATGTAGATTATAGCATAACATATATTATATAACATAATATGTTATATAGTATGTATTATTCATATAACATGTTATATAACAGGTATTCACATTGTTATATGAATAATATACTATGAACATATTTCATTATACATTTTATTATACATTTCTAAGATTTTACTATGTAGATATAACATAACATTATAAAACATAAATGTTACATAATAACATGTATTCATGTTATGTTTTATGAATATTATTCATTATGTTATATTCATTAACATAATATTCATTGTTATGTGTATTATTCATACAATATAATATATAATAATGTTATATAATAACATGTATTATTATAACAACTATTCCAGATTTTACTTTGTAAATACATCATATTATATAACATAATACCTGTACATGTTGGTAACCACACCTAAACACATAGACACACATACACAAAGATCTTACTGCTTTTATTTTAGAATTTTAGCCATGAGATAGTAATACAAATTCACCCATTTACAAAACAACGATTGGATTCAAATTATGTTTCCAACAAAACTGGCACCTTTTTACATGGCTAAACTTTATTTGCTTCAATTGCTAATCTAATGAAGGCTAACAATTGAATGCTATCAAAGCAATTGAATGGATCGAAGTTTTGGATAAAGCAGTTTGGTTTTTTAAAAAAACCTCTTTTACCTGTTTTTGTTTGCTTTCTTCAGCTTCAAATGAGTTTACATTTTAGCTGGGACTGACTGAATTGTATAAGAAAAACAAAATCGCCAGTGGCCTTGAATTAGTAACACATTTATCTTTTGTTCGCTGATCCCCTTTGCTAGTCAATGGTTATGGGGAAGCATCTTAACAAGAGTTTTGTTTTCCAGCTATTTTTTTTTAACAGCCTCTGTATGGCAGACACAACAGTTTTTATGCTGGAAAGAGATACCTTGTATTACTGCTCTGACCTCAAGATTTTGACCTGAGAGCCTAACCTTCATAATCACTTATCTAATTTTTATTGTTTTAGGCTGTCAATCCCCTTAATTAACTGCTCTAGCACCCTAAGCAATTGGTAGCCAGGCAAACCCAAATTTACATTTGCAAAAGATGTATAGGTTATTGGTTACTGTGGAGCTGTTTAATATGTAAAGCCATTTATTTGAAAGCCCTTTAACACTTTTTTGTTTTAATCTTGGCTAGAATGCCATAAGCACTGAATTTTATCTCAACACCAGCAGAAAAGTCAACTGATGTAGGCCAGGCGCAGTGGCTCACGCCTGTAATCCCAGCATTTTGGGAGGCCGAGACAGGTGGATCACTTGAGATCAGGAATTCAAGACCAGCTCGGGCAACATGGGGAAACCTGGTCTCTACTAAAAATATAAAAATTAGCCAGGTGTGATGGTGTGCACCTGTAATCCCAGCTACTCAGGAGGCTGAGGCAGGCAAATTGCTTGAACCCTGGAGGCAGAGGTTGCAGTGAGCCCAGATTGTGCCACCGCACTCCAGTCTGGGCGACAGATCAAGACTCTGTCTCAAAAAAAAAAAAAAGAAAAGGAAAAAAAGTCAACAGATTTAAAGTAGGCAGTAAAAAAAGTAGAGATAGAGAACTAAGAAGACTCTTTGTGTTATCCATATAATCACAAACTCTTAATTTGGGGAAAAAAAAAAAAAAAAAAAAAACAAGAAAAAAGAAGCTTGGGGAGTTCAAATGATCCGTGTTATGACTGCTGATCCAAAAACATGCATGAGGAAAGCCTTGTAATTGGCTGGAATCTGAAAACCTGGCACATCTTCATGTTGGAGAATCCCATTCTATTTCTTATCAATCTCTTGAGAGCAAAGAAAATTCCATAAATCCTATCAGAGAATGTCAGGATTTTGGACTCGTGTCTCTCTCCTCCTGTGACATTTTGGTAATATTCATTATTATTATATCTGATTTAAAATACTACATAAACTTAGTTGACAAAGCAGCGGCAGGATTTGAGAAGACTGACTCCAATTTTGAAAGAAGTTCTATTGTAGGTAAAAATTATCAAACTGCATCACTTGCCACAGAGAAACTTTTCATGAAAGAAAGAGTCGATCCTTGTGGGAAACTTCATTGTTACCTTCTTTTACGAAATTACCACAACCACCCCAACCTTCAACAACCACCACCCTGATCAGTCAGCAGCCATCAACACCAAGACAGGACCCTCCACCCACAAAAGGACTGTGACTCACTGAAGGCCAGGTGATCATTAACATTTCTTAGAAATACAGTATTTCTTAATTAAAGTACATTTTTTTTAGACATAATGCTGTTGTACACTTCACAGACTACAGTGTAGTTTAAACACAATTTTTAAATGTGACTTGCCTCATGTGGTATTCACTTTATTGCAGTAGTCTGAAACCAAACCCACAATATCTCCAAGTTATGCCTGTATATGTATATATCTGTCCAAATACACCACACACACACACACACACACACACACACACACACTCTCAGAGAGAGCTCATTAGAACTCCAGGGAGAAATTCATAAGTCCATTTTCACTGTGAAATATTTAACATGTTTTTTTATTTTTTCCTTTTTTTTTTTTTTTTTTTTTTTTTGAGAAAGAGTCTTGCTCTGTTGCCCAGGCTGTGGTGCAGTGGCATGATCTCAGCCCACTGCAACCTTCGCCTCCCGTGTTCAAACGATTCTCCTGCCTCAGCCTGCCAAGTAGCTAGGACTATAGGTGTCCTCCACCATGCCCGGCTAATTTTTGCATTTTTGGTAGAGACAGGGTTTCACCATGTTGGCCAGGCTGATCTCAAACTCTTGACCTCAGATGATCCACCCACCTCGGCCTCCCAAAGTGCTGGGATTACAGGTATGAGCCACCGCACCCAGCCCATATTTTTTTCAAATGTTGAAATATCAAAAGACAAAAATTACTAAGACTATAGAAGATTTAAACTACACAGTTAACATGCTTGACTTATTGGGCAAATAAGGAACCTTGCACCTAGTGATCTGAGAGTATACATCCTTCTTAGGCTCATATGGAACATTAATTAAAAATAAATCAAGTACTAGACATAAGTACACTTCAAAGAATGATATTACACCATAGTTCTCTGAAGAAAGCAAAATTAAATAAGAAGGCAGTAACAATTTTTTTTTTTTTTTTTTTTTTTTTTTTTTTTTTTTTGAGATGGAGTGTTGCTCTGTTGCCCAGCCTGGAGTGCAGTGGCCCAATCTTGGCTCACTGCAAGCTCTGCCCCCCGGATTCACGCCATTGTCCTGCCTCAGCCTCCCGAGTAGCTGGGACTACAGGCACCCACGACCACACCCGGCTAATTTTTTGTATTTTTAGTAGAGACAGGGTTTCACCGTGTTAGCCAGGATAGTCTCGATCTCCTGACCTCATGATCCTCCCGACTCAGCCTCCCAAAGTGCTGGGATTACAGGCGTGAGCTACCGTGCCTGGCCAAGATTTTTAAAAATCTATTTGATTACAATTGAAAACATATTTTCACATTACTCATGGTTCTAAACAGAAATCATAATTTAAACTGAAAACTACTTAGAGCCTAAATGAAAATAAAAATAATATGTCAAAATTAGTGGGATAAAATAACATGTAGGGAAAGGTATATCCTTAAATATTTATATTGAAAAGAAGAAAAGTTGAAAATTAATAAGCCAAGTTTACAAATCAAGATGATATATTAATATAACGTGAGAGTCACCCGGGCATGGTGGCTCATGCGTGTAATCCCAGCAACTCAGGAGGCTGAGATGGGAGGATCCCTTGAGTTCAGGAGTTTGAGACCAGCCTCAGCAACATAGCAAGACCCCCGTCTCTGCAAAAAAATAAATAAATGCAGGATTGGGGGTGGGGCAGTGGTGGTAGCTACTCGAGTCCCAGCTCCTAGGGAGACTGAGGCAGGATTACTTGAGCCCAAGAGTTCCAGACTGCAGTAAACTATGATTGCACCATAGTACTATAGCCTGGGTAACAGAATGAGACTCTGTCTCTAAAAACAAAACACAATAAAACAGAACATTAAATTCAAATAAAATAAAATATAATTGAAGTTGGTCAACAAATGGTTCAATAAAGTCAAAAATTTGAAAGAGACCAGTAAAATCTATGGTGAGACTCATCAAGAAAAAAGAAAGTGAATTCACCAAGAAGTGAATAGGGATGCATAATTCCAGGTCCACTTACTCATTCTCTCAATGTTTTTGAGCAAGTGACTTCTGAGTTCTAGATATACAGCAAAGATTAAAGCAAACAGTCTCAGTTGGTGGAGCTTTCAATCAATTAGCAGAAGTGAAAAATATAGAATATTGTGAACATTATGTCAATAAATTTGAGAATTTTTGTTAAATGGACAAATTCCTAGAAATATGTTATTTACCAAAACCGATTCAAGAAAAAAATATAAAGTTTAGATTATCTTATGGCCATTGAACCTTTGAAAACAGTACCCCTAGACAGTAAGTAGAAATAAGTTCTACTCATTTTTTTAATCCAAGGACATTTCCAACTTTAAATAAACTTTTCTAGAGAATATGAAAAGAGGAACACTTTTTAACCCATTCCACAAGCAGGATATTATCAACACCAAAATCAGACCAAAAAAAAGTGTATTAGTCTGTTATCATGCTACTAATAAAGACACACCCAAGACTGGGTAATTTATAAAGTAAAAAGGTGTAATTGACTCACAGCTCCACATGGCCGGGGAGGCCTCACAATCATGGCGGACTCATAGTTCCACAGGGCCGGGGGAGGCCTCACAATCATGGCGGACTCACAGTTCCACAGAGCCGGGGGAGGCCTCACAATCATGGCGGAAGGCAAAAGAGGAGCAAAGTCACCTCACAAGATAGGAGGATTGCAAGCCAGTCTCACACATGAATGTAGATGCAAAAATCTTAAGCAAAATATTTAGCAAACCACATCTAGCCATGTATAAAATAGATAATATATCATGGCCAAGTTGAGTTTATTCCAGGAAAGACAAGAGTGATTTAGCATTGAAAAATCCACAAGTGTTGTTCAGCGTGTTAATAGATTAAAGGAGAAATACCAAATAATCATCTAAACAGATGAAGTAAAGTTATTTGACAAAATTACATGCTCATTCATGATAAAACTTCTCATAAATAGTAACTAGTGAAAACCTACAGTAAACTATTGCGAGCATTTGCTCTGGGTCGTGCCAATTAATCAGTTGGAAAGAGGAGAATGTGCAAGAGCACGCACACATTTATGAAAGTATTTTGGTATATGAAGAGGCGACATACCTGATCACTGAATAAATGATTAAGTTTCCCATAAACGGTGCTGAGACACCTGATTATCCACATGGAAAAAATTTAAGTGGATCTCTGTCTCATACCATGCACAAAATTAATTCCAGATGGATTAGAAAAAGTGAAGGGCTAAAATAAACTATTTTTTAAATGAAAAGGGAAACTAGCTTTAAGACTTCAGAATGGAGAAGTATGTATTCAACAAGACATCAAAAATACATATCATAAATGAATGAATCCGTAAATTCAATCACATTGATATTAATAACTCCATCAAAGGGGCGTTAAAAAGAGAAAAGCAGGCCAGGCACAGTGGCTCACACCTGTAATCCCAGCACTTTGGGAGGCCACAGTAGGTGGCTCACTTGAGCTCAGGAGTTCGAGACCAGCCTGGCCAACATGTGAAACCCCATCTCTACTAAAAATACAAAACTTAGCCAGGCGTGGTGGCACAGGCCTGTAGTCCCAGCTACTTGGGAGGCTAAGGCAGGAGAATTGCTTGAGTCCGGGAGGTGGAGAGGTTGCAGTGAGCCGAGATCATGCCACTGCACTCCCACCTAGGAAAGAGAGCAAGACTCCGTCTCAAAAAAAAAAAAGAGAGAGAGAGAGAAAAGCAAAAGATAGATATTTCAACACATGTAACTGACAGAAGAGCAGTAAACAAAATATATAAACAATTCTTAATGAATGATAAATCTGTAAAAGATGTAAACAGTCCTTTTACTTGGTTGTCAGGCAAATGGCCAATAAACACATGAAAAGATATACAGCCTCACTGTTAATCAGGGAAATGAAAAGGAAGACCACATTATTAAAATCATAAATAATGTTATAGCCACCAAATTGGAAGAGTGATACTATCAAGTCTTAGTTGATCAGTGGTGTTCTCTTATGTTACCCATAGGAGTGTGTATGGATACACCAAATTGGAAAACACTTTGGCACTATATTGAAAAATTGAAGTGGAATATACCTTACAATCTGGGTCTTGGATGTAATTGGTCACAAATGGAGAAGTGGATGACTTTCTAAAGAAAGTCAGATTCAGCTATCAGTGAGCAAATTACAACAGATAGAAGTAGTGCTTTGGAAGGCCTGTGTCTTCCTGATAAATGACATTTCTTGACCAGGCATGGCACAGGAGACTTCTAAACTCTCAAGTCTTTTTATATCAAAAATAAAAACGTAAAAATTCCATAAAAATAAGTACAACTAAAAACTTTGGCAGGCCTTGAAAAGGAATGAAATTCTGAAGGCCAGGCGTGGTGGTTCATGCCAGTAATCTCTTTTGGGAGATTTGGGAGGCTGAGGCAGGTGGATTGCTTGAGCCCAGGAGTTTGAGAGCAGCCTGGGCAACATAGTGAGACCCCCATCTCTACAAAAAATACAAAAATTAGCTGAGCGTGGTGGCGTGTGCCTGTAGTCCCAGCTACTTGGGTGGCTGCGGTGGGATGTTCCCGTGAACCCAGGAGGCAGAGGATGCAGTGAGTTGTGGTTGTGCCACTGCACTCCAGCCTGGGCAACAGAGTGAGACCCTGTCTCAAAAACAAACAAAACAAAACAAAAAACTGACATATGCTATAACTTGGATGAACTTTGAGGACGTTATGCTAAGTGACCTAAGCCAAACACAAAAGGACGAATACTGTATTATTTCACTTAAATGAGTTATGTAAAGTGGCATGAAACATGCTACTTAAAATGGCATGCAATTTAAAATATGAATTATTTCTGGAATCTTCCATGTAATATTTTCAGGCAGCGGTTGACCGCTGGTAACTGAAGTGGAGAAAAGCAAAACCGCAAGTAAAGAGGGGCTGTTGTACTCCCAAGGGAGGAACATAAAAAACAGCAAACAGGAGGTCCTTCATAAATGTGGAACCGGATTCAAAAAAAAACAAAAGATGGGAGGAAGCGGGGAAAAAGAATGAAAATAGCAAAGATGCACTATGACCAGGACTCTGAGACCCAGATTGGCCTGGTGGGATACACGGAGTTCTTAGGTCATCCCTGAGGGCTCCACGGAAATATCCAGGCACCGAGAGGACCTAGAGGGTCTCCCCATCCCGCTCAGTCCCACCCAGGAGGTGAATCTTCCCTTCATCCAGCATCTCCATGCTGTCTACACTACTGGCCCGCGAATCACTTAGTAGCCATCTTAGTTATCAGATTGACTCTCTGGGCATCACAGTGCTTGTGTTCAAGTCGCCCTAATTTTACTTCATCACGGCCCCAAAGTACAAAAGCAGTGGTGCTGACATATTATGATTATTCAGTTTTATTATGTTATTGTTATTCATCTTTTGCTGTGCCTAATTATGAATTAAACTAATCATAAGTATGCATATATAGGAGAAAACGTGGTGTGGGGTTAGGTACTTGATATGGTTTGGCTGTCTCACCACCCAAATCTCATCTTGACTTGTAGCTCCCATAAGCCCCAGGTGTTGTGGGAGGAACCCAGTGGGAGGTAATTGAATCATGGGGACGATTTTCCCCATACAGTTCTCATGGTAGTGAGTAAGTCTCACGAGATCTGATGGTTTTATAAGGGGTTTCCTGTTTCACTTGGGTCTCGTTCTTTCTCTTGCTTGTTGCCAATCTAAGCCATGCCTTTCACCTTCCACCATGATTGTGAGGCCTCCCCAGCCACATGAAACTGTGAGTTCTCCCTTAAACCTCTTTTTCTTTATAAATTACCCAGTCTTGGGTATGTCTTTATCAGCAGTGTGAAAATGGAATTATACAGCACTATTGCATAGTTTCAGGCACCCGTTCTGAGTCTTGGAATGTGTGCAGATACTACTATAGTCAGGGAGATCCCGCCTCTCCTGGTCTCCCTCAGCTCACACTCTGCTACTTCAAAGGAAAGTCAACCTGCACAGCCCACCTGTGGGAAATGCGGGGGCCCCATGCTGGGTCAGATGATTGAAAATGTCAGTTAAAGCAAGAATCATAAAAATATTTTAACCTTGATTTGCTTTCTTTTCATCCACAGGCCAGTTTTTTTGGTCTGCTAATTGAGTGCTGTATTAACTTGCATAAACCACCCCAATGAATCTTCTACGGTTATCAGTGTCCTTTCATTCAAAGTGAAACAAGAACTCAAGGACTCTTCCAAAACAATTGGAGGATAGTCCTGGGTTAGTTCTATTTTTCCCCCCTCTTTAGTCTCACCCACACCTAACGCAAAGGCAAATTTGTTTAGAGACTTCTTTTCACTGAGCTGTTGCAAAGCATTTAGTTTGCCTTTCAGGGAAACAGCAATTCTTTACAGTTACATGCCATGAACTCAAATAATATCTAATTAGATTTCAAATTGCATTAGAACTACAAGATATAAAAACACCTTCGGTAACAATCACAGCTCACTCTTGCTGAGCATAGAGCCCATTTGTAGGAACAGACATCCTCTGACATCCTGCTAGCGAGAGGCTTACCAGCCTTGGGCATCTAGTCTGCCCTAGGTGTCCATGGAGAACTTTGTGCTAAGTAGAGGTTGGTTAAGAGAACTTCTGAGGGGAGAGGTGTTTTCACTGAAGAGGCAAAAGTGTATATCCTTTGGGAGCCAAGCAATCTTGTAAATTCTGATGACAGTTCTGCTTCTTACCAACCGAGGGATTTGAGTAAATCACTTAACCTCTCCCAGGTTCAGTTATATTATTGAGAAAATTGAAGCCATTATTCTTTGCCCCATTCTCAGCCATGCCCCTTGAGTGGTCCATAGAAATACACTTGACTTTACCTCATTCTTTTGTGTTTCAGAGACCTTCATTTTTATCTCTTTAGTCCTTACGCTTGATGACTCAGCCTTCCCTGGCTGAGTCTTAAATTAAGAAGAGAAGGGAAAGGCCCAAGGGAGCATCTTTTTATCACTTACCAGTAGCACAAACTCTTAGGAGACCAGACTCTGTAGTGTGCTGGTTTAGAGAAAGCAGCATGAGAGAGATTCTGTGAAACTTTGCTCTAGTTCTTGCGCCTTTGTTGGACCATTAGGGAATGAAGCTCTGGTCAGAATCAGTTGTTAATGACCAGGAAAGGGCAAGCAGAGAGTCTACCAATGGTTCTCTCTAGGGGTTTCTAGAGTCCAAGAACTGAGTAAGCCATGGTTCCTGCTCTCAGGAAAGTCTCTAGTGAGACCTAACTGATGAGTAATGGAAAATTCCAGTAGAGGCATCTCCAGAAGCAGATGCCACCATGCTTCCTGTACAACCTGCAGAACCATGAGCCAATCAGACCTCTTTTCTTTATCAATTACCAGCTCTGAGGGTTTTTTGTTTTTGTTTTTGGAGACACAGCCTCACTCTGTTGCCCAGGCTGGAATGCAGTGGCATGGTCTTGGCTCACTACAACCTCCACCTCCCAAGTTCAAGCAGTTCTCCTCCCTCAGCCTCCCAAGTAGCTGGGACTACAGGCACACGTCGCCACGCCTGGCTAATTTTTGTATTTTTAATACAGTCGGAGTTCCACTGTGTTGGCCAGGCTGGTGTCAAACTCCTGACCTCAAGGGATCTGCCCGCCTCAGCCTCCCAAAGTGCAGGGATTACAGATGTGATTTCTTTATAGCAATGTGAGAATGGACTAATACAGAACTCTTAACTGGCAACCTTCATTTAACCCAAAACTCCGGACTTTGGTCCCATATATGGGCTCAGATGTTCCTTAGAGACAAGGAAGGAATCTCTGGGTTGGCCACTCCTAGATTATCTAGCTCAGAGCACACGTTAAGATGAGTCTGCCACACAGGGTCATTCTAAGGGTATGCTTAAGTTGCTGTTCTCAGGTGTGTTTACCCTACAGAAGTAAGCTGTCACAGCTTCATTGTGGGCCTCAAAAGATGAAAAGGAGTTTTCCAGGATGATTGGGTGGGAATAGTGTTCCAGGCCTGGCCTCACTTAATCTTCCCAAGTGTCACAAGGTAAATCTTGTTTTGTTTTATAAGTCAGAAAATGAAAGATCACACAGGTGAAGTCACTTTTCTTGCCCAGTCACGCAGCTAAATATGACAGAGCTGAGGTTCCAACTCACATCTGTCTGATTCAAAAGTCCGCAGCATTTTCGTCTGATACAGCAGTGAGTTTCTATCTGAAAATACTTTCCGGCCGGGCGCGGTGGCTCACGCCTGTAATCCCAGCACTTTGGGAGGCTGAGGCAGGCGGATCATGGGGTCAGGAGATCGAGACCATCCTGGTTAACACGGTGAAACCCCATCTCTACTAAAAATACAAAAAATTTCCTGGGTGTGGTGGCGGGCGCCTGTAGTCCCAGCTACTTGGGAGGCTGAGGCAGGAGAATGGCATGAATCCGGGAGGTGGAGCTTGCAGTGAGCCGAGATCCTGCCACTGCACTCCAGCCTGGGTGACAGAGCAAGACTCTGTCTCAAAAAAAAAAAAAAAAAAAAAAAAAAAAAAAAAGAAGATATTTTCCAACGAAAACATGATATATAACATAATGACTACATAGAACTATTGTGTGGGAACTGTATGCAGCCCTCTTGTGTAGGGCTATTCTGCGTGAACTCTGTTTGGATTAAGTAGATTTTCGAGGGTTAACTCCAGAACAGAGACCCTTAATAGAACTGTATCCTTGAAAGGGCATTTGAATTTCTTTATTTATTTATTTATTTATTTAATTTTTTATTTTTTTTATTTTTTTATTTTTTTGTTTTTTGAGATGGAGTCTCACTCTGTCACCAAGCTGGAGTGCAGTGGTGCAATCTTGGCTCACTTCAAGCTCTGCCTCCCAGGTTCACGCCATTCTCCTACCTTAGCCTCCCGAGTAGCTGGGACTACAGGCACCTGCCACCACCCCCAGCTATTTTTTTTTTTTTTTTTTTTTTTTTTTAGTAGAGACGGGGTTTCACCGTGTTAGTCAGGATGGTCTTGAACTCCTGACCTCATGATCCACCTGGCTCAGCCTCCCAAAGTGCTGGGATTACAGGCATGAGCCACCGCACCCGGACAGGACATTTGAATTTTAAACAACAGACTCCGAGGCTGAATTTTAGACCCCAGTCCATTTATAAATTGGGAATTGAGTACACCTAAAAAGAAAAATCCTAAAGCAGAAGAGAAAAACCAAGAGAAAACATGCCAGCCATAGGAGGAAATGATGTATCTTCTTAGGGGCAATTTGTAGCATTTGCATAAAATGAGTAGCCCATAACTCAAGCACTGAAACATTTTATAATACTTAGAGTTGTGTCAGTTTCTACATCTTTGGGGGAAGATGAGGGGCTACCATATATCAGCGTACTGAACATGTCACAGCTAAGCAGACTACAGTGAAAAATGAGGCAAGGAAAACACAGGGTAATAAGAATGATGAATGTTAAGGTTGATTTTGGAGGATTGGGATAGATCAAGGAAGAAAAAAAACAGTTGGTTTGGGGGAGAAGATCTAAAATCTCGAATTACTAGCTTCCAGTCAGACTTCTTTTTCAGTTCAGGCCAGTGCCGATTTCATTTCATTGCATGACCTACGTCCAAGGGCTGTCAGTGTTTTATGATCTCTGTGTACACTGCTGTGACCAGTAAACTCAAGGAGTCCTCAGGATGAAATATGAGGCAGCTGGCTCCTGTTTAAGTAGCCTGTCCTTTGGGACTCTTGCCCTGTGGCTTGTACGCAGGGATCTCTCATTCCCCCAGCAGACATGGCAGAGTACCCACTCTGGGCCAGGCTGTCACTGAGTTCTTTAGCTTACCTTAACCAAGTCTTTTCATCTGAAAAGCTAGGAACTTTTCCTCATGACTGTAGTCATCCTCATGACTTTATAGAAGAGATGGAAAGATTTAAAAGGGACAATACATAAAATAGTACAAGGCTTTGAGACATTCCAGTAAACCTATTATTCTTTTGTGTATATATCTTTTTTCTTTTTGGAGACGGTGTTTCGCTCTTGTTGCCTGGGCTGGAGCGCAATGGTGCAATCTCAGCTCCCCTCAACCTCCGCCTCCCTGGTTAAAGCGATTCTCCTGCCTCGGCCTCCTGAGTAGCTGGGATTACAGACATGGGCCACCACACTCGGCTAATTTTGTATTTTTAGTAGAGATGGGGTTTCTGCATTTTGGTCCTGCTGGTTCTTGAACTCCCAGTCTCAGGTGATCTGCCTGTCTCAGCCTCCCAAAGTGCTGGAATTACAGGTATGAGCCACTGTGCCAGGCCTCTGTTTTGTATAAATTTAAGTGGTACAAGTGCAGTTTTGTTACATGGATATATTACATAGTGATGAAGTCTGGGCTTTCAGGATAACCATCACACAAAATAATGTACATTGTACCCATTAAGTAATTACTCATCCATCTCCCCTCTCCCACCCTCCCACCCTTCAGAGTCTCCAATGTCTATTATTCCACACTCTTCGTCCATGTGCCCTCACTATTTAGCTCCCACTTAAAATGAGAACATGTGGTTATTTGGCTTTCTGTTTCTGATTATTTCACTTAAAATAAGGCCTCCAGTCCCATCCATGTTTTCATTCTTTTTCACGGCTGAATAGTATTCATACATATATATACCTACACCTCACATTTTCTTTCTCCATTAATCCATTGAGAGACACTTAGGCTGACTCTGCATCTTTGCTATTGTGAATAGTGCTGCAGTAAACACACAAGTATAGCTCTCTTTTTGATACAATGATGTATTTTCCTTTGGGTAGATACTGAGTAGTAGGATTGTTAGATCGAATGGCAGCTCTATTTTTAGTTCTTTGAGAAATCTCCATGCTGTTTTCCATAGAGGTACTAATCTGCATTCCCACCAACAAGGTATAAGCATTCTCTGCAAGTAGTTTCCATTTGGCTGGTGGGCAGACACATAAAAAGGCATTCTTCCTACTTCTCTGTTCTGTCTTCTTTTCTTTTCTCTTCTCTTCTCTTTCTTTCTTTTCTTTTTTTTTCTTTTTCTTTTTGAGTTGGTGTCTTGCTGTATTGCCCAGGCACAATGCAATGGCATGATCCCTGCTCACTGCATCCTCTGCCTCCTGGGTTCAAGCAATCCTCCTGCCTCAGCCTCCCGAGTAGCTGGGATTACTGGCACACACCACCACGCCGGCTAATTTTTGTATTTTTAGTAGAGACGGGTCTCACCATGTTGGCCAGGCTGGTCTGAGACTCCTGACTTGAAGCGATCCACCCACCTCAGCCTCCCAAAGTGCTGTAATTACAGGCATGAGCCCCTGCGCCTGGCCAACTCTCTTATTTCAAAGATGGGAAATAGAGACACACAAAGGGGAAATGACTTGCCTAAGGCTAAACACCAGTTGGTGGCACAGCTGAGATAAGTACCTGACCTTCACCTCATGTGTCCTTGGATCATGCCGAAGAATGGCAGGCTAAGCAGACGGGACCTTGGATGACTTAAGCTTGAGTCTGTTGTCTTCCCTCAGCACTCATCCATTTTTTGCTCATGGTTAATTTTCAGAACTGAACTCTTGAGTTTTATTGATTTCAGTTGTCCTTCATTGGCTTTGTTACACATAGCTGATAAACTTCTGATGCAGTTATTGCTAGACACAGCAACAAGATTCCTAGAAGCAAAGTGATGTCTCTGGAAGTTTTACCCTACAACAGCATTTTCCAGAGTATATGTCCTAATTGGACTCTTTAAAATGGGGGAACGGGGCGGAGCAAGATGGCCGAATAGGAACAGCTCCAGTCTCCAACTCCCAGCGCGAGCGACACAGAAGACCGGCGATTTCTGCATTTTCAACTGAGGTACTGGGTTCATCTCACTGGGGAGTGCCAGACGATCGGTGCTGGTCAGCTGCTGCAGCCCGACCAGCGAGAGCTGACGCAGGGCGAGGCATTGCCTCACCTGGAAAGCGCAAGGGGGAAGGGAATCCCTTTTCCTAGCCAGGGGAACTGAGACACACAACACCTGGAAAATCGGGTAACTCCCACCCCAATACTGCGCTTTAAGCAGACAGGCACACCAGGAGATCATATCCCACACCTGGCTGGGAGTGTCCCACACCCACGGAGCCTCCCTCATTGCTAGGACGGCAGTCTGTGATCTACCGGCAAGGCAGCAGCGAGGCTGGGGGAGGGGCGCCCGCCATTGCTGAGGCTTAAGTAGGTAAACAAAGCTGCTGGGAAGCTCGAACTGGGTGGAGCTCACAGCAGCTCAAGGAAACCTGCCTGTCTCTGTAGACTCCACCTCTGGGGACAGGGCACAGTAAATAATAACAAACGCAGCAGCTCTGCAGACGCAAACAACTCTGTCTGACAGCTTTGAAGAGAGCAGTGGATCTCCCAACACGGAGGTTGAGATCTGAGAAGGGACAGACTCCCTGCTCAAGTGGGTCCCTGACCCCTGAGTAGCCTAACTGGGAGACATCCCCCACTAGGGGCAGTCTGACACCCCACACCTCACAGGGTGGAGTACACCCCTGAGAGGAAGATTCCAAAGCAAGAATCAGACAGGTACACTCGCTGTTCAGAAATATTCTATCTTCTGCAGCCTCTGCTGCTGATACCCAGGCAAACAGGGTCTGGAGTGGACCTCAAGCAATCTCCTACAGCTACAACCTACAGCTGAGGATCCTGACTGTTAGAAGGAAAGCTATCAAACAGGAAGGACACCTACACCAAAACCCCATCAGTACATCACCATCATCAAAGACCAGAGGCAGATAAAACCACAAAGATGGGGAAAAAGCAGGGCAGAAAAGCTGGAAATTCAAAAAATAAGAGCGCATCTCCCCCGGCAAAGGAGCGCAGCTCATCGCCAGCAACGGATCAAAGCTGGACGGAGAATGACTTCGACGAGATGAGAGAAGAAGGCTTCAGTCCATCAAATTTCTCAGAGCTAAAGGAGGAATTACGTACCCAGCGCAAAGAAACTAAAAATCTTGAAAAAAAAGTGGAAGAATTGATGGCTAGAGTAATTAATGCAGAGAAGCTCACAAACGAAATGAAAGAGACGAAAACCATGGCACGAGAAATACGTGACAAATGCACAAGCTTCAGTAACCGACTCGATCAACTGGAAGAAAGAATGTCAGCGATGGAGGATCAAATGAATGAAATGAAGCGAGAAGAGAAACCAAAAGAAAAAAGAAGAAAAAGAAATGAACAAAGCCTGCAAGAAGTATGGGATTATGTAAAAAGACCAAATCTACGTCTGATTGGGGTGCCTGAAAGTGAGGGGGAAAATGGAACCAAGTTGGAAAACACTCTTCAGGATACCATCCAGGAGAACTTCCCCAACCTAGTAGGGCAGGCCAACATTCAAATCCAGGAAATACAGAGAACGCCACAAAGATACTCCTCGAGAAGAACAACTCCAAGACACATAATTGCCAGATTCACCAAAGTTGAAATGAAGGAAAAAATCTTAAGGGCAGCCAGAGAGAAAGGTCGGGTTACCCACAAAGGGAAGCCCATCAGACTAACAGCAGATCTCTCGGCAGAAACTCTTCAAGCCAGAAGAGAGTGGGGGCCAATATTCAACATTCTTAAAGAAAAGAATTTTAAACCCAGAATTCTATATCCAGCCAAACTAAGTTTCATAAGTGAAGGAGAAATAAAATCCTTTACAGATAAGCAAATGCTTAGAGATTTTGTCACCACTAGGCCTGCCTTACAAGAGACCCTGAAGGAAGCACTAAACATGGAAAGGAACAACCGGTACCAGCCATTGCAAAAACATGCCAAAATGTAAAGACCATCAAGGCTAGGAAGAAACTGCATCAACTAACGAGCAAAATCACCAGTTAATATCATAATGGCAGGATCAAGTTCACACATAACAATCTTAACCTTAAATGTAAATGGACTAAATGCTCCAATTAAAAGACACAGACTGGCAAACTGGATAAAGAGTCAAGACCCATCAGTCTGCTGTATTCAGGAGACCCATCTCACACGCAGAGACATACATAGGCTCAAAATAAAGGGATGGAGGAAGATTTACCAAGCAAATGGAGAACACAAAAAAGCGGGGGTTGCAATACTAGTCTCTGATAAAACAGACTTTAAACCATCAAAGATCAAAAGAGACAAAGAAGGCCATTACATAATGGTAAAGGGATCAATTCAACAGGAAGAGCTAACTATCCTAAATATATATGCACCCAATACAGGAGCACCCAGATTCATAAAGCAAGTCCTTAGAGACTTACAAAGAGACTTAGACTCCCATACAATAATAATGGGAGACTTCAACACTCCACTGTCAACATTAGACAGATCAACGAGACAGAAAGTTAACAAGGATATCCAGGAATTGAACTCATCTCTGCAGCAAGCAGACCTAATAGACATCTATAGAACTCTCCACCCCAAATCAACAGAATATACATTCTTCTCAGCACCACATCGTACTTACTCCAAAATTGACCACGTAATTGGAAGTAAAGCACTCCTCAGCAAATGTACAAGAACAGAAATTATAACAAACTGTCTCTCAGACCACAGTGCAATCAAATTAGAACTCAGGACTAAGAAACTCAATCAAAACCGCTCAACTACATGGAAACTGAACAACCTGCTCCTGAATGACTACTGGGTACATAACGAAATGAAGGCAGAAATAAAGATGTTCTTTGAAACCAATGAGAACAAAGATACAACATACCAGAATCTCTGGGACACATTTAAAGCAGTGTGTAGAGGGAAATTTATAGCACTAAATGCCCACAAGAGAAAGCAGGAAAGATCTAAAATTGACACTCTAACATCGCAATTAAAAGAACTAGAGAAGCAAGAGCAAACACATTCGAAAGCTAGCAGAAGGCAAGAAATAACTAAGATCAGAGCAGAACTGAAGGAGATAGAGACACAAAAAACCCTCCAAAAAATCAATGAATCCAGGAGTTGGTTTTTTGAAAAGATCAACAAAATTGACAGACCACTAGCAAGACTAATAAAGAAGAAAAGAGAGAAGAATCAAATCGATGCAATTAAAAATGATAAAGGGGATATCACCACCGACCCCACAGAAATACAAACTACCATCAGAGAATACTATAAACACCTCTACGCAAATAAACTGGAAAATCTAGAAGAAATGGATAATTTCCTGGACACTTACACTCTTCCAAGACTAAACCAGGAAGAAGTTGAATCCCTGAATAGACCAATAGTAGGCTCTGAAATTGAGGCAATAATTAATAGCCTACCAACCAAAAAAAGTCCAGGACCAGATGGATTCACAGCTGAATTCTACCAGAGGTACAAGGAGGAGCTGGTACCATTCCTTCTGAAACTATTCCAATCAATAGAAAAAGAGGGAATCCTCCCTAACTCATTTTATGAGGCCAACATCATCCTGATACCAAAGCCTGGCAGAGACACAACAAAAAAAGAGAATTTTAGACCAATATCCCTGATGAACATCGATGCAAAAATCCTCAATAAAATACTGGCAAACCGGATTCAGCAGCACATCAAAAAGCTTATCCACCATGATCAAGTGGGCTTCATCCCTGGGATGCAAGGCTGGTTCAACATTCGCAAATCAATAAACATAATCCAGCATATAAACAGAACCAAAGACAAGAACCACATCATTATCTCAATAGATGCAGAAAAGGCTTTTGACAAAATTCAACAGCCCTTCATGCTAAAAACGCTCAATAAATTCGGTATTGATGGAACGTACCTCAAAATCATAAGAGCTATTTATGACAAACCCACAGCCAATATCATACTGAATGGGCAAAAACTGGAAAAATTCCCTTTGAAAACTGGCACAAGACAGGGATGCCCTCTCTCACCACTCCTATTCAACATAGTGTTGGAAGTTCTGGCTAGGGCAATCAGGCAAGAGAAAGAAATCAAGGGTATTCAGTTAGGAAAAGAAGAAGTCAAATTGTCCCTGTTTGCAGACGACATGATTGTATATTTAGAAAACCCCATTGTCTCAGCCCAAAATCTCCTTAAGCTGATCAGCAACTTCAGCAAAGTCTCAGGATACAAAATTAATGTGCAAAAATCACAAGCATTCTTATACACCAGTGACAGTCAAACAGAGAGCCAAATCAGGAATGAACTTCCATTCACAATTGCTTCAAAGAGAATAAAATACCTAGGAATCCAACTTACAAGGGATGTAAAGGACCTCTTCAAGGAGAACTACAAACCACTGCTCAATGAAATCAAAGAGGACACAAACAAATGGAAGAACATACCATGCTCATGGATAGGAAGAATCAATATCGTGAAAATGGCCATACTGCCCAAGGTAATTTATAGATTCAATGCCATCCCCATCAAGCTACCAATGAGCTTCTTCACAGAATTGGAAAAAACTGCTTTAAAGTTCATATGGAACCAAAAAAGAGCCCGCATCTCCAAGACAATCCTAAGTCAAAAGAACAAAGCTGGAGGCATCACGCTACCTGACTTCAAACTATACTACAAGGCTACAGTAACCAAAACAGCATGGTACTGGTACCAAAACAGAGATATAGACCAATGGAACAGAACAGAGTCCTCAGAAATAATACCACACATCTACAGCCATCTGATCTTTGACAAACCTGAGAGAAACAAGAAATGGGGAAAGGATTCCCTATTTAATAAATGGTGCTGGGAAAACTGGCTAGCCATAAGTAGAAAGCTGAAACTGGATCCTTTCCTTACTCCTTATACGAAAATTAATTCAAGATGGATTAGAGACTTAAATGTTAGACCTAATACCATAAAAATCCTAGAGGAAAACCTAGGTAGTACCATTCAGGACATAGGCATGGACAAAGACTTCATGTCTAAAACACCAAAAGCAACGGCAGCAAAAGCCAAAATTGACAAATGGGATCTCATCAAACTAAAGAGCTTCTGCACAGCAAAAGAAACTACCATCAGAGTGAGCAGGCAACCTACAGAATGGGAGAAAATTTTTGCAATCTACTCATCTGACAAAGGGCTAATATCCAGAACCTACAAAGAACTCAAACAAATTTACAAGAAAAAAACAAACAACCCCATCCAAAAGTGGGCAAAGGATATGAACAGACATTTCTCAAAAGAAGACATTCATACAGCCAACAGACACATGAAAAAATGCTCATCATCACTGGCCATCAGAGAAATGCAAATCAAAACCACAATGAGATACCATCTCACACCAGTTAGAATGGCGATCATTAAAAAGTCAGGAAACAACAGGTGCTGGAGAGGATGTGGAGAAATAGGAACACTTTTACACTGTTGGTGGGATTGTAAACTAGTTCAACCATTATGGAAAACAGTATGGCGATTCCTCAAGGATCTAGAACTAGATGTACCATATGACCCAGCCATCCCATTACTGGGTATATACCCAAAGGATTATAAATTATGCTGCTATAAGGACACATGCACACGTATGTTTATTGCAGCACTATTCACAATAGCAAAGACTTGGAATCAACCCAAATGTCCATCAGTGACAGATTGGATTAAGAAAATGTGGCACATATACACCATGGAATACTATGCAGCCATAAAAAAGGATGAGTTTGTGTCCTTTGTAGGGACATGGATGCAGCTGGAAACCATCATTCTTAGCAAACTATCACAAGAACAGAAAACCAAACACCGCATGTTCTCACTCGTAGGTGGGAACTGAACAATGAGATCACTTGGACTTGGGAAGGGGAACATCACACACCGGGGCCTATCATGGGGAGGGGGGAGGGGGGAGGGATTGCATTGGGAGTTATACCTGATGTAAATGACGAGTTGATGGGTGCAGCACACCAACATGGCACAAGTATACATATGTAGCAAACCTGCACGTTGTGCACATGTACCCTACAACTTGAAGTTTAATAATAATAAATAAATTAAAAAAAAAAAAATAATAAATAAATAAATAAATAAATAAATAAAATGGGGGAACTGGAGAGGAGGATGGGGAGAGAGGAGTTCTATGTACTGCATACCAAATACTGTATTAGAAAGTCTTGCAGCCAGAAAATCTGATTGATTTTATTGATCCCAGCACTTTCCACATCTATTTTATATCAACACACAGGAAAGACCCCTTTGATTATAGAATGCCTGGTTGGACAAGTTCCTTAGAAGCCCATTCTTCCTTACATAAATACTGGCTCTATTAAGAAGAACACAATTTTGAGCAAAGGAAGCACCATTGTAAAGCAGTATTTGACGACCATGGACATTGAGCCACTAACTGAGAGCCTCCCATACAGAAGGCTCAGGTGCATAATATTAACACTGGGCCTCAGAAAGCCAGCAGGCTAGGCAGAGAAAGGGTGGTCTAGGAGGAGTTAGAAGATCTACTTTCGAGATTCTGGAAAAGACCATAAATTGAATGGATCATGGGTTCATAGCTTGGCCGTGATCAGAGAAGAATAACCAAGGTGAGCAAGAGACCAAGGTTTAATTTTCCAGTTATAACGAAGGGGGCAGACAGGTAGCATATCCAGGTGTACATCTGAAGATCCAAACTACCCTTGAGGAAAGGGCTGCAAAATGCATTTCAGCCTCACAAGCTACCCAGTACTGAGTGCCCGTTGTATGCAAGGGTTTGAAGACACTTAGTGAAGTTGAGGATATAGAGACAAGTTCATCATAATTCCTGCCCTCAAAGAGCCTCACAAACAGGGGAGACAGAAGTTTCAACTGCTAATTTCCACATAATGTAAACAATACTGTGCAATATTGCTTAGAGGTATCCAGGTCAGAAATGAAGGTGCTACATAAAAAGGGATAGTATGAATGAACACAGGGGCCTAAAAGATCATGGTGTCCAGAAATAACAAGGAAATAGGCAGAGAGTTCAGGCTGTGTACTAAGGAGCTTGGACTCTGTGGGTCACAGTACTAAAATATTTCTTATCTAACCTATTCCAGTGCAAACATATTTTTATCGTGGCACATGAATATACTATAAAACAAAAGTTTCATTTTATTATATATTGAGTAATTTCAAGTAATTTAGTAATAATAAACCCTTTTGCTCTTATGAAAAACATTATAAGTATTCATGTTTAAACATAGCAATATTATTGAATGTGCTTCATTATTTTTGAAATGTTGGTTTAGTACTTTATGACCCAGTGATTCGTAGTCTTACTTTTAAAGGCATGTTATACAAGTACTTGGATTTAATGGCTATGACTGCAAAAAAAAGATGCCTCCTAAAATTCACAGATCCAAATGGAAATAAAGTACATCATTGACTGTGCTTCATATATTTTATACTCATTGTTTCAGTTTAATCTGAAAGTCATACAAAAATATTTGTAGCAGTCAGCTATTATATTTAAGTCTCTCTTAATGACCATCATTTGCTTTTGATAATTTATTAAATATTCTTTAGCATTTTGATAACACATTCAAAACCCACTGTACAGTAAGTCCTCACTTTAATGTCAACAGGTTCACGGGAACTGTGACTTTTAAGTGAAACAACACACTATGTGTCATAAGAACTTAACTCTTGTTTAACAACTAACAAGGTAAATTGATTTCTTTATAGGGTATATAATTTCACTTAAAGCTGCAGCCTCCAAGTATCTATCAACTTTAAGTGAAGACTGTAATGTTTTTTATTTGGAAGTTCATTTGGAAGGTTAAATCTATTTTGAAGTTTTCTAAGTATATAGAAATGAGGGCTTTGATAGGTAACATCATTTTTTGGCCTCGCAATCCCATAATGAGGGAAACAATTTCAAACATTTATTTTCTAAAAGCTCTATCCTGTTTCAGAGTTTCCGTCTGAACGCACAATATTTACTTTCTCATTTGTCACCTTTCCACTGAAGGGTCAGATTTAAAGTAGGTGTGTTTTTTCAAAAGTGTGAGATAGAATACCACCAGCAACCATCCTTTCTTCACGTGTGCCATCTCTTACATGTCCTTTGCTTTGAGTTAGCCAGCAAAGCTGTGTGTTACACACATTTTCATTGCCCCCTCTCATGTCATTAGAAAGTACTGTAAAATTGTAATGCTATTTTTAGTCTTGCCTGTATAAAATTATCTAAATCAATGGCATCTAGCAGTGCTTGTGCCTGCTGGTTTCAAGTACTTTGTTGCAGGCTTGCTTAGCAATGATGGAGTCAAAGGAATTCATTGCAGGTTGCCGACTCTGTGACCTTACTCCAGAATCCTTTTGTTATTCCAGTTAAAGCACTGTACCGCTAATGATTCCACATACTCTCTTTTCATAAAATATTGTTATCATTAAAGTAGGAATTTACCGCTCAGTATATAACTCTGCAGGACATCTTGCCTTTAGTACTCACAAAAAAGTCATTCTTTGTGTCTTTCATTATCTAAACAGAATCTATCAAATAGCGTAAGCCCACACACAGTACTCTGTACCTTGATGTAATTCCATAGCAAATCTCCCATGTAATTCAGTCTAATACTAGTTGCTTCAGTCCTTCAGCGTAGTTTTCTCTGACTCTTCCTGCAATATTTGCTGACAAAGGAACTTAGTTCATTTTCTTACCATATTATCTTTGTATATTTTTACAGCCATTTTTGCCAAGGCAAAAAAAAAAAAGTAAGAAAAGCAAGTATTCTCCTAACTGGACTTCATTATCCTTTATTCTGATGAAAGAAATCTCTAAAGAGACTTCTAACCTCTTTTCACGGAGTTCAGTGAAACATTGTTAAGCTTAAGACCGACTATCACAAGACTTTAAACATCATCCAGAAATTAGGGAGACTTCGTCTGCGTATTCTGAATGCTTTTGTTTTTAAATGTCTTGCTAATCACGCATCTTTATACTAACATTAAGTAATATCTCAAGGCGTAATACACAGTTTGAAGTTCTCCCTGAATGATAGTGGTTGTAAGTTCATATTTCAAATAGTCTTGAGAATTTAAATTTTTTGCCAATTTCTTGTCAGATCCAATTAGGGAGTCATTTCTCTACTTTGTAACGGAGCTAAGGAAGAGCTTGTACTGGGAACAGAAGTGTCAGCTCAGCTGTTTTCTTACTACTCACATCAACTGGTCTTATTGCTATTCTCCGTCTGTAGCTCCTTTGTAGAACTCCCTTTTTTAATTATAAGCTTTTATTTGGAAGGATGTTAGACTTAAAAGTTTAAAAGGTAGCATAAAGAGTTTGTATATATCTGTCATCCGGTTTCACTTTCCCCTCACGTTAACATCTTTTTTTTTTTTTTTTTTTTTTTGGTGGAGGGGCGTTGTGGAGTCTCACTCTGTCGCCCAGGCTGTAGTGCAGTGGTACGATCTCAGCTCACTGCAACCTCCACCCCCCGGGTTCAAGCAATTCTGTCCCTGCCTCAGTCTCCCATGTAGCTGGGATTACAAGCGCCCACTACCACGCCTGGCTAATTTTTGTATTTTCTTTTAGTAGAGATGGGGTTTCACCATGTTGGCCAGGCTGGTCTTGAATTCCTGACCTCAGGTGATCTGCCCGCCTCCGCCTTCCAGAGTGCCAGGATTACAGGCATGAGCCATGAGCCACCGTGCCTGGCCAGCATCTTCTAACAGTGGTACCTTCATCAAAACTGACAAACCAACATCAATATATTGCTTTTCAAGTAAACGTCAAGTTTTCATTGCATTTCACTCGATTTTTCCATTTAAGCGTTATTTCCTCAGTCTCCTTGGGTCTGTCATAATTTCAGAGTCTTTCCTGGTTTTTCTGACTGACCTTAATAGTTTTAAGGAGTTCTGGTCAGGTAGTTTCTAAAATGTCCCTTAAGTAGGTTTGTCTAGTATACGTTCTCACAATTAGACTGAGGTGATAGGTTTTTGGAAAGAATATCACGGATGTGAAGTGCCCTCCTCCTCACGTTGTATCAGGAGGTACACGATGCCCACACACAGCATTACTAGGGATGTTAGCCCTTCTTATGTAGTAAAGGCAATGTTGGCTAGGTTTCTCCACTATAAAGGTACTAATTTTCTCCTAGGCACAGTGGCTCACGCCTGGAATCCCAGCACTTTGGGAGGCCAAAGCGGGCGGATCATGAATGCACGAGATCCAGACCATCCTGGCCAACACGGTGAAACCCCGTCTCTACTAAAAATACAAAAATTAGCTGGGTGTGGTGGTGCGTGCGTGTAGTGCCAGGTACTCGGGAGGCTGAGGCAGGAGAATTGCTTGAACCCTGGGGGCAGCGGTTACAGTGAGCCGAGATCACGCCATTGCACACCAGCCTGGGTTACTCTGTCTCAATAAATAAATAAATAAATAAATGTTTCTAATTTTCCCTTTCATACTCTATTTTTGGGAAGTGAGTCATTACATCTACCCTGCACTGGAAATGGAGGGATTAAGATGCGTCTCCTCAAAAAGGGGGTAGTAGTATCTACATATGTTATTAGAATTTCTCTGAAATTGAAGATTGGTCACTTTTTCTCCATTTATATTTATTTATTTTAAAAATCATTTATATCTATATGCACTCATTTATTTTATTCTTTGGGTTATAATGCAGGACTCTTCTTTAAGCCATTCATTTTGTGAGGGCTATTTTAATTAAGTATTAGTAATTATAATGCTAATGAAATACACTAAGAATAAGTAATAGTATAGTTGGTTGGTAGAAGACTTTGCCAGAACACCTCAATATTTGAGAGCGCAGTGCCACCGTATCATGCCTTCTGCATTGATGCAGCTAGATATGGGTGCTCACATGACTTAGCCTCTCCCTCTCCCTCTCTGCCTTTGCTTTTCTCTGCTATGGCAGGGTGGCTTCCTGAGGCCTCCAGCCAGTAGTTAGAGCTTAGTCATTGATCAGATATTAATTGCACACTTGCTATGAGCTTAGTCATTCAACAGATATTAATTGCACACTTGCTATGACCTAGACACTGGTTACGCAACAATGAACAAGGCAGTCCAGGCCTTTGCTGTCCTTGAACTTACATTCTAGTGTGGAATACAGCTATCACACAAGAAAACAAACGATCAATTGTCATTTCAGGCAAAATGTGCAATGAAAACATAAAAGAAGCAAAGGCTAATGGAAGAGTTACTAGTACTCATGAACCCAGATTGAAGAGAGAGGCCTTTTGCTCTTGATGTCTCCTCAAAAGGACTCTGTTGACCCTTCGTGGGACAGGTGTCCGTGCAAGAACCCATCTGTGTGTTCTTAGGAATGGTCAGAGTCCATGTCCGTGCTTCTGGCAGGTCAGGCATGACTGACAACCCCATTAGAAGAATCATGGGAAGAAGGCCTGGTCTACTTCTGCAAAGGACGGTGATGCAGGGTAGACAAAAGAGCGATAGTGGGCCCCATGGAAGGTGCCTGCTGGGAACCAGGAAGCTCAGCTGCCTCTCCCAGGGTTTCCAAGCAGCGAATCCTATGGTGCTCACCCCCAAGGACATTATTGAAATTCAGCCAAGTTGGCAACATCCCATGGGACTCAAGCCAGCTGCTCCTCAACCCACCTTGGCCAATTTCCTCAGCTAAGGATCCCATGCCAACCTCTAGAATTGGGATCTGCTTCCTTCTAGCCTGCCTGTCCTCCAATCACACCCCCAAGGAGGACACTGTGGGGAGGCTAAAATGTGAATACAGTCTTAGTAATTCATTCCAGAGAGACAGGAAGAATACGGGCTGGCTATCACTCCTGGTCTTGTGTGGGTTGTCTGCAGGGAAGTTGCATAAAGGCAGCAGTCATTGAGGACACTTAACGCTGTTTGCATCTTTCTTCATGTCCTGCTATCAAGGCAGCATCAGGAATTCTTTGCATGTAACATAATCCAGTTCAAATTGGTTTTTACCCCCATTTTATAGCGTAAAGGAACCCAACACATTGAACATGATGAACTTTAGAGAAAATACAGCTGAATCGTCTCATGGATTCATGACCTTCCCAGCCCTGAATATTGTGAAGAGTCTCCATTTTCCTATTGTCCTTTTGTCCCCTCCTTAGCCTCTACCTCCTTGGGCAGGGAAAAATAAGAAATGTTACAGAGGACAGAACAAGAAATGATAGGATATAACGCAAGGCCTGGGATTCATGCATTGGCCTAAGTGTCTACATTTTCCACATGAGAAGACTAAGTCATGAATGAGTTGGATCTCTTTTCTTCCCCTTTCCTGGATAATGATGTATTTTTTGTCTGGGAAGAAATTTTTCTTTTCTTTTTTGGCTGAGACTACTAAAAACCAAAAGGCAACAGGAATCTGTGTGACAGGAGCCAAAGAGTTATGAGTGCCAGGACCCCAGAATGCACTGTGGCAAACTTTTGTGGCTGAAAGAGATGTCTTGGTATAAAGGGCACCATTTTAATTTAATTTTTATGTAATGGCAGTACCTGATAATTGTCAGGAATTGAAAAGGAAAAGGAAGAGTGAAGGAAACTTCAGCAGCTCATGGGGAAGCTGAGGTACAATCCACGGGGAGTCAACAAACATTGGCCAAGTCTCCTTTTGCCTGCAAAGTTGGATAGAACACAGCTCTTGCATTCAAGGATCCAACAATCTGGGATGTTGGACAGTGTCACTTCAGCTAATGCTGAGCCTTCCTCAGAGAGAGCATCATGTGGGAATGGAGTATGTCTATTCCACAGACTTGATTCATATCACAAGCACTGAGCACAGATCTGCTGCAGGCTCCATGGTGGACACCTACATTAAATTCTCCAGAGAAACAGAACCAATAGGAAATAGAATGTGTATCTATCTAAAGATACTAATTATGAGAATTGACTCATGGATTATGGAGGCAGAGAAGGCCCACTATCTGCTGTCTGCAAGCTGGATTCCCAAGAAAGCCAGTGATATATTTCAGTCTGAGTCTGAAGGCCTGAGAACCAAGGAAGCTGATGGTTAAGTCCCTGTATTCATCCATCTTCATACTTCTATGAAGAAATACCTGAGACTGGGTAATTCATAAAGAAAAAGAAGTTTAATGGACTGACAGTTGCACCGAGCTGGGGAGGCCTCACAATCATGGCAGAAGGCAAAGGAGGAGCAAAGACATGTCTTACATTGGCAGCAGGCCAGAGGGCATGTGTAGGGGAACTGCTCTTTATGAAATCATCAGATTTTGTGAGACTTATTCACAATCACAAGAACAGCACAGGAAAAACCCACCCCGATGATTAAATTACCTCCCACCAGGACCCTCCCACAACACCTGGAGATTATGGGAGCTACAATTCAAGATGAGATTTGGGTGGGGACACAACCAAACCATATCGGTCCCAGTCTGAAAGGAGGAGAAGACTGATGTCCCAGCTCAAATAGTGAGCCAAAAAAAAAAGGGCAACTTTCTCCTTCCTCAGCTTTTTGTCCTATTCAGGGCCTCAATGGATTGGACGATGGCTTCCTGTACTGGGAAGAGCCATTTGCTTTGTTGAGTCCACTAATTCAGATGCTAATCTCATCTGCAAACACCCTCACAGACACACCTAGAAATAATTGCTTCACCAAATATCGGGGCACACCATGATCCAGTCAAGTTGATACATAAAATTACCTACCACAATGCCTTTACAGCTTTTGTTTCATTGATCCTATGCAGCAGGTATTATTATTTTCTTTTAAGAGTTTGGAAAATAGAGGTTCAAATATAGTAGGTAGTTTGGAGTGACAGAAAAGGCAATGGTAAAATTTGAACCTAAGTCTTACCAGATCAGTGCCTTGCCCTTGCCCAATAGCACTCTTGATCTGTGCCTTGTACTTTTGTGTCTGTGTGTGTGTGTGTGTGTGTGTGTGGCAGAGTTTCACTCTGTTGCCCAGGCTGGGGTGCAGTGGTGCAATCTTGGCTCATCACAACCTCCGCCTCCCATCTGCCCAGTACTTTAAACCCAACCTAAAGTGCCTGTGTTTCAGAATAGTCCCCTTTTCCGGTCTCTCCTTGAAGTCTAGCCAGGAGGACCTGCCCTTGTCCTAATCTCTGGGCTGTGTTGTCTGTACCTTCCCTATCCTTGCCCCTCAGGTTGTGTGACTATCTGCAGTCCCTTATTTAAAATCTTGTTTCTTACTCCTCCTTCCCCCATACAGGTTCTGTTTTCATCCAGCCTTCTTCATTGGTAAGGTGACTCTTTCATGAAGTCTAAACCAGATGTCTTTTATAACTGAATGAACACATGCGATATACCTTTATCTCCATCATTGCATCAGTCCTGATATTGACCACAACTTTGCAAAGTAGTTGTGGTTATGCTCCTTCGACAGATGAGGGGCTGTCTCTGTGATATTAGGCAACTAGGTGTGAGTTACATAACAACTAAATGCAGATCAGAGCTGGAGCTGGGTCTGGCTTGTAGGTTTGTCTGCTCCTCCTTTTCTCTCATGTGTCGTAATCCCAAAGATGACAAGGAAAAGGACTTGTGAAAATATTGCCCTTCTCTTTGAAAATCCAAACAAGGAGATAACAGCGGGAGCTTAAACTCCTTCAAGAAAAAATGACAAGCTGTTTGTCCCTTAGACAAAGAAAAGGGGAATATGTTTCTCCATTCCAAAACCCACATTAGTAGAGCTTTTATAATTGATTTACCATAGACAGACAGAATGTGAGGATTATTGAGAATGTCATCATCATTATTTCCATTCTTGAACCAAAGGGCAGCTACTGAATACTAACTACGTGCCAGGCACTGTGGCACTCCAAAAGAATAACAAGTCAAGTTCCCTGCCAGCCTGGAAATTCACATCCCAGTGCTGCCAGGTGCAGGCATGTAAATAAATAATTACAAGAAGCATACAAAGATTTCTCTAATAGAGCTAACTGCAAGAGCCTGTAGAGCACTGGAGAAGGACCTAGCAACTGCCTAGGGTGTTATATTAGGAATACTTACAATGTGAATCAGAAAACCCAATTTGCAGTGGCTTAAAATAAAGTAGGGGGTTTGTCTTACCTAAGGACTCCAGAGTAGGCAAACACAGACATTGGCTCATAGGAGAGCAATGTGTTGACCTGTCATGGTCACAGGATGGCTGTCATGGTTCTAGTCATCACATCTGTTTACGATAGAAAGGTGAGTGAAGTGAGAAGAGGACACTAGCCATATGTGAACGTTTTTATTAGGAAATCAGTGCTTCCCTATGTAACTTTTTAGGCGTTCCTAGGTCACGTGGCCACCCTTGACTGCAAGGTAGTCTGGGAAATCAGAGACTTGGATCATGATTGGCTTAAATCTTGGGTCATGATCCATTCACAGGGGCGGGGGACATTGCACCTACAAACAAAATTAGTGTTCTGTTAGGAAGAATGGGGTGGAGGGGGAGACACGCAAGGAGGCAACCTTCTACCGTGAGTGTTCAGGGAAAGCTTTGCAGAAGATGTGCATTTGAGCTCAGCCATGAAGGATGAGCTGGCATTGGTATGAAAAGAAGGGGCCGGGCGCGGTGGCTCAAGCCTGTAATCCCAGCACTTTGGGAGGCCAAGACGGGCGGATCACGAGGTTAGGAGATCGAGACCATCCTGGCTAACACGGTGAAACCCCGTCTCTACTAAAAAATACAAAAAACTAGCTGGGCGAGGTGGCGGGCGCCTGTAGTCCCGGCTACTCGGGAGGCTGAGGCAGGAGAATGGCGTGAACCCGGGAGGCAGAGCTTGCAGTGAGCCGAGATCGCGCCACTGCACTCCAGCCTGGGCGACAGAGCGAGACTCCGTCTCAAAAAAAAAAAAAAAGAAGGTAGGAGGCCAGGTGAAGTGGCTCACGCCTGTAATCCCAGTACTTTGGGAAGCAAAGGTGGGCGGATCACCTGAGGTCAGGAGTTTGAGACCAGACTGGCCAACACGGCAAAACCTCGTCTCTACTAAAAATACAAAAATTAGCCAGGTGTGGTGGTGCATGCCTGTAGCCCCAGTTACTCGGGAGGCTGAGGCGGGAGAATTGCTTAAACCTGAGAGGTGGAGGTTGCAGTGAGCTGAGATCGCATCATTGCACTCCAGCCTGGGCAACAAGAGCGAGACTCTGTCTCAGAAAGAAGAAAAGAAAAGAAGGTAGGGCATTGTAGAGAGAAAGTAAGGCCATTCTAGCAAGGGGGAGAGCATATGGAAAGACCCAGCATCATGAGAAACACGTTTAAGAAATACCAGGAATGCTTTTAGCCTAGATATAGTGCTGGAATCATAAGTGGAAGGCAGTTTGCATCAGGCTTACCTGTCAGACTAGGTGTTATTCTGTGGATCGTAGAAGGTCGATAGGAGTGTTGAGATGGAGACCCATTTTCCAGTGCCTCTTATCCCAGTAACTTGGAAGAGATAAGATCTATGTTTTTATTCACCTGGGCATTTGCACACAGGCTCTGATTTCTTCGCTCTTTTGCGCCATTAATGACTTTTAGGAACCCTCTGGGGTCTGAGTGCATCAGAAGTGTTGGCTGAACTCTTTCCGTAGCCTTGTCCTTGTACTGAGGTCTTGTTTCTGCCTTTGAACTGCTTTTTCCTGTGCCTTTGATGGGTGATAGAGTTTTTCATGTCTCCTTTAATCACATTGACTTCTGCTGCCTTCCCAGATGATGTTTAAGTTTCCTGGACAGTAATCAATTTCTGTCAATTTTCTCTGGCTCAGTAGAGGCTGACTCCAAGTCTGCACATATACTCCGCCTTTATAGGCATTTCAGATCCAATCAGATCACACCCATGGGGCCCCTGATGCTTGGCAGCTCCCGTAGTCCACCTGGCATGCAACCTCCATGCTCCGCTCTCTCTACTTCCTGCCAGACTGGAGGCTCCACCTGTGTATCTGGGAAATCCTGAATCACCCTGCAGCCTTAGTATCCCGGGGTGGGTATTAGAAGGGGAAAGTAGGTTTCATTTCTGATCCTGTCATCTTTTGTCAGTCTCGTGTTCATTTCTGTAAACAGAGTTATTTAATGTGATGACAGATATGGGGGAAATAAGGGACACAGATTTCTAATTTTTCTATCTGCTTGGGTTCCAATCCTGACTCTCCTACTTTCTAGCTAGGTAACTTCAGGCAACGTGCTAAACTTTTCTCACCTGACAGGTAACATAGTGAGAGCTTCACTTGTCTCATGGAGTTGTGTAAAGAGTAAACGAGCTATTAGAAGTAAAGTTTTCAGAGCAGTGCCTGGCGTACAGTAAGTGTTGGATATATGTTAGCTGCTAATCATTATTATTATTACTACAGTGATAATATGCCTCAGAAAGTGGAACAAGGTATCGTAGATTTTTATCACAATCCTTGTAGATCCACATGCACTTATCAGCTCCTCAGAAAAATCTATTTTGGGTGCATTCTCCAGTGTCACTGTGTCCCAGATGTGAAAGCCTGTCAATAAATGTCTACACCACCAGCTTTTGCTGCCCCCAAGCCAGCAGTGATGGCTGATTCTTTCCCTCAGGGGACCAGGACAAGACATTTCTTAGTAGTCACCAGCTTGCTGCCCCCAAGCCAGCAATAATGGGTGATTCTTTCCCTCAAGGGACCAGGACATGACATTTCTTAGTAGTCAAACAAGCAGTGATAAAAAAATATATATATATATATATCAGCAACACAGATCCTAAGTCAGATTTCCAGAGTGAGAAATGTGGTTTAGTGGACAGAGCAGTGGCCCGGTAGACAGAAGCTGGACTCTACCTCTACCTCTGCTGTGTGACTCTGGGTAAGTCACTTTCCCACGCTGGGCCTTGGTTTCTTTCCACTTAATGTGACCCTACCCAGGAAGAATCACCAACTGCCTCTTTAAATGCACATTATCATACTTGCAGTTTAAAAATGGACAGTTTTATGATACCTTCCTCTCTAAGTTGTAAGTTTCAGAAAGAGAGTTAGGGTCTCTTTTGTGTGTATCTCTGCATTCACAGCCCCTAGATCAGTGTCTGGCACAAAATCAGTGCTCATCTTACTCTCTGTTGAATAAATACATGAGATATAAAAGAAAGAAAATCATTTCTGAGTGTGGTGATTGATACTGAGTGTCAACGTGATGGGATTGAAGGATACAGAGTATTGATCCCAGGTGTGTCTATGAGGGTGTTGCCAAAAGAGATTAACATTTGAGTCACTGGGCTGGGGAAGGCAGACCTACCCTTAATCTGGTGGGCACCATCTAATCAACTGCCAGCAAATATAAAGCAGGCAGACAAACGTGAAAAGGAGAGACTGGCCTAGCCTCCCAGCCTAGATCTTTCTCCCGTGCTGGGTGCTTCCTGCCCTCAAACATCGGACTCCAAGTTCTTCAGTTCTGGGACTTGGACTGACTCTCCTTGCTCCTCAGCTTACAGACAGCCTATCGTGGGACCTTGTGATCGTGTAAGTTAAGACTTAATAAACTCCTTTATATATCTATCCTATTAGTTCTGTCCCTCTAGAGAACCCTGACTAATATCCTGAGCAAGACAGATCTGATTTTGTATTAAGCTTGAGCACGTACGCACTTAGTGACCCTAGGCTAGTCTGAGGTTCAGACTCATCTTCTGTAAAAATGGAGATAATAATAGAAACCACCGTACCAGGTCGTTTTGATTGAGTGTGATCTCATGATCACATTCATAAATTTTGAAGAGGAGTGGGAGATAGTCCATTACGTCTAATAAGCTATTCAACCCCCACAGGAGAAAGTAAGGGCAATAGGGGGCTATTCAGGGAAAGGTGAGAGCTATTTTGTTTCCTGTCTAATCCCATGATCATATTCAATGTAGAGAAGTAAATAATAGGTATTGTATATTTAATATTCATATATATGTATATGGATATACACATACATTAAAAACCCTGGCCTGGCCAGATGCAGTGGCTCAAAGTGCTGTAATCCCAGCAGTTTGGGAGGCTGAGGCAGGAAGATCACTTTGGTTTAGGAGATTGAGACCAGCCTGGGCAACAGAGTGAGACCTCATCTCTACAAAAAATAAACAAAACTAGCTGGGCATGGTGGTGTGTGCCTGTAGTCCCAGCCACTCAGGAGCCTGAAGAGGAAGGATCACTTGAGTCTGGGAGACTGAGGCTGCCGTGAGCCCAGATTGCACCACTGTACTCCAGCCTGGGTGACAGAGGAAGACCCTGTCTCCAAAACAACAAACAAACAAAAAACACCAGCCTAATGTCTAGCATATAATGGGTATTAGATACATGATAAGTATTTAGGTTGGTGCAAAAGTAATTGCAGTTTTTGCTATTTTCATGGCAAAAACCACAAGTACTTTTTGCACCGAACTAAATATTATTTATTTAGATCCTAGCACAAGGTAATGGAATATTCTAGATCCTGATGATTAAAAACTCAGGAGCAAAATGTAAATCTGAATATACCTTAATAGACTTTTGAATGGGCTTGCCGGTCAGAGGGAGCTGGATTGCAAAGAACTCTTCAGAACCCCCTTTGCTTGCCCATGACCAGTCCCCAATCTTCCTTCTTATATAACACCAGCACTTGCCTGAAGTAAATACACAAACCCAGATCTAGTTTGTGAATACACAGACTAGACAGTTGCAGAGCAGGATGAGGCTTGATGAGCTAACAGATGGCTTGGGGTGTGTTGTGGGGCACCAGGAGACCTGGGTCCTAGTTCCAGCCCTGACTTGGCACAGACTCACCATGTGATGTGGAGCGGACTCATTTCTCTGTAAATTTCACTCTCCTCGTCTGTAAAATGCTCAGCCCTTTAGGACTAGATATGATAGTAGGTAAGAGCCTCAGGTTTAGGCTTTAGAGCTGGCTTCCAGTCTCAGCTCTGCAACTTACCAGCTGTGAGATACAGGCAAGTCACATACCATCTCCATAGAGTGGACAGTGGGATTCAAATGGGCTTGTTTGGAGGATTTAATGAGACCATGTCTCTTAAGTACCTGGCAGATTTGTGCACAATACATCAAGCTTTGTTTGTTTGTGGGCCCATAGGCCAGCCCTTCTTTTCACTTAGTTTAAGTTTCTGCCTGTTGAGGAAGCTTACATTTCCTCAGTCAGATCCACATCCATCACCTTTCCTGCTGGCTCAGCACTTGGCAAGCACCAGAATCATTCTCAGAGAAGACACGATCCCCACTGGGTATGAGTGACACCAGCCCACATGCAATTATTTTAATGCATGGCCCAGGATCTTCTTATGCCCAGATCGAATGTGTTCTCAGGGGAGAGTCTTCCCTCTCCTACCCTTCAAAAGGCACAAGAAGAAAACCACATATTGCACACTCATCCGTCCCTGAAATGTAAACCTCATCAAATAGTTTCATCCCTGCCAGCCCTCTGTACCCTCCTGAATGCTGAGTGCTTGCTTCCTGACTGATGCTGGCAGCAAGGAGAAAGGAGGGCAGAACTCCTCCTTCCCTGCCGCATCTTTGAGAGGGAAGGAAACCCACACTTATGGAGCCACTCTGACATGCAAGCACAGAGCTAGGCATTTATTTAACCCTCTTACCTACTTTGTCAGCTTGCTGATCCCCTCCTTGCACTTGAGGAAATAGGTTCCAAGAAGAGAAACCAGTTGTTCAAAGACACACACAGCTAAGTAAAGAGCATAGCTGGGATCCAGACCTCAGCTGGTCTGAGTTCCATAGTTCGAACTCTGGCTACTGTATCATTCACTGTTAGTTATGGGAGGTCGTGGGGATGTGGTTTGGACCAAATAGGTTTCCCATCCTTCATTATGCCATGAGAGAGAAAATTGGTCTTCTAGAGCAGTATTTATCCAGCCAGCTTCAATGGGTATTGCTAATGCATATTCCCAAAACAGGGCAGAGGGAGCTGGGTCTTCCAGTCCTCCCTTCGGATGGCAGGCTCTGGACCCTGCTGCAGACTCTCATAGATAGAACCCAACCAAAGGAGGGAAGCAGGAAGTGACTGAGCTGTGGACACTCAGTTCCTTCCTTCAGTGTCTTAGTCCAGTCTGGCTGCTTGATGTTTATTTCTCAGTTCTGGAGGCTGGGAAGTCCAAGGTTAGGACGCTAGCAGATTCGGTGTACGGTGAGAGCATGCTTTCCGGTTCATAGTTGGCACCTTTCCCATCTGTCTTCACATGGTGGAAGCAAGCAAGGGAGCATTTTGCAGTCTCTTTTCTAAGGGCACTAATTCACTTATGAGGGTTCTTCCCTCGTGACCTAATGACTTCTCAAAGATCCCACCTCCTAATGTCATCACCTTGGCAATTAGACTTTCAGCATGTGAATTTTGTGGGGGAGTGGAAGACAGTCCCTTACATTTGATATACTGTTCAACTCCCGCAGGAGGAGAGAGTAAGGGCAGTAGGGGGCCATTGAGGGAAAGGCTATTTTGTTTCCTCTATAATCAGACAAAGCATGAAACAGAACGTTTTAAAAGCTTCACTTCTGTCCTCCACAGTGTAGAGGAAAGAATGTGAGCTTGGAAATCAGACATGCTTACATTTGAAGCCTAGCTCCCATGTTTACCAGCCAGGTGGCCATAGGCAAGTTACTTCTTGACTGTTTCTTCCTCTTTATGATTGCATGCCTTGCTAGGGTCATTGTGAGGACTAAAAGAAGCCAGTGAATGTAAAACTGCTGGTGAAGTGTTCAACCCATGGGTGAGCCCCTCAGGAGAAGCTCCCAGCCAAGGGCATGAAAAGTGGCCACTCAGTACAGGCTTCCCTTTCCCGTGACAGGTGTCCCATGGAGGGTTCTCTGGAGACTGTCTCAGGTATTCACGCCATTGCACTGCGCTCAGCCTTGCCTTGGTATCTGCCAAGGAGCATTGAGAATATGATCGTATGTGACCAGGGCCACCTCACAGTGCAGCCCCCTTGGGGTCTTTCCCTGGCTTAGCTGTTTTTGATGGTGTGCGATTTCCCTCATCTGGACTCGACCTGTCCCCTTGGATGTTCTGCCTCCACCCATCATTCAGGGTTCAGCTCGTGTGGCTCAGCTGTGAGAGACCATCTCATTGGCATAGTCATCAGTCTCCTCGGTCCCTGTGTGCTGATCTCAGACACAGTGCAAGCCCAGTGAGTAGTTAAGCAGGTGGACTCTGGAATCAGGCTACAGAGGTTCCAAGCCTACTTTTCTGTGACCACAGGCAAATTACAGAGTCTTTCTGCCTCTACTTCCCCATCCGTAAAATGAAGTTAATAATCGTGCTGCCCGGAGGCCTGTTATAAGTATTCAATAAACTAATACAAATTATGTCTTACTAATCATGGTTATTCTATAGTAATAATGAATCATTTTTAATACTAATAATGAATGCCACCAGATATTAATAATAAATTAAGGTGCTTTCTTAGAACAAATTTTAGTACTATTTAAATGTTCTAGGCCAGGCATAGTGGCTCACACCTTTAATCCCAGAACTTTGGGAGGCCAAGGTGGGAGGATCACTTGAGCCCAGGGGTTTGAGACCAGCCTGGGCAACATGGCCCACTCATGCCCCCTCTGGGCGGCACCTACAGGCAGCAGGTGGCCAAGCAGAAACAGGGTTTGCAGAGTCGCATCCTAAGCATCACATCTTAGGGCTGAGAGATGACAGTGTAATAACTGGCACAGATTATTTCCATTTCACGGATGAGGAAACTGAGGCACAGAGATTCAGTCACTTGTACGAGATTAAAGGACTACCTAGAGCAGAGTCAGGGTTTGATCCCAGGCGACCTGGCCTCAGAGCCCTTACCCTTAACCACTCTGCCAAACTGTTGAATGAGTGAACGAGCAGACCCTCAAATAATGCTTAGCCTAGTGCTGAGCTGTGGCTTCCTACAGGTATGAGGGCCCCCCCACCCATGCCGCACATGACCACCTCCTTATCTCCCTGCCAGGTCATTCACTGGAACTCCCCCAAGAAGCTCCGGGTGAAGAACAAGCACGTGGAGTTTTTTCGTAACCTCTACCTGACTTTCCTGGAGTATGACGGCAATCTTCTGAGGCGGGAACTGTTTGGCTGCCCCAGTGAGGCTGATGTCAACAGTGAAAACGTAAGTGGCTCATAAGGCTCGACAGGGAAGGGGCGGCTTCTCTGCTCATCCATCATCAAGGACCTCCCCCATGCCAGGCTCTACGTCAGGCTCACGGCAGGACCTAGATGAACACAATGCCATCGGTGCCCAGGGTCCACCGTCTAGTGGGGGAGACAGGTACATCAGCGGGTCCCTCGCATGCTGGTCACTGTGGATGCAGACAGAGTATATTTGATCCAGACGGGGTGAAGTCAGAAGTGAGTTTCCAAGCAGAAGAAAAACATTAAGCAAAACCACCATTGAAAGGAAAGATCAAGTGTCTCTCATAGCCAGGAAATGCCAGCGTTTTTGCGGACATGATATCCGCATGGGAGACCCAGGATTCAGTGGAGTCAGTGCATGGGGAAACACAAAAAGAGCTTTTCACAAGTAACTGGCTCTTTCAGGGGTCAGCATGAGTGAAGACAGTGTTAGGCAGGTACTCAGTCACCGCCATGGCTATAGTCTACTATAGCTATTCCCGTTTCTCTGTTACTTCACCACTTACAATTTGTTCATGTTGTATCTCATTTGATGTTCATAGAAACCCACTTTTTTAATTTTTTTTTTTGTTTTTTTTTTAAACAGAGTTTCACTCTGTCATCCAGGCTGAAGTGCAGTGGCGTGATCTCGACTCACTGCAACCTCTGCCTCCCAGTTTCAAGCGATTCTCCTACCTCAGCCTCCCAAGTAGTTGGGATTACAGGCATGCACCACCACACCCGGCTAATTTTTTATATTTTTTAGCAGAGACAGGGTGTCACCATGTTAGCCAGGATGGTCTCGATCTCCTGACCTCGTGATCCGCCTGCCTCGGCCTCTCAATGTGCTGGAATTAAAGGTGTGAACCACCGCGCCCGGCCAAACCCACTTTTTAGAGTTGAGTAAATTGAGGCGCAGAGAGATTAGGCAGGTTGCCCATGGTCCCACAGGAAACAAGGAGCAATGTTGAGACTTTTTGTGAGTTCTTAGGATATAGAGAAGAGACACTTTAACAGAAAAAGCAGGGCATGGGGAGTCAGGCTGACCTGACTCTAATTCCTTCCGGTTACTACCTGTGTGATCTCAAATAAGTGACTCAACCTCTGTGCTTCGTTTTCTTCAGCTGTCAAATGGGGAATAAAAACTTTTCTGGGGCCAGGCGCAGTGGCTCATGCCTGTAATCTCAGCACTTTGGGAGGGCAAGGCGGGCGGATCACCTGTGGTCAGGAGTTCGAGACCAGCCTGGCTAACATGGTGAAACCCCGTCTCTACTGAAAATACAAAAATTAGCCAGGCATGGTGGCAGGCATCTATAATCCCAGTTACTCGGGAGGCTGAGGCAAGAGAATTGCTTAAACCCGGGAGGTGGAGGTTGAGGTGAGCCGAGATGATGCCACTTCACTCCAGCCTGGGTGACAGAGTGAGACTCTGTCTCAAAAACAACATACATACATACATAAATCAATCAATAAGTAAATCTTACGTGGGATGTTTTGAGAGCAGCTGAGAAGATGCATGCAAAGCACCTAGCTCAGTGTTGGCCCTGTGTTAGATGCTTAGTAAATATTTGCACTCTGCTCTTCCCTTGACCCTTAGTATTAGACACAGAAGAATCTGGTTCATTCATTTAGGCAGCAAACGTTTACTGAGGACCTTGTACTTATTCTGTGCACTGAGTAGTCATAGGTGAAAAAGGACTTTGGTTCCTGTTCTCATGATATTTGTATTCTGGTGGAGGAGACACAGTTAATAACTAAAGTCTCAGAAAACAGTGATCAGCCAGTGGCAACCGCTACATAGCAATGTATTAGTGAGCAGCTGAGCAGCTCCACTGGTTTGAGGATTTCTATGAGGAGGTGACGTTGAGTCTAAAACCTAAATGACATGAACGAGCCTCCCATAGAAGAGCAAGGGGAGCACATTCCAGGTAGAGGAAGTAGCTGGTGCAAAGGCCCTGAGGCAGGACAGCTCTGGGGTATGGAACAGAAGGATGGCCAGTGTGCCCAGGAGCTGGTGGGGAGGGAAGGCTCAGGTAGGCAGGAGCCAGATTGGTATGAGGTTGTATGTTGGGTTTAAGAGTCGGAATTTTGATTTGTTGTTGTTGTTGTTGTTGCTGTTTTTATAGTTATTTTGGATGTAGTGAGAATTCTTTTAGGCTCCCAGTGGCAGGGAAGGGCACCTATGGAAGGACCAGAGGCCTGTGCTGGCCTGGTCTTTTATCAGGATGACGCTGGTCACAGTGCACCCCTACTCTCTGTGATCGGGTCCCCAAGTCACAGTGGATTGCCACTGGCCCTGGCCCTTCTCCCCATCACCCTAGAGGCCTTCTCAGCATCTGCCCTCCTTCACATCTGGTGATAAAAGAAAAAAAACCATCAGGCACTCCAACTCTCTCAGATTCTGGGAAGCACTTAGAGGCTCAACAAACACTGTTCTTTCGGTTTTTCCTTCCGTTCTCTTTGCTCACATCCGTATTTGTCATCATCAAGATTCGAGGGTCCATTCGGCACATTTTTCCAAACGTTAAATGGAAACTGTTCTCGTGCCTCGTTTATTTCCCCCCTCCATGGACAAGGCTCCCATAAAAAGCCTTGCAGGATGAAGCCGTCAGTTAATCATCTGTATCGGTGCGTTCCCGTGCCCTGCTGCTGCTCAGTGTCATAAGAAATGAGACTCGTTTTATAAGTGACTCACCAGCTTTTCCTACCATCTCCTTCCCCTGGGGGGATCGTCGATCGTCGAGGTGAAGAAGTCGTCGGTGGTCTTTCTCGGAGTCTGTGACCATATTTATTTGCTTATTTGCTCAGGAACAATGCGTGAATGCTGGCCATCTGCCAGGTGCCATGTAGAGCACGGGGGTTGAACTTAGAGACTGAGCCCCCCACTGTATGTAAGTGGCCTGCCGCTTAACAACTCTTAGAGATGCCAAGAGGAAGGTCTGCCCAGGAGGCCCAAGAATGAGAGAGCAGCTTGCTCTAAGCAGTCACTATGGGCCACACCCACCTCCTTTCTGTGCCTCCATTCTGGGCTCACAATAGGGCCTTGGTGCTTGCTGTTCTCACTGGCAGGAATACCTGTCCCTCTGTGTTTAAATATCTCAGCTGTGACATCACAGAAACTTTCCAATCCCCTACCCCCACCTGCACACAAAGTAACCTATTAAGTCACTGTCTATGGCATGCCGTGTTTCTTTTTGATTTTTTTTTTTTTTCTTTTTGTGAGACAGAGTCTTGCTCTGTTGCCAGGCTGGAGTGCAGTGGCACAATCTCAGCTCACTGCAACCTCCACCTCTCGGGTTCAAGCAATTCTCCTGCAACAGCCTCCCAAGTAGCTGGGACTACAGGCACACGCCACCACGCCCAGCTAATTTTTGTATTTTTAGTAGAGACAGGGTTTCACCATGTTGGCCAGGATGGTCTCGATCTCTGGACTTTGTGATCCACCTGCCTCGGCCTCCCAAAATGTTGGGATTACAGGCATGAGCCACTGCACCTGACTTTTTTTTTTTTTCTTTTACAGAATCTCCCACTGTCGTCTGGGCTGGAGTGCAGTGCCACTATCTCGGCTCACTGCAACCTCTGCCTCCCAAATTTAAGTGATTCTCCTTGCCTTAGCCTCCCAGGTAGCTGGGATTAGAGGTGCCTGCCACCATGTCCAGTTAACTTTTTTTGTATTTTTGGTAGAGACGGGGTTTCACTGTGTTGGCCAGGCTGGTCTCAAACTCCTGACCTCAGGTGATCCACCCACCTCAGCCTCCCAAAGTGCCGGGATTACAGGCATGAGGCACTGTGCCCAGCCCCTGTTTTCTTTTTGTCAGAGCATCTACTCCTGTTTACAATTACCCGATTCATATGTTTGTTTCCTAGGTTTTTTCATAAATGTAATACCAAAACATAAGACTCTTAAAGACTTTGTGCTATTCACCTCTGAGGTTCTCCGCCCTAGCACAGGATAGAATCAAGCACATAATAAGCACTTAATAAATCTTTATTGGATGAATGTACTAAGCAAATTTAAGAAGGAAGAATGAAGTACCACCAAGTAAAGGGAAGAGCAGAAGAAAAAGTGAACTGTTGAAAGAGAACATGCTGGAAGTTTGTGTACCAGAGCACAGGCATGCTGGGGGCATGGCTAGGAACGAAACTGACCAGGAGGCACCCTGGCTGTGCTTAGAAGCTTGGAGTTTCTCCTCATGGCAGTGAGGAGCCCCCAAAGGGTTTTAGTGATGGGCAGATTTATATTAGAGAAAAATCACTCAAGGTAGAGGATGAAATGAAAAAAACAAAACTGGAGGGACCACTTAAAGGACATGCCCCATCCCAGGCAAAAACATGTTGGGCGCGTCTCTGATCTAGGACAGTAGAAGTGGGAATGGAGAGAGCAGATGGATTGTTTCATGGGTGCTAAGAACATAGGAGCAGGTGCAGCTAGCACTCATAAATCAAGACAAGCAGGTTCCTGTGCCCTGCTCCAGCCCCATTCCTCTGCTGGCAGGGGCTGGAGCTGGAGTTGGGGCAAAGAGAGAGTCTGTAAATATTGCACTCCTGAACCACAGCTCTGTAGGGAGTTTACCACCTGGTCCTCCGCAGCATGTCAAGTGTTATCTGCAAACACAACCGGAGGAAAAGGGTACGATCTTGGATCCAGCCCAAAGCCGATGCTCCCAGCTCTGTAGCAGGAGGTCATTAGAACTGTGATAAGTGCACAGATGGTGGTGAGTCTGAAAGAAACCAAGTCAGGAACCTCTTCTTTGGACTTGAGATCCTAGATGGGAGCAGGCTCTGATGGCAGTATCTAAGTGACTTTAAACTCGTTTCATCCACTGGATTAGTCCATTTTCATGCTGCTGATAAAGACATACCTGAGACTGGGTCATTTATAAAGGAAAGAAGTTTAATTGGCTCACAGTTCCACACAGCTGGGGAGGCCTCACAATCATGGCGGAAGAGCAAGGGGCGTCTTACATGGTGGCAGGCAAGAGAGAGGACGAGAACCAAGTGGGAGGGGTTTCCCCTTATAAAACCATCAGATCTTATGAGACATATACACTACCATGATAACAGTATGAGGGGAGCCTGCCCCCATGATTCAGTTAACTCCCACTGAGTCCCTCCCACAACATGTAGGAATTATGGGAGCTACAATTCAAGATGAGATTTGGGTGGGGACACAGCCAAACCATATCATCTACCCAGTTGATAATTCACTTAGTTGCCAGACACAGGGCTAGTGTTCCAGCAGGCAGTATTACAGATTGAAGCTCGGCTCTTGCAGTGCCTGTTGAGAGAGGGATACAGACAAGCAGAGGATTATTAAGTAGTGCGATTAGCGCCAGAATAGTGGTAGTGCTTTGAGAGCACACGAGAAGGGCATTTTACACAACTAGGGAGAGAAGGTGCATCAAGGAAGACTTCCTGGAGGAGGTGAGATTTAAAGGATGAATAAGTAGAAGTGAAGGAGTCTGAAGGGTAAACTTGGTGAGTGGGAGGGAGCAGCATGAGCACTGGAGACCAGGAGCGAACACAAGCGTGATCACTCCAGGACCTGTTGGGAGCTCAGATTCAAATGAAGGCAGTGTGAGAACTATAAAAATGGTTGCACCTGGGGCACAGTGGCTCACTCCGGTAATCCCAACACTTCGGGAGGCCGAAAGCACTTCGAGCCCAAAGCAAGTGATTTTCAGTGGCTTATAGCCTAGTGTGAGATGTGGACATTAACTACAGAGTCATGCAAATGCACTTCAGTGTAAAATGACAACCATGTGTTAGGAAGGGAAACACACGGTGCTTGTGGAGATATAAAGTAGGAGGAACCTGCCGGGCATGATGGCTCACGCCTGTAATCCCAGCACTTTGGGAGGTTGAGGCGGGCAGATTACCTGAGGTCAGGAGTTTGAGACCAGCCTGGCCAACATGGTGAAACCCCGTCTCTACTAAAAATACAAAAACTAACTGGGCATGGTGGTGCACGCCTGTAGTCCCAGCTACCCGGGAGGCTGAGACAGGAGAATCACTTGAATCAGGGAGGTGGAGGTTGCAGTGAGCTGAAATCATGCCATTGTACTCCAGCCTGGGCAATAAGAGCAAGATTCCATCCTAAAAAAAAAAAGAAGAAGAAGAAGAAAAGAAAGAAAGAAAGAAATGGCTGCACAAGTGAATTTTTGCATTATTTTAATTTTTTCACTGGGAAATTGATAATGACAATGAGGGTGTGAGCTCTCTGGTAATCTGAATCGCTCATTTAATAGACACATGACTTCAGAGAAGTCATCTAAATGCTCTAAGCCTTGGGTTTACCATTTGAGAAATGGGTCCATGGCGCCATTGCCATGGGGTTTTATGGACAATTTATGGCCAAAAAAGAAGGACTTGGCACCAGGAACACAGTGTGCCGTGGGATGAGTTTCTTCACAGACCCCAGTGTCTGGCCCATGTGATCATAATCCACTGTTCCACAAATAGGCTTTGGGTTTTATTAGCAACTCGGATAAAAAGATCTAGCAGAGAAGGGCACCCGTAGAGTCTCTGAGAAATCTGTGTGTGAAGAATGTGAGGGGGTTTCACATTTGCTGTAGGTCAGACAATCCCGCGTATCCCCATCAATTCAGAAATTCAGGGTAGGAAGAAGAGGCCATTTGGTTTGCCTTGCTGCCAAAATAAAAATAAAAATAAATCCATCTAGTCAGAGATGCAATTCTTCATCAAGGAGCTAAGCTGTGAGAGGCAGAGCCCCATTTCAGAGCCTCTGGTTGGGCTACTTGCTCTAGGACAAGACAGTTTGATTTGCAAGAGAACAGGCTCCCCCAGTGCTATGGAATGACAGCAGCTGATTGGCTACAGGCACTTGTCTCCCATAGTTTGGGCATCTCTCCCTGGAACTCGTAAATTCTATATGTAATGCGGTAAGCATTTGGTATGCATTGGTTATTATTAGTTGATTGATTGAAATAGGGACGGAGGTTAGAATTCTGTACCTTAGCATTTCTCTCCCTTTTCCTTAGCAACCCAGCCCTTGAAGAATATCCAAGAAATGGCAGGGTGCAGTAGCTCATGCCTGTAATCCTAGCACTTTTGGAGACAGAGGCGCAAGGATTGTTTGAGCCCAGAAGTTCAAGGTTGAAGTGAGCTATGATCGATCCATTATACTCCATCCTCCGTGATGGAGCGAAACCCCATCCCTAAAATTAAATTAAGTTTATAAAAGAATATCCAAGAAACCCCGGGACTCTCCCAGGACATAGTTGGATAATCAGAGCTATTCTCAACCATTTTATCTATTCAGAATCATTCCACAGTATCCCTAATAGGCTTGCATCTGGCTTCTGCTGGAATCCTCCCAAAGACAGGGAGCTCACCACCTTTCAGGGCAGCTTACTCTGCTGTTGGAAAGCTCCAGATGCTAAACTGTTCTACCTCATGCTGGGCTGAAATATTCCCCTTTGTAAAGAACCCACTGATCTGAGCCCTGTCCTCTGGAGTGTGTGTTTTGTTGGGTTTTTTTAATGAAACATAAGGAAATAAGGATCCTTCCACCTCCCATGTACCTGACAGCCCAGAAGATAGCATAGGAAGTTTCCATTCAGTTTGCTATTTAGAAACACAGGACTCCCCTAAGTATCATATTTGTAGGGCGATGCTTTATCATCAAAAGGGCCTTACTCCACCTAAGGGTATTTCCAAGTAAAGGAACCTCATCTTTTTAAATGCAAAACCCATTAAAATAGATGGGTTTTAACCAATTTGGACAGGAAACTTGCTGCTAAAGCATATGCCCTTCCTTTATTAACCAGATACTAAACTCAGTTTAGTATTAAACTCAGTTTACAATTTCTGATGACTACGGTTGCATTGAAAAGGCTGGAGGAGGTTGCGGGGGTGGCCAGAGGAGGAAACATACTGTTTATCCTGGCAGGAAATGGCCCCAGACTATTCACTGCTTATTCTGTGAATTCCTTTCTGACAGCTGTCACTTTCTGCTTATCAGCTTCAGAACAACCGTTTCTGGGCTCGCTTCCTTGTTCCTTCTTTCCAAGGCAGCCAACGCCCCCCGCCCCCAACCCGCAAAAAAAAAAAAAAAAAAAAAAAAAAAAAAAAAAAAAAAACCCACAAAACCCCACAGAGGTATTTAATTTAGAAAGCCTGATGGTAAAAGAATGATCTGTTGTTATGTTAAAAGCTAGATTATGAAACATACCAAACATCCACAAAGTCCAAAAAAAAAAAAAAAGACTGGACACCAGTGAATTTTTGAATATATATGGAATTGCAAGTCAACAGCCAGTGTCTCCCTCCCCTGCCCACAGCAGACATCACTAATTGATGGCTGCATTATTCATCTATGCCCAACTTCTTTCTCCTCCTCAAGACAGCACGCTGAGTAATCAGTATTGGTCTCCTAGCCTCCTAGTGATAGCAGGGAACCAAAGCCTGCTCGGTATCCCTATGATAGGTATTAGTCATTCTGGTCTCTCCTGCATGAGCACAGCTCTTTGTGCTGTTCTAAGACCTTTCTCTGCTTGCTTCTAGATTTTGGGAATTGGAAATTTTCTGCAGGGAAAGAAAGAGAAAGGCAAATACAACTTTAATCTTCACCACAAAGGGAGGGAGGCATTATGAGTCACATTTCACAGATAAGGAAAGGAAGGCTTCAAAGAAATGATTTACTTGTTCAAGGCCACACAATTCCTGAGTGCTGGGGGCGAGATTAGAAATCATGTCTACCTAACTCTAAAGCCACAAGACAAGGAACAGCTTCCCAAATGGATGTAGCTATGTATGTCGTATTAATGTAATAGCAAGTTACATTATTACATATATCCAGGTTATTCCACAATTCTCCTAGTTGTTATATGGATACAGTTTTCTTACTCTTTCACTAACCCTTCAAGGTAGTTCCTGTTATCTCTCTCTTTTTTTTTTTTTTTTTTTTTTTTTTTGAGACGGAGTCTCACTCTGTCACCCAGGCTGTAGTGCAGTGGTGCGATCTCGGCTCACTGCAACCTCCACCTCCCAGGTTCAAGGATTCAAGCAGTTCTCTTCCTCAGCCTCCCGAGTAGCTGGAATTACAGGTGCCTGCCACCATACCTGGCTAATTTTTGTATTTTTAATAGAGACAGGGCTTCACCATCTTGGTCAGGCTGGTCTCGATCTCCTGACCTCGTGATCCACCCGCCTCGGCCTCCCAAAGTGCTGGGATTACAGGTGTGAGCCACTGCTGTTATCTGCATTTTATACAGAAGGAAATAGAGGCTCAGAGAGGTGAATTCACAGAACAGGTTGGTGGCAGAGCTGAAGCCAGTATCAAGCCCTGATTCATAGTTGAGTGGTCTCTCTACGGCTGTTTAAAATACTCCTCTCTCTAAAATTGCTATGCCTGCCCCGTACCCCAGCACTCCCTCTCTCCAGGGCTCCTTCATTTTTCTCCATAGTACTTATCACTAATATATTCATGACTTATTTATTTTTGTTGATTATGTCTGTACCCACTAGAATGTAAGCTCTGTGACTACAGGGCTTTTTATCTGTTTTATTCATCAGTATATCTTCATTAAAGAGTGCCTGGCACCGGATCCATGCTCAATAAATCTTGTTGAACAAATGAACTATAACAAGTCCTTTTCTGGAAGCATTTGTGGTGTGCCAGAAACATCCCTCCACTTGGACGCAGAAAATGTGGCCCAAGCTGGGCATCGTGGCTCATACCTGTAATCCCAGCACTTTGAGAGGCTGAGGCAGGAAGATCACTTGAGCCTCAGGAGTTTGAAACCAACCCAGGCACCATCGTGAGACCTCGTCTCTGTGAAAAATAAGCAAACCACACATGCCTGTGGTCCTACCTACTCAGAAGGTTGTGGTGGGAGGATCACTTGAGCCTGGGAGGTCGAGGCTGCAGTGAGTCGAGACGGCACCACCACACTCTAGCCTGAGCGACAGAACAAGACCCTCTGGCCCTAGACTAGACCTATGACTTTAGGCTTAACTCTAGCCTTATATGAACCTCAGTTTTCCCATCTGTAAAATGGTCAGTAAATGTACCCACACCAGGCTCTTTGAGGAACGTTAAAGGGGTTAAAGTATTCAACCCCTTTAACTGCGCCACCTAGGCAGTTACTGTTACGAGTACTTTCCAGAAAGCTTGCCTTGGCTACCCGCTGTCTCAACTGCTGTGAGATCACTGCCTCACTTCTGAAATGAAGAAGGCTTCCGAGCTCAATTCTCTCACGCTATGAAGGTGACAGGCCACTTCCAAGGCCACGTTCCCTGACACTCAGCCCACTAAGAAGAAATGACAACAGCATCACCTCAATTAGAAGTTAAAAATAAGACACATATACACAGATTCTATAAACACTTTATGGCATCACCCTGCAAGGCAATACCAGGAAACAGGTGGCTCTGTGGAAACAGCTGTATCTCAGAAAAACCCCGGAGAAAGCCCAGAATGCATTCCTGCTCTCACGTGCGAGCCACATGTCACCAACTCTTTAGTCACACAGCAGGCAGCAGAGCCCAGGATGGACAGCACCCCAAACCCTAAGACAGGCTAGGCTGCTCAAGGCCAGTCTTCATAGACCCTCTAGGAATGTGTTAAGCTCCAGAGCAGAGGGAGTGAAGGGAAGAGGAGCTGTGGGATCAGGAGACTCAGTGGATACAAGTCTGGGCCCCGGTTTCCCCTTGCGGCCTGGCTGCTTTGATCCTGTTCGGCTGCAACTTACACAGAGCCCTGTTTGACCCCTCTGGGTGCTGTTTGTCATCCTTCCGTACTTGCCAGGTGTTCGGCCCTCCCTTGTCTATAAAGCAGCGCACTCCCTTCCTCTCCTTTCTACTAGAGCTCCCTCTCTCCAGTGGCGTCTCTTACTTGTGCAGTACATAAGGAGGCAGCTCTGGAATGAGGCTGCCTCATGTGAAATCCCAGCTGGACTGCCAGCTGCGGGATTCCCGGCGATCTGCTTAAACTCCCTGCCCCTCAGTTTTCTCATCTGTAAGATGGAAATCAGTTATTCCTACCTGATAGACTTAAGAAGAATCAAGAAGGTAAGACAGGCCAGGAGCTTAGAACAATGTGGCAGATGGCAGAGGCCCCCCAAAATTAAGGTTTGTGTTATGATTGCACTGTGTTTGTAATTAGTGACTGACTTCATTGCCTCTCCTCCTAGACCATAGGAATAATATAAATGCGGAAGCGGGAGCTCATTCCCCATTCATAGCACAAGACTTGACATAAAATAAGAGCCTACGAATTGTATGTGATGCGTCAATTAATACTGATAACTGGGAGGGAGGAGACCGATCCTTTTTCTTACCTCCTCTAAGTCGAGGTCAGGGCTGGGCAGACCCTCTCTGAACCTTCACTCAACAGTCCTGAATGCAGCCCCTACCTCCCTGCAAAAGAATGAAAATGGACTCATAGTTTGGTTTCCTTAGTAAAAAATGCTTCGGGTTCCTGGAACTTGTTGATTAATACACACAGCAGGCAACGAGGGAGGTCGTGAGCTTTTTCTACCTGTCTGTGTGACTTAAGAAGATGTAACAGCTTTGTGGAAACCACAGGGACAAGCTCTGGGTTAGGTTTCGGGAGACCAGAGTTGGAGCCCCAGCTTCTCTGAGCACTTGGTCCCTCATCTGTCAACTGAGGGCCCTAAGGGCAGCCTCGCCTGTCTCATACAAGAACTGGGGAGGAGAAAAAATGAAATAGTGGATATGAAGCCACTAAAAAGTGAAAGCAAGTTCAAAGTGCAAAGCAACATGCTTGAGTGGAGATTTCCCCATGAGCAATTTCACCCGTTGCCCCAAGACATCAGAAGGAGGGGTGTCCCAGGAAGAAAGAAACGGTGGCCTCCCAGACTCCTTAATTGGTCCATTGTACTATATCTCCATCACTTACAGGCTACAAGCATTCAAATGTGCCTGTTAGTTAAGGTAGCACAAGCAGCTGTAATGTGGCTCAACCTGCTGGAAGTTTGTTACTTGCAGAAAGTCCAAATGGGTGTTCATGATTGGCAGGTAGCTTTCCTGCAGGCTGAAGGACCCAGGCTCCTTTCATCTTGTGGCTCCGCCCTCCACAGAACCCCAGCCTGCTCTACAGGATTCTCTTGCTCTGGCTGTCAGCCAGGAAAAGAAGGTCAGTAAAGGTTGTGCCTGAGCAAGGCTTCAGAGTGGTCCGTGTACTAGCCAGAGCCTTTTCAGATGCCACTGGCCAGAGCTCTATCACAGAGTTATTCTTAACTGGGGCTGGAGATACAGCCTAGTTCTGTGCCATGGAAGAGAGGAGAATATGGATATTGGTGAGCACGGGATGTTTCTGCCACCGCATGAAACACATGTGTTGAGTCCTCTGCAGTCACAGAATTGTTTACTGTTAGAACGAGAAAGAAGCCCAGAGGTTGACCAACTAGGCATTGTAGTGACCTGGTTACCTGCAAGAATACAGAGGAAATACACCTGGGTTGGAATCTCAGCTGCTCTGTTCGTGCGTTGTGTAACCTTGAGCAATGGCTAAACCTTTCAGATGATGGATGTCTTCCTCTACTGAAGAGGACTAAGAGTGGTTCCTAATCTATAGAGTTGGTGTGAGTCTTACATGAGAAAGAACCTGCAAAGCTCTCCCCTCTTTACCTGATCCAGTGAGTGTGTGATCCTTGAGAGTCACTTTATGAATCCCAAACCCTTTGTCTTACTAATTCAGAGGCATGACTTGCTCAAGGTCACATAGAAAATGAGTGTCAGAGACATCAGGTCTCGCTTTTCAGTTATCCCCATAATCTCACTCCTTAGTTTGCCCAACTGTGAACAGAAGTCTGTAAGGCCAGAGCCCAGGATGCACTTGTACTCCCTCTGGATCCTCGGGCATAACCAGCCATCATTTCCGGCAGCTCAAAAGGTCAATCTAGGCCACTGTCCTTATGGATGAGGAGAAATAAATGCAGACTGCCTAAAGGGCCATTTTCCTGTGAGTCCAAATCTCCCTCAGCTGGCTGCCCAAAGAAGCAATTTAGCAAATGCATTTTATCTCAGGAGAAATCTGTCTTTTGTTTCTGTGCCTCCCTGGTCGGGAACCCTCTGTTCCCTGTGGCAGTGGTTGGAGAGCAGGGCAGAGTAGCATTCAGACCCTATTAATGAAATACTCCCTCCGGCTCCACGGCCCTCCAGAGAAATTACCCAAACCCTGGGTGAAAAGGAGGCAGGTTTTGTTTTTGTTTTTTGTTGTTGTTGTTGTTTGGTTTTTTGGGGGGGTTTGTTTGTTTGTTTTTATTTTTTGAGATGGACTCTTGTTCTGTCGCCCAGACTGGAGTGCAGTGGCGTGATCTCAGCTCACTGCAACCTCCACCTCCTGGGTTCAAGCTATTCTCCTGCCTCAGCCTCCCGAGTAGCTGGGATTACAGGCACCCGCCACCACACCCAACTAACTTTTGTATTTTTTAGTAGAGACGGGATTTCCCCATCTCGGCCAGGCTGGTCTCAAACTCCCGACCTCAGGTGATCCGCCTGCCTCGGCTTCCCAAAGTACTGGGATTACTGGGATTACAGGCATGAGCCACCGCATCTGGCCAAGGAGGCAGTTCCTAAACTGCTAGAGTCTCACCACTGAGATAACATTAGCCACGCAGTCAGGAATAAGCAAGCTTAAATTAGAATTGGAAAAGGTACATAATATAATCATAACCACATTGCTTAGGTCTGTGTAGCACTTGAAGGTTAACAAAGCACTTTTACGTGCATTCGCTCATTTGAGAAAATTGCAGGGAAGTAGTTAACTACAGGAAAGTTTAAGAAGCCAATACAATTCATCTGTGAATCCACCACTCAGAAAATCTTTGTTAACATTGTAATGTGTTCCCTTCTATTTTTGAGTGGGTTTTTCTTTTTTCTTTTGTCTTTTTCCTGCATTGGGACCACATTTTTTTATGGCCTGCTTTGTTCATGGAACATTGGGTCTTCCACCATCTCATTTGATTCTCACCTCCATCCCCTGGGAAGAGGTAATTGTGTTGTGAAACGTCCCTGGTTTGAGTTGCGAAGACTGGATTCCCATCCCAGACTGCTTCTTGCTCGCTGAAGTAGATTACTGAAAGCTTCTGAGCCTTAGTTTCCTCCTCTGTACAACAGATATCTGTGCTGAAGGATTAAACTGATGAAGCAATGCACCTGAAAACATTTAGCATTGCATCAGTCACATAGTAGGTACCTAGTTAGTATTAGCTACATCAAGGTACAAAACACCATGTAGAGGAGAAATGAACATGCAAGTTCAAGGATGGCAACTGGTTGGCCCAGAGTCCTGGGAACAGGTGTGTCTGACAGCATATCTGACTTTCTTTCTTTCCTTTTTGTTGTTGCCACTGTTGTTGTTGTTTCTGTTGTTTTTGAGACAGAGTTTCACTCTGTCATCCAGGCTGGAGTGCAATGGTGAGATCTCGGCTCACTGCAACCTCCCACTCCCAGGTTCAAGTGATTCTCCTGCCTCAGCCTCCCAAGTAGCTGTGATTACAGGTGCACACCACCGCACCCAGCTAATTTTTTGTATTTTTAGTAGAGACAGGGTTTCACCATGTTAGCCAGGATGGTCTCGATCACCTGACCTCATGATCCGCCTGCCTCAGCCACCCAAAGTGCTGGGATTACAGGCATGAGCCACGGTGCCCGACCACCTGACTTTTTTTCTACAATACCCACTGTGGTTGGTAAATGACAGTATTCTCTAGGTAATACCCTTTAAACACCACAGCAGGGACTGCAGGTGAGCTTGGGATGTGGATACCACCGAATCCCATTGTTGGTACCATGAAGTTCAGAGCTGGAGGTGGCCTCTTCCCCAGGACTGCCCTAGTCAATCCCAGTAAGGCAGGGTGTACTTTAGAAGCCCTGAGAGCACCTCCGTTCATCAGTACTCCCTCTCGTCATATGCAGGGGCTGGGCACATCCAACAGAGGCTTGCTGAGCATCCAAGATGGATCACATCGGCCACGCAGTCAGCACTAAGCAAGTCTAGATTAGAATTTGAAAAAGTACATGAGATAATCATAACCACATTGCTTAGGTTTCTGCAGCACTTTATAGTTTTCAAAACACTTCACATGCATTAGCTCATTTGAGAAAATTGCAGGGAATTAATTAACTACAGAAAAGTGTAAAGAAGCCAATAAAATTCATCTGTGAATCCACCACTCAGAAAATCTTCAACATTCGTTATAGAACCTGGATATTCTAGGTTCAGATGGTTCAGAAATGAAGGGGATATAGCTCCTGCTCTTAGGAACTCACCATATGGTGCTTTTTAGAAAGTGGTTCCTGGAACCATTTACCTGGAAATGTCTTTTTCCCCAACTCAAGGGTATATACCTGTGTGTGCACATAGAGGAGGAGAGGCCAGATGCAGTAGATCGTGCCTGCAATCCCAGCACTTTGGGAGGCTGAGGCAGGCAGATCACCTGAGGTCAAGACCAGCCTGGCCAACATGGTGAAACCCTGTCTCTGGGCCCTTGCCATACAGTCTCCTTCAGGTGAGGTTTGGGGACAAAAAGTGTCCACGTAGGTGTGTTCAGGGGCCCAGGTGTTTCCCTTTCCTGTGATAATAGCTACGATAATAAGTGACATCCATTGAAGGTTTTCTTCAACCGCTGTTTTCTCTCTATGCAGCACCTTTCAGAATCCTTCTATAACCTTCTGGGGTAGTGACCATTGTCCTCATTTTACAGCTGAGGATCCTGAAGCTCAGAAAGGTTAGGTCATTCACCCAAACTTAGGAGAAATGAAAGGAAAAGAATTTCTGTTTTGTTAGTGTGCTGGTTTTATTTTGTTTTGTTTTTTCCAAGACCTAGTACAAAGATTGAAATCAGTAGCTCTAGGGAGAAAAAAGCATCAGGTCATACGGAGGTCCTTGTCAATTTTGACCGTTTTCTTCTTTGGGCATTTTCTTGTGTTATTTTTGTTTTGTTTTGTTTTGTTTTTGAGATGGAATGTCACTGTGTCACCCAGGCTGGAGGGCAGTGGTGCGATCTCGGCTCACTGCAACCTCCACCTCCCGGGTTCAAGAGCTTCTCCTGCCTCAGCCTCCTGAGTAGGTGGGATTACAGGCGTCCGTCACCACGCCCGGCTAATTTTTATATATTTTGTAGAGACGGGGTTTCCCCACGTTGGCCAGGGTGGTCTCGAACTCCTGACCTCAGGTGATTCACCCACCTTGGCCTCCCAAAGTGCTGGGATTACAGGCATGAGCCACCGTGCCTGGCCCGTTTTCCCATGTTATTTGAAATTCTTATGCTGAGTTGTCTAGGAAAACATTTGTGATTTGTTTCTAAGGAGTTTATGGTTGGTTATATGTTTTTCAGTGAGCACCACCTTTGTTCTTAGCTAAGAGGGGATTTGTTTCTCAGGTGTTAATGGCATCCTCTTTTTTTGGTTTGCTTTTTGTTTTTGTTTGTTTTTGTTTTGAAACAGGGTTTTGCTCTGTAGCCTAGGCTGGAGTGCAGTGGTGCCGTCTCAGCTCACTACAGCCTCCATGTCCCGGGCTCAGTTGATTCTCCCACCTCAGCCTCCTGGGTAGCACTGCAGTCACACACCTCCATGCCTGGCTAATTTTTCTATTTTCAGTAGAGATGGGGTTTTGCTTTGTTGCCCAGGTTGGTCTCGAACTCTCAGGCTCAAGCGATCTGCTCGCCTCAGCCTCCCAATGTGCTGGCATTACAGGTGTGAGCCACCACACCCGGTCCCCAGGCATCTGATTTTTACCACCTTCTTGAAATTAGATTAAGTTGCACAGGGAAATAAAAGTGGTGATCCCTTCCATGTACCTCTGACCCGTCAATGTCCTGATGGGTGATAAACTCCGGGGAGGGCAGGGCTCGAGGGGCAAGCTCATGGGCACCCTGGGACCTCTTCTTCACGTGCCCAAGCCCTCTCTCCTACCCTGCAGCTCCAGAAGCAGCTGTCTGAGCTGGACGAGGATGACCTGTGCTATGAGTTCCGGCGAGAGCGCTTCACTGTCCACCGCACCCACCTGTACTTCCTGCACTACGAGTACGAGCCTGCGGCAGACAGCACGGACGTCACCCTGGTCGCTCAGCTGTCCATGGACAGGTATGGCAGACGGCCTCACCCACCCCAGTCTCCTCACGGCGGCGCTTTGCATGGAGGATAGAGAATGGAGAAGGGTGTGCTCGATTCCACAGCACACGTGCTAAAATTGGAGGATGGAGCAGGAAGAGATGGCGCACGGGCTTAGAATATTGAAGCCTGGGCCGGGTGCGGTGGCTCACACCTGTAGTCCCAGCACTTTGGGAGGCCGAGGCAGGCGGATCACAAGGTCAGGAGTTCGAGACCAGCCTGGCCAACATGGTGAAACCCCGTCTCTACTAAAAATACAAAAATTAGCTGGGCATGGTGGTATGTGCCTGTAATCCCAGCTACTGGGGAGGCTGAGGCAGGAGAATTGCTTGAGCCCAGGAGGCAGAGGTTGCAGTGAGCAGAGATCATGCCACTGTACTCCAGCCTGGGTAACAAAGCAAGACTCCGTCTCAAAAAAGTAAAAATAAAAAAAGAGTACTGATAAGGGTGAGCTGGGTCACATTCCCCCCACCGCCCCAGCACTGAAAACCAAGGGCTCTTGTCTTATGGTTGTTGTCTGAGGATAGATGAAAGGATCGATTCTTAAGAAGTAGAGCCCTACTCGAATTACCCCAGGAAGAGGGGGAGTGGGGAGACTGGAGCCACAATTGCGACTGGAAAGCAATGCTGTTTCTTTTCCTTCTATGTGTATTGATGAAACAAACATCCGTCAAGCATTTCCAGGCAGTACTGACATGAGTTCCGCCCTGATGTAGCTTACAGGTCCATGCACTGCTTCTCAACCTTGTCCAGGGAGATTGAATCACCTCGGGAATTGTATAACATGTTCACGTCCAGGCTGCCTTGCAGAGCAGTAAAATAAGGACCTTTGTAGGACAGAGCCCTTGGCATTGTTTTGTTTTAAGCTTATAATGTATAGCCAGGTCTGAGAAGATGGAGCTAGTCACATAAACAGCAATACACAATTTTTTTAAATGACTGTAATTGCATAAGTGCTTGGAAGGCACTGGGAGGATAATCCCAATGCCAGCTTGGAGACCTCTTTAGGTCGTGTGGTCGGGAGAAGGCTCTCTGAGGAAGGCACATTTCTACAGAGACCTGGAGGACAAGAAAAGGAGTCAGGCATGCGAGTTATTGAGAGAAGAGTTTCCCAGGCAGATGAAATAACAAGTGCAAAGGGCCTGTAGTGGGAAAGATGCCTGCACATTCAGGAACGTCACAGAAGACCAGAGTGGCCACAGTATAACAATGGCTTGGGAAGAAAGCAGCATGAGATAAGACTGTAGGAGGTTAGACACTCATGAGATATCCTAAGTGTGGTAGGGAGTTATTGAACAAATTTATGCAGTGACCTAATGTAATTTATATATATATTCTTTTTTTTTTTTTTTTTTTTGAGACGGAGTCTTGCTCTGTCACCCAGTCTAGAGTGCAGTGACACGATCTCAGCTCACTGCAACCTCCACCTCCCAGGTTCAAGCAGTTCTCCTGCCTCAGCCTCCCCAGGAGCTGGGACTACAGGCATCCGCCACCACACCCGGCTGATTTTTTGTACTTTTAGTAGAGACAGAGTTTCACCATGTTGGCCTGGATGGTCTCGATCTCCGGACCTCGTGATCCTCCCACCTTGGCCTCCCAAAGTGCTGGGATTACAGATGTGAGCCACCGCACCCATCCTAATTTATATATTTTTAAAAACTTCTCTGCCTGCCAAGAAGTGAATGGATTTGAAGCCCCAAGGTCACTCAGCCAGGGCTACATGGCTTTTCTATACCTGGCCACTTCAGGTGCCCCTTCCCGCCTTGTCTGACTGGCTTCTGCTTCCATTCACACATGGCCCACAGTGGCTGCCCTTGCCCCAACTCCCTCTTGTGTCATCCCCGCTCAGCTCCTACAATTAGGAAGGAAATTTGATTCCTCATTCTGTCTTTTGAGCCACCTCAGAGATGCCTATCCAGCCTATGGGTGAGATTCCATGGGATTGTTCTAAGGATTAAATGAGCTAATGCCTGTACAATGCGAAGAACAGTGCCTGGGACATAATAAGTGTTCCATAAATGCCAGGTATTATTAGTCATGAATGACTGAAGAATAAACAAACAGATGAAAGAACAAATACCTGGACGCAAAAACGTTTTCGTAAAGGCACCTGAGAGCTCCAGGAAGTGAGAGGAACCTTGCACTGGAGGCAACGTGGGATGATTCATATTGAAGGTGGCTCAAGGAAGTGGATTCCTTGCTCTGTGAGTCCCGCCACATGCAAGCGAATGACCACATGCATAATTCAGTGGCTTCAGGGGCTGGCAGTCTCCTGGGGAGTCACAGCTCCAAAAGAACTTGGAGAAAGGCCACGGGGACTCCTGTGCACAGAGAACTTGCAGATCCTAGCAGGTAACAGGTAAAGACAGCATGGGACAAAAGAGCAAGGGACAGGCCCGGAGGCTCTAGCACCAGCTCTATGCTTGACCTGCTGTGAGGGCCCTAGCGAGGCCTGTCCTTTCTTGTGGCCACAGTTTTCTCATCTCCACATCCACGTGATCACTCAGCAAATACGGCTCACCATTCTGCACCAGGCACTTAAGGGGAGAGGAATATGTGTTAAAAGAGCTATCCCTGTCTTTAAGGAGTATGCAGCCTATTGGGGGCTCAGGCAACCCATTCGTTTTCTCTTGTTAGGTGACAACGTACCACACAATGAGCAGCTTAAAAAGTACACCTTTGTTACCTTGTGGCCGCTCTGGGTCAGGAATCTGGAAGATGCTAGCAGGGCCCTCTGCCCAGGGTCTCAGGACTGAAATCTCAAGGGATTATCCAGGGCTGGGATATCATCTGGGGATTGGCATCCACATCCACGCTCATTTGGGTTGGAGCAGAATTCAGTTCCAGGATGGAGGTCCCGTTTCCTTGCTGGCTGTTGATGGGTGTCCCCCTCAGCCCCTCGAAGCCACTCTCAGTTCCCAGCCATGCAGCCCCGTCCCTGCAGGGCAGCCCACTTCTTCAAGGCCAGCAGGAGAATCTCTCTCTGGCCCGCGACACCGGAGTCTTCTATAACATCACGTGATCACAATGTGATATTCACAAGCCCTGCCCACACCCGAGAGGGCGATTACACAGGGCATGTCCACCAGCAGGGTGGGAATCTGGGGGGCCCTCATAGAACTCTGCCTGCCGCTGACAGGTAAACAGGTCTACAGTAGAATGTTGAGTTCTGAGTGGCGTGCAGGAGGTGCACCAATGCGATGAGATCCCACAGAGGTGGAAAAAGGAAAAGGCAGGGAATGTGTCCAAGGGGAGGTAGCACCTGAATTGAGTGGGAGGCTGGGTAAACTGAGAGTAGAAGGCACAGAAGGAGAGAAGGAAGGCTCCCCAAGGTAGTGCTTGCAGCATGTTCACGGGACAGAGAGGAAGTCAGGCCCAGTGGGGAACACAATAGTGAAGTGTGGTTAGGGCTTAGGGTGTAGGAGGAAGAAAGAGATCAAATACACATGGCCAGGTAGACAGGGCTGGATCACAGAGGGCCTCAGGGAAACCAGGGGAGGTGGCCAGCCCTTCTGGCTCAAATCTGGCATCCTGTGTGGGGCTCCATAGGGACACCCAACTAGTGTGCCAGAGTCACCCCTAAAATTCTCAAGCCCCTTTGGCTTCTCACAAACCAGATTTCAGTTTGGACACCCAGGCTCCCCGCCACTAAGCAGCCACATCAGGAAACCACCTCACCACAGAAGTCCCTCTTTTCACATGTGTGTTTCCTTCTCCTCCATGGCATTTATAGTAAAAAAAAAAAAAATCTAATACTCCACATCAGTGCTGAATGATGGTCTGGATTGGTCTCTTTTGACTGCACCCGGCCCCTCCCGTGAGCTACCTGAAACTCAGGTACTATAATCCGTGCAAATGAGAGGGTTTCACTTAAAGCCAGGTCCCCATCTCTCCAACCATCGCTGGCTCTCTGTTGCATTCAGGCCTCCTGATAATGCATTCAGATTATCAGCAAAATATTCTGAGTCAAGATTAATGGCCAGTGGCTTCCAAAGAAATCTGATATACTTTCTAATCAAAGTAAAGAGTAGCGTAACAGTGAAGGACACCTGGTCCCTGGAGTCAGGCACTGTGGGTTGTTCGTTGCCCTGTCACTTTGTTTTTGGACAAGTCACTTAACTTTTTTTTTTTTGTTAGACAGTCTTGCTGTGTCGCCAGGCCAGAGTGCAGTGATGCAATCTCTCAGCTCACTGCAACCTCCGCCTTCTGTGTTCAAGCGATTCTCCTGCCTCAGCCTCCCAATAGCTGGGACTACAGGCGCACACCTACCACGCCCAGCTAACTTTGGATTTTTAGTAGAGACGGGGTTTCGCCATGTTGACCAGCATGGTCTCAATCTCTTGACTTCGTGATCCTCCAGCCTCGGCCTCCCAAAGTGCATCACTTAACTTCTTTAAGCCTCAGTGTCTTCATCTGTATTCTGAAAGTGATAATTATATCATTATCCTCATTATCCCTAAGGTTGTTGTAAAGATCAAATGAGAGAAGGCATGCCCGGTGCTTAGTCTTAACATACATTCAGAGGCTCCCTAAATGATACCAGTATGTTGACCAGAATCGGAAGGACAGAGAGCCCCAGGTTCAAATCCCACCAACTCATTCAATCCTCAGCTGGTGTTCTGGGCAAGTCACTTAACATCATTGGTTTTCTGTTTCCTCCTATAAAAGAGGGTTAAAATTACTTGCCTCATAGGGTCCTGGTTAGGAGTAAATAAGAGATCCTCTATAAAAGCCCTGAGCACGTATTTGACATCCAGTAAATACTGGCTAGATCTGAACATTCTTACGAAGGCATGTGCACATGACAGTTGTTTAGGACAGGTAAAGTGATGTAGTAGAAAAGAAAAAAAAGCAAGACTTGGATTCAAACTACACTTGTGCCACTTCCTAGCTGTGTAAGTTTGAACAACTTACTTAGCCTTTTTGAGCCTCACTTGACTCATCTATGAGATGATGATAATGTCACGGAATTCACTGATTCTTGTCTGGGTTCTACAAAATAAGATGTAAAGTGCCTAGTAAGTAGTTGATGTGAACAAATATTGATTTCTCTTTTCTTAAGGTTTCTCACCTCTCTGCTGACTATAGAATTTGCTATCTGGAATTTACAAACAAGTAGAACAAACATGTTTCTAGTTATTAACAGCTCAAACCCATGCTTCTGTATACACTTGTTAGCAAGAAGAGAATACAGGCAAAACCGAGTCCCTCCTTCTGTTGCCAGTGGGATCCATCCTTCTGGTCTGGACTGCAGACACAATCCATTTAAAAGAAAGTCTGTGGCCAGGCGCGGTGGCTCACACCTGTAATCGCAGCACTTTGGGAGGCCGAGGCAGGCAGATCACGAGGTCAGGAGATGGAGACCATCCTGGCTAACACAGTGAAACCCCATCTCTACTAAAAATAATACAAAAAAATAGCCAGGCATAGTGTCAGGCGCCCGTAGTCCCAGCTACTCGGGAGGCTGAGGCAGGAGAATGGCATGAACCCAGGAGGCGGAGCTTGCAGTGAGCGGAGATCGTGCCACTGCACTCCAGCCTGGGCGACAGAGCGAGACTCCGTCTCGGAAAAAAAAAAAAAAGTCTAGGCCCCACTCACGTCTGCAGCAAGCACTGACCATAGCGGTCTTCCCTTCAAAGCCTGGACAGCCCACGTGTAGCAGACACACGATACCCACTCCTGTACTGTGACATGTATCACCATCAGGACAATATCTCAAGAGAACCCAAGGGATTCCAAGCCCTAATGAGAGGTGCTTAGCGGGCCGCAATTAAAAATGATAAAGTGGCACTGCAGGCTGATGTAGAATGGTGGAAATTCCTGCAGCCACTTCTACTCTGTCAACACATCCGATTACAATGCAGCACGCTGACTGGTGCGTGTTGGATTGATTTTTAATTTAAGAACCGTTTCAGATGTGTTTGTAAACCTTCGAGTCAGAAGTAGGCCCTACGTGAATGCCACAACAAATTAGGAGAGCCGGCCTTCGTGCTCCCGTGCCTAGCTCCCTCTGGAATTCCGTTCAGAAAGAGTGAACGTTGCAACCATGGCCGTGAAGCCAGGAGATCTGCTTCTCCTTCAGCAGCTCAGCACCCTTCTCTCCCGTCCCAGCAGAAGACACTAGTGGTGAAGGGACAGAGGGAGCTGATCACAAGGGGGTCACCTGTCTTCTGACACCTGTCCAGGGAGAGCCTGGTTCTTTAGTGTGTCTTTGACAAAGATGTTAAGTGTTGACTACAGTTGCGGGGCCTCATGGGAATGACGAGTCACTTCTCTGCTCTCTGTTAGTAAAGGAGAGAGAATGTGCTGGGCTCACAAGGCCCCACTCTTTAGAACAGTGTTGCTTCAAGCCTGCTCCTGGGACCAGCAACACAGCATTGCACGGGAGCTTGTCAGAAATACAGATTCTCAGGCCCCACCCCAGACCTCCTGAACCAGAATCTCTTGGGTGGGGCCTGGAAGTGGGGGTTTAAATAAGCCCCCCAGGTGATCTTAAACAAGCTTACATTTGAAAGCACTGACCGTTCTAGAGAGTGAAAGGTAATTATTTCTCCATGTAACAGGCAGAGTGATATTTTAAAAATGTAAATCGGGTCACGTCATTAAAACCCTCAGATGACTTCTCGTTACATGTGGAACAGTGTCCCACCTGCCTGCTGTAGTCTTCAAGGCCCATCCAGCCTGGCATCTGTACAACCCCTGATGCCTTCATCTCACCTCTGCCCCTCACTGTCCTGTGCTGCACCCACACTGGTCCCGTCTCTTCCAGCTTGAACATGCTAAGCCCATTGTTACCCCAAGGGCCATCCCCTCTTCTTAGAAAGCTTTCCCCCCAGACTTTTCACAATGCCAGATCCTTCTCATTATCTGCTATAACAAAATGCCATAAATTATTTGGTGTATAAACACTGGAAATGTATTTATCACAGTGCTGGAGGCTGGAAGTCTAAGATCAAGGCTTTGGTCGATTTGGTGTCTGGTGAGGGTGCACTTCCTGGTTCACAGAGAGTGCCTTGTTACTGTGTGGGACATGGTGGAAGGAGCCAGCTAGCTCCCTGGGCCTCTTGAAAGGGCATGAAGGCTGCGTGCGATGGCTCATGCCTGTAATCCCATCACTTTGGGAGGCCAAGGCAGGCAGATCACCTGAGGTCAGGAGTTCGAGACCAGCCTGACCAACGTGGCGAAATCCCGTCTCTACTAAAAATACAAAAATTAGCCAGGTATAGTGGCAGGCACCTGTAATCCCAGCTACTCAGGAGACTGAGACAGAAAAATCACTTGAACCTGGGAGGTGGAGGCTGCAGTGAGCCAAGATCGCAACACTGCACCCCATCCTGGGCAACAGAGTGAGACTCAGTCTCAAGAAAAAAAGTCGGGGGGACACGAATCTCATTCAAGAGAGTTCCACCCTCATGACCTAATCACCCCGCTATTCAAACCTCTGGTTTGTTGATTGTCTTTTTTCCCCACTAGAATAAAAGCTCCTGAAATGCAGGTGCCTAGGCCCCTTGTCTGTATCGTATACCTGATGCATTGGAAATAACAAATTTGTATTAGGTGAAGACATGCTTCAGAGGCAGAAATAGAACCTAAGGAGGAAATAACAGCTATCGTATACCGAGTACCTGCTGTATATCTAGCTTTGCACCAGACACTTTGTACCATTATCTCATTTAATCCTCAAATCCAACTAGATGTTACTGCTTCACAAACTGCCCTGAGTCTTAGCAGCTTAGTACAGGAACTGGAATGAGCTTGTGATTCTTTGGATTGGCAGTGTGGGCTAGACTCTGCTGGGCTCATTCGTGTGTCTGCCGTAAACTAGGTAGCTTTCTGGGGGAGTTGTCTGGCTATCAGCAGAGACCAGGGTTACACCAGGGCAAGGTGGTGTAGGGCTAGTTCACATGGCAGCAGGCACAAGCCCGTTATCTCATCTCTGCTCATGTCATGCTTGCTAACAGCCCATGGACCAAAGCAAGTTGTGTGGCCAGAATTCACATGGGAGATTATTTCCAGAGGGTATGGACAGAGGGAGAGGGATGATTTATAGCTATTTTGTAATCTACCAAAGGCATTATTATCCCCAAAATACATATGTGGAAATTGAAGCCCAAAGAACTGTCACTTGCCCAGGAATACTGACACAGCTCAGAGGACAACTCCAGGTCTGTCTGACCCCAAAACCTACAGCTGCACGCTGTGTGATATGCTGCGCAGCCTGCCTCACGGGCCGTACACCGGATTAGAATGGTCTGCCCTGGTGGGCGTGAGTTCCCTATCCCAGCAGACACTGAGTGGTCACTGCCTGCGCTGCTTGGTCCTACCGATGCTCTAGAATTCCTTCCAGCCCTGGTCTTCTGGGTTTCTGACCCGGCCATCTCCCTACCTGCTCCTTTATGACTACAGAGACTGCGTGAGGCTTCCAGCCTTAGTGGGACTCTATGGAGTAGCCCCCGCCTGTTTCTAGATCTGCCAGACATTTCTGAGCCTTTGCCCGCCCCTCCCTAGGTGAAGCAATGGTGGTCTCCATGGGGAGGTGGGAACCAGCATGGGACAGAGACAGGCCTTCTGGGTTTAGGATCAGCTCTTCCATGGACTCATCCAGCGAAAGAAAGTCTGGCCACAGAGCTTGGCATCAGCAAGAACTGCACTGGGACGACCCTTAGGGAACAGACGAGGGGAGAGAACGTGGGAGGTGGAGGTTGCAGTGAGCCAAGATTGCACCACTGTACGCCAGCCTGGGCAACAGAGTGAGACTCAGTCTCAGAAAAAAAAAAGGAAAAGAAAAGGGGTATGAACCTCATTCATGAGAGTTCCACCTTCATAACCTAATCACCTCCCTAATCAAACCTCTGGTTTGTTGATTTGTCTTTTTTCTCCACTAGAATAAAGGCTCCTGAAATGCAGGTGCCTAGGCGCCTTGTCTGTGTCGTATACCTGATGCATTGGAAATAACAAATTTGTATTAGGTGAAGACATGTTTCAGAGGCAGAAATAGAACCTAAAGAGAGGGCCGAGGGGATTGTGAAACTTTGAGACAGATACCAAGAGGGACTGAGGAGGGGAAGGAGTAGGGAGGCACTGACACCAGGAGGAGAACATGCTCTTACTTGGGGAAACAGGCAATGAAGCAAAGGTATTTGGGAACTTTGTTCTCAGCCTAACTCCAATCCGTATTAAATAATGACTTGGATCCGGGCTTTGGGGTTAGGTAGACCCGAATGTGAATCTAGGTCCTTCACTTTGTGACTGGGTGACGTGAAAGAAGTTATTTCATCCCCTTAAGCTTCCTTGCCTGTAAGATGGTGATAAGAATCTCAATGTTTTAGTTACTATGAGGATTAAATGTGATAGCCACAGTGTGGCAAAGACATGGCAAGCAGCAGGTAAAGGGAGAGATGACTGAGATCATGATCACACCTTAAATATTACTATCATTATAGAAAGCTCGGTTTGTCACAGTTGTTCAGGTCCTGGCAGGAAGGTTGGTTCTAAGGGACTAAAGATTGGAGAGATTGGGGCTGGGGGACATAGAAACAGCAGTGCGTTGTGTCACCATTCCGTCTCGCTTGTGGAGGTTCCACAGGACAACATCCAGCTGCGTTATCTCTAAAGCTCGACTTATTTTTCACGTGCAGAGCACCTTTCTTCTGAGAACCTTGAGTATTTTTTCTCTACTTTTTAAATTTTATTTATTTATTTATTTATTTTGAGACACTCTCACTCTGGAGTGCAATGGTGCAATCTCAGCTCACGGAAACCTCCGCCCCACTGGGTTCAAGCGATTCTCTGCCTCAGCCTCCTGAGTATCTCCTGCCTCAGTTTCCCAAGTAGCTGGGACTATAGGTGTGCTCTACCACGCCTGGCTAATATTTTTGTATTTTTAGTAGAGATGGAGTTTCACCATGTCGGTCAGGCTGGTCTTAAATTCCTGACCTCAAACGATCTGCCCGCCTTGGCCTCCAAAAGTGCTGGGATTATAGGTGTGAGCCACCATGCCTGGCCTCTGTGTTCTTACTCTGAACTCTTGACTGAGCTTAGGAGAGGGCCTGTGGCAGGTCACTGGGCAGGGGAGGGGTTCCTTTCTTGGAAAACTGAGACACAGAGGCAAAAACCAAGCCAGTGGGAGAATCCCAAGAGGTGATCCTCTCTTCATGCCCAGCCAAACCTCCCTCCTCCCGCCCACTTCCTTCAGCAGGTCTCATGTCTACATGCTGGAAATTATTCTTGCCTTTTGCTCTCCAGTTCTCAGAGGATTTGTACAAATGGCCTCTCGTGAAGCGCAGAGTCCCCCACATTTGCAGAAGGTGAAACAGGTGCAGGAGGCATAATTCAAAATTGCAGATCCTCAGAGCCCAGGAGAGGGCAGGCCCCCGCAGCAGAAGCCTGGCACAAAGTTCAGTGCCATTAGGCGTCATGGAGAATGCAGTGCCTTTGTAAGAAATGGCTCTGGTCAATTTGGTTAGCAAGCGTTATAATGGATGAGAAACGGAGAGCATTTTGCACTGGTGAATATCTTAACCCTCCCGATTGAACGAGAGGCTAATCTAGGCAGTGCCAATTCACAGAATTACTGAGAGAAAACTCTGGAAGTCATCAAAAAGGCCATTGAAAAAAGATAGGTGTGCCCATTTCCTTTTGTTTAGAAGCATGGAAATGCATGCAATCGATTTCCTGGTAATGGTCCGAATAAAGTGGGCATTCTGACCAGAAGACTGCTGATTATGTACCTCTTGCTGGGTAAGGAAAAACAATTCAGGTAGGCTTTTGCTGTTGCTTAGCCATAGATTTTATGTACCAGACACTTCTAACGCCTTTGAAAGAAAATATCTTTATAGATTTATCTTCAAACATTTTTGCAGAACCCTCTCTGTTGCAAACCACCCCCCGCCCTTTTTTTTTGTATTTTTTTTCACTGGGCTCTGTTTTTCCCCCTCTCCCTGGCTCAGCATCTCTGAGGTAGCCTTGCAAAGTTGACTGGCACCCTGGGGTAGTAAGGGCTCTGAAGACAGTGATGACGGCATCACCCCAGGTAGACTTTTGTTTTCAACATTCACATGTTTTTCTATTCCATTTTTTAGTGTTATGTTTTTCTCACTGACTCCAAGGTCCCATCAGGGTACCTGTCTCCACATGTCTAGCCTCTCAGTGCAAGAGGCGGAGCCGACTGAACCTATGGCACCTCCATTCCTCCATCAGGAAAATGGGGAGAATGACAGCTAGTGCTGGGGTTGTTGAGAGAATTCTGGGAAGCTCCTGGCACATCGCAGCACATCTTCTATTATAGTTGTTGTTGCTCTTGTGTTTACTGTTTATTTTACCATTCCTGTAACTTAGTGGCCTCTTAGTTTGTCTAAGTCCTCTCTGGCTGGTCACTGTCTTAGGAGATCAGCAGAGCTGTTTTACACGTTTGCAGAGAGACAAGTGTAGGACTTTGGGGCTGGAAGGGGGTCTTCAGATCATTTAATATACTCACCACCCGGCTTTGAAATGAGGAGTCCGAGGCTTATAGTGGGATACGACTTGATATCACATGTTCAGTTGGAAGCAGGGAAGGACGAGAACCAGCAAGGTAAGCGTGTTGGTGCCTGTTTTATAGGTAAAGGAACTGAATGAGTCACATTGAAAGCAGGGATTTGATCCACAGCTGGTTGATCCAGCATCACTGGAGGCAGAGCCCCACGACAGGCCGGGCAGATGATGCCTGGATGGCCCAGGTCCCACGGCTCACCTTCCCTGTCTCTTCCAGGCTCCAGATGCTGGAGGCCATCTGCAAGCACTGGGAGGGGCCCATCAGCCTGGCCCTCTACCTGTCAGACGCTGAGGCCCAGCAGTTCCTCCGCTACGCGCAGGGCTCCGAGGTGCTTATGAGCCGCCACAACGTGGGCTACCACATCGTGTACAAGGAGGGCCAGTTCTACCCTGTGAACCTGCTGCGCAACGTGGCCATGAAGCACATCAGCACTCCCTACATGTTCCTGTCTGACATTGACTTCCTGCCCATGTATGGGCTCTATGAGTACCTCAGGTAAGGACCTGCAGGGGCCTGGCCATCAGGCCAGAAGGCACATAGGGCCATGCAGTGCCAGGACCAGAAGGCCTTTAGAGTCATCGTCTAGTCCAACAGCTTTCTTTTCCAGATGGGGCAGCAGAGACCCAGAAAGCGGAAGGGAACTGCCCACAGCCACCCAGCAATAGAGTTCCCAGTGAACAGACTGCAACCTGAGTTTGCAGAAGGAAATGCTGATGGCAGAGCTTGGTCCAGGGAACATCTCTTTTTGTCTGCCAGTCTGTTGCTTTTTCTGTAGCATCTATGAAAACATACCCTCCTCAGGCGGGCGCGATGGCTCACGCCTGTAATCCCAGCACTTTGGGAGGCTGAGGCAGGTGGATCACGAGGTCAGCAGTTCCAGACCATCCTGGCCAACATGGTGAAACCCCCTCTCTACTAAAAATACCAAAAAAATTAGCTGAGCATGGTGGCACAAGCCTGTAATCCCAGCTACTTGGGAAGCTGAGGTAGGAGAATCACTTGAACCAGGGAGTCGGAGGTTGCAGTGAGCGGAGATCGCTCCACTGCACTCCAGCCTGGTGACAGAGCAAGACTCCGTCTCAAATAATAATCATAATAATAAAGAAAACATACCCTCCTTCTTCCGGTTTTAGACCAGACAACCTTCATGTAACCCAAGAAAGATTATTGCCCAGCCTTTTAAACAAATCTAAGTGATGACGATGCCTAGTATTTACGGAAGTGTTTGCTGCGTGCCAGGCACTGTTCTGAGTGCTTGACAGATAGGATCTCATTTCCTCCCCTAGAGCCCCTGCCATGGGTGGTAATATGACCTTCCTTTTCTAAACGGGGAACTGTAGGACCGAGACCAGGAGCCGCTGACCCAGGGTTACTCATCTAGTAAAGGGAAGCTGGGGTCAAAACAGCCAGTCTGACGGCAGAGCCAAGTACGTAAGGACCATCACGACTGCTTCTGTGAATCTGCAGTGTCCCTTTCCAGCTCCCCCGACCTCGTGGGACAGGGTGTCAGCAGCTGGAGAAAGCACTCGGCTAATGGAAGGCTTAGATGGATGGCTGTGTGAAGGGTGCATTTATTGTAGAATAGTACACAATTACGACTGATAGGAACCTTGGAAGTCACGTGGCCCAAAGGTCCCATTTCACACGAGAAAACTAAAGTTACACGGGATCATGGTCCAATGACATTTTTTAAAAAAAATCCTTTATTTACTGCCATTGGTCAGCATGAATTAGGCCTGCCTAGATCCAGGTACCAGGAGAGGTGATTTGCATATGTCATCCCATTGGTTCTACACATCGAGCCCCAGAGGCAGGTACAGCTACCTGCATTCTACAGGGAGGAAGAGTGGGGCTCAGAGAAGCAAAATAACAGTTCAAGTCCCGAGAGCTTGTGCCAGGGTGTGAACCAGCGTCTGCAGCCCCAGGTCTGCCGGTCACGCTGCTACACATTGTTGGCGTGCGCTGGGATTTCTTATTTGTCCCAAACCAGACAGGGTCTGATTTCTTTCTCTCTTGTTCTCTTGCTCTCCCTCCCTCCCTCTGACTCTGTCTCTCTGTCTCTTAGTATCTTTCTCTTACCGCCTCTGTCTCTTTCTCTCTTAAAAGAGCTTCTAGGAGTCTTTAAACCTTCTGTAGAGAAGCTAAAGCATCGGTTTAGTCTGCGTACCCTCCATGCCTTGCGCTCTCTGGAGCAAAGTTAGGCAGCCTGTGCTCTGTCTCCGGCTTCTGAGTCTGTGTCCTTCCAGGGACATCTTCGGGTTTCCTAGTGTCAATCCCTCCCCCAGGGCGGGAGGAGTCCCTACCAGACTCTGTTAAAAACAGTAACGTGAGCTACCCCTAGGCAGCATGACCCTGAATCAGGGATGGAAGGTGCTGTGGTACCCAGCACCATAAGCCTGAACCCTTGAACCGCCAGGCTGCAGAAAGGGTGCTCTGCCTCCAGCCCCAGCACCTGTGCCAGTACCTGCTGGGTCTTGGAATCCAGTGTGTGGAGCCAGGGTGCCCCCATGTGGCCAGATGGGGCTCACAGCCTCTGATCCCTGCAGATTCTGAAACTTGGGCAGGTTGCGGGATGACAGGCTCCCAAGGGAACAGATAGATGATGGGAGTAAGTGCCACCCTAGACCAAGAAAAGAGGCTTCAGGACTGGACCCCTGCCCACCCTCCACCCCTCTGGGACTCTTCCATCGCTCCAACCAATTGAAAGTGAGCTGGCCCCATATGAGTCTGTGGTCTCTCTTCTTCCTGTGCAAGGACTGTTTAATTATTTGACCTCGTGGGCATCATGTTTTAAAAAACAATACGTATGAACAGGCTGGGTTTTTTTTTTCTTTGTCTTTCTATGTTTTTATTAATTAAAGACATCGTTCACTGCTAATGCAAACCCTACTTGATGTGAGGTAGCTCGTGTGCCCTTCTACTTAGCGTTTGCTTAATGCAGAGTCACTTGAGGTAGTAGTTGGCCTTAGCCACCTTGTCACAAGAAGGTATGTGGTTCCCCTCAGGGGTTTTGAAATATTGCAAATTGGTTTTAAAACTTTATTACCTTCTTCCCAGACTTTTCCCAAGAATGCAGAATACAATTCAATAGAGAGACCGGAGCCTGGTCTCAAGGAGCCAGTCATCTCTCCACACAATTGTATAATTATTGCTTTAGGGAGGCAGGGAAGGTTACTGGGTATTCATATTTTTCAAGAGGAGTTGGGAATCTGGATTTTCATATAAAATGTTTTCTTTAATGTTGGCAACTAATTTTCAAAAATTGTTTTTGGATGATGATTTGGAGCAAAAAAATTGTTTCGAATGCTGTTGAGGCCGACCAAATGTGTCTTCAGGCTGCCTTGACCCCGCACAACCCCACCCCAAACGACCAGAGTGTAACCTTTGACCTAGACAATTCCGAGGCCACCAGAGTATTTATGAGAATCAATGAGGAATGTGATTCTCTTCGAAGCCCCAAATAAGCAGGCACTGTTCTTTTCATATGAAGTAATCACTTCAACTTACCCTTGGTTTCAGGGACATTTTTTCAGGTGAGTAGACAGATTCGTTTCTGATCCAGACGTTACCAGTAGATGCCCCTTGTACACACCATAGCATCACTGGTGTGAGCTGAGGTTAAGGGTGCTGTTTGCTGTGGCAGCTGAGGACTCCAATGAAGCCCCCAGACCCTTCTAGAAACTGACTTCCTCAGCACTGATCTCCCACAAAATGCTCTACCCAAGCTCTATCAAGATGTTAATATTGGCCAGGTGCAGTGGCTAACACCTGTAACCCAGCATTTTAGGAGGCTGAGGCGGGAGGATCGCTTGAGCCCAGGAATTTGAGACCAGCCTGAGCAATATAGTGAGACCCCATATCTATGAAAAATTTTAAAAATTGGCAGGGCACCGTGACTCAGACCTGTAATCCCAGCACTTTGGGAGGCTGAGGCAGGTGGATCATGAGGTCAGAAGATCGAGACCATCCTGGTCAACATGGTGAAACCCCGTCTCTACTAAAATACCAAAAATTAGCCAGGCATGGTGGTACACACCTGTATTCCCAGCTACTCAGGAGGCTGAGGCAGGGGAATCGCTTGAACCCGGAAGGTGAAGGTTGCAGTGAGCCGAGATCGCACCACTGCACTCCAGCCTGGCAACAGAGTGAGACTCCATCTCAAAAAAAAATTAAAAAAATTGCCAAGCATTGTGGAGCACACCTGTGGTTTCAGCTACTCGGGAGGTTGAGACAGGAGGATCGCCTGAGCCCAGGCAATGGAAGATAGAATGAACCATGATTGTGCCGCTGCACTCCATCCTGAACAGCAGAGCAACACCCTATCTCAAAGAAACACATTTTTTAATTATGAAAAATGATGACAGTTACAAGTTATTGAGCCCTTACCATGCACCAGAAACCCTGCCAGCTGCGCTCTGTCATTACCTCTGTTCTTCACACTGCTCTTTAAGGTAACTACCATTATGGGTGACCAAACTGAGGCCCCAGAGAGGTTAAATGTTAGCATTAGAGGAGGAAGAAAGCAGCTTTCCTCCATGCCAGCCTGCTCACTGTCAAAGGGGCCAGGTTACTCCCAAACCTCCAGGGCACCAGAGCAGGCTGACTGGCAGCCCTCAGCTTGTACCCCCAAACACTTATTTATATCACCCTTTTTGGGGTTCTACTTGGTTACCAAAAAAAGTTCAGCATCTTAGCTCTTTGAGCAGTTGCTTAGCAACAAGCTAATAGTACAGCCATAACAAACAGATCAATCGGAAAATAATGGAATCAGCTGTATGCATGGACAATAGCTGCTTCCAGCCCCGTCCAAAAATCTCCTTCCAGCCCCGTCACCTACTTTTTCTAAAGAATGAGCTCCTGGATGTCCAGCTTTCACTCTTGATCTCAGAAATGTCAAGTGAAAGTCAGCGGGGCATGACACAAGTTGCACAGGCTTGCCTTTGAAACCAGGTTCCACAACACTAATCAAGTGTGTGGCTTGGGGCTGCTTGCTTCATCTCCCCATTCTTTCACTTCCTCAATTAACATAGGAGCTGATCATAGCCTCCTGTGGGGTTATGGTAGGTGCCCAGCAGGGGGAGTTCATTTTCTGCCCCTTGGCCTATTCACTATTGGGCTTCTGATTGGACTTCTGTGCTAGGCCCCTGCTCCAACCCAACCCCTGCCATTGCAAACTCTGCCACCTTCTGTGCAGCCTGGGCAGCTTCATGTGACCATCTACATCTTTTCTCTTTCTGAAAATGAGAAACTGTATATTGATACTCATTCTTTCAAAAACTATGTAGTGAGTATCTACTATGTGCCAGGCAGTATACTACATTGTAGGCGACGTTGCTGTCCCTGAGGGTCATTCAGACCTGCATTTCAGTGCAGAGGACTCTCCCTCCCCTTTCCCTTCCCTCTTTTCCCCTCCCCTCCACACCTTTCCTTACCTTCCTTTCTTTCTCTCTTTTTCTTTCTCTCTTTTCTCATTTTCTCTCTTTTCTTCCTTCTTTCCATGCTTCTTCCTCTCTCTCTCTCTCTCTCTCTCTCTCTCTCTCTGTTGCTCAGGCTGGAGTGTAATGGTACAATCATGGCTCACTGCAGCCTCAACCTCCCCCGGCTCCAGTGATTCTCCCACTTTAGTCTCCCCAGTAGCTGGGATTATAGCCATGCGCCATCACTCCCGGCCAATTTTTTTTTTTTTTTAACCATTTGTAGAGACAGTTTCGCTGTGTTACCCAGGCTGGTCTTGAACTCCTGGGCTCAAGTGATCTGCCCTCCCAGGCCTCCCAAAGTCCTGGGATTACAGGCAAGAGCTACTGCTTCCGGCCTCTCTCTCTCTCTATTTCCTTTTCTCTTTCTTTCCATCTTTCCTTTTTCCTTTCCTTTCCTTTTCCTTTCCTTTTTCCTTTCCTTTCCTTCTTCTTTCCTTTACTTCTTTTTAGACACAGGGTCTTCCTCTGTCACCCAGGCTGCAGTGCAGTGATGCAATCATAGCTTACTGCAGCCTCAAACTCCTGGGCTCAAGCAATCTTCCTGCCTCAGCCTCCCAAGTAGCTGGGACTACAGGTGTATACCACCATGCCCAGCTAATTTTTAAATTTCCTTTTAGAAAAATAAACATAACCCAGACCATATTGTCCAGGCTAGTCTCAAACTCCTGGGCTCAAGCAATCCTCCTACCTCAGCCTCCCACAGCCCTGGGATTACAGGCGTGAACCACCGTGACTGACTGATGCTGAGTACTCTTTATTTAGAATGTATTTAACGTTGGGAAATGCACTTAACCTCTCTAACTTGCTTTATCTGTGAAATGGGAATCATACTGCTTTTTCCTCTTCCCCAGTTCTTAAGGAACTGAGAAGATTAGAGCTAATAGTATTTGGAAAGCACCCAGGAATGCCCGAAACATTCTTTGTTCCATGTGTCTGCGTGACCAGGCACTGTTTCAGGTGCTGAGGCTAGAACAGTGAACAGGGAAGACAAAGTTCTGGGCCTCAGAGGTTTGCACCCTGGTGGTCATTGCAACTGTATGTGCCATTGCTAGCATCGGGATTCACACAGATAGAAGGCTGAGAGATACAGGAGCTTAAACTAACAAGCGAATGACCCGACGTGGGTGCACACTGAAGGTCTCTAAATGAGGGGAGAGAAGGGCCTGAGACATCGTGGCATTTCCAAGACCTGGACAGCTTCACTCTGCTGAGACTTTCCACATTCATGAGACTGGCACAGGTTTCTGACCCCTTTCGCGGACCCTGCAGAATCCTCATCATCTTTTTTTTTTTTTTTGAGATGAAGTCTCGCCCTTGTCCCCAGGCTGGAGTGCAATGGCATGATCTCGGTCCCTGCAACCTCTGCCTCCCAGGTTCAAGCGATTCTCCTGCCTCAGCCTCCTGAGTAGCTGGGATTACAGGCATCTGCTACCACGCCCGGCTAATTTTTGTATTCTTAGTAGAGACAGGGTTTCACCATGTTGGCCAGGCTGGTCTCGAACTCCTGACCTCAGGTGATCCGCCCGCCTTGGCCTCCCAAAGTGCTGGGATTACAGGCGTGAAGAATCCTCATCTTTAATCCATGCCCAAAATGTAAAGTATCTCTCCTGTCCTCACTGCCTTTGCCTTCTTGGGGACAAACCCCTCTTTTTTTTTTTTTTTTTTTTTTTTTTTGAGACAGAGTTTTATGCCGCCCAGGCTGGAGTGCAATAGCTTGATCTTGGCTCACTGCAATCTCCGCCCCCCGGTTTCAAGCGTTGTCCTGCCTCAGCCTCCCAAGTAGCTGGGATTACAGGCACATGCCACCACACTTGGCTAATTTTTTTGTATTTTTTATTAGAGATGGGATTTTGCCATGTTGGCCAGGCTGGTCTCGAACTCCTGACCTCAAGTGATCCGCCCACCTCTGCCTCTCAAAGTACTGGGATTACAGGCGTGAGCCACTGCACCCGGCACCCTTCTGGAGGACAGATGTGCCACACTGGGTAGAGACTATATTCTGACACTGTGTAGGAATGCCAGCTTTCTGTTTGATTCTTTTCTGCCCAGCTTGACATCTAATCACCTACCCCCTTACATTTTCCCTGGCACATCATGGCTGTTCTATAAATACTTGTTGAATGAGTGCAGACATGTGAACAAAGCCAGGTAGGGGTGGCACCAGGCGAAGCTGACTGGCTGCCTGCCCGGAGACATTACCAGGTGACATTTCCTTGGGCTCATTCATTGTTTTAACTCTGCTGTATCTATAACATTTAACATTTATTGAGCACTTACTATGCGCCAAGCACTGTTACGAGCCCTTTCACCTGTGTTTTACCATTAAAGCTCACCGCAATTCATCTTACAAATGAGGATGTTCAGGCTAAGTAACATGCCCACGGGCACAGCAGTACTAAAAGGATAAGTGGTGGGCTGGGCACACTCCCAGCACTTAGGGAGGCCAAGGTGGGCAGATCACCTGAGGTCGGGAGTTCAAGACCAGCCTGACCAACATGGAGAAACCCCGTCTCAACTAAAAACACAAAAATTAGCTGTACATGGTGGCGCATGCTTGTAATCCCAGCTACTCAGGAGGCTGAGGCGGGAAAATTGCTCGAACCCGGGAGGTAGAGATTGCGGTGAGCCGAGATTGCGCCATTGTACTCCAGCCTGGGCAACAAGAGAGAAACTCCATCTCAAAAAGAAAAAAAAAAAAAGAAAAAGAAAAAGAAAAAGGATAACTGGCTCATCTTAGGCTTATCCATAGGTGTTCTATGCTTAGCCTGTTTATTGATCCAGTGGCCCGATAGGCCCATCTTCTCTTCATCATGATGGCTATGACCGTCATCGTGGCTTGCATTTGCCAAGTGTATCCTATCCACTAGGGAACTATTTTAATCTTTGCACCAGATAATCCGTGTCGTTCTTACAAAGTCGCACAGCACAGGTACTAATACAGTCCCCAGTTCACAGAGGAGAAAACTGTGATGGCACAAAGATGGAATGTGTTCAAGAGTATGACTGGTGAGTGTCCACTCAGGTGGTCTCTGAATCTGGGCAGTGTGCCACACAGCTGCCCTCCTTAGTGCCAGGCCCCCGTGATCCCCAGCCAGGGTTTAACTCTATGCCAGCACATGGCAAGTGTTCTACAGTGTTTAGCTGTTATTAGTAACAGTAAACATCAGGACAATGGGGTCATTAGAGAGGAATGTTGAGCGTTACCTGAGATGATGGACACAGAGTCTCTAGCCCAGAGCCTTGCACATGGTCAAGTGCTCAGTAAACTGTGGCAATCGTTATTACTGGTTATTTGTAACATTTGCCCCAAAAGCTTCTTAGCTTCTCTTTCTCACCTGCCCCTCTCTGACTGACAGGTTCTCCCTCTGGAAATCTTAACACCATCCATTAAGGAGCCACCGGATCTTGCACATGCCTGGGAGCCCTTCTGGCTCTCAGAGGCCATGCCCATGTGTGACTTCGTGTATTACGTGTGTATTCTACAGTGGCACCCTGTGGGCCGCACTGTCTCCTGCGTTTGCAAGTCCTTGCTGTTGTCCCCACATAGCTCCTGGAAGCCAGTCTGCCAAGAACTCATTTCCTAGACAACTGGCGTAGAATCGAGCAAACCCTACTCCCTGGCTTTTATGTTTAGGGATGAGACAAGAGGAGGACGGGGCTGTGCTGAGGTCTGCCTCCAGAGTGAGTAGCACAGATGACTCCTTCCTTCCTCTCTGCCCACGGGTTGTCACCCTGAGGTAGGTCGCTGAATCCTCAGGTGTCATTCACATGATTTCCCATTGCACTGGTCAAAAGCAGCGCTTACGTCTAGCACTATGATGTCAGTTTAAACGGCTGTGAGGGACAGCTGGAGACAAGAGGGCTTCTCGTAGTCTCCCAAAGTCACATGAGCACCCACACGCGTGCACACACGCACGTGTGCCCTTCTTTGCCTCTCACTGGTTGATCGCACCTGTGGCTGCACTGGCCCTGCTGCTCCTTACCGCACATCACTAGCTCACTGGTTCATACCCACATACCTTGCCAGGAATAAGCTGAAATAAGAAAATGATGGTGCATCTCAGACCCGGGCCTCTGCTTTGTGTTTGACCCCCACTGGCTGATCCACTTCTTACGAGCATCCATCAGAATATGAGCGCATGACCATCTGTGAAGGACCAAATAAGGAAAAAACACTGTTTATAAGTGTCCTCTCTCGTGGCAGGTGCTGTGCTAGGCCCTGGGCAAATGTTGTCTTGTTTATGACAAGCTAGTCAAAGATAAGTGCTTTTATTCCCATTATACAAGTGATATTAAAACACAGAAGGTAAGTTTGCCCAAAGGTCGTAGGTATTTAAATGGCAGAGCTATCAGGTCAACTCAGGTCTTTGTCACTTCCAAAGAGCCCTCTTCACAGTCCCATCCTCTCTACCGCATAGGACAATTACAAATAGATTCCTCCATTCCCTATACACTTACTGAGCGCCTACTGTTTGCCTGGCACTGTGCAGCACCTGGAAACGTAACCATGAACAGCGGCTCACCCCAGACCTCAAGCCCGGCAGGGCTAATAGGTGCATGCACAGGCAGCCACCACCAATGAGCGAAACAGCCTAGGATGAACCAGTCCCAAAGAAGATGCAGACCCAACGTGAAGGGGAGCCTGAAGGGAGACACATCAAGGCCCACGGAGGTGGGGAAGGGAGGTGCGGGGAGGCAAGTTTTTCTAATTGCCTGTGCACCAAGCCTTAGGAGAAATCGATGCTGTTCCGGGGTTCTGAAACAGATGCACGCTCCAGCACAGGTTTCTTTACCTCCTCCCGTCCCCTTTTAATATAACTTTCATAGGAGTCCCTGAGAACTTGTATGAGAACCACATGGATTTCTTATGACTCAGGTTTCATTAAACAGTGGGCTCTCTGACATTTGATGCTGCAGAACAGGGCTGTGGAAACCCAGGGCTCTGAGAGCTGACTAGTGTGGCTCTCTCCTGGCATTTCTGACAGCAGCCCCAGTGCCTTCAGCTCTGCGATTCCCAATAGTTTGTCACTTGTCAGCATTGGCCTCCACCATTTATTGCAACACCACAAAGAAGTCAGCGTGGGCACTGCTGTTACAGGCATGGAAACCTGCACAGCAGAGACCGGGGGGGAACTCCCCAACCCCTGCCCAAGGAGTAGGGGCCACAAGAGGTCCCAAATGGTTACCAGCATCCAGTGGGCTGAACGGCAGTTACCCTGGTGAGAACAAGAGAGAGTAGAAAGATGCCTTCAGAATTATGGGATGGGCTTCTTGAGATAAGGCTAGTAGGAGTGGTCATTAGTGCTAAATTCAGAGAGAATTCAAACAAGGTGAGAATGAACAAATCTATTAGACTTGACAGTGAGGGGACATTGCTGACTTTGGCCAGATCATAGAGTCAAAGACAGATTATAGTAGTTTGAGAAACTCATGGCTGGTAATGAAAGGAAATAGCCAGTGTAGGAGGCTCAGTCAGCCAGTGACATGTAGGATCAGTATACATGTTTCCTAATCTCATAATACTCTCTGTTTTCTGACCTCCACCGCAGTTTGCTTCTTCAAGGTGGAATCTGCCATGTGGATGAGATTGCATTTAAGGAACATAGGTACACACATCGTAGCCTCCTGTCTTCTCCCTTTTTTCCATTCCCAGCCACTCTCCCACCACTGCCTTGACCCATGAACTCAAAGAAGTTCATTGTTCCAGTTTCAGGGTTGGGAAGACAGACACAATCCCCGCATTAACACACTTGGCCCCAATATATCTTTATTGGTTATTGATCTTTCCTGCTTAATTTTAAGCTGGTGCAGACTTTACTAACATCATTATATGATGATGACGATAACTACTAGCTGTGTGGTAGTTACTTGTTAACCTCTCAGAACTTTAATACCTTTATCATTAAACTGAAAACACGAGTACGTAAGTCATAGGTTGCACTGATTAAGAGAAGTAATGCATATAAAGCACTTAGCATAGGGCTTGATACCCAATGCATGTAAGCATTTATTATCATTTATCAACCACCTACAATATACCAGGCAGGTGCTAAGAAATTCAGTTTCTCCAATCCTATATGCTTCCTCGTTATCAGAGCTTTGCAAATAACCTGGAACACCCTTTCCTGACTGGCTAACTCCTGCTTCTTGATTGGAACACATCTCTGTGATGAGAAGTCTTCATGACTCTACACCCAGAGAGGAGTATGCTTCTGTCTTCCTCCCTCCCTACACTGTGAGCTATGCACGGACAAAGGTTATATCTGTTCATTTAGCTCTGTACCCAGCGTCTAGGTCTTGGCTTCATTAATATTCATTAATTGATGAATATATTATCTTCATTCTCTTAATCACCAAGTCCATAAAGCATTTATTATTATCAAGATAAGGAAACAAAAGCCCGGAGTGTTAAGACAATGGCCCACGATTGCTCAGCCTGGGTCAAGTGTCTAATCCTAAAAAACCTGCCCTTGCCAGAGGTGCAGGTAGGACAGGCAGAGAACTCTGAGAGCTTGCTTCTATGTATAGGGGGCAGGTTGCTCCCATAGAAAGGCGAATTATTTTCTAGCAGGAATTAATCTCCAAGAAGCAGCTCCTATAGCAACTGATGATAATAGTAACCTGAGCCTTATATAGATACAAACATCCATGTTTGTAGAGCTCTGTATCCATTGCACATATATGTGTATGTGTCTTTATGTTTTGCCCACCCCCCTTATAGTTCTGCCCTCGCAGCCTTCTATTCTGTTTCTATAGCATTGTATTATAAAATAATCAGCTATAAATACAGTCTGGGGCCCCAGTTTATAGAGATTTGTCCCTAGGCTTGTAGCATCCTGAGATGTTTATGTGAATGTAAGCACCATGCGGGCAGAGAGTTTGCTTGTTCTTTTCACCCTGTATCTTCACGTGCCTGGCACATCATAGGTGCTGGGTGATAGTCGAATGGGTAGCAACCACCCACCAGTACAGGGACACCTTCCCCCCTGCCCCAGGGATTCCAAGGACTTTGCTGTCTTGGTCCAAGGATATTCTTTAGACCCATATATCCCACCCCCAATACCCAGAATCAATAGATAAGGTACCCACCTTTCCAGGGGCAATGGTAAAGAGCCTAGCTCTGCCCACATCTAATCCTGGTTTGATACCAAGGAGAGTGCTAGCTGACACTAGACGCCTGGCCATAGAGGAGGGAATCTTGGATGTTTGAAAACTAACATTGTTCAGACAAAGTGGGAAAAGAATCCAGGCCAGGACAGGCTGACTCAAACCTCTAGCCCTCAGACTGGCTGAGTAGAGCTCGCCACATGCTATATCTTGCTGTCGTCCTTTAGGAACCTCCTCTGGAATAGTGGTGAGAGAGCTATATGTTATTTGGTATGTAGTTAACGTGAGCACTGTGGTAAAGAGTGAACTGCAAATGATATTCAGAGGGTTCCAAAATGAACTTCCAGCCCATCCCAACCACCCCCTGTCTACTGGGAGCTGATGAGATTCATTAACCAAGGATGGTTTTAGGAAACTGTCCTTATTCTGACCTGATCCAGATTCCCCCTCATCATTCAGTGATACGAAGCCCTGCTGATGTCCTGTGTCCTTCTGGGACTGCCACCCTGTTTTGTCCCATTCAGGCCTGGGCTGATTTAGTCACTTCTTTATGGTGTGATTCCTCTTTGCATGCCAGCTCTAGTCCCTGCTAATGCACACGCTCCAAGTCTGGTTGAGTGAAGCAACTTTAATAATACAGCAGTGGAGGACGGTTTTTTGATTTTTGGTTTTTGTTTATTTGTTTGTTTTTTGTTTTTTTGAGACAGAGTCTTGCTCTGTCGCCCAGGGTGGAGTGCAGTGGCACGATCTCGGCTCACTGCAACCTCCGCCTCCCAGGTTCAAGTGATTCTCTTGCCTCAGCCTCCCGAGTAGCTGGGACTACCAGCACCCCCACCACACCTGGCTAATTTTTGTATTTTTAGTAGAGACAGGGTTTCACCATATTGGCCAGGCTGGTCTCGAACTCCTGACCTTGTGATCCACCTACCTCAGCCTCCCAAAGGGCTGGGATTACAGGCGTGAGCCACTGTGCCTGCCTTCAATGGACAGTTTTATGGCCACGGAGGGCTGCTACTTTCAGTGCTTTTTCAAAATGCCTTACAATGCCTACCTCTTCCCCAGGAAAGTCTGCATTCTCTATTTTAGAGACAGACACCGACAGCCATGATGACCTTGAGACCCAAGGGTCAGTGTCCAAGCAGGAGGCCAGAATGAATTCCTAGGTCCTGGCCGAAAGACATCACAGAAGATCCAAGTCAGAGTCATGATAGCACTGCAGTAGAATAGTGACCACTTGTCACAGCATGCCTGCCCCTGGCCACATGTGCCAAGTGGCAGTATATGACTTTGTTCAGTCTCCAGGAGGTAGATGTTATTGCCGTCATTTTAGGGATGAGGGACCGAAGGTAGTGAGGAGCTAAATCTCTTTCCCAGGATGGCAGGACCCATAAAGTAACCTTGCCGGGGTTCACATCCAGTCTGTGTTTATTAAAAACCTCATGCTGGCCAGGTGCGGTGACTCACACCTGTAATCCCAGCACTGTGGGAGGCCGAGGCGGGCGGATCACGAGGTCAAGAGATCAAGACCAGCCTGGCCAACATGGTGAAACCCGTCTCCACTAAAAATACAAAAATTAGATGGATGTGGCGGCAGGCGCCTGCAGTCCCAGCTACTCGGGAGGCTGAGGCAGGATAATCACTTGAATCTGGGAGGCGGAGATTGCAGTGAGCTGAGATCACACCACTGCACTCCAGCCTGGGTGACAGAGCCAGATTCCGTCTCAAAAAAAAAAAAAAAGTCCTCATACCATATGGCACTAGATGCTTGGCCATTTATGGCCCACCATGAGCCTTTCTCCCTTTCCAAGTGTCAGCCACAGAGCAGGGAAAAGGCAGACAAACACAGGCGTGCAGGATCGGGGCTCAGAGGAGCAGAGTCGAAAGCCAGGCTCTAAGGCAAGACTTTGCAGAATCTTCCCCCAAGGGGGCTACCAGAGCTGTCTTCCCAGCGCTGGCTGCCTAGGGTGGCTCTGGCTACTTTAAAGGATTGGAGTCTGGAAAATTCAAGGAGTTGAGGAGTCACTGAAATGGAACCTGCAAGTACCCAGTTGGGTGATTCTCTCATTGGCTCTTCGTCCACCTGCTCTGGTGTGGCCAGGGCTGCAGTCGGAGTGATTGACCAGCCCAGGGAACCAAGCAGGCTGGGCTGTAACCTCTGTGGTCCTTTGAAGCCTTCCTTCTGTGTCTGACTCTGGCAGGAGCACACACTGAAAATGTGTGGGAGGTTCTCCCAGCCCCTCAGTCTGATCTGCCCTCTGTTTATTCTCCAGGAAGACCAAGCTCTCTGTCTCGGGGACAACAGATCTCGTTCCACTCTGGGTTCCCCAAGTGTTTGGCAAGCTGCTTTGCCTCCCAGGGCTCCCTGTCTTTCTTTTCTCTTTTCTTTTCTTTTCTTCTTTCTTTTTCTTTCTTTTCCTCCTTTTCTGTTTCTTTTCTTTCCTTTTTTTTTTCTTTCCTTTCTTCCCTTTCTTTCCTTTCTTTGCCTGTTTTTTGTTTTTTGTTTTTTGTTTTTTTTTTGACAGAATCTATCTCTGTCACCCAGGCTGGAGTGCAGCAGCATGATCTCAGCTCATTGCAACCTCTGCCTCCCGGGGTCCAGCAATTGTCGTGCCTCAGCCTCCCAAGTAGCTGGGACTACAGGTGTGCGCCACCACGCCCCTCCAATTTCTTTGTATTTTTAGTGGAGACGGGATTTCACCATGTTGACCAGGCTGGTCTCAAACTCCTGAACTCAAGTGATCTGCCTGCCTCAGCCTCTCAAAGGCTGGGGTTACAGATGTGAGCCATCGCACCTGGCCCAGTTTCCCCATCTTTAATAGAGAGGCTGACCTGAGCTTTCTCTCCCACACTTCCCTGGGCCAGTGACCACCCCGCCCTCATGGGGAAAAGACCTTGGCCTGGTGTCACAGGGACTCTGTCTCTCTGCCTGTCCCCTCTTTTCAGGAAGTCTGTCATCCAGCTCGACCTTGCCAACACCAAGAAAGCAATGATCGTCCCCGCATTCGAGACGCTGCGCTACCGGCTCTCCTTCCCCAAGTCGAAAGCGGAGTTGCTGTCAATGCTGGACATGGGGACCCTCTTCACATTCAGGTGAGTGGCTCTATCTGCTGTACTCTGGGGGTGCTCAAAGGCCTTCTTTCTCCTGGGAAACCCAGATGCCAAAGCTGTTGATCTGGAAGTTTGTTGCTCACCTTAGTCCATTGTGACTCCAGGAAAGCACCACTTTCTCCAGACAACGTCTGTGTAATCTCCCTCCTCTCCCCATGCCGGTACGTGCCATGTACTCTTTTGTGCATGGATGACAGACGTTATGTGTTCAGATGGAAGCGTAGGCATGTTTGGAGAGCTGAAGGGTAGGAAGGTTTAGCTTATTTCTGTTTGTCCTTTTTACTAAACTCAGTTTAGGTTCCTGCTCCCATCTCCTGGCTCCGAGCTCTCTCTCTTGTGTGCTTGTCCATCCATTCATTTGGTAGGTGGGTTTCATTCTATTAGCACCATGGCGGTGGTTTTCCTTCTTCTTTGTGGTATGAGTGGTCTGTTCTCTGAGCCCCTGAGGCCTGGGGGATGTGTAGCCGTTGTGTCAACAACTTCAAGTCATCAAGGTGACCCAGCACATGTGGCAGCCAGCTTTCCTGTTGCCCAACTGACCGTCGCAAATGGAACCCTGATTTCCTTCTTTCCCAGGCCCCTGAGTCCTACAGGAACATTGCCAGGGAGCTCCCCTGTTACCTGTCCCGAGTGTTGCAGGAGTCTGTGCCACTGCACAAGTGCAAACAGGTTCCATGTCCTGGGGACAGGCAGCAGCATTACATGTAGTGATCCAGGGAAAAGTAGGTGGCCTGCTGGGTGCCATAACTGAGCAGTCTGAAGAGAGGGCTGGTGCTTCCGCCTTCTCCAGTTTGTTTGTTTGTTTGTTTGTCTGTTTGTTTGTTTTTGAGACAGAGCTTCGCTCTTGTTGCCCAGGCTAGAGTGCAATGGCGTGGTCTTGGCTTACTGCAGCCTCTGCCTCCCGGGTTCAAGCGATTCTCCTGCTTCAGCCTCCTGAGTAGCTGGAATTACTGAGTAGTAGCTGGTACCCACCACCACACCCGGCTAATTTTTGTACTTTTAGTAAAGACAGGGTTTTACCATGTTGGCCAAGCTGGTCTCGAATTCCTGACCTCAGGTCATCTGCCCACCTCGGCCTCCCAAAAGTGCTGGGATGACAGGCGTAAGCCACCGCACCTGGCCCTGCTCCAGTTTTAAAGTGAGGCCACTGTTGTGAATGATGTCAGAACGGCCAACACTTCCTTGGAGCTAAAAATCATACCTTTCTAGACCATCGGAGTTTTACTGAAAACACTATAGTCATAATAACTTGGGTTTTCATACCACGATTAAGTTTCTAGAAATTTCTAGAAAGTTTCCTCAAATAAACTATATCTTGTGAAAATAACTATGAGATGGGTAGTTCATTCAACAGTTCGGAGGTTATCATTTTTCACATTTTATACAGACGAAAAAACAGGAGTGGAGAGGTCCCAGTAGAGCCAGGACTCAAACTCCAGCCTTCTTCCTCTATCGAGAATTCTAGAAAGTGACCTGGAAGAGTTAGTAGGCCCCCACCCAACCCAAGCCTTCCTTCTTTTCTGAAAGAAATAACTACCACTTATTGCGTGCTTAGCATGTGCCAGGCACTGTGATTACATATTTAATTCTCACAATAAATCTATGTGACAGATACTGTTATCCCCATTGCCTGGATAATGAAACTAAGGCTCTGAGAAGTTTAATAACTTGCCAATGACACACAGCCAGTGAATAGCAGAGCCTGGATTCTGCCCAGGTCTGAGGAACCTGTGTGTTCTTCGTCAGAATACCATCTGGCTACTGACTGAGTCCTGGATTTTTTTTTTTTTTTAAACCCAGTGTTTTAAAATGCAGGGTAAAAACTTGCTCCTCGAAATTGAGACTTTCAGACCAAACCTGAGTCTAAGTCTCCCATGGATGCTGTAGTCTGAGCATCTGATACATTTCCAAGGCATCCTTCCTGCCATCTTCATACCACGGTGAACCGAGAACTCTCATTTCACAGCCACATTTGTGGCCACAAGAGCTGGGGTGTGGCCTGCTGTGTCCATGATTGCCGCTGTGTCCAGCAGCTTGCAAGCCATCATGCTAAGTGCTATATTACAGCCCCTGTCTCTGAGAGATTGCTATTGTCACCTGCTCTCCAAATAACAAACCCTTCAGCCTCTAAGCAGCCGAAATCTGCTCCCTACCACACCTGGAATGAGAAAGCGTCTGCAACCCTACAAGTCCTCTAGGGCGGTGGCTCCAGAATGTGGTCCCTGGGCCAGTAGCTTCAGCATCACTTAGGAACGTGTTAGAAATGCAGAGGCTCAAGCCTAGCCCAGACCTCCTGCATCAGAAACTCTGGAGTTGGAACCAGTCTTCCAGATCATTCTAATGCATACTTAAGTTTGAGAACCACTGCTCAAAGCAAAGTGCCCCAAATCTCCTCTCCCCAGTAGCATCCTGTAAGGCGTACCTAGGAAACCTCTCTCGTCTTCCCATCCCTTTTTGAGCGGGGAAGGAGGCTACCTGGCATTGCTAGTCTCAGACAGCAAGACTCAAAGTTCAGTGTCTACTGGCCTGGCAATAGGTCATTCGCAGGCTGGGGCTTGTTTGAACAATAGGTTCATTGTAACCTGACTGCACCCTGTGCTGCCCAGCCATTCAGCAGGCTGTCAGTGTCCAGGCTGAAGTGATCAAAGCTGCCTCCTCAGCCAGATGAGTAGAACTGACCCAGCTGTCCCTACAGTGGAGTGCAATGGCACCGTCTCCCCTGTTCTTTTCCCTTCGTTTTCACATTATCATTGTCCAACAGTTTAGATTCTAAAATTGGATGGCCAGTAATATGGCTGTCAATATCACTGAGAGCAAGACCACTAGGAATCGGCGTCATATCTGGGAAGCAAACAAGGAAAAATAATAAAGAGAATTTTCTCTCTCTCTTTTTTTTTTTTTTTGAGACGGAGTCTGGCTCTGTCGCCCAGGCTGGAGTGCAGTGGCTGGATCTCAGCTCACTGCAAGCTCCGCCTTCCGGGTTTACGCCATTCTGCTGCCTCAGCCTCCCAAGTAGCTGGGATTACAGGCACCTGCCACCTCGCCCAGCTAGTTTTTTGTATTTTTTAGTAGAGACGGGGTTTCACCATGTTAGCCAGGATGGTCTCGATCTCCTGACCTCGTGATCCACCCGTCTCGGGCTCCCAAAGTGCTGGGATTACAGGCTTAAGCCACCGTGCCCGGCCTCTCTCTCTCTCTTTTTTTTTTTTTTTTTTTTTTTTTTTGAGGAATTACCATGTATCAGAAACTGCTCAGTACTGTGTGTGAATCAAGTCACATAATCATTACAAATCTATGAAGTAGATACAGCTATGTCTGTTTTGCCAAGAGAAGGAAACAAAGGTGCCAATTAGTTAATGTACCCATACCTGTTGAATGACAGAATTCCAACCCAGGCAGGCTGCCTCCAGAACCATTGTTTTTAACCACTTTGTTAAACTAGCATTTATTGAATTCCTCTTCTATGCCGATATTGTGCCAGGCTCTTTACATTTTCTCATTCAGTCTCCTTGGCAGTTCAACCAGATAGGTACTATTTTCCCCAGCTGACACAAAAGGAAATTAATGCCTAGTTAAAGCATTTGGTTCTGCAAGGCGTTCAGCTCCTAAGTGGCAGAGGTGGGATTTGAACCCTGGCCTGATCGCTCCATTGTGCTGTGCTTTAAACCTCATACAAGTTCACGGCCATCAGCTGTGCTGTGCCAGTTCTGTCGAAGGCATCAGATGTCAAGACTGTCCGTTCAGCAAGTTCGCAAATGGAAAAGCAACTGCTTTGGGGCCTGATTTTTGGATCATACCCAAGATTGACATCTCCCGCAATATCCCTTTTCCACACTCCATGAAAATAACATTGCTTCACCTTTCATTTTTCTTCCATTTAAGTGGCTTTGGTTTTGATGGAACTTGCTGTGTTGATGGGGCTGAAGTTCAAGTTCCTGCCCTCCCTCAGCCTGGCTGTCTCACCCAACAGCACAGCTTGATCAAAGCCCACCTATTGGCCAGTGCCCGTTCATCCACACTGGCCAGTTCCCTGAGGGTTTAGGGGGAGTCCGGCCTCAGTGGTAGAAAACCAAAAGAAGGAAGCAGCTGCGTTCCCTGCCAGAAAGTGTCCCTTTGGCCACACAGAACACTCACCCTCACTGAACGCCTTCCTTGCTTTGGAGAGTCTGCCCGCAGGATGAGATAGAATCCAGGACTTCCACTTCCTCTCTCTCTGCAGCTAAGCTCTTGGGTTCCCACCCTTCTGTCCTGTTTTCATTTCATGAAGCTTTTCTTTCCAGCTCTGGATACTCCTTTTCCTAACCCTTCTCTTGGTCCCTGCTTACTCCTTCACTAGACGCCCAGCTTCCTGCCATCTCTCTGTAGCTTCCAGAGGCATATTGCCATCCCACACGTGGGCCCATCTCGGGTGCCTGTCATGTTGTTAGGCTAGTCATTCATTCATTCAGTTTAGTGCACGATTGTTGAGTACTCGTTCAATAGGCCAGGAAGTGTGGGGGACAGGGACATGTAAGAGAGGTGACCCAGCTGGCCGTGGTGGCTCACACCTGTAATCCCAGCACTGCGGGAGGCCAAGACAGGTGGATCACGAGGTCAAGAAATGGAGACCGTCCTGGCCAACGTGGTAAAATCCCGTGTCTACTAAAAATACAAAAATTAGCCAGGTGTGGTGGTGGGCATCTGTAGTCCCAGACACTTGGGAGGTTGAGGCAGGAGAATCGCTTGAATGCTTGAACTGGGGAGGCGGAGGTTGCAGTGAGCCGAGATTGCACCACTGCACTCCAGCCTGGCAACAGAGCAAGACTCCATCTCAAAAATAAGAGAGAGAGAGAGAGAGAGAGAGAGACAGATTTAAAATAGTCTCAGTACACAGTAAGTGGTTAACTAATATTAGCTGCTTCTTATTGTGGTTATATGACTGTATTCGTTTTCTACTACTGTATAACAATTTATCACAAACATAGCGGCTTGAAACAAATTTGTGATCTCACAGTCTCTAGGGATCAGAGATCCGGCCACGGCATGACTGGATTCTCTGCTCGGGATCTCACTGGGCTGAAATCAAGGAGTCAGCAGACCTGCAATTCTCCTCTTCCCAGATCACTGGTGGTTAGCAGAATTTCTTTCCTTTCATTCCTAGGCCTAAGGTCCCATTTTCCTGCTGGCTTTTGGCCAGGGACTGCTCTCCTAGAGTCTAGTTCTTTGCCACATGGCCCCCATAGGCAGCTCCCAACGTAGCTCCTTGCTTTCTTCCAGACCCAGGTCTAAAGGGTCACATGATTCAATTATCTCCCATTTTCATGCAAAGTAAACTGGTGAGTAACCTCATTTATATTTACAACAATCCCTTCTGCCATATAATGTAACATAATCCCAGGAGCGATCACATATATACTCACAGGTTCTGCCCCAAGGGGAGAGTACTGTACAGGGTGAGAGTCATGGGGGACCGTCTTATACTCCTGCCTACCACAGTGGCCTCTGGCAGCAATGACTGAACACAAGCTGACCTGCAGTCAGTTCCTGAGAAATAGCATGGAGCCCTCCAGGAGTTCCTTTTCATATTGGCAATCTCCTCGTTAGTGAAGTGTGCAGATAGCAGATGGGATTAGGGTTTCCTATAACTGCTGCAGCAAAATACCAAAAACCGGATGGTTTAACACAATAGAAATTTATTCTCTCACGATTCTGGAGGCCGAAAGTCCAAGGTCAAGCTGTCGGCAGGTCCGTGCTTCTTCCCTGAGGTCCTAGGCCTCTTTCTGGTGGTTGCCAGTCGTGTTTGGCAATCTTTGATTTACAGATGCACCCATCATTCCCATCTCTGCCGATGCCTATACATGGTATTCTTGTGGTGTGTCTCTGTGTCTAAATTTTCCCCTTCTTATAAGGACAACAATCATTGGATTATTGCCCACCCCAATCCACTGTGATCTTGTCATAACCTCATTATATCTGCAAAGATCCTGATTCCAAATAGGTCCCATTCACAGGTACTGGGGGTTGGGACTTCAACATAGCTTTTGGGAGAGAGACAGTTCCACTCACCCGAGAACTACATCCGGGTACACCTCTTCCTCCTCCACATCGGCTGCATTTGGAGAGCTTGCCTTCCTTCCCTCCACCCAGTGGCTTTTCTCCGTGTGTCTCAGGTACCACGTCTGGACGAAAGGCCACGCACCCACAAACTTCGCCAAGTGGCGTACCGCCACCACGCCTTACCGGGTGGAGTGGGAGGCCGATTTTGAGCCGTATGTTGTCGTGAGACGCGACTGCCCGGAGTACGACCGGAGGTTTGTAGGCTTCGGCTGGAACAAAGTGGCGCATATCATGGAACTGGATGTGCAGGTGAGAAGAACGGAGCATCCACCTGGTGCGACCAACCGGGGAGAGGCCTAGATCCTAGAGCTTAAGGGAACCTTGGAGACGAGAAAGCCAAGAGCTAAGAGGGAACAAAGTATGCTCGAGGACCAGTAGTAGTACTGATCCTCGGGCTCTTGATCCCAAACCGTTGCTCCTTCCTCAACCCTTGGGTGAGAGTTGGGTTCTTAGCCAGGACCCAGTTAAACATGAGTTTCCTGTGACAAACCATTTCACCTCCTCATCCTCACCCAACCTGGTAATGAAGACACGCAAATGTGACCATTCGTCACTTGGCCTTTGAGTCACGTAACACGACAAAGCATGCTGCTAAGATGCAGCTAATTATTCCACCCTTTACTAAAAGATTTGTAGATGCATATATCATTACTAACAGAGTGGTGACTCTGAGACTGTGTTTAGTCACGAACTCCTTCATTCATCCGATTGATACATATTGAACTCCTACTTCAAAGTAGATCCTCTACAGAATTCTAATAGGTGAAACCAAGGATCAACAAACTTTTTCTGTAAAGGATCAGATAGTAAGTGTTTTGAGCTTCATGGGACCTATAGGTCTCCTTTTCAACTACTTAACTCTGCCATTGTAGTTCAGTCTTAGATAGTCATTAAACAAATGGGTGTGGCTGTTTCAATAAAACTTTATTTACAAAAACATGAAATGGGCCAGACATGCTCTAATTTTTCAGCCCCTGTGTTAAACAAACAAAAGCAAAGCTGCTCTGGTTGAATTAGAAGAAGGATTCCTGGGTCCCTCCAACCCAATTTTGGTGTGTGTGTGTGTGTGTGTGTGTGTGTGTGTGTGTGCGCGCGCTCTTCTCCAAGACCTCTCCTCCTGGTGCACAGTGCACATATTTTTCAACAAGAGCACCTCCAATTCAGAAAAAGCTAAGGTTGGACAGCGAGTGCTGGCCATTCATGAGAATCATCAGGAGAACTTTCCTTCCCATAGTTCCAGTGTTTGAGAGCAGTCCCAGGTGATTGATAAGCGCTGGGGTTGAGAACCACTGATGTAGACAGAAGGTTATAGAATCATGTCCATGTTTAACAACAGAAAGCAGGGCTGTCAGTATCCATATTTTTGATAATACTTTGAATGAGCAGAGTGCTACTCACGGGCAACAGTGTTCAGTCTGCCTCAGCTTCTGCTTCAAAGGAATGTCATGTTCATGTGTCCGGCAGTGCTGTGAGATGAACTGGTTCAAAGAAAGTTAATATTTCCAGCCATGAGACCTGGACTTTGTTTGTTTTAGACAATTTTGACAGAATTCTTGAAAATATGTTGCATATTTTCTTTTCTCTGCCAATAGCATGTCCCAGACATACTCTTACCCTTTCCAATACCTTAAGGAAGCAATGAGTGCACACCTGCCAGGTAATAACACGCATACCCATGGAGCTAGTGCGGTTGGTGGGGGATCTTTGTCCCTCCACTAAATGTCCCAGACAGTCCAGCTCTGGGAGATCTTGCATTTTCTTTTGATGGTTTTTCTCACTCATTCCTCACCAGCAACTGTCTTTTCTGGCTGCTGTTGTATTCTTCTACCTATAACAGCCCCCTTTCCCCATCCCAATTTTCCCCGAGTTTATTCTTATCTGCTCTGGGCTGGGAAACTAGATAACAAAAGCTTATCAGACAATATGTCCAAAATGAGAGTAAATAGATGTGAGTAAAAGTGTGCTGAGTTCTCCTCTAAGCGATATGACCTAAATCTGGGTCACCTGTTTTGGCTCTTCAGTGGCCTTTTATTTTTGGCCTGAGAATTAAGCTGTATTTTGCCAAGCTGAGAATACGGGATGACAGTGTGACCTGCTATAAGGGTGTGTCAGGGAGAGGTTTGTTCTTGGTGAGCTTACGTCCAGCGAAACATTTGTTTTTATTTCACCGTGTCGCTCATTTTTTTTTTTTTTTTTTTTTTTTTTGGTACCTTCTTTTGCACTCATCTGTTGAGGCTGTCAGATCACATTAAGTCCTATGAGGAATCATAAACAGATGTCAGTTAATTGAGCAAGAGAATATCCCATGGCGTGTGTCACCCTAGAGTGTCCATGTGGGTGTGAGCCCACATCTATTAAGAAACCTTTTCTAGGCCATGAGCTTGGCTCAGCACTGTTTATACAGTATTGGCTTCCCCGTCATGGTCATCATTCAAGGATATTATTACTTTCACCTTATAGATGAGAACATGAAGGCTCAGAGAAGCCAGTTTCCTGGTCCAAGGTCATGGAAACAGCCCTGAACTGCCCCACTCCAAAACTATCATGCTGTCCATGTACCCCGTGCTTGTGGGTGCCATTATCAAGTCATTCATTCACTAACCATTCAGTCATTCGCTTGGGCCTTCATCATGCACGACTCCGGCCAGGCTCTGGCAGGTTCTCACGCCGCTCTTGTCTTCTTCCAGGAGTATGAATTCATTGTGCTGCCTAACGCCTACATGATCCACATGCCCCATGCCCCCAGCTTCGACATTACCAAGTTCCGTTCCAACAAGCAATACCGCATCTGTCTCAAAACCCTCAAGGAAGAGTTTCAGCAGGACATGTCCCGCCGCTATGGCTTTGCTGCCCTGAAATATCTCACAGCCGAGAACAACAGCTAGCACCAAGACGCCCACCACTAGGGGGAGACATGCTGCAGAGGAAGTGCCACTCGCTGTTTGGGGCCCAGCCTTCAAATTCAAAATTGAGCCATGCTTTTTTGGTTTGTTTTTATTTATCTCTTTGGCCCAGCCAAGCTGCCCTCACTACAGAGACCTTGCACAAGGATCCAGCCAGTCCCTCTCTGGCCCACAACCCTGCATTCCCAGAGGTTAGATATGCAGCCCACCTAGATGAGTCTCTGCAAGAATGGGAAATCAAGGGGTGAGAGGGAGTAAAAGGGTTTTCATCTTACTGCAAAGCCACAAGATCAAGGCAGGGCTTTAGGATGTTCTGGTTGCTTTTTAATAATTATACTTCGCATCATAACTAGGGAGAAAGGGAAGTCAGGGTGCTAGGGGTTATTCATCCCAGGAAATAGAAGCGAAATTGTCTTTATTTAGTGGAAACTTTCCCCTTTGCCCTGCAATGTAGCTGGGCATTCAGATGGAGGGGAAACCAATGACCTGAACCAACCACATGGAAAAACCCAATGGGGACATTGTAGCCAGAGGGTCCTGGAGGTGAGGTCAATAGGTTTCCTTATCCCCAAAGCCACTCCTGTTTTGTTTTTATTTGTTTTTCTTTGGGGATTTTGTTTGTTTATTTTGGGGACTGGCAATCCAAAACAGAAAATCTGATCCTTTGAGGCTCTGCAGGAAAATCAGCTGCCTCTACCAATCACCCTCTATCAGCAGTGGCCCGGGAAGGAGATTAACCATCTTCAGCCAATATTGAAACATGGGCAGCGTCCTTCAGGATGATCACCAAGGCTCCCGTGACTTTGAACTCCCTACTGTCCAGAATCCAGGGGCCACGATGGGGACTGCGGAATTACGAGGGCTGACTGTTTTACACCGGTCACATTTTCTATTGGCAGTGACTGATTCATGGGAAAGGGCTTTGAAGGAACTATTTCAGTGCACACGCAAGGTACGAACCTCTCAGGCCTTTAGAAGAACTTTAATAACTCATGCAAGCCCAGTTCTGAAGATCGACGTATCCATCTAGAGACCTACAGGAAGAACGCAATTGGGTTCCTCTGGTTCTTGCCTGCTTCACTGTGGATGGGAAGAGGTGACAACCTCAGTCTCCCTTTGGGACCTGGCCAAGGGTAGGCAACCACCTTCACCTTCACACAGATTGAGGAGACACTGGACTTTTTACCCATTTTCTTTAATCTTCAATATTAATGTTGTGTTTACATTGATGAGAACGAGAGTTAATGCCCTACCCTCTGCTGGGCTGTTTGTATTGAGTTGCAATGTGACCAGCGAAAGCTGCATTTAATAAATGAAAGTACAGACTGTTTCTTCCCCATTCCCCTCCCACTCTTGCAAGAAGCTACTGAGACACACCTTGACAGAGAGAGGTAAATTGCAATGGATAAAGAGCAACTTCACACTTTTCTGTTCCCCCATTCTATTTTTCTCATCATTTGAACTTTAACCCTTTTTTTCCCCCTTTTGCCTGAGGTTAGATCCCACTCTGTCTCTAACTCAAACCATCTTCAAGTTTTTCCATTCAGCATCCTTCTCAACACTGAAGCCAGATGTTGTCTTCTACCAGATGTGGGCTGGGAGGGTAAATCCTGGTAATCAATTGTAAAGGAAACATTCCATCCTTGGGCCTGGTAGTCATGTGGCACCCTATAGCAATCCGGTTTGTGAGATCACTCAGTATGTTAACACGTTCACGTGGATGTTGCACTGAAATTTATACAAGAATTAGGAAAATTACAATTAGGACTAATTTTTGCATACATATAGCTAGGCTTATGTATATATGTAGAGAGATATAATAGAGCATATACATATATAGCATATATATAAGCATTTATAAATAAAATGATATATATGTGTAAAGCAGAACAAAGAAAGTTTTCAGAGTACATATCAAAAGTCCAATTTCTTCAGTGGCGTGCCATGCCAGCTTCTACATGCCCACAAGATCTTTGTGAGCGTATCTCCAGTTTCCATGTTCAGTGATTCCTCCCTGCCCATCCCCAAGAACTGGTTGTTAAATATTTACCAGCAGCACATCGTTGACTTTTTCTGTCCCCTTTGTACACACAGACAGATACACAGACACAGAGGCACTCACTAATTTCTCCTCCTTCCCTAGAGAGAATCACTGTTAGGCGATGTACATGTACCAATACAGTTTTTGAGTTAATCATTACCGACTACTTGAGCCAAGTGAAAACCTGGTGGCAGCACTGGTTCCTCAATGTTAAAAATCAATTTTTAATTCTCTAAAGCCTTTTTATTTTTAAAATTTTGCTTGGCGCCTGACTCCTGCCCAGCCACCTTGCTTTCACTTGCATTTTTATGGGCATAGCTGGTGACTATATAATTTGTCATCTAAACCGGGTCACTTCTGAGAATGAAAGGCGCTAATTATTTTTACACAATAGGCGTAAACTAGAAGACGATGTAGCTTCATGTACAGTGAATTTATTAAGGCCAGAAACTGATACTCACACCAACAGGAGAAAATCCTATTTCCCCAAAGACAGGTGCCTGACACCGTAAGCCAGTCTCACTTAAAGCTGGAACTCAGACATTGGCGGATGCCCAACTTCAACAGAGAAGCTGCCAACTCAATGGAGGCTGAGGTCCGCAGAGCCAACGGCCTGCTTTCCCAGAACGTACATTGGGAGCAGCAGTTCACTGCCAGCCCCGGCTCCTGTGTGGGAAGCTGCAGCCATTTGGGCAGAGGTAATTGCAAAAGATGTTGATTCCTTTGCATCAATTCCCCTGGGGGGTAAAACAGGCTTTTAAATGCATCACACTGATGTTTTCATGCTTAAATAAGCCAATACCATCTTGGCTTTCAGTTGAGAGGAAGGACAAGGTTCCCTCTTTTGGTCCCCTTAACAGTCAGTGTGCAGGGGAACTGAGATGTTTTCAGTAATCACTATGTACTGAAGCCTTTGGCACGCATGAGTTCACCAAACCCTTGGAGCAAAACTGCAAAGTGGATATTAACATTCCTAGATGGGGAACCTGACTGCATTCTGTGTAATTAAGTAACTCCCCCGAAATTCAGACCTAGAATTTAAACCAGATCCTACTTCTTTGAATCCAAAGCCACATAACCTGCAATGCTACTTCCTTTCCCAATAAGAAGGAAACAGACATGAAACAGTGACAGACAAGAGAATTTGAGCCTATGTAGGAAGATTGTTGGATTTCTAGTCTTCTTCCTTCAACATCCATCCAATAACACACACAATCCAGACAGTAATGTCTCCTAAAATAACTCAAAATCTTGCTATGCTCATGGACTTCCTGAAAATTCATTTGAAATAGACCTGGGTGATCTATAATCATATTCAGACAGCTGGCTTCCACTCTAGGGGGTAGTAATTGATTGCTTCTCCTTGGTTGGTTCTTAGATTACATGGCTCAGGTAGAGTCACTAAGTTTTAAGCTCTGCCTTGTACTCCGACTTAGGATGCTGCCTCAGAGTGATCTCTCTGAATGTGTTGAACTGATTTACAGAGCACATATTTGCTGAGTTGACTAATAGCCTCTTTGTGCCCCATCATGAAAGGACAGACCCTACTTTAATTCTGTTCTTTTCAAAGACTCTACTGTCTTTGAGTTAAGGCTTCATTTGTGGTCACCAGGCCTTTAGGGAGCTCTGTGTTAGTGAAAGAAATGTGATTAAAATCCCCTCTCAGACACAGCTCCTGCCACTCTTGGTAGAGATAATAAGAACTACCCTTTATTGAACCAAGACTTCTATGGTAGTTGGCAATGATGGATCCTCACAGCTATGTTATAAAATAAGGGAGGTATTATTATCCCCATTATTTAGCTAATAAGACTAATTCGCAGAGAAATTATGTGACTTGCCCAAGATCACACAGGCTGCTAACGGAGTGCCAGAATTTGAACCAAAATCTGGCTGGCTTCAAAAACCCCTGTCTTCCCACTAAAATGTACTACTGCCTTCCCATACAATACTGAAATCAGCTTAGCTGCGAGGCTTATACAGTCGTATCTTCATGTGCTTCATATGGTTTGTTTTCCTTATTTTTTTAGCCCTAGGGGTTTATTCTTCAGCTTAGTGCCATTCAAGTTTATGAAATGTCACTTATCTACCATATGCATTCTAAGAGGTTTCAGACCCATAGAATCTAATGTCGGACATACCATGATCTTTGTTTTCATTCATTTAACAAAACTACTTTTAATGAGGGTCCTTTAATTTCAAGGAATAACTGGTGATATCCAAAAGGAGGTAATGGGGGTGCCACAAAAATGTAGGGTTTCTGATTGTGAATATTTAATGGATTTGGTCATTGGTTTGTTCTAACACATTCATATAGTCTTAAGAGATAGGCCGGGCGCGGTGGCTCAAGCCTGTAATCCCAGCACTTTGGGAGGCCGAGACGGGCGGATCACGAGGTCAGGAGATCGAGACCATCCTGGCTAACACGGTGAAACCCCGTCTCTACTAAAAAAAAAAATACGAAAAAACTAGCCAGGTGAGGTGGCGGGCGCCTGTAGTCCCAGCTACTCGGGAGGCTGAGGCAGGAGAATGGCGTGAACCCGGGAGGCGGAGCTTGCAGTGAGCTGAGATCCGGCCAACGCACTCCAGCCTGGGTGGCAGAGCGAGACTCCGTCTCAAAAAAAAAAAAAAAAAAAAGAGATAATGTCTTCTGGAATGAAAACATGCCAGGCAGTCTGGGAAAGTGTTGCCCAAAGTGTGGTACCAAGGCCATCTGATCAATGAGGCCAGGACAATGTCATGAAATGATTGACAGGGCTTACTGAGAGCAAAGCTTTGACAGATTCCTGGGTAAGTAATGTTGCAGTGGTGCTGAAGAAAGAAAAGAAGGACTCCAGTGACATCAGTAATTTCATTGTACTTTTTATCATTTTTTTCTGAATTCCACAAGTAATTTATTGAGCATCTACTCTGTGATGGACATTATGAATGCAACAGTGAACCAGGTACAGTCTACTTTGATGTAAGTGCACTTCACTAGACAGCAGAAAAGTAAATAGATAATGCCAAGGCTGGTTTCACCTTATGATTTTCACATAAACAGTTTTAGTTTTGTTTTATTTTCATTTATTTTTGAAGCTGTAAGTTTGAAAACTTACAAGAAAATTGCAAGGATAATATGAAGAACTTTATCCCTTACATTTAGATTAACCATTTGTTAACATTTTGCCACATAATCTTCATAGTTTTTTCCTCAAACATTTGAAAATGAATTGTAGATACCATGCCCCTTTAAATTTAAATATTTTTTAAAAACATGACATTGTCTTGTATAACCAAAATACAAGGGTTAAATTCAGAAGTTGTTTCGTTAGTTCAGTGTTTGGAATGAAAAATAAGCATGCATACACAAGGCAATGCATATGTCTGTATGCATATGTGATTTTTTGAGTTTATTAATATTATATAGCATATTATGTGACAAAATTTTATGGCTGGTAGTGCTAAAAAGCCAGATTCAGAAGGTTTACCATCATGATGTATACATTTCTGAGATGATTCAATAGGTGGGTCCCTAACGCAATGTGTACCATAGTATGTCACTAACTTAGTCGCCTTATTACCAGACAATGAAAGTGATTATTTTCTACCTGCTTAAAAATTTTATAACAACTAGGCTGGGCGCGTTGGCTCATGCCTGTAATCCCAGCACTTTGGGAGGCCGAGGTGGGCAGATCACGAGGTCAGGAGATCAAGACCATCCTGGCTAACACAGTGAAACCCTGTCTCTACAAATAGTAAAAAATTAGCTGGACGTGGTGGTGGGCCCCTGTAGTCCCAGCTACTTGGGAGGCTGAGGCAAGATAATGGTGTGAACCCGGGGGACGGAGCTTGCAGTGAGCCGAGATTGCACCACCGCACTCCAGCCTGGGCAACAGAGCGAGACTCCGTCTCAAAAAAAGAAAAAGTTTTATAACAGCTATTAAGATATATTTATCAGTTGAAATGCTTTTTGTGTGAGAATGCATGTCTATTATGTGTGGATATAAATGTGAACCTTCTTAGTTTTTTTAGTTTCTCATATATACAAGGAGAAAGATATATCAAAACGGCTATGTAAGAATTTTTGACTTTTGGGGGCTGGGCATGGTGGCTCACACCTGTAATCCCAGCACTTCGGGAGGCTGAGGCAGACGAATCACTTGAGGCCAGGTGTTCCAGACCAGCCTGGCCATTGGTGAAACCCCATCTCTACTAAAAATACAAAAATTAGCCGGGTATAGTGGCAGGTGCCTATAATCCCAGCTACTCAGGAGGCTTAGAGGACAATCGTCTGAGCCCAGAAGGCAGAGGTTGCAGTGAGCCAAGATTGCGCCACTGAACTCCAGCCTGGGCAACAGAGGAAGACCTCGTCTCAAAAAAAAAAAAAATTATTGACTTTTCCCATTATGCATGGGTCCACATAATCTAGCTCTTTAATATTCCAGTTTTGAATCTTCACCCTCCCCAAAGATTATGTAATACTTAGATAAAACTGAGTGACTTGGTTTCCTTCCCCATGAATGTTAAGATGAACATTTAACATTGAGAAGAGCAGAAACATCTTTTACGGAAGTGATAGAAAACTGCCTCACCCTCCTGATTCCAATACCAATGCAATGGGAGAGCATAGAAGCCTCTTTATGTGCAGTGGCCTGGCAATCCGGCCTCAAAGCCAAAAGCTCCACTCAGAAGTCTCTAAGAAATGCCTCTGTTTTCCTGGTGGTCCGTGGGTGCTGGGTCACAATCAGCTGATCACTCTCAGACCGACCCCCGAATCCCAGGAAAACCTCGTAAGTAACGTGTTCTGCAGTCTAGTGCATCTTGTAGTAAACAAAAGGCAATTCTGAGCTTCACAATTTCATTAACGCTGAGCTGTTTGAACACAACCCATGTCTAATTCAGCAGAAAGAAATTGATGGAAGACTTTGATGTAATCCTGTCCTTTGACAACAGATCTGCCTTCAACGTTCTAATATTGTTCAGAGCTGTCGTTAAGCAATTGCAGCTACCATCGATGGAGCACTTGGGTGCTGGTGTGCTAAATTTGTTGCTTCTGTAGCTTACAGGACTCCCATGAGAGAAGGGATTTTTTCGATTTTTTGTTTGTTTTCTTTTGAGACAGGGTCTCCCTCTGTTGCCAAGACTGGAGCGCGATGGCACAATCTCAGCTCACTGCAACTTCTGCCTCCCTGGATTCCAGCAATTCTTGTGCCTCAGCCTCCTGAGTAGCTGGGATTAGGCGCACGCCACCACACCCGGCTAATTTTTGTATTTTTACTAGATACAGGGTTTTGTCACATTGGCCAGGCTGGTCTCGAACTCCTGGCCTCAAGTGATCCACCTGCTTCGGACTCCCAAAGTGCTGGGATTACAGGCGTGAATCACTGTGACTGGCCATGAGAAGGTATTATTATTTTACTAGACGACGAAACTGAGGCTTGGTGAGATTGAGTAATTGGTGGAGTCATAAATCAAACTCTTTTTTTTTTTTCCCTCTGACTCCAAGACTGTTCTCTACAGCTTCCTGAATGGGAGTGAAATGAGTGTGAGGTATAAGGACAGGGAGCATGGAGTAAATCAGCAGACAGGAGTCTGTTGGCTGGCCTCATATGATGTTCCCAAACCCGTCATATGTAGGCTCAGCCAGACCCGCTGTTCTCTCCCGCCCCCCCTTAGCATCTTAGCCTTTTCATACTTTTGCTGGAGAGTCATGGAGAACAAACGTATGCTGGACAATATACGTTTCCTTATTTAATCAGCAATGGGAAGCATGATGTAGTATTCTCTATATTTTAAAGATAAGGAAACAGAAGCTCAGAGAGGTTTTAAATAAGAGCCCTGGCTGGGCACCGTGGCTCATGCCTGTTATCCCGGCACTTTGGGAGGCCAAGGCAGGTGGACCACCTGAGGTCAGGAAAGAAGAAAGAAAGAGAGAGAGAGAGAGAGAGAGAGAGAGAGGGAGGGAGGGGGGAGAGAGAGAGAGAGAGAGAGAAAGGAAAGAAGAAAGGAAGGAAGGTTTGATTTTCAGGGCTTTTTTTTTTTTTTTTTTTTTTTGAGATGGCCCCAGTGCTCATGTCTGTCTGTCTGTCTGTCTGTCTGTCTTTCTTTCTTTCTTTCTTTCTCTTTCTTTCTTTTTCCTTATTGAGTTCTTGCTTACTGATTTTTATCCCATCTTATATTTTCATGTCTTCATTTGTCTTGATAGTTTACCAGGGATTCAGATGAACACAAGATTAAGGAATCTTTGCTTTAGAAAGGACTTTAGTCATTAAAATATGCCTAGTTCTTGGGGAATGTGCCTTTCCTTGGCCTATGCCAGTGCTTCTCGAACTTGAATATGTATATGAATCGTTCATGAGGGTCTCAGGAAAGTCCGACTCTGTTGGTGCTGCCTGCGATGCTGCATTTTCTAACGAACCCCCTTGTGATGCAGAGGACCACACATAACCCTGTCTCCTTACACCTTTAAGAATCCCCTTATTTTGCAGATATTGTGGAGCCTTAACAGCGTGTGTGGCATTCACTGGTTGTTGGAAGAATTCAGTTCCTGGTGGTTACAGGACTGAGAGCTCTGCTCTCTCGATGGCCGTTGAGCCAGGACTTTTCTCAGCTCCTAGAGAGCACACACCACTCCCTGCAAAGGAGTCCTCTCTGCCATGTAGCAGCTCACCTCTTCCAAGCCAGCAAGAGCACCTCTCCCTTCATCCTGCTGAGCCTGAGTTTTCTATAACAGCATAATCACAGGCGTGATATCCCATCACATTCCCAGGTCCTGTTCATCTTCAAGGAAAGGAAATTATGCTGGGGGATACACCAGGGGTTGGGAATCTTGGAGGGCCTCTTAGAAGTCTGTCTGCCACAGAGGGGAATTCCGATAGGAATTTGTGATCAAAGAAAGGATGTCTGCAAGGGGAGCCCACTGCCTCTGACAGAGAATGAGATCGTTGGTTATCATCCTGACCAGCAGGCATAAGAGAGTGCTGCAGGACTGTGGAGGGGCTGCCTGACCCAGGCTGGGCATCAGTGAAGGGTTCCTAAGGAGGTGACTCTGAGTCCAACATTGACAGGTGGGGCACTGAAGGTCTTCCAGCAGAGGAAACAGTTCATGGGGAAGCAAGATGGCAGGAGTGGCAGGTGTGCTCAGGAGGAGCAATGGTCTGGGGCCACTGACGGGCACCCAGGGCCCTCTCTAGCCTGTGTCCCCTGGCTACAGGAGGCCCAGTCGTAGACCAGCAACCACAGTGATGACTGACTATGGGGCTTCCAACAGAAAGGAATGGGACTTTCCTAACCATTCCATGTACTCCCAGAAAGGGTTTGACTGAAATCAAAGGAAAAGGGAGAATTTCCAGGAGTTCTTTTAGGAAGCGGTGGACCTGGTCATGAGAGCTCCATTCTTGAAGTCGGACGTGCCAGGGCCGCTGTCTCTACTCACCGCTAGACAGCCGGGTGGTGGTGAAGCCGATTTACTTCTCTGCCCTTGGTTTGCTCAACTATAAAAAAGGAGGAAATCCTGCCCGTCTGTTAAGGCTTTCGTGGAGATGAAAGGCGCTAACACGAGTGTTTATGATACTTTGTCAACTCCAAACATCCCATCAGTACATGGCGTCGTTTGCTAGAGAACTCTTTATCCGTTATTTTTTTTCTCTTGTTCAGACGTAGTGCTTCATTAAGTGGGAAAAGGGAGCCAAGAGTTTGGTTCTTAAGAACATTCCTGCAACAGAGATTCCTCTGAGGCATTGCTCTTAAGAGCTGAGAGCAAACATCACAGGCAGCACTGTAACTGGTTGCTGTACAGTTTGATTACTACAGAGAGAATCAATCATTTCAGAGATGAGAAAACAGGCAAAAAGAGCATTATTTTCTAAACTCATTAGCAGAGCAGTCATTGTCTTCTGATTCTGAGTCTCATTTTCTTCACACCTCCCCACACTGACAGAAAGTCAGTATAATTCACTCTCCTCAACTTCTGGAATCAAATACAAATCAAATGCTGGTTATGGTTTTTTTTTTTCTTTTTTGATTTTTGTTTTGTATTATGTCTTGGTTTTTGTTCATTTATTTTTCTTTTTCATACCTTTTATAAAAGAAACAAGATTTTCACACACGCTCTCCTTCTGAGAGCCACGTTTGAATTACAATTTGAATTTGGGACACAGAAAAATGGCCCAAGTGCCTTTGGAAGAGGCAGCGTAAGATCGTCTAAGGAGTGAGCATAGGTAAAGAAGAGAAGGGAGCCTGATATAGGGCCCCAGAACACTTCCGGAAGCCTCCATTTCATTGTTCTCTGGAAGTTTAAACATGGCAAAATTTCCATCAAGATAGAATAGATAAGGGAAACCACGAGAATATCAGCTACAGTACTGTGTGGAGAAGCCTCTAGCTGTCACAATAAGTAACCACCTCCACCCTCCTGTCTTCAGGCTTACCTGGGCACTGCTTGAGAGAAAGGACCGTGTCTTGTTCACCGCTGTGTCCCCACCTCCAGCACACAGGCGAGCACGAAGGGGTGCTGGTACACGCATGCTGAATGAGTGTTGACTGAAATTCCATAATGTTCCGGAGACTGAACTGCTCTTACTTTGGGTCATGCCAGGCATGGTTCTTCCTTTGGGCAATGCACTGGCATTTCATTTTGAAAACCCTGACATTTCTAGGGTGGGGATGTGCCTTTTTCAAGTTCCATGCTCTTTGGAGCACTCTTCGATGAGCCATCAGCAAGACAGAGCAGCCAGGGTGAGCGCTGGGTCCAAGCGGTTCATCAAAACTACTTTCAGAGCCTGCCAGAGCCTGCAAGGGGCTTATGAAGGGGAAAATAAAAGACTCTGGTTGGATGGAGGTGAACAAATAAAGGAAGCAAAGGTTGGAAAGCTTGCAATAAATCTTCCACGGTTTTTCTCGAGATTCCTGCGTGACTGAACAATAAAACTGGCAGGCAGAGGCAGACAGCAAAGGAGGCTCTCGGTTCACTGAAGGCAACTAATGTGGGTTAAGCAAACCCCTTTCCCGGGTCCTCTGCTGGATGCATGGCCGGCATTATCTCATTTAATCCCCAGTCAACCCTATGAAAGAGATGCCGTGATCCTCTTTTCTCCAGATGGGTCGAGAAGGTGGCATAAGACACTCACCGTCCAGCGGCTGGAAAGGGGCACAGTGGGGCTATCAGCTCAGGCCAGCCAGACCCCAAAACCCAAGTCTTCCAGTTAGCACATGCCAAGGAGGCCAGAGAGATTTCAAGTGGGGATTCTCAGAAGCAAAGGAAAGACGAGAGTCTGAGAAAGGTGCTTTGAAATGTTGGTTTTACGATTCAGGGATGCCGTTGAAAAGGTGGTTTGTTACGCACCGTTCCAGAGGAGAGGAGGGGGCATGCCACACCTTACAGGGCCACAGGGGAAGCACCAGGGTGGGTCAGGAGGCAGGGGAGTGGGAAGAAAACGTGGGCAATAGCCTTTGGGGGGTTTCAGTGGGGAGGAGCAGGTGAGGTAGGATAAACAGGCTTAGGATTGGCTAGTGTGAACAATTTCAGTGAGCTCTGCGGTGTAAGGGTGATCTGTAGTTGCTCGGTACTTGGCCCTGATATGTTTACAGCAAGGGAATAATGGCCCAAAGTGAAACTGCTTGATTAAGGGAGTTGAGGGTGGTTATAAGCATGGGCTTGGTTAATTTGCATATGGAAGGCAAACTGGCCAGCCCTGGGAGGGCCAGTCTCTCCAGGGTCAGCAGGGCCCCAGATGTCAAAATACCAGACACACATGGTAGATACAGGAGAGCAACACTCAACAAGGCAGGCAGGTTGCCGCACAGACCTTCCAAAGTGGCTTAAGAATGGCACTCCTGGGTCTTCTCTAACTTCTGGAAGCAGACAGTGGAACTTCATCACACCAGGAGAGACCTCACCATTGAATTTTCGTCATTTGGAGAAGCCAGGATGGGCATTCTTTTCAGCGTCATGACAGCAAGTGATTGTGGATTCAATGACCCAAGTGGGTAAACTAATTGGAATTTAATGAGATCAATCAGAATAAGCTCTGTAGTTCCTGTATCAGAAATGTCAAGACATTGTTTGCTAAGATGAAGACGTACATGTAAAGTGTGTGTCTGTCCATGGACACACGCACATACTGTGCACACACAAATCAGGCTTGCAGGGAAACGGAAGGCAGTTGACCAGCCAGGTTGCTAGAAAACTATGATGTGGCAAGAAACTGAAGGAATTTTTTCCTAAGTGTGTGTGTGTTGCTGTTTGGATTTCTTATGGATAGTAACTGAATCTGCCTTCTCTCTCACTTGTCCTTAACATCATTTGTCAGTGTGGTTAAAGGTAAGAAATGAGAACAAGAATCAGATAAACCCTTCAGCATTTCTTAGAATAAAGATAAAGTCAGCCGGGTGCAGTGGCTCACGCCTGTAATCCCAGTATTTTGGGAAGCCAAGGCAGGAAGATCACGAGGTCAGGAGTTCAAGACCATCCTGGCCAACATGGTGAAACCTCGTCTCTACTAAAAATACAAAAATATTAGCTAGGTGTGGTGGTGTGCACCTGTAATCCCAGCTACTCAGGAGGCTGAGGCAGGAGAATTGCTTGAACCTGGGAGGCGGACGTTGCAGTGAGCCAAGATCGCACCACTGTACTCCAGCCCGGGTGACAGATCAAGACTGCGTCTTGGGAAAAAAAAAAAGAATAAAGATAAAGTTTATATCAAGGCCTACATGGTGCTGCAGGTTCTGTTCTCTCCTTCTGTTATAGGAAAGGGGTCCCAATCCAGGCCTTGAGAGAGGTAAAGGAAACAGGGCGAGTCCACGGAACAAAGCTAAAGCTAGTTTATGAAGAAAGTTAACTGGTAAAAGTAAAGCTACTCTGTAAGCAGAGTAAACTGTTCCCAAAGTAAGAGGAGGAACGCGTCCACCCTAGGTACAATACTTGTTTATATATAGGATAAAAAAAGATCATGGGGAGATGTACCCTGCTACAAGGGTTTGTAATAAAGAATTAGTTTTCTTAATTACCACATTAATTACTATATTTTGCAAGAATTGATATTATTATCTTTAAAACAAAATTAGGAATGCTTCTGTTCTCAAGATATCAGGATATCAGGACATTCCCAATCTGGGTTTGTTTAGCAAATGTATTAATTTGTTCCTTTAACCATAAACATCTACAGACTAGAAATACCGAACTTTCTGGAAATGCAGCCCAGAAAGTCCCAGCCTCATGTTCCTAGTCCTCACTCAAGATGGAGTTGCTCTGATTCAAACGCCTCTGACACTTCCATTTCTCCACATCTAACACCACACTCTATCCAGTTGCCTAAAATGGCCTTTGCTCCTTTACCCAGCAACCTCTCAAGCACTCTTCAGCACTCAGTTCTAGCATCTTTCCCTCAAGAATGCATTGCTTGGCTGGGCATGGTGGCTAACACCTGTAATCCCAGCACTTTGGGAGGCCGAGGCAGGTGGATCACCTGAGGTCAGGAGTTCAAGACTAGACTGGCCAACATGGCGAAACCCCATCTCTACTAAAAAACACAAAAATTAGCCAGGCATGGTGGCAGGTGCCTGTAATCCCAGCTACTTGGGAGGCTGAGGCAGGAGAATCACTTGAACCCGGGAGGCAGAGGTTGCAGTGAGCCAAGAGCAGAGGTTGCACTCCAGCCTGGGTGACAGAGCAAGACTCCGTAGTCTCAAAAAAAAAAAAAAAATACATTTCTTGATCCCCCCGATCCAGGTCAATCCCCCCAACCTATGCTCTCACAACACCAAGTACTTCTCCTTCCTAACACCAGTCACTGCCAAATTTCACATTTGTTTGTGCAACAATTTGTTTGATGACTACCTCTCTCTCAAGGCTGTGACTTCTACATATGGGTAAGAACTGGAACTGTTTTTATTCACCAGAGTAGCTACAGTTCCTAACATGTAGTAGGTCCTAAATAGATATCTGTTTTATTTTGTTTTTGAGATGGAGTCTCGTTCTGTCACCCAGGCTGGAGTGCAGTGGCGCAGTCTCCACTCACTGCAAGCTCCGCCTCCCAGGTTCATGCCATTCTCCTGCCTCAGCCTCCCAAGTAGCTAGGACTACAGGCGCCCGCCACCACGCCCGGCTAATTTTGTGTATTTTTAGTAGAGACAGGTTTTCACCATGTTAGCCAGGATGGTCTCCATCTCCTGACCTCGTGATCCGCCCACCTCGGCCTCCCAAAGTGCTGGGATTACAGGCGTGAGCCACCACGCCCGGCCACAGGTATTTGTTAAATGAATGGGTGGACGAGTGAATGTAGATTCTCTTCCTAAACCCACCTCTCCACAGCTGCTCATTCTCGAGCAAATTATTCCCCTCTTTGAGCTTCCTCTTCCTCGTCCCTAGCATGGGAGGGTGTGTTGAGGTGATTTCTAAAGCCCTTCCTGCTCCCATCCTGTTCACAGCTGTTTAAAGGCTTTCGGTGTCCTGTGGGGAGACATGTTATCTCCGAGGGAGGTCTACGTCCTCCTCACAGTCAGGAGAAAGTGGCTTCTTTAAGATTCACTTGGAATTTCAGCTACTCATTCCCTCCCTCCCACCTCTGCCTTTTTTTTTTTTTTTTTAACCTTTCAAGTAGCTGGGACTACAGGTGTGTGCCATCTAATTTTTGTATTTTTTGTAGTGATGGGATTTCAGCATGCTGCCTAGTCTGGTCTCAAACTCCTGGGCTCAAGTGATCCCCCCGCCTCCACCTTCCAAAGTGCTGGGATTACAAGCACAAGCCACTATGCCCAACCTTCGCCTCCATTTTTTATTGTGGTTGTTATTGTTGTTTGTTTGTTTCTGAGATGGAGTTTTGTTCTTGACGCCCAGGCTGGAGTGAAATGGCGCAATCTCGGCTCACCACAACCTCCACCTCCTGGGTTCAATCGATTCTCCTGCCTCAGCCTCCCGAGTAGCTGGGATTAACAGGCATGCGCCACCACACCCAGATAATTTTATATTTTTAGTAAAGAAACGTTTTCTCCGTATTGGTCAGGCTGATCTCGAACTCCTGACCTCAGGTGATCCACCTGCCTTGGCCTCCCAAAGTGCTGGGATTATAGATGTGAGCCACCACACCCAGCCTCACCTGTGTGTCATCACCAGCTTTGGAGAAATTTGAATTTTGTCTCTGAAGTTTACCAGCTCTGAGACTGTGGTTAACTAATCATGTAAACTCTTTGAGTCTTGTCTGCAAAATGAATATACGAACAAAATGAATATACAAAGAAAATGAACAGAAATATATGAGTTGATACAGACCGCATGATGCTAGGGTGAAGGTGAAATGAAAACGCATGTGTAACATCCTTAGCATAGTGCCTGGTACCTACTTGGTGCTGAATCGATGCTACTTTTCTTTCTTCTCCTTCCACATGCATGATGGAACAAGAATTAATATGGGAATGGAAGGCTGGGATTGTTGGCATATTCAGGTCATGGCAATATTATACATTGTTATGTTCCCTAACACTTTACCAGACAGTGTTGTGAGCTATCCAGAAAAGAGGTTAATTATCCCCATTTCATAGATGAGAAAAGTAAAGCCTAGAAGGTGAAAATGGCTTGCCCAGGATCACAGTGAATTAGTGGCAGAGCAGGAGGTTTAAGTCTCACACTCCTGGTGCCCATTTTTCTCTGTGTTCTTTTCAACGTCTCTCCAACTTTCGGCTTCAGTTTATTTAACAGTCAACCCATTTCAAAGAACGTTGGCTCTGTGAATGGTTTAAATAACACAGACGTTCCCCATAGATATTACTCATACCACACCTGAGAATCTCTTCTATTGTCCTCCAGATGTGCAAAACCACATTTGGAAGATTGAAGAAGCTGTACCTCTCTAGGTAGACTAATTCTGCAGGAAGAATTACAGCTGATAAATTCTTGGCTTGTCTTGCTGACAGTTCCCTGCTTCGCTGGCAGAGGAAGCGGCAAGAACTGCCATTCTGGACTCGATTTAGAACATTAAGGGACAACTGACTGGTTGTCTGGAGATGACGAGGAAATGAAAGAAACAGGTCAGCGTGGAATCTGCAGAGGGTGAAGGCAGGAAGCCCCGGGCACTAAACTTTGACAATGCGGCTGTCAAATGGGAAGTGAGATATGGACTTGATCCCAGGAACTGACTCTTCAAAAGCAAAACACCTCAAGTTGAATAACAGGACCCTCAAAATGAGTCTGACAATATAATTCAAAATATTCTTAGCCAGAGATAAAAGAAGATAGTTTAAGCAACGAATGTGGGCTGCACAGATACAACCTATGTTTTAGGTAGGGTCCTTTTGAATGCAAGTAACAAATTCACTTTGAGTTAACTGAAAAAATCAAATAAAGGGGAATGCATTTGAAGGATTCTGGGATAAATTTAAAAACCCAAGGGCAGCTACACCTGTGTAGCTTTCTGTTAATCTCAAGCAACAAATTCAGATATACAAGAATATTGCATGACTTCCTTTGATTAAAATCAACTTACATCTGGGTTTGATTCTCTCATTTTGCCAGACTAGAGGGACACAAAATTTTGATTGTTTTGGAGACATCCTCACCCAATTTCATCCAAGGGGCTACCAGAGAGCAGAGGAAGCCTCTCCAGCATTTGGTCAGCAGTCCAGAGTGCCCATGCATTGTTCCGTTTTTCCTGCTGTTTTAGTCTGCATTTCAGATCTAGCAACTTGACTACTTTCCTGCTATATGAGAAAGGATTCTGTATTACCAAAATGTGAAAGTTAAAAACAAAATAGCAGTGACTCAACTAAGATAGAAGTTTACTTCCCAGGCCAGGCACAGTGGCTCACGCCTGTAATCCCAGCACTTTGGGAGGCCGAAGCGGGCGGATCACTTGAGGTCAGGAGTTCGAGACCAGACTGACCAACATGGTGAAACCCCGTCTCTACTAAAAATACAAAAATTAGCTGGGCGTGGTGGCGGGTGCCTGTAATCCCAGCTACTCAGGCTGAGGCAGGAGAATTGCTTGAACCTGGGAGGCGGAGGTTGCAGTGAGCTGAGATCTCGCCACTGCACTCTAGCCTGGGTGACAGAGTGAGACTCCATTTCAAAAAGAAAAAAGAAATCTAGAGGTAGATCATACAGGACTGGGACAGTGGCTACGAGATTATTAGATATGAGCTCCTTTTATGACACCACCTCCAGCCTCAGAATTCTGCTTTAAGATCCAAGATAGTTTAAAGACCTTGAACTATAGACCAAATAGAAAAAGAAAAAAAGAATGACACTATCAATAAACCTAGTAAGTACTATGGACCAGAGACTGTCCTAAGTGCTTTACATATTATTTCATTACTTTTTCTAGCAACCCAGTGAGGCAGGTTCTATTATTATCCCATTTAAGAATTGGAAATTGAACCACAGAGAGGTTGGGTGACTTGCTCAAGGTCACACAGCTTCTAAGTGGCAGACCTGGAATTTAAACTGAGTCATTCTGACTCTGGAGTCTATAGCCTTAGATATCCCTCCTTTGAAAGGAGATGTCCCCAGAGTGATATGTAGCACATTTGCTTAGCTCGGAGAAACTGTATATAAAGTGGACAATGGCCAGGCCATATCTGACATTGGAACTCTAACCCACAACCTCTGTAGCAACCAAGCAAACCACAACCTCTTCAACAATGGGCCTAGTATTGTCAGAGCTTGGTCAAAGACTGTCAACTGTCCTACTTTTTGTCCACTGCTTCCAACACAGGCCCAACCAGAGAAATCCAAACATCCTCCCCAAACCAGTCACGCACAATGTCCCATTTCTAGTTAGCCCACCTCCAGCTTCCCCAGGCCAAAAACCTCCAATCAGAGCACTCCTGAAGCCTTGCCCTTTTTTTCATGAAAAGGTTTCCCACTCTTCAGCCTGTCTTTAAGTCCCTGCCAAATGCACGTGGTGGTGGCTGCTTTCATTGCTGTAGCAAGCTCTGAAGAAACAGCCAGTTTGCTCCCGCTTTGGGTAACTTTCACTTATTCCCACACATCTCATTGGCTAGAACTTGGTCACATAACCAAACCTTGTTAAAAGGAGGCTGGGAAATGTAGTCTTTTACAGAGGTGGCCAGCTAAAGATTTGGCATTCTTTTACTAAAAAACAAAAGAAGAAGGAAAGAATGAAAATTGGGAAGGAGCTAGCAGTGTTGGTCATACCCACCATCCCCTGGGCATAGGGATCTTTGGCAAAGCATGCCAGTCAGGCCCTGCTTTCTCAGACTCAGGAGGCAGCCTTCCCCTCCCAGGTGCAGCCCCGTCCTCAGACACTACTCTAGAGTGTTGCACGAGGTGCTGCTCTTCCTGTGAAGGAGTCTGGCTCTGTCGCCCGGGCTGGAGTGCAGTGGTGCTATCTTGGCTCACTGCAAACTCCGCCTTACGGGTTCAAGCAATTCTCCTGCCTCAGCCTCCCGAGTAGCTGAGATTACAGGCGCCCACCACTGCACACAGCTAATTTTTGTACTTTTAGTAAACACAGGGTTTCACCGTGTTGGCCAGGCTGGTCTCAAACTCCTGACCTTAAGTGATCCACCACTTAAGGCCCACCTAGGCCTCCCAAAGTGCTGGGATTACAGGCATGAGCCATGTAATCTCTGTTCTTTACCTAGTCTGTTTCCTCCCAACACACTCATGGTCTCAGAGGCATTCCTCCATCTTCTTTCACCCTCTGAGACATGTAGTACTACTCTTTAATTAGTTTAAGGCTTGGGGGAAAAACAAGGGTAATAAAAATGACTTACACTTACTAGTTCCCTTATGATATGATTATAATGGTTCTAAGAACTTTATGTTTTTAATCAATTTAATGGTCACAACAACCCTATAAGATAGGCAGCATCATCCCTGTTATATCTACGAGCAAACAGAGTGGCTAAGCAGCTTTCTCAGGGTCTCATAGCCTGGTTCGCTGTCTCCACTTCACTTGACACGTCCGTTCATTCTCCTTTCAACAATTCATTTTGTACAATCCAGTCACATTCCACTTCACACCTTCTGAGCTCATACTCTCCCCATTCTGATGACCAGCCCAGACCAAAAATGCCAATTCAGTCTCAGCTCCAAATTGCTGGGAGAAAGAGTCTGATTCCTCATGTATCCATCCCTTGTCTACCAAACTTTGGTCAAAGAGCATGATGACGTTACACAAATTCTAAATCTAGCAGTGGGCTCTCAGAAAAAGGGAGTGACCCGAAAGAGTGTCTCCTAAACTCTGTTCTTTAAGCATTTGTAAATAATACGATGGGACTCATAACCAAAAAGAAAAACCAACAAAGAATTACATGAACCCAAAAGAATGTGGCTTGGAAGAGCAGAGGCTGACAAAGTTGTAAATAACAGCACCAACAAACAAAGGAAGGTACACGTCTTTGGGCAAATGTTAGAGTGTTAAAACTTAAAAGGCAGAAAAATAAATGACTCAGTTCCTACTTTGCTTCACTGCCAAAGGGAACAATTCCTAACTATAAATGGTAGAAAATTTATCTTTAAGAGGACACTTCCCTAAAGATAGAAGATAATAATAAGAGAACATTTAATATGCTTTAAATGAATTCAAATTCCCAGGACCAGAATAATTACATCTCAGGGCACAGAATGTATTAATAAAATGCATGCATGTTGATGAAGTCATCATTACTACTCATTAAGAAATGATGGAGAAGGAGAGTTAGGCTGGAAGACTAGAGTAAGGTAAATATTGATTTGTTTTACCAACAAGGAAAAAAGGAGGGATTCTAGATATGTATTAATAAGTTTGAAATGAGGGGGGAAAACTGAAGGAATTATCATTAAAAAGGTGGCTTATAAATATTTATAACTTAAAAAGATAATTATGAGGAGTTAGCAAAAGTTTATTTGAGTAATTAACTCATTCATGAAACATTTGTTGACTGTGCAGTATATCCCAGATATAGAGGTAATAAAAAATTTATAAGATTTAGCTTTGCCATCCATCTAGCGTAGCCTTTACTAACAAAAGGTCAGGACAAACTTAGTGTCACTTCCTTTTCTGTTGCTTTTGCCGACTGAATAGAACATTGGGATGCATTTAGACTTCAGCAAGCTCTGTGAGATAGACTCTAATAGCTTATGGACCAGATGGAGATATATGGACTGGCTGGTAGTTGTTAAATTTTGACTCAGCTGGATAGATCACCATAGACAGAGGTTATTGTCTAATTGTCAGCCTTACCATAGTTTGCACTTCTTTATGAGCCAGGCATATTGTTCCCCAAACAGTGAGAAAGATTGAGCTGGAAGACTGTGCAGATTCCCATCACCAAAGTTGGACAGCTATGGCAGAAACTGATCTGGCAATAGAGGCTTGCAATGGGGTTTGAAATAAGCTAAATAACAGCACCTCTTTTTCCAACTTAATTTACCAAAGGGTGAGAGATATAAAAATAACAAGTAAAGGGAAAACCAAAATTCTGCCTTTATTACCAGGAGTTGCTATTGATAAGTGTAACACATCTTCAGGCCAGGAGAATCTTTAGTACTAGAATTAAGCATATATATCCACCATGTCACAGGAAGTGTTGAATCATGTCCAGATTGCCCATGTGACAACAGACCCTATTTCATGTTTGGCATGATACCAAGAAAAAAACAGAGCAGGAAGTCACTGGCTGATGCATACCCAGTCTCTTCTCCAAAAATCACAAATCAGATAAACAAAAATAGTTAAGTACAGGTGTGTTTCACTAGTTGAGCTCCCTCCACAAAGAGCCATCAGGAGTAAAGAAGAGGCACGTCTTTCTTAACAATGAGCTCCAGAATGGACACATGGGTGTTCCATATCCAAAAGACACAGTATCTTACTGCCAAAGCTGGAAGCAGTTGGCTGTAGGAGAAGGCCAGTAGTGTAGAGTGTCAAGGGCCCAGGTAGTGAGCAACACTAAGAGATAAGACTGACTACCAAACATTTGAGGAAGAAATTGTACCAATTCCCTGCAATCTCTTTCAGAAGATGGAAACAGAGGGAATACTTTCTACATCATTCTAAGAGGCAAGCATTATCCTAATACCAAAACCAGAAAAAGCCATTATAAGAAAATAAAACTACATAACAATATCTTCCATGAACATAAATGCAAAAATCCTGAACAAAATATTGGCAAATCAAATTCACCAATGCATAAAAAGAATTGTATGCCATCAAGTAAGATTTATCCCAGCTGTGCAAAGCTGATTCAACATTTGAAATCAACTAATGTAATCCATTACATCAATAAGCCAAGGAAGAAAGATTACATGATCATATAAGTAGATGAATAACAGGCATTTGACAGAATCAAAAAGTCAATCATGATTAAAACTCTCAGTAAAGTATGAATAGAGATGAATTTTCTCAACTTGATAAATAATACAAAAAACCTGCAGCTAATATCACATGTAGTGGGGAGAAATTTAAAGCTCTTTCACTAAAATCAGGAAGGATATCTCCTGTACTACTTTACAGCATCATACTGGCATTACTAGTGAATGCAATAAGACAAGAAAAGGAAAGAAGAGTACACAGATGGAGAAGGAAGAAATAAAATTGTTTTTGTTCACAGATGACGTGATTGGCTGTGTAGAAAATCTGAAAGAACTGACAAAAAACTCATGGAACTAATAAGCAATTAGAGCAAGGTTGCAGGATGCCAGGTTAATGTATAAACATCAATTGCTTTCTTGCATATCAGCAATGAACAAGTGGGATTTTAAATTAAAAACACAAGACTATTCACATTAACACCTTTAAAAATGAAATAGGTAAAAATCTAACAAAATATGCATAAGGTCTATATAAGGAAAACTATAATGATGAATTACATCAAATAACTAAATAAATGGAGAGATACGTACATGGATGTATAGAAAGACAATGTTACCAAGATATCAGACCTTCCCAACTTTATCTGTAGATTCAATGCAGTTCAAATTCAAATCCCAGCAAGTTTATCATGTGAATATTGGAAAACTGAGTCTAAAGTTTGTATGTGGAGCAAAAGACCCAGAATAGCCAACATGATATTGAAAGAGAAAAATCAAGTTGGAAGACTGACACTCTCTGACTTGAAGGACTTATTATAAAGTGATAGTAAGACACTGTGGAATTGGTGAAAGAATGACTATATCAGTGGAACAGAATAGAAAGCCCAGAAATAAACCCACATAAACGTAGTCAGCTGATCTTTGACAAAGGAGCAAAGACAATACAATGGAACAAAAATAGTCTTTTCAATAAATGTTACTGAAACAACTGGACACCTACATGCAAAAAATACATCTAGAGATAGACTTATACCCTTCACAAAAATTAACTCAAAGTGGGTCATAGACCTAAATGTAAAACCCAGAACTATGGAACTCCCAGAAGATAACAAAGGAGAAACCCTAGATGATCTTGGGTATAGTAATGACTTTTAGATATGACACCAAAGGCACCATCTGTGGAAGAAATAACTAATAGGCTAGACTTCATTAAAATAGAAAACTTCTGCTCTGTGAAAGACAATATCAAGAGAATGAGAAGACAAGCCACAGACTGGAAGAATATATTTGCAAAAGACACATCTGATAAGAAACGGCTAACCATAGTATAAAAAGTACACTTAAAACTCAGCAATAAGAAAAAATGCAGCCAGCTAGTAAATGTGTCAAAGACTTTAACAGACATCTCACCAAAGAGATGCAGATGGTAAATAAACATATAAAAAGATGCTCTATGTCATATACCATCAGAGAAATGCAAATTAAAATGTGCCACTACACAGCTATTAGAATGGCCAAAATCTGGAACATTGGCAAGGATAAGGTGCAATAGGAACTCTCATTTATTTCTTTTGGAATGCAAAATGGTACAGCCACTTTGATTTGACAGTTTGACAGCCTCTTATAAAACTAAACACACTCTTATCATATGATCCAGCAATTACACTCCTTGATATTTACCCAAGGGAGTTGAAAACTTATGTCCACGAAAACCTGCTTGTGGATGTTTATAACAGTTTTATTCAAAATTGCCAAAACTTGGAAGCAACCAAGATACACTTCAGTAGGTAAATGGATACATAAACTGTGGTACATCCTGACAATGGGATATTATTCAGCTCTGAAAAGAAATGAGCTATTAAGTCATGAAAAGGCATGGACGAACCTTAAATGCACATTTTACTAAGTAAAAGATGCCAGTCTGAAAAGCCAATGCACTGTATGATTTCAACTATATGGCATTCTGGAAAAGGCAAAACTGTGGAGATAGTAAAACGATCAGGGGTTGTCAGGGGTTGGGGAGGGAGCCTTGGGAGCTGACTACACAGAGGAATTTTAGAGCAGTGGAAATACTCTGTATGATACTATAATGGTGGATACATGTCATTATACATTTTTCCAGACCCACAGAATGGACCACACCAAGAGTAAACTCTTAACTATGCACTTTGGGTGATTATGACACGTTAATGTTGGTTCATCAATTGTAACCAATGGACCACTGTGGTGGACTGTGCTGATAGAAAGTCTACACGTGGCCGGGCGTCGTGGCTCATGCCTGTAATCCCAGAACTTTGGGAGGCTGAGGTGGGTGGATCATGATCAGGAGGTCAGCAGTTCAAGACCAGTCTGGCCAAGATGGTGAAACCCCGTCTCTACTAAAAGTACAAAAAAAAATTAGCCAGGCGTGGTGGCATGTACCTGTAGTCTCAGCTACTCAGAAGGCTAAGGCAAGAGAATTGCTTGAACCCTGGAGGCAGAGGTTGCAGTGAGCCGAGATCACGCCACTGCACTTCAGCCTGGGCAACAGAGCAAGACTGTGTCTCAAAAAAAAAAAGCAAAAACAAAAACAAACAAACAAACAAAAAAACAAAGGCTACACCTGCATGTGTCGGGGAAGGTGGCATATGGAAACTCTCGGTATCTTCGTCTCTCAATTTCGCTGTGAACCTAAAACTGCTCTTAAAAAGTAAAGACTTTAAAAAAGAAGAAATCAGAAAGAGTCACGGGTCAAACCTCAGTTATGAGGTTCCAATCTTGGCAAAAGGAAATGGCAAGAATGAGTACTATTGTTAAATTTGTCAAGAGTTGGTGATTCAGGGTAAATTCCCTGGTCCGGGGTCAGAGGCTTTCAGAAGTAAGAGAAACCTAGTGAGAATTTCTGGAATAGTGTTTCTCAGTTCCTCTGCATTTCCAGACCAGCTCAGGGGCATCTGTTGCAGGCAAGGCACCAGTCAGGTTATCTATATCTAGCTTGATAATGAATAGCTTGAGACGTATGTCCAGGCTCAACAATCAGTACACTGCCTTGTTCTTTATCCCATCAATATTGGAAGATTCCCATTCACACTTATAAGAACACTTAGATAATTATTGATATTCAAATAAAACATTGATGCAGAAAGAATAGATTTGTCACTGACGATTATTGTCCATATTTCATTAGACATAAACACAGCATGTGTAAAGATTTAGCTTTCAGCTAATCTTTCAACTTGAAAGATGAATATCAGTCAATTTTTTTGGTTGAATATGTCTCTGGAAAATATTTTTACATGATCTGTGGCAGTATCTGGATGTGATTTTTCAAACATCATCAATAATATATCATTAGTTTCTTTCACTGACAAAGGAAGAAAATTATCAGCTGCAATGATTGACAAATTTCTTCACAGCTTGGTCTTCTTAAGACATTCTAATATTGTGTCCTGAGTATTATAAATTATACTCCTTCAGCTCTGAAATGATAGATTCAGTTTATTCTAGATACTGACTACAATTTTGAAATGTATCAATTCATTCTAAGTAACTGAAGTCATTAAATCACAAAGAAATATTTCCTTTTTATGCCTAACTTTTTTTTAAAAAAAGAACATTTTTTTTTTTTATTGAACCACTATGTACCAGTATTTTAAAAGTAGAGTTTTATATTCACTGACCTTTTCTTAACACATCACACTGAAAAGATACACACACACACACACACACACATACTGGCTGCAATTCTCTCACAGTAAAAATGTTCACGGTGTCTTTCAACCGTAGATCAAGATTTAAGTGAGACATGTTGTTGGCTACTGATTATTCTCTGTGAATAAAATGCTAGAGAAAATTTATGTGTACTGTTGGCATAGATCCCAACACATTTTGTGCTGTTCTTCTCATGGCTCACAAAATCACTTTAATGTTTTTAAAGGCTTTTCTTGTGCCACAGGCTTTCAGTGACAAGAAGCTGTTGACCACACTCTGTGTCATATATACATTACACATATTTGAGAAATTGATTCATACTCTGCATATCAGTGGTTTAATCCAAATGTAAAGCAAAATATGTGCTGGAAATTCATTCTTAATCATTTCTCTTCACTTTCTAAAATTTATTATTTCTTTAGTTTTTAGATGGAGTGTCGCTCTGGCACCCAGGCTGGAGTGCAGTGGCATGATCTCGGCTCACTGCAACCTCCACCTCCTGGGTTCAATCTATTCTCTGGCCTCAACCTCCTAAGTAGCTGGGATTACAGGTGCGCACTACCACACCTGGCTAATTTTTGTGTTTTTGGTGGAGACCAGGTTTCTCCATATTGGCCAGGCTGGTCTCAAACTCCTGGCCTCAGGAGATCCACCTGCCTCAGCCTCCCAAAGTGCTGGGATTAGAGGGGTGAGCCACCGCGCCTGGCCACTTTACTTTATAAAATCATTGACAGTACATAATATCCCAAAGTGTTACTTGATTAAGAAATTTGGCAAAATTTCCATTAAAGTGTTGACTAGTATGGTGGGGTTTTTAGCAATGGTGTGATTTGTACATGTTTCGAATGATGTCTCTTCAGTTTTGGACTCTTCTACACTTGAACATAAAATTCTCATATCACCCTAAAAAGCATTATTTGGTGGAAGGACTTGAGGAAAGAACTTCACTGGATTTCCAAAGAGGTTGCCATTTTATTTTAAAATGGTACATTTCTATGGCTACAGCAGTATTTGCAAGGTTTCAAGATTGACAGTTCCCTGAGCTGCAGAAGCCAATGAATTGCAAGTTCAATAAAATACATTTTCAGATACTTCGTATTATCTTTTTATTTACATTTTTCAGTTTTTGGATGAATTTTGTTTGTTTTTGTTTTTGAGATGGAGTCTTGCTCTGTCACCCAGGCTGGAGTGCAGTGGCACAATCTCAGCTCACTGCAACCTCCGCCTCCCAAGTTCAAGCGATTCTCCTGCCTCAGCGCTCAAGTAGCAGGGATTACAGGCACCCGCCACCACGCCCGGCTAATTTTTTTTTTTGTATTTTTAGTAGAGATGGCGTTTTGCCATCTTGGCCAGGCTGGTCTTGAACTCCTGACCTCGTGATCCACCTGCCTCGGCCTCCCAAAGTGCTGGGATTACAGGCGTGAGCCACCGCGCCTAGGCGGATGAGTATTTTTTACTCTATATTGTAGAAACACTTTTCCACAATTTATACTTACAATATCATTACTATTTTCATTACTTTTATGTTTTAAATAACTACTTTAAGCCAATGGTACATTTTTTAGAGAACATTTTGGATCATAATGTAGCACAATATAGTAAAATGAAAAGTTAACAAATAAAAGCAACCACACTAATTATATAAATGATATATAATGTTTTAGGATGGCTTTGTGGTATGCATAAAACTTTTAAGAATGTAATGATTTTAGGAAACAATGAGATTGCTATAAACATTATAACTAATTCTAATTAATTTCAAATATATGAACAAAATTATTTCCTGACTTTTATTTCTGACACTGCCAAACTACCTGTAAACCATTGGCTATTTTGGGTAGGGTGTATACTCTTGGCACACAGCTGGAAATGATGAGGTAGGGGAAGAAGAGGTCAGGACGTGGAATGGAATGTACCATGCCAGGAATGGTTCAGCATGTCATCTTCACTCCCTAATCAGAGGCAGAAGAGAGACCTAAAGGCATAGCTGGGCCACCAACTCACAGGGTCTGAGAGCAAGACTTAACTACAAGCCTTGCTGCTGGCCAGGCGCGGTGGCTCACACCTGTAATCCCAGCATTTTGGGAGTCCAAGGCGGGCGGATCACCTGAAGTCAGGAGTTTGAGACCAGCCTGGCCAACATGGAGAAACCCTCTCTCTACTAAAAATACAAGATTAGCCAGGCATGGTGGTGCATGGCTATAATCCCAGCTACTCCGGAGGCTGAGACAGGAGAATCACTTGAACCCAGGAGGCGAGGGTTGTGGTGAGCCAAGATCACGCCATTGCACTCCAGTCTGGGCAACAAGAGCGAAATTCCATCTCAAAAAAAAAAAAAAAAAAGCTTTGTTGCTGATAAGGGATGGGAGAAGGTAATCGAACCTTGCTTCAGCTCAGATCTTCTCAGGAGCTTGAGAGAGGCGAAAGCCAATGGTGGCTCCAGATTCCTGAGCCCAGAGTCAGCAGAAGCAAAGGAACTAAAGTGGGGCTATAATCTGTTATCAGAACCCCAGATGTACTCACCGAAGGGAAGCTTATCACACCCACTGGGTAAGATCTAATGGTGAATGACAAAAACAGGACTCAAGATTATCCCAGCAAACTAACGCAATAACAGAAAACCAAACACAGCATGTTCTTACTCGTAAGTGGCAGTTGAACAATGAGATCACATAGACACAGGGAGGGGAACATCACACACGGGGGCCTGTTGGGGGATTGGTGGGCAGAGGAGGGATAGCATTAGGAGAAATACTTAATGTTGGTGATGGGTTGATGGGCGTAGCAAACCACCATGGCACGTGTATACCTATGTGACAAACATGCACATTCTGCACATGTATCCCAGAACTTAGAGTATAATAAAAAAATATTTTAAAAGATTATCCCAACAGACTGGAATGACGTGTCTAAATCAACTAAGTAAATTTGTATAGTGTCAAATGAAAATGTGTGTGTAGGTTCTAAAAAATCAGTTGTGTCAGTGTAGATTGGAAGGACACCCAAATGGACAGAGTTCTTACGAGAACGAAAGCGAGGGTATTTGTAGCACCACAAATTCAGTTGTGCCAGTTCAGTCTCTAGAGCATTAATGCAACTCTACGTTAATGCAGGCTACATTAATAACCATATCCAGGCATAGATACATGATAAAGTAATGATAATAATAATGGCTTATCATTTCACAATACAGTTTTAGCAAAACATTTTCATCCTCTGTGTGTTTTTTCCTATTGCAGTTTGCATTATTTGGCCCAAAGTGTGGTAGTTCTTATTTTCACTTTTTAAAAGATGGTGGCACTTTAAGAGTTGTTTTCATGAGGTCATCATACAGAAACAAGATTAGATACGAGAAGCCAGCACAGAGCCTGACACACAGTAGGAAGCTCAGTAAATGACAGTAGAATCTGAATGAGTTGAGTCCATAGGGATAAATGGGAGTATGAGGATAACATTTACCTAAATCATTTTATCCAGTTGAATCTTCCTGATAACTCCATAAGCTTGGTTCCACATTCTCATCACCTAACTAACTACTCTATACCCTTAAGGACTTCCTTTAGATGTCGCTCCTCGGGGCAAATCTTAAAAGCTTTCCACCCTAATTCCCAAAGTTAGATGTTACATGCAAAATGTTTATTTAGAAACAGAATGCTTGTTCCCCAGTGCTGCAAATAAATAGCACTCAAACATAAATTTAATTCTCTCATCAAGGCCATTTTCACTTTCTGCAGAAAGGGTGCTCATCACAGATGGAACAATGGCAAGAGCACACAGTTTGTCCTTCCTACTGTATCCCGGCTCCATTGGCTGGAGCCAGACCTCACAATATAAACTAAAATCCGATTGGCTCTCAGTTTAAAACTTTTCTAAACAGGTAAAAGTATTGGAAAGACAAAGGAAAAGAGGAAGTTGCTTATGCCAAATACGGAAGGGGCATAGGCTGTGAGCTGGAACGTGCCTGGGAGCATATTTAACAGCTACATAGGATAGGGCTTAATAAAGAGTTATTAGCACAAAGCAAGGAAGCTTGAAGGAAGTTAGTCTTTAAAAGAAACTATTATTTCTAACACTTATGATTTATTCTTTAATAAGAAGGGAAACTTTGAAGAGGAACTTTGTACTTTCTACATTAAATAACTCTGTTCCATGCCTCTGTCTAATTCTGTAGTTTCCACCTCAGGACACCTGTCTCAGTTTCATGTTATGCTTGTTTCGTTATCATTACTCCCATTGGATTCCATGCTTCATGCAGGTGGCAACTATGTCTGTTTATTTCCATGTTATTTCCCTAGTACCTTAGACAATGCTTGGTTAAAGTATCAGTGCTTAATAAAGATTGTTTAAATGAATGAATGAATAAAATTGAGATTCAGCATGTTTGAGACGTTAAAAATCTCATAGTCTGCAAGGGTAGGTGCCCAGACCAACACTCAAATGGTTTGGGAACTATGTCCTGTGCATTTAGCTTAGAAAAGACCGAAATTTCTTCAAATCATTGAAAGTCTACCACATAGAAGGAGTCGACTTATTCTATGTTACTTCAGTCAACAAATCTGTATCTCATTACCTACAGAGCAGGGGATTTAAACTCCAAATAGAAATACTTTTTTAAAAAATTGAATGTTACTGTCTGACAATGACATTTAGTCCATCTGCAGTGAGTCATCATTGGATGCTTTCGAGAAAAAGCAAGTAACCGCCTGTGAAAAATGCTGGGAAAAGATTTCTGAAGTTGGAGGAAGTAGGGAACCAACAACTTAAAAAATTTTTTAATTGTGATAAAATACACATAACATAAAAATTTACCATCTTAACCACTTGTAAAGGTGCAGTTTAGGAGTGCTACAAGTATATTCACATGTTGTGCAGTAGTTCTCAAGAACATTTTCATCTTGCAAAACTGAAACCCTACACCCATTGCCAACAACTTCTCCCTGTTTTAGACCCTGGTGACCATCCTTCCTCTTTCTGTTTCTACAGACATTTCCTATAAGTGCTATCATATGGTATTTATCCTTTTGTGACTGGCTTATTTCACTTAGTATAATGTTCTCGACACCCATCCATATTGTAGCATGTGCCAGAATTTCCTTTCTTTTTAACACAGAAAGTTATTTCATTATATGTACACTGTATACCCCATTCTGTTTATCCATTCATTCATCAGTAAACATTTAGATTGCTTCTACCTTTCAACTATTGTGAATAATACGGCTGTTAACGTGGTTGTACAAATATCTCTTTAAGACCCAGGCTGGGCGCGGTGGCTCATACCTGTAATCCCAGCACTTGGGAGGCCAAGGCGGGGGGGATTACTTGAGGTCACGAGTTTGAGATCAGCCTGCCCAACATGGTAAAACCTCGTCTCTACTAACAATACAAAAAAGTTTATGCTCATTCCTCTCATCAAACAAGGGCTAATTTGCAAGTGTTTCAATGCATTGTTAGACAACCACCTTGCAGTCCTGATTTGGTTCCTTCTAACTTCTTTTTGTTTCCTTATCATAAAAAATCTTTAAAGGGCGCTCAGTTTTCTTCAGTTAATAACGAAAAAAGAGGGCATTGACATAGTTAAATTCCCAGGACCTTCAGTTCTCTACGGATGGACTAAATGGCTGGTATCATTGCTTACAAAAGTGTCTTGAACTTGATGGCGCTTATGTTGAGAAATACAATTTGTATTTTTTGTTTTTATCTTTTAATTTTATTTTTCCACAAACTTTTTGAAGTCCCCTTGTATGAAGACTTGATGGGGCATTTTGAGGGTAGGGGCTGTTGTTTTTGCCACTGTTTAAGTTGTTGGAGTTGTTATCCACTTCCCCTCCCCCTCCTTACATACACTCTATGATTACAAGCATCCTGGTGATCACTAAGAGCTCCACTATTTCAACATTCTTTCTTCTCATTATTTCATGAATGGATCAGATTTTAGACATGATGATTTACGCCATCAGTTAAAGATCCTTAGCTGTGGCAGGCATAGTTGATTTCTAACTGCCTACCGAAACTAGGGTATATCTTTTCTTTGAAGACCCCTAAAGGCAGATCTGGTGCCCATGTTCAAAGGGGCTTAGGTTGTCCTGCAAAGTGCTTCTTCTAGGGACTCCCTTCCACTTTGATCCAAACAAACTGAATTTTGGATAAAATTGAGGCTAAAGAATGGAGTTCAGGGAGCACAAAATGATGAGTTAAAGGCTTGGATTCATATTCCAGCTCTCTTCTAAATAATTGCTTAGCTTCTTTGAGACTCAGTTTCCTTATCTGCACAATGAGGATGGTCATCTTTGCTCAGATTTTAGAATCTGTGACAATAATTGAACTAGACAATGAATATGAAAAGACTTTAAAAACTGTAAACCACCACACAAAGTGAAATGACCATATTATTTACTACTGGAATGATGAAACCTACACTTTTGCCTGGAGTAGGTTTCAGGACTTTTATCAAGAATGGGCTCCACGAGTAGTCGCTAATGCCAATGAAGTGCTTGGCTGATTTTACCACTTTCAGAATAAAAAAAAAGTGACCTGAAAACTGTTTATGCATGACTCAACACTTTCTTTCCTTTTTCTTTCTTTCTTTTTTTTTTTTTTTTTTTTTTTTTTTTTGAGACAGAGTCTGGCTCTGTCACCCAGGCTGGAGTGCAGTGGTGCGATCTCGGCTCACTGCAAGCTCCGCCTTCCGGGTTCATGCCATTCTCCTGCCTCGGTCTCTAGAGTAGCTGGGACTACAGGCGCCCGCCACCACGGCCGGCTAATTTTTTTGTATTTTTAGTAGAGACGGGGTTTCACCATGTTAGCCAGGATGGTCTCGATCTCCTGACCTCATGATCCGCCCCCCTCGGCCTCCCAAAGTGCTGGGATTACAGGCGTGAGCCACCGCACCCAGCCAATGTTGCCATATTCTTGAAGTGAAATACTACTCAACAATAAAAGGAAAAAATTGCTGATACACATAAAGTGGATGAATCTCACAGGCATTACATTTACAGAAAAAATGCCTGACACTGAAGACTACAAAGTATATAATTCCAAGGAATATCTGATGTTCTAGAACAGGCAAAACTAATCATTGGTGACAGAAATCAAATAAGTGGTTGCCAGAATGGTGACTGGGGTGGGGAATATTGATTAAAAAGAGAAGCAAAGGAACTTTCTGGGGTAATAAAAATGTTTTATATTTTGATAGTGGTAGAAGTTAAATAGATGTGTACCTGTGTCAAAATGCATCAAAATGTACACTTAAAATATACATAAATATATATGAATAAAGTTTTACTTAAAAGTATGTTTTGATATAAAGCTTTATTTAAAGCTTTCAATGGTTATTGTTAATTCTGTCTTCTTATGGGTTGAGTTAGCTCTCCTGCCCCCCATGCAAATTCATATGTTGAAGTCCTATCCCTTGCTACCTCAGAATGTGGCTATTTGTAAATGGAGTCATTGCAGATGGAATTAGATAAGATGAGGTCATCCTGGAGAAAGGTGAGCACCCAATCCAATATGACTGATGTCCTTAGAGAAAGGGGAAATTCAGACAAATAGACACGCACACAGGGGAAATGCCATGTGAAGAGGAAGGCAGAGATGGAGGTGATGCTTGTACTAGGCAAAAACGTCAAAGATTGGCAGCAAACCACCAGAAGCTGATATAGAAACATGGGACAGGCTGTTCTTCACAGTCCTCAGATGGAACAACCCTATGTGACATCTCAGTCTTCTAGGCTCCAGAACTATGAGACAATACTTTTCTGTTCATATGCCACCAATTGTGGTACTTTGTTACAGTCGCCCTAGCAAACTCATACATATCCCTAGAGTTTAGTTCTCAGTTCACTAACTGCTCAACTATGTTAATTGAGCACCAGCAAGACCCTGTGAGAAAAATGTAAATAAAAATTGTCCTCCTTGGATAACATATATACGAAAAAAAGGGAAAGAAAAACTTAGTTCTGTTAGTTCCCAGCAGGAGTGCTGAGACTGCGTCCATGTCAACCAAAATTATGTAAAATAGCTTTAAAAAGTACAGAGCCAACATACTCACTTACAGTGTGCAATCTATCTAGCAATAGACCGAGAATGTATCACTCTGCCAACACATTTCTGTTCCAGTTTAAGAAATCTACTTGGGGAAGTGCATTAAGACTAGAAGATTGATAGGTGCATATAAATTGAATTTGGTTAAGGGATATTTTTAACAAGTGCCAGGAGCAGAATGAATCACCTCTCCCCACCAGAGGTACATAACTGCCCTGAGGTCATTAGTGATTCAGGGTTCCCACCTGCTAACAGTATTCTATGAATATACTGAAAGTCTACTTACTATTCATTCTTGATCTTTAAAAATTTATTTTTAATTGAAAAATAATATTTTAAATATATTTATGGGACACAATGTGATGTTTTGACATATGTTTACAATGTGAAATGATTAAATCAGGCTAATTAACATATTCACTACCTCACATACTTTTTTTTATGGTGAAAACATTTAAGATATACTTTTAGCAATTTTGAATTATGTAATGCATTATTGTTTATTATAGTCACCATTCTGTGAAATAGATCACTAAAGCTTATTCCTCTTGTCTAAATGAAACTTTCTACCCTTTGATGGACAGCTCTGCTTTCCCCATCCTCTCCCGTCCTCCAGCCCTTGGTAACCATCATCCTACTCTCTACTCTAAACAAGTTCAACTTGTTTAGATTTTGTGAATAAGAACATGTGGGATTTGCCTTTAGTGTCCTCTAGGTTTACCACATTGTCTCAAATGACAGGATTCCCCGCCTTTTTAAGGCTGAATAGTATTTCACTGTGTGTGTGTGTGTATATATATACACACACTTGTTTGGTATATATTCACACTCGTTTGGTTTCAAACAGCAACAACACACACACATACATTGTATATATGTACATTGTGTATATATACACATTGCGTATATACACACACAAACATATACATATATATGTAATTTTTTTTTCATTTATCCACTCAATACATATGATGGAGGGCTTTGTATGTGCCAGGCTCTGTGATGAATGCTAGAAATTCAATAGTGAGAAAAATTCAGTCTCTGCCTCCAAACAGCATCATGAGCTAAGTGCTGCAACGAGGAATTGCAAACTGTTGTTATTAGAGCACAGAGAAGGGACTCAACCAGCCTTGAAGAATCAGGGGAAGCTTCTAAGCTAATGGGGTGTGCCTGGGGATCACATTGTTTCAAGCAGCAGTAACAGGATGTGCTCAGGTCCAGATGTGTGAAAGAGAGAGCATAGGTGTTCAAGAAACCAACAGTAGCTCCCTATAGCTGAAGCAGGAGTACAAAATAGTGAGTTTAAGTGATGAGGCGAGAGATATGAAGAAGCTTGACCACGCAGCTACACCCGGCATGCCCTCTGAGATATCTCATGGAAGCCAGAAATGGGAGTGCCTTGATACCAAGCCAGAGAGATTATAAAACTAAGTAGATAGGCCGGGCGCGGTGGCTCAAGCCTGTAATCCCAGCACTTTGGGAGGCCGAGACGGGCGGATCACGAGGTCAGGAGATCGAGACCATCCTGTCTAACACGGTGAAACCCCGTCTCTACTAAAAAAAACAAAAACAAAAAACTAGCCGGGCGAGGTGGCGGGCGCCTGTAGTCCCAGCTACTCGTGAGGCTGAGGCAGGAGAATGGCGTAAACCCGGGAGGCGGAGCTTGTAGTGAGCTGAGATCCGGCCACTGCGCTCCAGCCTGGGCGACAAAGCAAGACTCCGTCTCAAAAAAAAAAAAAAAAAAAAAAAAAAAAAAAACTAAGTAGATAGACTGAGCAGCACTTCCCTCGGAAGAATGAGACATGCCTTGAATTTGGAGGTAAGTTGTGGATTGGTGATTAGAGGAGAGGTAAGAGTCACCAAAGCAAGAGATAGTATTGATGCAAAGCTGAGGTTAATTGGATGACAACATGAAGAGCATAAGGGCTCAGACACAGACTGAGCAGAAAACAAGTAGCATCTGAACCTAGATTGAGTTAGTAATGGATGAGAAAGAGTTCTTAAATTTGATGGCCACAGGATCCATATATAAGAATGCCCAATCTCCCCAAATTGATCCACGAGTTCAGTGCAATGCCAATCAAAATCCCACTAACAAGTTTATTCTAAAATGTAAATGAAAATACAAATTTTTTAAAAAACAAAGCAATATTGAAAACCCAGGAAAAATTAGGAGGATTGACACAATCTGATTTCAAAACTTACCATTATCAAGACAGAGTGTTATTGGCACAAGGAGAGACAAATAGATACACGGAATGTGGTAGTCTGGAGATGCGCCCACACGTATGTGGTCAATTGATTTCTGGCCAAAGCACCAAATCAATTCAAAAGAGCAAGGAAAGTGGTACAGAAACAACTGAATATTGTTTTGGAAAATAATGACAAAGGACTTACAACCAGAATATAAGCATATAAATATAATTCTTTCAAATCAATAAGAAGGCAAATATCTAATAAAAATGAGCAAAGACTTGAAAAGTAACTTTAAAAGGCTTATTAATTAAAAATATGCAAATGTGATTAGTCTTCAGTGGAATTTAAATTAAACCACAAGAGACACTATTATATCTTATGCCCACTAGAATAACCAAAGGAAAAAAGACAAAACAAAATGCTGGTGAGGATGTGAAGCAACTGGAACCCTCATACATTATTGGTGGTAATGTAAAAATTATACAACCATTATGAATAAAGCTTTGGCAGTTTCTTACAAAGTTGAATGCACTTCTCCACGATGACTAGGCTTTTCACTCGTAGGCATCTGGGTCCCTAGAACTGAAAACATATGTTCACAAGAAGATTTGCAAATATATATTCTCCCACGTCAGGAGATATTTGCTATGCGTTTAACTGACATAAGATTAGTGCTAGAGTTTATAATGAGGTTCTTCAAATCTAAAAGAAAACGCAAAGAATATAATAGGAAGGGGTGCAAAAGATGTGAAAAGGTAATTCACGGAGGAAACATATGGAAGTATCGTCAGTTTAGTAACCAGGAAAGTGCGATTAAAACCACTGTGATATACCATTTCACACTCATTTGGTTTCAAACAACAACAACAACAACAAAAATCTGTCGATACTAAATGCTGGCCAGCCTGTGTGTAAGTGGGCAGTATCTTCCTGGTAGGACTGTAAATTACACTAATTACTTCGGAAAGAAGTTGGCAATATGTATTCAAGTAGACTATGTATACACTCTTTGATGCAGCAGTTTCACTAGGTATGTACCCATCCCCTTAAATTCCAGCATGAACAGAGAAACAGTAATGTTTAGCATAGCATTCTATTATAGTTTATAAAATATGCAGGTCTGTTGAGGTTTTTTTTTCACATTCTTAATAAGTTAATTTTTGCTTTCTCTCTCCTTTTTGTGATTAATCTTGCCAAAGTTTTAATTTATTTGTTTTTTGAAGATAACTTTGATTTGGTTGATCTTATTTTTTTCTATTTTATTAATTTTGACTCTTACTTTTATTATTGTTTCCATTCTATTCATTTTGGATTTAATCTGTTATTTCTCTTTGATCTTCTTAAATGTAACCACTTCCTAAATTATTTTCTGTGTTCCTTATTTCTCAATTTATGAATTTAAGGCTAGACATTTTCCATGAACCACTACTTCAGTAATGTCATAAAGGGTTCGGTATGTACTTCATTGTTATATGATGCTAAATGTTTGCTACTTCCATTGTAATTTTTCCTTCAAACCATGAATTATAAAGATGTGTATTTTCAGTTACCAAGTGAGTGTGACTCTGTATTCTTTTTATTGATTTCTACTTTTATGGCACTCTAAAATATTTATTCTTTGGTACTTGCTGAGATTTTACTGACAGGCTATTCTGTGGTCAATTTTTTCAATAATTTCATATGAGCCAGAAAGCAAATGTATTTTCTTTAGTGGTAAATTTCTCTATTTTGTTCATTAGCTCAACTTTGCTCATGAGATTATTTAAATGTTCTAATTCCCACTAATATCTGGTATACTAAATAGATCAGTTCCTGGCACAGACATTGTCAAATCACACCCTATGATTATAGATGTATTACTTTTTCTTTGCAATTATGTCAATTTTTGAGGTTCTCTGGCTAGCCACTTCCAGGTTCAAGATATATTCCAGTCTCATTTTATCACCTATGTCTCTAACTTTTATTTTATATTTTCTCTTTATCTCTTTTTGTTGCATTCTGGCTAATTTTCCTGGTTTACTCCTTCTCTCTCTAGTTGCATCTAATTTGATTTTAACCTAACTACTGAGTTTTTAATTAATTATAGTTATATTTGTTACTCCTTTAAAAATTCTAAACAGCTTTATTTGGTGGTTGTTTCCAATTTATTATTATTGTAACTAGCAGCTTAGCAGCTGAGCCTCAAACTGCATTTAAAACCTTTTTCTTCTGTCCCCTTTCCTCTTCCCCATCCCAGTCTCAAGACGTAATTTTGAGACAGAATGCATATATGTTACCTTTCATCTTAAAATACAGCCTCTGAATGTGCTGTGAACCTCCACTTCCTTTCCTTTACCATACTATACTCCCATGCCTTATGCACATTTATTTACCTAAGTGCTTGTTAAGCATGGACCATGCTGTCTCATCTGGTCATAGATTTCCTTAGAAGCTTCAGGAGTCGGATCTTGATAGGGGCCAGGCACCGCTGGATATCTCTTTCCAACAAAAGATTACTTCAAGGATGGAATCCACACCTGCCTGAAGAGTGGAATTGCTTTCTGCTCTTCCCCTGCTAGCATGGATAATGAAATCTCACTCCCTTTTATCACAACTCGTTATTAGTTTTGACTTTTTTCCACAAGTGGTGAGCAGCCAGACCCTTTTGCCAGTTACAGTATTTCTATTTCTTCTTACTTTGTTCATTTGAAATATACTTCTAGTTCTTTTAGATTTAATGTATTAGTTGCAGGTTGTTTTTTTTCAGGGGGAGTAATTCTTATTACATCACCTCATAAATATTCATTTCATTAAATATTCTTTTTTTCCCTAGCAAAGTCAACTTTAGCAGGATTTACTTTTGTTTTTTTTTTTTTTTTTTTTTTTTTTTTTTTTTTTTTTTTTTTTTTTTTGCTTTTAAATCAAGAGGAGAGAACCAGGAAACCACAGAGTTCAAGCATCTTGAGCTAATTTTAGATTTCCTTTCTCAACTTGTGTTTCTTACTGTGCATGTTTAAACTTATCACGGTTTACATATACCATGCATGTTTAATTCTTACACTCATGCATGGCAAAGTCATGACATTTTGCTAATAAATTGGACAGAGAGCAAGTTTCCTCACCATTGATGGCTGGATCCTTAAGATGTCCATATGGCAGTGAGCTCCCTGTCAGTGAAGAAATTCAGGCCAAGCTGCATAATCTCCAGAGGGATGTAGTGGCAGGATTTGTTAAGAGTTGGACTAAAACACCGTTATGGTTCAATTCTAACTGCCCATGATGATCTCTACTCTCTTACATTTGTTACATGTCAAAGCTTGTCCACATCCACTGTCTTACTTGACAATGAGATGCCAGTGATTCGATGGTCTTTAGGCTTCATGTCTTCAATCTCCTATCCTATACAGGCATGTTCAGAAGGCCCAGGACACTTACTTCAGTCTCTCTTTCCCATGATTGCAACAGACTCCATCTTTTCAGACCCTGAGGTAGCTGCCACATCTACCCAATTCCTGTGGTCTCCTGGTAGGTTTGGGCTAGACTGGTCCTAATGCTTTGTGGGAAGGAGCATGGAGAGGAGCAGCAGCATCTACCAACACCTTCATGATTAATTATGGTTCCTTGATCTCAGCCACAGCAGGAGCTCAGAAATTGTCAAAGCTTGAGTTCAGTGTTTACATCCTGCTGAGAAAGTGTTTGAAATTCAATCTGGCAGAAAAAATCATGAAACTTGCAGGTTGAGGTGTAAGCTGTAGTACTAACCCAGGGGAAAATGTTGGTTTGCTCACGTTCCAGCACTTCCCAAAGAAGATTTTTGGGAGACTTATCACAAGGAACACATACACACAGTCATGAACAGAAACAGAACATGTGAATTCCCAAAGAAAAAGGAAACCAAGCTGGCAACTACTGAGTCTATTATTGCTTTTGGATATAAAGAGTTGTAGCAGATTGTCTTTTCCAAAGATGGCACCAGAGTCTCCCATCATTGTATTATTCTGTAATGCAACCTTAACCCACTCGGGCCGGGTATTTCTCCACTTGTGTATTCGTTTCCTAGGGCTGTCATGCAAAATGGGAGGCTCAAAACAATGGGAAATTTATGCTCTCACAGTTCTGGAGGTCAGAAGTTCAAAGTCAAGGTGACAGCAGAGTTGGTTCCTTCTGGGGGATCTAAGGAGGGATCTGTTCCATGCCTCTCTCCAGCTGTGGTGGTTGCTGGCAACCCTTGGTGTTCCTCGACTGAAGGTTGCATCACTCATCGCCGCCTCCATCATCACACGGCTTTCTTCCCTGCATCCCTCCGTGTGTGTATATCTCCTCTTGTAAGAATATCAGCCATTGGATTTAGGCCCCACTGGAATCCAGTATGACCTCATCTTAACTAATTATACCTGCAAAGAACCTATAAAATAAAGCCATACCCCAACATTCTGGGCAGATAGAAATTGTAGAGGACATTTTCTACCCAGTATAATTCCTTTGAATCTGAGCAGGTCTTGTGATTGCTTTGACCACTAGAATACTGGAGGAGAGATTCTGTGCCTGTTTCAAGCTAGTTTCTGCTTTTCGCCTCCCACGATGTTTGGTCTTGGACATCTTCTCTTGGAACCAAGCCATCCTACTACGAGAAGTCCATGCCACCCGGAGAAGCTACATGTAGGGAGAAGATGTTTAGATGGAGCTTCAGTTAAGCTCCTAGATAACAGCTACCATCACTTGCCAACCATATGCCTGAACCACCTTGGACATTCAGTCTAATGGAGCCTTCATGTGACTACAGCCTTAGCCAACATTTGCAACTACGTGAGAGATTTGTTTGTTAAATGCACCAAGCTTGTCCCAAACTTGGGGCCTTGGAACTAACTCTTCCTTCTGTACAAATGACTTTTCCCTCAAGCATTCACATGGACAGTTCCTTAACATACAGGTCTGAGGGCAAATATTACCTCCTCAAAATAGCCACTCAAATGCATAACCCCTGTTATTTTCATTATAGTACTTATTGATATCTGAAACTCTCTTGTTTATGTATTTGTCTACTGGTTTTTATTCCAGATTTCCTACTCTTTCCCTTAAAATTTAACCTGCATGCAGGAGAAACCTTGTCTCTCTTGCTTACTGCACTATTGGCAACTACCTAACAGTGTTGGACACATAGTTGATTCTCAATAAAGAAATGTTGAATGAATAAACAAATGAAAGTATGTGTTTTCAAGTTAGAAGGGAGTCAAGTAGACTGGGGTCCAAATTTTAGCTGTACCATTTGTTTCAGTCCTCATGCAAGTTATTTAATTTGTCATAGCTCAGTTTTGTGGTCTGTAAAATGGGAATCAAAATATTCATCTCAAAGTGCTCTTATAATTATTTGATGAAATAATTTATGTGTAGCATGTACACATTCCAGTTGGGGAACTCAGATTTTTAAAAAATACAATTAATGTTATTAGAACTTGCTTTTTTAAGATGTGGTGGCTCACACCTGTAATCCCAGCATTTTGGGAGGTTGAGGCAGGCAGATCATCTGAGGTGGGGAGTTCAAGACCAGCCTGGCCAACATGGAGAAAACCCACCTCTACTAAAAATACAAATTAGCTGGGCGTGGTGGCTCACACCTGTGATCCCAGCTACTCAGGAGGCTGAGGCAGGAGAATCACTTGAACCCAGGAGGTGGAGGTTGCAGTGAGCCGAGATAGTGCCACTGCACTCCAGCCTGGGCAACAAGAGCAAAACTCTGTCTCAAAAAACAAACAGAAACAACAACAAAAAATCAACTTGCTTTTTTATTATAAATCCACTGTGTCATAAACATAATCTCAAAACATTGAGGATTCTCAGGTTCTGTTGTCTTGTCACTAAGTGCTAGGTATGTGGGGCCGTCATTAATGCTCATCACCAAACATTTCTACTTTCTTCCTTCCAGACACATGATGAGCAGGGTTGTTCCCTTTGAAGGCAGGCATATGCCAATGTGATTCACATTGGCCAATGAAATTTAAGTGGGCATGATATATGTCACTTCCTTGAAGGAGCATTGACAGTCAGAGTTTAATATGCCATAGTCTCATTCTGCAAGCATTTTCATTGTGCAAGCACATGGTGAGATGAAGGCTTCATTTGCTAGCCCCCTGAGTGATTTGGATGAGCAGAGACTCCTTGTTGACACACGCTGGATATGTAACATGAGTAAGACTTTTGTAGATTAATTTGCTGGGTGTGAAGGCTGTTACTGCAGCCTATCTTGAATGATGCAATGCATTTCCTAGGGCGAAGGCATTTGGTAGGACACTTTGGTTCATGGGAAGCAGTGTAATATAGAAGTATAGGGCAAGATGTATTCAAAATATTTCACAGTTAGTATATCAGAGGCACGCCAATCTAAATGGCAGGAAGAACCAGTTGAAGATGCAGAGAGAAAACACCATCTACAAGTCGAGGAGAGAGATCTTACAAGAAACTCCTCTTGTCAACACCTTGATTCTGGACTTCTAGTCTCCAGAATCATGAGGATATGTATAAATTTCCATTGGTTATAAGTTTGTGTTACTTTGTTATAGCAGCCCTAAAAAGCAAAGAAAGTTATCTCTTAGGGTGTCAAACTACGAGGCCTTTTTCTTAGGGACTCTCACCAACATTGAAGCTAGGTGTCCCCAAAGGATTGTAAATCATGCTGCTATAAAGACACATGCACATGTATGTTTATTGCGGCACTATTCACAATAGTAAAGACTTGGAACCAACCCAAATGTCCATCAATGATAGACTGGATTAAGAAAATGTGGCACGTATGCACCATGGAATACTATGCAGCCATAAAAAAGGATGAATTAATGTCCTTTGCAGGGACATGGATGCAGCTGGAAATCATCATTCTGAGAAAACTATTGCAAGGACAGAGAACCAAGCACCACATATTCTCACTCATGGGTGGGAATTGAATAATGAGAACACTTGGACACAGGGTGCAGAACATCACACACTGGGGCCTGTGGTGGGGTGGGGGGAGGGGGGAGGGATAGCATTGGGAGATATACCTAATGTAAATGACGCGTTAATGGGTGCAGCGCACCAATATGGCGCACATATACCTATATAACAAACCTGCACATTGTGCACATGTACCCTAGAACTTAAAGTATAATAATAATTAAAAAATGACTGAGGATATCAAAAGTCTAAGAAAAAAAAAAAAGCAGCAGCTAGGTGTTCCCTCTCCCCTATCCCTTGTCTGGGAACTCTTTTCTCATCTGCCCAAGCATACCTCTATCCCAGGAATTCTGATCATGCATTCTCCATGGTCTGAGACCCCACACAGCCTAGACTTTTCAATCCTAGACTAAACATAAGGGAGGAAGGAGGCCAAGTAAAGAAGGAATGGGGTGAAAGCCAGAGAGAGGACAAGAGGAAGGAGAAAACATGACATCTGTAGACATAGGACACATGTCACATATAAAGGTTCTTAGCACAGGCTTGGCATAAAGTGAATGCTTTACTAGTGGTAGCTGCTATTATTGTATCATCATTGTTGTCATCATCAATCATCATCATCATCTCATCATCATCACTAACACCACCACCACACAGGCTGCTAACAACCTGACTTAGACAACTTCCTATACCTGGAAGTTACCTCTCCTCCACCCTCATTCTGTTCTGTCTCTCCCCAGAGTCTACTCGAAATTTCTTCTTGCTACCTTGCATGCTCAGATGTCTGGACCTGCTTTAGAAAACAAGCTCCTGATGAGGTTTAGCAGCCCTTGGAAAAATGAGAATTTGAATGAGTTCAAATAACTTAGAATTCAAAGCACATTCAACCTTTGAAGCTTTGCAGAGTTTTCCAGGGTTCATGAATCCCCCAGGCCAGATGATGAATGGTGCACAGAAATACCACACGAGGCGTAAGCACAGGCTCCTGCTCCCTGTCCCCGGAAACATGGGTTATATTTGGTGTGCAGTCATTTCCTCGTTTTTCTCCATCATTTTGAAGCACTAACTCCAGTTTCTAAAAGACTTATGAGTCCATAAGTCAAGCACCTTGCAAAATGGCTGCCATTACTCCCCCATTTTTCACCCTGCCTTGAGAATAGGCCCCATTTATCTGCGGCTTCCATGCTGCACAGCTTTCTTCTTCCCTTTACTGCTCTGCATTTCTGTCAACTAGACTCCAGTGAGACCATCATTTAGGGATGCACTTATCAAAATAATCAGGCCAGGAGCTGGAATGCAAAAGCCAAAATAAGAAAGCTAAAGGGTTTAGCTAAAGGGAAGGCTTTCCAAATACCAGAAGGAAGAAAAGATTATTTTAAGCTAATCTTCAGTCCATCCTCTGCCAGATTCCCACCCTGAGGTAGTTTTATCTTGGTCATATTTTGCTCCCTTTCTCCTGGCGGATGAGCATGATAGAACTCATCCTTGCCATTGGTTCCCCCTGTCTCCCAGCAGATGAAATCCATGGACTTGTCACTTGCAGGAAACATTGCAAATCAGTGGGTGCCCTTCACTTTGATGCTGTTATAGTTCTTGGAACAGAGGCATCTGCTGTGTGTAGAAAAAGCTATTGGCCTGTGCATTTCTAAAGCATTAAAACGCCATGGGCGTTTTGACAAATTGGCACAGATCTTTAGGCTTAGCAACTGGGAGCAATCTGTTTTGCAGGCTGAGAAAAACAGCTGTAAGACTTTGGTGAAAATCTGTTCTATTGTGTTCAAATAACTTTTAGGCAGAGAGGCAGACTGGTAAAATGAAAATGCATGGTCTTATGAAGCAGAGGGGTCTAGTTTGGAACCTTGACCCCTCTGCTCACTGGCTGTGAATAGTAAGTCAGTCAGTTAACAATTTCTGCATCTGTAAAATGGGGACATGCATACAATTCTTTCAGGATTGTTGTGATGATTAGAGATAATACCTTTAAAGTGTCTGGCAAAAGTTATGCATCATAAATGGTTTCTAGTAGAGAGGAGAGCACAACAGCAGAATTAATGATGGTTGTAGTCGTAGTAGTAATAGCAATAGTTGTAGTATTATGAGTACTAGTAGTAGTTGTAGTTGTAATAGCAAAAAGTAAAGTGATGGAAAGTGCTAGAGAGGAGCCAGGAGAGTTGGATTGTACAAGCAGTTGAATTAATGGAGTAAGTGGTAGACTGAGAATCAAAAGACTTGGATTAGTCTTCATAGTTTCTCAACATTTTGAGAGTCAGTATAGAATTACAGAAAATTGGAAAAGTTTTATGGTCTCCTCCAAATCTTCATTTAGATGCCTTCTCTTCACCTGCAATAACATATAAATTGAATAGCAGATGTTTCTTACTTCTTCTGTGTGATTTAAATGCTAATAAAAATAATGGCACCCTGTGCTAACTTATATTGAGCATGTGCTATGTATCAAACACATTTCAATTTTACACATATTGCTTCATTAAATTCTTTCAAGTGCCCTGTGAAATATATCATAATTTTATTTCTATAGTTAGGTATTGAAATACAAAGGAATCTAATATCTTACCCCTGGTTACAGACCTAGTTGGAGAATCAGAATTACAGCTCAGGAACCTGACTCCAAAACTTCTGTCTAAACTCCTGTTCTGTACTATACCATGAAAGTTGTCACAACCCAGAGTTGAGGACACATGGCTTGCATGTTTGATAGAGAAGATTTACATTTTTTTAATGTACAGTCTTGTGCTATAATTTGTCAACAGTGGTTTAGCACAGATTAGATGCCAAGATATAAGGACATAAGAACCGTTTTTGTTTATTAAAACAGTCAACAAATCAACCAACAAACAACCAGTATTTACCAATATTTATTTAATCATAGTTATTAAAATGTGACTTTTTTTAAGGGTTAAAGAAGAGTCCATTGGAGAAGGAGAGGGTTAATTCTGGGACAATTGAAAGATTATATTTCAATATAATAAAGATTATATTATATTGAAAATTTACAATAGGACATGATGGCGAAAGACCTAGAATGTCAATCTAAGTCTGAACTACAGATGATGAGGAGTTGGACACCTGCTCTCTGGATGGTCATAGAGGTGTCTATGGATGGTCTGAATGGTCTCTTTTTGAGCACACACATGCTTTATGATTATGAACTTACCTATTTCCTTTAGTAAGCTATTTATAAGCTCTTTGAGATCTGTGACAATTTCAAAATTCTTCTGACCAGTGCAGACAACTGTGTGTCCACCATTAAGGCCCCATGGGCCAGTCCAATTACCCACCTATAATATGAGCCCCACCTATCTCTGAGAAGGGATTTTCTCTCAGAAGTTGGAATAGATTAAGAACCTAAAATTAGCTCAAACTTACCAGCTTTGGGCTTCCTTTCTTTTTCTTGGGAGAAAAAGACATGTTTGTTTTCTTTATGGAAATTCTAGGTTTATAAATACTGGTTTTTTCTCTGATTTTCAGGGTCCTTCTAATCTGCTGCTCTGTAAGAGTAAGACTTAGAAATAATTACTCTAGGAATCTCACCAAAGCAATGTCTCACCATTGCTCTTGAATATGAGAGAGCTGGCACAGAATTTCAGTGTGGCAGTTATTTTACATGAGAACTTTGAGGCCAGGTGTGGTGGCTCAAGCCTGTAATCCCAGCACTTTGGGAGGCTGAGTTGGGCAGATCACGAAGTCGAGAGATCGAGACCATCCTGGCCAACATGGTAAAACCCCATCTCTACTAGAAAAAAATACAAAAATTAGCTGGGCATGGTGGCATGCTCCTGTAGTCCCAGCTACTAGGGAGGCTGAGGCAGGAGAATTGCTTGAACCCAGGAGGTGGAGGTTGCAGTGAGCAGAGATCGCACCACTGTACTCCAGCCTGGTGACAGAACAAAACTCTGTCTCAAAAAAAAAAAAAAAAAAAAAAAACCAAAGAACTTTGAAAATGTCACTCCATAGTTCTCTGAATTCAGTTGTTGTTTATGAGACTCTGCTGTCAATCTAACTATAATTATTTTGTAGGATATTTTTCCCCTTCTCCTTGCTTTTAAGGTTTTGCTTTTGTCTTTATTGTTCAGAAGTTTTATCATGATGTGTTAAGATATGGATTGGTTTTTAATTTATTCTTCTCAGGACTCAGTGTACTGTTTCAAGTCATCTTTTTTCCACTCAGAAAAATTCTTAGCCATTGTCTCTCCAAATATTGCCTACACTCCATCTTTCTATTTCCTCCTACTAGAATCTTCTAATTTTCCTTTTCTGAACATCCTGTAAGATATGTCCTTGAACCTTCTTATGTTATTATTTTCAAATATCTCATAATTTCTGTGACAAGCTCTAAACTCTACTTTATTTCCTTGTGTTTATCTTCCAGTTTACTAAGTCTCTTTTCAGCTGCATCTAATCTATTTAAATCTACCATGCTGCTTACAATTTTAATGACTATCTTTTATTCCTCAAAGTATTATTTATTTTTAAAATATGCATATTCTTTTTTCGTATTCCCTTTATAATTTCTGTTTTGTCTTTTTGTCTCTAATTATATATATATATACACAGACACACACGCATATATATGTAAATTATTTTTTCTAGTTGGTGAGATGCTAATTTTCCTCATTATTACTTGCTGAATTTCCTTCATTATAATTTATTTTGTTAGTTTATAATCTTAAGTGCAAACTCATATTTGGATGATGTTGTTTCTTCTGTGGGAGGGTCATGTGTCTTGGAACTATTCTTACACAGTGGTTTTGAATTTGTAGCTGCCAAGATCCTTGTAGTCACACTAATTTCAAAACAAATTTTGTCTTTATTTCTTATTTGGAGTTTTAAAAATTATGGCAATAATGTGAATTTAGATCACTTACAACATAAGCTTCAGGCTTGGCATTTCCATTTCTTATGGTAACTTTATTTTCTCACTTACAGTTAGATAAAAAATTCCTTGAGCTGAATTAAATGTTATCTCCTTTTCATAGATGGAATGGCATTTAAAGGTACCCAGCCTTATGCAAGGGTCTCTGTTACAACTTGTTTCCTTTTTCTCTCTCTTTCTCCACCTACCCTTTTTTCTATCTCTCCACCCTTTCACCTCCCCAGGCCAAATCTCCTACTCACTGTGTGGTTGTAAAACTCCCAGTCACTGGTTGATAAGATTCCTGTGAATCAGTGTAACATTATCTCTTACTTAACACTCTTGCCTTAATTTTCCATTTTGTTTTTATCCCTTAAGTATTTTTTTCTTTCCTTTGAGCTCAGCATAAAGGCCAGCAGCAAAGCTGGTATTGCTGAGAAAGATGTATTTAATTAAAAGACTGTGTATTACTTTTTTTCCTGACTTTGGCCAGTGTTTATGGTACTAAGGAAGTCCTGCAACATGAGCTCAGCCTGCCAAGTTGTTAGAGGTTGCCTTCACCCAATATCATGAATCTTTAGTTTTCAGATAGAGCCAATGTTTGAAAGAATTTGCAGGGTTAACTTCAGAGTAGCTTCCATAGCACCACTCTGATTTTGAGACACTAGTCAAGAAGCAGAACAATTGTGCTGGGTAAAATTTTACTCCCGTGTAACATTTGCCTAACAATGTAGCAGTCAGGGTAAGGATGCACTTCCATTTTCGTTATAATGATTTAATTTGACTTGCAGCTATGCTGCATTTATCTGTGTCACTGCTACCCATTGTTACGGTTGGCAAAGAATAACAAAGAACATTTATTGAGCTCTTACCTATGTGCCAGGCAGTGCTCTAAATACCTTAGATACATAATTCCATTTTATCTTTACAACAAAGAACTGAAGCACAGAGAGAATAAATAACTTGCTCGTGGTCACACAAGTGGTAGAGCCAATATTCAAATCTGGGCATTCTAATGCTACAGCCTCATACTTATTTAAGTGAGCACTTAAATAAACATATGTTGAATGAATGAATAGAAATGTGTTGAAATTATTACCATTACTGTGGTCATCATCATCATTATCTTTGGGGAAGAAGAATGCATTTAAAATAGATCCTTGCTGACTGTGAGCAAATAGACGATGGATGAACAAGAAAACCTACAGGCAAGAATTACATTAAGTAGGTTGCATAGGAATGTGCTCAGCCCAAAGGTTTACTTTTTAATTAGAACCATGACAAATTGTCCTTTTCCCCCCATACATAGCTCCAAGCACACTACTTATGTAGCTAAGCACTGTGGAACTTTTTCTTTTAGATCCAGTTTTACTTCTTCTAAAATCTTCTGTTCTTAGAACTGCAGATAGAAGACTTGAAATAAAGCAAATTTTAAAATGATCTTTGGTAGCATCCTGTAGATACAATGTTCTGTATAATGGAAAGAGCATATTTTTAAAAGACAGGTTTGAGGTCAAATCCAAACTTTACTGCTTCCTGTATCTCAGTTTCCCCACTTGTAGAGTGAACAATGGAGAGATAAACTAGTAGGGCTGTTTTGAAGACTAATTTAGATAATGTAACTGGGTGAGGGAGTTCCATGTCTGAGTCATAGTACTTCTGAACTCCTAATGATGGAAGGAGTGGACACATCATTTCTTCTCTAAGGCCTCACCATTTAAGTTTGGGTTTGTCCTTGGAATTGGCTCTCCCTCTGAGCAGAAGGGGAACCACTGCAGAGCAGCATGGTCTAGTAGTCAGGAGCACTAACTACAGAGCCAAATGACCTGCTGTAAACCTTAATCTGCCACTAGCTGGCTGTATGACTTTGGGCAAGGCTCTCTACACCTCTTTTTTTTTGCAGAGAGCACCTCTGCTCTCTGAAAAAAAAAAAAATTAAATGAGCTAATATTTAGTAGCTGTCACTTAGTAGGTGTTCACGTAAGGATCTGTTAAATAAATAAATAATATAGTCACTCAGAGTTAAAGATGAATGGTGAGTTTCAAATGCATATGCTTTGGACACTTATTTAAAACCTCTACTTAATAATTTAAAAGTTATCTTTATCATAGGTGGATGCATCTCTAGTGAGATGTTTTCGTTAAGTTTTTTATTTTGTTACTTCCTCTTGTGAGGTCCAGAGAATGAGAAGGTATTGGAATTGGAATTGTAGGACTTTAAAAGGTGGATTCTTGTCTGGGTAGATAAGTGAAGCTGAGCTCCTCATGGCTACAGGTCAGTGGCTTTAGGTCCTAGTGACAGGAGTGGCCTCCTAGGAACAGACAGGGTGGATGTGTCCTAGAAGAAATGATGTCTGACATCCAGTCACAGTGTAGTGTCCTCATTTTATTTTTGCACTTTGGCAAAACACATCCAACCTGAAGACCTTGTGTTTGCTGTGTATTGGGACTTTGAGAAGACCTTTGGGTCTACTATGGTGGAGAAATAAATGTGCAAAGTGGCCCTGAGAGGCTGGTGGCAATGTGGAGACATGATTTCAAGGCAACCATGGTGAACAGACTTTAGCTCAGAGAAGCAGCCCAATAGGAGAGGGGACAAGCAGCAAAAATATTTTTGAAACATAAACTAGTCTTTGGAAATTCTCAGAATGCCAGTGTAGCAATTCCTCAAAGAACTAAAAACAGAACTACCATTCAATGTACCAATCCCATCACTGGGTATATACCCAAAGGAATGTAAGTTCTTCCATAAAGACTCATGCACGCAAACGTTTATTGCAGCACTATTTACCACAGCAAAGACATGAAATCAACCTAGATGCCCATCAATGGCAGACTGGATAAAGAAAATGTGGTACATATACACCATAGAATACTATGCAGCCATAAAAAAGAATAAGATCATGTCCTTTGCAGGAACATAGATGGAGCTAGAGGCCATTATCCTCGGCAAACTACTGCAGGAACAGAAAACAGAATACCATATGTTATCATTTATAAGTCAGAGCTAAATGATGAGAACACATAGACACATAGAGGGGAACAACAGACACTGGGGCCTAGTTGAGGGTGGAGGGTGAAGGTCAGAAAAACAAAAAAAACTGTTGTGTATTATGTTTAGTACCTGGGTGATAAAATAATCTGTACGCCAAACCCCCATGATGCAAGTTTACCTATATAACAAACCTGCACATGTACCCCTGAACCTAAGATACAAGTTAAAAAAAGAAAGAAAATAAAGAAATGAAAAGAAAAAACCAGAAATGCCTGGAAAATGCCCTGACCTTCCAGCAAGCTGTAGGATGAGTGCTTATATTATTTGATTATTTAAAAATAAAGACTTGGCCGGGTGCAGTGGCTCACGCCTGTAATCCCAGCACTCTGAGAGGCCGAAGCGGGTGGATCACAAGGTCAGGAGATCGAGACCATTCTGGCTAACATGGTGAAACCCCGTCTCTACTAAAAATACAAAAAAATTTAGCTGGGCATGGTGGTGGGCGCCTGTAGTCCCAGCTACTCGGGAGGCTGAGGCAGGAGAATGGCGTGAACCCGGGAGGCAGAGCTTGCAGTGAGTCAAGATTGCGCCACTGCACTCCAGCCTGGGCGAAAGTGCGAGACTCCATCTCAAAATAATAATAATAATAATAATAATAATAATAATAATAAAGATTTAACTATCTGTAGAAGATGGGCATCCAATGTTTATTCTTAAAGCAGCTAACACAGTGCCCAGCACATTGCAGATGCTCAATCATTGATCCCCTTATTTTTCTTTTTTATCCTTTGTGAACTAAGGTCCTCCCAAGGCACCCAGAACTAGTGCCAAGAGGGCAGTGGCTTCCTTGTGTCCTGCTCCCAGGCCTAGAACAGCCTCAATTGCTTTGCCAAGCAGACCGTCCTACCCTGCCTCTCCTGATTGATCTCTATCACACGCAAGGCTGTACCACCCAGGGACACCTCTTCCCCGACATCAGAGTGGATGTGGAAAAGCAGTGTCTTCTGTTGGCATTCTGAGCAGAGCTTTCTCAATGAACAATTTGACAGCCCTGACAGCCCATGCCAGAGGGACCTTCATCCAGAAAATGTGGAGTATAGAATTATCTGGGTTTCCAGCCAGTGACCTGGCAGGTGCTTGCCTACCCTGCAGGGTCTGCGCTCACCTAAGCATTTCCTGCAAAAGAAGAAAAATCAATCTCTTCACCCTTGTCCTCCAAACAAATGACTTTGAATCATTGTTCTGATTCACTTCCTCTGGCTGGCAGGCCTGGCTCTGTCTTCTTCTGACAGGGGCTGACATCCTGTGAGCCTGTGGCCTACCTCTCCTTGTTCTTCTAGACACCAGCTCTTTTTGTCCTGTTGCTAACAAGTGTGACACTCTGTGCTGCCTTTGACAAGGCATGCAGGCTGGGATCAGACGCACTATTCAGCTGGCACCAAGGAGCTTGTTGGATCTCGGTTTAGGTTACAGTGGACCCAAGTCCTAGACCCACACTACTCAAAGTGTCGTATGTGCACAACGGGTAACAGATGACATGGTTTTCCGTGGTACGTGGACTGAACACTTTACTGCAGTAGAAAGACACCTGTTTTCACTTAGCATATAGAGCTCCTCCTTAGGTTAGGTTTTTTACTCAAATCACTTAAGGGAAACAGTGAGTCAATTGAAAGGAGATAATAGTGTTGGCAGAATATAGGTATGGAAAAAGTCATGAAGGCAATCTATGAAAGAATACCATGTAGGCAAATTTGACTCAGGGAGGAAGCTGAGCTGTCTACACATGCAGAGCATTTATTCATCTATCTGTTCACCCAGCACTTTTGGATCACATTTTTTTTTTCTTTTCTTTTCTTTCTTTTTTTGTTTTTGATTTTTGAGAAGGAGTCTTGCTTTGTCACCCAGGCTGGAGTGCAGTGGCATGATGATCTCGGCTCACTGCAAGCTCCACCTCCCGGGTTCACGCCATTCTCCTGCCTCAGCCTCCTGAGTAGCTGGGACTATAGGCACCCGCCACCACGCGTGGCTAATTTTTTGTATTTTTAGTAGAGGCGGGGTTTCACCGCATTACCCATTATGGTCTTGATTCCTGACCTCGTGGTCCGCCCGTCTCGGCCTCCCAAAGTTCCGCGATTACAGGCATGAGCCACCGCGCCCGGCCTGAGCACTTTTCTATGTGCCCCTCACTATCCTAGGCTGTTGCAGAGCTGGGGGCCTACAGGTGGCTGTGAGCATACAAGGATGCCGACCAGTGGTGGGGCTGGGTGAGCATTTGTGAATTGTTTTGGGATTGACTGACTGGTGTATAGCAAAAACGAGCTGCAGGGCCAGGTGCTTTGTAGTTCTGAGAGGAAGGGTCTGGTACCAGACCTAAAGTAAGATAACGTCAAAGGCTGGTCCAGGCAGAACTTGACATTTTTAGGTAAGCATATAACAAGCACGGTTCCTTGAGTCTAAACCGAGTTGCAGACATGCAAGCCTAATCCAGTAGGTGACCTTTGAGGGGCTGAATTGCATGAGAGCTGCTTCTATTGAATGAGGGAGGGAGAAGTGTGGTGTATGGGTATCACCCTTTTCCCTAATATGGTATAAGAACCATCACTTACTGACCACTTGACAGATCGGGCACCACACAACCCTGGAGGGCGTCATTCTCATCTTAGGCATTGCTTGCATCTGAATTGTGGCAGTTCCAGGCAGATGACAGTAAACTCTCTGGTTCTATCCCGATCAGCCCACTATAATCATTTTCTAGTAGATGGAAGTAAAGTATCTTGATGAAAAGGTGCCTTTAGCAAATGCACAGGTCGATTCTTGAAATGCCCAAGTGGCATCACATGAGGCATCATGTTTGTTTTTTTTTTTTAATCTGGATGTTGCCTACCATCAAATTCTTGGCTCATTTTCTGCTCAAGCATCTGTCTTGTCCCTTTGACTTATATCAAGGCTTTAGGAAGCGAACGAATAACAGTCTACTTTCTCCACCCGAGAGGCCAAAGAATCAGGCAGATGGAGATGAAAATATCACCGTTATTACGAATGAAACTGGAGTACAGTGGGTCAGCCTGTTGGAAAGCCATCTTGCTAACTAATCCTGGATAAGGCATGTTTATTCATCCAGATGCTGGCACAACCTCTTCACACCCACACGTCTCCTTTGATAGGGGCAGGCTCTTTACAACATGTAAGCGAGCAGGTGAGAAAAAGTGTGCAGGTAGGCAGACCCCATTTAGGGGAGACTGGTGGGGGGGTTCTGAAACTCTGTAGTTTAAGTCATGTTGCTTCCTCTGGGGAAAAAGGCCAGGAATATTACTCAAATGGAGACCCCTCTAGGTGTGAATGAGGTACCTAGGGCTGCGGTAACAAATTGCCAAAAAATCAGGTGCCAAAACCAACAGGTATTTATTCTATTGCAGTCTGGTGGCCAAAAGTCCCAAATCAAAGTGTGGGCAAGACCACGCTCCCCTTGAAGTCTCTACTCCTTGCCTCTTCCAGTTTCTGGTGGCTCTAGGGTTCCTTGGCTTGTGGCTGCATCATTCCAGTCTCTGCCTCTGTCTTCACATGGTCTTCTCCTCCTGTGTGTGAGTCTCCTCTTCCAGCTCTTATAACATCACTTGCTATTGGACTGAGAGCTTACCCGGATAATCTAGGATAATGTCATCTCGAGGTCCTTAACTTAATTACATTGCAAAGACCTTTTCTCCAAAGAAGGTCACATTTGCACATTTTGGGAGTTAGGATGTAGACACACACACACACACACACACATATATATATATATATTGGAGGCGGCACCATTCAACATGCTGCAATATGAAAACATGAAGAATGGAGGATAAATGCTCTCCCCAAGGCCCTTCTTTCTCAGCAGTGCAGACCCCAGGTTCATGCTGGTGACCCTCCCTTCTAGACCCCTCCCTTCTAACCCCTAATCCTGGCTGTCTCTCCTGTTGGAGCACTCAGATGCAGCACCCTAGAGGCACAGGAAGGTCCCACGCAGTCTGCTTGCATCATCAGTGGTGACCACCAACTTCTCTGCCCTTTTTCTTTTTTCTTAAATGTATTTTAAGTGTCATGTTTGAAATGATTCCTTGGTGAGTCCTTCCCTTGTCACCCATCCCACATGCTGGCTAGAGCTAAGGCTTTAGTGGAAATAGAGAGAAATTATGTTTTAATGCTCCAGAAAGAAGTAGGAAGGAAAAGAGAGGGAGGGAGAAAAATGGCAAAGAGCTAGCAGAATTAAGTGGAACAAGCTGAGGGGCCAAAGAAAATGTTTAGCTGATATATAGCCCCCCCATAGATATTTTAAGAAGGATGAGGACTATGGTGTTCTTATTGCTATCATATAAACCTCCTTTCCCTTTTAAAATCTTTAGTATAGGCTTAGTGTTCACAAATGATTGGTGGGGCTGGTTCCTATTTGGTGTGTGGAGGTTTCAGGAAGTTTCATATCTGGGTCAACCCAAAGCCCAGAAAAGAGGCAGTCCACAATGAGTCAGTATCCAGGAAGTAGAGGGGGGTATGGAAAAGGAAGATTCCAAGAATTTTCAAAAATACAAGAAAAGAGCTTTGAACTTCCACAGGCCGTGGACTGGGGAGAGGTACAAGCCGATATAAGTCCGTCTTTTGGGGATAAGGAGATACCCATCTAATAGCTGGGTTACATTTTTTCCTAGTCTTTTTTCCTCAATTATTGAAATAAATGCAAATTTCCTTTGATTAATCCACATTTGCTTGATTTTTAAATTCCAGAATAGTGACCTTGAAGATGTATATCCATTTTTAAATAACTTGCATCTTTTTAATGCTAAGAAGCAGCAAAATTTTGACTTTAAAACTATGTCCCACCCTTTACTCAGCAGGTGACCCCTTGCAGAAGAATATCAAGATTGGCAGGAGAGAGAGAGTGGAGAGATGAGAAAAAAACGGCACAGCCATTTCCCCTCGATGTTTGTAATTGACCTTGCTAGAGATATAAACGGCACTAAATTTGTAATCAGAATTGTGTGTGGAAATAACCTTTGGCTTAATTCCTTTGTGTTATTCCCTCCCTCTCTCTCTCTAACAACGGCAAGGTATTAAGCTGAAGCTAGATGAACCTTATAATGTTGTAAGTTTCTTAGTGATAGGGGGATGTCTGCTTTTGCCTTCAGGTGTGTCTGGGGAGGGTGTGCTGAAGGGGAAACCCAGGGGTCCCACAGGAATCTTCCCTGATCTTCCAGTTTCTCAGGGCCTCATTCCTGTGGGAGTGAGAAAGAGAGAGAGGAATCGCGAGATCAGAGCCCAGAATCCTTGCTCTAACCGTGCAAGGCCGAATCTCTGTCCCCTGCATAGCAAGGGATTACATGCAGCTGTTTATCCGAGAGAGTGAGCGTGAAGGATTCAGCTGAAAGCTTTTCCGGGAGATGGCAGGAGAGCGAGGAGGGCAGCCAGCATGGGCCGATAAAGGTACAAGATTCAGAGATTGATTCCTTTTCTGTTCTGCATCCTCTGTTGAACACACCAGACTCCTGGTAGTCAATGGGCAGCTTCAGCACCGTGCTCAGGCAATTTAAAACTTTCTAAGATTATCCCTCAATACCTGTTCCAGACTCAGAGGAGAGAAGAAACAGGGTCGCTGACAATTTTTATGGGTCAGGAAAGTGAAAAGCTGATGTCCAAGCTTTCTTCAAATGAAAAGGGAGGGAGGTAGAATCTATTTTTTTCCCCTTTCACTCCACCCTGTTCTTTTATCTGTCTCTATATTTACTCTGTTCTTTCCCCCTTGTATGCTGACTCTCCGTTTCCCTCTTTAGTCTTTTTGCCTGTTTATTTTTCTGTTCTTCCTTGATTTTCTTCACGTTTTAAACTGCTAAAGCCAAAACCAAAGCTGACAAAACAGCAAACGTATATCGTTTTATTACCTAGCCTCCGAGTTTCTAACAGTATTAACATAATATCTCTCCCTAGAGAGATGGTAATTTTGAGAAAATGGCTTGAACTGCAGCAAACTCGGTAAATTTCATTCCTCCTGGGCTGTGCGTGACCTCACAAATCCAAAGGTGGCCTTTCTTTGTCCTCTTCCATTAACACAGGTTAGCGGTTCTCACAGGAGCCCTCTGCAGTGGAATTCAGGATTGAATCAAATTCACCGTCGGCTGTATGATCCCAGCAGTTATCAGCCCTTGTAGAACGCTACAACAAAAACCAAGGTTAGAGTGGACTGTTATGAGAAAGCATTTTTCTTTTTCTCTCTCTTTTTTTTTCTCTCTCTCTCTCTCTCTCTCTCTCTCTTCTCAGGACTAAGGCTGTGTCAGGGGAGGATTCCAGGTCCTTTATGAGAGAGATTGTTGGGAACAAAGGGTCCCTTGTGACATTGGGGGAGTTTGACCTTCACTGTTGCTCTGTGTTTCAAACAAATTACCTGCTCCGTGGGCAGGCTGAACGGTAAATCCACCAGGCATGGCGTCTGAGTTCTGGCAGCTTCAAAGTGAGGCTTCAGCATCAAGAATAGCAGAGGATCACTTCTGGCAATGGCTGAACGCCTTTCTGACTCGAGAAGGAATCCTGAGGGATGCTGTCCACTAGGATTTAAGGAGTCAGCACTGGATTTAGGATCCAGAAGAGATGGAAAGTTTGGGGTCCCTTTCCGCAGAAATGCCCTATTGGCTCACACTTTTGTTCATTCACTTATGCAATGCTGCCTGATCCCCTATTCTCTGTAAAATGCTGTGCTGAATATTAGGAGGGAGACGATATCGTTCATAAAAACCTTTCTCAATATTTAGCCTATGCCAGGTTCTCCTGGGAAGACTGTTAACAAGGCAGATTTTAATCACAAATACAGAAGATTTTAATTTGGAAAATCTGGAGTGAGGTCCCATGTCTACATCTTTTACAGGCAGCTTTGTAATCCTTGTAGAAATGACCCTTGACTGACACGATGAGAGACACTGGCTTCGTGGTGAAAAGTGCAGGCTTCTGCTGGGCACAGTGGCTCACACCTGTAATCCCAGCACTTTGGGAGGCTGAGGCAGGTGGATCACGAGGTCAGGAGATCGAGGACATCCTGGCTAACATGGTGAAACCTCGTCTCTACTAAAAATACAAAAATCAGCTGGGCATGGTGGCACCTGCCTGTAATCCTAGCTACTTGGGAGGCTGAGGCAGGAGAATTGCTTGAACCTGCTGAGGCAGGGAGTCTGAGGTTGTAGTGAGCCAAGATCACACCACTGCACTCCAGCCTGGCCACAGAGCGAGAATCTGTCTCAAAAACAAAACAAAACAAAACAAAAAACAGTAAAGGGCAGGCTTCTGATCTTATAGTATGGAGTCATATCAATCACAGCCTCTAAAATCTGAAGCCTAGTTCCACCTCTTATTAGCTGTTTGAATTAGTTAAGATAATGCCAGCTGCTGTGTAAACTCCCCAATTTCAGTGCCTCAATACATTTGTTTCTCATGTAGGTGGTGCTTCCAGGTGGATATTCCTGGTTGATTGGTGTAGTCAGAGAGACTCAAGAGCCTTTCTTTCCGGTGGCCTCCTTAGAGTTCTCTGCATCCGGATAGCAGATAAAGGCAGAAGTGGGGAAAGGCACAACTGATTCTTTTTTTTTTTTTTTTTTTTTTTGAGACGGAGTCTTGCTCTGCGGCCCAGGCTGGAGTGCAGTGGCCGGATCTCAGCTCACTGCAAGCTCGGTCTCCCGGGTCCACACCATTCTCCTGCCTTAGCTTCCTGAGTAGCCAGGACTACAGGCGCCCGCCACCTCGCCCGGCTAGTTTTTTTTTTTTTTTTTTTTTTTTTTTAGTAGAGACGGGGTTTCACTGTGTTAGCCAGGATGGTCTCGATCTCCTGACCTCGTGATCCGCCCGTCTCGGCCTCCCAAACTGCTAGGATTACAGGCTTGAGCCACCGCGCCCGGCCAACTGATTCTTAAATGCCTTCGCTTGGAATGGACACACATCATTTGCACTTGGATTCTGTTGCTGAGAACTAGTCACAGGTCCTGCCGAGATGCAAGGTGGCTGGGGAATAATCATGTTGGGTTCCGCTTCCATGCAACCACTCTATATCATGGCAATGAAACAACACATTTTGCCAGACCGTAGCCTTCTTTGCCACATTGTGTAAACTTGGCTGAGTCTCTAAATCTCACTGTCCTTATCTGTAAAATGGAGCTAACACTGCCTACCTCATCAGGTTGATAAAAGGATCATAGGAGCAAATAAATATGATACCATATGTACAGTGCCTGGCACACAGTAGGCACCCAATACATTTTAGCTGTTAGTTATGAATTCTGTCCCAGGGAGATCATGGCATGTACAGACAAGGTAGTCAGATGTGAGTACCCTGAGAAAGGAGAAGTTAGAGTGTTACGGGGATTTGGAACAGGGAAGAGACCACTTACAAATATTGAAATCAGGGAAGACTTCAAAGAATTGACCTATGAACTGCGTTTTGGAGGATGAATAGTATTTGTGCATGCAAGGTATGAGATAAGGGTATTCCAAGCAAAAACAATGGTATGCATATAGGCATAGCAGAGAAAAAGGACTAAAGATGTGCAGAGGACATTTAATATGGTTGAAATATATAGGTGAGTGATGGTGACTTAAATGTCAGAAAAATGAAGTATTCAAGAAGATAATTAAGAAGTTATGGGACCCAGCATGGTGGCTCATGCCTATAATCCCAGAACTTTGGGAGGCTGAGGTGGGAGGATCTCCTGCAGTCAGGAGTTAGAGACAAGCCTGGCCAACATGATGAAATTCCATCTCTACTGAAAATATACAAATTAGCTGGGTGTGGTGGCAGGCACCTGTAATCCCAGCTGCTTGGGAGGCTGAGGCAGGAGAATAGCTTGAACCTGGGAGGCAGAGGCTGCAGTGAGCCAAGATTGTACCACTTCACTCCAGCCTGGGCAACAGAGTGAGACTCCATCTCAAAAAAAAAAAGTTATGATAAGGCCAGCTGCAGTGGCTTACACCTGTAATACCAGCAGTTTGAGAGACTAAGTAGAGGAGGATCACTTGAGGCCAGGAGTTCAAGACCAGCTTGGGCAACACAGTGAGATCCTGGTTAAGATGGTAAATTTCATGTTGTATGTTTTTTAAACCATTTTTCCTATTATAAGGAATAATACGATAAATTATTTAAGGAATACCGTATTATCAATACAGTTGAAGTCCCCTGTATACCCCTGCAAACTATATATCCTATTCGTTTCCCTCCCAGAGGCAATCACCAGCCTGAACTTAGTATTTATCATTCCCATGCATTTCTGTTTCATTTTACTACTTCAGATATATGCATTCATGGGCATAATAATATAGTGATTATTTAAACATTTTTTATAATGGTGTCATATGAACGTATTATCATGTACCCGACTTTTTGCCCCACATTATGTTAGGGAGACTAATCTGTGCTGCCATAGCTCAACTTCAGTGGTTCTCAAACTTTAGTGTGCACTAAAATTGCCTGAAGGGCTTGGTAATACACAGATTGCTGAGCTCAACCCCCAGAGTTTCTGCAGTCAGGCTAAGGACCCAGGAATGAATATTTCTCATAAGTTCCTAGATGATGCCAATGCTATCAGTCCTGGAGAACTACTGCTCGTTATTTATTTATTTATTTATTTTATTTATTTTTTTGCTGTTATTGTTAACTACCTATCATAATTTATTTATTCATTCTACTGTTGATAGATATTTAGGTTGCTTCCAGATTCTTTTGTATGATGCTATGAATATTGTGTACATGTGGGAGAGTTTCACTTGCATAGAAAAGGCTTGTCCAGGTCTTTGCTATTGTGAATAGTGCTACAATAAACATGTGTGTGCATGTGTCTTTGTAGCAGCATGATATATAATCCTTTGGGTATATACCCAGTAATGGGATGGCTGGGTCAAATGGTATTTCTAGTTGTAGATCCTTGAGGAATCACCACACTGTCTTCCACAGTGGTTGAACTAGTTTACAGTCCCACCAACAGTGTAAAAGTGTTCCTATTTCTCCACATCTTCTCCAGCACCTGTTGTTTCCTGACTTTTTGATGATCGCCATTCTAACTGGTGTGAGGTGGTATCTCATTGTGGTTTTAATTTGCATATTGGTAGAACTATGGATAGTAAATGGCATTCTGATGAGATCTGGGATGGAAATCAGGAACAAGGTTTCAAGCTAGAATATTGGTAGAAATATAGATAGTAAAGGACATTCTGACGGGAGCTCAGATGGAAATAAAGAACAAGGTATTGAAGCTGCAGGAAAGGCCATCCTTGTTATAAAGGGGCTGAAACCTTAGCTGAGTTATGTCATATTCTAGGACTTTATGGAAGGCAGGGCATAAGAGCAATGAACTAGGATATCTGGCAGAAGAAATATCTAAGCAGCAAAGCATTCAGGGTGTGGCATGGCTTCTGTTAACTGCTTATAGTAAAATGCAAGAAGAGATAAATGCTTTAAAGAAGGAGTTTATAATTAAAAGGGAAGCAAAATGTAAAGATCTGGAAAATTCTCAGCATGACCATGTGAAAAAAATAAAGAAGCACATTTTGGAGAGAAAATCAAGGGTGTGGCCAAGTAAGAAAGCCAGGTTGTAGTCACCAAGAAAATGGAAGAATGCCCCTGAAAGTATATCAGAGATTTTTGAGGTTCTTCCTCACATTATAGGCCCAGAGTAGGGCCTTGGGGGCAGAGTGGTTTCCAGGGCACCAGGAGGACCCAGGGTGCTCGTGTGACCTTGGGGTTTGCTGTCCAGCGCCACCTCAAGTCTTTACTCCCTCCTTTCTGGTCCAGCACTCCTCACCTGCCCCAGCTGAGACCAGGCTGTAACACAAACGAATAAAGCCACATTGCAAAGTCAATGCCCCAGAAAATTCTAATTCTGCCTTAGGTTGGTGAAAACAGATACATTTCATGTGAAAGACCGGGCTCCCTAGAAAATGGAACCTGAAGGAAAATTCTGCATGCAAACATTTCAGTAGGGAGCCATTCTCTCAGCAAAGAAGGTACGAGATCAAAGAGGGAGTGCAGCAAGGAAGGAGGGAGAGCAAACGGAAGAGTGTGCTGGCGACTGGTCACAGCCTTGTACAGGGCCAGGAGATTCCTTGGTCTCTGAGGTCATCCTCCGAAGGGCTGCCTCAGATGACTGTCTTCAAATACATGATGGGAAGAGGAAAGGAGAGGAATTTTTCTATTTGAGCACATTTTTCACACTGGCCAAACATGCCTGTTATTTATATATTTTGCTCCTCCCAACCCCCCAAATTTGTGTGTTGAAGTACTAGACAGGACTTTCAAGGGCAATTAAGTTAAGATTAGGTCTTTAGGTTGGGCCCTACTCCAATATTACTTGTGTCCTTATAAGAAGAAGAGACAAGGAAGCAGATACACAAAGAGAACCCACGTGAAGACACAGGGAGAAGATGGCCATCTACAAGTGAAGAAGAGAGACCCCAGAAGAAATGAACCATGTAAACACATTGATCTTGGTCTTGTAGCCTCCAGAATTGTGAGAAATAAATTTCTACTGTTTAAGCTACTCAGTTTGTGGCATAGGCACACCTTGAAGACATTGGAGGTTCCATTTCAGACCATTGCAATAAAGAAGGCGGATCATGAGGTCAGGAGATGGAGACCATCCTGGCTAGCACGGCGAAATGCTGTCTCTACTAAAAATACAAAAAATTAGCCGGGCATGGTGGCAGGTGCCTGTAGTCCCAGCTGCTTGGGAGGCTGAGGCAGGAGAATAGCGTGAACCCAGGAGGCGGAGCTTGCAGTGAGCCAAGATCGTGCCATTGCACTCCAGCCTGGGGGACAGACAGAGCAAGACTCCGTCTCAAAAAAAAAGAAAAGATAAAAAGAAAATATCACAATAAAGTGAGTCACACAAAGTTTGTGGTTTCCCAATACATATAAAAGTAATGTTTAAATTGCAGTCTGTTTAGTTTGCATTTGCATTATATTTTAAAAAGACAAAGTATAGACCTTAATTTACATATACTTTAAATTTTTATTGCCCCAAAAATGCTAACAATGATCTGAACCTTGAGTGAATCCTCATCTCTTTGCTGGCAGACGATCTTGCCTTGATGTTGATGGCTGCTGACTGACAGGTTGGTGGTTGCTAAAAGCTGGGGTGGCTGTGGCAATTCGTTAAAATAAGACAACAATGAAGTTTTCCGCATTGATTGACTCTTCCTTTTATGAAAGATTTTCTGCAGCATGAGATGCTGTTGGACAGCATTTTATCCGCAGTAGAATTTCTTTCGAAATTGGAGTTGATCCTCTGAAACCCTGCCACTGCTTTATCATTTAGGTTTATGTAATATTCTAAATACCTCATTGTCATTTTAACAGTGTTCACAGCAGCTTCACCATGGATAGATTTTATCTCAAGAAGCCACTTCCTCTGCTGATGCATAAGACGCAACGCCTTATCCATTCCAGCTTTATTATGAGGCTGCAGCAGCTCTACCTCTTTAGACTCTACTTCTAATGCTAGGTCTCTTGGTATTTCCACATCTTCAACTCCTTCTTCCACTGAAATCTTCCACCCCTCAAAGTCATCCCTGAGGGTTGGAATAAACTTCTTCCAGACTCCTATTAATGTTGGTATTTTGACCTCCTCCCATGAATCACAAATATTCTTTTTTTTTTTAGATGGAGTCTCACTCTGTCGCCCAGGCTGGAGTGCAGTGGTGTGATCTCAGCTCACTGCAAACTCCACCTCCTGGGTTCACGCCATTCTCCTGCCTCAGCCTCCCAAGTAGCTGGGATTACAGGCACCCGCCACCACACCTGGCTAATTTTTTTTGTATTTTTAGTAGAGATGGAGTTTCACCGTGTTAGTCAGGATGGTCTCAATCTCCTGACCTCGTGATCCGCCTGTCTCAGCCTCCCAAAGTGCTGGGATTACAGGCGTGAGCCACTGCACCCGGCCCACAAATATTCTTAATAGTATCTAGAATGGTGAATCCTCTCCAGAAGATTTTCAATTTACTTCATCCAGATTCATCAGAGGAATCACTGTCTATGGCAGCTATAGCCTTATAAAATGTATTTCTTAAATAAGAAGACTTGAAAGTTAAACGTACTTCTTGATTCATGAGCTGCAGAATGGATGTTGTGTTAAAAGACATGAAAGCAACATTAATCTTATATATCTCCCTCAGAACTGTTGCATGACCAGATGCATTGTGAATGAGCAGTAATATTTTGAAATCTTTTTTCTGAATAATATTGCTCAACACTGGGCTTAAAATATTCAGTTAACCATGCTGTAAATGATACACTGTTATCCAGGCTTGTCGTTCCATTCATAGAACACAGAGAGTAGATATGGCATAATTCTAGGGGCCCTAAAGTTTTTGGAATGGTAAATGAGTACTGACTTCAATTTAAAGTCGCCACCTACATTAGCCCCTCACAAGAGAGGCAGCCTGTCCTTTGAAGCTTTGAAGCCAGGCATTGACTTCTCTCTAGCTAAGAAAGTCCTAGAGGGCTGTTTTTTGTTTGTTTTGTTTGTTTGTTTGTTTGTTTTAACCTTGAAAATCTGCTGTTTAGTGGAGCCGCCTTCATCAACGATCTTAGCCAGATCTTCTGGCTTCAGCTTCTCCATCAGCACTTGCTGCTTCACCTTGTACTTTTTGTATTATGGAGACAACTTCTTTCTTTAATCCTCACGAACCAATCTCTGCTAGCTTCAAACTTCCTTCTGCAGCTTCCTCACCTCTCTCAGCCATCACAGAATTGAAGAGTTAGGGTCTTGCCCTGACGAGGCTTTGGTTTAAGGGAATGTTATAGCTGGTTTGATCTTTATTCAGATCACTCAAACTTCCTCTGTATCAGCAATAAGGCTGTTTGGCTTCTGTATCATGTGTGCATTCACTGGAGTCACAGCACTTTTTTTTTCTTTGAGACGGAGTCTCACTCTGTTGCCCAGGCTAGAGTATAGTGGTGTAATCTTGGCTCACTGCAACCACCGTCTCTGGGCTTCAAGCAATTCTCGTGCCTCAGCCTCCTGAGTAGCTGGGGCTACAGGTGTGTGCCACCACGCCCGGCTAATTTTTTGTATTTTTAGTAGAGACGGGATTTCACCATGTTAGCCAGGCTGGTCTCGAACTCCTGACCTCAGGTGATCCACCCGCCTCGGTCTCCCAAAGTGCTGGGATTACAGGTTTGAGTCACCACGCCCAGCCTCACAGCACTTTTAATTCCCTTTAAGAACCTTCCCTTTGTGTTCACAGCTAGGCTGTTTGGGACAAGAGGCCTAGGTTTCGGCCTGTCTCCACTTTCAACATGTCTTCCTCACTAAGTGTAATCATTTCCAGCTTCCGATTTAAAGTGAGAGGTGTGTGTCTTCCTTTCACTCGAACACTTAGAGCCTTGTGAGTGTAACACTTGTAGCGTTATGAATTGTCCTTATTTCAGTACTGTTGTGTCTCAGAGAATAGGGAGGCCTGATGAGGGGAGCGAGATGGGGGAATGGCCAGTCAGAACATTTGTAGATTAAGTTCTCTGTCTTCCACGGTTCCTGGAGCCCCCAAACAATTACAGTGGTAACATCACAAATCACAGATCACCGTAACAGATATAATAATAATAATTAAAAATTTGAAATATTTGAGAATTACCAAAATGTGACACAGAGACACAAAGTGAGCACAGGCTGTTGGAAAAATTGCACCAACAGACTTGCTCCATGCAGGGTTGCCACAAACCTTCGATTTGTAAATAATGCGACTATCTTCAAAGTTCAATAAAGCGAAGTGCGGGAAAACGAGGTCTGCCTGTACCTTGTTACGGCAGCCAGAGCCAAGGAATGCAAGGCCCCTGGGCAATGACTCCCCCACATTTTTGGGGAGCCACAGAGGCATCTGTGATGAGAGCATAGGGGCAGCCTGGGAACAGGGGAGAGCCAGAGAGGTCAGAGCGGTCCACCATCCGCCAGCAGTCCAAGGAACCAGGCCAGGTGAGCCTGTGGCGTGTGAGCGCCCACTTCTTCTCTACAACACCAAGAGTGGAAGTATGCATGGTGCGATGGGTCAGGCTTGAGGCAAGATGCCATCAGGTCATGTCTGCCGGTGATACAAGGGCTGGGAACAGCCACCATAGCAGCGGGCCTGGTGGCGGGGTAGGCGAAACATCATGAAGGCTAAGACTGAGTTCAAGGAGGACCTCCCTCTGAGGCCTCCAAGAATGAGGTTCAGCCCTGTAGGCCTCCCAGAACATCGTCAGTCGCAGAGGACAGGAAACCATGGCTGAGCCAATTCCCGGCGGCACACAGACCAGATTCCACGGGTGTCGTTCTCTTGTCATTTTACAGAGAATGGGTCCATTAAGACGAACTTCATTTTTTTAACCACTAGATGTCACCCTTGTGCCACCCCGTCTATCTGCGCCAGGCCGTGCTCTGTGGAGGGCAAAGAGGACGAGGATACACGCTCCAAAGGCCTGTGGAGGCTGCGAGGGCGGCTGGTAGGGGACCGCTGGGTCAAGGACCAAGGTTGAGAAGGAGCTAATGGAAAGCGACAGACTCCTGGATCTGGAGAACACAGCTCCGGATGACTTTCCAACAGTGTTTCTCAACTTTGGCTGCATACAAGGAAAGCTTTAAAAAAAAGGATGCCTGGTTCCCAACCTCAAGAACTTCTGTGTGAATTAGTAGAGGATTGGGGTGGGCACTGAGCGTTTTGAAAAATCCCCCAGTAGTTTTAATGTAGAGCCAAGATGATTCAGATTGAGAACCACAGCCGGGCGTGGTGACTCATGCCTGTAATACCAGTGCTTTGGGAAGCTGAAATGGGAGGATCCCTTGAGGCCAGAAGTTCGAGACCAGCCCGAGAAAAATAGCCAGACTCCATCTCTACAAAAAAATAAAAATACAGTCAGCTGGCCTGGTGGTGCACTCCTGTAGTCCCAGCTACTCAGGAAGCAGAGGTGGGAGGATCACTTGAGCCCAGGAGGTCGAGGCTGCAGTGAACTGTGATTATACCACGGCACTCCAGCCTGGGAGACAGAGGGAGACCCTGAGACCGTCTCTATTATTTAAAAGAAACGATTGAGAACTGCTACTGTAGGCTACGATTGTGAATCCAGATATTGTACATAGAGCAAATATTTATCAATTGAATTACAGTTGAAATGTACTCTAGGAGTTTGTTTTTATGAGCAAAACTGAATAAAGGAAAGTGAATGGATTTTTTGGAGCAGGGGTCAGAGTGTGGAAATTGAACCCACCACATCATATTTTCATATGATTGAATTTAATTTGAAAGGTATCTAACAAACATACATTTTATGTAGCACCCTGTGTGAGTCTCATAATATTCTATCACTGAAGAGCCCTAATGTTGGAGGAAAATTACCATATATAGCATCTGCTACCTCCTACCTTTGCAGTTGTTAGTTCTGGAGGATGAAGGTGGTGGAAAAGAGCTATAGAAAGAAAGTTAGGCAATGAAAGCGGTAAAGGGCTTAATACACAGTTGTTAAAATGTGACTTGTTTAGTTCAACCATTGTGGAAGACAGTGTGGCGATTCCTCAAGGAACCATTTGACCCAGCAATCCCATTACTGGGTATATACCCAAAGGATTATAAATCATTCTACTATAAAGACACATGCAAACGTATATTTATTGCAGCACTACTCACAATAGCAAAGACTTTGAACCAACCCAAATGCCCATCAATGATAGACTGGATAAAGAAAATGTGGTACATATACACCATGGAACACTATGCAGCCATAAAAAAGGATGAGTTCATGTCCTTTGCAGGGACATGGATGAAGTTGGAAACCATCATTCTCAGCAAGAACAGAGAACCAGACACTGCATGTTCTCACTCATAAATGGGAGTTGAACAATGGGAATACATGGACACAGGGAGGGGAACATCACACACCATGGCCTGTCCGGTGGTGGGGGGCTAGGGGAAGGATAACATTAGGAGAAATACTTAATGTAGAAGACGGGTTGATGGGTGTAGCAAACCACTATGGCACATGTATACCTATGTAACAAACCTGCACATTCTGCACATGTATCCCAGAACTTAAAGTATAATAATAATAAAAAAAAAAAAAGTGACTTGTTTTTAAAGGTTAATAAAGAGTCCATTTGAGACTCTCCTTTCTTCTAGAAGGATGCTCATAGACCTCCAATGACTACTACACTGGGAAAGTTTGGAATGCAGTGACTACAATGAATAACAATGTTTGATCTTCGTGACATAGTTACCTTGTACTTATCTTGTTGATTGCTAAGAAACCCAAGCGTCTTTGAAGACCTGGATTGCTTGAAACCTAAAACATCCATGCAAGGTGGAGGGGACTGACATATTCTTAGTTTCTTGGAAGAAAAAATAGAGGGAGATCGTCCAGCCTGTTCTATGTGGCCTATACAATTTTCATAGATCTCATTTCCTTGGCCTTCCATTTCTAAAATCCTCACCCTAATTCCTCTCTTTTCTAGAACACCTGCATCTAAACAGGTATAATAAGATGGTAAATATATTTGTTGGTGATACTGGAAGCTAGTGCCCTGAAACAGCGCAGTGAGCCTTAAGCATCCCATTCTGTAAAATGAAAGCATGGCTTTCCTCTTCAGGATTGTTAAAATGAGGTAAAGTTAGTTCTACGGCCAACACTCATCCGTACCCTCTCCAGTCTAAAGAAAAGACTAGAAATTTGAAAACATTGCCTCAACTCAATGGAATTTGTGAAAATGTGGAGTAATTGTGCCTTTAGGGGAGAAAAACTTTATTTTTCCCTTTCCCCTCCCCTCCTAATGGGGCCTGCTCCCCACCCACGTCAAACTAGGGAGTATTCTGCAAGGACCTCTTGCAGAGACTACGCATGCCTAAAAGACAAGAACCTGGCATCCCCTTTGCCCTGTTGGATACCTGTTGGAGCAGTGGACTTGCCAATCTTCAATCTGTCTGTGTGAGCAAAGGAAAAAGAAAGAAATAGAACAATGGATGGGTGGAAAAAGAAGCTTGTAATGGGGTCACCGGTACTCTCACTCCGTGGTGGCTGAGGATCATGAGTTTTCAATGGGCCACATGGAAATGAGAGTCAGCCAGTATTGAGCTTGTCTTGCCAGTGCCCTCCCTCCCACCTGCAAAGAATCTAGCCAGCAGGGGAGAAGTACCATAGCAATAAGGTATTTTGGAAAGTATTACCTGGGGCAGAAGGGGAATAGATATTTGGAGGAAGTCAAGTCAAAAAGGTTCTCCCACATAAGAGAATTATGCAGTGAGAGGCCTCAGGGACCTCCGGAAGCACTGAAATAGCAGGGAAGAAGCGTCAACTGTGTAGCTGCAAAGTAAAAGAGCTTTTGCCACTTACCCATAATCCTCGCTTTCAGATCCTGATCTTAGAGAACTTCAAAGCATTAGGAGGAAACGGGAAGTGGTAATGAAGGAGAATCAAAAGGGCCTATTTCCCAGTGTGCAAGGCAGTTCTGCACTGGAGAGAGGAAATGCTTTGAATTGAATATAAAAATAAAATTTCAAGCTGGACTAACTGGTCTGGACATTTTAACACCACCTGCGGGATCTGCCCTATATGCCATGAAGGATCTGGAAAGGAACAGCCAACAGCATTTGTTTGAAGACTGATAGAAGAAAAATAAAATCATTTTGTCTTGTAGTCCACCATGTACATGATTGTTCAAAAAACTATGAGAGTTTCACACTAGACACAGAATCCAACTTTTCTCAAAGAGAGTTATTAAGGAGGAGCAGAGACCCTTTTGACTGTCCTATGCTTTCCATACGGTTTCTTTTTGACTGCAGGCATGCCAGCCTGCATATATGTCCTTACGTGACTGGTCATTTGTTCTAGACTAAGTTATCTGTCCCAAAGGACTTGTGAATGAAAGTTTCAACCCTAATGCAAAAAGTCATAGAAAGCGTAAACTCGTTTAAAAACATCTGAATCTGTAGGTAAGTCAGTCCGTAGGGAAGGGAAAACTTGCATGGCAAAATGGAAATAAAAAGTCATGCAATTCTGTCGGTTGCGGTGGCTCACGCCTGTAATCCCAACACTTTGGGAGGCTGAGGTAGGAGGATCACTTGAGGTCAGGAGTTCAAGACCAGCCTGGCCAATGTGGTGAAACCCGTCTCTATTAAAAACACAAAAATTAGGCCGGGTGCAGTGACTTTCGCCTGTAATCCCAGCACTTTGGGAAGCCGAGGCGGGCAGATCACGAGATCAGGATATCGAGACCGTCCTGGCTAACACAGTGAAACCCCATTTCTACTAAAAATACACAAAAAATTAGCCAGGCGTGGTGGCGGGCTGTAGTCCCAGCTACTCGGGAGGCTGAGGCAGGAGGAGGCGGCACTTGCAGTGAGTGGAGATCGCGCCACTGCACTCCAGCCTGGTTGACAGAGCAAGACTCCTTCTCAATTAAAAAAAAAAAAAACAAAAAAAAAAACAAGAGCATGGCACGATGGTGGGCGCCTGTAATCCCAGCTACTCAGGAGGCTGAGGCAGGAGAATCGCTTGACTTGGGAGGTGGAGGCTGCAGTGAGCTGAGATCGGGCCATTGCACTCCAGCCTGGGTATCACAGGGAGACTGTCTCAAAAAAAACCAAAACAACAATAACAAAGTCACACAATTTAATCAGATTCCAATGAATGTTTTCTCCTGTCTTGAGTAGTACTAAATCAGTGACTCTCCACATGTATCATATGCTAGAGATGAAATGTCCATTTTTTTTTCTTTCTTGCTGGAAACTTGACAAAAACCTGTTTCTTGGGTCTTTCTGATGAATTTTTGGAGGAATCCTACTTAATAAATTCTCCTTTTGTGAAACTGAATTCTGTCGGCTACAGATGAGAATGTTGAGGGAAACACTATTACATTACCCAGTTTCATTGTCCTTAAAACACTGAAACTCTCTTTTTATTTATTTGCTTATATGCTATCTATTATCTGTCTCCATCCACTGAAATATAAGCTTCAAAAGAACAGAGACCTTTTCTATTTTGTTCAAGTCTTTGTGCTCAGCATCAGGAACTTTTTCAAAGCTGAATTAGGGGTCTGCCTTAGAGATTCAGCTTTGGAAAGAGACTTTCCCTGTGGCTGGCACAGAGCAGCCTCCCAATTTATTTTGTGTATTTTTTATTGTTTTAGTGCATGATCTTTCATAAAATGTAGTAAGTGGTGAGTGCCATGTGAGCATTGCCCAGAAGCAAAGGGCTGTATGTTGATCAATTATAGACAGAAGCTGGAAGGGGGCAGCATTTGAGACAGGTCTTAAAGAATGGGTATGATTTGGGGTGGAAATAATGGGACAAGGTGTGACCAGTATATACTGTTGTGATCGGGAGCTACACAGACTGGTAAAGCTATTTTTTTTTTCAGCCTAACATGTCCTTCATGCTTGTCCATTCATTTGTTTCCATTTCTTTATTCATTTATTTCATAAATGTGTTCTGAGCATTCCTTTGCTATATTTCATCCATGTGCTAGAATGGAAGACTACAAAGATACTGAAGCTGTGTACCTCCCTTATGTTGCTTTCAGACACTGGGGAACAGGTCAGGATACTTTCAACAGAAACTTTGTATCGTAATTCCTACAATAGAGGCTTGAAAAAAAAAAACACGGGAATTAGGGCATAAACACAGTGCAAGGGGAACACAGTTGAGGAATGGCCACCTTTGCTGTGTGAAATTGGGGAAGTCTCTTCCCAAAGCTGAGTCTCTAAGGGAGACCTCTAATTTTACCTTTTTTAAAAAAAGGGATCCAAACATATTCACATTAGAGGAAATAGCACATTTCTGCTCAAAGGTTTGGAGAAGTGTAAGTGTTTGGAGGTGACTTAAGGTGTTTAAGAGACATTTCTGGGATAACAGTGCTTGACTTTGATTAATTAGGTGTTAGAATCAGGGAGAGTGGAGGTTTATAGGAGTCTTGAAGATACCGAGATTGGGAAGCTGATAAGCCCGTTAAGTGAGACGTTTTCAAGCAAAAGGTCTTACATTTTAGTGAAATGCAAAGCTGGAATCCTCTCTGATGATTTTAGTGATCTTCTGAGTTGCAACCCTTTAAATAAGCCATTCTATGACTCTCTTGTGCTTCTGAGATAATAACCATTATTATATTAATTCTGGTATTACATCAATAGCTCCTTCTCTGGCAGTGAAATGAGTTATTTTCTACAACTCAGTAACACTCCCTATCAGTTTTCAGCTCTCTCCAGCCCCTCAATTCTGGTATTTCTTTCCTCAGTTCTGGTATTTCTCCCCTCTCCTAATAACATTGATTTTCCTGCTTTAAAGGCTTTTAATCTGATTTTTCCAAATGTTATATGCATACTGTTTATTTTGTTCATGCATTCATTCATTCATTCATTCATTCATTTGCTCTCCCAGATATTAATGAAAGATCTGCTAAGCCTTAGGGACATGCAGAACAGTAAGACAAGTTCAGTCACACTCCAGGGCCTCCAGGGTTCATGGAAGAAAAATATGGAAATGTTGAGACCCACCTTTAAGTTGTGTAGGGAAGAGGCTATGACGGGGCAGAATGAAATCCCTGATTCTACCAGGGTAGGGCCCGAGGAGTGGTGATCAGGCAGGGCTTCGCAGAGAAGGTGAGGCTTCAGCCAGATCTCTGAGAGGCCTGGGCTTTCGCAAGGCAGAGTCTGTGGGAAAAGCGTTCTGGGAAGAGGTAGCAGCGGCAACAAAGTCACAGAAACCCAAATGCTTGAGTTGCTGGGGGAAATCCAGAGCAGTTCCTCGTGGGGTTTTCCTTAGCATGCGTTCTTTCTTTCTTTCTTTCTTTTTTTTTCTGAGACGGAGTCTCGCTCTGTCTCCCAGGCTGGAGTGCAGTGGTGCGATCTGGGCTCACTGCAAGCTCCGCCTCCCGGGTTCCCGCCATTCTCCTGCCTCAGCCTCCCGAGTAGCTGGGACCACAGGCGCCCACCACCTCGCCCGGCTAGTTTTTTTTTTTTTTTTTTTTTTTTTGTATTTTTAGTAGAGATGCGGTTTCACTGTGTTAGCCAGGATGGTCTTGATTTCCTGACCTCATGATCCGCCCGTCTCGGCCTCCCAAAGTGCTGGGATTACAGGCTTGAGCCACCGCGCCCGGCCAGCATACGTTCTATCACCTCTGCTTGCCTCCCTAGCTTCATCTCACGCCTCTCTCCCCTCGCTATAACCTCTCCATCCCCCAGCTGAAAACACTGACAGCTGTGGCAGCCTTCACACCATAACCAACACATGTTGATATTGTGGGCACACCTGGGAATACACTGAGCAGTATGAAGTTAAGGAGCCAGAGAAAAGGATCACCGCTCAGTGGTTCCCAGTATCTGAACACAGGGTGGCAGTGTCCACCCACCAAGAGGAAAGGCTAATTCACAAGCCTGGTTCCCAGCATTCTCCTGGGAGATCAGGCTCTAATTATCCTGTATGAGACTGTCTTGCAGTAGCTCGGAATTTTAACGAGGGAGTGGGAAAGCAGATGAAACTTCAAGTGTGACAGATAAAAAAATCTAGTTTTGTTTGGGGAGTAGAAAGAGTGAATCTGTTTATCTTCACTGGGACCTTGAATTGAATCACCAGCCTTTCTCTGTCTGTCTGTCATTTTCTGTCTCATTCTCTCATGCACATACACACACACACACACACATACACACACACAGAGTTTAGACTCTATTTTTCTAGGTTCTATCTTGCCTATCAAACTTTAGAATTTAATTTTTTAAAATTTAAAAATTTAATTTTTAAAGCCTTATCATATTATTATCCTACAAAAATGAACCATCACTAGCAAAGGGCGGACAAGAACTTGGCCAATTTCTGCTAATGCCTTGCTTTCCAGGAACTTTTCTCTTCCATCCATGCTAACTTTTAGGTGCTGTGTTTTCCACTGTGTCCTTTGGTTCTTTAAGACAGACATTTTTCCAGAGAAATCAGCAGGTCTCTGGCTCTTGGGCTTAACCAGATTTGAGGGATTGATGTAAACACTGTAGAACTTCATGGGGTTTCTAGTTATCAGTTACCATCTCTGAAAATGAAGACCTTGGGGAAAACAAGGCGAATGAGAAAGGGATAGGAAGAATGGCACTATGCTTTATTGAGCAGCTGCTGTCAATCTGTACTGTATTAGACAGTAAACTTCGGGTTATTTAGTTCCCAGACACCTTTCCAAAGGCAGAAATATTGTAAGCCCAAGGAAATGATGTCTCATCCTTGATTGGCCTGGTATAGAACATAATTTCATGTCTTCTTGAAATAAAATGAATGAAATGAATGCCCTCAAGATCCCTTTGATTAAGAAGGCCAAGCTGGCCTATGGTTTCATGCCTGAGAAAGGAAGTACGGTTATCATGTGGAAAGATAAGGTGGCCATAGTCTGTCCACCCCAGGAAGCACTGAGGTCAAAGAGACCTACCACTCTTGCTGAATGTGGCACAGACTCTGTTCACAGTATAGAAATGGTGGATCATATTCACCTGTCGGGGGCTGGATTCTAAAGTTTGGAGTGGGGAGAGTAACTCTCTGGTCCACTGTCCCAGTGCTTCATATCAAAGCAGATCTAAGCTCCTAATGTAATAACAATTGTTACGTTTCTCAGCACAGCAGCCAGAATGTTTTTTTTATTATTATTTTTTATCATGCCATGGTACGATCTCAGCTCACTGCAACCTCCGCCTCCCTGGTTCAAGTGATTCTCCTGCCTCAGTTTCCCGAGTAGCTGGGACTACAGGCAAGTGCCACCATGCCCAGCTAATTTTTGTATTTTTAGTAGAGACGGGGTTTCACCATGTTAGCCAGGATGGTCTCGATCTCCTGAACTCGTAATCCACCCGCCTCGGCCTCCCAAAGTGCTGGGATTACAGGCGTGAGCCACCATGCCCGGCCCAGAATGATTCTTGAAATGTAACTTGGATCAGGCTACTTGTTTGCTCAAAACGCTTCAGTGGATCTCCATTTCGTTCATGGTAAAAGCTCAAGTTCTGATGATGACCTACGAGACCCAGCAGGATCTGGCCCTTATCACTTCTCTGACCCTCAGTCCCCTCCATTCTGTTTCTTTACTCAGGCCACACTGGGCGTTTCTTGTTTCCCAAATTCCCTCCTGTCCTTCTGCTTTTTCTGGAGTACCTCTCCCAGATGATGACCTGACCGTTTCCCATTCTTGGGAAAATTCTTGCTTGGGTGTCCTCTTCTCAGTGAAAATAAGTTTGACCACTCTATTTCAAATTCCAAGCTGTCTGCCCAATCCATTTCAGTTACCCCTTACCTGTTCTATTTTTCCTTTTCTCCCTTCCTTCCTTCTTTCCTCCCTCCCTCCCTCCCTCTCTCTCTCTCTTTCTTTCTTCTTTCTTTTTCTTTTCTTTCTCTTCTTTTTTCTTTTCTTTCTTTTCTTCCTTGTCTCTCTACTTCCTTCCTTCTTTCTTTCTTTTTCTTTTCTTTCTTTTCTTCCTTGTCTCTCTCCTTCTTTCTTTCTTTTCTTTCTTTCTTCTTTTTTTCTTTTCTTTCTTTTCTTCCTTGTCTTTCTCTTTCCTTCCTCCCTCCCTCCCTCCCTCCCTCCCTCCCTCCCTCCCTCCCTCCTTCCTTCCTTCCTTCCTTCCTTCCTTCCTTCCTTCCTTCCTTCCTTTCTTTCTTTCTTTCTTTCTTTCTTTCTTTCTTTCTTTCTTTCTTTCTTTCTTTCTTTCTTTCTTTCTTTCTTTCTTTCTTTCTTTCTTTTCTTTTCTTTTCTTTTCTTTTCTTTTCTTTTCTTTCTTTTCTTTCTTTTCTTCCTTGTCTCTCTCCTTCCTTCCTTCCTGCCTTCCTTCCTTCCTTCCTCTCTCTTTCCTCTCTCTCTTTCTCTCTTTCTTTCTTTTTGAGATGGGGTTTCACTCTTGCTGCCCAGGCTGGAGTGCAATGGCGCAGTCTCAGCTCACTGTAACCTCTGCCTCACGAGTTCAAGTGATTCTCCTGCCTCAGCCTCCCAAGTAGCTGGGGTTACAGGCAAGCACTGCTATGCCCAGCTAATTTTATATTTTTAGCAGAGATGGGATTTCACCATGCTGGTCAGACTGGTCACTAATTCCTGACCTCAAGTGATCCACCTGCCTCAGCCTCCCAAAGTGCTGGAATTACAGGCGAGAGCCACTGCACCCGGCCCTGTTCTATTTTTCTTTCATTTCATAGAAACCATGACCTTTAAAAAAAATTGAGATAATTCTTACACCAGAAAATCACCTCTTTGATGTATACCATTCAGTGGTTTTTTAGGATATTCACAAAGTTGTGACGATCATCACCACTGTCTAATTCCAGAATATTTTCATCATCCCCCAAAGAATCTCTGAACCCATTAGCACTCCCTCTCCAATGTTTCCTTTGCTTGGCTCCTGAAAACCACTGATTTACTTTCTGTCTTTATGGATCTGACTATTCTGTACATTTTATGTAAGTTGAATCACAACATCTGTGGCATTTTGTGCCTGCCTTCTTTGTTAACATAACATCTTCAAGTTTCATCCAGGTTGTAGGACATATCCAGGTTGTATGGATATATTACATTTTGTACATCCATTCATCAGTGGATGAACATTCCAGTTTTTTCTACTTTTTGACTAATATGAATAATGCTGTTATGAATAAATCGTGAGAAATTTTTATGTGGAGATATGTTTTCGATCTTTTGGGTATATGCCTAGGAGTGGAATTGCTGGATCACATAGTAACTCCACGCTGAACTTTCTGAGGAACTACCAAAATATTTTCTAAAGTGGCTGCCCCATTTTACATTCCCACCAGCGATGTACGAGGGTTTTGATTTCTCCACATCCTTGCCAGAACTTGTTATTTTCTCTTTGATATCACCATTATAATGGATGTAAAGTAATATCTCATTGTGATTTATGGTATTTTATATTCTATATAATTTACTTATTTACTCTATTTATCTGTCTCTCCCTGCTGGAATGAAAGTTTATAAGGGGAAGAATCTTGGTCGCTTTTGTTCACTGACGTTTCCTAGCAATTAAAAGAGAGTCAGCCGGGCATGGTGGCTCATGCCTGTAATCCCAGCACTTTGGGAGGCTGAGACGGGCAGATCACCTGAGGTCAGGAGTTTGAGACCAGCCTGACCAAGATGGTGAAACTCCGTCTCTACTAAAAATACAAAAATTAGCCAGGAGTGGTGGCAGGCACCTGTTATCCCAGCTACTCAGGAAGCTGAGGCAGAGAATTGCTTGAACCCGGGAGGCAGAGGTTGCAGTGAGCCGAGATTGTGCCACTGCACTCCAACCGGGGCAATAGAGTGAGACTCCTTCTCAAAAAAAAAAAAAAAAAAAAAAAGAATGTCTGCACATACCAGGCACATACTATGGACTGAATGTGTCCTCCAAAAATTCCTGTGCTGAAACCCCAATCCTCAGTGTGACATATATGGAGATAGAGTCTTTGGGGGTAATTAGGTCATGAGGGTGGAGGCCTTATGGTGGAATTAGTGCACTTATGAGAAGAGACACCAAGGAGATTGTTTTCTCTCTCTCTCCGCCATGTGAACATTACAGCAAGAAGGCAGTGGTCTGCAAACCAGGAAGAGAGCTCCAACCCGGAACTGAATTGGCTGATACACTGATCTTTGACTTCTCAGCTTCCAAAATGGTCAAGGAATAAATCTCTGTTGTATAAGTCACTCAGTCCATGGTATTTTTATAGTGACACCTTGGACTAAGACAGCACACGATAATAATTAGTTGGATAAATTGAAATAAACATAGAAAACAGTAAATACTGTTGTGTATTTATTCCATGCTACTGTTTGACACCGTAGTTACTCACTCAATCTTCCCCACAACTTTATGGGGCAGACGCTGTTAGTTTCCTCGTTTTCAAGTGAGGAAACTGAGTATCATAGAGATTAAGTAGTTTGTCCAAGATTATGCAGCACGTAGTTCATGGAACTGTAATTTGTACTCAGGAAAATTTGCCCCCAAAATTTGTGCTCTTAACCACTGTTCTTTTGGGTCACCTATACATACAAGCATTCATAATAAGTACATGCATAAACATATCTGCACACCTAGCAGGCTAGACTAGGACAACACGCAATGCCAGGGCAGCTGGCTTAAAGAAATGTTAGCATTAGCTACTCAATGTGTGTAGAACCAGCCCTCTCCAATAACACAGGGCCAGTGTTAAGTTCCAGAAGCACAATTCCTCCCCTAACTCTCTCTCACCATATGTTTTCTGCTTGGTACCCCTAGTCATCTTTCTTGATGGTAAACTCAACCAAGATTTCTCTAGTTTATCAGAGATATTCTAATAAGAATCGACCCCATACAGAAGAGGATACAATCTTGATCATTTATTTTTTTAATTGGAGACGGAGTCTTGCTGTGTCGCCCAGGCTGGAGTGCAGTGGCGTGATCTTGGCTCACTGCAAGCTGCGCCTCCTGGGTTCACGCCATTCTCCTGCCTCAGCCTCCCGAGTGGCTGGGACTACAGGTGCCCGCCACCACGCCTGACTAATTTTTTTTTTTTTTTTTTTTTTTTGTATTTTTAGTAGAGACGGGGTATCACCGTGTTAGCTAGGATTGTCTCAATCTCCTGACCTCGTGATCCACCTGCCTTGGCCTCCCAAAGTGCTGGGATTACAGGCGTGAGTTACTGCGCCCGGCCTTGATCATTTTTTCAAAAAAGGCTCTGTTCTCCTATGCACATGTGTCCAGCCTTCCCAAGAGCCTTTTAGCCTTTTATCTCAACTGATGTGGGGATGTGAGGTATCAGGACTCTCTCTGCTGCTGTCTTAGTCTGTTTGGGATGCCATAACCAAATACCATGGACTGGATAGCTTACAAACAATAGCACTTTATTTCCTACAGTTCTGGAGGCTGGGAAGTCCAAGATCAAAGTGCCAACAGATTCTGTGTCTGCTGAAGGTTCATTTCCTGAAGATAGTACTTTTTTCCTTCATCTTACAGTGGAAGGGGTGAGCAGGTTCAATCGGCCTCTTTTATAAGGACACTAATCCCATTTACAAAGGATCTAATTACCTTCCAAATGCCCCACCTCTTAATCTCCTTGAGAATTAAGATTTCAACCTAAGAATTGTAGGAGAACACAAAATTGAAGATCAGGGCAACTGCTATAGCTAGGACATGAAGCCAAGCTTGCCAACCTGCCCCCCAAAACCTCATATTACTTTCCTTCAAAACAAACAGAAAGGCCGATTACTGTTTTACATTTATATGGTATGACGAAAATGGGCCACTCAAATTGGTATTTTTCCAGACAAAAATCTCCTCTACCAGTGTAAATGAAAAGGACTGCTTGGTAAATGGTTTTTTGGTTTTTTTTTTTTGTTGTTGTTGTTGTTTTGTCAGTTTTGATGATAACAATAATCACATTTGGCATTTCTTAGCACCTGTAACACTTCTTTTTTGTTTTTTTTTTTGTGTTTTTTTTTTTTGAGATGGAGTTTTGCTCTTGTTGCCCAGGCCGGAGTGCAATAGTGCGATCTTGGCTCACTGCAACCTGTGCCTCCCAGGTTCAAGTGATTCTCCCGCCTCAGCCTCCCAAGTAGCTAGGATTACAGGCACGTACCACCAGGCCCGGTTAATTTTTCATTGTTTTTTTAAGTACAGATGGGATTTCACCATGTTGGCCAGGCTGGTCTCAATGAGATACTGTAAAACAATATGTTATAAATCGGGGGTGGGGGGGAAGCAAATATAAAACATAAAGTAGAGTCAAGGTCAAAGCGAATATGCAAATGCTCGTCATAAAGTCCTTCATATCTGCTGTGAGGGTAAGACACAGAGTTGAATATGAATGTTCTCAGTCACTGTAAAATGAATTCTTGGCAAGTTAATTATTTGAAGTTATTATTTGAATTAATATATTGATACCTGGACAATAAAATAAAAGCAAATCTGTTGCTAAGGAGAAATACAATTATTCCCATGGTGTAATAGCATAATATTCTGAGCAACATCCTTTACATAGATAAAGCAGTTGGTTTCTTGGACCTGTTTATGACCATGTTACTCACCCAGGCAAATGTCCTAATCAGAGTGCAAATAAGCAAGAGCTATATAGGATGACACCTTGACGGTCCAGTTTTATGGCCACATGGCAGTGAGAGCTTCAGGATACAAATAATTCACTCTCTTTGACTTAATTTTTTATTTTAAATGCATGCATTTTTAATATTTAGTTGCATTCTGTGTGATCTCAGTCCTTTATAATTTGTCGACACTTGTTTCATGGTCCAGCATATGGTCTATTGTGGTGAATGTTCAATGTCCACTTGAAAAGTAATATACCGGCCGGGCGCGGTGGCTCACGCCTGTAATCCCAGCACTTTGGGAGGCCGAGGCGGGCGGATCACAAGGTCAGGAGATCGAGATCATGGTGAAACCCCGTCTCTACTAAAAATAGAAAAAATTAGCCGGGCGCAGTGGCGGGCGCCTGTAGTCCCAGCTACTCGGGAGGCTGAGGCAGGAGAATGGCGTGAACCCGGGAGGCGGAGCTTGCAGTGAGATTGCGCCACTGCACTCCAGCCTGGGCGACAGAGCGAGACTCCGTCTCAAAAAAAAAAAAAAAAAAAAAAAAAAAAGAAAAGTAATATACCATGATCAGGTGGGGCTGATCAGGGATGCAAGGATGGCTCAACATACATGAATCAACAAACATGATACATCATATAAAGAGAGTTAAGGACAAAAACCATATGATCATCTCAATAGATGCAGAAAGAGCATTTAATAAATTTCAGCATCTATTCATGATAAAAATCCTCAACAAGACATAGAAAGAATATACTTCAACATAATAAAGTCCTATGTGACAAACCCACAGCCAACATTGTTCTTAATGGGGAAAAATGGAACAAGACAAAGATGCCCACTTTCACCACTTTTATTGAGCACAGTGCTGGAAGTCCTCACCAGAGCAATCAGGAAAAAGAAATAAATAAAAGGCATCCTTTTATCAAAAAAGAAATTGAAAACAAAGAGATCAAATTATCCCTGTTTGCTGGTGATATGATCTTATATCTAGAAAACCCTAAAAACTCCACCAAAAAATTCTTAGATTTGATAAATGAATAGGAAAGCTTCAGGATGCAAAATTCAGATACAGAAATCAGCAGCATTTCCTTTTTTTTAACTTTTATTTTAAGTTCAAGGGTACAAGTGAAGGTTTATTATAAAGGTAAACTTGTGTCATGGGGGGTTGTTATACAAATTATTTCATCACCCAGGTATTAAGCCTAGTACCCCTTAGTTATTCTTCCTAATCCTCTCCCTCCTTACACTCTCCACCCTCCAAAAGGGAAGTGTTGTCGAGTGTGTGTTGTTCCCCTCTATGTATCCATGTGTTCTCATAATTTAGCTCCCACTTATAAGTGAGAACATGCGGTATTTGGTTTTCTGTTCCTGTGTTAGTTTGCTAAGGATAATGGCAAGACCTAAAGACAGAAATACTATTCAACCCAGCAATCCCATTACTGGGAATATATGCAAAGGGATATAAATCATTCTGTTATGAAGACACATGCATGTGTATGTTTATTGCAGCACTATTCACAATAGCAAAGACATGGAATCAACCTAGATACCCATCAATGATAGACTGGATAAAGAAAATGTGGTACATATACACCATGGAGTACTATGCAGCCATAAAAATGAATGAGATCCTGTCCTTTGCAGCGACATGAATGGAACTGGAGGTCATTAACAGTAGCATTTCTATACACCAATAATAATCTAGCTGAGGGGCAAATCAAGAAGGCAATCCCATTTACAATATCTACAAGAAAATACCTTAGAATATATTTAACCAAGGAGGTGAAAGATCTCTATGAGGAGAACTACAAAACACTGATTAAAGAAATCATAGACACAAACAAATGGCAAAACATTCCATGCTCATGCATTAGAAGAATCAATATTGTTAAAGTGACCATACTGCTCAAAACAATCTATAGATTCAATGTAATCTCTCTCAAGTTACCAACATCATCTTTCATAGAATTAGGAACAAAATCCCAGAATTCATATGGAACCAAAAAAGAGCCCAAATAGCCAAAATAATCCTAAGCAAAAAGAACAAAGCTGGAGGCATCACATTACCTGACTTCAAATTATACTACAAGGCTATAGTAACTAAAATAGCGTGGTACTGGTATAAAACTAGACGTATAGATTAACAGAACAGAATAGAGACCCAAGAAGTAAAGCCACATACTTACAATTAATTGCTCTTTGACAAAGTCAAAAAAATATACACTGAAGAAATGATACCCTATCCAATAAATAGTGCTGGGAAAATTGGATAGCCACATGGAGAAGAATGAAACTGGACTCACAACTCTCACCATATACAAAAATTAACTCAAGATGTGGTAAAGACCTAAATATAAGACCTGAAACTATAAAAATCCTAAAAGAAAACCTAGGAAAAACTCTTCTGAGCATTGGCCTATGCAAATAATTTATGACTAAGTTCTCAAAAGCAAATGGAACAAAGACAAAAGTAGATAAATGGGACTTAATTAAACTAGAAATCTTCTGCATAGCAAAATAAACAGTCAACAAAGTAAACAGTTAACCTACAACATGGGGAAAAGTATTTGCAAACTATGCATCCAACAAAGGACTAATATCTAGAATCTACAAGGAGCTCAAACAACTCAATAAGAAAAAAAAAAAACCCAACAAACAATGCTATTAAAAAGTAAGCAAAGGACACAAAGAGACATTATTGAAAAGAAGACATACAAGCTGCCGACAAATATATTAAAAAATGCTCAACATCACGATCATCAGATAAATGCAAATTAAAACCACAATGAGATAGTGAGATACCATCTCACACCAGTCAGAACGGCTATTATCAGAAAGTCAAAAAACAATACGTTGGCAAAGATGCGGAGCAAAGGGAATACTTATACCCTGTTGGTGGGAATGTAACTTAGGATGACCTTTGTGGAAAACAACATGGAAACTGTTCAAAGAACTAAAAGTCTAAATATCATTCAATTCAGGAATCCCACTACTGGGTATATACCCAAAGAGAAACAAATCATTATATCAAAAAGAGACTGGTACTAGTGTGTTTATCACAGCACTATTCACAATAGCAAAGGTATGGAATTAACCTAAGTGTCCATCTACAGAGGGTTGGATGAAGACAATGTTCTATATATATGTATCTCACATTCCATGTAGTAGAGTATTATATATACATATGTGTGTGGGTGTGTGTGTGTGTGTGCGTGTGTGTTTCATGGTGTATATATACTATAAAAGTTTGGAGGGTGGGAGGGAGGTGAGGATTGAAAAATCACCTACTGGGTACCATATTCACTATTCTGGTGAATATTCCAAAAATTCTAAAAATTCTAGTTTTAGTCTGGTAGCAGAGTGAGACTCTGTCTCAAATACATACATTTTATGTCATAGCTTGCAGATGTCTTAAAAGTGTCTTTCCTTAAAGATGTCTTTCAAAGAGCAAAGGCTCTTAATCTTTATACAATTCATTAGTATTTTTCTCTTAATACCTGGTACTTGTTATATTTTTTAAAATTATTTTCCTAATCAATGTCGTTCTCCTTTTCCGCCCTGCCACTGCACTGCTCAGGAGGTTGTATATTTTTGCTTTTACATTTAGATTTGTGATCCACTTCAAACTATTTTTTGTATGCATGTGTGGTTTGAGCTGAGGGTCGATGTCAATGTTTTATATATATACAAATTTTGTCTTTTTGTTGCACAGCCTTTTGTTGAAGATCATTTGACCACATTTTAGTGGGTCTGTTTCTGGACTCTATTATGTGGCATTGATCCATATGTCTGTTTATATACCAATTCCATACTTAATTGATTGCTACAGAGTTGTAGTCAATTTTGATATCAGTTCTACCCCTGTTATTTTTTAACTGCTTAGCTATTCTCAGCCTTTTATAGTTACATAACAATTTTAGTATTAGATTATCAGTGTCTCTGAAAAGCCTTTCGGGCTTTTGATTGGGAGTGCATTGAATATATAAATTCATTTGAGGAGAATTGACATCTTTACAAAATTGAGACTTCAATTTTAAAAATATTGTACATCTCTTCATTTATTCAGAACTTCATTTATTTAGAACTACTGTTCTCTTAACAGTACTCTTTATTTATAGTAGGGATAATACACTTCTTTTATTAAATTAATCCTAAATAAATTTATGTTTATGTTTTTGGTGCTAGTATAAATGAAATTAATTTTTAATTGAGTTTATCATTTTTTATTCCTAGGAGATAAAATAATTGAATTTTATTAACCTTATATTCTGCAAATTTAATAAATTCACTTTTTAACTCTAGTAATTATTTTTATAATTTATTTGAAGTTTACTTATAAACAATCACCTTTTCTGTAAATGAAGACAGTTTTCCTTCCTTTCAAACATTTGTGTTCTTTGTTTTATTTTACGTATCTTTGCCTTACTGCACTGCTGGAACCTCTTATACAAAGTTGAATATAAGTTAAAAGAGCAGGTATCCTTGCTTTGTTTCCACTCTTGTGGGAAATTATTTAATATTTCACCATTAATTATGTTGGCAGGGGGATTTTTGTAGCTATTCTTTAACAGATTTCTTCTCTTACTATTTTTCTGAGTTTTGTTTCCATGAAAGTATATGGCGTTTTGTCAAATGTTTTTTTCTGTGTCTGTTGAAATAATCAAAAGTGCTTTTATTCTGTTAATATATTGAATTAATTCATTAATTTTCAAATGTTAATCTAACATGGAATTTCTGGGAAAACTACATCATGGGGAATTATCCGTTTTATACAGTATGCTAGTATGTTGTATGTATGTTTTTTTTACATTATGCTAGTATTGTGTAGTTCATTTTGCTAGTTAAGAACTTTTGAGTGTAAAGCCATGAGGCATAGTGGCCTGTAATTATCTTTTCTCTTCTTTTTTCATCCTTTCTCACCCTCCTCCCTCTTTTCCTCCTCTTCTTCTTTCTACTTTTTTTATTACTCTTTCTTATTCTTCAGTTCCTCTCTCCCTCTCTCTTCCTCATCCTTTTGCTCTTTTCATTTATAATATCCTTATTAGTATTTACTATTATTGCTATGGTGATCTCAAAGTTGAATGAACTAACTGTTCCCTCTTCCCTATTTTGTGAAAAATTTTATTTAAGGTGAATTTTCTTCTTCATTTGCCGTTTGATATAATTTATCAGTGAAGCAATCTGGGCATGATGTTTTCTTAATAAAAATAATTTTTAATTACATATTTTATTTTTAATAGATATATGTTTGCTTAGAATTTCTGTTTTATCTTGCATTGTTTTAGGTAACTGCTTTTAAAAATACATTTCCCCATTTCATCTAACTTATTAAATTGAATGCAATAAAGTTGTTCACGATATTTGCTTCATACCCTTTTGAAGTCTGCAGCATCTCTAGTGATAACCCTGCTTTCTTTCCTATATGTTATATGTGCTCTTTGTCTTTTATTGCCCAGTTTAGCTAGGAATTTATCAATTTTATTGCTCTCTTCAAAGATACAATTTTTGGCTTTATTATTTTTCTCCATTGTTTCTCTCTTTTTTAGTTTGTTGATATCTGTTTTTATCCTTACTCCTTTTTTTTTTTTTTTTTTTTTTTAATTTACTTTGGGTTTACTTTGCTTTTCTTTTTCTGGTTTATAAAGGTAGTATGTTAAGAAATTAATTTTAGGCCGGGCGCAGTGGCTCACGCCTGTAATCCCAGCACTTTGGGAGGCCGAGGTGGGCTGATCATGAGGTCAGGAGATCGAGACCATCTTGGCTAACACAGTGAAACCCGTCTCTATTAAACCTACAGAAAAATTAGCCAGGCGTGGTGGCGGGCACCTGTAGTCCCAGCTACTCAGGGGGCTGAGGCAGGAGAATGGCGTAAACTCGGGAGGCGGAGCTTGCAGTGAGCCGAGATGGCGCCACTGCACACCAGCCTGGGCAACAGAGCAAGACTCTGTCTCAAAAAGAAAAAGAAAAAAAAAAAGAAAAAGAAATTAATTTTAGGCATTACTTCTTTTTTAATAGAAGTGTAGAGTGTCATGAATATTTCTTTAAGCATTGCCTTAGCTGTATCATATAGATTTTGATATATTTGCATTTTCATTTAATTTAAACAGTTTTCTAGTTTCTTTTTTGATTTTTTCTTTGACCCATACATTATTTTAAATCTATAATGTCAAATATTTATGGTTTTCTTAGTTACCCTTTTGTTACTTGTGTCTAATTTAATTCTGCTGATGTCAGATAAGTATTCTGGGTAATTTCAATCTTTTAATTTATTAAGATTTATTTTATGACCCAAAATATAGCCAATATTGATAAATATAATATAAAATCTTAAAATTAATATGTATTCTGCAATTATTGGGTCGAGTTTTCTACAGATAGCAGTTAGTTCAGAGTAGTTCATAATGTTCAGATCATTTCTCTGCTTACTATTTTACCAATTGCTGAGTGAGGAATGCCCAAAGGTCTAATTATGGAGTTGTCAACTTACCCCTTTTGGAGATACATAGTTATCATATTTAGGAGCATCTGTTTGAAAGAAGGGTATTTTCCTATACTAAAAGTAACCAGTTTAAATCTTGATTGAGATATGACAGTTCTGATAACTTGATACAGACACATACACTACACCATTTCCCGATAAACGCTTGAACAGAGATTTTAAAAAAGAAATCGTTGGTTAATTTATTCCTTTAATGTATTATCCCCTTAGCAAGCTGAAAAAACTTGGGCAACTTTAGGCTGTTGACAGGGTAGTTAAAATATCGGAGCAATGAGTTGTCTAGAGATTTGGGGAATAGCAGATGGTTAAGACTCTGGGCTGAGAGTCAAGAGAACTCTTTCTATCAACCTAGGTTTAATGCTGATTTCACTGGCAAAAGTCACTCTCTCACTCTGGCTTTCTCTTCCCCTTTCTGTGAGATTATGCAGTTGGAATATGGAAGTTTATGAGCCTTCCAGCACTATCGTTCCGTGTCCCTGGCATCTCAAGAATGTGGCCTGCAGGGTGGGGCTTGAAAAGAGGCCAGAGAAGAAGCCACAAACCAAACTTTGTGTAATTCCAAGGCTCAGTTGTGACCCTTAATCTTAGTAGAGACTGCAAGAAGTGGATGGATGGAAGTTCTTAACATTCAATGTCAACTTCTCCTAATATCTAGAATAAAACTATTTCATATAACTCAGACATTAGGCTCAGAAGAGACTAAAATCCAAAATTTAATCAATTGAATAAACTATCCATCTCTAAACCTTGAAAATCAAATTGATGGGGTAGGAAAATGACAGCTAAAAAAAACTTGGCAAATGACCTTCTGTCCTTTAAATTTGGATGTCTGAGGAATGACTAAGAGTTCATGCCATGAAATTCTCAGGTGAGTTTTTATGTTAAGGATGATTGCAATAAAATAAGTCATTTTTCTTGGTTTAGAACTCTTTTCAAAGCACTTTCTTCTGCAATTAATTGATGCCCATAACAACCCCAGGAAACAATTTCACCATAACTTTGGGCAAAGAAACAGATTTCATTTAGCTTTACCAATAGATTTTGAAACAGAATGAAGAAGAGAAGGAAGTCAAATTGGGACCAATTCTCTTTTAGTCTTTATGTAAATAACTATGAATTATAAAAAATAAGTATAAAAATTTATGACATGAATAAAGCAGATACTATACAATTTATATTTTATTAACACATATTGTTTTAATAATGTGACATCTATGTTTTTATATATAAAATTATATATCATATATAAACATATATAACATATAAACATATATAATATATAACATATATAATATACAAACATATATAATATAATATATAAACATATATAAAACATTATATAATATATAAAAACAATATATATAAAACATAGAAACATATATATAAGTTTTTTTAATAGTCTCACTGTATTTATAAGTTTTTTTTGATAGTCTCACTGTGTCACCCAGACTGGAGTCCAATGGCAAGATCTCAGCTCACTGTAACCTCTGCCTTCTGGGTTCAAGCAGTTCTCATGCTTCAGCCTCCTGAGTAGCTCGGATTACAGGCATGCGCCACCACACCTAGCTGATTTTTACATTTTTAGTAGAGATGGGGTTTCACTATGTTGCCCAGAGTGGTCTCGAACTCCTGGCCTCAAGTCATTTGCCCATCTTGACCTCCCAAAGTGCTGGGATTATAGGCATGAACCATCGTGCCCAGCCGACATCTATATTGTATTAACCAGATGTGTAATGCATTGCACAGCACATTAATGCATTCTGATTATCTTTCTGATTTCTTATATCTATCTCTGCTTCTTTCTTTATTGCTCTACCCATATGTGATTTGCTGTGATGTTCCTCCTATTTTATCATTTCTTCCTTTGATTTCTTTACTGTCTCTCTTTTTGCTTTTCGCCAATATTATTTAAATGGTTTCCTGCCTATTCTTTCCTTAAATTCTCTTGCTTTTTCCCTGATTATAATATTTTTAAAAAGTAATAAAATGGGTTGTACTTAACGATTTAGATGAAAATATCCAGAAATTAGCTAAACTATACTTTTTTCATTCCTTTGTTTACCCACTCTCTTCTCTCTCAGTCTCTCCCTCTTTATTCTTTTTTCCTCATTGCATCCGGAGTATTACACACACACACATACACATACACACACATATAATAAATGGAATCAGAATAAAGTTACACATGAAAAATAAAAAGAAATAAAACGAAAACTAGGACAAATGGAAAAATTAAAACGCAATTTCAAAATGTTAATTTACTAGCTAATTGATCTTCGACAAAGATACCAAAAGATACATTGAGGAAAGTACAATTTCTTCAATAAATGGTGTTGGGAAAACTAATTATCCACATATGAAGAATGTACTTGGACTCTTATCTCACCCCATACACAAAAATCAACTCCAAATGAATTAAGGTCTTAAACATAAGACCTGAAACCATAAAACCACTAGAAGAAAACAGAGAAAAAGCCTCTTGACAATAATCTGGGGAAAGTTTTTTTAAATATGATCCCAAAAGCACAGGCAACAAAAGCAAAATTAGACAAATAGGGTTTCATCAAACTAAAAAGCTTATGCACAGTAAAGGAAATAATTAACAGGGCAAAGAGACAACCCATGGAATGGAAGACAATATTTAACTGTACATCTGATGAGAGGTTTATATCCAAACTATGTGAGAAATTCATACAATTCAATAGCAAGTAAACAACCAGATTTTTTTTTAAGGGGAAAAGAACTGAAAAGACATTTCTCGAAAGAAGACACACAAATGGCCAACAGGTTTGTGAAAAAAATGCTCAACATCACTAATCATCTGGGAAATACAAATCAAAGCCACAATGAGACGCCGCCTCACACCTGCTGGGATGGTGATTATGAAAAAAGTTCTTTTAATGGGCAGTGGTTCCAACAGAGCATCAAGGAGCTTTGAGAGTTAACACACAAGTGAGATATTCATCAAAACACCTTTTAGATGTCTCAGTTCCCTCACTTCTAAAAGGGCAAATAATAATTCCTTTTACTAATGTTACCCCTAATGATATGCAAAACTCTTCCACAAAATTTTATGTAGTCACTGCATTTATCTTTCATAACAATAGATACTAAGATTAGTTTTTAAAGTAGTTTTCTTAAAATCAGAAGATAAAATGAAAAGCTTTTTAGTTTGACACTTAATCCAGGGTTGGAAAGTAAGAAGTATGTTTAGATATGTTTAATGTTCAGTTTTCATATAAGAATCTTCAGAAAAATTTTTCTGATTATGTTTGAAGTCATATGAGAGCCCAGTTCTAAAATGTTTAAGGATTCATTAGTAGGAAAAATCTATGATTAGTTTGCTTAGTGAACACATCATAAGAAATATGTTTGCATGATCCCTTCTATTCAATTTTAAATTTTTATAATTTTAAATACTTTATTCCTGTAATGTATTTTGGACAAATAAACATGGACACTGAAAGGGCCACTCACCAATGCCTACATGACCCTTCTAGAAACCCTGTAGATTATGTTGTGGCACTCTCAGAGTTACATTCCGACACGTGGCCCACTCATGTCTGTGCTCACCTTGCCAGCACCACTGGCCAACATTTCAACAGCACCTGTAACTCTGGGGTCTGAGTAGCATTGTGGGTGAAACCATGGACTAGGAATCTGGGGTCTCCTTTTAGTTCTAAATATCTGATCTTACCACGAAGACCCTTTGAAAACCAATGACATTATTTCAAACGCAGGGATTCTTGAACCTGGTTGTGCATCAGACTGACCTATGGGCTTTCCCAAACAGGGACCTCATTAAACATGTCAGTTCCTGGGCACCGCTCCAGAGATTCTGATTCAGAAAAGCCAGAGAATAGCCAAGATGCAATTTTATTTTTACTATCTCTGTCAATGGTTCTAATAAATAAGTAAGTTTAGGAACTGCTGTTTAAATTCTTTTTTAGTTGTAGCAGAATGTACTTTTTACATAACTTTATCTGTTTCTATCATCATATCCCAATATTCATCTTTAACTCTATATTTTATGTAATGAAACCCTATGGGCAGTTGTGTAAAATAATATTGAAAAAACATCTTATAAATTTATTCAATAATTCATTTAGCAAACATACATAAACTGTCAACTATGCCACACACTGTGCGAGTGCTTAAGATACCACATTGAAGAAAACATAGACTCACAGCCTAGTCAAGGAAACAGGTGTTTAAAAAGAGAAATTACAATTCATAGTGCTAAGGGCTGTGATAAAACTTAGCACAAGGTGCTCCTATTACCAGGGTGCAGAGGAGAGAGCTTTACCAAATGCAGGAAAGGCAAAAAAAGATTTCCCAGGCTATAAGATGCTTAAGTTGAGCCTTGACTAGGAAAAAGAAAGTAGCAGTGAAGGGAGAAATACATTGAGTATAAAATGCATTATTTCAAAGTCATCTATTTCTACCTTCTGCTTATTTTGGAGTCTAGGAGTCCCTAGTTTCTATGGACAACAAAGGCCAAGAGCAGTAGAAGGAGATATTGAAAAATGTTCATCACCACCAAGATCTGCATTTGCGGTAAAACTGATCAGACCCCTCCCAGTGCCCTTCTAGCCCTTGTCTTCAAGGAAGCCCTTTATAATACTCAGTTCCATTTCCATCTCTCTAGTGGAGGATTCAGCTGTACCATCCCTCATGTGTACCACTTTGGTTTTGAATTTGAGCTGTTTCAGAGCTGTGTAAATGTGGGTATTATGAGGAATGACATCCATATGAGAAATAAAGATGCTGTGGCCAAGGATGGCTATGAGCAGGAACTGCCATATTGCAGCTGAAGCCATACTGCAGCTGGAGAAGGAGCCGTATCGCAGCTGGAGAAGGAAGACATGGTCTGGCTGGGGTCTAAGCCATAGGAAGTCTGAAAAAGGAAATATTCAAACTCCGTTCTTTTTATGTACTCTATGGAAATTAAGAAGGCTGGGGAGTAACAGCACTCTTCCCAGTCTCCAGGAAGACCTGGTTTTAAGAGCAAATCTTACTTTCCCAATTCTCTACATAATCCCCCCAGCACTATTGAGCTGCTGCTAAAAAAAAAAAATATTGACCAAGCTCCAAGCTACACATCTCTTCTCATTGCTTACTGCTAATTCAAGTCAGTTTTAAATATTAATTATCTCATAAAAATATGAGCTTAGATAATCCCAGTAGTGTAGACAGGTGAAGTAGCCTGGCTTTTCCCTGGAAGGAAAAGCCTTTGTCCGTTTGTCCCTTTGGACAACTTCTTGTGAATTCTGGTGTCAAAAGCTTAGATGCAGCCAGCCTGGCTGTCCTTGCTGTGCCCTCTCCCTGCGATAGTGTAACTCCCAATACTCGTCTACCTTCAACTCCTAACTCTGGATCTGGGGCATATTGCGATGAATATTCCTTGCTTCTGTGAATGTGTGGAAAACTGATGGAACAGTCTGTGCCCTCTCTTCCCAGCTGACCATCTCACCACTCCATTTCCACAATGCTCTTTCCCACATTCCAGCAGCACTGGGGCTTGTCCTCCATCCTTACAACCTCCATCTGGGGAATTATGTGGCAGTCTTTGTTACTGGAACCACCCACAAATTTTATAAAGATTTGTTAATCTTGGAGATCCTTTCCCTAGTTAGGGAAGTAGAGGTCATGTGATTGTCCCTTCTTTCCACTAGAAAGTAGGGCAATAAAAAGAGTGAATATCGTGTGTGTGTGTGTGTGTGTGTGTACTTGTGTGTGTGTGTACTTGTGCGTGTGTGTATGCTTGTGTGTGTGTGTGTGTTAAGGAACTGAGAAAGAAAAAGGTAGAATGTCCAAAATTTTTCCACCGTCAGATAATTGAGGATTATTTGGTCATCCATCACCACCTTGGATAGGGAGTTTAGTGAGTTTGTTGGTCTTGAGGAAAGTCCAAGTCATTGTGTACTGGCCAAGCTATTACAATGGGAGCTTGGGGACTTCATTCTGGGGTGACAAAGCCAGCATTGTGTGCATTTGCCTTCTCTTGGCATGGCTGTGCTAATTCTTATCAGGATGTTGCCCTGCGAGGCACACCAAAGGCTACTGTAGAAATGAGAAGAAAGGTTGATATTCCCACTCTTTCCAGCTTTGTGGACCTCTTGGGATCTCAGATGTTCTTAAACTGGCAATGTGGGGATTGCCCGACTGGCCTGTATTGCCCAGTCTTTCTGGCTTTGCCCAAGGATCATAACTTTACTGGGCACCCAACCCTGGCTGAGAGTGCCCATACCTTGTGTCCGTGGTCATTGAAGCCCACTGGGTGGACAATGTTGGTGACCACGTTGACATAGCCCATGACTGCACCTATTTTATAGGTCACTGCTGACAGGCAATAGAGAGGTGCCCTTGTCCCACAACCTCCTGCAAGTGCCTTCCTGGGGATCACAAAACTCAAAGCAGGCAGATCCCCTCACATGAGATACAAATTGGCAGTGGTCTGGCTATCATATAGGGTGGTTCGGAGTATGGAGTGTGGGCAGTAGGACTACCATAAGAATGAGGCTGGCAACTCCTCCCGCTCCAATTGTCATTATATCCAAGCAAGTGATTCAGTGCCTGGTTCCCTTCTGCCGTGTGCTTGTATTTAGAGTCCAGATGGCTTTAGTCAACCTCGTTGTTCAGCCGTTGAAGGTGCCCTGCAGTGACCCTCACCTTAGTTGTTGCTTTAGTCACTCTTTGTAATGTTCTCTCAGCCCAGCAGCTTGAGGATGATATGAGTCATGCATCGTCTATTGGATGCCGCAAGAGGCTGCCCATTGTCGAGTAGCATTTGCACCAGGCCTGGAGTGAGTTTAGTCTTGTATATCCCATTTCCCCTTAGTGATGGACCTGTATTGTACCCGCCCCTCCTCATTGGTTAGGATAGTATTGACCCGGTTCAAAATGGGCAGATTGGGCCTCGGCAGCATGGTGGGTTCATGAGTTATGCATCCTGCCTTGATTAGTGTCCAGTAAGAGTTTCTCCTTAATTTTGTGTCTTGGTCTGTCTGGATTGCTATAACAAAATACCATAGGATGGGTGGCTTATGAACAAGAGTATTTATTTATTTACTATTTATTTATTATCAGCAAAAACATTTTCTTTTTTAGAAAAATCTTTAATTGATGCATTTAAGTTGAGTATGTTTATTATATATGACATGATGTTTTGAAATATGTATACGTTGTGGAATGGCTAAATCAAGCTAATTAATATAGACATTACCGCACACACTATCTTTTTGTGGTGAGAACACTTGAAATCCATCCTCTTAGTGATTCTATTTTTTTTTTGAGACCGAGTCTCACTCTGTCACCCAGGCTGGAGTGCAGTGGCACAATCTCGGCTCACTGCAAGCTCCATCTCCTGGGTTCACACCAGTCTTCTGCCTCAGCCTCCCAAGTGGCTGGGACTACAGGTGACCACCACCATGCCAGGCTAATTGTTTTTGTATTTTGTTTAGTAGAGACGGGGTTTCACTGTGTTAGCCAGAATGGTCTCGATCTCCTGACCTCGTGATCCGCCTGCCTCGGCCTCCCAAAGTGCTGGGATTACAGGCGTGAGCCATCGCACCTGGCCTCCTCTTAGTGATTCTTAAGACTACAGTGCATCATTATTAATGACAGTCACCATGTTGTACAATGGATCTCTTGAACTTATTTTCCTTATGTAACTAAAATTTGCTATTCTTCTATTAACATTTCGCCATCCCATCCCACCTCACTCCCATCCCCGAGCACTACATTTCTACTCTCTGCTTCTGTGAGTTCAACTTATTTAGATTCCACATATAAGTCGGATCACGCAGTATTTGTCTTTCTATGCCTGGCTTATTTCATTTCACATAACGTTCTCCAAGTTTGTCCATGTCACAAATGACAGGATTTCCTTCTTTTTAAAAACTTGATAGTATTTGTTATGTACATATACCACATTTTCTTTATTGAGCTTATTCATTGATGTGCACATAGTTTGATTCCATATCTTGACTACTGTGAGTAATGCTGCAATGAACATGGAGGACCAAATACTTCCTCAACTTATTGATTTCATTTCCTTTGAATATATACCCAGTCATGGGACTGCTGGATCATATGGTGGTTTTAATTTTAGTTTTTTTGAGGCACCTCCATGCTATTTTTCATAGTGGCTATACTTTGAATCACATTGGTGCCTTTCAAAAATCAATTGACCATATAAGTGTGCATCTATTTCTGACACTAATGGAGACAGGATACATAATTCATGAACCTACCATCTTGCTGTACTGAAGGCTTTGAACATTTAGAAAATATACAGATACATAAATTTATATATGTAAATATTTCATCTCTATATTATGAATTAATTTTCAAAATTTTATTTCTCAATGTTTGCTGCTAACATGTAGAGACACAGTTGACTTATATATTTCAATATTATATCATGTGGCCTTGCTAAACTCATATATTAAGTCTAATAGATTTTTACTTTGTTGTTTTGTTTTTGATTTATTAGAATTTTCAATGTAAACAATCACCTTCTTTTTGATACTTATGCTTTAATTTATTTAGTTTTTACTTTATTCCACTGGCTAGGACTCCCAGTAGAATGTCGAGTAGAAGTAATAAGAGTGGTCATACTTAATTAATTTCAAATCTTTAGGAGAAAGTGTTTAGTGTTTCAATATTAAAAATTATGTTAGCTCAAAGATTTTTGTATGTGACTTTTTTTCAGATTGCAGTGAAAGCTTTCTATTCCTATTTGGCTGGGAGGTACATTATGAATGGGTGCTGAATTGTGTCGTATACTTTTGCTACATTAATCAACATAATTCATTATCTTTATTCTGTTAATGCACTAGCTACTTCTCAAATGTTAAGACAAACCTGCCTTCGTGAGATAAACTTTGTTATGATCTGTTAACTTTTTTATGTATCACTGGATTTGATTTGCTAACATTTGGTGATTTTTTGCATCTATATTCCTGAAAAGTATTGGTTGACATATTATTTTCTTGTTATGTTTTGGTATCAGTATTATTCTGGCATTATAAAATGAATTGGAAAATGTTGTTTCTTCCTTGTTTTCTGAATTCGTGTGAGGATTGATTTTTTTCCCCCATAATTGGTTGATAAAATTCAACAGTGAAACTATGCCCAGAATTTTTTTGTAAGTTTTGATTATAAAGAACTTTTTAAAGTTGAGTTCTTAAATAGCTACAGAGTAATTCAGATTTTCTATTTTATCTTGTGCTAGTTTGATAAGGTATAAATTCTAGTAATTTTTCTTTGATCAAATTTGTCAAACTTATTGTTAAAAATTCTTTATAATATTTCCTTAATATTCTTTCACGTCAGTAGGATCACTAATAATAGAGCTTCTTTTGTTCTTAACATTGCTAATTGTGTTTTCTCTCTTATTTTCTTATTAGTCTTCAAAGGCACTTAACGATTTTATTAATTTCTTCAAAGAACAGACTTTCGGTTTTATTAATTTTTGTAAGTAAACTATATTTAGAACAGTTTCACAGCAAAATTGAGTGGAATTACGGAGAGTTCTCATACGCCCCCTTCCTCACACACACAGCCTCTTCACTCTCAAGATCTCATACCATAGTGGAACATTCGCTGCAATCAGTAAACCTACACTGATACATCATTATCACCTAAAGCCCACAGTTTACATTAGGGATCACTCTTGGTGTTAGATATTCTGTGGGTCTCTATGACTTTATAACGAGTTGGATTCACTATCATAGTATCACACAAAATAGTTTAACTGCCCTAGAAATCCTTCATGTTTCACCAATTCATCCCTCTTACCACCTGAATCCTTGGCAAACACTCATCTTTTTACTGTCTCCACAATTTTACCTTTTCCAGAATGCCATATAGTTGGAATCATTCACTATGTAACTTTTTCAGATTGACTTCTTTCACTTAGTAATACGCACTTAAATTTTCTCCATGTCTTTTTATGGCTTGATAGCTCATATCTTTGTCACTGAATAATATTCCATTGTCTGGATGTATTACAGTTTGTTTACCCAGTCACCTGCTGAAAAATATCTTGGTTGCTTTCAAGTTTGGACAATTGTGAATACAGCTACTATCAATGTTCCTATAAAGGTTTTTATGTGGCCATAAGTTTTTAATTCATTTAGATAAATACCAGAGAGAGTGATTGCTGGATCATACACTAAATTATGTTTAATTTTATAAGAGACTATCAAACTGTCAAAGTGGCTGTACCATTTTGAATTCCCAGAAGCGATGAGTAATAGTTCCTGTTGCTTCACATCCTTGTCTGCATTTGATATGGTTAATGTTTTTGATTTAGGCCATAATAAAAGGTGTCTAGTGATATCATGGCATTGTTTTAACTGACACTTCCTTAACAAATAATATTGAGCATTTTTAAACATGCTAATTTGCCATCTGTATATCTTCTTTGGTGAGATGTCTGTTCAGGTCTTTTGTCTATTTTTAGAATTAGGTTGTTCATTTTCTTATTGTTGAGTTTTAAGAGTTCTTTGTATAGATAGGTTTTTGCAAATATTGTCTCCTATTCTGTAGCTTATCTTTTCATTCCCGTGATTAATTTTTTGTTTTTTTTCTTTCACTGATTTCTGGTAGACTTCCTAATTTACTTCCTTTTTATTAACTGTAATTTTAATTTTCTTATCTTTTTCTAACTCCTATGGTGAAGATTTTGGTAACTTACTTTAACCATTTTTTCTTATTAATACACAAATTTATAGATATAAAATTTTGTAAAGAATTACTTTAGATACTTCTCAACAGTGATGATATGATGTAATTATGTTATAATTAAATTTATAATATTTTTTATTCTCTTGTGATTTCTTCTCTGACTCTTGTTTGTTTGGAAGTGTAGCATTTACCTTCTAAATATTTTCAGCTTTTCTAGTATTTTATTATAATTTGTTTCTATTGTAATCCTGTTATTTACTCTATAAGATTTCAAGCATTTGAAAATCTTTGGCCTTGTGTCATTGCTCAACATGTGTCTCTCAACACAGTTTCAATTTTTTATTTTAAAATATTTAATTAACCAATGAAAATTATATATTTTCAAGGTATATAGCATAAAGATATTATATGTATTTTATATATATATATATAGTACTGATTACCACAGTAAAGTTAATTAACACACCCATTACCACCCATAGTTACCACTGTGTGGGGGGGTAGGGGCGGTGAGGACACTTAAAATCTGCTCTTTTATCAAATTTTGAGTAAATAATACAGTATCATTAACTATAGTCACCATGCTGTGCATTCGATCCCCAGAACTTATTCATTTTATAACTGGGAGTTTGTGCCCTTTGACCAACATCTGTCCATTTCTTCTACCCTCCCCCAGCCCCTGACAACCACCGTTCTACTCTCTGCTTCTGTCAGTTTGACTTTTTAGTGTCCACATATAATCTCTCTTTCATATAGTGAATGTCATCTAGTACTCACCTTTCTGTTTCTGGCTTATTTCACTTAGCATAATGGGCTCCAGAGCAATTGATGCCATCACAGATTTCCTTCTTTTTTATGGCTAAATACTGTGTGTGTGTGTGTGTGTGTGTGTGTGTGTGTGTGTGTGTCCATCAATAGAGACTTAGGTTGTTTACTCTGTGTGTGTGTGTGTGTGTGTGTGTGTTATCCGTCAATAGAGATTTAGGTTGTTTTCAAATCTTGGCTATTGTGAATAATGCTGGGATGAATATAGGGGTACAAACATCTCTTTGAGCCACTACTGATTTTATTACTTTGGAATATGTACCCAGAAGTGGGCTTGCTGGATCATGTGGTATTTCTATTTTTAAGAATTCCCATATTGCTTTCCATAAAGGTTGTAACAATACACATTCCCAGCAACAGTGTATAGGGTTCCCTTTTCTTCACACCCTTGCTACCACTTGTTATCTCCTGTCTTGTTGATAATAGGTATCTTAGCAAGTGTGAGTCCTATCTCATTGTGGTTTTGATTTACATTTCCCTGATTATCAGTGATGTTGATCATTTTTTCATGTAGCCATTGGTCATTTGTATGTCTTTGAAAAAATGTCTATTCAGTTCATTTGCCCAGTTTTGCATTGGGTTATTTAACTTTTCTGCTATTGAGATGAGCTCCTTATATACCTTATATATCATATTTTAATATATGTATACATGATACTTCTTGTCAGATATATGATTTGCAAGTATTTTCTACCATTTTGTAGACTGCCTTTTCATTTTGTTGACTGTTTCCTACACTGCAGAAAGCTCTTAGTTTGATGTACTCCCACCTGCTTAATTTTGCTTTTGTTGCCTGTGCCCTTGATATCAGATCCAAAAAATCATTGCTAAGACCAATGTCATGGAACTTTTCTCCTATGTTTTCCTCTAGGCATTTTACGGTTTCAGGTCTTACACTTAACTCTTTCATCCATTGAGTTGATTTTTGTATACGGTTTGAGATAAGAGTCTAATTTCATTCTTCTGCATGTGGATATCCAATTTTTACAACACAGCTTATTGAATAAACTGTTGTTCCCTCACTGTGTATTCTGTAATCAAAGATGAGTAGACAACATAGGCATGGGTTTATTTCTGGACTATCTTCTGTTTTACTGATCAATTTGTTGTTATGTCAGTACCACACTGTTTTGATTACTATAGCTTTATAATACAATAAAATCAGAGTGTGATGCCTCCACCTTTGTTCTTTCTCCAGATTGCTTTGACTATTCAGGGTCTGACACAATTTTTTATAAGACTATTCTTTCTCTTTGAATTGTCTTGGCATCCTTGTTGACAATCAATCGTGAACACATAACTGAAAGAGATACAGATACACAGACACACAGACACACAGGCACACGCACACACAATATGAAAGGGAGAAAACAAACAGAAACAGGAAAGTGTAAAAGGGCAAAAAGTTTTGAGTGTTATGTACTAAATTTTGCAGCTGGTCACTTATGCTGTGGGACTGTAGAACCCTAATATATAATAAAAAATTCTAAACTCAAATATTAAACATTTCAAGTCTATTGGACTATTTATATTTTACCTTAATCATTTGTTAGTTTCAATATTTGGTTACTGACTGCAAAATAGTCAAGAGTAATATACCCTGTCGGGTGCGGTGGCTCATGCCTGTAATCCCAGTGCTTTAGGAGGCCAAGGCAGGGAGATTACTTGAGGCCAGGAGTTCGAGACCGACATGGCCAAATGGTGAAACCCATCCCTACTAAAAATACAAAAATTACCTGGGTGTGGTTGCATCCACCTGTAATCCCAGCTGCTCAGAAGGCTGAGGCAGGAGAATTGCTTGAACCAGGAGGCAGAGGTGGCCAAGATCATACCACTGCACTACAACCTGGATAAAAGAGCAAGACTCCATCTAAAAAAAAGAAAAAAGGTCGGGTGCACTAGCTCACGCCTGTAATCCCAGCACTTTGGGAGGCCGAGGTGAGTGGGTCACGAGGTCAGGAGATCCAGACCATCCTGGCCAACACGGTGAAACCCCGTCTCTATTAAAAATACAAAAAAACTAGCCGGGTGTAGTGGCAGGTGCTTGTAATCCCAGCTACTTGAGAGGCTGAGGCAGGAAAATCGCTTGAACCCGGGAGTCGGAGGTTGCAGTGAGCCAAAATCGCGCCACTGCACTCCAGCCTGGTGACAGAGTGAGACTACATTAAAAAAAAAAAAAAAAAGTAATGCAGCCTAATAGCCTAACAATGTGCTCATTTGAAGAATGTCTCAGTTCAAATACTGTCTTTGCCACTTCCTAGCAGTGTAACTTCAGACTAGTTAGGTAAGTTTAGTGAGCCTCAGTAACAAATCTTTAAAATGGAGATATTATGCTCATCAATTGATCTGAGATATGGTATAATAATGAAAATACATAAAAAGAGAATATCATGTATACAGTACATACTCCATAAAATCATGTATCTTTAAATAAAGATTATGTTAATTAAACTGCTGGATTGAACCTGTTCTTCATAAAAATTTCATCCACTGATTTTAGATTCTATTTTAAATGTATAACTCTATTATTCCTTATATAGTTCTACATTCTACTATAAAGAAAAACTTCGCCTTCTTTCCTGTTTACATGTCTTTAAGCAGCTTTAGTGAGACATAATTGACTAACCTTGTAATTTACCCCCTTTCAAGTGTGAAGCTCAATGGTTTTTCTATTCATAGAGTAATGCAAATGTCACCACAGTCTAATTTTAGAACCACATCCACAAAAGGAGTCCCTACCTACTTGCTGTCACTCCTCATGCCTATTCCCGATCCTGGCCCCCAGAAATCACTAATCTACTTTTTGTCTCTGGCTTTGCCTATTCTGGGTATTTCGTATGAACGAAATCATACAATATGTGCCCTTTTGTAATAGGCTTCTTCCACTTAGAACAATGTTTTCAAGAGTTATCCAGGTTGTAGCATGTATTCACACTACATTGCTTTTAATTGCCAAATAACATTCTGTTGCAAGAATTTATCACATTTTATTGATTCACTCATCAGTTAACGGATATTTCGGTGTTTCCACCTTTTGGCTGTTACGAATAATGCTGCTATGAATAATTGTGACACATTTTTGTGTGAACATATGCTTCCAATTCTCTTGGCTATATGCCTAGGAGTGGAATGGCTGGGTTACATGATTACACTATGGTTAACTTTCTGAGGAACTGCCAGTTTTTCACAGTGCCTGCACCGTTTTACATTCCCACTAGCAGGTTCAAGAGTATTAATTTCTCTATGATCTAATCAGCACCTGTTATCTTTTAAAAATCATAACCATTCTTGTGGGCCTAAGTGGTATCTAATTGTGGTTTTGATCTGCATTTTCCTATAGCTAACGATGTTGAGCATCTTTTCATGTGCTCTTCGTATGTCATTTACATTTGTTTATTTTATCAACTATCTCAAATGTATGCCACTCAAATTTATATCGCTCAGGTGTGAAGGGGAGTGTCTTAGTCCATTTCTGCTACTGTTACAACATACCTGATACTGGGTGATTTGTAAAGAACAGACATTTATTTCTCACAAGTCTGTAAGTTGGGAGTCCAAGATCAAGGTGCTGGCTGGGGAGGGCCCAGTCTCTCCACTACCAAGATGGTACCTTGTTGCTGCATCTTCCAGAGGGGAGGACTGCTGTGTCCTCACATGGCAAAAGGCAGAAGGGCAAGAAAGGCAAAATATTGCATGACTTCTCTTTTAAAAAGGCCTTACTCCCATTCACAAGGGAAGAGTCCTCATGATCTAATCTCCTTTTAAAGGCCCCACCTCTTAATACTATCACAGTAGCCATTAGGTTTCAACACAAATTTTGGAACAGATGCCATCATTCAAACCATAGCAGGGGATTAAAGTAGTAAATCAGTAAGGAGGAAATTGTATTTGAAGTAAAAAACCTTTGGACCGGGAGCGGTGGCTCAAGCCTGTAATCCCAGCACTTTGGGAGGCCGAGATGGGCGGATCACGAGGTCAGGAGATCGAGACCATCCTGGCAAACACAGTGAAACCCCGTCTCTACTAAAATATACAAAAAAACTAACCCGGCGAGGTGGCTGGCACCTGTAGTCCCGGCTACTTGGGAGGCTGAGGCAGGAGAATGGCGTAAACCCGGGAGGCAGAGCTTGTAGTGAGCTGAGATCCAGCCACTGCACTCCAGCCTGGGCAACAGAGCGAGACTCCGTCTCAAAAACAACAACAACAACAAAAAACAACAAAAAAACCTTTGAACCTGCCCACCATTTCCGTAACAAGGAGTCTGCTGGCAGTTGCTAGTCTAATTGAATGCAAATAGAAACCCAGCAAATAAATGAGTAACCCCAAAATTAGTTTAATAATAGGGAGAAAAATTGTTGGGATATACAGAAGAGTAAAACACTAGACTGATTTAAGGAGCTACCAGGAGACCACAGTGGAACTTCATAAAGACAGAATAACAGAAATATTTCCCCAAACAGTACCCATGCATCTTGTCCTTCTCTGCTCTTCTGTCATGAAATTGGCCTCACAGAAAGCATCATGAAGCCATATAAATTTTCATGTAATAAAAGCAAAAACTTTATATTTCCCAGGACTATTTCTGTCATTAACCTCGTCCTTAATTAATATGGGAATGATTTTGCTCAAGAAAAGAAAGATCCAGGTATAAGTGTGTAGGGAGCAAAGGGCTTTTCTAGTGCTCCAACTTCATTCTAAATGACAGCTGTCTTCCTCTGTACATGTGGGTGGTTCTGATTTAGAATAACTCCTTCACAGCTTTTGCCCCCATAGCTGCATGTGTGGACTGCTGTGGTTTGAATATACCTTCCAAATTTCATGTGTTGGAAACCTAATTCAAAATTCATATGTTGATTGGAGGTGAGATAATGGAGAGAAAATTAGGATTAGGTAAGGTTCTTCGGGTGGGGCTCCTATGATGGGACTGGTAGCTTTATAAGAAGAAACATCAAGGCCTGGGCTGACACGCATGCTCTTGCCCTCTTGCCGTGTGATGCCCTCTGCACTGTTATGATGCAGCAAGAAGGTCCTCACCAGATGCCAGTGTCATGCTCTTGGAATTCTCAGCTTTCAAAACTGTAAGAAATACATTTCTTTTCTTTATAAATTACCCAGTCTCAGGAATAGCAACAGAAAATGGAGTAAGACAAGGATACATATAAATTTTATTATAATTCTGGAAACATGAGAGGATGCCAGTAGTTTATAGTTGAGCGTTCAAATATAAATTGGTATAATATGTATGGTTTCAGCATTAGCACTAAATTCACATTGGTATACTAGGAATTATTCAACTCTACTATCCTCTTAGGTATATTAAGGAGGAAGAGAATATTCTGTTCTTCAAGTCAGACTTTTTGAAGAAAGGAAAAAAAATTACTGCTTCTCCCCCAGTTAACTTTCATAAAGCAAAATCCCAAAAACTATAGTTTGATGAATTCATTTTTCATGTTCTGGGTTCACTTTGGACTCCATCCAAACCCTGTTCCTACTTATCAGCTCTAAGACAGCAGTCCCTGAAACCTGTTCATGCCCATTCTAAGCCTCAGCCTTCTTCTGCATGACTTGAATGCCTTTCTTCGTGAGTATCACCTTCACAGGATGCTGGTGTCTTTCAACATCAAAACAAAAGTGGTGGATTCCAGGAATGGCATAAAGACTCCAGTGTTCAGATCAAAGTGGCCTTAATGGTTGTGCAGAACTTCCTTTAAGGCAAGGGGGTAGAAGGGGCCTGGGAAGATATCACTCAGCTTCATGACAGAGGAAGACTTTTGTGTGTATGAACACTGCTCAATATCTTTTGGAAACTCATTTGGCCCTCGTTATCCTAGTGATGCAGGACTTCCTAAATTATAAAATAAATAAAAGTGGTGTATTAGTCTGTTTTTACACTGCTATAAAGACTGGGTAATTTACAAACAAAAGAGGTTTAAATGACTCACAGTTCCACACGGCTGGAGGCCACAGGAAACTCGCAATCATGGCAGAAAGTGAAGGAGAAGCAAGGTAATTTCTTCACAAGGTGGCAGCAGGAGACAGAGTGAAGCTGGAAGAGCCACACACTTATCAAGCAACCAGATCTTGTGAGAACTCACTATCATGAGAACAGCATGAAGGAATACTGCCCCTACGATCCAATCACCTTCCACCAGGCCCCTCCCTTGACACATGGGGATTACAATTTGAGATGAGATTTGGGTGGAGATGTAGGGTCAAACCATATCAAGTAAGACAGGGTGATTCTGAGTTGATCCTTTTCACGCTAAGTGGTTTCCTACACCATCCCACATCCGCCCATTCCAAGCAACCTCTAGTCATCTGTTAAGATTCAACTCAAATATTTCTTCTTTATCTACTTTAGACTGAGATTTTTTTCCTTTATCCTCTAAGATATGAGAATCACAGCATTATGTGCTAACACTGATGATAGTCCTTGTCATAGGAATTTTGAACCTTGTCTTAATTCTATATTTTCTCTCTTTTTGTGTTACTTGGGGCAGGAGATACAAAGTCTGCATCCAGATTTAGAGGGTAGAGTTTGACATTGAACTGACATGCCGTGCATGTTCGTTAAATGAATAATTAAAAGAATAAATGTTCTCTCTAATATATTAAATATCCATATCTATTGTTTTATTTAATAAGGCACTATAATCTTTTCTTCATAAATTATAATTTTTATTATTATACTTTAAGTTATGGGGTACATGTGCAGAATGTGCAGGTTTGTTACATATGTATACACGTGCCATGGGAGTTTGCTCCACCCATCAACCCGTCATCTACATTAGGTATTTCTCCTAATGCTATCCCTCCCCTAGTCCCCCAGCCCTGACAGGTCCCAGTGTGTGATATTCCTCTCCCTGTGTCCATGTGTTCTCATTGCTCAACTCCCACTTATGAGTGAGAACATGCGGTGACTGGTTTTCTGTCCTTGTGTTAGTTTGCTGAGAATGACAGTTTGCAGCTTATCCATGTTCCTGCAAAGGACATGAACTCATCCTTTTTTATGGCTGCATAGTATTCCATGGTGTATATGTGCCACGTTTTCTTTATCCAGTCTATCACTGATGGACATTAGGGTTGGTTCCAAGTCTTTGCTATTGTGAACAGTGCCACAGTAAACATACGTGTGCATGTGTCTTTATCATAGAATGATTTATAATCCTTTGGGTATATACCCAGTAATAGGATGGCTGGGTCCAATGGTATTTCTAGTTCTAGATTCTTGAGGAAATGCCACACTGTCTTCCACAATGGTTGAACTAGTTTACACTCCCATCAACAGTGTAAGAGCATTCCTATTTCTCTACATCCTCTCCAGCATGACTTTTTAATGACTGCCATTCTAACTGGCGTGAGATGGTATCTCACTGTGATTTTCATTTGCATTTCTCTAATGACCAGTGATGATGAGCATTTTAGTTTGTTGGCTGCATAAATGCCTTCTTTTGAGATGTCTCTATTCATATCATTTGCCCACTTTTTGATGGGGTTGTTTGTTTTTTTCTTGTAAATTTGTTTAAGTTCTTTGCAGATTTTGAATATTAGCCCTTTGTCAGATGGACAGATTGCAAAAATTTTCTCCCATTCTATAGGTTGCCTGTTAAGTATGATGATAGTTTCTTTTGCTGAGCAGAAGCTCTTTAGTTTAATTAGATCCCATTTGTCAATTTTGGCTTTTGTTGCCATTGCTTTTGGTCTTTTAGTCTTGAAGGCTTTGCCCATGCCTACGTCCTGACTGGTATTGCGTAGGTTTTCTTCTAGGGTTTTTATGGTGTTAGGTCTTACATTTAAGTCTTTCATCCATCTTGAGTTAATTTTTGTATATGGTGTAGAGAAGGGATCCAGTTTCAATTTTCTGCATATGACTAGTCAGTTTTCTCAGCATCATTTATTAAATAGGGAATCCTTTCCCCATTGCTTGTTTTTGTCAGGTTGTTAAAGATCAGATGGTTGTAGATGGGTGATGTTATTTCTGAGGCTTCTGGTCTGTTCCATTGGTCTATATATCTGTTTTGGTACCAGTACCATGCTGTTTTGGTTGTTATAGCCCTGTAGTACAGTTTGAAGTCAGGTAGCGTGATGCCTGCAGCTTTGTTCTTTTTGCTTAGGATTGTCTTGGCAATGCAGGCTCTTTTTCGGTTTATTTGAAATTTAAAGTAGTTTTTCCAATTCTGTGAAAAAAGTAAATGGTAACTTGATGGGGATAGCATTGGATCTATAAATTACTTTGGGCAGTATGGCCATTTTCATGATATCGATTCTTCCTATCCATGAGCATGGAATGTTCTTCCATTTGTTTGTGTCCTCTCTTATTGTGTTGAGCAGTGGTTTGTAGTTCTCCTTGAAGAGGTCCTTCACATCCCTTTTAAGTTATATTCCTAGGAATTTATTCTCTTTGTAGCAATTGTGAATGGGAGTTCACTCGTGATTTGGATCTCTGCTTGTCTGTTATTGGTGTATAGGAATGCTTGTGATTTTTGCACATCGATTTTGTATACTGAAACTTTGCTGAAGTTGCTTATCAGCTTAAGGAGATTTGGGGCTGAGATAATAGAGTTTTCTAAATATATAGTAATGTCATCTGCAAACAGAGACAAATTGACTTCCTTTTTTCCTATTTGAATTTTCTTTCTTTCTTTCTCTCTCTCCCTTCCTCTTTCTTTCTTCCTCCCTCCCTTTCTTCCTTCCTTCCTTCCTTCCTTCCTTCCTTCCTTCCTTCCTTCCTTCCTTCCTTCCTTCCTTCCTTTCCTTCCTTTCCTTCTTTCTTTCTCCCTTTCTTCCTTTCTTCCTTTCTTACTGCCTGGCCAGAACTTCAAATACTATGTTGAATAGGAGTGGTGAGAGAGGGCACCCTTGTCTTGTGCCAGTTTTCAAAGGGAATGCTTCCAGTTTTTGCCCATTCAGTATGATATTGGCTGTGAGTTTGTCATAAATAGCTCTTATTATTTTGAGATATGTTTCATCAATACCTAGTTTATTGAGTTTTTAACATGAAGGGCTGTTGAATTTTGACAAAGGCTTTTTCTGCATCTATTGAGATAAGCATGTGGTTTTTGCCATTGGTTCTGTTTATGTGATAAAACACATTTATTGGTTTGGGTACGTTGAACCAGCCTTGCATCCCAGGGATGAGGCCAACTTGATTGTGGTGGATAAACTTTTTGATGTGCTGCAGGATTTGGTTTGCCAGTATTTTATGGAGGATTTTCACATCGATGTTCCTCAGGGATATTGGCCTGAAATTTTCTTTTTTTGTTCTGTCTCTGCCAGGTTTTGGTATCAGGATGATGCTGGCCTCACAAAATGAGTTAGGGAGGATTCCCTCTTTATCTATTGTTTAGAAAAGTTTTAGAAGGAGCGGTACCAGCTCCTCTTTGTACCTCTGGTAGAATTCGGCTGTGAATCTGAACTTTTTTTGGTTGGTAGGCTATTCATTACTGCCCCCATTTCAGAATTTGCTATTGGTCTATTCGGGGATTCGAGTTCTTCCTGCTTTGGTCTTGGGAGGGTGTATGTGTCCAGGAATTTATCTATTTCTCCTATATTTTGTAGTTTACTTGCGTAGAGATGTTTATAGTATTCTCTGATGGTAGTTTGTATTTCTGTGGGATTAGTGGTGATATTCCCTTTATCATTTTTATTGAGTCAATTTGATTCTTCTCTCTTTTCTTCTTTATTAGTCTGGCTAGTGGTCAATCTATTTTGTTGTTGATCTTTTCAAAAAAACAACTCCTGGATTCATTGATTTTTTGAAGGGGTTTTCATGCCTCTATCTCCTTCAGTTCTGCTCTGATCTTAATTATTTCTTGTCTTCTTCTAGCTTTTGAATTTGTTTGCTCTTGCTTCTCTAGTTCTTTAAATTGTGACGTTAGGGTGTTGATTTTAGATCTTTCCTACTCTCTCATGTGGACATTTGGTGCTATAAATTTCCCTCTACACACTGCTTTAAATGTGTCCCGGAGATTCTGGTATGTTGTGTCTTTGTTCTCATTGGTTTCAAAGAACATCTTTATCTCTGCCTTCATTTTGTTATTTACCCAGTAGTTATTCAAGAGCAGGTTGTTCAGTTTTCATGTAGTTGTGCAGTTTTGAGTGAGTTTCTTAATCCTGAGTTCTAATTTGATTGCACTGTGGTTGGAGAGACTGCTTGTTATGATTTCCATTCTTTTGCATTTGCTGAGGAGTATTTTACTACCAATTATGTGGTCAATTTTAGAATATGTGCAATGTGATGCTGAGAAGAATGTATATTCTGTTGATTGTGGGTGGAGAGTTCTCTAGATGTCTATTAGGTCCACTTGGTCCAGAGCTGAGTTCATGTCCTGAATATTCTTGTTAATTTTCTGTCTCATTGATCTGTCTGATGTTGACAGTGGGGTGTTAAAATCTCCTATTATTGTTGTGTGGGAGTCTAAGTCTCTTTGTAGGTCTCTAAGAACTTGCTTTATGAATCCAGGTGCTCCTGTATTGGGTGCATATATATTTAGTATAGTTAGCTCTTCTTGTTGCATTGATCCCTTTACCATTATGTAATGGCCTTCTTTGTCTCTTCTGATATTTGTTGGTTTAAAGTCTGTTTTATCAGAGACTAGGATTGCAACCCTGCTTTTTTTTTTTCTTTCCATTTACTTGGTAAATCTCCCTCCTTCCCTTTTTTTTTGAGCTTATATGTGTCTTTGCACGTAAGATGGGTCTCCTGAAGACAGCACACTGATGAGTCTTCACTCTTTATCTAATTTGGCCATCTGTGTCTTTTAATTGGGGCATTTAGCCCATTTACATTTAAGGTTAATATTGTTATGTGTGAATTTGATCCTATCTTTATGATATTTTGCCTGCTAGTTGATGCATCTTCTTCATAGTGTCGATGATCTTTACAATTTCGTCTGTTTTACCAGTGGCTGGTACCGGTTGTTGCTTTCCATGTTTAGTGCTTCCTTCAGGAGGTTTTGTAAGGCAGGCCTGGTGGTGACAAAATCTCTCAGCACTTGCTTGTCTGTATTTTATTTCTCCTTTGCTTATGAAGCTTGGTTTCATTCTATATGAAATTCTGGGTTGAAAATTCTTTTCTTTAAGAATGTTGAATATTGGCGCCCACTCTCTTCTGGCTAGAGTTTCCACAGAGAGATATGCCGTTAATCTAATGGGCTTCTCTTAGTGGATAACCCAACATTTCTCTCTGGCTGCCCTTAACATTTTTTTGTTCATTTCAACCTTGGTGAATCTGATGATTATGTGTCTTGGGGTTGCTCTTCTCGAGGAATATCTTTGTGGTGTTCTCTGTATTTCCTGAATTTTAATGTTGGCCTGCATTGTTAGGATGGGGAAATTCTCCTGGATAATATCATGAAGTGTGTTTTCCAACTTGGTTCCATTATCCCTGTCACTTTCAGGCACACCAATCAAATGTAGATTTGGTCTTTTCACATAACCCCATATTTCTTGGAGGCTTTGTTCATTTCTTTTTACTCTTTTTTCTCTAATCTTGTCTTCTCACTTTATTTCATTAGGTTGATCTTCAATCTCTGATATCCTGTCTTCCACTTGATCAATTTAACTATTGATACTTGTGTATGCTTCATGAAGTTCTCGAATAGAGCACTATAATCTTATTACATGATACTTAGCACATTATTATTAGGAGGTAAAATATACTAATCAGAGTTCCTAGGATAGGGGTGGAGAATTCGCATCATAAACAATATCCAGAAAAAAATCATATTACAGAGAAATTTGGGGAAAACACAATTATAATACTCTATTCATTATTCTGAAAGGGATTTATGTGATAGAGAATGTTTGCTCCTTTTTTTTAACTGCAGATCTCCATAAAATATTGAGATTGATAATTTCTTTATAGAAACTGGAATGAATTTTATTTTTAGAAAACATGCTATATTATATGTAAACATCACAAAACTCCAAAAACGAGAGTTTATAACCCAAGCCAAAACAAACTTTTGAACTTAACATGATTGCTTGTTCTTGAGTTTTCTCACTAATAGTATTTTTTAGTTGAATCTTCCTTTTTTATCTGTTTATACTCACCAGCAGATAAGCAGAAATAATTCTCAAAATATAAAGCTAAGTGCATGAACTCTAAATGTGAAATAACTTTGTCTAAAAAAATAGTGTTTTTGCAACTTGAATTGACATTCAAGTGCCTACTTCACTAGGTCATTAATTGATACCCGTTAAATGACTCCAACTTTTAAATTTTTCCTTGTGAAGAAAATCAGCTCTAAGTTGATGAAGTGATTTACTCAAATGAAAGAGCCAGTTAGTTGCAATATTCAGTGTCCTTCTGCTTTCCAGCCCAGGATCCTTTCAATGACACCATTCTGTCTCTAATTTTTGTAGGAACTAGACCATTATTCCACTTTTTGTGGACATAATGTCAAAATGTGCTTGGTTCTCCTATGCTTAGAATTTTTATTTGAGTAGATTTCAATTCAGCTTCCTAAAAGTGGAGCAGACGCATCTGTATTTTAAAAAATATTCTAGGCAACAAATTCTAATACATAACCAAAGTAGAGAACCACTCTTGATTAGATTATTCACATAGATTACCCACATTTTGTTTAGTTGTAGAGAAGTTCCTTTCATATGTGAGGAAAATAAGTATTTGGGAGTTTAAATAATTTATGTCTTTAGAACTGTTTAATGGCAGGTTCAGTATTCAGACCCACTGTTTCCAGAAATACAATTAATATGTTGCTGTAAATTATGATAAAATAACAGCTAACACTTATTATCCACTCACTGTGTTGTAAGGACTCTCCTATGCAGATCACAGGCATATACTTCAAAATATCTCATGTAACCCATAAATATATACACCTATTATGTAGCCACAAATATTTAAAATTTAACCGTTAAAAATTTAAAAACAATAAAAATCAAAAATCAAAAAAAGTTATATTCCATAAAAATAGGTGACAAGTCAACTTATGATTAGAACTGAAAAGACTTCTCAGCTGGTGTGATCCAATATGAGCTAGTGTTTTGGGACCAGTGGGAATCTTATGGCCAGCACAATGCTAGGGCCAGTAGGCACTCTCTTCCCACATGTCATGAGGCAAGGAATCGAAATATTTCTTTGAAACACTGCCTGCACCACAGAAGAGGTGCAGTTTTGGTCAGCATCAGCCAGCACCGGTCAGCATGCCACTGGGCCCAATCAGAATGTCACTGTAGCTGGTGGAGAATTCTCAGCTGATGCAGGCAATAGTGGGCTGGTATGTTTCTAGAGGAAAACTTGCTCTTCAGGCAAGGATTGGCATTGGAAAGGAAATCATGAGGCCTGGAGAGACACGAGCTGGCAGAGCTAGGAATGTGTAAATGCCTACAGGGTCATTAAATAAACTGAAGTTAGAAATCTTCCAAAAAGAGAAGTCTCCAGGCCAAGACGATTTCACTGGCAACTCTTATCAAACATTTGAAGAAAAAATAAACACAATTCTATACAATCACTTCCAGAAAATAGATGAGGGAACACTTTACAACTCTTTTTTTTTTTTTTTTTTGAGGCCAACATTGCCCCAATACCAAAATCAGACAAAGATAATACAAAGGAAGAAAACTACAAACCAATATTCCTCATGAACTAGTTGCAAATATCCATAATACAATATTAGCAAAAGAAATTCAACAATATATAAATAGAATAATACACCACAACCAAGCAGATTTATTTATTTATTTATTTTATTATTATTATTTTTTGAGACGGAGTCTTCCTCTGTCGCCCAGGCTGGAGTGCAGTGGCACAGTCTCGGCTCACTGCAAGCTCCACCTTCTGGGTTCACGCCATTCTCCTGCCTCAACCTCCCAAGTAGCTGGGACTACAGGCGCCCGCCACCACGCCCGGCTAATTTTTTGTATTTTTAGTAGAGACGGGGTTTCACCGTGTTAGCCAGGATGGCCTCGATCTCCTGACCTCGTGATCCGCCCATCTCGGCCTCCCAAAGTGTTGGAATTACAGGCGTGAGCCACCGCGCCTGGCCAACCAAGCAGATTTTATTGCAGGAATGCAAGGCTGTTTCAGTGAGCAAAAATCAATCATATTAGCAGATTAAAGAAGAAAAGTCTCACAGTTGTCTCAATGAATGGACAAAGCCATTCAAAAAAATTCAACTCCTGCTCACAATAAAACCTCTTATCAAACTATGAATAGCTTGAACTTCGTCAATCTGATTAAGTATCAACAACAAAAAGACAATAGCTAGTATCATACCATTAACAGTGAAAGACTGAATTCCATTTTGTTAAGAGCAGGAAAAAGGTAAGGATGTCTTCTCTCACAGCTATTTGACATAGCACTAGAAGCCAATGGAATAAAGCAATTAAAAGAAATACAAGACATCCAACTGAGAATAAAAGAAATAAAATTGTTCCTATTTGCAGATGGCATAATTGTCTACATTAAAATTTCAAGGGATTTACAAAGGAAACTCTTAGTACTTAGTGAGTTAGGCAAGGTCACAGGATACAAGGTAAACACACACACACACACACACACACACAAGTGAATCATATTTTTATATACTAGCAGTGAACAATTGGAAATATAAATTTAAACAACACAATACTATAAATTATAGCTCTAAAAATTGAATTCTTACATAAAAGTCTAATAAAACCTATAGAGGAAATGTATGCTAAAAACTACATAATGCTCCTCTTCAAAGAAATCAAAGAGGACCAAAATTAATGGAGAGGCATATTGTGCCTAATGTTTGGGAAGACTAAGCATAGTAAAGATGTCAGTTGTCCTGAAATATCTACAGGTTGAATGCACTGCCTCTCAAAACCCCCAGCAAATTTTTTTGAGATACAGATAAGCTGATTCTGAAATTTATATTGAAAAGAAAAAGAACTAGACTAGGGAAAACAATTTTGACTAAAAAAAAAGTTGACGAATCACACTACAACTACAGGATTTATAAACTTACTGTATAGCTATAGTAATCAAGACAGGATGGTATGACAAAGAGATATGCTCACACATCAATAGAATAGAAGAGAGGGTCCACACATAAGCCCATACAAGTAAAAAAGCAAATTTATTTTGGCCAACATGCAAACACAATTCAGTAGAAAAATAATAGCCTTTTACACAAATGATGTTGGAATATTTGGATCTCCATAGGCAAAAATTGAACCTTAACCTAAGTCTCACACTTTATACAGAAACTAAATATGAATGATAAATCTTGAGGTAAACAGAATGTCCTCCTAATGATGATCATGTCTTAATCTCTGGAGTTTGAGAACACATATTTTTAACTTTGTAGAAGGGATTAAATGTATGGACTTCACACTGGGGAGATTATCCTGAATTTTCAGGATGGGCCCAATCTAATCACATTGTTCCTGAAATGCCAGGGATTCAGTACAGGTCCTGCTGCTTGCCCACAGAGAGCCAACCACTGAGACAATGAGGATTGCCAGGGAAGAAGCCTTTAATCGGGTGCTGCAGCTGAGGAGATGGGAGATCAGTCTCAAAATCATCTCTCCTGCTGACTAAAACCTGAATAAACCTGCCAAGATTTTTTTTTTCCAAAGTCTAGTCCTAAGTAGTATAAAGTTGACAAGATGCTCAGGGAAGTATGCAAGGATCTGGGCCACTTCTCCTGCTCCACCGTGGAATACGTGGCTTGGGTTTGCTGCCTGCAAGATGATTGTTGCAACCCCGAGAACCACAATCTTCAAAGGAAGAAATGGAGAGTAAAGGGCAGAGGCCAAAGCCTGAAGACATAAGCCAACTGAGTCTTTCCCTTTTTAAATATGAATCCTGAAAGCACTACTAACTTACATGTCATTGGAAAGGACGGTGCTTTTTATAGCCCCCCTGATTGTAATAGAGACCAATTGTATTAGATATCTTAACTGGGCTCATTGAGCCAACTCAAACAAATTAGCTAGAATAGAAATTAGGAAAAAGGGAGAATGGATATTAGGTAAGTAACTAACAGTCTGAAGTAAATTAAAAGTCTAAAATCTATGAAGCCTTAGAAATTCTCTCACTTCTGTCTTTGACCTCCTGTCTCCAGGTACCACCACCCATGCAATTGTGCTTTAAGGAAATCTCCTGATGGGAAGCATTTTCATTAGGTCCTTTAAGTAACTTGCTATTTGTCCCAAGGATGTTTACTTTTATATTCATATACTTAATTCCCAATGCAGGTTTGGAATTTGAGCAAGATTTTTGTCCCTTAGAGAGGTGGGAAAAAATGCTTAATAAAGGAATTGAATGGGAGTTTTCCTGGTGTATTCCTAGCAAACTGGCTGGGTAGCTTCCTATCTCTCCCTGTTTCATTGTGAGGTTTCTGTTTGATTTTCCCCATACTTTTGCCACCCAGGATGTTGAATTTTGAGAATGACAAATAAGAAACTGTCAACAAATTGATGAGTTGTTGGTCTTTATTGGTTTCAGTCACTGCTAATACATTCATTTTGTTCAAGCTTAGCCATTGCCAATTTGGTGAGCTATTCACCATTGAATGACACTAGAGGGAATACTTGGGCTGAGAGGAGTAGAAAGCATCTTTTCTTAAGTGCAGAGGTACTTGAGGAAAAGGCCCGTGCTGTTAGTTCCAGCCTTCTGAATTTCCACTGAGTAAATACCCATAGAATACAGTCAGAGAAGTTCCTTTTTCAGACTCCGCTTTGTCCAGCTTAGACTGTGGCCACATCATATCCCCCTTCTCAGCTGTGTGATGGAACTTCCTGAAACTTGCTCATGGCTGTCCTTGGCCTCTCCTTGTTTGTTCCTGACCTGGATGCCATTCCTCATGAGACCCACCTTGACAGCATTCTGAAACAGTGCAATGTCAGAACCAAAGTGGTATTACACTGGGGTGGTACAGGAGAATGAAGAACACACTCCAGTGGCCAGGTCAGAATGGTTCTGATGGTTGTAGAGAGCTTCCTGGAAGACAGTGGACTGGGATGGTCCTGGTAATGGCCCATTCAGCTTTATAGGGAAGGCACATGGTGGTAGGGGTGGCATGTCTCAATACCTCCAGGTAACCCAGGTGGGCCTCTTCGTGCTGGTATACCTTGGGGTCCTAGATTCCAAAAGAAACATAAAATAGAATCATATAACTTCAAGGTTTTGTATTTCATAGTACGTGCACATCTCCCTCCTTCCCCTTCCAACTACTTTCTCCTCCCCTGTCAGGGCCCAAATGAAGCATTACTACTTCCAAGAAGCCTCTCCTTTCCACTCCAGACTTGGAAAAGTTTTATGTCTTTGCCATGAGATACCACCTCTGGTATTTACTGTTGCCATAGCTACAAAGGATGATCACAAATAATTGAAATTCCTCTCTTGTCTAGACTGGGAGCCAAGGTCTTACTCAATTTTGTTTCTAAATGTCATTCTCAGTATCAGTTTTAATGTTAGCCCTCGAAGTATATTCAGTGAATGAATAATTAAATGAATAAATATATAAATCAATCTTCAGACAAGCACTGTGATGTCTTTACTATAAAGCTGAGGGATCACTAGTGGGAAAAAGTTACCTGGAAAAAAATCCAGGTAACATATGCCAGAATGTAATGGGAGTTTTAAGCAGTGGTGTCCTAACATGCCTGTTTAGTATAGCCAGTTGTGGAGCCTTGCCCCCAACCTATCTCCCCATCCCTCAGGGCCAGGTTATGCTGTGGCCCTTGAGAATGAGAATCTCTGGGGATGGAGACTGGGAACTTACATGTTTAACTAGTCCATGGGTGATTCCGGTGCTCAACTAGATTTGAAAATCATTGCTGTAGAGCCATAGAGTTTCAGTAGAAGTTCAGAGTTGACAGGATTCCCATCTGAGCTTAGCCTGGTATACCTCTCAACAGGATGACAAGAGAACAAGAGGCCAACACATCTGCTGACTCCATGTGCCTGAAGTATGACTTAATAAACTTATACCTGGTGGCTCACACCTGTAATCCCAGCACATTGGGAGTCTGAGGTGGGTGGATCATCTAAGGTCAGGAGTTTGAGACCAGCCTGGCCAACATGGTGAAACCCAGTCTCTACCAAAAATACAAAAATTAGCCAGGCATGGTGGTGGGCACCTGTAATTTCAGCTACTCGGGAGGCTGAGACAGGAAAATCGCTTGAATTCAGGAGGCAGAGGTTGCAGTGAGCCGAGATCACGCCACTGCACTCCAGCCTGGGCAATAAAGAACGAAACTCTGTCTCAAAAATTAAAAAAAATCTAAAAAATAAACTAATACCTACCCTGTCTGACACCAATGTGAGTGATTTACCCTGATGTACAGCTGCAGGGATAATCTCAAGTTGGACTGCATGTGTCCATAGAGTTCTTTTAACATACAGATTTCTTGGGATTCAGAAGCTGTTAGCAAATCAATCTTGTGGTTACTCAGAGTTGAGGAAAAAAAATCTTATTGTCATTTGTTACCAAAAGTGACTTAACTCAGTGATCAATATTCTCATCAGATCACCTGCAAGAGTTCAACTGGGTCTATGAACATTTCAATCAAAGAGAAACGATGAAAGACTAATAGAGCAAATGGGTTTTTTCACTTGGTGGACCAGGCAGCCCTGTAAGACTTCTGGGCTGTGGAAGTCCTAGGGGTTCTCAAGATTCAAATGGTGGAGGATCTCCTGAAGACTGCACATCAACCACAAGCAATGAGATGAATGAAGCCAAAATCCAGAAACCTGGAATAGATGAAAATGGACAAAGTTTCAAGTAGGCTGGGAGATGGGTCAGCTGTCCTTGAAGGAATAGTACTACCAACTTTGTCAAGTAACAACATGGTTTTACAATTCCAAGAAATCAATGTTATTTTGGTCTTCAGGTCTAGCAAACACAACATGCATCGATGTTATGACACATACATAAAAGGTTATGAGGCACTTTGAGTTGATGTGCTTTCATATTGGGCACAAGAAAATCATTCTGCGTGAATACATTCTGCTTGAAAACTATTCTGCTTTCTCAAACTCATGCCAACTCTAGAGGTTGTTTCTTGGGGACTTGGAGCCTCCTGCCATCTGTTTAGCAGTTATATTTAAATAATCAGTTTGAGGAATCATGCTCTTATGATGATTGAGCATTTGCTTTGCCCATTTCCCATTCTATGTCTTCTGGCTACTGCTCTATCTTTACGTGCTTGGAACATAAAAGATGTATGATGAATAATTCTTAGATGGTGAATGAATTAATACCAAACACTGAATTAGCCAGCTACTCTTTTCCACCACCTTTGGCATTTTTATTTAGTTAAGTGGCTTTCATTTCACTCTGAGATGTCAAACCAATAACAATTTGGTTGCATTATTCTCACTTCTATGAATGCACTTCTTATATTAAACCCTGAATCTGTTATTTGCCTCCAATAATCAACCTCAACATTTATGCAACAACTATATACGCAACAACTGTATATGTGTGTGTATATATATACATATAACTCAATATATGCAACAACTATAGAATCAATAATTCTGTAGTTGTCAATACATGCAACAACTATAGAATTATTGATTCTATGCAACAACTATAGAATTATTAATCTTATGATTAAAAACTATAGAATTTTGTTTCAGGAAACACAATTAACTTCAATATGATCAATTACACCTTGAAAGTAGAGTGTTCTAAGTGGTATTAGTAACCATAACTTTGAGAACATGCCTTCAAATTGAAACAAGCCATCAATCACTTTTTTGGGCATGAAATCAGGCCGTAATTTCAACTCAAGTGATACTCTTTCAAAACTGAAGTGAAGTTATAAAAGAAAAGTTGAAAGATAATGAACAGTATATTGAAACAGACTTAGGACAAGAGAGATAGTAAATAGAAAACAGAATCAAATAAAATAAAGAGTAAACATAATGGATGGTCAAACAAAATACATCTGGGAATTAAATCAATATAAAGAAAGGCAGAAACAGAAACAGATACCAAGAAGAGTTAAGACATTAAGAAAATTTTAACATATAAGCAATGTAGTATGTTATTGGTTCACTTTGACTATGAGCATCTTCATTTTAAATTTTAAGATTTAATTGAAAGTCAGTATAATGGATTTTGTTGTTCATACTCTTGCTTATCTATGTACTAATGATTCCAATTTAATTTGAATGATTTGATATTAATTCTATATGGAAGGCAAGAGTCTTGGTTGCTAGATTTGGCTTCTACTCTTTTTAATATCTTCTATTTGTAATATCCAATTGGCAAGGTTAAGCAGGTGTCTTTCTTTTTGTCCAGAATTATGGGTAATTGTCTTCCAGAGTTGTTCTAATGAAAAAAAGGCACATGCAGGGAAAAGAAAGTGCTTTAGAAAGTGCTCTGGGCTGGGTGCGGTGGCTCACGCCTGTAATCCCAGCACTTTGGGAAGCCGAGGCAGACAGATCACGAGGTCAGGAGATCGAGACCATCCTGGCTAACACGGTGAAACCCTGTCTCTACTAAAAATACAAAAAACTAGCCGGGCGTGGTGGTGGGCACCTGTAGTCCCAGCTACTCAGGAGGCTGAGGCAGGAGAATGGCCTGAACCCAGGAGGCGGAGTTTGCAGTGAGCTGAGATCGTGCCACTGCATTCCAGCCTGGGTGACAGAGTGAGACTCCGTCTCAAAAATAAATAAATAAATAAAAAATAAAGAACGTGCTCTGTACTCATGCAATGGGTTAATTTTATTGTGATAGATATTAATAAGAAAACTTACCTGCAATGCTCATAGAAAGAGCTTTTCCCCTTTCTCTGGGCATTGAAGCTCCTTTGGTGACCGTCTTCTTACCTGTCCTATGACTGATATATCTGCTTGATTTTTGAAACATTTTGGTAGATGGTTTAATATATTGATTTCCTTCAATATTTGGTTGTTTGGCCTCATCAGGCTGAAGTCAGGGTTATTTTTTAACCAGAGTAGCTAAATCTTTAAATACATTAAGGAAAGTTGACCCATTGACATTCAAACTGAAACACTTATGTTCACCAACTTCTGATAGCCAGCCACCTCCAATTATAGCCAAGCCTGGGCCTCTTATGCCAATCAACTGTGTTTTGGCTGTTCCCTTTCTCTTGATCATTTCATCAATATCACCTTGTGAACCCATCTCTGGCTATTCCAGAGACATAAGAGAAGGAATAGGTCTCATTTCCTGTCATCTAAATCCATGATTTTATAGTCTGAAAAAATGATGCCAGGTAGAGGAAGTGGCTTAGTTGATCAAATCGGGGTTAAATATAGGACAATACAGATTTGCCTCCTAATTTAGAGCCCAAACATTTTCCTCCAGTGTCTGTCTCTCCGTTGCTCTCCATATGTTCTGATAACTTTCTGCTTTGCTATAATAATCCTTCTACTGACATCCTCACATGTGCCAGCGAGGCTCTGTGCTTGCCAAGGTAAACCCAAGTTAATCAAAATTGAATTAATTGAGGGTGAGCCTTTGAAAATCGTTGAGGATGAGCTTGGCAGTTCTCACAAAAATCAACAATAAAACTGGGCAAAATAGCAAAAAACAAACACGAAAAACTTTGGAAAATGACCAATGTATACCAAAAACTGAGTATTTATTCAAAACTGTCCACTGAATCTCAGGAAGGACAGCCTGTGGTTTCTTCCTTTGGGGTTACTCTCATTTAACTTCCAGCTCTGGAGTGTAGAAGTTCTACCAGTGTGTGGCAGGCAGAGAGGACTGGCAGCAGAAGGTACTGACTTTATCTTCAGCAGTAAGAGGGAAATATGCCCAAGGGCACTGCCAGAAACAACAGCGTTGTAAGTAGCACATGATCAGGGAAGGCCAACGCCACAGCTAGTCTGAGCTCTTCATACTAGCCGGAGCAAGCAATAGATCCACAAGAAATTTGACGAGGGAGTTGGGGGAATGCGAGAGCCAACAAGGGCTTTGATAAGATCCTATTTATCCATTGTGGTCTGGAAGGCTGTTCACATGCACAGGCTTCTTTCAAGCTCAGGAAAAGACCAGAAGGAGCAGCACAAAGCCAATTGTCCCTGGCTGACTATGAAGGCTGCAAACACAGAAAGTAAAGGCAGACAGAGCTGAACATCGCCTGACCTTTGTTTAAGCACAAGCTCTGATCAAACATTGGCTGACCACTAACCTATCCTGACCCTGAGGCAATCCCTAGAAAGCCAGGCTTAGGATATAAAAATAGTTTTGTTGTTGTTGTTGTTGTTTTAAATAATCAGTAATTTTGAGCTGTAAGAGACATCAGTGGCAACAGAGTATGGAATAAATTGGTGACACCTGAATCCAAAATTGTTACAATCTACTAGTAATGACATTCAAATACAAAAAATGTAGAATATGCAAAGAAACAAGAAAGTGTGACCCTTTTGCAGGGAATAAAAGTAATCAGTAGAAATAGTCTTTAAAGAGGCCCAGATATTAGATTTAGCAGACAAAACCTAAAACAGTTGTTATAAATATGTTCAAGAAACTTATCTTACATATACCAAAAACGCACCCTGGTGCCTTCACAATTCACTTCATATTGTATGTAGAGTAAGCGCTTGTCTTAAATGGCTTGGAACAGCCTCAGTTTATATACACCATGCCAATACAATTTCATATTGTATTAGACAGCATCATAACTACGGTCCTTTTTACTCTAAAAATTTTCCTTTGGATGAGAAAATTATCCATACATATAAGTATAATATAGATATAATTTGTATGTATTTTATACCTATATGTCTGTAACTATAAAAAGGCAAGAAATATTTAAAAACAAAAAAAATTATTTTGCTATAAAGTTTGAGTGTTTTATGAATACAGCAGATAAAATGTAGATCATATACTTGGTCTTCATATTTTCCTTATTTTTCTTCAAACACTAACACTTCTCAGTGATATGTAACTTCTACAAGTTCTACAAGGAACACTGAAGTTTGCCGAACCCTTCATGCGCAATCTTCGAGGCCAGTTTTTAGAGCTATTCTTTTTTGTCATATAAGGAGGATAGATTATTATGTGAATTTCAAAGTGGTGTGTGCGTGTGTGTGTGAGAGAGAGATTCTGAGAATGGCTTGACTCCTTTCAGAGTGTAAATCATTTTTTCCACAGATCTAAGTAGATATTATGTTCTAATTATTAATATTTGTGGGCAAAGATGATCTCCAGGATGGCAGCATGAAGAGCTTTAATGACTCCTTCACCAGCAACCATAATTGTTACAATTTTTTTAATGTAAAATATCTTTAAATTGTCCTAAGGGCATGCAGTAAGAAAAGAAATATTTTTTTCAAGAAAATCTTCTGTGTCTGTAGAGGGACAGGACAAATAGGGTAGATGTATATATGAAAGGGAGTTTATTAAGGAATATCGACTCATACAATCACAAGATGAAGTCCCACAATAGGCCGTCTGCAAGCTGAGGAGCAAGGAAGCCAGTCCGAGCCCCTAAACCTCAAAAGTAGGGAAGCCAGCAGCTCAGCCTTCAGTCTGTGGCCGAAGCCCTGTGAGCCCCTGGCAAACCACTGGTGTAAGCCCAAAAGTTCAAAAGCTGAAGAACTTGGAGTCTGATGTTCGAGGGCAGAAAGCATCCACCCCGGGAGAGAGATGAAAGCTGAAAGACTCAGCAAGTCAAGCCCCTTCAATTTCTTCCTGCTATATTCTAGCCACACTGGCAGCAATTAGCTGGTACCCACCCGGATTGAGGGTAGGTCTGCCTCTCCCAGCGCACTGACTCAAATGTTAATCTCCTTTGGCAACACCCTCATAGACACACCCAGGAACAATACTTTGAATCCTTCAATCCAATCAAGGTGACACTCAATATTAACCATCACATCTACTAAATCTCAGTAAGAACAAGGGACTATAGCACTTGAGCTACAATTTATCCCCATCTTTCCCATTGCACCCACTGTTCTGTATGATGGAGCTCTGCTCTGGGTGGGTAGGGCCACTTAGACTGGTCTTTCTTCCCCCAGCTCCCAGTTGAGGACCACAGCATCTTCCCAGAAGGGGTAGGCTGCCAGCATTTTCCACCATCTCCAGTCCCCTGCCAGATCCATGTTCCAGAGGCTGAATTCCAGGAGAGGGCAGCCCAGAGTTCTTCCACCAAGCCCCTACTCATAGGAAGTTCTACCCCAGACACAGCAGGCTGAGAATAATGGGGCCCTAACCTCCCCACCCCCATCTCCTGCAACTCATTCATAGGGCAGAGGTTCCATTTCTGGAGAAGCAAGCCAAGAAGACCAGAGGCAGCCCTCCAGCCCAGCTTCCTGATCATAAAGCAAGAGTGTCACTCCAAAAGAATCAGACCACCTCTGCACCCACTAGCTCTGAAGAAATGGCCCAGAGATTATTTGCAAATGGGGAGAGAAAGGCAATGACCACAGAGAAAGGTCATTGCTTTCCCCAAAGGAGCTAACTGGCTTTGGAAAAGAGCATGGGGAAAGTCAAGCCTAAGAGTTCCCTTAAGGGCAATGTAGATTTTGGTTGTAACCAATTAAGAAGAGGCTAGTAGGTCCATGAGAATAGCAAGCTAAACCATAGGGTAGCTAGTTTACCAGATAGAGAATAGCACATAAAGATATAGATATTATAAAATAAAAAAGAAAGTGGAAGTTTTGGAGTTAAAAACTATAGCAAAGAACTGAAATAGAAAATTTACTACAGGGGTATAAGAATAGATTTGAATTGTCAGAAGAAATAATCAGCAAACTTGAAGGAAAACGATAAAAGTTTTGTGATCCTAAGAAGGAAAAAAAGAGTGAGAGAAAATAAACAGTCTGAGAGAAATGAAGGACCCCATTAACTGAACTGACAAATGTGTAAAGGAAGTAACAAAAGGAGAGGAAAAAGAGTAAGGAGTAGACAAATCAGCAAGAAAAAACCAAATAATTCCATCAAAAAGTGGGCAAAGGACATGAATAGACAATTCATATACAAATGGCCAACAAGCACATGGAAAAATGTCTCAACATCACTGATTATCAGGGAAATGCAAATTAAAAGCACAATGAGATATCACCTGTATTAGTCTGTTTTCACACTGCTGATAAAGACATACCTAAGACTGGGTAATTTATAAAGGAAAAGGGTTTAATTGGACTTACAGCTCCACATGGCTGGGGAAGCCTCACAATCATGGTGGAAGGCAAGGAGGAGCATGTCATGTCTTACATGGATGGCATCAGGCAAAGAGAGAACTTGTGCAAGGAGACTCCCATTTTTTGAAACCATCAGATCTTGTGAGACTTATTCACTATCACGAGAACAACATGGGAAAGACCTGCCTTCATGATTCAATAACCTCCCACTGTGTCCCTCCCACGACACATGGGAATTCAAGATGAGATGTGGGTGGGGACACAGCCAAATCATATCATTCCACCCCTGGCCCCTCCCAAATTTCATGTCCTCACATTTCAAAACCAATCATGCCTTCCAAACCATCCCCCAAAGTCTCAACTCATTTCAGCATTAACTCAAAAGTCCACAGTCCTGGCCAGGTGTGGTGGCTCATGCCTGCAATCCCAGCAGTTTGGGAGGCCGAGGTGGGCAGATCACCTGAGGTCAGGAGTTTGAGACCAACCTGGCCAACATGGTGAAATCCCATCTCTACTAAAAACACAAAAAATAGCCAGGCATGATGGCACACACCTGTAATCTCAGCTACTTGGGAGGCTGAGGCAGGAGGATCACTTGAACCAAGAAGGTGCACGTTGCAGTGAGCTAGATTGCACCACTTCTCTCCAGCCTGGATGACAGAGTGAGAGTCTGTTCCCTGCCCCCCTCAAAAAAATAAGTCCTCAGTCCAAAGTCTCATCCGAGACAAGGCAAGTCCCTTATGCCTACCAGCCCATAAAATCAAAAGCAAGTTAGTTACTTCCTACATACAATGGAGGTATAGGCACTGGGTAAATACAGTGGTTCCAAATGGAAAAAATTGGCCAAAACAAAGAGGTACAGGCCCCATGTAAGTCCGAAATCCAGCAGGGCAGTCAAATCTTAAAGCTCCAAAATGATCTCTTTTGACTCCATGTCTCATGTCCAGGTCATGATAATGCAAGAGGTAGATTCCCATGGTCCTGGTCAGCTCTGCCACTATGTATTTGTAGGGTACAGTCTCTGTTCTGGCTGCCTTCACAGGCTGGCATTGAGTGTCTGTGGATTTTTCAGGCACATGCTGCAAGCTGTCAGTGGGTCTACTCTTCTGGAGTCTGGAGGATGGAGGCCCTCTTCTCACAGCTCTACTAGGGACTCTGTGTGGGGGCTCCCACCTCACATTTCCCTTCTGCACTACTCTAGCAGAGGTTCTCCATGAGGACCCTGCCCCTACAGCAAACTTCTACCTGGACATCCAGGGGCTTCCACACATCTTCTGAAATCTAATTGGAGGTTCCCAAACCTCAATTCTTGACTTCTTTGTACTCACAGGATCAACACCACATGGAAGCTGCCAAGGCTTGGGGCTTGCACCCTCTGAAGCCACAGCTGAAGCAGCTGGGACACAGGGTACCAAGTCCCTAGGCTGAACACAGCACAGGGACCCTAGGCCTGTCCCACAAAACCATTTTCTCCTAGGCCTCCAGGCCCATGATTGGATGGGCTGCTGTGAAGACTTCTGACATGCCCAGGAGATATTTTCCCCATTGTCTGGAGGATTAACATTCAGCTCCTCATTACATATGCAAATTTCTGCAGCCAGCTTGAATTTCTCCTCAAAAAATGGGTTTTTCTTTTCTATTACATTGTCAGGGTGCAAATTTTCTGAACTCTTAGGCTCTGTCTCCCTTATAAAACTGAATGCCTTTAACAGCACCCAAGTTACCTCTTGAATGCTTTGCTGCTTAGAAATTTCTTCCTCAGTAGCCAATATTTGCTTCCTCATTAGTCAAACCTTCACCTTGCAATGATGCAGCTCAACATCAAAGCTGAAGTAGTAATTCCCAGGCACCTTGCAAGCAGAGACTTCCATGGCCTCCTTTAAATCCCTCTGGGTATTGTACACGACTCCTGTGAAGATGATGGGCTTGGAAGGAGGAGGAAGTTTTCCACTGAGCTTCACGGTAAAAGCTGACCTTTCTATATTAGGCAGGGGCATTTTGTCATTTCACTTATTTCTCCTGTACATTGTGGTGAACCTGGGGCACCAGGACATTCCAGGAAAAATGAGAAATAACCAATGAGCAGCTGACATCTCAGTGGGCACATTTAGTCATTCATTTCATGGCTATGGAACTTCACAAGCTCTCTTTGAGACATATAGGTCACCAGTTTATTTTTTTCTTGATCCTAATATTTGTGGTTCTAATATCAGCTTCAGTTTTCTCCTCCCCTAACAGAGCCCTCAAAACAACCCACTTTGGAATGTAATACCTACTCTTTTTTTTCCCACCCCACCCTGATCCGTATACTTACCTTTCCCTGGATCACATGTCCCAAGCTTCATTATCCTTGACTTCAACCATGGCTATTTCTGGACCTAAATGGTCATGAACCTAATTGGATCTTGGGGCTTTGTGTTGCCTTCCCAAGTTCCCAGGATTTATAATAAATCCCCCATGCTTGCTCAAGTATTTCCTATTTTGCCCTAACCATCCCAAGCAATGATTAGGGTGTCAATTCAACATTATCACCCTGTTGTAGGTTAATTGTAAAAAAAATTGCTTTGTTGGTGATATGGTTTGGCTGTGGCCCCACCCAAATCCCATCTTGAAGTATAGCTCCAGTAATTCCCACATGTTGTGGGAGGGACCCAGTGGAAATTAATTGAATCATGAAAGCGGTTTCTCCCATACTATTCTCATGGTAGTGAATAAGTCTCATGAGATCTGATGGTTTTATAAGGGCAAACTCCTTTCACTTGGTTCTCATTCTCTCTTGTCTGCTGCCATGTAAGACATGCCTTTTGTCTTCTACCATGATTGTGAGGCCTCCCCAGCCACGTGGAACTGTGAGTCTGCTAAACCTCTTTTTCTTTATAAATTACCCAGTCTTGGGTATGTCTTTATCAGCAGCACGAAAACAGACTAATACATTTGGCATAGCATCATTTTTAAGTATATGAACTTTTGGTTTATAAATAGAGCAAACCACATTTCACCTCTGTCCTATTGTCCAGCACCTAGTCCAGTTACTTAAATTCTCCAAGACTCCGTTTCTTTGACCACACAATGGAGGAGGAGGAAACAATCATATAATCATAGGACTATTATGAAGCTTCAAGAAGATAGGAAAGAGACAATCCAATAAAAGTACTTACCACACAGTGTCAGGGAAACAGCAACTCTAAATGAATATAAACTATTATTTTATTTCTGTTGGCTTCTTACTTTTATTTATTTATTTTTTATTTTTTGAGATGGAGTCTTGCTCTGTTGCCCAGGCTGGAGTGTGGTGGTATAATCTCAGCTCACTGCAACCTCTGCCTCCTGGGTTCATGCAATTCTCCTGCCTCAGCCTCCCGAGTAGCTGGGACTACAGACATGTGCCACCATGCCAGGCTAATTTTTGTATTTTTAGTAGAGACAGGGTTTTGCCATGTTGGCCAGGCTGGTCTCAAACACCTGACCTCAGGTGATCCACCCACCTCGCTCTCCCAAAGTGCTGGGATTATAGGCATGAGCTACTGTGTCTGGTCGGCTTCTCACTTTTAGATTAGGTTTTGTGCTCATGATGAAGGTTTAGAAAAATGTAGCAGCAAATTTATGGAATGTTGTTTATTTTCCCCTAATTCTGATTAATCTAAAATGCATTTAATGATACTGTTCTTCCTGGAGATTCTGAATCCAAGAATCTTGTTCTTTTATCTTTCAAATAAATGAGACTGGAAGTCACCAAACCAATAGTCTCTTGAACCCAAGGCAGGACAACACCTGGATATCCAGTGACTATGCTGTTAGAAGAAAGCAAGCCTTTGCATAATGTGTGGACTTCTCTGAAACTCTCATCCGATCCAGCCTTACTCAGCTACAGGGAGAGAAGCATCAAGTCCCATCCACTCCTGAGCCAATCTTGAAAGGAAATGACTTCTGCAGGCCTTTTCCACAGTGGGTGGTGTCTAAGATGAATCCTTCTGCTACACCCATGTGCTCACTGAGAGCCAACCCAAGGATAACCTGGTATTGGCCCAGTTAATATGGTTCAAGCCTGCTTTTCTCCTGGGGCTGTCTTCCCTGCTAAAGTTATTGCTGCCTTTCTTTCCTGGCCGTAAACCAGGCAGATGACCCAGCCCCAGCACCCTTTGATCACAAGTGGTAACTCTGCTTCACAGTCCCTACCATAGATCTGCCTCCACTTACGAATCTGACTCTTCACATATAAAAGAAATCTGGGTCCAGAAAGCTTCATTTTTTTTTCCCACTGGATCTATGATTCGGGCTGATGATCACTCTACAGTGATCAGTTTTCCAAGATTCTGAGCCTAGGAGAAGGATGACATTCCCAGCCAAAAGAAGAAAAGGAGAGGGGCGTTTTAAAGCAAAAGAAACAGACTTCTTAGCTGGTGCACTAGGAGGCCCCACTTCTTCTGGGGCCTTGGGGTGTGCTGGAGCTCCAGCAACTTCTACATGCTCAGTGACTGCTGTTGTTAAGACAGGTATGACCACTATCCTAAAACCTAGAATGTGGAAATTAAAAGGAGTTCTTGGCTGGGTGCAGTGGCTCACACCTGTAATCCCAGCACTTTGGGAGACCGAGATGGGCGGATCACGAGGTCAGGAGATCGAGACCATCCTGGCTAACACGGTGAAACCCTGTCTCTACTAAAAATACAAAAATTAGCCGGGCGTGGTGGCGGGCACCTGTAGTCCCAGCTACTCGGGAGGCTGAGGCAGGAGAATGGCATGAACCCGGGAGGTGGAGCTTGCAGTGAGCCGAGATCACACCACTGACTCCAGCCCAGGCAACAGAGCAAGACTGTCTCAAAAAAAAGAGGAGTTCTTTGTGAGTGCAGACTATGACGTGGGTAGAATTACAGCCTGTACTGGCACAAGATCATTCATTGACTTTAGAAATAAATGCATCAAGTTTCAAATTTGGTTTGCTGGTTTACAGGGAAGTTAACTTTCCTGAACCTCTCTGGTTCCTGTGGTTCCCTCATTCACAGCACTCATCCTAGTGTAGCATTGACTTAGTCAAAGGAGTGATTGTCTTTGATTTTCATTGTACTGTGAACTTTTGTATTTATTTGATCTCCCTGAACATGGTTACTTCTTAAATATGCTTATTGAATTATTAAATGATTTATGATCATTATGAAAAATAATATATTGAAGACTTAAAATGAGAAATCATCTTTAACCCAGCACACATTCTCTTTATAAGTGCCCTGGCTTGGCCGGGTGCGGTGGCTCATGCCTGTAATCCCGGCACTTTGGGAGGCTGAAGCAGGTGGATCACAAACTCAGGAGATTGAGACCATCCTGGCTAACACAGTGAAACCCTGTCGCTATTAAAAATACACATACACAAAAAATTAGCCGGGCATGGTGGCAGGCACCTGTAGTCCCAGCTACTCAGGAGGCTGAGGTAGGAGAATGACGTGAACCCAGGAGGTGGAGCTTGCAGTGAGTCAAGATTGCACCACTGCACTCCTGCCTGGGTAACAGAGTGAGACTCCATCAAAAAAAAAAAAAAAAAAAAAAAAAGGCCCTGACTCAGAAATAATAGGTGCTGGAGAGGTTGTGGAAAAATAGGAACGCTTTTACACTGTTGGTGGGAGTGTAAATTAGTTCAATCATTGTAGACGACAGTGTGGCGATATGGATCTAGAACTAGAAATACCATTTGACCCAGCAATCCCATTACAGGGTATATACCCAAAGGATTATAAATCATTCTATGATAAAGACACATGCACACGTATGTTTATTGCAGCACTATTCACAACAGCAAAGACTTAGAGCCAACCCAAATGCCTATCAATGATAGACTGGATCAAGAAAATGTGGCACATATACACCATGGAATACTATGCAGCCATAAAAAAGGATCAGTTCATATCCTTTTCAGGGACATGGATGAAGCTGGAAACCATCATTCTCAGCAATCTACCACAAGATCAGAAAACTAAACACTGCATGTTTTCACTCATAAGTGGGAGTTAAACAATGAGAACACAAGGACACAGGGCGGGGAACATCACATACTGGGGCCTGTTGGGGGGTGGGAGGCTAGGGGAGGGACAGCATGAGGAGAAGTAACTAATGTAGATGATGGGTTGATGGGTGCAGCAAACCACCATGGCACATGTATACCTGTGTAACAAACCTGCACGTTCTGCACATGTACCCCAGAACTTAAAGTATAAAAAAAATAAAAATAAGTGTCCTGGCTCAGGTAATTGTTTCTTCTTCCTATAGGACCCAGTGATTTTTCTCCATAATCTCCTGAAATCTTTTTTTCCTATGTGAACAAACCCTTCTTCAACATCTTCCTCAAAGGAAAAACTATTTCATCTCTCTCCAGGAAGAAAGAAAGGAGACATAATTTCTTCAATGGCCTTAGTCTTTTCGAAATAAAAACCAATTGGGGAAATATCTTTAAAGAAGCTTCTGCTTCCTACCTTGCCCTAAATGTCCCAAGACACAATAACCAGAGCCTTACAAAGAAAGTATAAGATGGGAAACAATAAATTATCGTCTTAGAAGTGTATGTTACACTCACGATAGTAGACGAAGAATTTCGTTTTCCCAGGGCAGTCTGGAAATGATATGGTGGGAATCAGAGGAGGAATAAAAGAAGCAAATGATTTGCTACTTGAGGAGGCTGGACACATCAAGGAAGGACCAAAGAACCTGTAGATGCTGAAAGGCCAGAAAAAAATCTTAGACAACCAGACTCTCTGTAATGAATTTTAATTTAAGTGCTGTGTGTTCTATCATATATGAGGAGTTATTAGGCTGAGAAATCAAAAGTAAAAAATCCTTTGCTTCATAAAAACTTGAGCTTCCAAATTAAATTTTTAAGTACAAAAATACTAATAATGACTTTCAATTCAACATTACATTTAAATAGTTACGGAGGCCAGAAGCAGTGGCTCATGCGTGTAATCCCAGCACTTTGGGAAACCTAGGTGGGAGAATTCCTTGAGCCCAGGAGTTCAAGACCAGCCTGGCAACATGGTGAAACCCTGTCTCTACAAAAAACACAAAAATTAGCCAGACATGGTGGTGCATGCCTGTAGCCCCTGGCACTTGGGAGGCTGAGTGGGGAGGATCCCTTGAGCCAGAAAGGTCGAGGCTGCAATAAGGTGTGATTGTGCCACTGCACTCCAGCCTGGGTGACAGAGTGAGACCGTGTCTCAAATAAATAAATAAATAAATAAATAAATAAATAAATAAATAGTTATGAAGGTTGATATGGTTTGACTGTGTCTCCACCCAAATCTCATCTTGAATTGTAACTCCAACAATTCCCATGTGTCATGGGAGGAACCTGGTGGAAGGTGATTGAGTTATGGGGGTGTGTCTTTCCTGGGCCATTCTCGTAATAGTGACTGAGTCTCATGAGATCTGATGGTTTTAAAAACGGGAGATTTTCTGCACATCCATGTAAGATGTGACTTTTTCCTCCTTGCCTTCTGCCATGATTGTGAAGCCTCCCCAGTTATGTGGAACTGTGAGTCCAATTAAACCTCTTTCTTTTGTAAATTGCCCAGTCTCGGGTATGTCTTTATCAGCAGCATGAAAACGGACGAATACAGAGGTGATATGTTTGGCTGTGTCCCCACCCAAATCTCATCTTGAATTTGTAGCTCCCGTAATTCCCATGTGTCCTGGGAGGGACCCAGGGGGAGGTAATTGAATCTTGAGGATGGGTCTTTTCCATACTTTCTCATGATAGTGAATAAGTCTCACAGATCTGATGATTTTATGAAGGACAGTTCCCTTGCACATGCTCTCTTGCCTGCCACCATGTGAGAGGTGTCTCTGCTTCTCCTTTGCCTTTCACCATGATTGTGAGGCCTCCCCAGCCATGTGGAACTGTGAGTCCATTAAACCCCTTTCCTTTATAAATGACTCAGGGTGTGTCTCTATTAGCAGCGTGAGAACAGACTAATACAAGAGGCTAGGGAGAGAATAGGCAATGAGACATGAGAAAACATATGGGTATAGGGATAAAGGAAGGCAGAAAAAGGCCATTAAAAAAAGGAAAAACTTCAAACAGAGAGTCACAGTGGCACACTGAGAGAGAGAACACAGTCAGACAGAGAGGGATGGAGACAAAAGTAGAAACTTTGTAGGTTTTACACGGATCCTTACCTTGGGCTATAATAGCAGGTTAAAAGAAGGGAAAGTAGTTCTAATACAAGAGATGTATTTAATTATTCTAGTCCTTAAACAGTACACCCACTTGCAAATCTCATAGGAAGATCTCTTTCAGAAACTTTCCCGAAGCATTATGACTTACAGATGAAGTTTTTTTATGGTTGCTTTCTCACCTGTCCTGTTCTTGTCTCACTTGCTGAGGGTCAAGGTGTTGAGGTGAATAGTCCAACACTTTGATTTCACTGAATATTTACTTTTCTGGTCTTTCCTGACCGGGGGCTAGTAACCTCATTATTGTTTAGCTAGAAGGCAATTGGGCCAGTTGGCATTCATTTTTCTGAAACCCATTTGCACAGATAGCCTGGAGTATGCCCATTGTGTGGCCTCTGAGCAAGTGGACTTCGAATTTTTTAAAGTAATTATTATTATTATTATCATTATTATTATTATTAGACAGTGTCTTGCTCTGTCACCCAGGCTGGAGTGCAGTGGTGCAATCTCAGTTCACTGCAACCTTCTCCTCCTGGGTTAAAGCGATTCTTGAGCCTCAGCCTCCCGGGTAGCTGGGACTACAGGAATGCGTCACCATGCCTGCTAATTTTTGTATTTTTAGTGGAGACGGGGTTTCACCATGTTGGCCAGGCTGGTCTCAAACTCCTGGCCTCAAGGGATCCACTCACCTAGGCCTCCCAAAGTGCTGGGATTACAGGCATGAGCCACTGTGCCTGGCCCTAAAATAGTTTTAGAATGAAATTTGCAAAAATAATAGAGCTCATGTGTGCTTTTCACTCACCTTCCCACGATGATGATACAGTTTGGCTGTGTGTGTCCCCACCCAAAATCTTATCTTGAATTGTAATTCCCATAATCTCCACATGTCAAGGGTTGGACCAGGTGGAGGTAATTGGATCACGGGGGTGGTTTGCCCCATGCTATTCTAGTGATAGTGAGTCTCATGAGATCTGATGATTTTAAGTATCTGGCACTTCCTCTGCTTGCACGTAATCCATCCTGCTGCCCTGTCAAGAAGGTGCCTGCTTCTCTGTTGCCTTCCACCATGATTGTAAGTTTCCTGAGGCCTCCCTAGCCATGAAGAACTGTGAGTCAATTAAACCTGTTTCCTTTATAAATGACCCAGTCTTGGGCATTTCTTCCTAGCAGTGTGAGAACGGACTAATACAGATGACTTTTTACATTACTCTAATACAGTGATCAAAACCACGGGATTGACCTTGGTATAGTAATCAAGTATAAAACCTTACTGCGATTTCACCAGTTTTCATATGCTTTTGTATTTTTCTTTTGTTCTGTTGTTGTTGTTGTTAAGTATTGTATGAAAATGCATCAGAGTATACATGCATGTAACCACAACCAAAATTAAGATAAAAACCTGATTCTTCATCCCAGAGAAACTCCCTGATGCTACCCCTTTGTAGTCTCACCTCTCCATCCCTAATTCCTGTCAATCCTTGATCTGTTTTCCATCACTAGATTTGATCATTTACTTAGGTTACATAAATGGAATAATAGAATATATAGTCTTTTGAGGTTATGACTCACCAAATAGAAAATATCAATTAAAAGCTAGCAATTTTAAAAATTTTTATTTTAATTTCCGGGGTACATGTGCAGGATATGCAGGTTTGCTACATAGGTAAACGTGTGCCCTGGTGATTTGCTGCACCTGTCAACCCATCAGCTAGTCATTAAGCCCAGCACACATTAGCTATTTTTCCTGATGTCTCCCTCCCCCAACTCTCCTCATTGTTGTTCCCCTCCTTGTATCCATGTGTTCTCATTGTTCAGCTCCCACTTATAAGTACGAACATGTGGTGTTTGCTTTTCTGTTCCTGCACTAGTTTGCTGAGGATAGTGGCTTCCATCTCTATCCATGCCCCTGCAAAGTACATGATCTCATTCCTTTTTATGGCTGCATAGTATGCCATGGTGTATATTTACCACATTTTCTTTTTTTTTTTTTTTTTGAGATGAAGTCTCGCTCTTGTCCCCCAGGCTGGAATGGCGTAATGTCAGCTCACTGCAACCTCCGCCTCCTGGGTTCAAGAGATTCTCTTGCCTCAGCCTCCCGAGTAACTAGGATTAAAGGTGCCTGCCACCATGCCCAGCTAATTTTTGTATTTTTTTTTTTTTTTTTTTTTTTTGAGATGGAGTCTTGCTCTGTCACCCGGGCTGGAGTGCAGTGGCCGGATCTCAGCTCACTGCAAGCTCCGCCTCCCGGGTTTACGCCATTCTCCTGCCTCAGCCTCCCGAGTAGTGGGGACTACAGGCGCCCGCCACCTCGCCCGGCTAGTTTTTTGTGTTTTTAGTAGAGACGGGGTTTCACTGTGTTAGCCAGGATGGTCTCGATCTCCTGACCTTGTGATCCGCCCGTCTCGGCCTCCCAAAGTGCTGGGATTACAGGCGTGAGCCACCGCGCCCGGCCTACCACATTTTCTTTATCCAGTCTATCACTGATGAGCATTTGGGTTGATTCTATGTCTTTGTTATTGTGAATAGTGCTGCAGTGAACATACTCATGCATGTTTCTTTATAATAAAATGATTTATATTCCTTTGGGTATATACCCAGCAATGGGATTGCTGGGTCAAAGGGATTTCTTTGACAAATCTCCATACTGTTTTCCATCATGAGCCACAATGATGGCTGAACTAATTTACATTCCCACCAACAGTGTAAAAGCATTCCTATTTCTCCACAGCCTCATCAAAGCTAGCAATTATTTTTAAAAGGACAGAATAAAGAAAAATAATTTTAAAATGGTTTTCCTCTGAACAGAACCTCAAACATCTGTGGAACATCATCAAGCATACTAATATATGCATGAGGGGAATCCTAGAAAGAGAAGAGAAAGAAAAGGGGTAGAAAGCACATGAAGAGAGAATGGACAAAATGTTCCAGATTTGATGAACAACGTTAACTTGCAGTGCCAAGAACTCAGTGAATTCCAAGACAGATGTCAGAAATTCTATCTCCCAATATCTCAGTCTATGATTCTAGGAAATTTATATCATTTTCTTTCAGAAAGGGATATGTGGTCTGATTTCTCAGTAAGTCCATCATTTTTCCTACTTATTCAAGGCATGACAATCCTGAAGGGTTTTTGAAATCATACCTTCCTTATTATTACCTATCCCAGTTCCTTGTTCTCTTACCCCTCACTGTCTTCCCCACTATCCTAGAAACAGGAACGTTGTTCTTTAAGTGTGTTTTGGGACAGGAATGATGTGGATCTTTAAAAGAACTGAATATGAGAAAGAACTAGAGATGAAATATTTAAAGAAAAATAAGAGTTCATATTGCTTTTTGTGGTTTATGGTACTTGAGTAAGTTTTTCTTTTCTTTTTCCTGAGGATTGAGCAAGACATGCCTCCTGAAGGGTCAGAAGAGGTCATTTATGCATCATATTTAGTGAGTTTGACTCTGGACTTGAGTCACTGGCTTGTTCAGAATTCACTAGAGATTCAGTTATGTTCCCATTGAGACACACTCTTACCTGACCACTTGTGCTTAGGAAGAGAAGGGAATCTTTTTGTTAATCCTAGTTGCTCATTGTCTCAGGGACACCTGGGGACTGGATATATAGGAGAAGGCAGTCCCACTGGAGTGCTAGGGAGGGCTGGGCTGAAGAAAACTGGGTCCTCCTCACGCGCTCCTATGCATTCCATTTGATCCAGCAACTACATGATGAGAAAAATCTATTCTCTCAAATGGAACAAATCCCTCTGTTGTCTCTAGAGGGTGCTCAGAAACCACTGATCCAGACACAAGCAGCTTCAGTACCTAAAGTGAAGAACACTGAAGATCCCAGGAAGGAATAGTGCAAAGAAGGAGAAGAGAGAGCTATGAAAGAACAGAATACGGAGCAAAATCCCCCTGCCTTTGGGGAAAGAATCAGCCATGCTGGATTCTCTGGCTTAGGCCACAGTATTGCAACCAGCATTTGGCCTTCATCTTCCAATATCTTTGGGGACAGAATTTATCTGTGAATTTCACAGCGTCAGGTGCCAGTGGGGTAGCAGTATATGAGAATGAAGTGAAGCAAATAGAACTTCCATTAAATGTGCACGCATTTTGTATGTCACTCTGTTCAAAGTGCTTTACCACACGTTATATCTTGTCCCATAGCAATGCAACAGAATAAATTAAGTTTGACTACATACATCTTAGAGATGTGAAAGTTGAGTTGCAGAGAAGGGGAGCACCCTGCCCACAAAGAACACAACTTTCTGGTATTAGAACAGATTTCAAATCCATATCTTCAATACACCACCCAGTCTTTTTTTTCAGACTCTGGGGAAGTTCACAATTGAATTAAGCAAATATTGATTTATATACACAAAGCAAAATAGCAATGCATGATAAAAATTTTTAAATGCAACATATAAAGATTTATAAAATCAAAGAATTTCAGGGCTAACTGTGACCTCAGTGGCCATTTAGTCCAAAACACAAATCAGTGAGTAAGTCTTCATCACATGTTAGAAGTGGCCTCTCCAGCTTTGGTTTGAATGTCTTCAATCACATGGAAATGCCTACTTCAGAAATGTATTTTTCCACTGATAAACTGCTCCGTTAGAAAGATTTTCCTCATCTAACCCTGAGTGTGCTCCTGAAACTTCCAGCCATGTCCTAAAGCCATCCTTGGCAGCCACATAGTACATGACCATTCTTCATTTTATATAACAGCTCTTCATACGTTGTGTGCCCATTAAGCAAATCCCACACCTAGGATTTCTCATCTCAAGGTTATAGAAATAATCCAAATTCCAGCCGGACGCTGTGGCTCATGCCTGTAATCCCAACACTTTGAGAGGCTGAGTTGGGTGGATCACCTGAAGTCAGGAATTCGAGACCAGCTTCGCCAACATGGTGAAACCTCGTCACTACAAAAAATACAAAAATTTGCTGAGCGTGGTGGCAGGCACCTGTGGTCCTAGCTGCTTGGGAGGCTGAGGCATGAGAATAGCTTGAACCCAGGAAGCGGAAGTTACAGCAAGTCAAGATTGAACCACTGCACTCCAGCCTGGGCGATAAAATAAAATTTAAAAAAAATGTATTTAAAAAAGAAATAGGCCTGGTGCAGTGACTCATGCCTATAATCTCAGGACTTTGGGAGACCAAGGCGGGTGGATCACAATGTCAGGAGATCGAGATCATCTTGGCCAACATGGTGAAACTCATCTCTACTAAAAACACAAAAATTAGCTGGGCGTGGTGGCGTGCGCCTGTAGTCCCAGCTATTCAGGAGGCTGAAGCACGAGAATTGCTTGAACCTGGGGGTCGGAGGTGAGCTGAGATTGCACCACTGCACTCCAGCCTGGCAACAGAGTGAGAGTCTGTATCAAAAAATAATAATAATCCTAATCCAAATTCCTTACTACTGTTACTTTATGTGATACAGGTTTCAGGCTTACCCACAATTCTACTTGCCTTACTCTGAACAAATCTGTAAAGGTGGGTCCCGATTATGATCAAATACCTCTTCATCACATGCACAAAAAACAACCTGCTTATGTCCCACTCATAAACAAACCTGCAAACAAGGTGATACTGGTATAATTTGCAAGTCTTTCCCAGACACCCTCTATAATGAGTTCATTGTACCCAATTCTTAGAACCCTTCCTCTTTCTAGTAATGGCATGTAAAATTTCTGGACTGTGACTGTTTATATCTGTTTCTTTAACAAGAATTTGAAAGCAAAGCTGCCCATCCCCATAAGCAAAGCCCAGGCACGGTGGATCACACCTGTAATCCCAGCATTTTGGGAGGCTGAGGCAGGCGGATCACCTGAGGTCAGGAGTTTGAGACCAACCTGACCAACATGGAGAAACCCTGTCTCAACTACAGATACAAAATTAGCCAGGCGTGGTGCCTCATGCCTGTAATCCCAGTTACTTGGGAGGCTGAGGCAGGAGAATCGCTTGAACCTGGGAAGCAGAGATTGTGGTGAGCCAAGATCATGCCATTGCACTCCAGTCTGGGCATCAAGAGTGAAACTCTGTCTCGAAAAAAAAAAAAAATTGAAAGCGGGAACTGTACTCATCTTCACAGTCTCAATACAGTGCATGATACATGTAGGATGCTCAATAAATGTCCCCATTCCTCCATGGTAGAGATCTTGTCTGTTTTTTCATGTATGTGTACCCAGCACCTAACCAAATTCTGACTATAGTCCTCAAAAAATATTTGTTGAGTGAATGCCTGAATGAGTAACTCCACATGAGGTAGGAGGCAGGCAGGACTCATCTCTGGACCAGACTGAAGACTGGTAGAAACCAAGAAGAGGTGCTGAAAGAACCTCCAGTTGCTCTTGCTGTCCATCCCCTAAGACATTACCACAGTTTACCAATGCCTGGAGATGACTGAAGTTACTACCCTTTGCCACAGCAATACCCAGAGAGTTATCACCCATTTTCTAGCTATTTCTGAATAGAACTGCCCTTAATTAGCATGCCATTAGAAGTAGATATAAATATGACTGCAAACCACCCATATATTGTTACTCAGTTCATTGCCTATGCGCTAGCTTTGCTCCACAAGAAGCAGTCACAGAGAAGTGACACTGCTGCCACTTCAATAATGCTGCTTTCTTTCATCACCAGCTTGCTCTTGAATTCTTTAAATAGGGACAGGGTCTTGCTATGTTGCCCAGGCTGGTCTCGAACTTCTGGGTTCAAGCGATCTTCCTGCCTCGGCTTCCCAAAGGGCTGGGATTACAGGTGGCTCTTGAGTTCTTTCCTAAGCAAAGTCAAGAATCTGGCCTGCATCAGTGATGAGTCAGCCGGGAGCGAAGAGAAGATGGTGGCCAGTGATTGATGAGGCAATGGTGAGAGATAATGTTGGTGAGACAGTGAGAGATGGCAAGAGACAGCAAGCAGCGAGACAGACAGCAAGAGGCAACAATCAGTAAGACAGCAAGAGATGGTGAGGAAATTGGTGATCAAAACTGCAAGAGCAGTAACACTAAGACTGTAATACCAAAGAGCTGCTAACACTGCAGAGAGATGTAACATTAACCAAAAGTTTTTTCAGAGCCATCATTTTCCCTTCCTTCCTTCCTTCCTTCTTTCCTTTCTTTCTTCCTTCCTTTCTTCCTTCCTGCTTTCCCTCCCTCCCTCCTTCCTTCCCTCTTTCCTTCCTTCCTTCCTTTTTCCTCTCTTTGTCTCTTTGTCTCTTTCTCTCTTTCTTTCTTTCTTTTCTTTCAAGATGGAGTCTTGTTCTGGAGCCTAGTCTGGAGTGCAGTGGTGTGATCTTCGCTCACTGCAACCTGCAACCTCTGCCTCCTAGATTCTCCTGCCTCAAGGGGTTCTCCTGCCTCAGCCTCTTGAGTAGCTGGTATTACAGGCACCCACCACCACGCCTGCTAATTTTTGTATTTTTAGTAGAGATGGGGTTCCACCATGTTGGCCAGGCTAGTCTAGAGCTCCTGACTTCAAGTGATCTGCCCCACTTGGCCTCCCAAAGTGTTGGGATTACAGACATAAGCCACCACGCCTGGCCGGAGCCGTCATTTATCCTGGCAGGCAGTGGAGCCAAGAGGACAGTCAAGTGGCCATAGCACCGCCTCAAGTGGGACCTGCCACTTCAGCTGGCAGGTTGCTGGTCTCCACACTTGTTCCCCTCCAGCAGCCAAGCCCACCCAAGCTAGGGGTCACCTAAGCAGGCCTTCGCCCAGTTCCACAAGCCTGGCTGGCACCATTTTGGCTCCTGCACACAGGTGTCTCCATTGCTGAGTACGTTCTCTGGTGAATCAGGACTCCCAAGGTCTCTCCTTGAGAAATGCTGGTCACCCCTTCCCTTCCTCCCTTCTGTGGTTACTTTCTGCTTAGCCCCTCTCTACCCAAACTAAGATGCTTTCATTGCTCTCTGTAGAATTCACTCTCATCATTCTGCTACTCATTTATAGCTCATAATTGGCTTTTGTAATGCTTTCCTACCTATACTTACACCTTCTTTGCCAAAAGTGAAAATTTGAAAGGAAAATGTGACTAAGCTTTTGCTAGACTTAGACTAACTAAAAAACTCCTGTAGAAATCCTTACTAGACGTGGGAACAGCAGTGAATATCCTATAGGCCTTGCCACTGGGATGTCTTTTAGGCAAGTGGAGTAAATTCAAATCAGATGATTTAAAGAGGAAAAAACCCCTCGTTTTCAAAGGCAACACTGTTTGGGTCGAATACAAATTGGGGAATCAACAAATTTGGCCTAGAAATGGCTCTTTATGTTATAATGCTATTTTACTATGAGATTTATTCTGTAAAAAGAAAGGAAAATGGGGGTAAGTTCCTTATATGCAAGTTTTTATGGCCTTCTACCAAGATCCTAACCTCAGAGATAGCTGTAGAATGTGTCTGGCTCATAACACCTCTGGCACCAAGAAGCTACCCCAGATATCCTAGATTACCCCTTCCTAGCTGCTCCAGCTAGAACACCTGCATGCCTGCCTTGGAACTTCCTCAGTCCTTCATTTCTAAGAAGGTTCCCACCAGTTCTGTAGCACAGAATTCCACTCCAAGGTCATCAAGAACTTCTCCCCCTTATCCAACAGATCCCACCCTATGCCCCCTGCTGCCCAAGGAAGTAAGCCCAACCAGTACCACCAGGAGTAGGGCCCCGTATCAGCCCCTCAAATCAAACCTGTGTCCGTATAAGGAGGTAGCTGACAGAGATGGTGGAACAATCAGAATATATGTACCGTTTCCATGTCCAATTTGGCTTTATGCAAGAAAATGTGGCCAGTTTTCAGAGGATCCAGGAAAGTTTGTAAAGGAGTTTGTTAAATTGGCCATGTCCTTTGATTTAAAGTGGCATGACATGCAAATATTCACTTGTTATGCCATAGAAAAAAATAAAAGAGGCTGGGCGCAGTGGCTCATGCCTGTAATCCCAGCACTTTTGGAGGCCGAGGCAGATGGATCCCCTGAGGTCAGGAGTTCAAGACCAGCCTGACCAACATGGAGAAACCCTGTCTCTACTAAAAACATAATAATTAGCTGGGCATGGTGGTAGGCACCTGTAATCCCAGCTATTCAGGAGGCTGAAGCAGGAGAATCGCTTGAACCCTGGAGGCAGAGGTTGCAGTGAGCCAAGACAGTGCCATTGCACTCCAGCCTGGGTGACAAGAGTGAAACTCAGTCTAAAAAAAAGGAAAAACAAAGAAAAGAAAAAAAGATTCTAGATTCTAGATACTGTCCACGAACATGCAGATGGAGTGGCTACTCATAACCAAGGCCACACCATTTATTGTGTGGGGGGGTTAGGCAGGTCCATATCAGTTCCTAAGATCTTGAATGCAGAAATCACATGCTAACTTGTTTAATAGAAGGCATGAAAAAGTGTGTGGTCAAGCCAGTTATTATGACAAGATTAGAGAAATAACTCAGGGGAAAGATTAAAATCCTCTAACAGAAACAAAATCCAGATTCTTAATTTTCTGGGAAAACAAGGGGATATGGTTTGGCTGTGTCCCCACCCAAATCTCATCTTGAATTTAGCTCCCATAATTCCCATGTGTCATGGGAAGGACCTGGTGGGAAGTAATTGAATCATGGGAGCTGTTTTCCCATGCTGTTTTCATGATAATGAATAAGTCTCATGAGATCTGATGGTTTTATAAAGAGGAGGTCCCTATACAAGCTGTCTTGCCTGCTGCCATGTAAGACATGACTTTGCTTCTCATTTGCCTTCTGCCATGATTGTGAGGCCTCCCCAGCCATGTGGAACCATGAGTCAATTAAACTTCTTTTCTTTATAAATTACCCAGTCTGAAGTATGTCTTTATTAGCAGTGTGAGAACAGACTAATACACAAGAGTACTGGGTATCTCCCCGTAAGGCCCAAATTTCTGCTTAAAGGGTGAAGTATCTGAGATGTGTGTTTACTCCTAGGACAAAGACCTTAGCCCAGGAATAGAAAGGACCATCCTGGCACTGCAGCCCACTCAGACTAAGAAACAGTTAAGTGTCTTTTTGGGAATGGCCAGATTCTGCCAGATTTGGATTCCCAGATTTGGGATCATATCAAAACCACTCTATAAAGCTCTAAAAGAGAGTGATCACAAGCTTTTTGAATTGGAACAGAACCTCACAACAGGCATTCTTAACCCTAAAAGAAATGCTGGGAACAGGTCCCAAACCTTTCACTCTCTGTGTGACTACAAAAGCAAATGACATCTTTGGGAGTTCTAGCTCAAAAGCTCAAGAATAATCGTAAACCAGTGGCTTACTTTTCTAAACAGCTAGACCAGTTGGCAGCTGGGTGGCCAGGATGCTTTTGAGCTGTGCCTACCATTGCTCTGTTGGGGAGAAAATAAAAGACAGTAAATTTACCTTGGAACAACAATTAGATGTCATTACCCTTCCCCTAACCAAGTACAGGGGGTCCTAGAGGCAAAAGGACATCAACGGCTAACAGGGAGTCAGTTGTTTAAATATCAGGCCCTTCTGCTTGACACCACAGATGTTACCCTTAAAGTATGTCAAGTTCTCAACCCTGCTACTCTGTTGCCAAACTTCACATCCCAAAAAGCAGATCCCCCAACTCATTTATTCCTGTGTGGAAACCACAGAACAGACCTCTTCTAGCAGGCCTGACCTCAAAGATGAGCCCCTGCATAATCCTGATATTGAGTGGTTTACAGGCAGGAGTAGCTTTATTCATGAGGGAGTAAGAAAGGCAGGTTATGGCTGGATGTGGTGGCTCACACCTGTAATCCCAATACTTTGGGAGGCTGAGGCAGGCAGATCACCTGAGGTCAGGAGTTCAAGACCAACCTGGCCAACATGGTGAAACCCCGTCTGTACTAAAAATACAAAAATTAGCTGCACATGGGGGCAGGAGCCTGTAATCTCAGCTACCCTGGAGGCTGAGGGAGCGACTCTGAATCACTTGAACCGGGGAGGCGGAGGCTGCAGTGAACCAAGATCACGCCACTGCACCCCAGCCTGGGTGACAGAATGAGACTCCGTCTCAAAAAAAAAAGAAAGAAAGAAAAGAAAGACAGGTTATGATGTGGTTATCCAGCAAGAAGTCATGGTAGCTGAAGACTTACCTTTCCAGATTTCCACTCAAAAAGCAGAATTAATGACTCTAGTTAGGGTCCTCCGATTGGGAAAAGACTTAAGAGTGATATATATGCACACACATATATATATGCACTAATTCCAGGTACTCCACACGTGGCACCCTACAATACCCTTGACAAAATTAAATGGGCAGAGCAGAAAGGCTTACAAAAAGACCCCTCAGGGTGGTTGCTAGGAAGCGACAAACTCTTTCTCCCTGTAGCGAAGCAATTGAAAATAATTAAATATTTCCATGAGTATTCACATATAGGTGTGTATAGAGAGAGAGACTTAAGAGAGTGTGTGTATATATATACACACACATATTTGCTCTTAAGCATATAAAAATATATACTTTTTTTACTGCAAGAGTCAATGTATTTACTAATTTCAAATATGGGTTCCTGGTGCACCATGCTCATGTGACCATATGAAAAAAAAAAAAAAAAAAAGACTATTAACAGCAAGGGTATCCCCCATACAACATCTCTCTGAGAGCTTGGAACGTTTAGCTGCTGTTCAGCTCCCAAAGGAGACAACAGCTATCTACTGCAAGGGACATCAAAAGGAGACACCTCGATTATCAGAGAAAATGCTCTGGCAGACACGGCAGCCAAGGCCACACCTGAAAAAAATACCAGCATTACAGGTCACTGCACTAATACCAGGTACTCCACATGTGGCACCCTACAATACCCTTGACAAAATTAAATGGGTAGAACAGAAAGGCTTACAAAAAGACCCCTCAGGGTGGTTGCTAGAAAGCAACAAATTCTTTCTCCCTGAAGCTAAGTCATTGAAAATAATTAAATATTTCCATGAGTATTCACATTTGGGACAGGAATCTATTCAACTTGGCTTCTCACATTTTGAGGAACTGTTCTAGACCATGGGGGGAAAAAAAGGCATCAGGGCCTGGGGACTTTGTGCCCATAACAGCCTAGGAAGCCATCCCATGCCCCCCGCCCTACTCAAACCTATAGAACACTGAGAAACATACCCTGGGGGAAACTGGCAAATAGATTTCACCCAGATGCCACTTTATAGGGAACTAAAATATTTGCTAGTATTCATATGCACTTCACTGAGTGGATAAAAGAAAGCATTCCCTAGAAAGCTCAAAAAAAAAAAAAAAGCATTAGAAATGTCCAGATTCTTACTTAAAGAGATCATCCCAAGATTTGAGTTACCTAAATATTTGCAAAGTCATAACGGACCTTCCTTCACAGCTAAGGTGACTCAGCAGTTTTCCTTAGCTTAGACATTACCTATCATCTTCACTCCTCCTGGAGTCCTCAATACCCTGGGAAGGTAGAAAATGCCAGCCATATTTTTAAAAGGACATTAGCAAAACTCTCAAGAGACCTCAGAGGCCCAGTTTCTCTCCCACCCATAGCCCTTTTTGCTCCAAAGGAAATCTTAAAGTTTAGTCCATTTGAAATGACTTAATGGAAGGCCCTTGTTAACTTTAGACCTCCTGTTTGATGAAGAGACACATAGATTGTTCACCCACATTATCAACTTAGAACAGGTTCAAAAGACCCTTCAAGAATATGAAAATGTAGTATTACCTCTTCCCACGGGGGAAAAAAAATAAACTCTCCCATTCAGCTAGGAGACTTAGTCTTAGTGAAACCTTATAAAGATGGATCCTCTGAAGATCAATTACAACCAAAAGAGAAAGGTCATCAGGTGGTAATGAGTACCCGCACTACTGTTAAACTCCAGGAAATAACTGGTTGGGGACCAAGATTAGATCTGTTACTTATGAGTCACATGTGCAAAAGGAGGATACCACAGCCTGCATCTGTGAACTTTTGGAGCAACGCTGCTACCTATTTAAAAGAATCAACACTCAGCCAGAAGTGGTAATGAGATACTGTGGGTGGGAATTGTCCTTGTTTGTCTCTCTTCCTCCTGACTGTAATACTTCTTTTCTTTTCTTTTTTCTTTCTGAGGCAGGGTCCCTCTCTGTCACCCAGGCTGGAGTGCAGTGGCACGATCATGGCTCACTGCAGCCTTGACCTCCCAGGTCCAAGCAATCTTCCCACCTCAAACTCCTGTGTAGCTTGGACTGCAGGTGCATCCCACCATGTCCAGCTGATTTTTTATTTTTATTTTTATTTTTATTTTTATTTTTATTTTTATTTTGTAGAGATGGGGTTCCATTATGTTGCCCAGGTTGGTCTTGAACTCCTGGGCTCAAGTGATCCTCCCACCCTGGCCTCCCAAAGTGCTGGAATTATAGGCATGAGCCACTGTGCCCATCCATAATACTTCTTTTGTAATGCTTTGTCCAACTGCCTCCTCCTGGGAAACATGTCTTTTGTCCTTGCTGGGATATAGTTTGGATGTGGCTCCCCACCCAAATCTCATGTTGAATTATAATTCCCAATGTTGGAGACAGGGCCTGGTGGAAGACAATTGGATCATGGGGCAGTTTCCCATAAATGGTTTAATACCACCCTTTTGGGACAGTCCTTGACTTGGTGAGTTCTCGTGAGATCTGGTCATTTAAAAGTGTGTGGCACCTTCCTCTTTGCACTCTTGCTCCTGCTTTTGCCATGTGATGTACCTGCTCTCACTTTGCCTTCAACTTGGTTGTAAGTTTTCTGAAGTCTCCCCAGAAATTGAGCAGATACTGGGGTCATGCTTTCTGTACAGCCTGCAGAACTGTGAGCCAAAAACCTCTTTTCTTTCTAAATTACCTAGCCTCAGGTATTTCTTTATAGCAATGTAAGAACAGCCTAATACACTAGGTGTAAAGGTTACTCCAAAGCCCAACTGGACAGTACGCTGCCACTGTTAATCCTGTTTACTCTCCCAATTAACCTAATCCAGTGCAGGTAGGAACAAAACTCTATAGTAAATATTTCAAAAATTATAGCATCAGGAAATCATCTTCATGGATGCTGGATTTGCCATCAACACCCCAGGATAGACGGTTCCATTTGCTGACTCATCTGGAAAATCTCACAGCCATCTCCCTAGACCTCCTAACTAACCATAGCAATCCCCAAATCCCTAGACCCCTTCATGTTGGGTGGAACGTTCCCCAACTTAATGGATTCCACCTGCCCCCCATCCACCACCACCACCGTTACCTGGACCTGGGAAGGTGGGTATCTGTATCTCCAGTGCACTAATGAGTCTACCTTTCACACCCACTGTGGTGTTAATGACACAAAGGCAGAATTTTCCCTGTAATGCTTTGATCCTACTCTAGATGTGGGCAAGAAAAGCATAGATGGTGCCTCCTCCCACATCAAAACATACAGGAGGAAAAACAACGGCCTACTCTGAAAAGTGGGAGTATAGCTCACTTCTGGAAAACAGGAGTTGTTTGACCACCTCCATTGGAGCAGGGAAAGCATATCTCTATGGACCCAACTTAGCAGCAAAATATAGATGTCCTACCCCATAGGGCCTCTGTTTGCACCCCACCTGGGCTCATTTTCTTTGTGGTCACGAGTGAGAAAATGTCATACCCCATAACCACTCCTGACTCCCTGGGGAGCCACCTGTTATTTTAGAAGTTGTTTTTCCTTGTATAACAAACACTTGGAACAGGGTGAATGTGCATTGGTCACCCTTTCCCCTCCAGGGGTCACCATCTATATTCCATAAGACCCAAGAATACCAGAAATAAATGATCAACGGAAATCCTTCTGGCAGAAATCAGGGGAGCAGTAGGACTAGCAGCCCCCCGGGGTGGCTTCGCCTACCACAAGTCAACCCTAAAGAACTTCACTCAAACTTTAGAATCATTATAATCATAAGCCACCAACACAGGGCAGGTATGAAGGAAATTCAAGAGTCCTTAGACTCTTTGGAAAATATAGTTCTTAAAAACAGACTAGCATTGGATTGTTTACTAGCTGAAAAAGGTGGAATCTATGTAGGTATTAATAAAACCTGCTGCACACAAATGAACAACCCCAGAAAGGTTGAGGTTAACATTCAAAAGATTTATGAGCAAGATACCTGGTTACATACATATAACAGGGCACTAACTAACCCCAACTATATCTGGTTGATCAACAAGAATGCCCTGCCAAGTCTCACCTGGTTTTTATCTCTCCTAGGACCTTTGATAGTTGTCTTGTTACTACTAATTTTAGGCCCTTGCTTGTTTAACGTCTTAGTAAAGTTTGTGTCTTCCAAGTTACAACAGTTCAACGTGAGGACAATGCTGGCACAAGGCTTCCACGCTATCCTGTCTTCTGACCCAAAGCATAAAAGCATCCTGCCTTTGGGCCTCTTAAATCAGGAATCCAGAAATGTTTCCTTCTTCAATGCCAGGCAGGGCCTATGCCCATAAATCTGAAGGAAGCAGTTACGGAAGATGGACCTCTGCCTTTCTGCAACCCTCTGAAGATTAAGGAGAAGTTCTGATCTCTAAGTGGGGAATGAGGTAGGAAGCAGGCAGGACTCATCTCTGCACCAGACTGAAGACTGGTGGAAACTGGGAAGAGGCGCCGGAAGCACCTCCAGTTGTTCTCACTGCCCAGCACCGTAAGACACTCCCATCAACCCCATGGCAACACCCTGAAGTCACCGCTAATTTTCTAGTTATTTCTGAATAATTCACCCCTTAATTAGCATGTCACTAAAAGTGGGTATAAATATGACGGCAAATCACCCGTATGCTACTACTCTTGATGCACTGCCTACGGGCTAGCCCTGCCCTGCAAGGAGCAGTCACAAAGGGCTGTAACACTGCTGCCGCCTCAATAAAGCTGCTTTCTTCCATCACTGGCTCTCTCTCGAATCCTTTCCTGAGTGAAGCTGAGAACCTGCCCTGCATCAAACATAATATTCCAGAAAAGACATTAATTCATATGCTATTTTACATAGTTATCTGTTGAGCATGTACTATGTGCCTGGCATTATTCTATTCAAAGCAATACTATAAATGCCACCCAAAATGTCATCTCATTATTTTGACAGTTTAATGCGACCCGACAGTCTAAGGTGGTTTACAATAGTAACAATTCTTTTTTCAGAGTCTGCTCTTAAGCCAACCCCCTCTTCCCCTCATTGTACTGTTTGGAGGTCTAGAAGCAATGTTCTAGATTTATTTCTAGTACAATTCAACTTGTTCCTTCTGCCCTTCATGCCAGGCTATTGATAGTTTGGCGAATCCTAATTTTATTATACAATCCATTTATCCTTTCTCTCTGCCTTGGTGCATCCTCAGATTTGATTAGAGAGCCATCATTGCTCTGAAAGGAAACAATGATTAAAAGGTTGAACCGGACAAAACCAAAGCCAGGACTGCTTAACTGAGACCATTTTTCCAGGCTGACATGGGTCCATTAGTCGACATTCTCAGGATACAGCCCTTCAGTTATGATTGCACTTAGCAGTAGTGCCACCAGCATTTCGCCATTTGTTCACAGAGACATAATGAGATTTTGGTAAATGCCTCATGAAAATCCATATGCTCCATGGGTCCAGTAATCCCCTCAGTCATTCATAAATAAACAAACAAATAAGTAAGGTGATTGTGGTACAATCTGTTCTTTGTAAATGTCTGATGCCTTTTCGTAAGTACTGTTTTATTTTCCAAGTCCTCATGTACCATCTTGATGTTCCCATCTAGAAACTCCCCCAGAATTTCCACCAAGCTTACCAACTTTTAGCTTATGACTTTGATTTTCTTTCTCTATTTGGAAATGAAAATATTTTCCTGTAACCTGACCCTCCCCAATCTCCTCAATGTCTTCAAGACTCCCTAAGCTGTTCAAACAGATTAAGCTCCCTTAGAACCCTTACATGTGAAAAAAAAAGTTAATAATGTGAGAGAAATACTTACAATATCTATGACTCAGGATAGCATAGGTGTTGTTTGTCCAGCATCCTTTTCTCTGAGGATCTACACCAGAGTGTGTTAGCAACTCAATGCCATCCTCCCGTCTATGCTCTTCCATGTATCAAAGGGGCCAGAAACCTGTGATTGTGAGTCACATATCCCAGAATCTCTGAAAACTAGGGTCTGCCAGTGTGAGGAATTTACACAAGTTTTGGAAGACCAGAATTAGATAGGTAAGTAGGAAGGTAACTAGGTAGCTAGATGATTGATAGAGAGACAGAGAATCACTGCTCCTTTGGAAACGGCAATAAGATATAATGAACTTCAGTAGACGTGAGACTTTGAGAGGCCTCTAGGCATTTTCCTGTGTCTCACCCACCACAGTACTGAAGGTATCTGTCACTGCCAGCAGTTTCCTAGGGCCCTCCACCTTCCTGTTTCCTTGAAAACAAGCAGCATACGAATATTAGTTGTGACCTTTCTTATTTCCCTCTGCCCCTTACTGTAGTTTTAGAAGCATCTAATGCTCTGTTTTAAATCCCGTGGTACTTGTAAAACATGGAGTATGCTCTATTTTCCTAAGCTGTGACTTACATAGGAATCCCCGCCTCCCCTCAACAACCAGCTCCATCCCCACTTTATGAAAACCTCACAGCGTGCTAAAAATCATGTTCCCTTTTGTTTCCACCCAGAGCATGAGGCTGTCTGGCCAGTCAGTGATTGGCCCAGAAATAATCATTGAAACCAATCAGGGAAAGGCAAAAGAGTACCTTAAGGTTTGATCTTAGGTGGCTGGAAAACAACAAATCTCCCCTCCTTTTGCAAAATGGCCTGTTAAGGATGGAGGGTTAGGAGTGCCAGTCGCCATCGACCTGCTACAGTAAGAGCTCCTGCAGGAGACGAAGGTAGATGGATCTGAAATATGAAGAGAAAGACGTTGTCCTGCCATTGTTTAAGTCCCTAGGTCCACCCTCGTCAATGTCCACCTTTGCCTGTGATCTGGAATATAAGATTGTTTTTTGGGTGCTGTCCTAGGACGCCTAGTGTATTAGTTTTCTAGGGATGCCATAACAAAATACCACAGACTGCATGACTTAAACAACAGCAGTTTGTTTGCTCACAGTTCTAGAGGCTGGAAGTCCATGATGGAGGTGTCAGTAGGTTTGGTTTCTCTTGAGGCCTCTCTTTATGGCTTACAGATGGTCACTTTCATGCTGTGTTATCACACAGCCTTTTCTCTATAGGTGCATCCCTGGTGTCTCTTTTTTTTTTGAGAAGGAGTCTCGCTCTGTTGCCAGGAGGGAGTGCAGTGATGCAATCTTGGCTCACTGCAACCTCTGCCTCCTGGTTCAAGCAATTCTCCTGCCTCAGTGTCCTGAGTAGTTGGGACTACAGGTGCGTGCCACCATGCCCAGCTAGTTTTTTTGTATTTTTAGTAGAGACGGGGTTTCACCATGTTGGCCAGGATGGTCTCAATCTCCTGACCTCGTGATCTGTCCGCCTTGACCTCCCAAAGTGTTGGGATTATAGGCATGAGCCACCGTGCCCGGCCTCTTCTTTAGAGGGACACCAGTCATATTGAATTAGGGCCTCTCCTTCATGGCCTTGTACATTCTTTTTTTTTCTTTGAGAGGGAGTCTCACTCTATCGCCCAGGCAGGAGCAATGGAGAATGGGTTTCACCATCTTGGCCGGGCTGGTCTTGAACTCCTGACCTCGTGATCCACCCTCCTCGTTCTCCCAAAGTGCTGGGATTGCAGGCATGAGCCACCGCGCCCAGCCTGGCTTTGTAGATTCTTAGTAGGAAAATTCCTATCCCCTACTTCTCATGTCTCCGTATGCTAGGACTGCAACTGGAATATTTTGGAGCTCTTTAAAGGCTCTATCTCCAAATATGGTCACATTGGGGGTTCAGAGCTTCAACATGTTAATTTGGGAGGGTGGGGGGCACAATTTAGTTCATAACACCTACTATCCCACAGATTTAAACGACACACACCAAACATTCATCTGTATCTCCCTCAGTTCTGAACTAGGTAGGAAATGAAAAGAACAGTTTTCAGAACACCAAGACCCTTCACATAGACCAAGGTAAGGCATATGAATTTAATTCCAAATACAGTAAGAAAATTTCAGAGTTTAAGCAGAAAAGTAACACAGTCTGATTTATAAGGATTACTCTGGCCATTGTGTAGAACACCTATTTTAAATTACTAAGTCTTTTTTCAAGCCTGTGTGACAAGGTTCTGTTCTAAGTGCCTTAAAATGCTACATTTTGTCCTCACTACCACTCTATGAGATTACTATCCTCATTTTGCAGATAAGGAAACTATGATTATTCTCCTTGTTTTGCAGATAAAGAAACGATGATTCAGGCAAGTGAAGTTACCTCCCTAAGGTCACAGAGCTAGTATCTGCCAATGCCAGAGTTCACACCCACTATGTTTAACTCAGTTAAATGCGAACATGGCATAGAAACACATTTATGCAGTTGCTTCAAAAGTAAGGAAGATACACTAGAAACTATTATTTGTCTCTGGATGATGAGATTTTTTTAGGTTTGATAATGCAGTGTGAAGAAGTAGCAAATAGAAGTTAAGAGCTTGTGTTGTGGAATTTATAGATAATAATAACAACACATGGGCATAAGCACGACTATTTTCCAGGCACTATTCTGAGTGTTTCACAGTGTGAGCTCCTTGAATTCTCAGAAGAGATCTGCCTGCCCTGGAAAGTCCATTCTTTTTCTTCTAATGTGCCTTGCTGGAATAAGTTATGTTGTCCTAACGAGACAGCATAGAAATACTACTGCTACCAATTATATTAATACGAGCTATTAGCTATGAGAGAGCAGGTACTTTTATAAGCATTTAGCCTGTATTAGCTAATTTAATCCTTGCAACAGCCCATTGTCACTATTAAGATCCCCAGTTTTCAGAAGAGGAACTGAGGCACACGGCTATATGGCTTGCCCAAAGGCATAAAGTTAGTAAGTTATACAAGAAGATTTTGAACGAGAGTATGGTTCTAATGTCTAAGCACACTTCAGTCTACTGGGAGTCCTTATCCTCTGTAACAGTTGAACCAACTGAGGCATAGGGAGATTAAGTAACTTGTCCAAATGAGCAAGTCATAGAACTAGCTGTGTGACTCTGGGCAAGTCACTTAAGCTCTCTTGATCTTGGGCTCATTAGTTGTAGAATGGGTAAGTGATACTAGGCATACAATAAGTTTGGGTGATAATTAAATGACAGGCTGGGTGCAGTGGCTCACACCTGTAATCCTAGCACGTTGGGAGGTCAAGGCGGGCAGATCACCTGAGGTTGGGAGTTTGAGACCAGCCTGACCAACATGGAGAAACCCCGTCCCTACTAAAAATACACAATTAGTCGGGTGTGGTGGCACATGCCTGTAATCCCAGCTACTCAGGAGGCTGAGGCAGTAGAATCACTTGAACCTGGGACGCAGAAGTTGTGGTGAGCTGAGATCACGCCATTGCACTCCAGCCTGGGCAACAAGAGTAAAACTCCATCTCAAAATAATAATAATAATAATAAAGTGACATAAATATACATAAAGTTCTAGGCTTACTTCCTGCCATACAGTTAGTGCTCAAAATAGTTTCTGTTGATAGTTGGAGTCTTAAAATGAGCATATATTCCTTTAAAACCTGCGAAAACAACAAAACATTTGTATTTTCAGTTGAACCCTAACATGTCATTTCTCTGAGCAATGAGACTTGAATGCATTTAATAGAGCATGACATTCTCTCACTATATCTTCAGCTCTCTTGGATTTTTATTTCCTCTGACCAATTTTAACACCTGCCCTCCTGACATGATGATTGATTTTCCCGGCAGAGAAGACAGAGACAAAGAGGACTAGGGTTAGGGGTGGTACTTCTCCTGTGGGCTTCTTGTACCAGACTAAAAATAGCTTTTTCACACATCTGTGCTGCTTGCAGGCTTTTGTTTCCTGACCCTCTTCAAAAGGACTCCAGCTTGGTTGCCCCACCTGTTCACCATTTGGACACATTCTCTTTGTGTCCTAACTCTCAGAAGAGCTCACCAAGAGAGCGCATTGACCTCTTTAGACAACAACCCTCCCTACCTCTCTCTGTCCTTCCCCACCAGGGCTATTTATACCTTTTAAACAAGATTTCAGTCTTGAAAAGGGCATTTTCTGGCACTCACTGACTATTCACTTATTTCATTCATTTAAGCAGCATGCCCCGAATGCACCCTGTGATATTTGCCCACATGACTTCCACTACTAACAATGGTAATAGTCGCTTCCATCTTGCCAGCGCATATGATGTGGCAGATGCTGTGCAATGCGCTCTATATACATTCTCTCGTTTCATTCCCTAAAAACTCTAGGATACAGATACTATTACTGTCCTCCATAAACAATGGGGGAGAAAACCTGAGACTGAACTCAGTGAAGGTTAAGTAACTCAACTGAGGGTAAGTAACTTCCTTGAAGCCATAGCAAGTGGCAGAGACATCCAGTTTTCTTGATTCCACTTTTGTCTCTCTGGTTCAGGCCGCCACCCATCCTCTGGACTAGGTCATCAGCCTCCTAACTGGGCTGCCAGTTCCAGCCTTGACCCCCTGCAAACTATTCTCTACACAGGCACAGTAAAGTTTTAAAAACACATGTCAAGCTATTCTCTGGCTTAAGACCCTTCTATGGCTCCTCCCTTCTCTTAGGATAATGTGTGAACTCCTTATATGGCTTTGAACTACTTTGATTACCCTTAGCTCTCCAGGCTTAATTTATTTCCTATATTCTACGTTCCAGCTATATTGGACTTTATTTGTCCCCAGGCCTTCCACCGTCTGTTCGCTCAGCTGTAACACGCTTCCTTGCCTTCCACTCTCATCCCTGGGAGAAAATAAAGGCATCTCTCTTGCTTCCCTGCCTCATAATTTCCGCAAAAGCACATAAATTCCTCAGTAATTTCATGCATTTATAAGGTTTCTATTACATCATTTATTTCATCTCAAACCCCTGCAGATGAGGGAGCTGACCTCAAAGAACCTGCTCAAAATCAGAGTTCTAGCAACAGGCAGAGTCTGGATGCAAATGCATATATCTCTCTGACTCCAGACACTGATCTTTCCTCTGATCTTTGTTGCCATGACGTTTTTTGAGGCTATAAACAACAGTAGGTAAATGAGTCTGGAGGCGGGGGGAATTGTCAGGCTGAAATTAATCCAGTCAGTGAGGGGAAAGGAATCTTAGCTTATGCCTTTGGGGGTGGAAAGGTCAGGAGTTGGACTCCAGCTGGAGACTGGGTTTCTGCTTTCCAGATTAGGGTCTTTTCCTTGCCTACCTTTGTGTGGCTACAATGATAGAAGCTGGTTTAGTAACGCCCTTGGTAAAGCCCAGCAAGATGATACATCCTTAGCAAAAAGGGTAGCTGGGGCTGGTCCTACGGAGTCAGAGGCTCACAAGGGTCACTTGCAGGAGAGCAGAAAGGAAATCCACCAAGGAAGCAGCGATCCTGAGAAACCAAGGTTCCAGAAATGGGCTTCAGAGGATTCTTACCACCTTTCCCCCATCTATCCTCAACCCAGCCTGCATCCGTTCATTTGGGGAAATTAGGGAGGTTTGATAATAACTACAACCAGCTCTTCCTAATTAATCATCAGGTCTCAAAAGTCACTAGTGCCTAGTGGTACGATAAAAGGCTTAGCGTCTTTTTTCTTTTTTCTTTTTTTTGAGAGGGAGTCTGGCTCTGTAGCCCAGGCTGGAGTGCAGTGGCCGGATCTCGGATCACTGCAAGCTCCGCCTCCCGGGTTTACGCCATTCTCCTGCCTCAGCCTCCCGAGTAGCTGGGACCACAGGCGCCCGCCACCTCGCCCGGCTACTTTTTTGTATTTTTTAGTAGAGACGGGGTTTCACCGTGTTAGCCAGGATGGTCTCGATCTCCTGACCTCGTGATCCGCCCGTCTCGGCCTCCCAAAGTGCTGGGATTACAGGCTTGAGCCACCGCGCGCGGCCGGCTTAGCCTCTTTTATCTGTCTTGGGCCCCACCCAGTTTAGCATTCTTTAAATCATGCTAACACACATCATACAGCTTGATCTTTATATAAGCCTCCTAAAAGCACAGCGTTTTTGTTTACCTCTGCCTCCCATGGAATTTTCCCCTTTTTTGTTTTTATTATCTAAGCAATACATATTTATTATGAAAGAAATAGGCCAACAGAAAAACAATGACTCAAACCACCACCAGCTTGGCATGGTGACTGATGACCAAATCTGCCACTGTAGCAGAATGCCAAAAACCTCCTGCCAGATGGTAAACAACTTGAGTAGAAGAACCATGTCTGCAGCCGTGCATGTTAGGAAGGTACGGACTGGGGAGTAGCCCCAGTTTGGACTTGGACTTGGAACCAAGTTCCGCGCTGTGCAAACCGTGCAGAAATTCTTACTCAGACTGTTGGAACAATAAGGACATCTGTTGGCCCACATAGCAGGAAGCTTCAGGATTGGCTTTATCCAGCGGTCTCTGTGATTCGCCTGGCCATTCCCACCCCTGCACCAGTGTCATGCACAAGCTTATTGTGAGGTGGCTGCAGTATCCCCAGACCTCATATCCACACACAGCAATGTCAAAGGATCAAACTGTCTCCTGCTGAGGCTTTCTCCAGAGAGACAGGCCAATATCTGCAGAAGCCCCAGAAACATTCCCCTTGCACCATTTTTACTCAAATGTATGCTCATTTCTGAACGAATCCCTACAGCTGGCAGGATGCTCTGCACTAATTGGCTTAGGCCTGAATCCTCCCATCGGAAACGGAGATGTGATTTCTGTGACTAGCTCACATTAATCAGGCCCCACCCGTGCAGATGGTGTGGGGTAGACATTGCAAAGTCAATAGCAATTGTCTGGCCTTGAACAGGTTATTTAACTCCTCTGAACATCAATGTCCCCACTTAGAAAATGGGAATAGTCAGACAGTTTTGGTGGTGGACAGTATCTGAGATAACATATGTGAAATGACAAAATTCGATGCTGAACACTTAGAGGATGAGTAAGTGTGTTAGTTCACTTTGCATTGCCATAAAGGATTCCCTGAGACCAGGTAATTTATAGAGAACAGAGGTTTATTTGGCTCACGGTTCTACAGACTATGCAAGAAGTATGCTGCTAGCGTCTGCTTCTGGTGAGGGCCTCAGGAATCTCACCATTATGGCAGAAGATGCAGGTGGAGCAGGTGGTGTCACATGGCAAGAGCAGGAGCAAGAAGGAGAGGAGGAGATGCCAGTCTCCTTTAAGCAACCAGATCTCCAGTGAGCTCATTATTGCAGGGAGGACACCAAGCCATTCTTGAGAGATCTGCCCACAGGATTCAAACACCTCCCGCTCCCACTAGGCCCCACATCCAACATTGGAGATCACATTTCAACATGAGATTTGGAGGTGGCAAACATTGAAACTATATCCATAAGTGAATAAATGTTTGATAAAATCCATTAATTAATTAATGTTTCCTTCAGGTAGCAATAAGCAAATAGAGGTACATTTCCTCATCGCCTTCTGGCTGGACCTTTTGGCAGGGGATGACTTAGGATAAGTCCTTGAATCAGGCATGGTGGTGCATGCCTGTAGTCCCAGCTAGTCAGGAGGCTGAGGCGGGAGAATCGTTTGAGCCCAGGAGTTCCAGGCTGCAGTGTGCCATGATCATTCCTATGAATAGCCACTGCACTCCTGCCTGGGCAACAGAGCCAGATCCTGTCTGTTAACTTTTTTTTAATTTAAAAAAGAAAGAAAGTCCTTAAAACAGAGTTAAGCATGTCAAAAGTTTGCCAGAGAAAACCCCAACTTTAGCAACTAAACCTGGCTTGTTAGATGGTGGAGGGATGGGGCTCTGTGTTGAGACTTCCTGGGTTTGAATCCAGAACTTTCAACTTACTGGCTAGGTGACCTTTGAAATGTGACCTCCTCTCCCCAAGCCTCAGTTTTCTCCTCTGTGAAATGGGTCAATAAAAGGCAACCTTCACTTAACACAATGTATCCGACAGACATTCTTTTAAACATTTCACAGGTAGAATCTTATTAAATCCTTCCCACAACCTCATCAGCTTGGCATTTTTATTACCTCATTATAAAGATAAGAAAACTGGGTCATGGGGAGGTTAAGCTATTTGCCTAAATGTGGAGCCAGGACCTTAATGCAAATAATCTAGCTTCAGAGCATGCATTCATAATAAGTAAATTCTACTGCCTCTTGGTAATAATAGTAGACACCTCAGGGGCTTTTTGTGGTGATAAATGACATAATACATACGCAATGCTCAGGAGGCTCAGCGGCAGTAGTATAATTGCTAATAATAATATCAGTAATTATTATTATTACTATGTGGAAGTAAAAGATATTTCCACATAAGCTCAAAACTTCCACCCTGGCCGGGCGCGGTGGCTCAAGCCTGTAATCCCAGCACTTTGGGAGGCCGAGGCGGGCGGATCACGAGGTCAGAAGATCGAGACCATCCTGGCTAACCCGGTGAAACCCCGTCTCTACTAAAAAAAAATACAAAAAACTAGCCGGGCGAGGTGGCGGGCGCCTGTAGTCCCAGCTACTCGGGAGGCTGAGGCAGGAGAATGGCGTAAACTCAGGAGGCGGAGCTTGCAGTGAGCTGAGATCCGGCCACTGTACTCCAGCCTGGGCGACAGAGCGAGACTCCGTCTCAAAAAAAAAAAAAAGAAAAAAGAAAAAGAAAAAAAAACCTTCCACCCCATTGTGAGAAAAATCTTCGCTATAGGTTTGATGTACTTACATGATTCTACTAGTTTCCTTGTTCCCAAAGAAAAAGTTCAGCTTTCCCCTGATCCATCTCCCAACCCCCATCCTTCCCGCCCCACTGTGCGCAGGGATGAGCCTGCTCACCCAGGTGTCTGTGTCTCGGTTCATGTCGTTACTTGTGGTGGTGGAACAACAGCTCTCTTCCCACCATGCTCACTGGCAAACTCCGTTTCCTTCTGCAGAAAAACCATTCATTCTTCTACACCCTGGGGCCACTGGGGAGAGCGCTCCACTAACTTGAGCTGTAGTCACTTTCAGTTGCACGTGTCTGTCTCCCTCGTGGTGCTGGGATGGGGCGCTATGTCTAGCCATTTTTCTTTCTCCAGTGCTTGGTACAAAGCTGGCATAGAATATAAACTCAGTGAATGTTTGTTGAATGAATCACTGACTCACAATTAGGATAAGTACCTATGAGTACTGAGTGTATATCAGGAAGCACCCTAGGTGCCTTATGTGCTGCATTATAGTTACGGTTACAAGCGGCACACGTGTAATTTAGATGAAAACAGAGGAAATCTATAGAACCACAGAACCTGATTTGTGGTTATACAGCATTTGCTTTATAAATATATAATGTAGTACGTTTTAATTCAGTCTTCCGTTTGTTTTATTCATTTTCCGCATGCATGATGTCTCAAATTTTGCTTATTTTAATTCATGTTTCAAGCTTCAAACTAAAAAGTTGATGGCAAAAAAAAAAAAAAAAAAAAATCCCAAAGAGGAAATCATAAAATTAAATAAAACCTTTCAAAATATTTATTTATTTTAGAGACAGCATCTCGCTCTGGGGTAGTGTGGCAAAATCATAACTCACTGTAGCCTCGACCTCCTGGGCTCAAGTGATCCTTCCTTCCCAGCCTCCCTAGTAGCTAGGTCAACTGGTATGTGCCACTGTGCCCAGCTCATTTTTAAAACTTTTTTTTTGTTTTGTAGAGACAGGGTATTGCTTTGTTGCCCAGGCTGGTCTCAAACTGCCAGCCTCAAGTGATTCTCCTGTTTCAGTCTCCTAACGTGTTGGAATTACAGGCGTGAGCCACTGTGCCCAACTAAATGTAACCTTTTAAATGATTTTTTTTTTTTTTTTTTTTGAGACAAAGTCTCGCTCTGTAACCCAGGCTGGAGTGCAGTGGTGCGAACGTGGGTCTGTGCAGCCTCGACCTCCTGGGCTCCAGCAGGTCTCCTGCCTCAGCCCGCCAAGCAGCTGGGATTATAGGCGCATGCCACCACTCCCAGCTAATTTTTGTAGAGATGGGGTTTTGCCACATTGCCCAGGCTGCTTCCAAACTCCTGAGCTCAAGCAATCTGCCTGTCTCGGCCTCCCAAAGGGCTGGGATGACAGGCATGAGCCATTGCGTCCAGTGTGATATTTAGAAATATTAAAATATGTCATTAAATCTTAACATTTGTTTTAATTATAGCTTAAAAGGCAAATGCCATGAATACATGTTTTTTAAATGTTTGAAAGACGTTTTGGAAGTGCTGACTGTGGTGAATCTGAGAGACAGAGTGTCATTGAAATAGGACCTGAACTCTTCAGTAATGATTTAGTCTCTTACTCTTTTGCATTAGAACTGTTTTCAGTTCAGTGGTCCCCATCGCCACATATGAATGGTTTTTCTCTTAAGTATGGGGAAACTTGGGATAAAAACCAACCTGAATTATTCTTGCTGTCTGGGAAAAACTACATGGACATTAAAACGTTAGATCATCGGAAGAAAGTAAATTCTGATCTCTCTAATCATTTTTTACTGACCTCTTTCTCAATAAAACTTGACTGACACGGGAAAAATCTATTTGGTTGGTGCAAAAGTAATTGTGGTTTTTGCTATTTAAAAGTAATGGCATGGCTGGGCACGGTGGCTCCCACCTGTAATCCCAGCACTTTGGGAGGCCGAGGTGGGTAGACCACTTGAGTTCAGGAGTTCAAGACCAGCCTGGGCAACATGGTGAAATCCCGTTTCTACTAATAATACAAAAATTAGCTGGGCGTGGTGGCACATGCCTGTAATCCCAGCTACTCTGGAGGCTGAGGCAGGAGAATCTCTTGAACCTGGGAGGCGGAGGTTGCAGTGAGCCGAGATCGCACCATTGTACTTCAGCCTGGGCGACAGAGCAAGATTCCGTCTCAAAAAAAAAAAAGGAGTGGCGAAAACCGCAGTTACTTTTGTACCAACCTAATGGTAACAGAATTGAATTTCCAGCTGAAGCCCACTCCCATCTGAACTCTTGTGAACCGTTCTTCATTCTGAGCTACTTTTCCAGATCATTCATTCAGGGCTTAGCAAAGGAGTTTGTGTTGTTGGTCAGCTTTTGGTTTTCTCCACATTTTCTACTCATACTCTCACCTGCTGGAAAGTGAGTTCCTGAAGCAACCCTGTCTTTTTCACCTCTGTATCCCCAGCCATTTCCCAGATGCCTGGACAGCAGAGGTGTCGGATCAGTGGGTGATGATTGAACCTGACTCAATGAAGCAATGGCTGCCATAGGCCACGTCGGAATTCCTTTCTCCACCGTTACCAGCTCCCATTATTTAGGGCCTGAGAGTGAGTTTGGGGAGCTGCTTGGACAAACCAAAAGAAAGCCGGGGCCAGAAAGAAATGCAGACATCATCTGGGCTTACCTTTTCCTGTTGCGACTGAGAAAAGGGAGACTCTCAGCAGGTAAGGGCATCATTCATTTGATGTGCCTGGTAAGCAATGAAGTTGAGACTAACCCTCGTGCCACTTGGCTTCCAGCCTAGGTTCCTTCCCCTTTGTCACCAGATTTTCCTGCTCCAAGGGATGTATGCCACACCTTTTATACTGGCACAGAACATTTCCAAGCTGTGAAGCATCGTGCCATCTCCACAAAGAGGAGCCTGCTCCCAGCCTGTCTTAGGAGAGCTCATTTTTCACTTACAGCTCTTGGCAATAAACAACTCAGGCGCAACGGGATGTTTCTTACAAGGAGCAGCCGTGCAGTGATTGCTCCACTCTGAGGGTCTGACTCAGCCCTTGCTCAGCTTCTGGGCTTATTTTAGCCCCATGTTTCTGGAGGAGGAAACGAGAACACGATCAAGGATGCCGTGGGAAGAGCCTGGGGCCCTCCAGTTCTCTCGGGGAGCCTCGGGAAGCTCCTCGCAGTTCCAGCTGCTGTAGAAATTCACAGCCAAAGGCTCCTACAGAATTGGGCTGTCAGCCTGGCCAGCCTGGGGGGTGCGCCCCGCTGTAAGAAAGCCTGCCATTTGGAAATGAGAATTCGAGCAAAAGGACACATTTGAGGTTGATTATTGACGTGGCAAAGAGTTTCTTTCCTTTCTTTACTAAATGTGGGATAGTAGAAAGAACAAGTCTAGGCCGGGCGCGGTGGCTCATGCCTGCAATCCCAGCACTTTGGGAGGCCAAGGCGGGTGGGTCACGAGGTCAGGAGTTCGAGACCAGCCTGGCCAACATGGTGAAACCCCGTCTCTACTAAAAATACAAAAAAAAAAAAAAAATAGCTGGGCATGGTGGCACACGCCTGTAATCCCAGCTACTTGGGAGGCTGAGGCAGGAGAATCGCTTGAACCCGGGAGGTGGAGGTTGCGGTGAGCAGAGATCGTGCCACTGCACTCCAGCCTGGGTGACAGAGCAAGACTTCATCAAAAAAAGAAAGAAAGAAAGAACAAGTCTATTGAAGTCCCAGCTTCTATTTATGAGCCGTGAAAACATGGGCTTGAGATTCACCTTTCTGAGGCTGGATGCTGTAGGGGAAGAGCCTTGGGCTGGGTCTTGAAAGACAAGGGAGGGAGGCAGAAAGGGAGTTATAGGGAGAAGAAGGGGTCTCTGCAGATGCCTGGAGATATGAAAATGCATAACATATTCAGAGAATTGTCTGGAATGGCCTCAGCCAAGTCAGACAGGGAAGATAGATGGGATCGGTGGCAGCTCCCTAGTCTTCCTATAGCACCCCTTGCATATTTCTGCTCACACAGTTGTGCTTAAATCACCCCCCCCCTTACCCAAAGGCTTTCCCTGTTCTCTCCAGCTACCAATTCTTCCCATTGTCACTCGCATGTGCCCCATCTCTCCTATGGAGCATTTCTTGCTGCTCTAGGCTCACAGGGTCCCCTCCACAGGCCTCTATCAGCATTTACCATCAGTGCAGCTCATTTAGCCCCTAGGCCTTGCTCTGTGTGACTAGTAATACTTTCATCTCCAACAGAAACATAAATCATTCATGTAGGAGCTTTCTTATCCTATCTGTCTTTACTCTCGCTCTGTGTTGATTTTCTACTGCTAGGTAACAAATAATGGCAAACTTAGAGGTCCAAAGCAACTCCCACTTATTAGCTCACAGTTGTACATAGGTCAGAGGTCCAGCGACGGCATTGCTGGGTTCTCTTTGCAGGGTCTCACAAGGCTGAAATCAAGGTGTCAGCCAGCCTGTGTTTCTTTTTGGATACTCTGGGGGAAAAAAAAAATCCATTTCTGTATTAGTCTGTTTTCACACTGCTGATAAAGACATACCTGAGACTGGGTAATTTAGAAAGAAAAAGAGGTTTAATGGACTCACAGTTCCATGTGGCTGGGGAGGCTTCACAATCATGGCAAAAGGTGAAAGGCACATCTTACATGGTGGCAGACAAGAGACAAGTGAGAGCCAGGTGAAAAGGGTTTCCCCTTATAAAACCATCAGATCTCGTGAGACATATTCACTACCACGAGAACAGAAAGTGCCCCCATGAGTCAATTATCTCCTCTCACAACACGTGGGAATCATGGGAGCGACAATTCATGATGAGTTTTGGGTGGAGACACAGCCAAACGATATCAACTTCCAAAGTCATTAAAGTTGTTGGCCAAAATCAGCTCCTTGGGGTTGTAAACTGAGGTACCTGTTTCCTTATCAGGGGCTTCTCTTACCTCCTATAGGACACCCACATTCCTTGCCACATGGTCCTCATGAACAGCTTGGGACATGGTTGTTACTTCTTCCAGCCCGGCAAGAGCATCGCTCTGACTCCTTCCTCAGTGACCAACCTGAGAAACACTTCTGCTTTTAAAGAACTCATTTGGTCACTGTCAAACGCTCCATAGGAGAGATGGGGCGCATGCGAGGTCAAGTGCACCTTGAATGATTTCCCCCTGCTTTTTTTTTTTTTTTTTTTTTTGAGACAGAGTCTCGCTCTGTTGCCCAGGCTGGAGTGCAGTGGTGTGATCTCAGCTCACTGCAAGCTCCGCCTCCCGGGTTCACGCCATTCTCCTGCCTCAGCCTCCCGAGTAGCTGGGACTACAGGTGCCTGCCACAATGCCCGGCTAATTTTTTGTATTTTTAGTGGAGACAGGGTTTCACCGTGTTAGCCAGGAAGGTCTCGATATCCTGACCTCATGATCCACCCGCCTCGGCCTCCCAAAGTGCTGGGACTACAGGCATGAGCCACCGTGCCCAGCCGAATGATTTCCCTTTTTAAAGTGAATGTGTCATCTCACATAACTTAATCACAGGAATAATATCCATCATGTTCACAGACCCAGGGATTATGTAGGGCTTATACACCGGGAGCGGAGAGGCGATCCTAGGGGACGTCCAAAAATTCTGCATACCACATCCTCCAAGATCCTTTCTATGAAGCAAGAAGTTTTCTTGGGGGGTTCTGTTTCTGACTCTCCCTTGTTATCCAGGAAATGGGTAGATTTCAACCCAGACACAGTGAGAAATGGAGCCAGATTTCCTCTCCTAAGAGATTGCAAGGTGTGGAAAGGGCCGGGAGTGCAGGCTCGTAGAAAGGGAATGGGGTTGCCAGGTACAGTGGCTCATGCCTGTAATCCCAGCACTTTGGAAGCCGAGGCAGACAGATCACCTGAGGTCAGGAGTTCAAGATTAGCCTGCCCAACATGGCAAAACCTGGTCTCGACTAAAAATACAAAAAAGTAGCTAGGATGGTGGTGGGGCACCTGTGATCCCAGCTACTCAAGAGGCTGAGGCAGAAGAATCACTTGAACCTGGGAGGCGGAGGTTGTGGTGAGCCGAGATCCTGCCACTGCACTCCAGCCCAGGCAACAAGAGTGAAACTCCGTCGAAAGAAAGAGAGAAAAGAGAGAAAAGAAAGAGAGAGAGAGAGAGAGAAAAGAGAGAGAGAGAGAGAGAGAGAAAGAAAGAAGGGAGGAAGGGAAGGAAGGAAGGAAAAGGGAAGGGAAGGGAAAGAAGGAAGGAACGAAGGAAGAAAGGAAGAGAGAGAAAGAGAAAGAAAGAAAAAGAGAAAGAACAAAAGAAAGAAAGAAAGTAGAGAAAGAAAAGAAAGGAAAGAGAAAGAGAAAGAAAGAAAGAAAGAAAGAAAGAAAGAAAGAAAGAAAGAAAGAAAGAAAGAAAGAAAGAAAGAAAGAAGGAAGGAAGGAAGGAAGGAAGGAAGGAAGGAAGGAAGGAAGGAAGGAAGGAAGGAAGGAAGGAAGGAAGGAAGGAAGGAAGGGGGGCCAGGCGTGGTGACTCATGCCTGTAATCCCAGCACTTTAGGAGGCTGAGGCTGGCAGGTCATGAGGTCAAGAGATTGAGACCATCCTGGCCAACATAGTGAAACCTCGTCTCTACTAAAAATACAAAAAAGTTAGTTGGGCGTGGTGGCACATGCCTGTAGTCTAAGCTACTCAGGAGGCTGAGGCAGGAGAATCGCTTGAATCCGGGAGGCAGAGGTTGCAGTCAGTCGAGATTGCACCACTGCATTCCAGCCCGGTGACAGAATGAGATTCTGTCTCAAAAAAAAAAAAAGAAAAAGAAAAAGAAAAAGAAAAAGAAAAAAAGAAAAAGAGAGAGAGAGAGAGAGAAAGGGATTGGGCCTATGAACATCAGGACTGGAGGAAGAGGAAGGAACTGAAACAGCTTATGGGCGAGGGGATGGGCATATGAGAGAGGCGAGGCTTCAGGCCACCGCATGAATGGGAAATGGAGAGAAAGAGGCAGGAAAGAATCACAGACTTCATTTCAGGTAACCATTTGGTAGGAAAAAGAATAAGAAAGGAAATTGAAAGGAATTTTAAAAAAAGATTTTAAAAGCACTGCTTTCAGTTATAAATTGCATCCTTCGGGACATGCTTTGAAAGGAACCTACGACAACATAAATTTGTTTTGAATAATGTTGGCTGCTGCACTGTCTTTCCTTGAATGTGACATTGTGCAGGGACTGAGCCTGGTGACATATCTTCCTATTGCACATGTAGGTACCTTATCTGCCTGGTTAGGCTACAAGCAGGGTTGCCCTATAACGTCAGCTGAAACACCAAGCAGCAAGTTAAAAGAGAAGCACTGATTTTCATAGAAATGTGTGCCATCTAACATCGTGAGACATCTACTTCATTGATTAAACACAATATATAGAATCTCATTCCCAAAGACCCATGCCAATGCCAGACATCTGGGAATCCTGTCTGAGAGTCATTCAAGGTCAGAAACTGGGACTTGATCACATCTATTTTTCCTAGTTCCTAGCACAGCGTAGATACATGAGAAAATGAGTCTTGCAATCGAACCTATTTGATTAATAAATACAATAGCTAACATGTATAGATTACTTACAGAATTTCAGATAACATCCTAAGATATTATTATTTTCCCTGTTTTGATTATGAAAACTGAGACACAGAGAGGTTAAGTGACCTGGTCAAGTTCACACAGCTGATAAATGCTAAAGCCAGAAATTTAATGTAAGGATTTAGGTCTTTAGTCCATGCACCAGCCATAGGCTATGAACCTCTAGTAAGGAATGGTGAGGATTATATACTGCAGGTCTTCTACCTCCAAAGGCAAAATAAGACCACGAGTGGATGTGAAAGAAGTTAATGCAGGCCAGGCATGGTGGCTCATACCTGTAATCCCAGCACTTTGGGAGGCCGAGGCAGGCAGATCACCTGAGGTCAGGAGTTTGAGACCAGCCTGACCAACATGGAGAAACTCTGTCTCTACTAAAAATAAAAAATTAGCTGGGTGTGGTAGTGCATGCCTGTAAACCCAACTACTCAGGAGGCTGAGGCAGGAGAATTGCTTGAACCTGGGAGTCCGCCTCCCAGGTGGCAGTAAGCCGAGATCGTACCATTGCACTCCAGTCTGGGCAAAAAGAGTGAAACTCCGTCGCAAAAAAATAAAAAAAGAGAAGTTAATGCAGAAGCTCCCTTGGCACCACGTATTTTCTAGAAGCACTGGAGAACAAGATGCAGTCTCTAAGCTCTTGCTACTAAATGGTGGTAGTGAACCAGCAGCATTGGATTGCCAGGGAGTTCATTAAAAATGCAGAATGAATGAATCTGCACCTAATTAATCATTCTGCATCTAACGAATCAAACTCTGCTTTTTGACAAGATCACCAGGTAATACATGTACACATTAAACTTGAGTAGCACCACTCTAAAAATATTACCTAGACCAGTGCAGTCTTACTTTTTTTTTTTTTTTTTTTTTTTTGAGATGGAATCTCGTTCTGTCACCTAGGCTGGAGTGCAGTGGCGCAATCTCTCAGCTCACTTTAACCTCCGCCTCCTAGGTTCAACTGATTCTCTTGCCTCAGCCTCCCGAGTAGCTGGGGTTACAGGCATGCACCACCACGCTTGGCTAATTTTTTTTTTTTTAATTTTTTTAGTAGCGATGGGGTCTTGCCACGTTGGCCAAGCTGGTCTCGAACTCCTGACCTCAGGTGATCCACCTGCCTCAGCCTCCCAAAGTGCTGGGATGACAGGTGTGAGCCACCGCGCCCAGCCAAATTTAGATTTAAATAGCCTCATGTGTCTAGTGGCTACCATTTTAGACACTACAGGTTCTAGATTTATTGTTCCCCTGTGTTTATTTCTCTGTGATTCAAAAATCTCTGTAAAGTTTTATTAAGAGCCCAGTCTTGAAACAGCTGTTATGGAAATGCAGTGGAGGATTTTGTAGTCTCTTCCTGACTCAGGCCAGAGTGTCATAGGAAGCGTGAAATCACAGCACTGAAGGCATTTCATGATCTGGCCAATCCTGTTCCCTGCCTGGCACACCTATGCACCTCTTCAACAACCTGTGCATTTTCCTATGCTCACGTATTTAGTGTCATCCTCTGGTTACTCAACTATATTCAATGCCAACTGCAAGCTGTCCAAGCCTACAATCAAACCTTATTAGGAAACATAATATAACCTTCAGGATGCCTCAGTCATAAGTAAAAGGAAAGAAATGTTCACCGGGAACACGCCTTGCCCACCATCTTATTTTCAATTAGCATCCTCGCTGGGCACGGTGGCTCAAGCCTGTAACCCCAGCACTTTGGGAGGCCGAGGTGGACAGATCACCTGAGGTGGGGAGTTCGAGACCAGCCTGCCCAACATGGGGAACCCCTGTCTCTACTAAAACTACAAAATTAGCTAGGCATGGTGGCGCATGTCTGTAATCCCAGCTACTTGGGAGGCTGAGGCAGGAGAATCGCTTAAATCTGGGAGGCCGAGGTTGTGGTGAGCCGAGATGAGGCCCTTGCACTCCAACCTGGGCAACAAGAGGGAAACTCCATCTCGAAAAAATTAATTCATTAATTAACTTAGCATCCCCCTCTTCCACACTCCATAGCTATTTTCCATGCCTTATTTTGCTCTGTACCATTTCACATGTATTCAGAAGGATAGAAAACCTTTTTCCTCTACCCTCCTAGGTTCTCTGACTGGGACCCTGCATATTAAACTGACACAAAATAGATTAAGAGGAGAGAAACAGAGTTTATTAACACATGGGAGAAACCTGATGATGGGTAACTCAAAGGGGTGGTTAGAATTTGGGCTTATGTAGCATCTTAACAAAGAACAATAAATTTGTAGAGAAATGATCAACAAAGGATAACGTTTTAGGCCTCTTAGGCCTCCAAGGTTGGCATCTGTGGGAAGGTAAGCATATCAGGAAACTAATAGTGTGAAGCTTGTTTATTCAGTTCCATCTTGGCACTCACTTTCTGTCCTCTTCACGGCCATGAAACTTCCCTGGAGAAAGTGCGATGGGGGGTGGGATTTATAACAGTCCTCATTTCTCAGAACTTTCCACTTTCAGTTAAAGAAAGCAAGCTCTAGGAAGGCTTTTTTCTGTATCTATTGAACCACAAATGCCTCCAGCTCAAAGTAAGATTTGCACCAAAGTGGCACATTTTGGGGTGGCATATTTTGATTCCCTCCACATACTGTGTTTTTTATTTTTATGTTTTAAGTTTTCTTATTTAATTTTTGAGACAGGGTCTTGCTCTGTCACCCAGGCTGAAGTGTAGTGGTGTGTGATCATAGCTCACTGCAGCCTCAAGCCTCAAGGGATCCTCCTACCTCAGCCTCCAAAGTAGCTGGGTCTACAGTCATGCACCACTACGTGTGGCTAATTTTTTTTTTATTTTTACTTTTGGTAAAAACAAGGTCTCACCATGTTCCCAGGCTGGTGTCGAACTTCTGAGCTCAAGAGATCTTCATGACTTGGAATGGCTAACCTGGGAGGCGGAGCTTACAGTAAGCCGAGATCGTGCCACTGCACTCCAGCCTGGGCGACAGAGTGAGATTCAGTCTTAAAAAAAAAAAAAAAGATCCTCCTGCCTTGGCCTCCCAAAGTGTTGGGATTGCAGGCATAGACCACTGTGCCTGGCTTATATATTTTACTAGCTTATTTGTATGGCCTCATTTCAATAAAAACGTTATGAAGGCAAATGCTAAATGTTTGACATAGAAAAATGGACATTCCAAGGGTTTCATGTGTTCAGTTATATAGTAATGGCTACCATATAATTAAGTTCTTGATGTATGCCAGGACCATTCAAAGGACTGGACAAACATATCATTTAATTTCCTCAATAACCCTGAGAGAGTTGTGATATTATACCCATTATTTTAGATGAAGAAACTGACAATCAGAAAAAGTACAACCACTTTCCTCTTATTTGACCTCAACTGTTAATTCTTTAATTAGCTATAACCATATTAGAAATAATTGGAATAACAAAGATCTCTTAATAGGAGGCACTGGAGCCGGTAGTGCTAATATCCAGAGAAAAGGAGCTAATTATCTTGGTAGTAGGTGTCTTCAGAGGTTATTAACATACAGCACTCTGTACTGACTTATGCTTTACTTGGGGAAAAATCAAATTAAACTTGATTGTCTCTTCTGCTGCTCCTTTTCTCCATATTAATAGTTTAATCTGCATGGTGGGTGTTGAATGTGCACCTTACGGCTGTTTATAGCAATTGGTGAAGTACTTAACATTTTGAAGAAATTAACTGTCTGGTGAAGAGGACTCCAGAGGACAGAAGGGCAAGATATAGACAGGATGTCTGATAATTCTGCCATTCTGGGGGAAGGAGAATAAATGGAGTTGCTTTCTCCTGGTTCTCCTCCAGACTTCCCGACCTCTCTCATTTTTTTCTTTTGCTACTGTTTCTTTCTTTGCCAATCCCCTGAATGTACATGTGCCCAAGGCTTATCCTTGGCCATCTCTTCCTCCAGTACTGTGTTTCCTCCGTGGGCTACCCATCTTGTGTCTCAGGAGGCAAAGTAAGGGGGCCCAGGTGAGGGTCATAAAAACCCCAAGACACCCAAGGGTGGTACTTAAACACTCACTCCTTCTTTCCTTTTGTGTGTGTGTGGAAAATACTCCAATTCCAGCAAAAGAAGCCTCTGGAGAGTTATTTGGGGGTTCCCCAGTCTTGCCCAGATTAAAACTACAGCCAATAATCTGCAGTAAAAGAACTCAGATTTGAACATATCTGGTCATCAAGTGAATAGACCCAGATACTTTAAAAATGCTCCAGATCCTCCAGAAAACTCTAAAAAGAATGAGTCCAGAAACCCCAGAAGAGTTCCTTGGAGATGCCCTGGCTTAGCCCATCCTCTAAGTCTGGATGAATTGACAAAAATCACAAATGAGTAACTGATGGAGGGCATGTTTCCACTGTTCAAAAAAAAAAAAAAAAAAAAAAAGGAGCCTGGATTGAACCCAACATTACCAAGAGAAGCAGAGCAAAGAGACAGAGAGTGATATGAAGCCTTGATTACATCATTAGGACCCCTGGATCCAGCCATGCTCAAAGCAAAACTATTCTAGGATTTCCCAGTAATATCATTGATATACTTCAAAATCCCTATTGCTATGGTGGCTCTTACAAACTACCATGCCTGGCTAATTTTTTTGTTTGTATTTTTTTAGTAGAGATGGGGTTTTGCCATGTTGGCTAGGCTGGTCTCGAACTCCTGACCTCAGGTGATCCACCCACCTCAGCCTCCCAAAGTGCTAGGATTACAGGCATAAGCCACCATGCCTGGCCAAACCTAGGCAAAATATTGGACTACACTTTACAGTTGAGTATTCCCCAGGGTTCAGACTGCCCTTGGAATCCAGTAATCTCAGATGCCCTGAGCCTTATCAATAGTGTTATATTCACTTATTGATGATTTTTTTTCTTCAGACTATGTGCATTACTGAGCAAATACAAAACAGGCCATGGCTTCTGGGAGCACTCAGTCTAAGACTGGGAGTACTTTGTATAGATAGTCTGAAAGAACCTAAAAGAGTGCTGAATACATACAATTATTGTATGTATCAAAGGAAGTGCCGTGGATACTTAGCTAGTGTATCAGTTATTTTTTGCTACATAACAACAATCCCACAACTTAGTAGTTTAGAACAATCATAACCTATTAGCTCATGTTTCTGTGGGTTGGCACTTTGACTTGAGATCTCTTGGGCAGTCCTTCTTAGCTCATTCACACAGCTGACAAGTCAGCTGAGAACTGTTGTTTTAGGAGGGTCTCATTGATATGTCTGACAGTTGGTGTTGGCTATTAGCTGGGGTGATGGAGATGACCGGGCCATATGTCTCCAGTAGATGAACCTAGGCTTATTCCCACAGCAGTTGCCGCTCCAGCCTGGGCAAAGAGTGAGACTTTGTTTCAAAAACCAAACAAACAAAAGAACAAAATAAATGTTGAATGCTAAATAACTAATAATTAGCTTCATCAATTACTTCCATATTTCCTATCTCAACTACTTTGAGAAACTGGTAGTTGAGAAATTGCTGACAATTTTTTTTTTTTTTTTTTTTTTTTTTTTTTGAGATGGAGTTTCGCTCTTGTCACCCAGGCTGGAGTACAGTGGCACGATCTCATCTCATTGCAACCTTTGCCTTCGGATTCAAGCAATTCTCCTGCCTCAGCCTCCAGAGTAGCTGGGATTACAGGCATGCACCACCATGCCCAGCTAATTTTTGTATTATTAGTAGAGATGGGGTTTTACCGTATTGGCCAGGCTGGTCTCAAACTCCAGACCTCACGTGATCCACCTACCTCGGCCTCCCAAAGTGCTGGGATTACAGGCATGAGCCACCGCACCTGGCCTGGGTATTGTCTCCTTTCTACTAATGGGGAAATAAAACTCAAAGGAAAACAGAGTGGAGGAAGTGGGACTTGTTTCAAAAGAGGCCATGGGTTAATTCTATGCCTAGATGCAGAAAGTAAAATCCCCACAGCTGTCAAGTGGGAGCAGGATCCAATGATCCTAGGGGAATGGGGGTTCCAGCTGGACTCCCATGCTCCAAAACTCACTGCTAGGAAGGTCCTGAATTAGTCATGAACACTCTGGTATCAAACACACGGATAGGTCTATTTAAAGCTAAGGGGCTCAGGGTGAGCTGAGGACTGCAGAGGACACACTACTGGGAAGCTCAGGCACATCGCGGGGAGGAAATGATGGTTGAAACCACATTTTATTCTCTGTGACCTCCGTGCCTAGCATGGGACCTAGCATAGATGGGGCACACAGCGAATATGTGTATATTGGGATAACTTATTCTGTCCTTCTTCTTTCATTTATTCCTTCATCATTTAATGGGCATTTTTATGCACCTTTTACAGACAGTGGCAATGCATAAACATATGTTCTCCTCTAGTGCTGTGGATTGAATTATGTTCTCCTCCAAAAAGATATTTTTGAAGTCTTCACCCTCCCCGTACCTGTAAATATGACCTCATTTGGAAATAGGGTCTCTGTATGTATCAAGTTAAAATGAAGTCATTTTGGAGTATGGTGGACACTGATCCAGTGACTAGTGCCTTTACAAGAGAAACGAGAGGGAGATTGGACAGGACACAGTGACACAGGAAAAAAAGCCATATGACAACAGAAGCAGAGGTTGAAGTGACACAGCTGCAAGCCAAGGAACAATCAGGATTGCTGATAATTATCAGAAAGTGGAAGAAGCAAGGAAGGATCCTTCCCCAGAGCCTTCAGAGGGAGCGTGGCCCTGCTGACACTTTGATTTTAGCACTTCTAGCCTCCAGAGCTGTGAGACAATAAATATCTGTTGATTTAAGCCACTTTGTGATACTTCGTTGCAGCAGCCCTAGGAAAGGAATATAGACTCTGTGGAGGAGATAGATACATGAACAGAACGTTGTAATATGATAAGCCAAGAATAATACAATGCAAAGTGCAATGCAATGCAAAGTGCTGTAAGAACACAGGGGACAGACTGGGCACGGTGGCTTATGTCTGTAATCCCAGCACTTCGGGAGGCTGAGGCAGGAGGATTACCGGAGGTCAGGAGTTCAAGACCAGCCTGACCAACATGGAGAAATCCTATCTACTAAAAAATACAAAATTAGCCAGGTGTGGTGGTGCATGCCTATAATCTCAGCTAGTCGGGAGGCTGAAGCAGGAGAATCAGAATCGCTTGAACTCGGGAGGTGGAGGTTGCAGTGAGCCGAGATCGTGCCGTTGCACTCCAGCCTGGGCGACAAGAATGAAACTCTATCCCAAAAACAAAACAAAACAAACAAAACAGAACGCAGAGGACAGAGTCAGAAACTCTTCCTGAAGGAACCTCATGGATGAGGTGGTATTTGAGTAGGATGTGAAAGAATGGATAAGAAGAGTTCATTAATCAAAAAAAAAAGAAAAAAATTGGAGAAAGAAATTATATCAGGTGGAGTTGACAGCAAATGCAAAGGACTGGAGGTCTGGACTCGAATGGTATTGTCAGAGGGTGGCAAAGAACTTTGAAAGGCTGTAGCTAAGGATAGGCTGGATGTGAGGCTGGGAAGTTCAGCTGAGAGCAGAGTGTGGATCGTGTAGGAGCCTGATTGCCAGGGGAGATGCTGAGGGGAGCATCACCGTCAGTCACAGAGGGAATTGGAGTTGACAGGGAGGCAGGGCCCTGGTAAAATCAGTTAGTGTAATGGTCCATGCAGGAGATGGGGAGCCTCTAACCCGGACAGTGGAGAAGAGGGCCTGATTTGGCAGAGCAACCAGCCCTCATCACGTTCCAGACAGGCCTTTTCCTCAGCTCCTTAACTCCCATATCAAAATGGTTATGCTGGGGCTCAGAAAATGATAACCCTGAAAGAATGGTGCTTTGGGCTCAGAAAATGATTTCCCAAAAGTATGCTCAATGCAAGCTGAGCACTTTGAGCTAAAATAGGAAGGCCTTAGAAGTTGCCTTAGAATAGCCGGGTGCAGTGGCTCACACCTGTAATCCCAGCACTTTGGGAGACTCAGGCAGGCAGATCACCTGACGTCGGGAGTTTGAGACCAGTCTGACTGACATGGAGAAAGCCCATCTTTACAAAAATACAAAATTAACTGGGCATCGTGGCACAGGCCTGCAATCCCAGCTACTCAGGAGGCTGAGGTAGGAGAATTGCTCGAACCCAGGAGGCAAGAGGTTGCGGTGAGCCAAGGTTGTACCATTGCACTCCAGCCTGGGCAACAACAGTGAAACTCCGTCTCAAAAAAAAAAAAAAAAATGTTGCCTTAGAATCAAGGACTCTCTGACCACTCCGGTCAGCCCCTCCACCCCACCGCCCCCATACCCAGAATAGAATTTTACTCTGATATTCCCTTACCTGCCTTAAGACTAGACCCACCAAAGAGAACACAATTGCCTTCCATCTCATCCCTGAAATTTTATCATCTATGGCAGGAAAGAAGACTGAGGAATGTAACCACACCTGGATAGACTTTGTTGCAAGATATTTTCTCCCTCTCAGGCTCATTCAGATTCCAAAGAGAATCCTTCACAAGATAATTTCTGTCTCCTGGGTCCATTTACTTTTACTGAAATTATTTACTACCCCTCAAAATTACCGACATTTCCCCATACATGTTAAATAAATTTTATGCCTTTGTCTCCTATTAATTCGCCTATTGTCAGTTCATTTTCAGAGACTCTTCAAAGGGCAATGGGGAAGCCTTTCTTTTTCAACCCTACAGTTACAACCATTGAGAGAAAATGTCTCCCTTATCATCAGCTTTAGATGAGCAATGAAAGTCAGACTCATTGCAGAGCTGTGCCCATGATGTTCTGAAATAGTTAGAAAGTTCTAGTTACATCTTTGTCCCATATTGTCAAGAAAGGAGCTCATTCTCCTGGGTGAAAATAAGTTCACACTTTATCTGAACGTAAATTAGTTCAATCATTGTGGAAGACAGTGTGGTGATTCCTCAAAGATCTAGAACCAGAAACCATTTGACCCAGCAATTCCATTACTGAGTACGTACCCAAAAGAATATAAATCATTCGGCTGGGCGCGGTGGCTCACGCCTGTAATCCCAGCACTTTGGGAGGCCGAGGCGGGCGGATCACAAGGTCAGGAGATCGAGACCATGGTGAAACCCCGTCTCTACTAAAAAATAGAAAAAAATTAGCCGGGCGCAGTGGCGGGCGCCTGTAGTCCCGGCTACTCGGGAGGCTGAGGCAGGAGAATGGCGTGAACCCGGGAGGCGGAGCTTGCAGTGAGCCGAGATTGCGCCACTGCACTCCAGCCTGGGTGACAGAGCCAGACTCCGTCTCAGAAAAAAAAAAAAAAAAAAAGAATATAAATCATTCTATTATAAAGACGCATGTATGCATATGTTCACTACAGCACTATTCACAATAGCAAAGACATGAAATCAACCCAAGTACCCATCAATCATAGACCGGATAAAGAAAATGTTGTACCTATACACCATGAGACTCTCTGCAGCCATAAAAAGGAGTGAGATCATGTCCTTTGCAGGGACATGGTTGGAGCTGGAAGCCATTATTCTCAGCGAACTAATGCAGGAACAGAAAACCAAGCACCACGTGTTCTCACTTATAAGTGGGAGCTGAACAATGAAAACACAAGGACACAGGGAGGGGAACACCACATACTGGGGCCTCTTGTGGGCTGGGGTGGGGTAGGGGGAGGGAGAGCATCAGGATAAATAGCTAATGCATGCAGGGCTTAATATCTAGGTAATGGGTTGACAGGTGCAGCAAACCACCATGGCACACGTTTACCTGTGTAACAAACCTGCACGTCCTGCACATGTATCCTGGAACTTAAAATAAAATAAAATTTAAATTTAAAAAAGAAAAGAAAAGAAGTCCACACTTTATTTGTCATAAGGTTAGGCAGCCAGGACATAGACAGATCACTTGAACCCCTCCTCCCCATGGGACTTGCCCATGACTCCAAACCACCTCTACAGCCTCCGAGGAGCTGGACCTGGAGTCAATGAAACTTCTCTCCTGTATTTCTTACTTTGTTGAAGAAAACAGAAAAAAAAAAAAAAAAAAAAAAAACCCTGGAGATTCTAGATAGTCTTATTAAGGATTTAGAAGAAGAGCATAGGCCGGGCACGGTGGCTCACACCTGTAATCCCAGCACTTTGGGAGGCCGAGGCAGGCTGATCACGAGGTCAGGAGTTTGGGGCCAGCCTGACCAACATGGTGAAACCCTGTCTCTACTAAAAATACAAAAATTAGCTGGGCATGGTGGCGGGTGCCTGTAATCCCGGCTACTCAAGAGTCAGAGGCAGGATAATGGCTTGAAGCCAGGAGGCGGAGGTTGCAATGAGCCGAGACCGCGCCACTGTACTCCAGCCTGGGTGACAGAGTGAAACTCCATCTCAAGAAGAAGAAGAAGAAGAAGAAGGAGAAGGAGAAGGAGAAGGAGAAGGAGAAGAAGACTATTTCTGCTGGGGACTCAGGAAGCTGGATTTGTGGATTTGATTCTGAAAATGAAACTCTATAGCAGATAGTGGAAGGAAAAGAATATTAAAGGAATAGAGGAGATAAAGAAATTAACTTTGAACCTCTATGAGGTACCAGGCAACTGTAAACACATCAAATCACTAAACTCTCATAGTGGATCTCCAGGGTTGGTATTACCATTTTCGCTTTACAGATGTAGAAATAAAGGTTCAGAGAAACTAAACCACCTTTCACACCACACTGAAGGGGCAGAGCTGGGATTTCCGTCCATGTCTATCTGACTTCAAAGTCTTTTCGCTTTACCATGCTATCATCTAGAGCCTGGCCCAGACCAAGGATAGGATGTCTCTTTTTGTTTTTATTTATTTAGTTATTCATTTAGTTATTTTTTTGAGATGGAGTCTTGCTCTGTCACCCAGGCTGGAGTGCAGTGGCACAATCTTGGCTCACTGCAGACTTTGCCTCATGGCTTCAAGCCATTCTCCTGCCTCAGCCTCCCAAGTAGCTGGGATTACAGGTGCCTGCCAACACACTAGCTAATTTTTGTATTTTTAGTAGAGACAGAGTTTCACCATGTTGGTCAGGCTGGTATTGAACTCCTGACCTCAAGCAATCCACCCACCTCTGCCTCCCAAAGTGCTAGGATTATAGGCGTGAACGACTGCGCCCAGCCCAAAGATGGCGTGTCTCTGGTCTGGTCTTCCCCAGCTGGACACACCTGGGTTCTCTTCTAGGCATCAAATATATTGACCTGCAGCAGAGTCAGAGGAGAGAGATCTGATGCCAGACATAATTGTCATGTGAGAAATGATAGCAGGAACTGGAGTTGATTGGCTCGGGGAAGAGAAAACTCCAGGGATATGGCAATCGTCTTCAAATATTTGAAGGGTTGTCATGAGGAAGAGAGATTATGTTTATCCTGAAAGGCCTCCAAGGGTTAGAAATAAAGATGATGGATGGCAGTGACAGGCCAACAGATGTCAACTCTATAAAAGGGAGACTTCTACCATACAGGACTAGAAAGAGGGCTGCCTTGGGAAGAAGAGAGCTCCCTATCACCAGGTGTCCAAGAAGAGGCTAATTGACTATATGGTACCAATGCTTTGTAAAGAATTCGAGGATTGATAAGCAAGAGAACTCAATTTCCTTAAAGGCCTCTGACAGCTCAGGCAATCTAATTTTGTGGTCTATTTATACTGTCACTGCCTAAATCAGACCTGAAATAATGAGGAAATAGGAACTCTAACCCCATGGTTACATCCTGTGTCCCCAGATAATTTTGTTGGAAGTAAAACTCACGGTCTTTACAAGGTCCTACAAAGCCCTACATGCTATGGCCCCATTGCTCTCACTCCACTCCAGACACATCAGCTTCCTTGCTGTGCTTCAACTGAGAAGTTTTCCAGTGCTACTTTCTCTGCCATTCACCCACTTCCTCCAAAATAGCCATGTGGTTATCTCACGACCTCCTCCAAGCATGTGCCCAGTGCTCTTCTCAGTAAGACCCTCCTGGAGAATTCTGTTTAAATTATTACCCAACCCTACATCTCACACCTCCCATCTCCCTCAGTCAGCTCATTTTTTTCAGGGCTTATGATTTTGTAACATAGTGAATAATAAGCTTATTTACAATTATTTATTGTTCAACTCACCCTACTAAGATGGAAGCTCCATGAGGACAGGAATTTATTATTTTATTTTATTTTATTATTTATTTATTTATTGAGATGGAGTCCCGCTCTATCACTCAGGCTGGAGTACAGTGGCGCGATCTCGGCTCACTGCAACCTCCACCTCCCGGGTTCAAGCAATTCCCTGCCTCAGCCTCCTGAGTAGCTGGGATTACAGGCACCCACCACCACATCTGGCTAATTTTTGTATTTTTAGTAGAGACGGGATTTCACCCATCTTGGCCAGGCTGGTCTCGAACTCCAAGGGCAGGCATTTTTTTAATCATTTCATTCTCTGTTGACTCCTAAGCACATAACAGTATCAGACACAAAGTAAGTGCTCAGTAAGTATTTGTAGAATGAATACAGGGATAAACGAATGAGACTTCATTTCACTCTCAGTCCGCTTCTTAGAGGAAGTTCTTCTGTAAGGCTACATAAAGAAGCAGAAAAAGGTCAGCCATGGTGGATCATACCTGTAATCCCAGCACTTGGGAGACCAAGGCAGGAAGATCACTTGAGCCCAAGAGTTCGAGACCAGCTTGGGCAACATAGTGAGACCCCCATTTCTATGAAATATGTAAAAATTAGCTGGATGTGGTGCACCTGCCTGTAGTCCCAGCTGCACAGGAGGCTGAGGTGGCAGGATCCCTTGAACCCAGGAGTTCAAAGTTGCAGTGTGTGATGATCGTACCACTGCACTCCAGCCTGAGTGATAACGCAAGGACCCCTGTTTCAAAAAATAAAAAACAAAGAAGAAGAAGAAGGAGAAGGAGAAGAAGAAGGAGAAGGAGAAGGAGAAGGAGGAGAAGGAGGAGGAGAGAAGAGAAGAAGAAGAAGAAGAAGAAGAAGAAGAAGAAGAAGAAGAAGAAGAAGAAGAAGAAGAAGAAGGAGGAGGAGGGGAGAGAAGGAAGAAGAAGAAGAAGAAGAAAGAAGAAGAAGAAGAAAGAAGAAGAAGAAGAAGAAGAAGAGAAGAAGAAGAAGAAGAAGAAGAAGAAGAAGAAGAAGAAGAAGAAGAAGAAGAAGAAGAAGAAGAAGAAGAAGAAGAAGAAGAAGAAGAAGGAAGAAGAAGAAGAAGAAGAAGAAGAAGAAGAAGAAGAAGAAGAAGAAGAAGAAGAAGAAGAAAAGAAGAAGAAGAAGAAGAAGAAGAAGAAGAAGAAGAAGAAGAAGAAGAAGAAGGAAGAAGAAGAAGAAGAAGAAGAAGAAGAAGAAGAAGAAGAAGAAGAAGAGAAGAAGAAGAAGAAGAAGAAGAAGAAGAAGAAGAAAGAAGAAGAAGAAAGAAGAAGAAGAAGAAGAAGAAGAAGAAGAAGAAGAAGAAGAAGAAGAAGAAGAAGAAGAAGAAGAAGAAGAAGAAGATGCAAGAAGAAGAAGAAGAAGAAGAAGAAGAAGAAGAAGAAGAAGAAGAAGAAGAAGAAGAAGAAGAAGAAGAAGAAGAAGAGAAGAAGAAGAAGAAGAAGAAGAAGAAGAAGAAGAAGAAGAAGAAGAAGAAGAAGAAGAAGAAGAAGAAGAAGAAGAAGAAGAAGAAGAAGAAGAAGAAGAAGAAGAAGAAGAAGAAGAAGAAGAAGAAGAAACAACCTAGCATGGTAACACATCTAAATTCAGCTCTGAGGTGGATTTGGTGGTCAAAGTCAGCAAGAAGCGTTGTCTTAACAAATACTCTGTTCTGAAGAAAATGAAAGACTTACTGTCTCCTCCAGTGGTGAACCGGATCTGGAGTTGTAATGACCTAGTTTGAAACCAGGATACTGTTGGAACCCAGAGGAACTGGTGAGGAAGTAGATGGAAAGGAATCAGGAAAAGAAGGAAATTCCCAGAAGCTCATCCATGGGGGACTCAGCATGGATGATAACAATTGCTAACCATTTCTTGAGAACTGAACATGCACCAGGCACTCTTTTAAATACTTTCTTTCCTTTTTTTTTTGTGTGTGTGTGTGTGTGTGTGTGTGTGTGTGTGTGTGTGTGTGTGAGATGGAGTCTCCCTCTGTCGCCCAGGCTGGAGTGCAGTGGCACAATCTCGGCTCACTACAAGCTCCATCTCCCAGGTTCACACCATTCTCCTGCCTTAGCCTCCCAAGTAGCTGGGACCACAGGCGCCACCCACCATGTCAGGCTAATTTTTGTAATTTTAGTAGAGACGGGGTTTCACTGTGTTAACCAGGATGGTCTCCATCTCCTGACCTCGTGATCTGCCCGCCTCGACCTCCCAAAGTGCTGGGATTATAGGCGTCAGCTACCGCGCCCGGCCATAAACACTTTCTAAGAAATATCTCAGACTGTAATTAACCTTGTGAAATATGACCCAGTATTATCCCCATTTTCCAGATGAGAAAAATGAGAGATGGCAAGTTAATGTGCTCAAAGTCATACGAGTCCTAATCCTAAATCTTAAATTCTCTAGAAGTTGGGGATTCAAAACCCTAGTCTCTTGAGCCTGTACCCTTAACTATTAAGTTCCACTGCCCAAAGAACAAACAAAACTATGATTAAGTTCTAGTGTCTGGGGCCGGGCGCGGTGGCTGAAGCCTGTAATCCCAGCACTTTGGGAGGCCGAGACGGGTGGATCAGGAGGTCAGGAAATCGAGACCATCCTGGCTAATACAGTGAAACCCCGTCGCTACTGAAAATACAAAAAATTAGCTGGGCTTGGTGGCGGGTGCCTGTAGTCCCAGCTACTCGGGAGGCTGAGGCAGGAGAATGGCGTGAATCCGGGAGGCGGAGCTTGCAGTGAGCTGAGATCCGGCCACTGCACTCCAGCCTGGGTGACAGAGCGAGACTCCGTCTCAAAACAAAACAAAACAAAACAAAAAGTACTAGTGTCTGGATTTTGTGTGTAACTGATTGACTAACAGTGAGACATCTCTCTGGTATTGACTGAGCCTACACATGCTCTGCCAGTAACACGGGCCTCCCTGACAGCATAGCAAAGCCATCCTGCTTCCTATGACACGGATACTTTCTGAATGGGGTGGCATTCAGCCCGAGACAGATTTCCTACTGGCACAGACAAGATAAAAACACTAACATTTGGACTGTGTTTTAAAACCTGTGAATAGAAATATTTTTATTTGATCCTCACAGCAAATATGTGGAGTATTATAAGCTGTCTCTTTTGAAGAAGGGAAACCTAACACACACAGCTAATGAGCTGTGGCATGGGAACTACAACCCAAGTCATTTGGCCCAAGGTTCAGTGCTTATTCCATGACGCCATGATGCCGTCAACTACAGAAGGTTGTCTAGACCCCTCCAACCTCTAGTTATCATCCATGCTGAGTCCCCCATGGATGAGCTTCTGGGAATTTCCTTCTTTTCCTGATTCCTTTCCATCTACTTCCTCACCAGTTCCTCTGGGTTCCAACAGTATCCTGGTTTCAAACTAGGTCATTACAACTCCAATTGCAATTTACTGCAGCAGAACAAATCTAAGAAACCCTCTGTTTTGAAAAGAAAAAAAGAAAGAAACAAAGCAGAAAAAAAATGTAATAGACAATATCGAGACATTTATAGCAAATACTTAGTGAATTTGATAAGTTCCTCCTGAACAATTAAAAAATGATTAACTGAACTAGCCACCTGGCATCAGAATTAATCAGTCAAAAAATTTAAATGATTTTTAACAGAATCCAAGCTTGTAGTACGGAAAAGACTAAAAATGATGTTTTACAAAAAGTGGGGCCGGGCATGGTGGCTCACGCCTGTAATCCCAGCACTTTGGGAGGCCAAGGTGGGCAGATCACGAGGTCAGGAGATCGAAACCATCCTAGTGAATATAGTGAAACCCCGTCTCTACTAAAAATACAAAAATGAGCTGAGTGTGATGGCACGTGCCTGTAATCCCAGCTACTCAGAAGGCTGAGGCAGGAGACTAGCTTGAACTTGGGAGGCAGAGGTTGCAATGAGCCAAGATCACGCCACTGCACCCTAGCCTGGTGACAGAGAAGGACTCTGTCTCAAAAAAAAAAAAAAAGTAGAAGACCTTCCATTATGCCACCAAACAATTGTCCATACAATTGAAGACTTTTCTAACACTAGCAAAGATAGATTTATTCAAATTTGAAAAAATTGAAAGGACTGTATTTTAGCTTTAAATGAGTTGAAAATAATAGAGACAGTACCCAATTGATACCTTGGGGGCAGGTTGTCTCAAAATGCTTGCAAATTTAGAAGAAGAAAAAAATCTGTTATCAACCTGTGACCTAAAATATGGAACTTGTCGCAAAGTTATTTTAAACTCTTTTATATTTGCCAAAGAAGAATTTTACTTAGATGTGGGGGAAAAAATGTTTCTATCATGGTGGATGGTGTTCAAGCTATTTTAGATTTTTTTTTTTTAAATCCAGATTTACTGGAATTTAAAACAACAGACTGATACTATCTTTATTGCTTCATTTCACTAAGTACTGTGAAAATATTTGTACTCTGAAGTGTATTTTTCTGAAGCATATTCTGTGAAAGGTCTCAGGTGCACAGGTGTTAAAATTCTTCAGTATATACATATAAAAGTTGTGAACCACTGTCAGTTATGGATCTATTGAACAAAATAGAACAGTTAACTTAATGATCTTGTGATGTTTCCAGTGTTCATCAGTCATGTGGTGGAACAGTTATACAAAAATTTACTGTATTATTAACTTCATTTCAAGACTTGCTTGAAGCAAAATTCACCAAATCAAAGACAAAAAATGACATTGTGATTTTACATTCCTAGACAATATCACACTCACATAAACAAGCTACATTTGAAATTTCATGGAAAGGAAATGTTTATCTGTGACGCAGCAAGACCAGTATGAGAATTTGCTGAAATTATAATTTTCATTATACAAATCAACAATAATTATATTATGCATTTTTCTAATGTGAATTAATATGCAGATTGGAATTGACAGTATTATGTACATTGGTTGCAAAAATGACAAGACAAATTTGAAGAACATTGTATTGATATTAGTAAATTTAGAGCTGCTTTCCAATGTTTGCAATACCCTTTTGAACCCAATGTTGATACTGAGTTGACATGAGTTAGTGAATTTACGGTGGACAGACATGATTTTGAAAGGAATATGCTTTGGCTTCAAAGTCAAATTGATTGTTCTAAAAATGATGAGTCAGTTTCTTCAATATATATTTAAAAATTAAATGAAAATGATGTTTTGGTCTTCCATTCTGTTTTTGGAAAACTTTTAAGTATGTTTCAAACAGCTTGAGCATGTGATTCTACTGTTTATTTTTTTATTTTTCTTTGAGATGGAGTCTCGCTCTGTTACCCAAGCTGGAGTGCAGTGGCGCGATCTCAACTCACTGCAACCTTCACCTCCCGGGTTCAAGTGATTCTCCTGCCTCAGCCTCCCGAGTAGCTGGGACTACAGGCGCGTGCCACCACGCCTGGTTAATTTTTGTATTTTTAGTAGAGACGGGGTTTTCCCATGTTGGCAAGGCTGATCTCGAACTCCTGACCTCAGGTGATCCACCCTCCTTGGCCTCCCAGAGTGCTGGGATTATAGGCATGAGCCACCATGCCTGGCCAATTCTACTGTTTTTGAGAATATATTTTATAAAATCCAAATATAGATAAAATATTTTTGATAAAAATTAGCTTATAAAGATGTGCTGTCAATGTAAAGTACTCACTAGATTTTGAAGATGTTATGATAAAAAGAATGTGAACTATTTTTTGATAATTTTCCATAGTGATTAGATGTTGAAATGGTAATATGTGTATATATTGAGCTAAATAAAGTACATTATGAGCATTAATTTCATCTGTTTCTTTTTACTTTTTAATGTGGCTGCTAGAAAATTTGAAATTACATATGTGGCTTACATTATATTTCTGTTTGTTTGTTTTGTTTTTTTGAGACCAGGTCTCACTCCATCGCCCAGACTGAAGTGCAGTGGTGCTATCACGGCTCACTGCAGCCTCAACCTCTTGGGGCTCAATCCTCCCACCTCGGATCCCAAGTAGCTGGGACTACAGGTGTGAGCCACCACACCTGGCATTTTTTTTTTTTTTTTTTTGGAGAGACTAGGTCTCACTATGTTGTCCAGACCAGTCTCTAACTCCTGATTTCAAGCCATCCTCCCACCTTGGTCTCCCAAAGTGTTGGGATTACAGGCATGAGCCACTGTGCCTGGCCTTGCATTATATTTCTATCAGACAGCAATGAGAGTATAGAGATCAATAAGACCTAGTTCCTTCCCTCAAGCAGAAAACTAAACACAGAGATAGCCCATCATAAAACACTGTGGAAGTCTCAAGGGATAGAATTCAAAGATGCTAAAGAAGCATCAGAGAGTGTACCTAACTCAGCTTGGGGAAAGCAAAGAGGACTTCTTGGAGGAGGTGGTAACTGGATTTGACCTTAAAAGAGAAGTAGAGATTAAATAAATGAGAAAAAAGAAACATTACTTTCCAATAGAATGGTCATTATCAACAATGGGCTATAGGAGTGAAGTAGCATTCTCATGTGGGAGACGAAAAGCAATTCTGGGGTGTAAAGTGTAAGGAAGATATGGCTGGAGATCAGGCTAAAGAGGCAAATTAGATCATGTGGGGCCTGGTAGGTTGTGCTAAGATTGGGACTTATTCTATAGGTGACAGCTAAGGGTTTAAAGTTGAGCACTCAAGCAGTAAACCCTGTAAACTCTATTTCCAGGAGGTTTTCCTTTCTCAATCTGTTTCACTGTGGAAATGGGAGTACTGATCATTTTCATTGCTTGATTGAACTGAGTCAGTGGCAGGGACCTTTCTTGAGAGATGACATCTTACATTGTATGGCAGCTGGTTTCGTGTCACTAGAGACAGTCCTCCCTCATATAACACACTTTAAACTCACAAAGCTGATTAATTTAGCCTTGAATTTCAGCATTTATTTATTCCACTGATCACTATCTGATACAATATTATATATTTTTTCGTGGTTCAGACTTTCCCCCACTGAAATGTAAGCTAAGTGAAACAGAGACTCTGTCAGTTCATGACTGTATCCCTAGAGACTTTCATACAGCAAGTGCTCAGTGAGTACTGTCGAACAAATAATCACATTAGATAAGATAGTGACACCTACTGACAATGTGTAGTATTGTAATCTAGCTCTACTGCACTCTGTAATTACTTAGATATGACACCTAAGGAAGACAAATTCCATCAGCAGGGAGTCCCTATCTGAATGATGCTGACTTAACTGGCCCAAAATTACAACAAGTGAAAAGTCAAGGAAGGCAAATGCATATCTAGAAAATTATGGGCAGCCTAGCATAGTGAAAGAACAGAGACTTGAAACTCACGTTGACATGGGTTTTCCTCCCCACCTCAGGTACTTACTTGCTGTGTGACACTATGCAAAGTAATTCACATCTCTAAGCCTTAATTTCCTCGTTCGTAAGAAGGGGCAATAAAACCAACAGTGTTTTGATATTAGAAGTGATATATTTAGAGTGTCTACTGTAAACAGCAGTTTATTAAGTATTAGTTTCTATATAAGGCTTTACGGAGGGGAGGGAACTTGTCTGTTGCTAACTGTCTCTCCTTCATTGTGGTCCGGAAGGAGCCTTGAAATCATTCCCATGCATTTGGTTTTTCAGAGAAGGTATTTCTTTGCTCATTTCATTGCAGGCCATTTCCTGGTCTTGCACAGTGAGTGAATAAGTAAATGCGTAGATTGCTCAGACTTCTGAGATTAGAAACCTCTCTCAGGAGATTTTCCAGGCACAAGAAAATCAATATCAGATGTCAAGCAGCTTCAAAGCTGATTACCTTGAAATGAATGGTCACACCTCCTTTCCAGTCATGTCTCCATCTTTCTCTTGTTCAAGGATCAGCTGCAATACATTAGATCCCTAATTAAGAAAGAAGATGATCTGCAAATGACTCCTCTGAGCAGAATACTAAACAACCGGAAGGGTCTTGGAACAGATCTGCTGGCATCTGCACAGAGGAAGAACATGTAGATAGAATTGAAGCTGCTTTAATTGGTAGTGGTGTAGGGATTGTATTTCACTGCTCTGCTGGGAGTAATAAAGGCCGACATTATAATCAGTGTGGCAGTAGAGAAATAGAAACTTAGAATCTGAGCTGCTCTGCTATTCAACTAGAGCCAGTGAAAAGGAAATGGATACGGCCTTGGCTGGTTGAAAAGGTAGAGCCTCCACCAAATAATTAAAATATCCTTGGCAGGGTAAAACTAGACCCTACACCTAATAACAACAACAACAACAACAACAATAATATCTATGGAGTGAAGCTGACCTCGATTTAAATTCTTTGTCTATTACCCATTTAGCCTAAAGCATATTGCTTATCGTCTCTGAATCTTGGTTTTATCATTTATAAAATGGGATCATGAAAAATGTTAAATAATTAATCTATCATAACTGGCAGAGTTCCCAGCACAGAGAAAGCTTGCAGACAATGAAAATCTCTTTCTCCCCTCCCTCTCCCTATGTACTATTCAAAGTGCCTTTATATTTGTCAGATGTTCCCAGTCTAGGTTCTGGATAGACATGAGGGTAGAAGGCTACAAAACCTCTGGTATTTTCTGCAAAGTGTCATATGAATGTGGTCTTTTCTGATGAACATGTCCATAGTTTTCAGCAGATTCTCAAAAAGGGTTAATCCCTCAAAAAGGCTGAAAAAAATCCCTGGTATATGTTATCTTTCTTTTATGACTTGGCCCCTGCTTCCCTCTGCACCCGTATTGCCTACTGTTTTCTTCCTAATCACTGTATTCCAACTACTCTGACTCATTCTGTTCCTCAAAGATGCCATGCTCCTTCCTGCCTCAGTCTTTTACTTATCATTCTTTCTCCTCCCTAGGTCTTCACATGCAAAACTCAGCTCACAGGTTACTTCTGGAGATGGTCCTTCCCTGACACCCTGATCCAAAGACTCTTCTCCAGTTACTTTCTATTGTATCTGTATTAATCTGTTCAGGCAGCTATAGATTGCTGCATAGACTGGGTAATTTAAACAACAGACATTTATTTCTCACAGTTCCAGAGGCTGGGAAGTCCAAGGTCAAGGTGCCAGCTAATTCAGTTCCTGGTTAAGGTTCTCCTCCTGCTGGGTGTGGTGGCTCATGCCTGTAATCCCAGCACTTTGGGAGGCCGAGGCGGGTGGATCACGAGGTCAGAATATCGAGACCATCCTAGCTAACATGGTGAAACCACGTCTCTACTAAAAAAAAAATACAAAAAAAATTAGCCGGGTGTGGTGGCGGGCACCTGTAGTCCCAGCTACTAGGGAGGCTGAGGCAGGAGAGTGGCATGAACCCAGGAGAGTGGCATGAACCCGGGAGGTGGAGCTTGTAGTGAGCTTAGATCGTGCCACTGCACTCCAGCCTGGGTGACTGAGCAAGACTCCATCACAAACAAAAAAACAAAAAACAAACAAACAAACAAAAAATTCTCTTCCTGACTTGTAGATGGCCACTTTCTCATTATGCTGTCACATGGCAAACAGAGAGTGATTACTTTCAAAAGGCCCTGTGTCCACATACCTCACACTGGGGCATAGGGATCCAACATATTAATTCTGAGGCAAAACAGTTCAGTCCAGAACAATGTGCCAATTGATACAAGAGTGGATGGATGGATGGATGGATGGATGGATGGATGGATGGATGAATGGATGGATGACTTCTGAGTGAATCCCTGTAAGGTATAGAAGAAAAGTTTCTTTTCCCGAAACTGAACAGTGGACAGGTTCAGTGCCTCAGAAAATGTTTATGGACAGCAGATAAAAGTATTCTCTGGAGCTAACTGCCTGAATTCAAATCCCAGCTTTGCCACTTATAAATTACGTAACCTTGGGCAAGTTACTTAATCTCTCTGTTCTTCAGTTCCTCATCTGCAAAATGCTGCTAATAATTATATATTATATCAGTCATTAGAGCTGTTCACCAGCATTCTGGTTCTTCTACTTCTAGGCACATAAGCCATATCTTCCATGCCCACATGAAGTCAGGTCTGGATACGAAACGCGAGCTGAAGTGACTGTGTCATCCCCTTGTGGAAGCTTTTAAGAGCCAATGTGAGAGCCAATTTTAAGAACCAATTTTATGTTCTCTGACACAAAATCTGAGACATTCTATATGAAAGTCATTATCCTAGCCTGCATCCTGGGGTGGAGACAGAGTGGAACAGAATTTCCATGAACCTACAATGAACAAAGAGCATGAGTGAGAAACAAACTACTGAGATTTGGTGGTTGCTTTTATCACAGCATAACCTAGCTAAGCTTGACAAATACACATATATACCAACTCACTGAGCTCTTGTGAGAATTAAATGAGGTGATGCAAGTAACATGATTCCAAAACATCTGGCACATAGTAGACACTATATAAGTGCTTGCAATAATTACTACTCAATGAATGTCGAAGCTAAGACTAAAACTCATGTTTCCTGTGGCTATAATTATAAAACAAATTTTACTGCACTTTTTAATTCTTAAATCTACAAAGGAACAGTTGAAAGGAAGAGGGGAGGATCCACAGAAGCCTTACCTCCACATGCCTGCCACCTCTGGCTCTAAGAAACCCAGCGCTGCGAGGGAATGAGGACAAGTTCCTGAGCACATGCAAGAGGACGGTCCCCCAATGGCTCTCTTGTGCTCTGCCAGGCCAATGATGCCATTGTCGGAGAAAAGAGCCGTGATCAATTTTCATGGGTTTTGCCCTCAATAGGTCATTCCTGATCATCTTTTCCTTCCTTCTTCTTTTCTTAGGGCTCAGAGTAAAATTGTGTCTTAAAGGGAAAGTTCCAAGCAACACTACTTGCTAGGTTCTTCTAAGCAGAATGGACAAGTCATTTATTGCCAACCAACTTTGTAAGGAAACTAGAGTTTCCTTAAACAAACTGGGTTGGTAGCTCTGAAAAGCTTAGAGACACTTGAAAGCAAATAATAGAGTGTGGTCCACTCTAGCTTATCTTATCAGTAACATAGCAGTGAGGAGTCAATAGGCATCAAAAATAATAAAATTTGTAGGTAATAAGAATGATAACTAGATGGCCGGGTGTGGTGGCTCACACCTGTAATCCCAGCACTTTGGGAGGCGGAGACAGGTGGATCATGAGGTCAGGAGATCGAGACCATCCTGGCTAACACAGTGAAACCCCGTCTCTACTGAAAATACAAAAAATTAGCTGGGCTTGGTGGCGGGCGCCTGTAGTCCCAGCTACTCGTGAGGTCGAGGCAGGAGAATGGTGTGAACCAGGGTGGCAGAGCTTGCGGTGAGCCGAGATCACACCACTGCACTCCAGCCTGGGCGACAGAAAAAAAAAAAAAAAAAAAAGAATGATAACTAGATATCATGGAGACTTATGCCAGGCACTGCTGCTTCTAAGGACTTTATGTACCTTAATCATTTAACCATCACACTACACTACCAGGGAGTTACTAGTATTACCATCCTCATGGCATAGATGAGAAACTGAGGCACAAGAAGCTAAGGAACTCACCACTGACACCAAGTAGAGCCAGGTTCAAGCTAAAGCCGTCCGGCTCCAGCATCCATGCTTGTAGTTAGTGTGCTGTGCTGTCTCTCACCTGTTTAAGGTGTTATGCAGTTTCACACTTCCATGCCTTCGCACGTGATGTTTCCTCTGACATTTTAAAACCTAGATCGAGAGACATCTCATCTGTGGAGCTTGCCCTGACCTCACCTCTAACCCTCTCCTTTGAGGCAGTCACTTGCTTTTCTGTGACCTTCTCTGCCTTTATTACAACAAATTTCACACTAAGTCATGAGTAGTTTAGGGGCAGAGACTACATCTTAATAATCTTCGCATCTATGGTGTCTTGCACAGTCCCTGGCACAAAATAAAGGCTAATTCAATGTTATTAAATTGATTTGTAAGGATTCAAAAAACATGAGTGCACAGAAGGCGATACAATATAGTGACAGATAGCATTGGTTGTGAAGTCAGACTGCCTGGCTTCGAATCCTAGTCAGTAATTTTCATAACTAGCTGGTATGACCATGGACATACTAATTTATGTTTCTGTGCCTCAATATTTTCCTCCTATCCAATGGGTATAATAACAGTACTTGTTGTAATGGATTATTACATGGATTAAATTAGATAATGTAGCAAAGAACTTAACCTAGCACATAGTAGGTGCTCAATAAAAGTTGGCTCCTACTGCCTGAGCTTCCTGGTACATTTCTCACTAAAGATGTATTATAGCTATGCCTATCACTGACTAATGAGAAAAGAGCCTCATATGAATATGGCTAAATGATGACAACTTGGCAGACTTAGAGGTGAAAACCAAATTGTCTGTAAGCTGCAGGACTCTAGGTAATTTAGTCCACGACCAACAGCAATCAGCAAAAGCACCCAGCATTTTTTCCTATTCATATGGACAGAGGCAAAGCAGTCAAAACTAGGGAAAGAGAAATCATCTGAGAAAATTGATTACACCATTACCAGTTATTTTCTGGGACAATACTAATGTAGCTTTCATTATTTCTTTTTCATGCCAGTCTTCTACTGCAAATTGGAAATAGTACATGCAATTCAGATTTCGCTGAAAAGGAGACTAGTTTTGAAAAAAGAAGGAAACGAAGCAATGGTGGATAAACACATTCATCCTGGATGGGCATGAACTACAGATTATTATACTCAGTGTATAAGTGAAATGTAAAGTGAAGAATGTTCAGTATTAAAATTTAGACTAATGATGAAATGAACCTTAAACTGCACCATCAAAATTATTTTAATAACTGAATTAGAGGTGAAGACAGTAAACCAAAAACCATAAAATGTTCTAATCCCTGTGTTAAGATGATCAGGTAAAGTATGCATAGTATATGTTTAGGATCTACATGCTAATTATACTGATTGGAAAAGGCATGGACAAATATCCCTTCTCTTTCTATCCCCTCAAGGAAAAAAGATTAAAATTGTGGAAATTCATCTCATTTATTGTGAGACTGTTATAGCTCAGTATTAAAGAAAGACTTGATCACTTACAGAAAATCCCCCTTTCATATCTAATCTGCTCTCTACATTACTAACATTATGGAATCCAAATATTGAGAAGCAGTAAAGTCATGTCTTATTTAGACTTATTAGTCTTTTAAAACCTAAATAAGAGCCCAGATTTCTAGACAGCCTAGGTTTAAATCTGAGTTCCAAAATTACTATCTGACTCTGGGGTAGTTACGCACTCTATGAGGTTCCTCACTTTATAATGGGAATAGTAATAAGTACCTAGATCATGTACTGTTGTAAGTAATTAGTAAATTAGTATGTCTGGTACATAATAAGCACCCAATAACTTTAATTATTATTATGTAACTTGTATGTGCTATTCCTAAATCTCCTTTAGAAAAGGAATGCAAACAAGGGGTAATAATAATAATAATAATAATACATAGCACTTACACTGTTGCAGGTTCAATTTTAAGCATTTCTTGTGCATTAACTCTTTTGATCCTCATAGCAACCCTTTGAGATAGTCTTATTGGGTAGAAGTGACATGACTTGCTCAGGGTCACACAGCCAGTGAGTCGTACAACCCCGATAGGAACCCTGGCAGTCAGATTCCAGAGACCTTCTACTTGAGCATTAAATATATATCCAATTCTTTGAGCACTGTGACTGAATTTATTCACTGTTCACTAAAAAAAAAAATCCATTGAGAATGAACTCGGGGTCAAGTAACATCCCAGCTCTAAAGATACAAGGCTAAAGAAGAAAGAGTCTCTCTCTCAAAAAAGTTACGATTTCCATAGGTATATGGCTTATTTTAAGCTTATTTGTGTTCATTTTGTTTGTAGACATATGGATAAACACTATTTGACAGATCTGTAGGCGTTTATGAAGTCTAACTCTTTCTCTTTTATCTTTCCCTCTTCTAGTTGAAATATTCATACTTGAAATCTGAAGGACTTGTATAATACAATTCAGCACCACGGACAGCAGGAAAAATCCCATTGACAGAATAAATCTGAAGTTTTCCTTTCAGTATTCATGAAAATCTGGTGCTTCAAAACAGATACACACACATCCAATTAGGTACTCAAAAATATCTTCAGAAGAATCCTAGAAATTACAAAACACAAGTCCTTGGAACAGAGAATGCAAATTGCATCCACAAGGCCACACAGCCGAAGCCAAGAACTAAGTTCCTAGAACTAATCTACTTATAATAAATCCCATCACAAGTATACTGTCACCATTAAGCAGAATTGTGTGTATCTTCAGTGACACGAGTGTGGTTTACTATGGCACTTTCTCAAATACGAATTAAGGAAGAAGTCAGGTACTCTGATTTAAGTATCAGAGAAATTTCTTATCCAATCAGTTAGGGAGACTTATTTCCTAACAGTATAACTTATTATTTCCTGTTTCCTAATATATTTGAAATCATAGGTTGAAAATGAGTTTCAAGGTCAGGTAGAAGAGAAATAGATCCAAGTTACTACTGTCCTTGCCATAGACACTGACTTTCTTTGACCTTGTTGAATACATTAGAATTCTTTCCAGCCTATCGATGTTTATTAGATTTGATACTGCCTAATTCTGACATCCCAAAGGAAGGTGACTCACTCACAGTAAACGTGTTATCATTTTCTAAAGATATGTCTAATCTGCATGACATCATCTTATCTGGAAGATACATTTTAGGTGGATAGTCCCCAGAGCTCATGAAAGGAAAATTTTCCATTTGTTATGTTTCTCTAATCCTATTCAATTATAATAGCTATGAGAAGCATCTTTGAAGGGGAAGGAATGTGATACTGTGAAGGAAAATAGAATTATAGATTTAATTACTCAAGACCATATTTACTATAATAGTCAGTGCAAAGCTTTTCAAAGAAGTCTTCATTGAGTAAACAAGAGTTGCCATAAATCTTTCTCCTCCAAGATCCTTTCAACAATTATTCAGGTTCTACCACCTACTAGCGATGTAATTATGGAAAGTTACTAACATTCTCCAAGCCTCAGTACTCTTATCTATATGATGAGGGCTGTTTTACTTAGGATTCCTTAATGGGGCATTGAGGAATAATGAGACAATTTCTCACCACATGGTGTAGAATTGTAGGAAACATTCCTCTGCTTGGAAATGAGGCACAGGTGACTGATTCACCTAAGGGAGATCAAATACATTTTCTGATAAAACGAATTAAGTAAATCCTCCTACAGATAGACACAGGATTTTCTTTGTGACTACTAATGAAATTCTTCAACTATTCTAAAGTTAGAAGACCATGGTACTTGGAGTAAGAAGATCTGGACTTGATTCCATCTCTGTCACATAATAGCTACCACAACTCCCTCCCTGCTAAGCCTTTACCTTTTCAGGCTACAGAAACATAGCTATTTCATTGAAATGATGGCTATCACTATCTCTTGGTAAAGAATCCAATTAGCTACTTGGATTAAAAGGGAGAAGCAGGTGTTGCATAGTGGTTAATGGTGCAGGCTATAACACTGGTATGCGTTTAAATCTTGGTTCCACCACTCATTGCCTGAGTAACTTTGGCCAAGTTACATAAGCTCTCTAAGCTTGGAATTCCTCATCAGCAAATTGTAGATAATGTGAATAACTATCACATGCCTATGTTATGATGATTTTAAATGTTAACAAGTGTAAAGCACTTAGAACATTATCTGGTACATAATACTCAATGTCAAATATATAGAGAACACGCTGGACTAAAGTAATCCAGGCCCCTAGGGCAAAGACCCCCTTCACTTACTTCCCAGATATAAGACTAAAGACAAAGGACCCTTTCTCCTCTGTAGATCTGCTTACTATGGAACAATGTTTTTGTTTTTTTTTTTTTTCCTTTTTTGTTTGTTTTGCTTGTTTGTTTGTTTCTGAGATGGAGTCTCACTTTGTCGCCCAAAGTCGGAGTGCAGTGGAGTGATCTCGGCTCACTGCACCCTCCGTCTCCCGGGTTCAAGCAATTCTCCAGCCTCAGCCTCTTGAGTAGCTGGGACTACAGGCACGCGGCACCACACCTGGCTAATTTTTGTATTTTTAGTAGAGATGGGGTTTCACCATGTTGGCCAGGGTGGTCTGGAACTCCTGACCTCAAGTGATCTGTCCGCTTCAGCCTCCCAAACTGCTGGGATTACAGCCGTGAGCCACCACACCCAGCTGGAACAAAGACTTCTATATATTTATTTTTCTTAAGACCATTCCTTGCTCAGATCATGATTCACATTGTGGTCATGATTATGTAGGAAAATCTTATCAAAGGTACTTTATTGCAACTCACAACAATGTATGAATGAATGGAATTCTATGGAGGAGAGAGGTGGGAAGGGGTCCCGGTGAAGGAGTAGGTGATCCTGGCCATAAAGGAGAAGAGTGAGGAGGTAGACACAAAGCCAAGCCACATGTTCTCCTCCTGACATTTACAAGTGCTGAGCTAGATCTCAGCTGATTCAGCCAGTCACGCTGCTTTCCTGTTGACATCAGTCCAGAGCATAGAAACATAGTATGAATCACCAGAATGAGCAGATAATAAGCCTGGACGAGTTTAAGGGGAAAAGGAGAGAACCAGAGCCAGGAAGGAAGCTTCTAGTTAGGAAAGGTAGGAGATGTGGATGCCCTCATGCTGCCATGGGAGGATTATAGGAAAAGCATTACTTCCAGTTGCTGTCTGCAGGGCTGTGGTCTGGAGTACAGATGATAACCCCAAACGTACATGTGAAGGAGATAAGGTTTATTAGCACGTATATGTTCTCGGCTACCATATCCTCTATCTCACTCCTACTAAAGCAATTTTCTTTTTACTTGGTTAGCAATCAGTGCTGTTTTGGTTTGCTATCCCAATTTGTAGGGTTTTGTGATATCAATTCAAAAGAATAGGAAGAATGTGAATGGGAAGACAGGCTCAGAGATCCAAAAGAAATGCCAAGAGGAAATAAAAATAAAAGTTGCAGGGTATCAGAGAGAGTGGAGGAGACTTTATGAGGGGTGGGCTCTACAGCATCTAAGAGGTGGGAGAGAATGGAGGGAAAGACTAAGGAGGAGTTTAGAAAATTGTTCTAGGTTATAAACTGGATTCCATGTACTGGTCTTCAAGAGAACCAGGCATAGCTTGAAACTCCTTTAAAATTCCTTTTGATTGGTAGATTGGACTTTTAAAAATATGATTTTGAATATTCAGAGGCTGGTCCAGGGTTCAATAATCAGGCTTATGTATGTGCACACAGATCCTTCAAACTTCAGCCCCACTCTACAGAGATGGATTAGGACCTGCAAGACCCTTTATTGTACGGAAGAGTTGTTGATGAAGACAAATGAGAAAATGTCTGCAAAGTTTATTTAAACTTTAGGAATGAAGTTTAAAGTACATAAAACAAAATCCTCTGTCTTTTCCTGAACAGAAATAGAAGGTATTTCACCACTACCCCAACCCCAATGGGGAAAAAAAATCAGTCAACAGACGACCTGTTTAAATTGGATGAAAGTTGACATGATGTTCCCATCATCAGGGAAATTATGAACTGTAATGATAGGAAATGCATATCCCTTGAGACGGCTGCAGGAAAAATTGGTTTTCTCCCTTGCCCAGAAATGCTCTGTGCTGAGCATTATTCACAGACAGTGTGACCAGAGTGAAGGCTAGCCCTGGGGTTTCATAGACCAGTGTTTGACAGCCAGGACTGTGAACAACCTTCACTGGCATGAGCTGGGCGGGAGAATGAATCATAAAGGGTCTTCAGGCTATGCCCTGTGGCCTGGGGTGGGCGACGCTGAGTTTGGATTTAGACTTGGGAGAGAGAGTCAGAACTGACTGAATGAGAGAATGAGATTGTGCCAAGCTGAGACGTGCTCTATCACGGACCCACACTAGTCCACCACCCACCAATCCAGGCTGTGCATTGGTATCTCCACGGAATGTTTTTAGAAGTATACATTCAGGTACTTTACCTTTGGAGCCCTGATTCAATAAATCTCAGATGAGGCCTGAGCATCACTTTTTTGTAAGCTTCCCAAATGATTCTGGTGAAGTTTATCCACCAGCAGGAATTTGAAAAACCACCAGTTAAGTCAATCACAACTGTCTATTCTCTCCTGATCAGCCAGCTAAATAAATGATTCTCCTTGCCATGAACCAGTCAATCAAGGCCTTTTTACTGTTTTTCATTTCCCTGGAAAATCCTATCCAGGACAAAATGAAGAAAAGTGCTCCAGCCTCTCTTAAAATACCACACAGACATCTCCTCCTCCTCCCCCACCTCCTCCTCCTTCTCCTCCTCCTCCTCTTCTTCTTTTTAATTTGCACATCAAAAATAAAACAGAGCTTAACTGTGTACACAGCCTACATTAAAACAGAAATGTGTTTTGCCTCATAGGCATTTTCGAGCAGATCTCGAGAGACACGCTTGTGGACCCAGGGATGTGATGGTATACCATGAGGGAGGAGTACATTCTGCACGTGGAAGGCAGGGAGGTAGAAACCAGAAGCAGGCAACCCATTTGGCATCCAGTTAAGTGATGGTTCCCATCAGGGTTTGGGCTATAAAGGACCCGTAGTGCTCCAAGCTGCATTTAGAGGATCAAAACAAGATCAGAAACAGCACGGTAGTAGCTCCAGAACAGAGAATCCAGAGGCTTGATAGCCCCAAGTGGGAAGAGTCAGGAACAGCCAGTGTAGGAAGGCTGGGGCCTTGATCTCGGTAGGCCAATTAAAGAGACCTCATCTCTGATTAGCAGCACAGCAGTTCCCAAATGTGGGCCCCTGGACATCAGAAGTAATCAAGTAACTAGTTTACAATACAGATTAATAGACCCTTCCCAATTTCTGATCCTCGCTGCTTTCTGTCTTATTTATCACGCTAGTCATTCCACCAGTCCATAAACATGTATTAACATAAAGTATCATCTACCTGCTTGTTGGTCTGTTAACTGTGTGAGAACAGGGACTCCATGTATCTTGTTTAGCCTCAATGCGTAGTACAACGCCTGAAAACAATATCCATTTATTCATTTAAAAATAGGAGCTTGTGCCTGTCATCTGTCTGGCTTATCTAGGCACTGGGGTACAGTGATCAATAAATGTGCCCCCTACAACAAAACTTTCAGAGGCTGGTGGAGGAGACAGCCCAGGAATCAATAAATCACAGCATCATGACACACACATTAACAACATATATAAACGTCTCCTACCTACTGAATCCACCTTCACACAGGAGTCAGAGAGATCATCCCAACACTGAAAGACAATCCATAAAGATCTTCATAGCCTGTGGCTCCTCCTCCCAAAGAGTGGTCTGTAGAATCCAGGTACCTAAGTGTCTGGGAAAGACGTTTTCATGGTCAAAAACCTTTGGAAGAGTCTGGGTTAAACTAAATGAAATCAGTCAAGTGTCTTTTTTGTTGTTGTTGTTGTTATACTTTAAGTTCTAGGGTACATGTGCACAACGTGCAGGTTTGTTACATATGTACACATGTGCCACGCTGGTGTGTTGCACCCGAAATCAGTCAAGTTTCTTTAATGCGGGATTTGTCAGAGGCTGCATGATACCAACATGCCTTGCAAATCTCTGAAAGGGGAGGAGGCAGCAATCACTACTTTCTCATTCTTATTTGATGTTGGCTTTTTTTTTTTTTTTTTTTTTTTGGCATGTGTTGAAGGACTGGTGTTTAGAAAACAGACTTTGTAGATTCTGGCTGATCGCATCACACCCAGCTCTCCACGATTGCCTGCCAAGCCTCTGCTCCCACTCTTGTTCTGTTCTTGCACTTTAAGGAACCCAAACTACTTTTTATTTTTGAGCCTTTGCTCATGCTGTTCATCCTGTCTGCGCATTTCCCCAAGTCCTGCAGCTTCTCCCAGAACACGCAAAATGTGCCTGGAACACTCACACATGTTCTTGAAGATTCCCCTCAGACACCACCTCCGCCAGAAGCCTCAGCTGTACAGGTGCCTCTTCTCTATGTTCTCACAGTCCCGCCCCCCGCCCAGCACTTAGTGGGCTATGCTCTCATGGTTGCACAGAACAAGAGCTTTTGGAGGGAAGGGGGCATTACAAGGCTTTGTTTATCTCCGTTCTATTACCAAGGCTTTTCAGTTTGATGCTACGGATATTGGGGCTGGATAATTCTTTGTTATGGGGGCTGTGCTGGTTACTGTAGGATTTTAGCAGCATCACTTGCTGCTACCCACTAGATGCCAGGGGCACCACCACCACCTTCTCTATCCCATCCCACAAGCTGTGAGAACCAAAGACAACCCTAGACATTGCCTGATATCCCCAGAGGGATCAAAGTCATCTCTGGTTGCAAACCATTCTCCTATACATAGCACAGTGTCCAGCATTCATTAAACAAATATTTACTGAACATGTACTATACACCTGGCCCATGGCCAGGCACAGGTAATAAAAATGTGAACCAAACACATACCGGGCATTTAGCATGCTTGCAGGAATTGCAGGTGCTTGCAGGAATTGAGAAATAAACAGGTATTATTAAGAATGTAATAACAGGCTGGGCACAGTGGCTCATGCTTGTAATCCCAGCACTTTGGGAGGCAGAGGCGGGCTGATCACCTGAGGTCGGAAGTTCGAGACCAGCCTGACCAACATGGAGAAACCTGTCTCTACTAAAAATAAAAAATTAGCTGGGTGTGGTAGCGCATGCCTGTAAACCCAGCTACTCGGGAGGCTGAGGCAGGCGAATAGTTTGAACCCAGGAAGCAGAGGTTGCGGTGAACCAAGATCATGCCGTTGCACTCCAGCCTGGGCAACAAGAGCGAAACTCCGTCTCAGAAAATAAAAAAGAATGTAATAACAGTCATGGTTTCATGAAGGCAGAGAGACACTTACCTTTTTTTGATTTTTTTAAATATCCAGAGCCCCTAGGGCAGTGCCTAGTACATACAATGTATTCAATAAATATTTATTGATGGATCGTATTAGCAAAAATTTTAGAGTACTTACGGTATGCCAGAAACTATTCTCAGCACTTCATGTCTATGAAATTGTTTTAGCTCATAATGAACCTAGTAAGTTCTATTATTACACTCACTTTACAGATAAGGAAACTAAAGCCTGGAAATTGTAAGTAACTTGACAGTGATCATGTGGTGAGTATGAGGCTGAGCTGAGACTTGAGCCCAGGCAGCCCAGTTTCAGATTCTAAGTTCAAGAGCCCCAAGTGTTATCTCCAAGGATGGCCAACATTTACAGAACTTTCCTTTGTGCTTTAATTCTCATACTTAACATCATTTTATTTGAGAAAACGTGACACAGACAGGTTAAGTAACCTCCATTCTCCCATAAGTAGTAACTGGCTGAACTGAACCCTGTGCTCTGTCTGGCTGTGAGTGTCTGAATCTTTAATTACTATGCTTCATTGCCTCCATTAAGGAAGTAAAATAAAGCATTGTTAGATAGCCTAATGAAGAATGGTGTCTAAATGGTTTCTGCATCCTTCACACCACAAGCAGGGAGTCTAATACATAGACGGTGCCACACACATGACTTGAAATGATGGCAATGATGTATAAGGAATGAAACATTAGACTAGTACCAGGAGATCCAACTTGTTCACAGAGTTTCTTTGTAACCTTGTGGACTTCACACTCACACAAACAGGCCTCCACTTAACCAACAAAAAGGAGAGGTTTCTAGTTTCCTGGGTTCCCCTCCAACTCTGATGCTGATTCCAGCAACCACAGCCCTGAGTTCACCCCGAGAGCCCCTTTTCCATCTTGGAGGCCAACCAGGTAAAGCTTTTCCTTCAAGCGTTTTGATTGGTTTGTTCACCTCCTGACGCAGTTGTGGTTTTGGTTGCCTGGCAACACAGTGATGGAGACTACCAATTCCCAGAAGAGCAATGAATGAATGAGCAGAGATAGTCACTCTGGGAGCAGTGGCCACAGCCAGAGGAGTGCATTGCAGAATTCCTAACTCTATCTGTCTTGAATGTGCTTTGCCCATCCTGCTAGTACAGCAGCGTAATGGAGATATTTGGGGGAAAGAAGAAGAATTTCCATTTTGAAGGTGGTAAAAATCCTTATGCACAATCTCAAGGGATTAAAATGCTACCTGCCCAAAATGAAGTGACCCAATCAGAAAAATCACAGCCACAGGTGTGTTTTAGTATTAGTAATAAAATATTTCCCTCCATGTAAAAAGCCATGGTTTTCTCTGTGTCACTTGCTTTTAATGATACATTCCAGGTTCTGGATTACAGGACAGGTCACATAAATTGGTGCAATTGATCCCTATGATCATCTCACAAGACAGAAAGAACTGAACTTCAATAGACAGAAAGTTTTTTTTGTTTTGTTTTTGTTTTTGTTTTTGTTTTTTTTTGAGACAGAGTCTTGCACTGTTGCCCGGACTGGAGTGCAGTGGTGTGATCGCAGCTCACTGCAACTTCCACCTCCCTGGTTCAAGTGATTCTCCTGCCTCAGCCTCCTGAGTAGCTGGGATTACAGGTGCCTGCCACCATGCCTGGCTAATTTTTTGTATTTTTAGTACAGACAGGGTTTCACTGTGTTGGCCAGGCTGGTCTCAAACTCCTGACCTCATGGTCCTCCTGCCTCGGCCTCCCAAAGTGTTAGAATTACAGGCGTGAACCACCACACCCAGCCTCAGAAAAGTCTTTAGAATGAATGATTAAGAGCAATGCTTTTCAAAGAACGTGGACCTCAGTTCAATTCCTGACCCTGGCACTCATAAAGTGTGTGACTTTAGTAAGTTTCCTAGCTTCTCTGAGCCCCTATGCCTCCATCTGTAAAATGGGGATATTAATACCTATCTTAAAGTGTCACTGAAAGAATTCAGTAAGATAATGAAGGTTAAACACTTAGCAAAGAGGTTGGTGCATAAGTGTATTATTATTAATCATTATTATTAACATTATTGCTTAAGATCACACACACTATGTCAGTGGTAAAGCCGGGATTTGAACCCAAATCTCTAGTAATGCCAAGGTAAATTTTTGCCATTATCTCATTTCTTCTTTGAAAGGAAAAGCCATTAGAATGTATTCTTTCAATGATTATTTTCAACTTCTATGTGATATAGTATTTTTTAGACCAAGCAGTGCTTTTAAATGCCTTCTTTCACTGAATATGGTATGCTTACTCCTCGTAAGTCCAGATGGAGATAGTTTTGAAGAAAGCAACGATCTGCTTCTGAAGTTAAGCTCTACTCTCCTTCCAGGTGCTTGAAAACCAGGAGAGGGAGCCCCTCTCCCAGTGCAGTGGAGCCAGCCTGAGCAGAAGGTGACCAGGAATGCTGCCGGAACTCAGCATCCAGACTTATAGAGCCTGAAGAAAGGCCAGTCAGCTGGTCCTCCTCTCATGCCTGTTCTGCTGGACACAAAGGACTGGAAGCATCAGTGTGTCTCTAGAGTCCAGCGTGGAGGTACTGGTGTGTGGCCGGATGGCTGGAGTTCAGGCTGAATCTGTTCTTGCTGATGTCAAGTTAGAGATATCCCAGCCAGGTGCTTCTCTACTGCCTCCCCGCAACACACACGGTACAATTTAAATCCAGTCGTCTAGCTTCTGTTGCTACTTGCCTCTGCTTAGAATAGTTGAGCTGAATGGATTTTAGAAATCCTCTCTTTTGCATGTCAATCATATCTGAATAAAGTGGTTCGTTTACAAAAGAAATCTTTTCCCTCTCTTTCTCTCTCCCTCTCTTTCTCCTCCTTCAATTCTCCTTCCTTCTGTCTCTCTTTTTTTACCCTCTTTGTTTTGTCTTTTTCTCTCTATCTCTGTCTCTCCATGCCTCACTGCCCCCTGCTCCAAACACATGCACACACTTTGCAATGGCACATGAGCCACCTCTGGCAAATCCTGGGGCACCTGAGCCACCTCTGGCAAATCCTGGCTAATCCTAAGTAATTAGAAAACCATTGAGTAGGCCCAAACCCCTCATTCTACAGAGGAGGAACAGAGACCCAGAGGAGGGAAGTGACTTGCCTGAGGTCACACAGCCGAACGCCCTGACTCCCAGTCTCATGCGCTTTCTTTTTTATGGCACTGAATACAGAACCCTTTTTCAAGTTTCCATTCTAAAAACCTCCCATTTTAAAATATGGTACTGTATTGTTCAAATAAAAACATAAATTGCAAGAGTTTGGATTTTTAATTAAATTTTAATTACTGTATATCCATAATAATTATAACATCATAAAAATTTAAACATAATGGAAAAGGCTAAAGCCTTCTTTGGAATCCACCCATAAAAACACATGTATAACGAGGTTCCCTCCTTGCTGCCCTTAGAGATAATTATTAGCACTTTCTGTGCGTGTGTGTGTGTGTGTGTGTGTGTGTGTGTGTATGTGTTTGATGGAATTTCACTCTTGTTGCCCAGGCTGGAGTGCAATGGCACAATCTTGGCTCACCGCAACCTCTGTCTCCCAGGTTCAGGTGATTCTCCTGCCCCAGCCTCCCGAGTAGCTGGGATTACAGGCATGCATCACCACACCTGGCTAATTTTTGTATTTTTAGCAGAGACGGGTTTTCTCCATGTTGATCAAGCTGGTCTCGAACTCCCGACCTCAGGTGATCCACCCGCCTCGGCCTCCCAAAGTGCTGGGATTTCAGGCGTGAGCCTGGCCCTTTTTGTGTTCTTAGAGTAGATGTGTATGTGTATGTATATGTGTGTACATACATGCTACATCCATTTTTCTTCGATTTGCCTTATTCATTGAGCAATAACGTTTGGCCGTTAGAACACATATGGATCTGCCACATTCTTTTTACTGCTTTGTAATATTCCACATCTATGGCCCTGCTGTTGTATACTTACCCATTCCCTATTGATGAACTGTTGGATGATTTCAGACAATGCTACAATGGGTATCGTCATATTGTGCCCTCCTCCTTCAGCACGTGAGAGAACCTGTTATAAGGGACAGTCCCTAGAGGTAAAGCAGCTGATTTATGGCATATGAGCATTTTAAATGTTGAGACAGTCTCATCTCCTTTCTCTTGATGCACATTGTCGTTTGAGGGTTACTGCTGCCGAATTATTCCTTCGACACCAAAGAGGAAATGAGATAAAATATTTTCTTGATTAAATAACACCACATGCACGGGAACAGATGGGTCTGGAAAATAGATCATGCACAGAAGGGATAAGCTGATGTGTAAATGGAAGAATTTGAAGGGTGTCCAGAGTCCCCTGACAAAGCACAAACCCTGTTAGCCTGCAACCATCCCTGAGAGTTCCCTTATTAATGGCCCTCCTTCAGAGAAAAAGCATTAAGTCTCCAGAAGGTTCTTACAAGAACATAAATACACTATCTCAGAAGGGTGGCACACAATGCATGGATTAATTAATCAGTTTAACCAACAAAGAAGTGCTAAAAACTTGAACAAACAGTTCTCTTCTCTAAGCAACAATAGTGCTAACTTTAGAGGGTTTTGTCAAACCTAAGTAAAATAAAAATATGCAAATGCTATTGAAAGGGCTTGACAAATAGTACGTACTCAATAGAATGTAGTTTTTAGGATTGGCTTAGAGTTATAAAGGACAAAATAGATACATTTCAAGCTGGATGCGTGATTGGGATTGGAAAATGTTTGGTGAGGAAATGTCCTAAATTGATCTTCACTAGGGTGTAGTTAGCCCCTAATATCAGAAGGCACTTGAATAGTTCATACCCATTGTTCCAGGGTCAATGGTACCTTCAGCCCTACCCTCTCAACACTAAGCAGTAGCTATTATTACAAAGTAGTTGAGGCATAAAGAGTGTCTCACAGCTAGGAAGTTCAGAGTTGGAACCCAAACCATGGTGTGTGTGGTTTCAAAGCCCATTTTACCTTTTTTTTTTAAAAAAAAAAAAAAAAAAAAAGGAGTCTCGCCCTGTTGGAGTGCAATGGTGTGATCTCGGCTCACTGCAACCTCTGTCTCCCGCGTTCAAGCGATTCTCCTGCCTCAGCCTCCTGAGTAGCTGGGATTACAGGTGCACGCCACCATGCCTGGCTAATTTTTGTATTTTTAGTAGAGACAGGGTTTCACCATGTTGGCCAGGCTGGTTTTGAACTGACCTTGCAACCCACCCGAAGTTTGGAGACATGAAGACGCTAGCAGACAAGAAGTTGAAATGAAGAGGCTAGACAAGGTCCAGGAAGTGGATCTGAGATGTTAACTTCAGCTCAGGTCCTCTCAACCTTGACTATACATTAGTATCATCTGGGAGGCTGAAAAAACACATAGACCTTCTGAAACCCTGGCCCCGCTCCCTATCAACTGGTTTGGTTGGGGAATCAGGGGCCAGGGCATCGGAGGCCAGGTCACTGGTGCGTTGTAAGTTCTAGAGGTGATTTTAACATGCAGCCAGCAGTGAGAACTGCTGCCAAGGTGTTTTTCATGGCTGTTCCCACTGGACTTAGTCTTCTCTCTGCCTTGCTGCAGCTGCTCCCTGGTGAGTCGTGGAGGCAGATGTATTAGAACAGCACCTTTGAAAGTGACATGATCAGCTAAAACCTTCAAGCACCCTTAATTACAAATGAACACCCACTGACATCTGCCTCCCTTTAAGGGGGACTCCAAGGACTTGGAAACTTATTTCTCTGGTTGCCATGACAATCCTTTGCAACGTCAGCAAAAATGCTCTGTGCTGCAAACAAGCTAGCACAAAAATCTCCTAACGTCTTCAGCTCAGAATGAACCTCAGCACCCGATCAGGACTTGTCACGTCTGTGCCTTTACTCAGGAATCCCAGGAAAGAACCACAGATGTTAGGAAGTTCTAAACACTCTCTTCATTTGACCAGGTCTCAGAGATAAATTGCCTCATGTTGAGGAATAAACTTATATTTTCAAATTTTCTTTTATTCTATCCTTAACTTCCCCATCTTCCTAAAATATTTTTTTTTAATTCAAATAGGAAACAGGTGAAACCAAGCAGTTGTCCTACTTTCACCTTGTCGTTGAAACCTCTTTGAAAAGACGCAAGAGAACTTTACTCCTCCAGCTGGTAAAACTTAGCATTTTACCCCTCAGGGACAGGTTTGAATTTGTACCCACACTCCCATCAGTTTTCACACCTAGCAATTCATCTTTAATGATGTGGAGTTTAGGCACCATGATAGGTATGTAGGGGAAAATATTAACAAGCTTTTCCTATCGCCTTAAAAAGCTTGCTGCAGATGGACAACCAAAAACACTCCACTCTTGCCGGTCAGTATAATTAAGCCTTAGCTGAATGAAGTGGAAACTGTCCTGAATTAGGACCTAGCTCCCAGGTACAGCTCTGTCACTCACCAGCTATGTTACATGACACGAAGCTGTGTGTGCTAAAACCACACATGACCTTTGTTGTCACAGATAACTGAGTTCGAGTTCTCACCTCAACTATGTATTATCTGTGTGAGCTTGGGCCAAACTCCATTTCTTCATCCATAAAATGAGGATAATAATACCTCCTTAACAAGATCGGCATATGGGTATATAAAGCATTTAGCAGTGCCTGGTACATAACATGTGTTCAGTAAATGGTAGCTATGATTATAATAATCTATAAACTGTGAATACTATCTATTCTGCCTACTTCACAGGAGTGCATATGAAATGAGGGAATTTATATGAAAGTACTTTGAAAAACTACAAAATTTACATACGAGAGGGCTATTTCTAGAGTGGTTTTGTTATTATAAGAGCCTGCTCACTTAAAAAAAAAAAAAGGTCTGTTAAGAATAGCAGACTTGGGTTCTTTAAAAAAATAAATAAATAAATAACCTTTTAAACACTACCACCACCATCCCACGGGGTTGGATTTCTTACTGAGTAGTGAGGGAACGTGTATACCTATCGCCGTGTGTGCATCCATCTGTATGCAAATTCCTGCGCTGAATTGCTGCCCTGGGGAAAGGATCATATGATGCAATGTGTTTCTTTTCTTCCTAGATCCATGAGGATTTTTGGTTAAAAGCAAGAGAAGTAATTGGAGTGGCTAATACAAGAAGACAGTTTAACAGAGATGGGAGACTCACCAAATGAGATTGGGGAGGGGACAGGGATGGCAGGACCAGACTTAAGAAACAGAAATCTAGGAAATTCTTGAGGTTGGGCGACAAGATTCATGACCAAGAGTCCAGGAAACTGCTGCCACCACCATCATTGTAAGCAAGCAGTCTTATGTCCAATTTCTCTCTTCATCTTTGTCACTTTTGGGAGAGGGAAAGTCCCAGGAGTGAGCATCCAATTGGCTCAACTTAGATGACATCCTTTCTTCAAGGATTTTTGGGGGAGTTGAGGATTGGCAAATTGTGAAAGAATCTGTCTCCGGGAATTGCCAGGTCACCATACCAAAAAAAAATATATATATATTCCCCCGAAAGAAACATGGAGTACAAATAGAAATTTAAAAATCTTCTAGGAAGTTACCTTTTGTCAGCTCTCATTCTACTGATGAAGAAGGTTCAGAGAACTTATTCAAGGGCTCAGTGTCAGGTCTCCTGGTTCCTAATCCATGTTGACTCTCGTATACAAAACTCAGCAATTTATAAAATCATAAGCCATTTCTCCAGCTTTAAATGATGTCTAAGGTAGAGGAGATAGGAGCAAAAGGGACTGACTCTACAGAAGGTGATTTTCTGTTTTCAGGTGTTTTTCATTACATGAGCTCAGTACATAAGAATAAATAATGCTAGAATGCAGCTGACCTCCAATGCATGATGGCAGAACCTCATTACTGCAAAACCGCTGGTGATATATATTGAGAAGTGTACAATACATTGAATTTTCAGTAGAAACCATTAAGCGCCCCTGCATCTAATTGCCATTTTTCTTATTCAGAGTGCAATAAAAAATAATTTTTCATGCAATAATTTGCCTGGCTTCTCATATAAACCTCTATCTCATTCTGCTTCCTCTTTCCTTCCTTGCTTCAGATTGACAGTACTTTTAGATTTTCAGACCCAGACATGAGCACACACCTTCCATGTTTCCCCAAGCAACATTCCTGTGCATATTTGAAAACCAGTAGTTAAGAAAAATTACGATGATGTTACAGCTCCAAAGGTTATAGTTGGGAGAAGTCTTGGAGGAGCTGTGCTCTAGCCTGAGGGAAACTGAGGCTTAGAAGATATATGCCAGGTAGATGGAGGTAGGGGCGGGTCAAATGCCATTAAAGACTATGCTGGGTTTGATCCTCTTGTTTCCCATTATTGTTCTCATGCAATCCGGACAGACACTATGAGGGTCTCTTTAAAGGGCTGACGGTATTGTCTAATCCAGAGGTGGAAATAGTTACTAAGGGGAAAAATCCAGACTATACATGGGTTTGATCTTGTCCAACAGTCTTGGCCAATACAGTCTTTTAAAAAGTTTTAGTTAATTGGCCAGGCACGGTGGCTCACGCCTGTAATCCCAGCACTTTGGGAGGCCGAGGCGGGCAGATCATGAGGTCAGGAAATCGAGACCATCCTGGCTAACGCGGTGAAACCCCGTTAGTGATTTTAGTAACTACTAAAAATACAAAGAAATTAGCTGGGTGTGGTGGTGGGCGCCTGTAGTCCCAGCTACTCGGGAGGCTGAGGCAGGAGAATGGTGTGAACCCTGGGAGGCGGCACTTGCAGTGAGCCGAGATCACGCCACTGCATTTCAGCCTGGGTGACAGAACAAGACTCTGTCTCAAAAAAAAAAAAAAAAAAAAAAAAAAGTTTTAGTTAATTACCAGCATTTAAAAAACTAGAGCTTTAACACAATCTGAATTTCTGGCCTCATTATAAAAATCAAGGTCTGGCACAGTGGCTCATGCCTATAATCCCAGCACTTTGGGAGGTCAAGGCGGGTGGATCATGAGGTCAGGAGTTCCAGACCAGTCCGGCCAGTATAGTGAAATCCCGTCTCTACTAAACATACAAAACTTAGGCAGGCGTGGTGGTGGGTGCCTGTAATCCCAGCTACTCTGGAGCCTGAGGCAGGAGAATTGCTTGAACCCAGGAGGCAGAGGTTTCAGTGAGCCGAGATGGTGCCACTGCACTCTAGCCTGGGTGACAGAGCAAGACTCAGTCTTGATAAAAAACAAACAAACAAACAAAAAACAGAACATCTGGCAACTCTGGGTCTCCATTCCCATTTGGCAAAAATCAGTTGGAACTGAGCAGTGACTGTACCCTTAGGCAGGTGTGCATACCTCAGTCTGTCACAAGCCCCACCCCTCCTTTCTATTACACCCTGCCAACCTCACTTAGTACATGACTACCCAGTCACATCAGTATTAAAGTTTGGGATCCTTCAGCTAGTCTTACGCCCTCTTAGTTACTGAGGTTAGAGTCACTCCCTCTTAGTTACTGAGATCAGGTACTAAAGCTCATGCAGTAAGTGGAAGATGCTGGGTGAGAACCTTCCTGATCTTGGTAATAGTACCATTACTCCACAGTGGCTCAAGTTAAACACCTAGGAGATTTTCTTCTTTCATCCCTTTATGTCAACCCCTGTCATAGTCTATTTTGTGCCACTATAACAGAATATCACAGACTGGGTAATTTATAAGGAACAACAATTTATTTGGCTTATGGCTCTGGAGGCTGGGAAGTCCAAGATTGAGGGGCTGCATCTGGTAAGGGCCTTCATGCTGAGTCATCCCAGGCATCACAAGGCACCACAAGGCAGAACAAGAGAGCAGCAGAGGAGTGGGGAGAGGACCACTCCTGGCATTAATGGAATCACTTCTTAAAGGTCCTACCTCTCAACACTCAACTACCTCAACTACCTCTCACCTACCTCTCAACTACCTCGTCCTACCTCTCAACACTCAACTACCTCAACTACCTCTCACCTACCTCTCAACTACCTCAACTACCTCTCACCACTCCTGGCATTAATGGAATCACCTCTTAAAGGTCCTACCTCTCAACACTGTTGCATTGGGGATTAAGTTTCCAACACATGAACTTTGGGGGTCACATGCAAACCACACCATCCCCTAAATCCAGCCTAATCCATCATCAAGCCTTCCTGTGCTACTTTTGACACACATTTTAGTGGCTCCACCTTTTCCCCATCTTGCTGTCACCACCCTGGTCTTCATCACCATAATCTCTTGCCTGAATTGTTCCCTCCAGATTGATATGATGAATCCCTGATCCTCAGTGGCCTACAAGGTTCTGGGTGATGGTGATTCCACACTAGTCTGCCTCTCTGGCCATAACCCACTCTCCCCTTGCTCACCTCACTCAACCATCCTGGGGGCCAGTTCCAGCTTCAGAACCATACATCTGCCGACCCCTCTGTCAGCAATGCTCCTGCTTCAGCCCTGGAATCGTTTTTGTCCTCCAACTATCAAATAATCACAAGTGTCCCAGAGACCACCCCGGGTATAGCAGTCCTAGATCTCTTTCTTTTCTTTTCTCTCTTTCTTTCTCTCTCTTTCCGGAGACGGCATCTAGCTCTGTTGTCCAGGCTGGAGTGCAGTGGCGCTATCTCGGCTCACCGTAACCTCTGCCTCCGGGTACAAGCAATTCTGCCTCAGTCTCCCGAGCAGCTGGGACTACAGGCGCGCACCACCATGCCCAGCTAATTTTTATATTTTTAGTAGAGACGGGGTTTTATTATCTTGGCTAGGCTGGTCTGGAACTCCTGACCTCGTGATCCACCCGCCCCGGCCTCCCAAAGTGCTGGAATTATAGGCGTGAGCCACAGGCGCCCGGCCGACATTCTCTTGTCTTTTTCGTTTGTTGTATATAACCTACCCCTTTCCCCACCCCATGCAAAGTCCACGAGGACGATAGACTTTGTCTTGCTCCCTGTTGCATTCTGGCCCTAGGACCTAGCCCACAGCCTGGGACGTTTGCTGACCAGGGGCCCTGGTTTCTCTGAGGTGCCACTTGAGGTCCGGGAGGTCAGCTGACTTTCCCGAAGGTGGATTCCAAGGACACTGCAGTCTTCGTACTCCCCGAGGGGCGTCTAGACACTCCTGAGACCCATAATTATTAGTTAAGTGGGCTCCTCAGCCCGGTGAAAGCTCAGAGTCTAGAAGCAACTTTCCCCGCCCGGAGAGGTGAACCCGGCAGGGGGGAGGGGAGAGGCGTGGGCGAGGGAGTGGGCGCGGGTGGGCGGGGCCGTCCGGGGGCCTCTTTGCCCGAGCCAATGGGGCGCCGCGGCGCGGGGAGGCCGGGCCGCCGGGCGGGGGCGCTCGCGCGCGGTGAGGGGCAGAGGCTGAGCTCCCGGGACCCGGAGCGGATCTACTGGCGGGCGCCGCACCGAGGCACCACTGGGCGCCGAGTTCCTGGCGGCTCGCACGGTAAGCGGCGCGCCGCCGCAAAGTAGACTTTGTAGGGTTTCTGACAGCCGGGAGACCGCACCCCGAGCGGGGGCTGCTGGTGCGTTCTCGCGTCGGGCTGCGTCCCCTGGAGCTCCGGCTCTGTGTCCGCGGGATGCGGGCGCACGGAGGGGCAGGGAGGGAGGCAGGGAGCCGCGCTCCACAGTGTCTCTCCAGGCTGCAGCTGCCGGGGCCCTGGGCCGGTCCCTGGGATAGACAGATCGGCGTGCGGGGGCCGTCTGCCGGGCCCGGGAGCCGGGGGCGCGCAAGACTGTGGATCCTAAGACTGCCTCCACCCAGCGCCCGACCCGGGGAAGAGCTTGCGGGAAACCAGGAACCGCAGCGGCTGGACCTCTGCTCTGCGCCGGATCCTAGGACCTGCCTTAGGTCCCCAGATCCCTCATGACCTGTTGCCTTGGGTTTGGGGGGTCAGATTTGTCACGCCGTGGCCGATTTCTAGTCAGCCTGGGGGCAGGACGAAATCTCAGAGTGGTTCCCTGGCCAAGCTAGAAGCAGAGAATAGCTCTGGATACAGCACCTCATGTATCTATCCAGCACTTACTTGGCTCTTTCTGAGTGCCAGGCACAGTGCCAAGCCCTAGCAGCATGAAGAATGGCCTTGGGGAGCTCCTGGGGCTAAGAGGGACAGTAGGAGGAGCAATTGCAGTGCAGGGTAGTGCGGAAGACTCGAGATGGAGAAGAGGACGGTGAGGAAGCCAGGAAGGCTTCAGAGAGTAGGTGACCATTGACTAGAAGTCGGAGGTTTTGCCTGGCTGAAAAGTGTGTTGGGGGTGGGAGTTGATGGGGAGCAGGAATTCCAGGTGGATTTTCTTGTGTAAAGGTAAAGAAACTGAAAAGGTCCGGTGTCCTGACCTAGAACATCAGATAATTCTACAGCAGATAATGGAGTAGGACCGGGTCTTGTTATAGGTAGGAAATAAGTTGTCGACATGGCAGGGAGCTAAAACATGCACAGACCTTAAAGTGCAGCCTTAGAATATTTAGAATTTTATCCTGGAATGAAGGAGGGCCGTGGAAGATTTCTGATCAGTGATCAGGTCTCTCTGGCAGCTCTGGGGACAACGGATGGATACCGGAGCATCAGAAAGCTGGTAAGTTGTAGTTACTTTTTGGACCTTGGCTGCAAATGCTCTTCCCCGCCTAAGGGAGCCTCCTCTGCCCGGGAGCCCTGCTCCCTGGCTTCTGGACATGGATTCAGGCGAAGAGATGCTGTCCGTGTAATGCTTGCTTCTGCAGTCTGCACATCAGTTTGATACTGTTTCTGGAGCCTTGTGACCTCGGTCTTGTCATCAGGACTCTGAAGGGTGCCTCTGCTCTTCTTTTCTCATTTTCAGGCCCTCTGTGTGCCCTTCTGCTCTCCCTGGGCTCCCCTTTCTGTTTCACAGAGACCCAGTCTCAGCCATTGGAGGCAAGGCTGTGTGTAGATTGGTGTAGTAGAAAGAACAAGGGCTAGCTGGGAAATCAGACTAGAATGTCACTTTAGCCATAGGCTTTGGGGACATTAGCAACCTTCATGAACCTTCTTTTTCTGATTTAAAAGGAAATCATCATACTCATCTGTCATGGGTCAGGTTCCCTGGAGAAAGACTTGGCACTTCTGAGATTTGTGTGCAGATAAGGGAAGCAGGATTGGGCAGAGGGAGATGTTAATCTATGGTGTAGTGCAAGAGAGGCCTCAATCCATCCCATGAGACAAAGGGACGAGGCCTTTGAAGCTTAATGTTGATCAGCCAGTGGGTGCAGGCTGACCCTAGGAAGGGAGCTAGGATGTCCCTTCAGCAGGACAGTTCCTGACTAGGTACTCAGCTGAGAGCTGGAGTAACCAACACTCTGGCAGCTGGACATGGGGAAGGCATGAGTGTCTTGGTCTTGAAGGGGGGTTGAGAGTTTCCCCAGGGCATCCGCTACACTACCTCACAAATGAGGTAGTGCTTTTTACTGTACCTGGTGTGTAGTAAATATCTTAAAAGTATTCATTTCTCTCACCTTTAAATTTCGTGACTGCACCTGAAAATGAGTTTTGGAATTTGAGTTGAGTCAGCTTTTGTGAGGAGCTTTTAATAATAGCCACAAAAACTACTGCTTCCCATTTCTGAGTGTCTATTATGTATATACATTCTCTCCTAGTTGTCCAGTAATACTCCAACTTAGGTACTTTTATTCTCATTTTAAAGTAAACCCAGTCTCTTCCAAAATCCAACAGAGTTGATGTTCTTTTGCCACAAAATAATAATTATAATAGTGAGAACAATCACTCACAACTCTGTGATTTGTTACACTTTCCAAAGTGTTTTCATTGGTGGATTGATTGATTAATCATTCATTCATCCACTAATTAATCAATCAATGTGTGTTGAGTGCCTCTTGAGGGGCAGATGCTGTCGTAGGTGCTGGGGAGAAAGCTCAGTCTGTTAGAGGAGATGGACATTAAATACTTGGATTCATCAAAAGCAAGCGTTGAGGGATGGAACATTGCATTGCATAGCCAGGATGTGATAGAGAATAACAGGCTCTTTGTCCAATTGACTCCTTGTCTTTCAGCTTCAATATAACCTTCTTGGAAAGGCCTTCTGTACTCCCTCCTTTTTATTCTCCCTTCGTAACAGTCATTTATCTATTTCACTTACTTTCCTATTGTTGGTCCTCCCCTTTAGACTGCAGACTCCAGGGGATCATACGTTGCTTCATCCCAGGAGCCTACCACAGGGTTTAGCACGTATTTCTTAAATGAGTGACATGAATGAAGGGTGGATGTGCTTAACAGGGTAGTCAGGGAAGGTCTCCCAAAGGAGTGATATTTACACTGAGATGTAGGGGACGAGAAAGATCCAGCAATGCCAAGATCAAGAGGCAGAGACAACAGCTTAAATTCAAAGACCATGAGGTGGAGGAATGGAGCCCACTGTGGTTGGAGCACATAGTGGGCAGATTGTGTGGAGTGGCCTGAGACGAGTTTGAAGGCGATGAAGTCTTGGAGGCCATGCTGAGCGTAGATTTTTATCTGAAGTGCAATGAATCATTGAAGGATTTTAAACCTGATATAATAGTGTATATTTGTGTGTTGTCTGTTATGCCTCTGGGAGGCAAACTCCTTGAAGAAAGGTGCTTAGTAAATATTGCCTAAATGAATGGATGATCTGGTTTATGTTTTGAAAGGAGCCCATCTCAGCTACCAGGTGAGAAGTGGAATAGAGAGAAGAAAGAATGAGATCTTGTCACAGTTGGAAGCTCAGTGAGAGATATATTGGTGTCTGGGCTAAAGGACAGCAATAGTGTTGGAGAAAAGTAAAAGGATTTGAGCTCTATTTAGGAAGCAAAATGGATAGGATTTGCTGATACTTTAAATGCAGGGAATATGGGAAGGGGGAGGGGATGAAGGGTGGTGGCCAGCCTTATGGTTTAAGATTCGTTGGCTACTGAAAGTCTGGCAGCTCCATCAGTAAGTGACTGAATAAATAAAATGTAGTATAACATATAATAGAACGTTACTCATTCATAACAAGGAGTGAAGTACTAATACGTGCTGCAATGTGGGTGAACCTTAAAAATACTATGTGAAAGCATGTTTTAAAAGCCAGACACCAAAGGTTATATATTGTGTGATTCCCTTTATGTTAAGCATCCAGAAGAGGTAAATCCATAGAGACAGAGAACAGATTGGTGTTTGTGCTGGTCTGAGGGGGAAGTGGGACTGGGGCTTGACTGCTTAATGGCTCAGTGGTTTCCTTTTGGAGTGATGAAAATGTTTTGGACCTAGATAGAGGTGACAGTTTGCACATCATCATGAGGATAGTAAATGCCACACATTGTTAGTTTAAAATGGCTAGCTTTGAGTTATGTAAATTTCACCTAGTTTAAAAAAAAAAAAAAAAAACCGGTTGGGTGGATGGGAGGATTATTCACATAACAGAGACTAGGCGAGGAGCAGGTTGTGCTTAGGGGATACAATTCAAATACTCTCTTGGAGATGCCCGTAAAACATCCACATAGAGACGGGCTTTGGCTGTGAGTCTGGAGTCTAGGAGGGGAGTCTGGGCTGGAGATATAAATATGGCAATTGTCAGCACTTAGATGTCAGCCAATAAAATGGATGAGTTTGAGCGTGTGAGAGAGAGAAGGAGAAAATCAGAGCCTGGATCATTCTTTAATTTGATCTTTATAACTATTCATAGGAGAGTGCTCTTCTCCTCATTTTTAGATAAGGACACCAACCCCCTCTCCCCTGTCCAAACGAACTTGCCCAAAATCGGTTTGTTGCTGTGAGTCTCCAGACTTCCAATCCTTTGTCTTTCCCATCTCAGTGTGATGCCGTTTAGAACTTTGGCAAACACTTTCTCTCCCTTCTTTCGGTCATGATTGAGTATTCGCACGTGGCAGGCACTGTCCAGGTATATGTTAGTGGAGAAAGTAGACATAGCTCTAATCTCATGGGGTTTATTCAGTAAACAAGTAACTGCAGCCCACGACTCCAGGAGACCTTAAGAGCACAGAGCAGGGGCATCTATCCCTGGTTTGGTGGTTGGCGGGTGGTTGGGGAAGGCTTCCAAGAGACAGTGATGGTTAAGCTGAATTTGCAACGGAAGCAGAGGGAATGAGCCCAAGAAAGAGAATAATCCACCATTGTCTTCATTTCCCCATTCCTCCCAGGCTTCTGGCATTTTCCAACTCAAGAGTGTATATTTTCTGTAACTCTAGAGGCGCAATAAGTAAATAAATGGCTTGGTTTGACTTCGAGCGGGAGCTTCAAAAGGGTAGCAGGGTCAGGTCCAAACAGCCCGTCTTTCTTTTTTTTTTTTTTTTTTTGAGACGGAGTCTTGCTCTGTGCCCCAGGCTGGAGTGCAGTGGTGCGATCTTGGCTCACTGCAAGCTACGCCCCCCGGGTTCACGCCATTCTCCTGCCTTAGCCTCCCAAGTAGCCGGGACTACAGGTGCCCGCCACCACGCCTGGCTAGGTTTTTGTATTTTTTTTTTTAGTAGAGACGGGGTTTCACAGTGTTAGCCAGGATGGTCTTGATCTCCTGACCTTGTGATCCGCCCGCCTCGGCCTCCCAAAGTGCTGGGATTACAGGCTTGAGCCACCGCGCCCGGCCCAGCCCGTCTTTCAAAGCCAGGCTCCATCTCTTGGTCAAGTGACTTATCCTCTCTCTCTTTTTTTTTTTGAAACGGAGTCTTGCTCTGTCGAACCCAGGCTGGAGTGCAGTGGCGTGATCTTGGCTCACTGCAACCTCCACCTCCTGGGTTCAAGTGATTCTCCTGCCTCAGCCTATGGAGTAGCTGGGATTACAGGCACCCGCCACCACGCCCGGCTAATTTTTGTATTTTTAGTGGAGACGGGGTTTCACCATGTTGGTCAGGCTGGTCTTGAACTCCTGATCTCAGGTGATACACCCACCTTGGCCTCCCAAAGTGCTGGGATTACAGGAGTACTTATCCTCTCTCTCGCTCGCTCTCTCTCTTTTTTTTTTTTTTTTAGATGGAGTTTTGCTTTTGTTATCCAAGCTGGAGTACAATGACGTGATCTCGGCTCACCGCAACTTCCGGCTCCCGGGTTCAAGCGATTCTCCTGCCTCAGCTTCCCGAGTAGCTGGGATTACAGGCATGCGCCACCTTACCCGGCTAATTTTTTTTATATTTTTAGTAGAGATAGGTTTTCTCCATGTTGGTCAGGCTGGTCTCGAACTCCCGACCTCAGGTGATCTGCCTGCCTCGGCCTCCCAATGTGCTGGGATTATAACCTGACTTTGTATACTTGGGATATGGAGCCATTGTTCAGTGCAGGAAATAAATGAGATGATGTAGCAAAGTGCTGGACACGTGAAAAATGCTCAGAAAAATGTTATCTTGTTTGGAGAGGAAGACTTTCTGAGTTGATCAGTGGTTGCCACGCTCCGTACACTATTTAAAATACAGCTATCCATGCTCTCTTTGTTGGTTCTGATTTAGATGGCTTGAAATGAAAAATGATGATCTGTATGTTTAAAAAGCACCCTGGATGATTCTGATAAAAGCAAGTTCAGGAAGTGTTGGTTTAGATCAAATCCTCTTTGCTCTGATGAGCATGAAAGGGTTAAGCACCTAGAAGCAAAATTTTGCCTTCTAGGAATTATTAGCCAATGACGGTGCTGACCGATGATGTAATGTCTTTGGCTGGTGCTCCATTGGTTAAGTGTATTGTTTCTCTTGCTTCAGCTGTTCGAGGAGCAGAGCTGGAGCACAAGGGTTAATAATTTTGTGGAAGCAGTTAGAGCTCTCTCTCTCTTTTTCATTCCTCTTCTGCTAGGTGTGAGTATACAGCAGGGCCCTGCAGATTGTTGCCCTTCTCCTTCCAATAAACATCCACACTCTCCTTACACATCCACAGTGTCCTCCTTACCTCCTCCCAAGCAGAGCACATGTGTCCGTAGTACTACGGAGGAGGAGAAGGAGGAGGAGGAGGAGAAGGAAGAGGAGGAGAAGGATTCTTTAGAGAAGAGAGCCCTTACAAAGTTCCACGCTGCAGTCTCTTACTGCAGTCTCTCCTTGCCACCGGGGACGGGCACAGCCCCAGGTCCCTCTGAATGAATTGCTAAACTGCCACCTGCTTCTGAGTGTTGTTCAACCTGGCAGAATCCTTAGAACCAGGAGGTGAGCCCAAGGTTTTGGAAGAGGGAGTGGGCCAGGTGGGAAGGAGCCGTGCGGTGCGGGGAGGACTAGCTCTAGACTGAAGGTCAGGTGCAAGCTCAAGCCAGTGGCTGCCACTGGCTAGTGATACTAGCTTGGGCAGGGTGGTCTCCCACTCCAGGTCTGTTTGCTAAAGTGCATGATGTGAGGCTTGGATTAGGGCCCTCCTATTCCAAGTTTTAGCAGACACTGTCTAGGGAGTGTGCTCACCAGGAGCTACAAGGAAGCATGTTCTTGGTGTAGCTTTAGCTTTCTGTCAGATACTCCCTGAAGATACATGCTTTCTTTCAGGAATCTGGGCAGGAGGGGAGCTGGTCAGGTTATCTCTATATCTCTGAAACCAGTTGTAATCTGGTTCCTCCTTATATTGTCTGAGCTCCCTCTAAAGCACTCCAGCTCATTCCAGTGGCCCTTGCAGAATCTGGGCTGAGGTTTCTCCAGAAACTCCTGAATGGTCTCACGGATTTTGATCATGTCATTTGAGGGGAACCTTTGGGCCCCTGACCCTTGAGTTGTTGGTGTGCCTTAATATATTTGGGCAGTTTTCTAGGTGTCCCAGGCTGGGCCTCTTAGGGTTGGGGAGAGGAATTCTTTTTGTATTATGGATAGCATAATTGTGATTTTTGTTTGTTTGTTTGTTTGTGTTAAATGGGACATGGATTATTGCCTCTGCCTAAAACTTCTCACCTTGTCCAGAAAAGGTCCCAAGGTAGGCGTGTGTGTCTCAAGATGTAAATTGAAATGAGTAGATGTGGGGAAGGGAGAGGGGAGCAGAGCAACTGGGGAAAACTGCTAGCAAGAAACACTGACCTTCATTTCATAAGTAATTCAAGAAATCCTTGCCTTTGATAGACACACTGCGATGCTGGCTATCTCTGGTGGTCCTCCAAAAATATACAGAAATAGAAAATTCTTCTATTTTTATTTTTTCCGAATTGGATTGTAAGTGAGGGGTTCTCAGTTTTGGAGAATGGAGCCTAGAAAGGGTTGTCTTTGTGTGTTGTGTGGTCCTTGGTGTCTGCCACCCTGTGTTCTAGACCAGGCTTTGCTGATGTAGGTCCTTGAGCAAGTCACCAAACCTTTCTGAGCCTCAGCTCCCTCACTTGTAAATCGCAGAGGTAGAGAGGAGTTGGACTTGCTGATTTCTGCAGCCCTTCTAGGTCTGGCCATCTGGGCTTCAGATTGCTATAAGCCTTTGGAATTTGAATATGTTGAAGTGGGCCCAATGGGTAAAGAATGTTTGAATAAAGGGATACACAGCATATGTCTTCTAGGTACTGGGTGCTTTACATGGGTTTTAACTTATTTCACCATCCCAACTGCACTGGCAGTGGGTAAAATTAACCCCATTCTACAGATGTGAAAATCAAGGCTAAAGGAGGTTGAGTGACTTGTCCAAGATGATCCACTTGCTCAGTGGCAGAGCTGGTATTTAAACCTGTGCAGGTAGATGTACTGAGGGAGGGATCCATGGCAGGATAATGGTGGAGATGGAGGAGGAATCTTTTGTCTGCCTTTGTTTCCTTGCATGCTGTTCTCTGTACTAGAAGTCATGTGCTGGTTTTGAGATAAACTAGCTCAGCCAGGTCACTGTAGCTTATCCACTCACTGTCTGGGACCACAAAAGATTGGAGGACCCTGGGTCTGAAAGGGACCTTACAGTTCTTTGGATCAAGCCCCTCAATTTGTTTTGTTTTGTTTTGTTTTTGAGACAGTCTCGCTCTGTCACCCAGGCTGGAGTGCAGTGGTGTGATCTTGGCTCACTGCCACCTTCACCTCCCAGGCTTAAGAGAGTCTCATGTCTCAGCCTCCTGAGTAGCTGGGATTACAGACATGCGCCACCACACCCGGCTAATTTTTTGTATTTTTAGTAGAAATGGGGTTTCACTATGTTGGCCAGGCTGGTCTTGAACTCCTGACCTCAAGTGATCCACCTGCCTCAGCCTCCCAAAGTGCTGGGGTTACAGGCGTGAGCCACCGTGCCTGGCCAAACCCCTCAATTTGTAGCTGAGAAAATGGAGGTCCACAGAAGTTAGGGGATTTGTTTCACATCACTTGATGAGTTGACAGATGGGAAGAAACGGACACAAAGACTCCCTGTCTTAAGTGTTTGGAGTTGTATTTTTATAACTTTTTTTTTTTTTTTTTTTTTGGAGATGGAGTCTCGCTTTATCGCCCAGGCTGGAGTCAGTGGCCGGATCTCGGCTCACTGCAAGCTCCGCCTCCCAGGTTTACGCCATTCTCCTGCCTCAGCCTCCCAAGTAGCTGGGACTATAGACGCCCGCCACTTCGCCCGGCTAGTTTTTTGTATTTTTTAGTAGAGACGGGGTTTCACCGTGTTAGCCAGGATGGTCTCGATCTCCTGACCTCGTGATCCGCCCGTCTCGGCCTCCCAAAGTGCTGGGATTACAGGCTTGAGCCACCGCGCCCGGCCTACTTTTTTTTAAAGAAAAAAAAACAGCACTCATTTTTTTGAGACACATGGGGTGAGTGAGTTGCATTTAGTTATTCTCACCTCCAGGCCCCTTTCCAGTGCCAAAAGATTGGAGTAGGCTTATGGAACACCTCCTCTGCTTGGCTCTGTGGCTGGTGTCTGAGACACAGAGGGCGACAGGCAAGCTGAGCATGAGACCCGGTCACTTTCCTTGAGCAGGCTCGGGCTGTGTTTCCTGGGGGCTTCTAGCTCACAGGTTAGCAGTCCCTCCCGATGGAGGGGCCGAAACCCTGACCCTTTCCTCCTGCGTGCGGCTGGCACCCAATTTGTGCCACTATAAGAGCACTTGCCACATGATGTGTGGCTTTTGTTCTTTGTCTTCCCGACTAAGAGGCATGCTTCCAGAGCACAGCTCCCAAATACTGAATTTAATTAATTGGTGGAGCTGCCTAATGGGGAGGCGGGTGTCAATAGCTTGGATGAGAATAAAAACCATCCAGTAGTTATTAAAAAGCACAATGCAGATACTTGACCCTTTTCATGATCACTATAGCATTAAAAAAGTATCACCCAAATAACAGGCTTCAGAAATTCAAATTATTATCATAGGAAAGAGGAGTTATAATTATTCTGCAGGGCTAGAGGGCAAAGCTAGCTGCAGCAGTGGAATTTGGAGAGGAGCAGATAGCAACAGATAGAGGAAGAAAGTGCTGGTGGTGGAGCTGTCCAGCAGGGGGAGCCCACCTTCCAAGGCCCTGTCATCATTGAAGCCCTGGCAAGGAGTGGAACTTGGCAATCTGTAACTTCCTTTTTAGATCTAACATTTCTTGATTATCTATCAAGCGGGAGTATATTAGAGGAAGCTGAGGGTACAGCAACATTGTGTCTTACTTATTCTTTAGGCCCCAAACCCATTGTATGGTGTGAAAATCATGTGTAGCCAAAAATACCCTAAAAATATTTTAATTGCCAGAAAGTTGCATTATACACGGTTTTTGTGTATGAAACCCTGCATAGTAATTCCCTGTGCTACCCAGTGTGCAAAACTCTGGCCTACAGCAAAATAAGTAGAAAAAGAAGGTCAAAAAAGAAGTTGTCTGCATCTTCATGCTGCTGTGTTTTTAAGGTAACTGTCAAATCTCTAGGGCATGGGGTTCTTAGGAGTGCATACTTCCTTGCAAGGTTTCTGTCATTCAGTTTGGATAAACAACCTCTAATACCTTCAGACATGTTGTTTCAGTCCATTGTGCATTGCTATAAAGGAATGCCTGAGACTGGGTAATTTATAAAGAAAAGAGGTTTATTTGGCTAAAGGTTCTACAGGCTGTACAAGCATGGCACCAGCATCTGCTCAGCTTCTGGTGAGACCTCAGGAAGCTTTAACTCATGGCAGAAGGTGAAGGGGTAACAGGCATGTCACAAGGTGAGAGAGCAACAGAGAGAGGGGGACGTGCCAGGCTCCTATTAACAACCAGCTCTTGTGTGAACTCATAGGGCAAGAACTGACTCATCACCAAGGGGAGGACACCAAGCCATTCATGAGGGATCCACCCCTATCACCAAAACACCTCCCACCAGACCCCACCTCCCGTACTGGCGATCGCATTTCAAAAATATTTTTGAGGGTATTTTTGGCTACACACGATTTTCACACCATACTATGGGTTTAGAACCTAAAGAATGAATAAGATGCAGTGTTGCCATGTCCTAATGCTATTTGGAGAAGGCAAACATCCAAACTATATCACATGTTAATAGTTTTGTTTTTTTTTTAAATGATAATGAAAATTAAATGAGATAATATATGTGGAAACCTCCAGCCTAGGAACTGTTGCTACATGGTAGGTGTTCAATAAAAGTAGGTAATCAGCATCTTGCTTCAGCAGACTGGTCCATGCTGGTCTTTTAAAAAAATTTTTTATTTTTTAATTTTTTTGAGACAGAGTCTCACTCTGTTGCCCAGGCTGGAGTGTAGTGGCACGATCTTGGCTCACTGCAAGCTCTGCCTCCCGGGTTCACGCCATTCTTCTGCCTCAGCCTCCTGAGTGGCTGGGACTACAGGCGCCAGCCACCACACCTGGGTAATTTTTTGAATGTTTTTAGTAGAGACGGGGTTTCACCGTGTTAGCCAGGGTAGTCTCGAACTCCTGACCTCATGGTCCACCTGGCTTGGCCTCTCAAAGTGCTCAGATTACAGGCATGAGCAACCGCACCCAGTCCATGCTGGTCTTTGAAACATCTTAGAGAAGAAACTGGCCACTAGTGTCCAGGTGTTGGCTAGTGTTTTCTACTTGAGGTTGGGATGTTCTGCCTGCCTCCTCCTGACACTATTCATTCTTATACCCCTGAATATTGCTTCTAAAGTCCAAAGTGGAAAAAGAATGGAGTTGAAGGCAACACGGACCTGAGTCCTCTCTGTGTTGGTTTTTTTTTTTTTTTTTTTTTGACAGAGACTTGCTCTGTTGCCCAGGCTGGAGTGCAGTGGCGTGGTCTTGACTCACTGCAACCTCTGCCTCCCGGGTTCAAGCTATTCTCCTGCCTTAGCCTCCCGAGTAGCTGTGATTACAGGTGCCTGCCACCATGCCCAGCTAATTTTTTGTATTTTTAGTAGAGACAGGGTTTTACCATGTTGGCCAGACTGGTCTCGAACTCCTGACATCGTGATCCACCCGCCTCGGCCTCCCAAAGTGTTGGATTCCACCACACCCAGCTAATTTTTTGTATTTTTGGTAGAGACAGAGTTTTATCATGTTGGCCAGGCTGGTCTTGAACTCCTGACCTTGTGATCCGCCTGCGTCGGCCTCCCAAAGTGCTGGGATTACAGGCATAAGCCACTGCGCCCAGCCTAGGAGTGTGGATTTTATTCTTTTTTTTTTTTTTTTTTTCTTTTTTTTTTTTGAGACGGAGTCTTGCTCTGTCGCCCAGGCTGGAGTGCAGTGGCCGGATCTCAGCTCACTGCAAGCTCCGCCTCCTGGGTTTACGCCATTCTCCTGCCTCAGCCTCCCGAGTAGCTGGGACTACAGGCGCCCGCCACCTCGCCCGGCTAGTTTATTGTATTTTTAGTAGAGACAGGGTTTCACCGTATTAGCCAGGATAGTCTCGATCTCCTGACCTCGTGATCCGCCCGTCTCGGCCTCCCAAAGTGCTGGGATTACAGGCTTGAGCCACCGTGCCCGGCCGTGGATTTTATTCTATGTTGGAGGTCTTGAGCAAGGAGGTTACATAGTTTGAATTGTGCTTTTACTTGATTTTATCTTTTAAATTGTCATATGGTAAAATTGACCTTGTTTTGGTGTATTGCTCTATGACTTTTAACATGTGTATCCAACCACCACCACCACCACAATGAAGACACAGAACAGTTCCACCATCCAAAATACTCCCTCCAGCTGTGCTTTTAGTCACAAGCTCTCCATCTCCAACATTTGGCAATGATAACTCTGCTCTCTATCACTATAGTTTGTCTTTTCACAAATGCCATCTAGGCTGGATGTGGTGGCTCACGCCTGTAATTCCAGGACTTTGGAGACTGAGGTGGGAGGATTGCTTGAGGCCAGGAGGTTGAAGCTGCGGTAAGCTACAATTGCACCACTGCACTCCAACCTGGGCCACAGAGTGAAACCCTGTCTCCAAAAACAGAAAAAAAGAATGAAGAATGTCATATAAATTGAATCACACAGTATGTAACCTTCAGAGACTGGCCTCTGTCCCTCTGCATAATGTCTTCAAGATTCATCCGTGTTGCTGTGTGTCATTCACTTTTCTTGCTGGCTAGTATTCCATTGTAGAGATGTACCATGGATTGTCTGTCTATTGCTTGGATTGTTTCAAGGGATTATGGACACTTGGGTTGTTTCTAGTTTTTGTTTGTTTGTTTGGTTTGTTTTTTTGAAACAGTCTCGCTCTCTCGCCCATGCTGGAGTGCAGTGGCATGATGTTGGCTCACCTCAAGCTCTGCCTCCCGGGTTCATGCCATTCTCCTGCCTCAGCCTCCCTAGTAGCCGGGACTACAGGTGCCCGCTTCCATGCTGGGCTAATTTTTTTTTTTTTTTCTGTATTTTTAGTAGAGACAGGGTTTCACCATGTTAGCCAGAATGGTCTCGATCTCCTGACCTCATGATCCGCCCACTTTGGCCTCCCAAAGTGCTAGGATTACAGGCGTGAGCCATGGCGCCCGGTCTTACTTTTTTTTTTTTTTTTTTTTTTTTTGAGATGAAGTTTTACTCTTTTTGCCCAGGCTGGAGTGTAGTGGCGCGATCTCAGCTCACCACAGCCTCTGTCTGCTCGGTTCAAGCGTTTCTCCTGTCTCAGTCTCCCAAGTAACTGGGATTACAGGTGCATGCCACCACATTCAGCTGATTTTTGGATTTTTAGTAGAGACGGGGTTTCATCATATTGGTGAGGCTGGTCTCGAATTCCTGACCTCAGGTGATCTGCCCGCCTCAGCCTCCCAAAGTGCTGGGATTACAGGTGTGAGTCATCGCACCCAGTCAGGTTGTTTCTAGTTTTTAAGGATTATGAATAAAGCTGCTATAAACATTTGTATTTAAGTTTTTGTGTGGATGTGAGTTTTTGCTTCTCTAAGGTAGATACCCAAGAGTTGGATTGCTAGGACATATGCTAAGTTTACATTTAACTTTATAGGAAGCTTCCAAACTAATTTCTAGAGTAGCCATGTCGTTTTTCATTTCCATTAGCAACGTATGAAAGTTCCAGTGTCTCTGCATTGGAATCAGTAGTTGGTATTGTTGGTATTTTTAATTTTAGCCATCTTTATAGTTTAGTGGTATCTCAATAGTTTAATTTGCATTTCCCTAACTTGCTAATTATGTTGAATATCTTTACAAGTGTGTATTTACCACGCCTATATTCTCTTTGACAAAGTGTCTGTTCAGGTCTATTACATGTTTTTTGTTTGTTTGTTTTTAAATTGTTTTTTTATTGTTGAGTTTTTAGTATTCGATATATACCAGTACTTTCTTGGATATGTGACTTACAAATATCTGACATGTTTTTAAAGAATCATTCTGAATGCTGTGAGTTAAGAGAGCTGTAGTGGGGAAAAGGTGGGAGCTATAGGATCAGTGAGTGGGTCGTTGTGGTAGTTCATGGGGGAGCAATGATGATGGGCTGGACTAAGGTCCTTGGGGTGAAAGAAGTGAGAAGTGGTTAAAAAAAATTTTTTTTTGGAAAGTAGAACCACCTGACCTGGTTGATGAATGAGATGTGGAATATGAAGGAAAATAGAAGGCAAGAATAGTAACACACCTGGAGATGTTGAGAATTTAAATATAAATCAGGCAAGGTTTCTATCCTCAAATGGCTCCCAGTCTGGAGAGAGGAGATTTACTGTAAACAGTTCACCTGGAACACAGCCAGGTGTGCTGTCAGAGGTCATGTGCAAAGTGTCAGGGGAACAGAGGTGAGGGCGAAATTCCTAAGTGTCAGGTTTGCAAGGCTAGATGTCTGGACAGCCGCTCTCAAACTGTAATGTGTTTAAGAATCATCTGGGTCTGGGCGCGGTGGCTTATGCCTGTAATCCCAGCACTTTGGGAGGCCAAGGCAGGTGGATCACCTGAGGTCAGGAGTTCAAGACCAGCCTGACCAACATGGAGAAACCCCGTCTCTACTAAAAATACAAAAATTAGCCAGGTGTGGTGGCGCATGCCTGTAATCCCAGCTACTCAGGAAGTGGAGGCAGGAGAATCGCTTGAACCTGGGAGGCAGAGGTTGCAGTGAGGCAGAGATTACATTTAACTTCAAAAGAAACTTCCAAACTAATTTCTAGAGTGGCCATGTCATTTTGCATTTCCATTAGCAACGTATGAAAGTTCCAGTTGCTCTGCATTGAAATCAGTAGTTGCCATTGTTGGTATTTTCATGCTATTGCACTCCAGCCTGGGCAACAAGAGCAAAACTCCGTCTCAGTGAAAAAAAAAAAGAATCATCTGGGAAAATTGTTAAAAATGCAAGTGGCTAGGCCCTGATCCCTCAAGTAGGAGACCTGTGGTTAGCAAACACCAGAAATAATTCTGTGTAGGTGATGGGTCGAACACACTATGAGAAACCCTAGGGGCAGCTGGGGAGAGTTCACAGAAAAGATGATATTTGAAATGGGATTTCAGTGTTTAGTAGGAATTCTGACTTGGAGAAAGTTGGAGAAATGACAATCAGGCAGAGGCACAAGCAGAAGCAAAGATCTGGAATAAGGTTAGAGAACGGCTAGAGGCTAGAATAAGCTTATGTTGGGTGATGGTGATGATGACTGATCGAAGACCACGTGTCTGTTTAGGGATGGGATGGGAGTCACTTGACTGCCTGTGCTCAATGAGTCTGTGAGTCTAAAGTGATTAAAGCAATTCATCAACTCCTCAGTTATTAACAGGGGGCCTGCCGTGGTGAAATACACCAGGCATTCCAAGAGCCAGGTGGACAGAACGTCTGTTATGCCTTCAAAGTCTCACGTGACTAGGCATGTTTGAGGAAAGCTACTGCTACGGTGAACCAGCTGGCTGGAGGTGTTGTGTTGGCAGAAGGTTGGTGGAAGAACGCACTGTACCTAGTACTGCTTTGGGCCTTCCTTGAAGCTCAAAGACTCTACATCTTCTTTTTGTACATCATCCTGCCCACTTTCCCAGCATGCTGCAGCCACATCTCCTGTGGCCTAACTGCTAGGTTGTTGCACCCTCACTGTGTGCAAAGCACAGTTCAATGCACTTTTTTTTTTTTTTTTTCTGAGACAGTCTCACTCTGTCACCGGGATGGAGTGCAGTGGTGCAATCTCGGCTCACTGCAACCTCCGCCTCCCAGGTTCAAGTGATTCTCCTGCCTCAGCCACCCGCGTAGCTGGGACTACAGGCGCACACCACCACGCCCAGCTGATTTTTCTATTTTTGGTAGAGACGGTGTTTCACCATGTTGGCCAGGATGGTCTTGATCTCTTGACCTCATGATCTGCCCGCCTTGGCCTCCCAAAGTGCTGGGATTACAGGCGTGAGCCACCGCACCCGGCCCAGTTCAATGCACTTTATGTGGCTTAATTCACTTAATTTTCACCACAAGCTTGTAGATGAGTTAGAATTATTATCCCTGTTTTACGATGAGCAAACAAAGACACAGAAGGATGAATGACTGGCCCAATGTCACAGAGCTAAGAAACAGAATTGCTGGGATATTGCAGGGGATATTGCAGGTAGTTTTGACTTCATGGCTTGTACTTTTATTTATTTTATATATATATATATTTTTGGGATGGAGTTTCACTCTTGTTGCCCAAGCTGGAGTGAAATGGCGCGATCTCAGCTCACTCCAACCTCCGTCTCCTGGGTTCAAGTGATTCTCTTGCCTCAGCCTCCTCAGTAGCTGGGATGACAGGTGCCTGCGACCACACCCAGCTAATTTTTGTATTTTTAGCAGAGATGGGGTTTCGCCATGTTGGCCAGGCTGGTCTCGAACACCTGACCTCAGGTGATCCGCCCTCCTCAGCCTCCCAAACTGCTGGGATTACAGGTGTGAGCCTCTGCGTCCAGATTTTGCTTGTGCTTTTAAACAGTATGCTGCACTAACCTTGTAGGGACGTTGTTAGAGAATGAGAAGCAGGGGAAGTAGTAGCAGCGGCAACAACATACATAAGGTACTTACTATAGACTAGTCACTGGCTTATGTGTTATTCTTAGAGTTAGTCCTGGTAAGGACTATTTCAATAATACACTTTTATGTTCTAAAGATTTTTCTTTTTGATGTTAGTCCTTGGGTTGAAACTTTCTATTTTTCTTCCTTCTCGTCTAGTTAATAACAAAAGGGTATATGGCCTGTGAGACTTGAAAGAGCAGTAGGAAGTATGAGAATATCATGGGAGCAGGAAGGCAGAAGCTCCAGAACAGCCCCAGGGCTTCCACCTGCAGCTCAGGGATCCTTTGGCCAGGGCTTCATGGAGCACGACCTTAGCTAATCACAGCACAGTTTAGGGGCGGGAGAGCTGCTCAGTTCTAACCTGACTCCTATTCAAGATTCCTAACCTGACTCTTCTGTTACATAGGGTGACTGGCTGCCTTGGGTTGGGTGGCATGGGCTCCAGGATCATGAGATTTCTCCTTCCACTCCTGGCTGCCTCTTTAGTAAAGTAGGGTGCTGCAGCATGCTGGGGACAGGAGCAGGTGCAACCCAGTGTCAGCCAGCCTTTAGGGTGGTTGTCCTGTGTGAGACTGTTTGCTCTTATGAGAAAGGGCCCTGGATTACTGTGTTTTTAGAGTTCTTCAAAATCTGTCTTTCGGCCGGGCGCGGTGGCTCAAGCCTGTAATCCCAGCACTTTGGGAGGCCGAGATGGGCGGATCACAAGGTCAGGAGATCGAGACCATCCCGGCTAACACGCTGAAACCTCGTCTCTACTAAAATATACAAAAAAAACTAGCCGGGTGAGGTGGCGGGTGCCTGTGGTCCCAGCTACTCGGGAGGCTGAGGCAGGAGAATGGCGTAAACCCGGGAGGCGGAGCTTGCAGTGAGCTGAGATCCGGCCACTGCACTCCAGCCTGGGTGAGAGAGCGAGACTACGTCTCAAAAAAACAAAAAACAAAAAAACAAAAAAAAACAAAATCTGTCTTTCCCTCCACCTTCTCTTGCTTTAAGCAGCTGGTATACTTTCCTCCAGCAAGATTCTTTCTAATTTACCACGTCCATTGGGCTAAAGTCTGGGAAAACAAATGACGAAATATACATGTATTGTTTACTAAGGAAGAATTATCTGAGTAAAGGGCTTTGTTTCTTTTTGTAAGGTTTAGAGAGAGGTGCTGTAGACAGGTGGGCCTGGAGGCCTTTCCTGCCCCTGACCCCCACACTTTTATTTTCAAATTCTCAACTGTGTTGGTATCTGAGTCAGTTTGGGCTGTTATAATAACTACCACAGCTTAAACAACAGACAGTTCGGGAGGCTGGGAAGTCTGAGATCAGGGGACCAGACTGGTCAGGTTCTGCTTGGGGGCCCTTTTTCCTAGTTTGCAGATGAGAGAGGAAACGAGCTCTGTGTCTTTTCTTGTAAATGCATTAACCCATCATGTGGGCTCTATCCTTGTGACCTGATCACCTTCCAAAGGCCTCATCTCTAAATACCATCACATTAGGGATTGCAGTTTTAACATGTGAATTTGGGGGACACACACATTCAGTCCTTAGCAGGTGAATGGTTGAGTTTGCTGCACGAAATTCCTCCAGGTAATGCAGGAGTACAGCATGATCTGGGAGAGAGAGGTTTGAACTTTCCTTTGGCAGAGGGAGAGAGGGAGTACCTACCTGGGAAGCTTCCTGAGCAAGCTAATATCTGAGCTAGGTTTTGAAAGATGCATGGAGCTCATTAATCCAATGGGGTGGGGAGGGATTTTGAAGTGAATAAAAAAGGATGGCATTCCAGGAAGCAGACACAGCATGTGCAGAGGCATGATATGCATGACGGGTAAGAGGATAAGTGTCAGGGAGCTACTGTGCAAGGATGCCCTAGTGGGAGATGAAGCTGGCACAAGTTAGAATTACTAGTGCAGGCCGGGCGTGGTGGCTCATGCCTGTAATGCCAGCACTTTGGGAGGCTGAAACGGGTGGATCACGAGGTCAGGAGATCGAGACTCATCCTGGCTAACAGGGTGAAACCCTGTCTCTACTAAAAATACAAAAAAACTTAGCTGAACGTGGTGGCAGGTGCCTGTAGTCCTAGGTACTCGGGAGGCTGAGGCAGCAGAATGGCGTGAACCTGGGAGGCGGAATTTGCAGTGAGCCGAGATCGCCTCCCTGCACTCCAGCCTGGCAACAGAGCGAGACTCCATCGAAAGAAAGAAAGAAAGAAAGAGAGAAAGAGAGAAAGAGAGAAAGAGAGAAAGAGAGAAAGAGAGAGAGAGAGAGAGAGAGAGAGAGAGAGAGAGAGAAAGAGAAAGAAAGAAGGAAAGAAGGAAAGAAGGAAGGAAGGAAGGAAGGAAGGAAGGAAGGAAGGAAGGAAGGAAGGAAGGAAGGAAGGAGAGAGAAAGAAAGAGTTCCTAGTGCTACATGGGAGCTTTGACATTGTATTAGTCCACTGTCATGCTGCTAATAAAGTCATACTTAGGCTGGGCACGGTGACTCACGCCTGTAATCCCAGCCCTTTGGGAGGCCGAGGCAGGCAGATCATGAGGTCAGGAGATTGAGACCATCCTGGCCAACATGGTAAAAACCCATCTCTACTAAAAATACCAAAAAAATTAGCTGGGCATGGTGGTGCGTGCCTGTAGTCCCAGCTACTCGGGAGGCTGAGGCAGGAGGATTGCTTGAACCAGGGAGTTGGAGGTTGCAGTGAGCCGAGATAGTGCCACTGCACTCTAGCCTGGTGACAGAGCAAGACTTTGTCTCAGAAAAAAAAAAAAAAAGGACATACCCAAGCCTGGGTAATTTATAAAGGAAAGAGGTTTAATTGACTCACAGTTCAGCATGGCTGGGGAGGCCTCAGGAAATTTACAATCATGGTGGAAGGGGAAGCAAGGCACCTTCTTCACAGGGCAGCAGGAGGGAGAAGTGCAAGCAGGGGAAATGACAGACGCTTGTAAAACCATCAGACCTTGTCAGACTCACTCATTATCATGAGAACAGCATGGGGGAAACCACCACCATGATTCAATTCCGTCCACCTGGTCTCTCCCTTGACACATGGGGATTATAGGCGATTACAATTCAAGATGAGATTTGGATGAGGACACACTAAGCATACCAGACATATATCAAGGAGCAACTGTAGTGTTTCAGTAGGGAACAATGTGGTTAAACTTATGTTTGAAAAAAAAAATGTGACAGTCAGTGATATGGAAATGGATTTGAAGGAGAACTAATTGGATGCGTGGAGAGCCGTGGGTGCATAGTTTTGCTGTGGTCCGTGAAAGAGATGATGCATGTCTGAGCTAGGGATTGAGAGAGATTAAGGGAGGGTCAAAGCATCCCTTTCATTCGTCCACACTCTCAGAATAAACTCATGTTCTCTGTTATGGGGCTGGATGGAGGGGAATTTGGTAGGATCCCTGTCCTTAAAAAGTATATAATCAGGCCAAGGTGGGCGGATCACGCGGTCAGGCTGGGCAACAGAGCAAGACCCCGTCTCAAAAAAAAAAAAAAGTGTATAATCTAAAGGCATCTAAGAAACCAGTGATAATACAAGAGATGGAGTCACTCAGTTTTTTTGATTCACAAATATCTTTTGACCATCTACTATGAGCTAACCCTTTCTGGTAGGTGCTGGATGTATGACAGTGAAAAATAAGCAAAAATCCCTGTCTTTGTGGAGGTCACATACGAGTTGGAAGGGCACAGAAGTAATACCCTACAACAGTAAATATGTAATAAGTTAGATGATAATGGGTATGACAGAGAAAATACAGGGAATGAGAGAGGGGTGTTGAGGGGAGGGCTACCATCTTTAAAAACGTGACATTTGAGGCCGGGCGCAGTGGCTTATGCCAGTAATCCCAGCACTTTGGGAGGTTGAGGCGGGTAGATCACATGAGGTCACATGAGGTCAGGAGTTCAAGACCAGCCTGGCCAACATGATGAAACTCCATCTCTACTAAAAATACAAAAAATTAGCCAGGTGTGGTGGCAGGTGCCTGTAATCCCAGCTACTTGGGAGGCTGAGGCAGGAGAATCGCTTGAACCCGGGAGGCGGAGGTTGCAGTGAGCCAAGATCACACCACTGCACTCCAACCTGGGTGACACAGTGAGACTCTGCCTAAAAAAAAAAAAAAAAAAAAAAAGGTGACATTTGAATAAAGAACTTAAGGAAGTAAGAGAATGTTATCATAAACATAAAAATATAGAGGCTAAAACACCTCCTGGAGGCATCACGGCATAGTAGCTTTGAGCATGGGCTTTAGGGTTAAGCAGACCTAAATTTGAACGCTGGCTCCACACCATACTGCCCAGTTGACCTTAGACATGCCTTCTCACCCCGTTGAGCGTTGATGTCATTATTTATACAATAGGATTGGTGACACCCATCTCCCAGGATTGCCAGGAGCCTGGCACACAGAGTCCTCGCTAAATAGCTCATATTCAGAATGTTGAGGATGAGTGAGGTGGAGGTATCTCAAAGACTTTATGGAGAAGGGACCCTGGGAGATGAGCCCTGGAGACTTTGAAGCAGGAATTCCTGCCCAGGGGTCTCTGCTGTGCTGTGGCAGGTTTTGCAGAACAGAGTGCCAGGGACTTGGAGCAGAGAGGCAGAAGCCCCAGAACGGCCCCAGGGCTTCTACCCGCAGCTCAGTGATCCTTAGGCCAGGGTTTCATAGAGCACTACCTCAGCTAATCATGGCACAGTGTAGGGGTGCGAGAGCTGCTCAGTTCTAACCTGACTCTTACTCAAGATTTCCAACTTGACTCTTCTGTAATATTGGATGACTGGCTGCCTTGGGTTGGGTGGCAGGGGCTCCAGGATCATTGGATTTCTCCTTCCACTCCTGGCTGCCTCTTTAATAGAGTAGGGTGCAGCAGCACACTGGGGATGGGGCAGTCATGGGTCCTGATGTCATGCCCAGTTCTGTGGCCCTAGAGGTTTTCTTGAAGGCCCCAGAGCTTGCTTTTCTGCAGTTCTGAGGATTGTGTCCCTAAGCAGGTCCAGACCCTGGGGGAAAGGATGTAAGACGTGCTCAACTGGAGCTCACAGTGGAGGTTAAGAGAGCGTGGGTGGGCTGGAAGGCAAGTTGGCTTTTCTTCAGCCGCTCAACCAGCCAGTGCTGCAGGAATGACTGTTTTCTGCAGAGCTGGAGGAGGCAGCGCCGCGGCAGTCATCCCCATCCTGGCTGTGAAAAATCCCTTCCTTGCCTGCAAGTGACAGCAGCTAGGGATCTTTTGGTGGAAAGCTGCCGCCAGGATGTGAAGACTCTGCTTCCCTCTGCCTGTGGCGCGCCATCCACCTTAGGGATCCTGGTGCCTGGCCTAAGGGGGCGTTACTGCTGCTTGGCAAAACCCAGCCACTTCCCAGGGCTCTGGAAGCAGCTTTTGGTAGGGAGCCTGGGAGGTGGCAGCCCCTGATGAGAAGGGGAGCCCGCAGGGCACTGGATTCCCTGGGTATTCTTTTAATCTAGTTCTTTTTTCTTGTTTCATTTTCTGGATCTTTTGTTTTTATTCCTTTTTTTTTTTTTTTTTTTTTTTTTACTTCATTCATTCTTATTTTATTCATTCACTGCATTTTGCTTCTTTACTTCCATCCTAATTTTTACCTTTCTTTCTTTTTCTCTTTCTTCTCCTTTTCTTTCCTGACTTTCATCTACTTATTTGTTAATTCAGTATCAATCCATCTAGCATTTTCTCAGCCTCCTGCTAAGAGCTGGAGGTGCAGGTAACACCTTCCTTTCCCTCTGGAGGAGCTCAGACGCTGTGGGAATGTGGGGAGAGAAACAGGCAAGCAGGCAGGACTAGTACTTAAGAGCCTGCTAGTTCTAGACGCTGGAGTCCCACCAGCGGCTTCCTCACTGGGTTACCTTGGGCAAGTTACTGAACCTTTCTGAGCCTCAGATGCTTCAGTATAAAATCAGGATAACAGAAGCTGCTTCATTGGATTGCTAGAAGTGCTAGAGAGAGTGCAGGGAAACTGCCTAGTCAAGTGCCTGGCATGTAGCAAGAATGCAACAGACTGTGATAAATATCGTTTGACACACACTATTAGAAATCAGGATAAAGGAAAATAGAGAAATAAAATACTTTTCTGGATCTGGTTCTTGCTCTTGAAAATGAGAATCAAGGTAGGCACCTGAGTTCTTCAGGACTGAGCCCCTCAATTTCAAATGAGGAAAGAAGAGAAGCCCAGTGGTAGGTTGTATGGGGAGAAAGGAGCTCAGACTTTGGAGCCAAAACATCTGGGCCCAGTCCTATGGCCGTGGCAAGTGGGCAAGTAACACCACCTTTCTGAGCCTTAGTTTTCTCCATACGTGAAGCAGAGATAATAACAAAGGATTGACATACATGGGAGAAAAAACAAACAAACACTTTTTCTGCCATTTGTCTTAGGTGCATTGTCCGGGGCCCTGTAAATTAAACTAATGAAAGATTAACAAGAGAAAAACAAACAGAAGTTTATGAGGTGCATATACTTAATTTATTAAGTGCAGCTGTGCATACACGTGGACGTGCTCGGAGTTCAGTAACTCAAAGGGGTGATTAGAACTTGGGCTTGGCTGGGCATGGTGGCTCATGCCTATAATCCCAGAACTTTGGGAGGCCGAGGCGGGTGGATCACCTGAGGTCAGGAGTTCGAGACCATCCTGACCAACATGGAGAAACCCCATCTCTACTAAAAATACAAAATTAGTCAGGCGTAGTGGTGCATACCTGTAATCCCAGCTACTCAGGAGGCTGAGGCAGGAGAATCAGTTGAACCTGGGAGGCGGAGGTTGTGGTGAGCCAAGATCGCAGTATTGCACTCCAGCCTGGGCAACAAGAGCGAAAACTCTGCCTCAAAAAAACAAACAAACAAACAAAAAAACTTTACAGCATTTGAAAAAAAAAAAAAAAAAAAAGCATTTTTAGAGAAGGGACAAGACAAAGGAAAAGGATTTTGAATTTCCAGGGCAGCAAATTGTGGAAAATAAATATACGGGGAAAGTGATAGAAGCCAGTAAAGTTCGTTATATAGATGCCCCTGGTGCCTTGGGCTGATGAGGGTTTAAAGTTATCAGTGATTAATTTCTATCCTTTCTGCTGGAGGTTTGGGGGATAAGCTTTGCAAATTTCTGTCCTGCTTTTAGGCAAACACAGGGAGGGCAGAGAGCTTTTCTTATATCTGCTTCTTCTCAACTGCCTTCGGCTCAAAATAATCCTTATGCCAAAGTGGTATATTTTGGGATAGCGTATTCTGGTCCCCTATGACAACTGAAATGAGTGACTGAGGCATAAGTCTCAATCATTGAGGTTTATGAAGGCAGCTTCAGGGCACGTCTGGGAAAAACATAAGCCACAGACACATCTGAGGCTGCTTTTCCGAAGAGGTTTTCCGGAAATTTAGTCTTTATCCATTTTCTTAAAGAGGAGGAAGGCATGTAGGAAGAGGGGCAGGTAGGCGGTAAGGCAAATGGTTATACTCCCATGAGACTTTCCTTAGTGCCCTGTAAATCTCCATTTTACATAAGATAAGGTGTGATGAAGAGAAAAAAAGAGAAAAGGAAGAGTGAGTTATGGATGTCTCTGGGTGGATGAAGAGTGAGTGTTGACTTTGTCCTGGACCTGGGAAGATAAACTTATCGTCAACATTATCAGCTTATCATAATGTAGAATCAGAGTTAGACTTAGGCTGGTACTGTGGCTCATGCCTGTAATCCCAACACTTTGGGAGACAGAAGACAGGAGGATCACTTGAGGCCAGGAGTTCGAGATCAGCCTAGGCAACATATCAAGACCCCTGTCTCTACAATAAAAAATTAAAAAATTATCTGGGCCTGGTAGTACGTGTCTATAGTTCTGGCTATTCAGGATGTTGATGTGGGAGGATCACTTGACCCCAGGAGTATGAGTCTGCAGTCAGCTGTGATCGTGCCATTGCACTCCAGCCTGGGTGACAGAGCAAGACCATGTCTCAAATAAAAATAAAGACCTTGATTTAGCTCGTGGACCTAAAGTTGCATTTGGCATGTCCTTGTTTAGAGGAGGCCAGCCAAGGTCACTTATGAATGATCTTTGGGGGCAATCCTTTGCAGATGCCTGAGGCCTTCCACCTTTCCATGGGGACCTGGCTGATGCATGATGTTAGTAACAGCTATTCATTTGGAAGAGGGTGTTGCAATGACTCAGCTTCTGTGCTTAACTGACCCTTTTGCATAAGAAGTTTGCTGGGGGGGGTCCTGAGATTTTTAATTTTTCTTTCCACCTACAACTGTTAGGATTAATTGGTTTAATATATGAACAAAGCTTAAAATAGTACCTAGCACTTAGGAAACATCATATGAATAGCTGCTATAATTATTATTATTATTACTATGATCATCATCATTATTATTGTTACTGTCACATAGCAAGTCAGTGCTGGTGACCGCCTAGCTTCCTTTAGTGACAATATGCCCACGCTGCTCCTTTCCTTCAGCAGTAAAGCTGCCTGTGCCTAGCCTACAAATGGGGAATGTGTCCCCATACTTGCCACTGAGCCTGCTGTTGATGGAATTTTCTGAGCCAGTGACCAGATTCAGCTCTCCAAGGTGAAGGGCACTGCAGTGGCTGCCACAGAGTCCTGCCCAGAAGGCATCAGGTATCAAAGAGAACTCTATTGATCTTAGCACCAGGAGAGGAGACAAAAGGGCCGGGCAACAGACCAGGATATCATAGTGGTTGAAGGGCTGCATCTCGAGATAGACTAGATGGATCCAGAGGCAACATTTGCCTCTTACCTGGTGCATGATGTTCTGCAAGTTGCTGAAGCCCCCTGAGCTTCGGTTTCCTCATCTGTAAAATGGGGTTAAAAATAGTTTTTGCTTTACGGGGTTGTGTGGGGAATAATGATATGGTGCTTGTAATTAGCTCAGTGCTTGAGTCAACAGCCACATGATGGTTGTTCTTAATATTTAGTTTTTTAGGAGAAAAATGCTCCCCATCTGGAGAGAGGGTGAAGTGAGTGGCTAGAAAGTAGTACACACTGGCTGGGCGTGGTGGCTCATGCCTGTAATCCCAGCACTTTGGGAGGCTGAGGTGGGCGGATCACGAAGTCAGGAGTTTAAGACTAACCTGGCCAACATGGTGAAACCCCATTTCTCTAAAATACAGAAATTAGCTGGGGGTGTGGCAATGGGCACCTGTAATCCCAGCTACTTGGGAGGCTGAGGCAGGAGAATCGCTTGAAGCCAGGAGGCAGAGGTTGCAGTGAGTCAAGATCGTGTCACTGCACTCCAGCCTAGATAACAGAGCAAGACTCTGTCTCAAAAAAATAAGAAAAAAGAAAAGAAAGAAAGAAAGTAGTACACACTGATATCCTGAGAATCTTGTCTTTTAATTGTGATTTTTTTTATTTCTTGAGACAGTCTTGCTCTGTCACCTAGGCTGGAGAGCAGTGGCACAATCTCGACTCACTGCAACCTCCACCTCCTGGGTTCAAGCGATTCTCTTGCCTCAGCCTCCCGAGTAGCTGGGATTACAAGTGTGCACCATCACACCCGGCTAATTTTTGTATTTTTAGTAGAGATGGGGGTTTCATTGTGTTGGCCAGGCTGATGTTGAATTCCTGACCTCAGGTGATCCACCTGCCTCAGCCTCCCAAAGTGCTGGGATTACAGGCATGAACCACCATGCCCGGCTAATTGTGATGATTTTTGATTGTGATAATTGTACCTTGGAGATCTGTGTTGTGGCTTTGACCTTGCGTCTGCTTGGCTGAGTGACCTTGGACAAGTCCGTTCCCTCGTCTGCGCCTAGTCTCCCCCTCAGCCAATCAGAGTTGCAGAAGCTGGAGCAGGCGTGCCGCCGTGCGCGGTGCTGTTATTCCATGGGAATCTTTCTCCCAGAAACTGTGTTTCTGCCAGCCCAGAGCCCCCCAAGACATTTGCCCCTTGTGAGTTCTGTGTGCAGGCCCTGGGTGAGGCACCGAGACTAGGGGGCTGAGTGAGAAGGCTCCCAGACCATTCCATGGGGGGAGTCTGACAGGAAATAGAGCGCTTCTTGCTAAACAGAAAATACCATGGGATAACAGAAGAAGTGAATAGTTAAGGCTGAGAGGTGTTGGGGGTTACAATAGAACTCTGAGGAGGTGACACTGGGGATGGGTCCTGAATGACAAGGAGGGAGCAAGGAAAGAACATTCCAGGCAGGGCAACGGCCGGTACAAAGGCCTGTGAGCAGGAAAACCAAGCTCTGTAACATATTTTAAAGAAGTTTATTCTGGGCTGGGTCTGGTGGCTCACGCTTGTAATCTCAGCACTTTGGGAGGCTGAGGTGGGTGGATCACCTGAAGTCAAGAGTTCGAGATCAGCCTGACCAACATGGTGAAAGCTGGTCAACATGGTGAAACCCCGTCTCTGCTAAAAATACAAAAAATTAGCTGGGCATGGTGGCAGGCGCCTGTAGTCCCAGCTACTTGGGAGGCAGAGGTTGCAGTGAGCTGAGGTTGCACCATTGCTCTCCAGCCTGAGCAACAAGAGCGAAACTCCATCTCAAAAAAAAAAAAAAAGTTTATTCTGAGCACACATGGGTGACCATGGCCTAGAACGTAGTGGAGGGGCCCTGAGAACATGTGCCTAAGGCCATCAGGTTACAGTTCGGTTTCATACATTTCATGGAAACAGGAACTATAAGTAAAATCATAAATCAACACATGGAAGGTATACATTGGCTCAGCACAAAAAAGCAGGACATCTTGAAGCTGGGGCGGGTGGTGGTGTGGTGCTTACAAGTCATAGGTAGGTTTTAGGGATTCTTTAGTTGGCAATTGGTTGAAAGGGTCCAGCTTTGTCTAAAGGCTTAAAGGAATGCCTCAGTAAAGATACCAGAGTCAGGTTGGAAAGTAAGCCACCTTACATGGGATGAATTAAAAAAAAAATTAAAAGGATTTTATGGTTTGTAGGGCATGACTTAATGTTTGCCTTGCATGGCCTCAGGTCTTGTTTATAATTTGGTACCTTATTGTCACAAAGACTAACATTTTGTTACTGTAATGATCTTTTTTTTTTTTTTTTAATTTTTATTTTTGAGATGGAGTCTTGCTCTGTCACCCAGGCTGGAGTGCAGTGGCGCGATCTCAGCTTACTGCAACCTTCGTCTCCCAGGTTCAAGCAACTCTCCTGCCTCAGCCTCCCAAGTAACTAAGATTACAGGCACCCACCACCACACCCAGCTAATTTTTGTATTTTTAGTAAAGACAGGATTTCACCATATTGGCCAGGCTGGTCTTGAACTCCTCACCTCATGTGATCCACCTGCCTCACCCTCCCTAAGTGCTGGGATTATAGGTGTGAGCCACCATGTCTGGCATTTTTTTTTTTTTTTTTTTAAGATGGAGCCTCGCTCTGTCACCCAGGCTGGAGTATAGAGGTGCAGTCTCAGGTCACTGCAACAACTACCTCTCGGGTTCAAGCAGTTCTCTTGCCTCAGCCTCCTGAGTAGCTGGAACTATAGGCACCCGCCATCACACCCTGCTAATTTTAGTATTTTTAGTAGAGATGGGATTTCACCATGTTGGCCAGGCTGGTCTCAAACTCCTGACCTCAGGTGATCCATCTGCCTCGAGCCTCCCAAAGTGTTGGAATTACAGGTGTGAGCCACCATGCCTGACCAATGATCTCTTTTTCAACATTAATGTTGGTCAATTGTGCCTAAAGTCCAAAAGGGAGGGCGTAGAATGGGGCATGTCTGGCCTGCCTTCCTGTCACAGCCAGGAATTCAGTTTTTCAGGTTTTTCTGGGGTCCTCTTGGCCAAGAAAGGATCCAACCAGTTGGTTGGGGGCTTAGGATTTTATTTTTGGTTTACAGACCTGAGAAGGGCATGGGGGACAGGGGTGCAGGGAATGGAGTTGGCTTATTTGAGAAGAGAAAGGACAGCTCGGATGTGGAAAATGAGAAGGGGAAGAGGGCCCTCAGGCTATGAAGGAAGCTTGAATTACCCAAAGGACAGGGGGACACAGAAGGATTAGAAGGGGGCAGCTGCCTGTGAAGAGTAAACAGGGAGAACCCGTGGGGAGGCGGGAAGCCAGAGGAGAGCTGCTTTTGTTCAGTGGAGAAATGTCGGTGGCTTGGCTCCCAGTGATAAGCATGGAGTTGAAAGGAGATGGATTCTGGGGCTGTTTTAAAGTTAAGCATTGGTGGTGGTAGGGGTCTGGGAGGTGAGAGGAAGGGAGGAATCCTAGAAGACTCCCACATTTCTAGTTTGAACACTTCGTGGGGTCATTTCCTGAGATGAGGAGGGTGGGAGAGGAGCAGTTTGCAATGGGGGTGGCAGGAACCCAGGAGTTCTGTCTTGGACGTGATGAGTTTCAGACACCTGTTCACTTTGCTTTCTCTGCTTTCCAGAGGGAACGCGCCAAATTACTCAGTAGGGCAGCACTCAGCCGCCAGAAGTACCGCCCAGCTGGCCATCTGCCCTGCCTTAGGCAGGGGGCCGTGGGCAACTGAAGGTGGTAAGATTGAGTGCTGCCGCGTCCACAGCTGGCGCTCAGCAGGACGTGTTCTCTGTGCCGGGGTCCCTCTGTCTCTATCTCTGTTTCTCTATGTCTCTGTCTCTGTTTGTCTCTATCTCTCTGTGTCTGTCTATGTATATCTGTCTCTCTGTCTCTGTACCTCTATATATCTTTGTCTCCATCTCTCTCTCTCTCTCTATTTGTCTCTGTGTATCTCTGTCTCTCTGTCTCCATCACTGTCTCTCTGTATCTGCTTCTCTCTCTCTCTGGGGGTCTGTTTCTGTCTCTCTCTCTCTACCTCTCTCTCTGTCTCTATCTCCATCTCTGTGTATCTGTTTCTCTGTGGGTCTCTCTGTGTTGATCTCTCTCTCTGTCTCTATATGTTTCTCTGTCTCTCTGTGTGTCTATTTTTATCTATCTCTCTCTGTCTCTCTCTCTCAGTCTCTATATATTTTTCTGTATCTCTCTGGATCTCTTTGTGTCTCTCTGCCTTATCTTTCTATGTCTCTGTCGCAGTCTCTCTATATCTGTCTCTCTGTGTCTGTCTCAGCCTCTCTCTCTTCTCCGTCTCTATGTATCTGGCTCTCCCTCCCCTGTCAATAGCTTCCTCCAGGTATTTCAGGTGGCTGATGTTTCCCCTTATTTCAGTGCCTTCCTTTGTACTTCACGCACATTACAGGCCTAAGCGAGGCATCCAGAAGGTCGCCTTTGTCTCTAGGAAGGAGGACCCTTATTTGGTATCATGTGTTTTCTTCTCTGGCAGAAAGGAGCGGCTTGTGGAGTCAGGTCTAGTTCCCAGATCTTGGCAGTGCAGGCATCTCTTATTGACAGAGTGCCTGGCCCTGCCTGCTGCTGCCTCCAACTCAGTGAGTCCAAAGCCAGACCTGGTACCTCTCCCCCAGACACACAGTGATGTGGGGCACTTCAGGAACACAAATCAGCTCACTTAGGCCTCATTGGTGGACGAGTAGTAGTCAGGGAAGCCTCCCTAGAGGAGGTGATGAGCTGAGTGAGGATGAGTCAAAAATAGCCAACGGAAGAAAGTAGGAAAACGTAGGGAAGGGCGTGCCAAAAGAGGGAACAGAGACGTGAACCTGCTATGTGAGGGTGAGGGCATGGGGAATGGAGCTCTAAGTGCCTCTGTGTAACTGCTAAGTTTGAAGCCCAAGAAGTCAGATTCCAGGCTCCTGGGGACCCAAGGCTCGGCCTTGGACTCAGTCAGAGCTGGGCTGGAATATTAATACCATGGAGGCAAAGTACTGCTTAGTGGTGAGGACTGTGACCACCAGAGCCAGGGTGCCTGGGTTTGAATTGCCCCTCTGCCACTTACTAGTCGTGTCACTTTGGGCTTCAATGTTCCCATCTGTAAGGGAGAGTAATACCAGCACACCTACCTCCTAAGGCTGGAGGGAGGATGGTATGAGTTCAGGGGTCAGAGCAGTGCCTGACACAGCTGTAATTATTGTATACAAGTTGAGTGACCATAAGTAAGTTATTTATCATCTTTAGGGTGGGGCATGGTGGCTCACACCTATAATGCCAGAGCTTTGGGAGGCTGAGGTGGGAGGATCGCTTGAGGCCAGGAGTTCCAGACCAGCCTGGGCAACATAGCAAGACCTTGTCTCTACAAAAATAAAAATAAACATAAAAAATCTTGGAGGTGGTGGCCTGTACTTGTAGTCCTGGCTACTTGGTAGGCTAAGGCAGGAGGATTGCTTAAGCCAAGGAGTTTGAGGTTAGAGTGAGCTGTGATTGTGCCACGGCACTCCAGCCGGGGCAACAAAGTGAGACCCTGTCTCTTAACAAAAATGTCATCTTTGGACCTCAGTGTCCTCATCAGTAAAATGAGGTGATAGCACTTTCTGACTTCCTGACCAGGGTTGTTGTGAGATTTGGGGATCATCTAGGAACTGTCTGAGCAGTGCCTGATTCTTAAAAGGGGTTCAGTTGATGGTAGCAACCCCACCGCCACCAGCACCACCATTACCATCATGGTTCTTATACTTCCTAGTGGGCTCTGCCAGCCCCTCCTTGCTGCTTACTCCCTTCCTCTGCCCAGCAAGCATCATGGATCATCCAGCCTGGAGACTGGAAATTACAGGCTATAAATCTGGGCCATGGTTGCCCTGGAAAGATGATCTGCCTTTTGCTGGGCAGCAGCAATTCAAATGCTTTGCTGGCTGTGCGGGCAGCTGCTTCCTCAGCCTTCCCCTAAGTCACATGAAAGGCCAGCAGCATGGCCTTCTCTGAAGCTGGTGCGCATTAGCATTCCCCACAGATGGCTTCAGGGCTAGGCGCTGAGAAGGAAGGAGCTATGTTAAATCCGGGGAAATGCTGAGGTCGTCCAACTCTCTGCTCCCTCCACTTATGTGGAATTGGATTTCCACTTGTGCTCCTCCCTGATGATGAGACCGGAGCCAGCATGCTGGAGGGGAAAGGGCAGACTGTGGGAACCACAGGCTGGGATTCCTCTCTGCTCTGTCCTTGTCTGTTTCTGATCTGGAAGGCAACATTCTGTAATTAAAACTGGACCCAGGACCCAGACTACCTGGGTTTGAATCCCAGCTCCACCACTGAACCAGACACAGCCTTGGGGAAGACGCTTCATGTCCCTGTGCCTCAGCCTTCACTTCTGTTAGATGCAAAGAGTGTTGATAAGCCTTTGTATTCATACATCTTATAAGGTTGTTATGAGGATGAAATGAACCAATGTTCAATAAAAGTCACCTCTCTTTGCTCAGCTCTTTGTCTCTTCATTATGAAATGACATTGTTGAACTGGATCCTCTGAAGATTCTAGTTGAGAATTTTAGGCACAACAATTTGTGAAGTGAGCTCTGCTTTTGCCACTGACCTACTGTTTGATCTTGGATGAGGAACTCAACCCAACTGAAGTTTTCTTTCTTTTTCTTTCTTTCTTTCTTTCTTTTTTTTTTTTTTTTTTTTTTTGAGACAGAGTCTCACTCTGTCACCCAGGCTGGAGTGCAGTGGCGCAATCTCGGCTCACTACAACCTCCACCTCCTGGGTTCAAGCGATTCTCATGCCTCAGCCTCTGGAGTAGCTGGGATTACAGGCGTCTGCCACCACGCCCGTCCAATTTTTGTATTTTTAGCAGAGATGAGGTTTTACCACGTTGGCCAGGCTGGTCTTGAACTCCTGACCTCAGGTGATCTGCCTGCCTTGGCCTCCCAAAGTGCTGGGATTACAGGCGTGAGCCACCGCGCCCTGCCTGAAGTTTTCATTTTATTTGTTTAAAGGAAATGATACCTACATGATAGATTCTGGTTAATACCTGAATTAGAATATATACGTCATATATATATATGAGTATGTAGATAGATATATATCAGAGTGTTTGGCACTTTATAGGTCCTCAGTAAATGACAGCAATGAATTTGACATTGGAAACACTATAGAGGGAAGTTCTATATTGAGTAAGAAATCACATCAACTCTCAAGTCTGTTTCAGATTCAAATTTAGTTCCTGAAAAAGCAGCTCTGATTTCATGGAGAAATGGAAGATATAGAACCAAGAAGGAGGAAAATAAAGAAGGGAGGCAGGAGGGAAGAAGGAAAGAAAATAAAGAAGGGAAGAAGGAAAGAAAGACGGAGTTCCCAGGAACGAGCCTCTTGTGAAGTGCCCTTTTCTAATGGGATAAAAGCAGAAAAGATGAAGTTTGTGCAGTATACAGTCACCAGGTTTTCTCAACAAAATCAGGATACCAGTGCTTTCTGGGTTTTCTTTGTCAGGGATTGAGGGAGCATTTTCAGCCCTGATTCTGGAAATGGCTAGGGTGTGGGTTCCCAACCGGGTCGATGAGCTTGGCAGCCATAGCTCTGGGAACTCTGGATGCTCTCCTAGGAGTTGGGGGTTTGGTCCTCCCAGGGGCAACAGGATCCCAGTCAAGGAGTGAGATTCAAGGCGGAGCCTAGACCCTGGGACTCACCGGATTACTGGGAACTGGCTTCATAGAGAGCCCAACTGGTCAAAGGAAAAGGAGGAACCCAGGCTAAGGTCAGCCGTTGGTTCACTCAGATATTTTATTTTTCGGGTAGTATTTTGACCTGAAGATAATGCAACAGCCCAGGGTACCATTGGACACCAAGCTCTGAGTCTGACTGGCAGAAAAGGTGATCTGGAGCACTCCAGGAGCCTTAGCCCTGGTGGTTGATTTTGGAAAAGTGATTTGATCATCAGCCCTTTCAGACAGGGCCACAGAGAGTATCAATCAGAATTTTCCCAGAAAATGGAGAAAACCTCCATTTATTCTGTTATTAACTAAGGGCCTACAAGGGGTTATGGGTTCAAAGCTGAAATACAGATACACCCTCAGCAAGCCTGAGACCTGAACCAATGTTCACTATCAGGAGTTACTATAATAAACAACACAGACCCCCGATGGCATGAATGAAAGGCATTTGTTTTGCTCATGTGCCTTCAGGCTGGCTGGGAGTTGACTCTTCTTGGCTGGGCTCTATATGCAGCCATCTAGCTAGTTCTAAGGTGCAGCTTGAGTCCAGGTTTCCTCTCACTACCTCCTTGGATCCGTGGGACAGCCAGGACATGCTCTTCTCATGGCAGTGACAGAGGTGCAAGAGGGCAAGTAGACACATGAGATGTCTCTTTAGTCCATGTTTCAAAACTGGTCACTATCAAGGCTCCCGTGATTAATCAAAACTGGTCACATGACTACCCAAAGTCAGTGGGCAAGAGTGTCACTCAGCTTCTACTGAGAGAACTGAAAACTCACTTGGCAAACTGTATAGACCTTGCGGGGCCGATGAAGAATTGTGGCTAATAATTCAAACTGTAAATTGCCCTCCCCAACATAAGCATATTTATTTATTTATAAATCATGAATACTGAGAAAGTATTCATGCAGATACCAGGATGAAATCTTTTTTTTTTTTTTTTTCCCAGACGGAGTCTTGCTCTGTCACCCAGGCTGTCACCCAGTGGCGTGATCTCAGCTCACTGCAGCCTCCACCTCCTGGGTTCAAGTGATCCTCCTGCCTCAGCCTCCCGAGTAGCTATGATTACAGACGCCTGCCACCACGCCCAGCTAATTTTTGTATTTTTAGTAGAGACCGGATTTCTTTTTTCTCTTTTTTTTTTTTTGGAGACAGAGTCTTGCACTGTCACCCAGGCTGGAGTGCAGTGGCACAATCTCGGCTCACTGCAACCTCCACCTCTCGGGTTCGAGCAAGTCTTCTGCCTCAGCCTCCCGAGTAGCTGGGACTACAGGCGTGCGCCACCATGCCTGGCTAATTTTTGTATTTTTAGTAGAGACGGGGTTTTACTATATTGGCCAGGCTGGTCTCGAGCTCCTGACCTCATGATAAACCGGTCTTGGCCTCCCAAAGTGCTGGGATTACAGGCGTGAACCACCGCACCTGGCAGTAGAGACCAGGTTTCACCATGCTGGCCAGGCTGGTCTCGAACTCCTGACCTAGTGATCTGCCTGCCTTGGCCTTCCAAAGTGTTGGGATTACAGGCGTAACCACGCCCGGTGAAATCATTTTTGTCAGACTCAGACAAAATGGGGCCAGGAAGGAGAGGAGACTCACATGTCTGAGATGAGAACTGTTTTCAAGGACTTTCTAAAATCACTTTCATGTCCTTCATGCATCTCTTGCTTTGATAAATCACTAGACATTCTTTAGGACTGCAGTAATTCAGATAAGATGTTCTCAGAAGAACGCTTGCCCAGTAACAGCATCTCCCCACAATGAACTAACAACAGCCTCTGGAACCAATGAACTGTCTTTCTAAGCAGCTTATGTAAATCTCTCATTGCTATAAAAGCTCCCCTTTATCCTTCTCTCATCGAGTGCACTGGTGGCTTGTCATTTCATGCATTCCGGATTGTAATCTTTGTTGTATTCCAGGGCAAACCCAACAGAGCTAGAGAGACTTTTCTCTAGTGTCTTTTTATTTTTAAGATTGACAATACTTTACTAATATATTGTGTCCAGAAAATGTACATGCCAAAAAGAAATTTAAGGGTGAGATCAAAGATTGGAATGAAAGTGCTAAGCATTTTCACCTGTACTCCAATGTATCATCTTGGAAATCCCTAGGGGACAAGTGTCCCATTTTGGAGATCAAGACCAGCTGCAGTGAATCCTTTGGGTCATTTAGAGAGCTTGATCACATGCAGATTCCAGGCTACTACTTTTCCAGCTTGTGGAATCAGAGCCTTTGGAGATGAAGCCTGGGAATCTGTATTGGTTAGAAAGCTCCCCAGATAATATGGGTGCATATTAGAGTTTGATACTTATAAATCAAAAAAGCCATCACTCTGTGATGGAAAGAAGCTCAAGAGTGGCCTCTAAGAACACTGGAATTCCACTCCACCATACCCAGCCTGGAGGGTGCTGGTGAGTGGTCAGGAAAGCCATTCTGAATGATTGATACAGGAGTTGGGTTCTGAGAAATAACAAGACCTAGTCATGCCACAAAAGAGGAGGAGGCTGTGCCCGGCAGACGTTGCTGCCTGTGGGAAGAGCTGTCATTGAGAGAGCGCCTTCCTTGCTCAGGGAATGTATGGTATGTGTCCACATTCAGGAGAGGATCTAGCCGAGAAGGGCCAGCATTCTAGATGATCACAAGGCGGACACCTCTCCAGCTTCACTTGGGAACCAAAAAGTCCAGAAATAATATTGTGAAATAGACTAGAATACATATATGATTTGATTTTAGAGTAGGCGAGTATTGCTAAAAATCATTGAAATTTATTTTGAAGGGTTCATCTTGAGCAGCAATCACAGAGGGGCCCAGGTGACACTTGAGCTCCAGACCTCAGCTTATCAAGGGCTTCCGTTTGGATTTTGTTTGTGTGTGTGTTTGTTTGAGACAGCATTTCACTGTGACCCAGAGTGTCTAGAATCATGCAGATTGTGCAGAGACACCATCATGACTCACTGCAGCCTCAACCTCCCAGGCTCAAGTGATCCTCCCACCTCAGCCTCCCGAGTTGCTGAGACCACAGGCATGTGTCACCACCCCTGGCAAATATTTTGATTTTTTTTGTAAAGACAGTGTATTAGTCCATTCTCATGCTGCTAATGAAGATATACTTGAAACTGTGTAATTTATAAAGGAAAGGGGTTTAATGAACTTCCAGTTCCACATGGCTGGGGAGGCCTCACAATAGTGGTGGAAGGTGAAAGAAAAGCAAAGGCACGTCTTACATAGCGGCAGGCAAGAAAGTGTGTGCAAGGGAACTCCCCTTTTATAAAACCATCATATCTCATGAGACTTATTCACTATCACAAGAACAGCATGGGAAAGACCTGCCCCCATGATTCAGTTACCTCCCACTGGCTCCCTCCCATGACACGTGGGGATTTTTACAATTCAAGGTAAGATTTGGGTGGGGACACAGAGCCAAACCATATCAGGCAGGGTCTCCCTGTGTTTCCCAAGCTGGTCTCGAACTCCTGGACTCAAGCAATCCTCCTGGCTTGGCCTCTCAAAGTGCTGGGATTACAGGCATGAGCCACCATGCCTGGCCACTTAGATTTTTAACATGACCTTCAGATGAGGGTCCTGATAAGCTAGAGGCAATCCAGCATGATTGTTAGATAATTCAAAGCTTGGGCCCCAGGCCTGGCTAGTGCTGCCTGTAGGGCTCTATAAATTCTGTTTATAAATAAATCCTGTGATTACTTTTTGGAAAATTCAGTTATTATTACCTTATAATCTTAGGAGGTTAAATGCTTTAATTTGCTAAATGTAAGTGTTCATTTACATGAAAATTTTTTTTGGACCTCGTTTTGGCATTTCTCTATTTGAATATATTTCAGTTGTGTGAGTGGTTGCAAATAAATGGAAGAATCTCATCTCCTCTCTTGACTTCGAGGAGACCCTCTCCCACAAAATTTCCTGACACCCTGGGGTGTTCTCCAACCAGAGGAGGGAGTTGTTTGTGCAGGAGGCTCACTCACCTACAAATCCTGTTTCCAAAGCCCAAATTCTTCTTGTCTGGGGACCCACGGTGTAGCACTCATGAGAACAATGATGCCACCCACAAGAGATCAAGGCCTGTGTGGGTGGATTTGAACTCATCAAAGACAGTGCAATGTTTTCATGTTGATATGGCTGGAAAAGAGCTTTGCGGACAAAAGGGCCAGCAGGTCTGTGTGTGAGAAAGGAGCAGGATGGAGCTGCTTCCTCAGCAGATGCATGTTGGACCTGCTTTTCAGGAAGTTAAGCACCTCTTAGCTTTGCAGCTGGAGTGACACAGTCTACGGGGTTCTCAGGCTCTCCCTAGACTTCACTGCCTATGCTCATTAATACATTGATGAAGCCCAGGTTATGTTGTCTCCATGAATTTTTAAATTTTCTGCTTGTGCAGAGGGGACTTTAGTATTTCAGGATTAATTATCCAAATACTGATTCCTAATAGGGAAGTAAAAAAATTGTTTTAGCCCTAATCGAGTGGAGAATTTATGAGCCGTGTTGTGTTTACATGGGGGACAGGGTGAATCAGATAGTCCTTTGCATTATTCCAATTTTTGTTCAACTTATGTTTACGTGTCAGGCACTGTGACAGCTGCTTTCTTTTGTACAACCACAGATTTAATCTTCCCAAACAACAAGTGAAGATAGTTTAACTTCATCCTTGTTGTTTTAAACAGGTTTACTTAACAAATACATATTGAACCTCTACTATGTGCTAGGCACTGTTCTAGATGCTTAGAATACATCAGTGGACAAATCAGACAATAGTCTCTCTCCCTGGGGAGCTTACATTCTATGAAAGGGAACAGAAAATGAACAATAAGCAAAAAATAGGTTACAATATATAGTTTATAGAAGATGGTGCATGCTATGGAAAAAAAGAACAAGTAGGATCCAAAGTACCAGACAGTGGCAGTCAGAGGGGAGGCCTCACCGAGAATGTGACATTTCAGCAGGACCTGAGGGAGAGGTGGGTGGGCCATGCATGTGTCTGTAGAAAGAGAGTTCCAGATGAAGGAACAACCAGTGCAAAGGCAACTTTTGTGCAGGAAGTTCAATCAGTGGAATTCATCTTCTTTCTTTGTTATCTAAGAAATGTGCCAGGCCTTGAATATTTCCTATCTAATGTATCATTGTAGGAGAGCCAGGTGTTAGGCTGTGAAACACTATGTCATCAAGATTAAAAAGCAATTGTATGTGGGGGGGCAGTGATGGAACTCTTCCGTATCTTGGTAGTGGTAGTTCCATGAATGTGCTAAAATTCATAGAACTATACACCCCCAAAGTCTATTTTATTCTATGTTAACTTAAAAAATAAACATTTGGAAAAGCATTTTAGTGCATTATATTTTGGTCTGCTCAAAGACCTGTGAATTAGGAAGGGCAGGGTATTGGTAGCCCCACTTTGCAGATGAAGAACCTCTGGCGTACATGTCACTGAGCTGCAAGAGGCAGAGGTGAGGCTCAAAGTCAGATCCATGCCAAAGCTCATTCTCATATAAATACTGCACCTGCCATGTTGCCTTCCAAACTAACCACACAGTCAGACTTTCTGGCAATGGGAAACACATTGTCTAAAAAGAAATCGGAATAATAATAGCAGCTGACACGGATTGTTTACCATGTGCCAAGCACTGTTCTAGATATTTTGCGTATATTAAGTTGCAGGAACTCTATGAGGCATGTACTATTATACCCATTTTGCAGATAAGAAAACTGAGGCACAGAGAGGCTAAGTAACTTTCCCAAGGCTTTGTAGGTGGTAGGTAGCAGAGTTGGGATTGGAACCCAAGCAATCTGGTCCCAGGATCCATGAGCTTAACCTTCAAGCTTACTGGCTCTGTCTACCTGTGTCCAGCACCAGAGTGCTGAGGCCGTTGTGGTCCTTAGCCTGGCTTTGGGAGGGGGCTTGCACTTGAAGAGTCCCTTTTATATAGGATTTGTTTTCAAAGTGGTATAGGTTGGGATTTTTAGGCCTTTTGTATGACCCAATCTTGCAGAAGAAATTTCTCCCCTTTTGCCTGTCATGGTGCCCAAAGTACCACCATTAGAGTCACCTCATTGAATCTTAAAGACTGAGCAAAAAGACTGCTTTCAGGCCTTATACTTTATACCATTGGAAGAATCATTTTAATAGCGTGATTGTATTGAGGTGCTGGTACTCTGGGCTGGGCATCTGGCCTGTCCTCCTCTTCAGATATCCTCTCTTATTCTTAAATACCCCATCTCCTATGTCCTGAGGCTTCTCTGAATTAGAGGCTCCAATGACAAGGTCCTGCCAAGAGAACTGATCTTAGGGGTGAGGTATTGAGAAGAAGAAGAAGAAGTGAGGAAGATGGGTTTTGAAAGAGGCACATGATGCAGAAATAAACCTCACCACTTTCTCCATTTTCCTAAGATTGGATCTATGTGAACAAACATGTTTCCATGGTTAACTATTCAACTGAATACTTCTCCTCTGGAAGAATTAAACCTGAAGGTGTTTGGTTAAGTGCTTTGGGGCTTCTATGTGACTGTGGGGCCTCTGTGTTCACAGAGTCTCTAAGCATTAATGACTCTCAGTGATGGCTGAAGTCAGGAATAACAATTCTGCATCCTGATGATATTGTAAAGATACCACTACTAAAAACAATGTTTCATTACTATTATTTGTATAATCATTCATTATTTCAAAAGCACTTCTGTGCATTCTTTCATCTGATCTTCCCAATGGCTTCATGTGGATTGGTAAGAATAAGCAATGGGGCTGGGCGTGGTGGCTCATGCCTACAATCCAAGCACTTGAACTCAGGAGTTGAAGACCAGCCTGGGAAACATGGTGAAACTCCTCCTCTACAAAAAATACAAACATTAGCTGGGGGTGGTGGCATGTGCCTGTAGTCCCAGCTACTTGGGAGGCTGTGGCGGTAGGATGCCTTGAGCCCAGGAGCCAGAGGTTGCAGTGAGCCAAGATCACGCCACTGCACTCCAGCCTAGACTCAGTCCCAAAAACAAAAGGAAAACAAAAAACAAACAACAACAAGAAAATCAGTTGTAATAAATAAATAACAGTAGTTTTAGCCCTCATCGAGTGGAGAATTTATGAGCCGTGTTGTGTTTACATGGGGGACAGGGGGAATCGGGGACAGGAGGAATCAGGGACAGTATGGGTAGTGCCTAACATGTCAGGCCTTGCACTGTGTCACATCTGTCATCTCATTCAGTGTTCACATCAATTTGTAAAGTAGCCATTATTTGTTATTCCTGTTTTATAGATGAGGAAACTGAGGCACAGAGGTTGAATAAGCCACTCCAAACTCTCACAGATATTACATGAGTAAGTGGCAGAGCTGGGATTGGAACCAAAGTCTGTCTGCCTTTGAAACCTGTGTTCCCAGCTACAGGTTTCATGGCCTCTCTAGGCATCTAGACAGTGAAGGAAAAAGGAAACAAGATGCAGTATTCCAGGCAGAGGGGAAAGTATATACAAAGGATATGGACTATTGGAAGAGCATGACTCATTAGAAGAGTTTCATCTTGCATGACCAAAGTAGCAAGGAAAACTTTGAAGAAGATGGCAATGATTAAGGTCTTTCTGGGTTAGGGTGTGTCCTTTATCCTAGGGATATGTGGAAAGTCATGAGGAGGCTTCCTCTGGTTAGGGCTGTAGTTTGGAAAGCTCTCTTCTCTCTGCTCTGTGGAAAGTTGACTGAATGAATGAGCTTAGAGGGAGGGAGCTGATTAGGAGGCTGTTGTAATAGGCAAGGGGAGAGAGAGCTTTAGCAGCATGTGAACCAAGTCTATGGTAGGAATGATGGAAAGGAGGGGATGATGCTGAAGATGTTTGTGGAGACAGAGATGACAGGACTTGGAGACTGAGTGGCTGAAACTCACCAGGGTTAAGGCAGGATTAATTAAGCAGGAGCGAAGTGTGAGACTTAGGTTCACAGGGTTCCAGAAGTGGGGAACCCAGGTGCATAAACTCATCTGAGGGTGAGCAAGGAAACAAGTTTGGGGTGTCAATGAGGCACCCAGGCAGACATGTCCACTCTCCTGTCCAGGCTGATCAGTGGCTCATCTCTTCTCAAAGTAGCTGTTGCCACTGTGGGGCAGCTCTCATTCCTTCTGCTTTGATGCAAAACCTGTCCTTATGATTTTCACCTTACTTCTGGCTCTGGCTTCACCACCAAGGATGGAAAGTCTTTCATGCTTTCTTCAACCTTTCCTAATGAAGTTTTCCTTCATGTCACAGCCTCCAAGAAGTAAGCTTGCAAAGTTGCCTTATAAAGTCTTTTTTTTTCCTGTCTGGTATGGTCACTCCTGCCCTCTAGTGGCTAGTGCTAGGGCAGCACGGGGCTGGGTACCCAGCAGGCCTACTGGGTTCTGTCCCAGCCTGTCTTCCTGCCCGTCTTTTCCTAGACCTTCACCAGAATCCCTCTCATCCATACCTTGTCTTGCCATCAGATTAAGTTTGGCATTGAAGCGATATCCTGTGTCCTATCCTAATGATTCAAGAGGAAAAGACCTTGAAAATTACATAATCCAGCTCCCCACTTTCACACCTGTGGACCAAAATGACTACAACGGCCTTCTAACCTGTCTGGCTCCTTTCATAGACACATCCTCTAGGTCTATTTCTACACAGTGGCCAGGGAGACCAGATATCCCTCTTGTCTCTAACCCTCCAATGGCTTACTTTCACAATTGGCTTCAAATCAAAATTGTTTTCAACATGGCCCTTCATGATCCGACCCCTCTCTGCTTTTCTAAACATTCTCTTACAAGAATCTTGTTCTAACTTCCTGATGGAGCCGGCCATCCTTCTGTTCTTCAAATGTGCCTTGCTTTTTCCTACCTTAGTGCCTTTGTTTATACACCTCTCTCTCCCCATCCTTTATGTTTCAGCCTAAAGATCACTCCTGAAAGAAGTAAAATTGTCTCTGTTTGCTGATGACATGATCTTAAATATAGAAAATCCTAAAGAGTCTACAGAAAAACCTATTAGAACCAAAAAATGAATTCAGTGAAGTTGCAGGGTGCGAAAGCAACATGCAAAAATCAGTAGCATTTTTTTACACTAACAACAAACTAACTGCTAAGGAACTTAAGAAATCAATTTCATTCACAATAGCACCAAAAAATGAAATGCTTAGGAGTAAATTTTACCAAGGAGGTGAAAGATCTTCATACTGGAAACTATAAAACATTGGTGAAAGAAATTGTAAGTGACACAAATAAATGGAAAGGTATCCCGTGTTCATGGATTGGAAGACTTATATGTCCGTACTACCCAAAATGATCTGCAGATTCAATGCAATCCCTATCAAAATTCCAATGTTATTTTTCATGGAAATAAAAAAAATCCTAAAATTTGTATAGAACCACAAAAGAATCTGAATAGTCAAAGCAATCTTGAGAAAAAAGAAGAAAGCTGGAGGCACTTGAAATCTCTTTACAAAGCTATAGTAATCAAAACAACATGGTACTGACAAGGACACAATGACTGATAGAACAGCAAAGAGATCCCAGAAATAAACTCACACACTCAATTGAAATAAACTCAATTGAAATTTGACTAAGGTGACTAAGGTGACTAAGGTGACAAGAACACACAATGGAGACAAGACAGTCTCTTCGTAAGTGATGTTGGGAAAATTGAATATCCATAGGCAGAGTGAAGTTGGACTCTTATCTCACATCATACAAAAAAATCAACTCAAAATGGATTAAAGACTTAAATATAAGACCTGAAACTATAAAACTACTAAAAGAAAACAAAGGGGGAAAGTTCCATGACATTGGTCTGGGCAATTATTTCTTGGACATTGTCCAAGTGTTTCCAAAAGCACAGGCAACAAAAGCAAAAATAAACAAATGGAATTGCATCAAACTAGAAAGTTTCTGCACAGCAAAGAAGCAATGAATAAAGATGCAACCCAGAGACTGGAAGAAAACATTTGCAAACCATACATCTGATAAGGGGCTAATATCCAAAATATATAACGAATTCAAACAACTCTATAACAAGAAAACAAATAACCCAGTCAAAAAATGGGCAAGGAAATCAAATAGACATTTCTCAAAAGAAGACATACAAGTGGCTAACAGATATATAAAAAAATGCTCATTATTACTAATCATCAGGGAAAAGCAAATTAAAACCATAATGAGAACTCACCTCACACCTGGTAGAATGGCCATTATCAGAAAGATGTCAGATACAAGTGTTGGAGACAGCGTAAAGAAAAAGGAAAACTTGTGTACCATGGGTGGGAATGTAAACTTTTTTGTCTTTAGGATAAAATAATAGAATAACATTATTTACTTCCTTTTATCAAAGAAGTTAATTGATACGCAACAGGAGACTTGGTTTTAGGCCCAAAGGTAGCAGCAGCAACATTAATAATGGAAATAATTGAATGGTTATGTGTGTAATGCCTGTCACCAGCAGGCTATTTCAAGTTCAGCAGTAATGACTCCATACATATTATTATTTCTATAACTACATTTAAATCATTACCAGGAACTGCTTGTTTTATAGTGAACCTTGAATATGTGCTGTTAATGTACCAAATTGGGGGAAAAAATAAGAGATTCATTTCAAAAGTTAAAAGAAACAAGTGTGTAAGAAATTATTTTGCCTATTAAATGTTCAATAAATGGCATTCTCTTGTCAGTAAAATGGAGAAATAAGCTAAAAATAATTGGCTAAGTCCTATCCTAATTTAAGTTACAGGATTAAGTGTATCATATTTTCATTCAAAATTGGATGCTCATTAATTTATAATCGGTAGTATAGCTAAATTGCTATCTTTGTATAAAAATTGAGCATAAAGTTGCTGATAAATCTCTCAGTATGAACAGAAGCTGAAACCTATTTAGTTCAGCAGGGCAGCTCAAGGATTTATTTACACAACATGTATATCTTCCCATTTTACGTTAGAATTATTTTACAATATCTGGTATACATAAACAGCTGGCCCTGGTTGTCAGCTACATTAAAGTAGTAATGATCAATTAGTTTTGTTGGTATCTGAATAATAGCGTTGTTTCATAGCTTTATATTTCCTAACGAAGTCTAAGGCTTCTAGCTCTTTCATTACAAATTCGCCCTGTGCAGTAAGTTCTTTGCTCTTCTCTGGATTCTTCACGTCTTTGTTTATAAGCAAAATGTTCTTCAAACGCCTTTTAAAATAGTGTGGTCCTTTTGGACAGTCTCGTCCAAGACACAGCAGAATTTTTTTTTTTTTTTTTTTTTTTTTTGAGAGAGCGTCTTGCTCCGTGCCCAGGCTGGAGTACAGCGGCGCCATCTTGGCTCACTGCAAGCTCCGCCTCCCGGGTTCACGCCACTCTCCTGCCTCAGCCTCCCGAGTAGCTGGGACTACAGGCGCCCGCCACCAGGCCCTGCTAATTTTTTTTGTATTTTTAGTGGAGACAAGGTTTCATCAAGATACAGCAGATTTTTATAAAGATTTAATACTTCTCCTGTGAAAGAGCTGGCCATTTTCATTTGTCATGTAAGTTATCCACCTTTACGCATAACGTACTTTGCCTCCAGACCCCAGGATCCCGGAAACGGAACAAAACTCCCCGGCGGCGGCACTCACGCACTTTCCGGCACGCCGGAGCCCGAAGCCGTAAAAGCCTCGACCGTTTCTACGACTCTGTCCGTGGACTGCGAAGCTGGCGTTTATTGAGACGGAGTTCCGGCTTTTCTTACCCAGGCTGGAGTGTGATGGTGCAATCTCAGCTCACTGCAACCTCCGCCTCCTGGGTTCAAGCGATTCTCCTGCCTCAGCCTCCCGAGTAGCTGGGATTACAGGCACGTGCCACCACGCCTGGCTAATTTTATATTTTTAGTAGAGACGGGGTTTCTCCATGTTGGTCAGGCTGCTCTGGAACTCCGGCCCTCAGGTGATCCGCCCACCTCGGCCTCCTGAAGTGCTGGGATTACAGGCGTGAGCCACCCTGTCTGGCGGGAATGTAAATTAATATGGCCATCATGGAAAATGGTATGGAAGGTCCTCAGAAAACTAAAAATAGAACTACCATGTGATCCAGCCATCCCACCTCCGGGTATGTATTCAAATAAATTGAAATCAGTATATCAGAGATATCTGCACTTCCATATTCATTGCAGCATTATACCCAGTAGCAAAGATATGGAACCAGCCTAGGTGCCCATCGTCAGATGAATGGATAAAGTAAATGTGGTATATATACACACCATGGAATACTATTCAGCCTTAAAAGGAGGGGGAAGCTAGGGCCCAGTGGCTTATGCCTGTAATCCCAGCACTTTGGGGTTCAAAGCAGGAGAATTGCTTGAGGCCAGGAGCTTGAGACCAGCCTAGGCAACATAGCACCTCCCCCTCCCCCAATTTTTTTTTTTTAAACTAGCTGGGCATCTTAGTACATGTCTGTAGTCGCAGCTACCCTGGAGGCTGAGGTGGGAGGGTCACTTAATCCTGGGAGGTTGAGGCTGCAGTGAGCTATGATCGCACCACTGCACTGCAGCCTGGGCAGCAGAGTGATACCCTGTCTCAAACACACAAAAAAAGGAGGGGAAAATTCTGTTACTTGCTACAACATGGGTGAACTTGAAGAACATTATGCTAAGTGAGATAAGCCGGGGACAGAAAGACAAATACCACATGATCTCACTTGTAAGTGGCATCTAAAACCATTAAACTCATAGAAGTTGAGAGTAGAATAGTGGTTGCCTAAGGCCGGAGAGGGGGCTGATTGGGGAAAGGGGACATGTCGGTCAGAGAGTACAAAGTTTCAGTTATGAGAGATAAGCTCTTGTGATCTTTTGCACAGAATAATGAGTTGTAAATAATGCATTGTAAATAATGCATCGTATATTTCAAAATTGCTAAAAGAGTAGATTTTAAATGTTTTTTTCCACAGAAAATGATAAGTATGTGAGATGATAGATTTGTTGATTAGCTTGACTTAATCATTCCACAATGTAAACATAGCAAAACATCACAGAAATATATATAATTATTGCTTGTCAATTTAAAGTGAAATTTTTAAAAGTAACCTTCTCAGAGAGGTCTTCCCTAACCATCCTCTCCGCAGAAGTCCTGCCCCAAGTGAATTTTGATGACCACACTCTGTGTATTCCTTATGTGCACTTACCCCAAACCATAAATGTTTGTTTGCATGTTCATGATTGGCCTTCGTTTGCCAGCCTGTAAGTTCCACCGGGGCCCGTAGTGGGCAGAAGTTACCCGAGAAGCCTTTGACTAACATTGGAGTAGGTTGAAAGATTACAAGAGGTGATTCTTTTCAAAATCAGGGAATTCCTACCAATGAAAGGTTGACCAGAGTTCCTGAAGAAAGAATTGTTAAATAAACTCTAAGATCCCGTCAACCCTAACATTTTGTTAACTTTTCTGTCTGGTATTTGAAAAATGTAAGAGGCTCAGTTCCAGTAATGATTCCGTAGCCTGTGTTGGACTAAACCTCTCACAGATGATAATGATAAACTTTGGATAAAATATTTCAAACGATTTGAGGTTGCTGGAGAAAAACAAAAAAATAGAATGTGGACAGGATTTGACCCTTGAGGGAAGGAAACCACACCCACTTAGTGAAATATACATTTAGGTGGCTCTTCCCAGGCCACCTGGCATGGAGCAGCTGGAACTAAAGTGGAGAACTGCAGCTTTGCTGGTTTGACACATCAGTGGTCAGAGTATAAGCTCACAGAGTGGCTGGAAAATGAGGACATCGAAAGAGATACCCCAGGTCCATGCGCCCACTAGGATCAACCGACGCCTCTGTTGAACCTTTGGTGGGTCTGTCTGTCTCTCAGCCCACATCTGCTTTTCATTCCTGCCCACAGTTGTTGAGCATGGATGGAAGCACTGCCTAATAAACTTCCTGCTTGCAAGTGACCAAGGGAGTGTCAGCTACCTGGGGAATTGGACTTGAAAACAATCTAAGTAATATTTGCAGAGCATTACACCCAACAACCGCAAAATACGCGTTCTTTCCAAGTGCATCTGGAACATTCGTCAAGATAGACTGTATTGAACCATACAATTAACCTTTTTTTTTTTTTTTTTTGAGACAGAGTCTTGCTTTGTCGCCCAAGCTGGAGTGCAGTGGCGCAATGTTGGCTCACTGCAAGCTCTGCTTCCCAGGTTCACACCATTCTCCTGCCTCAGCCTCCCCAGTAACTGGGACTACAGGCACCTGCCACCATGCCCGACTAATTTTTTTTTGTATTTTTAGTAGAGACTGGGCTTCACCGTGTTAGCCAGGATGGTCTTGATCTCCTGACTTCGTGATCTGCCCGCTCGGCCTCCCAAAGGGCTAGGATTACAGGCGTGAGCCACCGGACCCAGCAAAATTAATCTTAATGAATGGCAAAGGTTTAAAAACTTATAGACTATGTTCACGAATCACAAATGATTTATATTAAAAGCATTAACACGACAATAATTAAAAAGCACTGAAATTTGAAAATTAAATGCATGTTTTAGTAATACATGGGTCAGAAAATTATAAGGGATATACAGAATAATGTGAAATGAATGATAATGAAAATTCAACATGTCAGAATTTCTGGGAAGGAAGCACATTGCTTTAAATACTTTTATTGGTGAAATAAAGGGTTTAAAATTAATGATCTGTGTTCCCAGCTCAAGACTCTAGAAAACAGAACAGCAAATTAAACTTAAACCAAAAGTAAGGAGAAGAAAGTAAGTAATAAAAAACAGAAATAAGTGAAATAGAAAACAAACAATGGAGAAATTGAAAAGGCTGCAAGTTGGTGCCCTGAAAGAGTAATACAATTTATAAATTCTTAGCAACATGGATCAGTCAAAAAGAGAGAAAAAGCAAATTACCAGTATCGGGAATATCAGGAGGAATCATAAGATCCTACAGAAAGGATATATTATGAACAACTTTATTGCCAGTAAGTATCACAACCAAGATGAAATGGACAAAATGCTTGAAATCACATATTGTCAAAATTGAGATAAAAAGAAAAACAAAAGATGAATAGCTTTATAAAGGAGATTCAATTCATCATTAAAAACTTTCCCACAAAGAAAAACCAACCCCAGATGGTTTCACTGTTGAATTCTGCCAATAATTTAAGAAAAAACCCCACAATATTACACAGACTCTTTCAGAAAATAGAAAAGGAGGGAATATTTCCCAATCTATTTTGTGAGGTTAACATTACACTGATACCAAAACCTAGCAAAGACATTGCCAAAAAAATAAAACTACAGACCAATGTTTTTGTCATGAACATAGACACAAAAATAGCAAAATGTTAACAGATTAAATCCACCAATATATAAAAAGGGTAATACACTATGATCAAGTGGGATTTATCCCAGGAATGCAAGTTTGGTTTAACATTTAAAAATCAATCAATGTAATTTACCACATTGTTAAGCAAATAAATGGTTTCAAAAACACATAATCCTCTACATTTAGTAAATCGCTTGGCAAATTCAACTCCCATTCATGATAAGGACTCTCATCCAAATAATAATAAAGGGAACTGCCTGAATCTAGTAATTTACCAAAAAACCTACAGTTAACACCACATTAATGGTGAGATACTGAATGTTTTCCCCCTAAGATTAGGAACAAATCTTAGGTGTGTGTGTTTTCATGATTTCATGTGTGTGTGTTTCATGATTAGGTGTGTGTGTTTTCATGATTTCTGTTCAATATTGGAGGCCCTAGCTAGGACAATCAGATAAGGAAAATTAGTAAAAGTCATTTAGATCGGAAAGAAAGAAGTAAAGATATCTCGCTTTGTAGATTACGTGATTATTTAAGTAGAAAGTATTAAGGAATCTATAAACAACTAGTAGCAACAATACTTGAATTTAGCATGTCAATATATTGAAAATAATATTATACTGGCAGCAAACAAATGGAAAGTGAAACTTAGAAAACAGTGTCATTTTAAAAACATGCAAAAACCCCCCAAACAAAATAGGAATAAATTTAGCAAAATGTATGCGAGATCTCTATATTGAAAATCACAAAAAACTTTCTGAATAGAGTGGTCTACTGTGTTCATAAAGCAGAAAAACCAATATTGTTCAGTGACAATTCTGCTCAGTCTATTCAATCTTGAACAATATTCCAACAGACTTTTTCTTAAAAGTTGATTTTAAAATGCATATGAAAATAAGACCTAAGATACTTAAGACAATCTTGAGACAGAAAATTTAGGTGGGAGGACTCACTTTACCTGATTTTAAAACTTTCTGAAAAGCCATAACAATCAATAAATGTAAGAATAGACAGATCAGTGGAGTATATTAAACAGTCCAGAAGTAGACCCACACACGTACAGCCAATTGGTGCCAACAAGGCCACCAAAGCAATTCAGTGGGAGAAAAATACTTTCATAAATGGTGCTGGCAACCTGGATGAATGAACGGGGGTGAAAAGGCACTTCATACTCTACTTCATGTCACTCAAAAATCAAGTTTAGATGGATCCCTGACCTCAATAGAAAAGGTAGAACTATAAAGCTTCTATAAGACGTTACAGGACGGTATGACTGTGATCTTGGGGTAGGCAGATTTTTTTTTTCTATCATTTTTTGAGATGGAGTTTCGCTCATGTTGTCTAGGCTGGAGTGCAATGGCATGACCCTGGCTCGCTGCAACTCCGCCTCCTGGGTTCAAGCGATTCTCCTGTCTCAGCCTCCCGAGTAGCTGGGATTACAGGCATGCGCCACCACGCCTGGCTAATTTTGTATTTTTAATAGAGCCCCCACACCCGGACTGCAGAGATTTTTAAGAACAGATACAGGAACACCATAAATGAAAAATTTGATAAATTAGGTTTCATAAAAATAAAAGTTTCTGACCAGGCACAGTGACTCATGCCTGTAATCCCAGCACTTTGGGAGGCCGAGGTGGGCGGATCAACTGAGGTTGGGAGTTCGCAACCAGCCCAACCAACATGGAGAAACCCCATCTCTACTAAAAATACAAAAGTGGCCAGGTCTGGTGGTGCATGCCTGTAATGCCAGCTACTCGGGAGGCTGAGGCAGGAGAATCGCTTGAACCCAGGAGGCAGAGTTTGTGGTGAGCTGAGATCATGCCATTGTACTCCAGCCTGGGCAACAAGAGCAAAACTGTGTCTCAAACAAAAAAATAAAAGTAAAAATAATAAAAATAAAAATTTCTGTTTATCAAAACATCTGCAGATATGTATAATAGACTATATATATATATTTATATTTTATATATATGTATGTGTGTGTTTAGATACATATATATGAAAGAATATGTAAAGTATTCCCAATACCAAAATGTGGAAGTATGATCTCATCCTATGGTATAATTTTTTTTCTTATTGGGATGCTTTTATCTCAAACAATTCACTTTTTTAAGAGTTGTTTTATTCTGCCATACTTCTGCTCATGAAGGAATGAAGTAGCAAGCCACAGAATGGTAGAAAATGTTTAGGATGTACGTGTCTGACAAGGGACTTGTATCTAGAATATATAAAGAACTCCTACAAATCAAAAATAAAAAGATAAACAACCTGCCTTTTAGAAATGGGTCAAAGATTTGAATAGATACTCCACAAAAGAAGATATGTCACTGGCCAGTAAACCCGTGAAACTTGTTCAGTCTCATTAAATATCAGACAAAATAAATTTAAAACACAATAAGGTACTGTGCTACACCCACTAGAACGGGTAAGATGAAAAAGACAACAACCAAATGTGAGAAAGGATGTGGAGGAATGGGAATTCTCAAATGGAGTGTGCAAAATCAAACAACCACTATGGGAAACTTTTTGACAGTTTCTTATTAAGTTAGACATACACTTACCCCATGACCCAACAAATGAACTCCTGGGTATTTTCTCAAAGAAAAGATCTACTTCTCAATCTATCTATCTATCCATCCATCCATTCATCATCTATCTATCTCCACAAAAAGACTTAAATAAAAATTTCTTGCAGCAATTTATTCATAATTCCTGAAAACTGGAAACATTTCAAATTTTCTTTTTATTTTCTTTTTTCTTTCTTTTTCTTTTTTTTTTCTCTCTCTCTCTCTTTTTTTTTTTTTTTTTTTTTTTTGAGATAAAGTCTCACTCTGTCACCCAGGCTGGAGTGCAGTGGCGTAATTTTGGCTCACTGCAACCTCCACCTCCTGGGTACAAGCGAGTCTCATGCCTCAGCCTCCCAAGTAGCTGGGCGTACAGGTGCACACCACCACACCCAGCTTTTTTTTTTTTTAATTATTTTTATTTTTAGTAGAGAGGGGGTTTCACCATGTTGGCCAGGCTGGTCTCAAACTCCTGGCTTTAAGTGATCTGCTGAAGCTTCCCAAAGTTCTGGAATTACAGGTGTGAGCCACCATGCCTGACCTCAAATTTTCATCAACAGGAGAACAGAGTAGCAATTTGTGGTTTATCCATCCATTAAAATGATATTCAGTGATTTTAAAACTAGAATGACTGCTATACAACATATTGCATCTAAGAACCATTGAGGGAAGCAGTTATTAACAAAAGCATAATATATTTGATTACATTTATATGAAGCTCAAGAACAGGTAAAATTAATAAATGGTGACATGCATCAGAAGAGTTTGCCTGTTAGGGGGTGTGGATGGACCACAAGGGGCACAAAATAACTTTCTGAGGTAATAGAAATATAATAAACATTATACTAGTATATACATTTATCAAAACTCAAAGAAGTATATATCTAAGAACTGTGCATTTCAATCTTAAGTAAATTTTAGTACAATAAAAATACTGGCTGGGCACAGTGACTCACGCCTGTGATCCCAGCACTTTGGGAGGCCAAAGCACGCAGATCACTTGAGGCCAGGAGTTTGAGACCAGGCTGGCCAACATAATGAAACCTCATCTCTACTAAAAATACAATAATTAGCTGGGTGTGGTGGTAGGTGCGTGTAATCCCAGCTACTTGGGAGGCTGAGGCAGGAGAATCTCTCGAATCTGGGAGGTAGAGGTTGCAGTGAACCAAGATCGTGCTGCTGCACTCCAGCATGGGTGACAAAGTGAGACCCTGTTTCAAAAAAAAAAAAAATGTATGTAATAATCTTAACAAAAAATGTAAAGTCTAACGGTTTAAATACTCATTGTTCTCAGTGGGATGTTTTGATCTCAAATGAGCAGTGTGGGTTGTTTTTCACTTATGTTACTCTGTTTAGAAATGCAATGGATGTGTGTATTATCTGCTTGTGCTGACATAACAAAATACCATAGGCTGGGTGGGTTAAACAACAGATACTTATTTCTCACAGTTCTGGAGGCTGGGAAGTCCAAGGTCAGGGTGTCAGCTCTGCCTGGTTCTGGTGAGGGCCCTCTCCTGGTTTGCAGATGGCTGCCTTTTACCTTCACTTTCACATAGTGCAGGGAAAGCAAGCTCTCTGGCATCCTTTCTTATAAGGGCTGTACTTCCTTCGCGTGGGGCACACCCTAATGACCCCACTAACCATAATTACCTCCCAAAGGGCTCAATTCCAAAGCATCATATTCAGCATTATCTTCAACATGTAAGTTTGGTGAGGTAGGGGGCAGGCCAGTCCATAGTAATAAGCATTCTAAAAAATTTGAAAAATATAAATAAGTGGAAAGAAAAAGAAAAAAAGGCATGTACTTGCGTTACCAAAATATAATCACTGTTAACACTTTGATTTCTTTTATTTCCAAAGTTTTGTTCTTTCAACTTGTACATCTTTGTAGTCATTTGGTTCCTATAATTTTGAATCATTATCTTTTAAACATCATTAGAACACGAAATTGTTTCTGTTACCAAAATCCCTTTTTCAAGACACCTTTAAAAATAGCCACAAAAGGTTCATTGAGTAACTGTGCTGTAGTTGACTTATTCGTTAAACCGTGGTTGAATGTTGAGATACTTCCCAGTATTTTGCTAGTGTAAATAACCTGTGATTAACATATTTGTGCATGAAGCTTTTTCTGTAACTTAGAATCTTTCTTTGCAATATAATTCCAGAAAATGGAAACTGTAGGCTAAAAAGCTATCCTCTTAATACATGTAGCCAAATTCCTTTCCAGAAGGATGTCCTAATTTACATTGCCACCTGCAGTGGGGCAGGAAAGTGCTGTATCTGTTTGCTTTTAAGGGGGTGGAGGTCATTTCCACTTACGTATTTGTTGGCTTATTTCCAACAGGTAAACAAAGGCAGCTAAAGCTGACTGCTGGTTGTGCAAAATCCCCCTGGCTCTTCTGGCTGAAGTCCTACCACTCCCTGTACCTGGCAGCAGCCTGTCTTCTGGGCCTCACCTACACACGTCCGGGTAGGAGCCAGTCATCTCCATCCATCCACAGCCATGAATTTCCTCCGGCGACGTCTCTCTGACAGCAGCTTCGTGGCCAACCTGCCTAATGGCTATATGACAGACCTGCAACGCCCAGATAGCTCCACCAGCTCACCTGCTTCCCCGGCCATGGAGAGGAGGCACCCCCAGCCCCTGGCTGCCTCCTTCTCCTCTCCAGGATCCAGCCTTTTTAGCTCCCTCTCCAGTGCCATGAAGCAGGCCCCTCAGGCCACCTCAGGACTGATGGAGCCTCCAGGTCCCTCCACGCCCATTGTTCAAAGACCCAGGATCCTGTTGGTGATCGATGATGCCCATACAGACTGGTAAGCAGGAATTTGCAAGTTCTACTGCCTTCTGGGGCAAGAGAGGAGTGGGGATTATCTCATCTCTTGGGAAAAGAGAAGGGGAGAGCTATGAGAGGCTCAAGTGCTATCAGAGCCTGGCTGGAGAGAAGGAAACTAACATGTACCAAGTGGCTGCTGCATGCTAGGCCCACAGCACCTACTCAGTGCCACTTTCTCTTCTAACGGCTTTATATTTACAGGTCCACAGTCTCTTGCCTGCAAATCCCAAATCCAACACACTCTGGAAACTAGAAAATATTTTGCAATTCTTTTGGTAGCAAAGCCTAATATGCAGGAAAGCGAGGCTGTAATTATACTAAGTGTGTTTGTTCATATGATTTGCTGCAAGCATCTGAATGTGTTTGATATGGAGTATAGTTCAGAGCCTGCTGGAAGTGTTATATAAAATATGGTATATTCACCATATTACCGTCCTAAAAATGGAAAACTTTTAAAATCTGAAATACATCTGGTGGTACTTGCCAGATTAACCTGTCAGCCTCAGCCACCCTCCTTCCATAAAATGAGCTTATTTTGAGGATAAAAGAGGATACATGTCCACAGTCCTTATCCCAGACCCTTGGGATCAGAGTGCCTGAGTGTGCATCTCAGCTCTTCCAGATACTGGCAGTCTGGCTCCAGAGCCTGTCTTTTGAACACCAAAGGTGGGCAGAAATGACCACTGCCAGCCTCTTCTCAGGCAGTGCCCCCTAGCTGGTAAGTTCCCCAGTGGCCCAGACCTGACACCTATGTCAAGATCACTGTAGCAGTCATTCACCAGGTAGTTTACTGAGCACTGATTCGGTGCCAGGCATAGCTGAGATGCACGGGTATAGTAGGGAATAGGATCCTGCTTATGTGGAGCTGCATTTGGAGAATAAGTCTCTATCCCAGCTGTTAGGTACTCAGAGGTGATAAATGTTATCAGTCTAGCTGGAGACATAGAAATTGCAGTTCAGGCCGGGTGCGGTGGCTCACGCCTGTAATCCCAGCATTTTGGGAGGCCGAAGTGGGCAGATCATGAGGTCAGGAGATCGAGACCATCCTGGCTAACATGGTGAAACCCCATCTCTACTAAAAATACAAAAAATTAGCCAGGCGTGGTGGCGGGCGCTTGTAGTCCCAGCTACTGGGGAGGCTGAGGCAGGAGAATGGTGTGAACCTGGGAGGCAGAGCTTGCAGTAAGCCGAGATTGCGCCACTGCACTCCAGCCCGGTAGACAGCGAGACTCTGTCTCAAAAAAAAAGAAATTGCAGATCAGGGGGTGAGCCCAAACATGGAGATGGAAGCATTGCATCCAGAGCAGAGGAATGCATGGATGGGAACTAGAAATGTCTGACAGTGGACGCGTGCATGGCCTTTGGGGATGGAGAACAGGGTTGCATGTGCATGCCTCCAAAGGTGACCACGTAGTAGGTGTATTAGTCTGTTCTCATACTGCCTGAAGAACTGCCTGAGACTGGGTAATTAATAAAGGAAAGAGGTTTAATTGACTCACAGTTCCACACGGCTGGGGAGGCCTCACAAAACTTACAATCATAGCGGAAGGCACCTCTTCACAGGGTGGCAGGAGAGAGAATGAATGAGTGCCAAGCGAAGGGGAAAGCCCCTTATAAAATGATCAGCTCTTGTGAGAACTCACTCACTGCCATGAGAACACCAACATGGGGGTAACCGCCCCCAGGATTCAAATTACCTCCCTCTGGATCCCTCCCATCACACATGGGGATTATGGGAACTACAATTCAAGATGAAATTTGGGTGGGTACACAGCCAAACCATATCATTCCACCCCTGACCCCTCCCAAATCTCACATTTCAAAACACAATCATGCCTTCCTAACAGTTCCCCGAAGTCTTATTCCAGCATTAACCCAAAAGTCCAAGTCCAAAGTCTCACCTGAGACAAGTCAAATGCCTTCCTCTTAGAAGCCTGTAAAATCAAAAGCAAGTTAGTTACTTCCTAGATCCAATGGAGGTATAGGCATTGGGTAAAGACATGCATTCCAAATGGGAGAAATTGGCCAAATCAAAGGGGCTACAGGCCCCATGCAAATCTGAAATCTAGTGAGGCAGTAATTAAATCTTAAAGCTCTGAAATAATCCCCTTTGACTCTATGTCTCACATCCAGGTAACTGATCCAATGAGGCAGTAATTAAATCCTAAAGCTCTGAAATAATCTCCTTTGACTCCATGTCTCACATCCACGTAATGCTGACACAAGAGGTGGGCTCCCCCGACCTTGGATAGTTCCATCCGTATAGCTTTGCAGGGTACAGCTCCCACTCCCAGCTGCCTTCAGAGGTTGGCATTGCGTGTCTTTTCCAGGCTCACAGTGTGAGCTGTCAGTGGATCTACGATTCCGGGGTCTGGAGTACAGTGGCCCTCTTCTCACAGCTCCACTAGGCAGTGCCCCAGTAGGGACTCTGTGTGGGGGCTCCAACCCCACATTTCCCTTCCCCACTGCCCTAGCAGAGGTTCTTCATGAGGGCCCCACCCCTGCAGCAAACTTCTGCCTGGACACTCAAGTGTTTCCATACATCCTCTGAAATCTAGGCAGAGGTTCCCAAACCTGACTACTTGACTTCTATGCATCTGCAGGGCCAGCACCATGTGGAAGCTGCCAAGGCTTGGGGCTTGCACCCTCTGAAGCAACAGCCTCAGCTGTACCTTGATCTCTTTTAGCCAAGCTGAAGTGGCTGGGACATAGGCACCAAGTCTTGAGACTGCACACAGGAGGGGGGGCCCTGGACCCAGCTCATGAAACTATTCTTGCCTCCTAGGCCTCCTGGCATGTGATTGGAGGGGCTGCCCGCAAGGTCTGTGACATGCCCTAGAGACATTTTCCCCATTGTCTTGGTGATAAACATTTGGCTCCTTGTTACTTCTGTAAATTTCTGCAGTGGGCTTGAATTTCTCCCCAGCAAATGGATTTTTCTTTTCTATCACATTGTCAGGCTGCAAGTTTTTCAAACTTTTATGCTCTGCTTCCTCTTGAATGTTTTGCTGCTTAGAAATTTCTTCTGCCAGATACCCTAAATCATCTCTCTCAAGTTCAAAGTTCCACAGATCTCTAGGGCAGGGGCAAAATGCTGCCAGTCTCTTTGCATAGCAAGAGCTACCTTTACTCCAGTTCCCAACAAGTTTTTCATCTCCATCTGAGACCACCTCAACCTGGACTTCATTATCCATATCACTATCAGAATTTTGGTCAAAACCATTCAACAAGTCTCTAGGAAGTTTCAAACTTTCCCATGTCTTCCTGTCTTCTGAGCCCTTCAAGCCTCTAGAAAGTTCCAAACTTTCCCATATTTTCCTGTCTTCTTCTAAGCCCTCCAAACTGTTCCAGCCTCTACCTGTCACCCAGTTTCAAAGTCAGTTACACATTTTTGGGTATCTTGACATAAGCATCCCACTCTCTGGGGTACCAATTTGCTTTACTAGTCCATTCTCACACTGCTATAAATAACTACCTGAGAGTGGGTAATTTATAAAGGAAAACAGGTTTAATTGACTCACAGTTCCACATGGCTGGGGAGGCCTCAGGAAACTTACAATCATGGCAGAAGCCACCTCTTCACAGGGCGGCAGGAGAGAGAATGAATGAGTGCGAAGTGAAGGGGGAAGCCCCTTATAAAACCATCAGCTCTTGTGAGAACTCTCTGCCACGAGAGCAGCAGCATGGGGGTAACTGCCCCCATAATTCAATTACCTCCCACTGAGTCCCTCCCACAACACATGGAGATTATGGGAACTACAATTTAAGATGAGATTTGGGTGGGTACACAGTCAAACTGTATCAGTAGGTACCAAGTAACATGTATTAACTGAATAAATGAATGTATCCCGTTCATTAAATGTGCCAGATGCTCTGTTAGTACAATGTGTATGTATATACGCACATTCACTCCTTGAGACATTAACAGGTTGGGAATGATTAAACCTATGCCTTGCTATTTATAGTTTTGTGTTTTTGGTTTTTTTTTTTTGAGATGGAGTCTCGCTCTGTTGTCCAGGCTGGAGTGCAGTTTCACAATCTCAGCTTACTGCAACCTCCACCTCCTGGGTTCAAGTGATTCTCCTGCCTCAGCCTCCCAACTAGCTGGGACTACAGGCAGACACCACCACGCCCGGGTAGTTTTTTTGTATTTTTAGTAGAGACGAGATTTCACCATGTTAGCCAGGAGGGTCTTGATCTCCTGACCTCGTGATCCACCCACCTTGGCCTCCCAAAGTGCTGGGATTACATACGTGAGCCACCACACCTGGTGCTATTTATAGTTTTTAATGCATACTCTATATAAAGTCAACATTAAAGTATGTTCAGCAGATTCAGACGTCAGTCTCCACTTTCCTGCTCAGAAATTGCTGCTTCTTAACCGGAGTGGTCATGTGAATCACCTGTGTTCCAATCCAGTGTGAATCATCTTAGGTGTTGCTGCTTGCTTAAGGGCATTTATCGTGAAACTTTGTTTGTCTCTGCTTATGTGTTTATGTAAAGCATCACTATTAGGCTCTGAGCTTAGGGGTTGATATCTGCCGGGCTGTTGCTTTTAGGCCCTCTGCCCTGAACAGTGCCTATCTGCTTGGTAATCAGAATGCCTGCATGGCCCTTGAAGTTTTCTGTCTCTCTTGAACCCAACATTTGACCTTGATTTTGAGTGTTCTTTGCTGGCTGTGTTATCCCTGGCTCAGCTGTTTGTCAGGGAAGTTACGTCTTTGCGTGGAGGTTGAGCTTAATAAATGGCAGTACGGTGCAGTGGTTAAGAATACAGACATCAGAGCTAGGCTATCTGGGTTCAAATTCCATCTCTACTCTGAAGTAACTATATGACCTTTGTAAGTTACTGCACCTAAATGGGAATAATGATAGTACCTATGTCGTAGAGTTAATATATGTAAGTGGAGTTAAAATCTGAGTTAGTATAACAGTGCATAGGATGTGCCTGGTAGACAGTAAGTACTGCGTAAGTGTGTATTATTATTGCAGACTATTGTGATCCTTCCTGTGCAACATTAATCATCTTAACAGTAGCCCCTTGTAGGCATGCCTGTTTAATTTCTTCATGCCAAATATGCTGGGCAGTCAGGATTAGGATTTATCCCATTGTGCTATTTATTTAACCCATTCGTCTGTTGGTTACTCTCCCCGTGGGTCCTAGGTGATAAAGTTGGGTCTTATTAATCTCTGTCCCTCCAGTGTCCATGTGGTGTATAGTAGGGTAGGGAAATAGTGAATGAGGTTGAAATGCAATGAATGGCCTCAGCCATAACATTTAAATTTTGATTTTGCTGTTCAGTCTCTCTAATCCACAGGAAGGACCAGTGTGTGACTTTTAGGCTATGTGCACGGGTCACACAGCTTTGGTCAGAGGAATTTTTCCCAATGTATTTCAATCATACGTCCTATGTCTACACTTTAATTAGGACTTGACAATCTTAGGTTTATGGTGTTCTTGCCCCTCAGTGGGTGAAAAAGGGGAGAAGAAACTAAGATTCATTAACTCACCTGGCAGTTGGCCCTGCAATTATTAAACGTTTGTGACAGAGACTTCCTACCACCAACATATCAGCTTCTCCTACAGAACTCCATCCTAGATTCTTCATGAACTTCCTAACCTCTCTGAATCTCAATACCTTCCTGGCTTTCTCCAAATTGATGCTGGCTGCCTTAGAGTCTCAGTCCTGCCCTGAAGAATCCCGGAAAAATGCCTGTCCCCTGCCACCAGGAGCGGCCAGCAGGTGGCGGGGCAGCCCCGCATTGCCTGGGCGGTTCTGCAGAGCCTCCATGCCTCTGGGTCAGCCCCCTCTCCAGCCCCTCATGTACTGTGTGAGTGGTCTCCCAGGGGAGGAAGTGGTTAAAGGTACGAAGCCAGCTCACAGGCCCCCTTCTTTCCCCTTTCAGATGATAATGAGCAGGAGAGGAGCTGCAGTCTGGACAGACAGTGAGCCCATCCCCACCCCAATAGGAACGATGATGATGCTGCCCCTTTTTCTACCCTTCTCATCCCTTCTCAGGAAGACAGACATTTCTCTGTCTTCCCATTCCTGGTCCAGGGCCTTCCAGTAGAATCAGGTTTGGTTGTGGACAGGTGGGGGTGTTGCAGGATACCACTGTCCCCCACCTGATGTGTCCAGCTTGTGGACTCTGAGCCAGCCTGGGTCCCCTGAGGACGATCCAAAACCTGGCCAGTGACCTGGAGAAAGACCTTTCATCTTCAGGAGAAATAGAGGGTCACAAAGCCATCTTTGCTGGGAGAACTCATGGCCAGGCATTTAAAGATACTCACTCCTGTTGGGGGTGTCTGAGGAGACGAGCCTGGCTAGGCTAGCCTGGCTCCGGGTAGGTCTGAACTAAAGGTGATACTCTTCTCTGGGATGGTGGGGGACAATCAGCAGTTTGTTTGTTTGTTTGTTTGTTTTTAAATGAGATGGGGTTTCACTGTGTTGCCTAGGCTTGTCTTGAACTCCTGGGCTGAAGTGATCCTCCCACCTTAGCCTCCCAAAGTGCTGGGATTACAGGTGTGAGCCACCATGCCCGGCCTGATCTGTCGGTTTTGAGAACCACAAGGGAAAGGAGAATTATAATTAATTGATGTCAAACTCAGTTCTCTTCAGCCCCGCTGCCACTCCACTGCTTCTCTTACCTAGAATTTTCCAGCAGCTTCACTGGTCTGAAGCCTCCCATCTTGAGTTCACCTCCTGGTTACCTTCCATGTGACCACTCGAGGGTCGTCTTTCTGAAACATAAATCTGACCAGTTTCACTTTGCTTCTGCCTGCCCCCTCCCCATGCATCTCCTTTTATTAATGTAATCCTGTGGTGGGGGAATCGTTGCCCTCAAAGTCAAAGTCATAAGCATGCCTGCCCTGCCCTCCCTCTAGTTCTGCCTCCAGCTCTGCTTCCTGTGCTATTACTGTTTGTTTTTATTTTGTTTTATGTTTGTTTTTTAGAGACAGAGTCTCACTCTGTTGCCTAGGCTGGAGTGCAGTGGTGCAATCTCGGCTCACTGCAGCCTCCGCCTCTGGGGTTCAAGTGATTCTTGTGCCCCAGCCTCCTGGGTATCTGGGATTACAGGCACAGGCCACCACACTCAGCTAATTTTTGTATTTTTAGTAGAGACAGGGTTTTACCATGTTGGCCAGGTTGATCTCGAACTCCTGACCTCAAGTGATCTGCCTGCCTTGGCCTCCCAGAGTGCTGGGATTATAGATGTGAGCCACCGTGCCTGGCCCTGTGCTGTTTATTCTGCAGGAAGAGTAAACAGCTTGTAGTTCTCAAACACACCTTTTCGCCTTAGTACATTCTGTTCCCTGTTACCTGGAATACCCTTCCCTATCTTGTACACCTGGCCAGTTTCCATTCATGTTTGAAATCCTGCTCAGGTGTCCCCTCTTCTGAGAAGTCTTCCTTGATACCCCCCACCCTGCAGTGTTAATATCGACCTCCCTCGAGTAACTTGAAACATACTTCCTTGTGCCGTAGGTGCACATACCACATTGTATCTGTATTATTATTATTATTATTATTTTTTTGAGATGAAGTCTCGCTCTGTCGCCCAGGTTGGAGTGCAGTGGCGTGATCTCTGCCCACTGCAAGCTCTGTCTCCCGGGTTCATGCCATCCTCCTGCCTCAGCCTCTGGAGTAGCTGGGATTACATACGCCCACCACCACACCCGGCTAATTTTTTGTGTATTTAGTAGAGATGGGATTTCACCGTGTTAGCCAGGATGGTCTCGATCTCCTGACCTTGTGATCCACCTGCCTTGGCCTCCCAAAGTGCTGGGATTACAGGCGTGAGCCACTGTGCCCGGCTTGTATCTGTATTATAATCATCTCTTCTGCAAGAACAAGGCCTGTCTCTTACTCTTCTTAATATTCCTGGAGCTCAACACACAGTAACTGTTTAGTTATCTTATGTCATTGCCCTACCCTAGTCCAAGCAGGATAACTTGTACTGTGCATAATGGAGTCTGAAACTCACCTCACCTTAGGGATCAGTAACACAGAACACACAGTGGAAGAATTTCTATTTTTATTCACCTCTGTATAAAATCTTGACTCTTTACTTACCAGGATGCCAGAGTCACTGTAAGGCTGCTATTTGAAATTGTTTTTAAAAAGGGGGATGGAGGGACTTTTTTTTTTCTTTTTAACTATTCTTATAGAATGTACCAGAACCCCAGGTTTGATTTTCAAAATCAAAACCTTTAACATGACCCAAACAATAAAAAAGACAGGTGGAGCTGGTGTACCTCCCCGCCCTCAGTTTATCCTACAAGGTCTCTGGAGCCTGGATAGAATGGGGAGGAGGGGTGTTGGGGGAGCGGTGGATAGAAGCTGTTCCTCCCCAGCTCACTGCAGTCCTGCCTGGGTGGCCTCTGGAGCCCTGGCTCTCCCATCCTCTTACTCTGCTGGTAGCCTTTTTCTCAGAATATCTGCTATTCCATTTCCACAATGATCTATTGTTATCTTCGCTTTTATTGCCCACCCTTCCCAATGGTTTCTTTTTTCTTTTATTTGTTGGGTAAGAAATAAAAGGGGTGTCCTTGGTTTGAAACCCTCCGAAACCCTCCCCAGCTACCATCCATTTGGTGGAGGAATATCAGACTACACCTTCCTACTAAACAAGAATTAATGATACCCATTGTTAAGCACCTTGTGCATTTCTAGATATTCCAAGAGTTATTACGCTGTATGGTCATCACCTGTGTGCCCTTCTGCACTACCTGCCCACCCACTTCTACATGGTGTCTGTATTTGCCCATTCCTAGAACAGGGCAGATAATAGGTACGTAGAAAATGCCTGTTGACTGAATGAGGAATTTGGGAGGTGGTGTGTTACTGGCAATGACAAGGTTGGGGGTGTGACAATGAAACTGAGGAATGACATTGGTGGTATTCTTAAAATTCTCTTTTTCCCTCTCACCTTGACTCAGTCCAGCTGAAAATCACATTGGCTGTTGGGGGAGCATTTACACTGTGGAAACTGGCAAGTGCTAGAAAGCAGGGCTTTTTGTTCCCCCATCCAGAGAACTGGTTGTTAAGCATTTGCCAATGAGCAGGAGTTGACTGTCGGCTCATTTAAAGGTGAGGGGGGCAGAGCGTAGAGAAACCATGCACCTGCTCAAGGAGACAGAAGTGGGGCTGGGCTGGAACTTGAACTGGGCTAACTTCGTGAAAGGAATTTCTGATGGTGCCACTCTCCTGCTGACCACTGCTACTGCTTCAGTGTGTGGCACGAGATAGATGCTGAAGAGTGTTGGTCGAATGACTGAACAAGCACATGAATGACAGAGCTCTTTGAGGATGGGGTCATGTGTGCATCATCATCTTTTGGCAAGCATCTGTGTACTTCCCCTGACCAGGGGTTCAATGGCTTTCACAGATTCTCTAATTTAGTCCTCGCAATAACTGTGTGGGGCCCTAATACTATTCTCATTGTATACGTAAGGAAGACTGAGGCTCTGAGTCCAAAATCAAAGCAAATGCCAGTAACATCTGGGATCTGGCTCAGGCCCATCCAAAGGATCAGACTGGGCACTGCAGTTCTTATGCCACTCCCTGATCTCTCCCACCTGAAGCTCAGCCCCTCCTGTACTGCTCCTGAGGACACTGGCCTGGGGGAGCAGGACCCTGGGGCCTCACACCCCGGCACACACCCAGCATCTGAGAGCAGTGTTAGGCAATGGGTGGCAGCACTCCATGTTACAGTGCAAAGCCAAGCACAGGATTCCGGTGACCTCACCCTCAGAGGAAGGCGCCCCACCTCTAGCCAGGCGGCCCCGCCCTGCTGGAGCCCTCCGGGAGGCCAGAGCATTAAGGGTGTCCAGGGAAAAGGGAATTCCTTTAGCCATACACATACTTACGAGTTCAGGTTTGCAAATTGGACCTTCTACAGAAATTGTCCTTGGATGTGCATAGAATATTTTCCTCTTTTTAAAGCACCAAGGGATCTCAGGCAAGATCTTTTCTGTTCTTTCCCCTTTGTTTAGATAGTAAAGATGTGATTTCCTAACACATATCAGACATATTCCTGAGAGTTAAATGGGAAAGAAGATAATACTCAAGAGAACTCTAGGCAGGTGGTAGCATGGGCTTGAAGTCCCAGCTCTGCCACTCACTATCTCTGTGATCTTGGCCAAGATACTGTACCTTTTGGCACCTCAGTTTCTTTGTCTGTAAAGTGGGATCACAATGCCATCATCTTCCCTATACCACTAACTTTGCAGGGATGTTATGAGTGTCCAGTGAGAATGCCGAGTTCCTCTCCTCCACGGCCATTTTTCAATGTAGGTGTGAGTGACTTTGTTTGGTCCTACCCATATTGGACCAGCTCTGACTCAAGGTTAGAGTTTATGCCTTTCCTATGCAACCCCTGACTCTCAGAGCCTAGCACAGTGCCTGGCTAGGATAGATGGATGGGAGGCCGGGAGAGATGGATGATTTAAGGAATGAATGGATACTCTTGCCAAAGGCTGTTACTATTAAAGGGAAAGTTCAGGATTGAGGAAGCCCTGGAAGAGAGCCTTAGAAAATATTCAGTTGCCCTGGAATTCAAGGAGACTACCTGATACTTGTATGTTATTTACAAGGCTTCCCCTCCTCCTTCTGGTGCAGCTGGTAACTCAGAGGCCAGCATTTCCTTTAGGAAAAAAAAAAAAAAAAAGGGCCAGGTGCGGTGGCTCATGCCTGTAATCTCAGCACTTTGGGAGGCCAAGGCAGACGGATCGCAAGGTCAGGAGATTGAGACTATCCTGGCCAACATGGTGAAACCCTGTCTCTACTAAAAAACAAAAATTAACTGAGCGTGGTGGTGCATGCCTGCAATCCCAGCTACTCAGGAGGCTGAGGCAGGAGAATCGCTTGAACCAGGGAGTCAGAGGCTGCAGTGAGCCAAGATAGTGCCGCTGCACTCCATCCTGGCGGCAGAGGGAGACTCCATCTCAGAAAAAAAAAAGCAGCTTCAGGCTGCTTTGACCAAAGGCATGAGGACTGCAGGGCATCTTGGCCTGTCCCTGTAAGGACTGCATTGGGCTTGATCAGCCCTGTGATGATCAGGACATTCTGCATCCACCTGTGCCACCTGGAGGAAGGATGGGGGGTAAACTCAGAGCTGGCACCACCAGCAGTGGCTTAGGGGTAGGGTTGTCAGATTTAGCAAATAAAAATACAAGACACCCAGTTAATAGATAGACAATGAATGAGTCTGAGTATATCCCATGCAATATTTGGGATAGACTTATACTACAAAATGATGTATTTTTCATTGGAAATTTGGAATGGATGGAAAATTTGGATGTCCTGGATTTTATCTGGCCTCTCTGCTTATTGAGGGCAGCAACAAGAGACACTGCTGGCTCTGCTACCATGGGGTCAGTGAGAGGTTGGCCTTAGAGCTGCTTTGTTTTCTGGCTGGAAGAGCCAAACCAGATCCCCCTATTGACCCCATTCTCAGAGAGTAGCTTTCCTTGCCTGTGACGAGGACTGTCTGTCACCAGCAAGGAGGGAGGGAGCAAAGCTGAAGGGACAGTCCAGAGCCAGACGGTCTGGGTACTGTGGGCTCTGGTCCCTGTTTTCCTTCGCAGTTCTGTGACCTTGGGCAAATGCAACCTCCGAACCTCACATTCCTCAGCAGAAAGGCAGGGTCATGGAATATCTTCCTGGAAGGGTAACTGGAAAGATTAGAGATAATGACATGGGTGGAGCTGGTACACGGCTTAGGCTGTCCTAAGAGGCCCTGAAATGGTAACTGTTATTAACAATTAATTGCAATTACTAATTGCTTGTGAATATAATCATTGTGGAAGCCAGGGGGAAGGAAGCCACTTGGCCTGCCTCTCAGCTCAGCTGGATGTGCTGGAGGGCCGTCTTCCAGAAGCCCTAGAGGAGGGTGTCAAGATCCTGGCAGGCTGGCAGTCCCTTCGCTGTGAGGATGAGGTGCCGACTCCAAGTCAGTCCCCTCCTCCTAGAGTTGGTTGAGAAGCTTAGAGTGGAGACACACAACTCTCTGTTGAAGACACTTGGCTCTGAGGAACAAAATCCTTGTGCCTCTCTCCACCGCTTCCCCTACCCCTAAGGCTCTCCTTGAACAAGGGCAGGCCCTGCCTGTTTGCGTGGGGAAATGAAGGAGTTTCTGGGATGGCTGGAGGGGCTGGGGGTGGAGGTAGGAAGGGCCTAATGAAGGGAGTTTTGTCACTTTCTGCTTGCTTCATTCCATGACTCAAACACACCACCCAACACCACCTGGAGGGGCTCTGAACTTCATTCCTCTCCCTCTGGGCACCCACGCTGCACCCCCTGCCCCTCCCTACCCCCTCGCCGTCCTGGCCCTGGTGTCTGGGGGAGGGAGGGGTCCTGGGCATTCCTCAGCAGCCTACCCCGTCGCCTGGAGACGGCTCCGTTTTCCCAGGCCCGGCCCCTTTTATCAGGGAGACAATGTGCACACAGTGAGGGCCTTGTGCGGCACCCAAGCCCCGAGCCCTTTGACTTGAGGAATTTTTCAAGTGCTGACCCCTCTCCGTGAGGTCTACACGCTGTCCAATCCAGCGGCCTGGTGCCTCTGCTGCTTCCTACCCAGCTCTTTTGGGGAGGAGGGGGGAACAGTGAAGAGTTGTTACCCCCGTCCTAGTGGAGTCTTGGGGAAGAGCTTCACCCTCGGAAACAGGAGCTAGAAAATCTGGAGGAAATGCCTTTGAGCAGAAGAGAGTGTGGGGAGAAATCCGATGGGTGCTGTTTCTTCCTAAATTTCTCTCTTCTTGGCTGCCTTTCTAAAAACTCGGCAGATGCTGTGGGGTCTTGAGGCTGGTACTGAGGGATCACCTTCTTCTCTGGCCTCTGTTTCTCCTATGTTAAACAGTGAGGATGGACTAAGAGCATGGCCCCCAAAAGACTTTCCATCACAATGACATTCAGATTCCCAGGCACCATCTACACCCTCTGTGTTGGATACAGCTCTTTGCACGAAAAAGAAATAGACTTTGGGACGGACGTGGTGGCTCATGCCTGTAATCCCAACACTTTGGGAGGCCGAGACGGGTGAATCACAAAGTCAGGAGTTCGAGGACCAGCCTAGCCAACATGGTGAAACCCCATCTCTACTAAAAATACACAAATTAGCAGGGCGTGGTGGCGGGACCCTGTAGTCCCAGCTACTTGGGAGGCTGAGGCAGGAGAATCACTTGAACCCAGGAGGTGGAGCTTGCAGTGAGCCGAGATCGCACCACTGCACTCCAGCCTGGGCAACAGAGCAAGACTCCATCTCAAAACAAAACAAAACAAAACAAACAAACAAAAGAGATTTATTGAAAATGTATGGGGAAGCTCTCAGAAGCAAAGGAAAACAGGGAGACCTGAGTGTCAGAAAGATGGGGCCGCTGGGTCCCTGGATCCCTAGACCCCTCCACAGATGTAGGTAGCAGGAACAATCTCGGGATAAATCAGCTCCTGCTTGCTTTCATCCTTGTTTCTCTCTGTTCAAAAATCCAATTCCTGGGGAAGAACAAGCCCGGCTTGTTCCACTCCTTGCTCTGCGGGCACTTTGGGACAGTCGCACCAGGACTGCACAAAAAGAAGGCTTGCTTCCATCAATGCGAATGCAAACAGAGCTGCTGTTACCAGAAGAAGGCAGAATGGATACAGGACAGGCCACACTGAGATGTCCCCCTGCAATGGTGGAATCAGAATATCTAGATTGGAGCTTGGGAGATGAACTTTCTTTTTTTTTCCCTAGATGGAGTCTCGTTCTGTCACCCAGGCTGGAGTGCGGTGGAGTGGTGTCACCTCACTGCAACCACCGCCTCCCAGGTTCAAACAATTCTCCTGTCTCAGCCTCCCCAGTAGCTGGGACTACAGATGCCCACCACTACACCCGGCTAATTTTTGTATTTTTAGTAGAGATGGGGTTCCACTGTATTGGTCAGGCTGGTCTTGAACTCCTGACTTCAGGTGATCCAACTGCCTTGGCCTCCCAAAGTGCTGGGATTACAGGCATGAGCCACCATGCCTGGCTGAGATGAATTTTTTAAATGATGTAAAGCCAAGTTTAGAAACCACCCAGCTAGAGGACTTGTTTCGTGAGACTCTCACCTGGTAGAACTGGAACCAATGGGGGAAAACAAAGAGGGAGACATATTTCAGCTCAATGTACAGAAAATTCATCTAATTGGCCAAGTCATCCAGAGACTGAGTGGGCTGCCTGCTGAGGCAATGAGCTCCCCATCACGTGCAGGTGTTCAGACACAGCTTGGCTACCCATTTGGGAAAAATAGTGGGGCTTAGACCTTGAAGGGGTCAGGCTGCAAGCCTTTAAAAAGGAAGCTCGGACCTGAAACCTTTTGTTTTCTCTCTGATATCTTCTCTAGTCACTTCTCATGCCCTTGCCTTGGGCAAACTCTGAGGAGTTTCAGCATTTCACTTGTGAGTCGTGTTTTATCCTCCACAACCTAGCTTTCTGGCCCAGGCCCTCCAAGTGACCTTCTTTCCAAAGAGTCCCTCGGATGCACGAGTCTTCTTGAGCAATAGCTACTCCTGGGGTGGAGTTGATTTCTGCCTGAGTTACAGCCTTGCCCTGGGGGAGGCAGGGCTCTGGGCAGATGCCAGCCTCATTACAGAACGTCTAGGAAGCCCTGGGGCCTGTGGAGGCCTGCCTGGGACGTGCATCTTCGACAGGAGAGAAGCCATCTGTGACGGCAGGAGAAGGGATGGTGCTTCATTTCCATTTTCCTGACTTCCTGCCCTGGGTTTGCAGGAGGGACAGGAGTGCGGGTTTCCTGAAGATCTGCACTGAGCTAATTGCCATCTTCAGAATAGGCTTAGCGAAATTAGGGGTTGCCTGTGCAGCTGCTCAGAGGGGACAAATCAGTCTGTGAGTGAAGGGGCAGGTGGTAGGAAAAAGCACAGGCATAGAGAAATATTTCCCTGGTATAAGAAAAGCAGCAGCATAGGCTCTATGACAGATGATATCTGCCACTTGGCTTTGGCTGCAGAGAGATGACAGGGAGCACTGGGAACTGTGTTGGGCGTGAGAACTGATGCCTCCTCTGAGGCAGCAGCTGCAGGCCACGCAGCCAGTTTTTGCCATATGGGAATAAGGGCCTGGTGTTGTCGAGTTACTGATTTTCAAGAAAAGTCAGAGATATGAATTTCTATATGAATGTTCTATTATTATTATTATTATTACTATTATTGAGATGGAGTCTCACTGTCTTACCCAGGCTGGAGTGCAGTGGTGCAGGCTCGGCTCACTGCAACCTCTGCCTCCCGAGTTCAAGCTGTTCTCCTGCCTCAGCTTCCCCAGTAGTGTGCACCACAATGCCGGTCTAATGTTTTTTTTTTTTTTTGAGGCGGAGTCTCACTCTGTCGCCCAGGCTGGAGTGCAGTGGCACTGTCTTGGCTCACTGCAACCTCCGCCTCCTGGGTTCAAGCAATTCTCCTGCCTCAGCCTCCTGAGTAGCTGGGACTACAGGCACGCACCACTACGCCCGGCTAATATTTTTTGTATTTTTTTAGTAGAGACAAGGTTTCACTGTGTTGGCCAGGATGGTCTCAATCTCTTGACCTTGTGATCTGCCTGCCTTGGCCTTCCAAAGTGCTGGGATTACAGGCGTGAGCCACTGCGCCTGGCCAATTTTTTTTTGTATTTTTAGTAGAGATGGCGTTTTGCTATGTTGGCTAGGCTGGTCTCGAACTCCCAACCTCAAGTGATCCGCCCACCTCAGTCTCCCAAAGTACCGGGATTACAGGCATGAGTCACCTTGCTAGCGAAGGTTTTCTATTTTAAAAGTAAAAGTATACAATTTAAGTGCAACAAAACAAGACTGTGGATTCTATGAGGTCTACTAGTTGGCAACTTCTGATAAAGAAGACAGGCGTCAGAGTAACTATTTGGTCTAGTTCCTCTTCTGGGACTATCTCCTGGCTAGATAGTAAAAACCAGGATGGCAAGGGGGCTGTTTTGTTCAGTGCAATTTCAAGGGCCTATCTAACACAGTGCTGAGAATATAGTATATCCTAGATGGATGGATATGTGGATGGATGGGCAAATGTGTGGATGGACGGGTGGATGGGTGGGTAGGTGGGTGGATGGATGGATGGATGCATGGAGGGATGCATGGATGGATGAATATGTGGGTGGGTGGGTGGATAGATGCATGGATGGATGCATGGATGGATGAATATGTGGATGGATGGATGGATGGATGGATGGATGGTTGGATGGATTCATGGATGGGTAGTTGGGTGGATGAATGGATAATAAATGCTCTTAGCCTCTCTTTTGGTGGTCTGCACTTTTCACCTTGACAGGCTCCACATTCCCTTGCCAAACAAGACACACAATATCCCCATGATCCTCTTATCTTCCTTATGCCATCAAAAACCCTTTTCTGGAATGATCAGATATTAGTCACTTGCACCTTGGTATGAATTACTTTTTAGTATATTACTTTTCCTGTGGGGATTTCCTCAGTTGGGCCCTTAGTAGATGCTCAATAAGTGTTTGCTGAAGGCATGATGTAGCCTTCCAAATGTTAACCCTTTCTGTGGTATGAAGACTGTGAACTTGCAGACATCTGTAGGAATGAGGGTCACATAGTGCTGTGTCTTTAGAGAAGAGAGAGGTAGAGACTGGGAGATGACATTCTAGCCTGTCCTCTCCAGTCACAGGGAGTGGGTGTTTGATGACTTTTTTGTTTTTTTTTTAAGATGGAGTCTGACTCTGTCACCCAGGCTGGAGTGCAATGGCTTGATCTTGGCTCACTGCAACCTCCGCCTCCCAGGTTCATGTGTTTTTCCTGCCTCAGCCTCCCGAGTAGCTGGGATTACAGGCTCATGCCACCATGCCCGGCTAATTTTTGTATTTTTAGTAGACACAGGGTTTCACCATGTTGACCAGGCTGAGCTTGAACTCCTGACCTCAGGTGATCCACCCACCTCGGCCTCCCAAAGTGCTGGGATTACTGGCATGAGCCACCTTGCCTGGCCCTGATGACTTTATTTACCCTAAAGGCCTATGCTGGAGAAGAAGGGAGCTCCCAGGGATTAGACAGGGAAGGTCTCCATCATGCTCAAAACCAAGCAGGATTTCATTTAGAGCAAGGCAGATGCTACCATCTTCTTCCTCTTTGAGGGAGAAAATGTCCTGTCATGTTCTCAGGGACATACCCAGCTGGTCTTGACCCTCCACCCATCATGTTGACACACAGGAGGGAAAGAGGTGAACATTAGTTAAACACCTGCCATGTGTCAGGGATATCATTCATGGGGTCCTTACAGCAGATGTAGTAATGTCCTTATTTTTACAGATAAGGAAACCAAGGTTCAGGAAGGTTGACACTGGCCTGAGGCAGCACTAGGAAATAAATAGCTGAATGGGACCTGGGCTTGTCTCCAAGGCTAGTTGTGCTCATGCACTTCCTTACCTGGAGAGATCAAGTTCTACCCCTGCAGCCCACTGGGGAACAGCTCACTTGCTAGCACATTCTTGGCAGATTACAGAGGCCCTTAAATCTGTGTCTTCATATAATCCTCTTGACAACCCTGTGAATAGATCTTCTTATCCCCATCTACAGAATAGGAAGCAGAAGCTGGTCCAAAATCAGGTGGCAGGTGCCAGAGCTGCCCACTCAAACCCAGGTCTTCTGCTCTGTGCCTGTTGTACATTAAAGGACATACCCAGGAACATTCATCTCTCTCTCGGGTGCCCCCAGGGTGTACCTACCTCCTTTGTCCTTGCCCGTGTCCTTTCAGCAGACACATACATCCAGATCCTGCTGCACTCACCTTTGCAGCCCTGGCAAAGACTAGGTACCAAACATTGGATGGATGGATGGACCGTGACCTCAGGAAAGTGACCCCTGACCTTCAGGCTGAGTTGGCTGCTTTTTCTGTGAGTTGAGAGTAATATTTGTGTGAATGCCCTGTGTGGTCATTTTCTATTTTTGTGTCTGTCCCTCCCATTAGGTAGTAAGCCCCCTGAGGCCAAGAGCTAGCTATGTTGTCTCTGCGCTTGTTTCCTTAAAGCCTGTGGACTCTAGCACATAGTAGGTGGTCTATCTGTGTATGTTCAGTGTCTTCGAAAGAAACTTTTTCTACCAACTGAAGTCCAATTTCCTCTGCACCCCACATCTTATCCTCAATCACATTGGTTGTGCATTTTATTCATAGTACTCTTCTCTTTATCTATTTATTTTTAAATTATTATTGTTATTATTATTATTTGACACAGAGTCTCGCTCTGTTGCCAGACTGGAGTGCAGTGGCGAGATCTTGGCTCACTGCAACCTCTGCCACCTGGGTTCAAGTGATTCTCCTGCCTTAGCCTCCCAAGTAGCTGGGATTACAGACATGCACCACCACGCCCTGCTAATTTGTGTATTTTTAGTAGAGATGGGGTTTCACCATGTTGGCCAGGATGATCTCGATCTCTTGACCTCGTGATCCACCCACCTTGGCCTCCCAAAGTTTTGGGATTACAGGCATGAGCCACTGCTCCCAGCCTCAGTGTCTTTCAAAGAAGCCTTTTCTACCAACTTAAGTCCAATCTCCCCTGCACCCCATGTCTTATTCTCAATTCCATTGATTTTGCATTTTATTCATAGTACTCATTCTTTTTATCTGTTTATGTATTTACTTTTGTCTTTTCAATGAGCATGTAAGCTCTCCAAGAACAAGGACTACATCTGCCACTGTATCTGCTGTATCTACTCCTATGTCTGGTATGGTGCCTAGTCCACCTAAGGCTTAATAAGTAGTGATTGAATGAGGGAGTGAATAAGTGATGTCAATTGTGATCAGATCCTGCCCACAAAAGTCTCCTTCTCTATTGTTCTCAGAGGCGAATGGTGGCGATCATTTGTCACATCCTCTGACCCTGTTATGTCTCAGTCTTTTGCCTCCGCAGATCCCCATACAGGTGTAGGGAGTCTCATCACTCTTAGAGCATTCCTTCCCTTCCTGATTCACTGGACCTTGCTAATTGCATGGAGGACTGAGAGGCTGCACCATCGTTTGGGGTGGGGAAGTCCCTGTATCTGGCAATGGGAAGGTGCCAGGAGGGTGTGCTGTTCTCAGGAGAAAATAATGGAGCTAGAATCATCAGATCTTGGGTCCCTCTGTGTTCCAAGGTCTTTCTTCTGCCACATCTCTGCCCATCCAGCCTGCCACGTGACTCTCCTGCTAACTGGCAAAGCCTGAATGTTTTGCCTTCAACCATTTTCTGCACGGCCCATTGGCTGTCTCCCCTGCTCTGCCTGGGCCACAAATCAGCAACCGACGTGTTGCATCAGAAACATGAAAATCTCTTTCTCTATCTCCGTCCCACCCCCAGTGGGGGTGACCTGTGGAGAGACAGCTGTCCCTGGGACAGGACATTCCCGACCTCTCCTTCCTTAGAAGGTCCATCACCAAGCCCTGCCTGCGTTAACTCTACATACAGGATCAATTTATTGGGAAGAAAAGTCCTGTTTGAAGACAGATCCTGTTTGTATGAATTCCCCTTCTTCTGCCCCTGCTGCAGCCACAAAAGAGCCCCATACCCATTCCTCATCAATCTATCTTGTGCACACTTCCCGCCTCCCCCAACTAGGGATTTCCCACCCCAGGCAGCACCAGTTTTATAATATTCTTCTTCCTGGGGCCTCAGATGTGGCAGTAAAATATGAGACCACCCACAGAGACAGAATCTTCGTGGAATCCAGAGCTCTCCCCACCTTCTTCCCCACGCCAAGGACTTGATTGATTGGCTGAGGTATTCAGGGAGCCCGTTATGAGATTGAACATACTAGGGTGTGAGGAGGAGGCAGCCGTGAGAGATAGAGCCCTTAGGCACAGCGGGTCCATCCATTTTGCCTGAGGTCAGACAGCCAGTCAATTACAGAGGCAGCAACCCCAGCCCCCAAAGGCATCTAGAATTCCAGACCATCCCTACCCTTCCCTCTGCCAGACAGAGCCGTTCAGAGGCAGCTCAAGCCTGAATGAGCCCCCGGCAAGGAGGCAGCAGTCTGTGTGGCCCATCAGGAGACAGACTTCTGACTTGCAGCCAGGCGGGGGGATGGACTCCCTGACCCTCAGCTTCAGCCCCAGTCGGTCTGCCAGGCCCTGCAGTAAACATTCCAGAGATGGGCAAAACAAATGTTTCTCCTGGGAAGGTGAGGTCTCATTAAGACCACAGCTGCTTGGGTGGTATTGGTGTAGCGCAAAGTGCTTCGGGTTCCAGATTAGAATCAAGTCGAGGAATGCCAGTTGCGCAGGTTGGCCTGGTACATGCCCCCCCATCGCAGTGACTGTAGATCTGTAAATGTATTACAATGGTGCGCCAGTAGATGGCAGTCAAGTATCTCCAGGAAGTCAGGGAACATTTGTTAAGCCTGTGTGCTGTGCCCTAGTTCATCGTGCTGGATACTGGAGACAGTGAGCATGGAGACTCAGTTTCTGGTTTCCAGGAGCTCACAGACTAGATGTTTGGGGGCAGAGGGCAGATAGGTGATGTGTAATAACAACGTGGAGTGGTAAGGGCTGGAATGGTCGTAAGTGCAGCGTGCTGTAGGAACCAAGGGAGGACGCTCATCCCAGCCAGGGAGGGGGGTGCTGTCAGGGAAAACTCAACAGAGCAGATATCACTCATGGGATCTTGGAATACGAGAAAGAGACAGTCAAGGAAGCACCAAGCAGAGGGGATGGCCTGTGCAGAGGCTCAGAGGCATGACAGCACAGGGAGTATTTAGAGAAGTGCAGGAAGTTGGATGCGACCGTGAAATAGACAGCAAACCGGAGGGGAAGCAGACCCCCGGTCAGCAGGGTCCAGATCATGAAGGACGCCAGGGCTCTGGACTGGATCCAAAAAATCTGAAAGACCACTTAGTGTCTCCAGGAAAGGCTGGAAATTCTTCCCTCTAGGATTTGGGTACCCAGATCACTCCTGTGACTTTGAGCAGAGACTTCTCCATCTGGAACATGTGGGGAGTGATCCCAGTCCTACCACCCCTCAGGGTTGGCATAAGGGTCAAATAGGAGGAAGGATGTGAAGGGGCTGACTGTCCTTATAGACCAAGGCCACCTCTTTGTCCCCATCACCAGCCGTCACTCTTTGAACCTATGAGACAGATCAAGGTGAGTCATAATTCTGCTTTGTAACCCCCAACAGGGTCAGATTGTTTTATTTGTGGGTCCCCGCCATGCAGCACCCACTAGGTACAGGGTAAACACTGGATAGCTCTTTGCTCTTGTGCATTGTTTCAGGCCGTGGGCTATACACTTTGGAGCTTACTATGTGCCAGGGACTATTCTCAGTGCTTTGTATGTCTTGTTTCATTTAATCCTCATAACAACCCTGAGAGGTGGCTACTGCTATTATCCTCACTTCCTAGGTGTGGAAACTAAGGTATTCAGAGGTTGGCTTACCCAAGCTTGCACAAGTGAGTGGAGGAGTTGGGGGTCCTATCCAGGCTGTCTGCCCTGAAGCCATTGCACTTTACTGCCTTGTTGCATAGAGGATTATGTGAGTTTCTCACCACACTCTTCCCTGGTAGTTACTATCACCACTTGACAAATGAGGAAACTGAGACCCAGAGGGCTAAGTATCTTGTCTTAGAACACATGGTGGGTGAGTAGTAGAAGTAGCCCAAGCCTGTGTGATTGCAAATTCATGTTTTTTTGTTTTTTTTTTTTCAGTATGCCGGTGATTGTAATCATAGGTTACCATTCCCGGTCCCAGGCCCACCAAATACTTCTTTTAAATTTGGAGCTTGGATTTAAAAGCTAATGACTTGTTTAAATCTACAAAGGACACCTACCTTGGATCCTGCTCTGGTCTTTATTAGCCACACCTCTCTTGACAGGCAGAGGAGTTAGGACTGAGGGGATATTCCCACCAAGACCCTGCAAATTGCACTCTTAAGCCATGCCCTGGGTACCCAAACTCTAGAATTCCCTCCTCAAAGGAACCTTAACCCAACTTCAGGGCCTATATAGGCCAATTTCTTGGTCCGTCTTCCAAGAGGTGGCCAAAGAGTAGATGAAGCTTGGCCACGTGGTCTGGGTCATCCACATACCCGCACCAGGAGCCTCAGTGATGCAGGACAGAGGAGAGTGGGTGGGGAATTAAGGAGGATCTTGGATGAGGTCTGAGAACCAAGAGCTGGCAATCCTCATGCTACAATGTGCTGGGTAGAGCGCAAAGAATTCTCAGAAGTCTACATTCTGAATCTTGAAGGTCATTATGAAGTTGTATCTGCCAAGGAAGGGAGACAGACGTCTTTTTTTTCTTTTTCTTTTCTTTCTTTCTTTTTTTTTGAGACGGAGTTTCACTCTTGTCGCCCACGTTGGAGTACAATGGCACAGTCTCGGCTCACTGCAACCTCTGCCTCGCAGGTTCAAGCGATTCTCCTGCCTCAGCCTCCCGAGTAGCTGAAATTACAGGCGCCCACCACCATGCCTGGCTAATTTTTTGTATTTTTAGTAAAGATGGGGTTTCACTACGTTGGCCAGGCTAGACTCAAACTCCTGGCCTCGTGATCCACCTGCCTCGGCCTTCCAAAGTGCTGGGATTACAGGCATGAGCCACCATGCCTGGTGGACAGATACCTTTTATTTAAATGTTTGCTGGCTTGATTTTGTCAATTTTAAATATTAGACGTATGACACACAGGTTTCCATTTGTCACTTTGCCCCAGGCGCTGTAAATACTAGACATGGGCCTGTCCTTGTGTCTGGAATTTGCCGATACCACCTTTAAGGATTCATGCTGAAATTCACAAACTATGAAAAGATTCTCTTTGCATGAGGCTGTCCACACAGGCATTTATTTGAAGACCATTGCTGAGAGAAAAAAAAATCAAAATCTTGCTTTCGAGTCACACTAATAGTTCCTTTCCTACTAAAGTACTGCCTAGTTGACATCTAAGCCCATCAGGATGTAAGAAAAAGTGGTGCTAATATCAGAGCTGTCAATCAGTCTTGGGAAGAGATTAACTCCACCGGCATCAGCTAAGAGTAGGTAGAGAGACTTTGGAAGCAGACAGACTGAAGCAATTAATAAATTCGCAAAAAGGATTCTTTTACAGATGGAAGACTGAAAAAAATGGGTGATGACACCCATCTTCCAAGGAAAAGAATAGGAGACTAAGAAGGTTGTTTAATGCTTAAAAAATTATCCATTAGAAATCAATCTTGTGGCTGCACCCAGCCGATGGGAGAGTTGGGGTGCACGTTTTTGTGTACCAATCTGTCAACTCTCTTACTGTGGAAAAAGGGGAGAATGAGTATTAGGAAGCAAAGAGCTGTCTCTGTCCCAAAGAAGTTTATGGAAATGCTTAACACAATGCCCAGTTCACAGCAAGTCACCAAGAACTATTAGTGTCATCATACCAATAATCAAAAAGAGAAAATGGAAACTTTTGTTACTTTTTGTGAGACGATATCCAAACCCATAAAGACCCCAATTTTCACTGCTATTTTTCAGAGTTGAGCAAAAGCACAGATACGGAATTAGAAGTCCTGGGTTCACATCCCTTAGGCAAAGTGTTTAGTCTCTCTAGGTTTCAGTTTCTTCATCTGTAAGTTGGAAAAAATAATGTCTACTTCGTGGTGGTGGTTGTGAGCACTAATGAGAAAGGATGTACGTTAAACTCTATAGCAGAGTTTCTGGCACAAGAGTTGATACTCAACAAGTGTTTTTTCATCATTCTCTTCACTCATGTATTCATCTAACAAATATTAATCAAGCTCCTACTATGTGTTAAGCACCCTAGTAGGTGTTAGGAAGAAAATGATGAATATGATAGGTTGTTTCTGACCTCAAGGAGCTGTGTTACAGTTTAGTGGTACACAGGCATTAAACCCAGCTACGAATTATAATTAATTGTCATTGTAATAAATAGTATGAAAACAATATGAAGAGACTCTCAGTAGAGAGATGAATCATAGGTCAGGATTAGGGTGCTTATGGAGAAAAATGACCAGACAAATGAATTTGAGAAATAATTAAAATGTGGAATCAGTGAGTACAGGGATGATGTCTAAGCAATGGGTAGATAGGGATATCATGTATTGATGATGGAGAAGACGGAGGCAGGGATGTAGAAGAAAGTCCATGGAAGGAAAGAGGGAAGGAAGGAAGGAAGGAAGGCAGGAAGGAAGGAAGGAAGGATGGATAGATGGATGGACGAATGGACAGATGGATGAATGGATGGATGGCAGATGGACAAAGGAATGAATGAGGACTGCTTTATTAGACACATAGAAAAATAGAGAAATGCGTGAGAGTGGATAGATCAATAATAAGTCTTTGGTGGAGTATATGGGGTATATAGATAAAACTCAATAAAACAATACTGCATTATTTATGTAGGATTCTCTATTTTGGATAGTTAGAAGGTTTGGATATGGATAATGGGCATCACTAAAACATTGATTTTTGTTAAGAGTTAAAATGCCATAACATTTTTAATGTTAAAAGAACACAAAAATATATACTTGAGAATGAAACTGGATTGAACAAAACTGTATTTTCTAAAGACTTTAAATTACACACTTTCTAGCAATTATCATTCTTTTATACATTCAACATATTTCTGAAGACTAAATTGGAGGGTTGGAGGATACCAAGGTAAACCATTTGTGGTTTTGCCTTCAAAGGGTAGGGGACATAGGATTAACATATATGTGAAGATAACACGATGAGAATCATGAATTTAAGATAAATATGGATAAAACACTATAAACATCCTTTCATTCTTTTAAAATCAATACACAATAATTTACATATTTGTGGGGTATGTATTGGTGTTGTGATACATGTAATGTATAATGATTTAGATTAGGATAGTTAGCATAGCCATCATTTCAAACCTTTTTATGTGGGATCCTTTTTCTTATTTAATCCTCAAAGTAACCCTTAGAAATATGTAGCACAATTTTTATTACTATTATTATTGTTTGAGACTGAGTTTCGCTCTTGTTGCCCAGCTGGAGTGCAGTGGCGTGAACTCAGCTCACCGCAACCTCTGCCTCCTGGGTTCAAGCGATTCTCCTGCCTCAGCCTCCAGAGTAGCTGGAATTACAGGCATGCGCCACCACACCTGGCTAATTTTGTATTTTTAGTAGAGATGGGGTTTCTCCATATTGGTCAGGCTGGTCTCAAACTCCTGACCTCAGGTGATCCACCTGCCTCGGCCTCCCAAAGTGCTGGGATTACAGGTGTGAGCCACAGCGCCCGGCCTGTAGCACAGTTATTAATATCATTCTTTTACAGACGCTAAAACTGTGATGCAGGGAGGTCAAGTGACATGACAGAACCAGAACTTGAGCCTCCAATCTTCTCATCCACCCTCTCCCCTCTACCACACACCACCTATAAAGAATGAGAAAATCGGCCAGGCACGGTGGCTCACGCCTGTAATCTCCGCACTTTGGGTGGCTGAGGTGGCTGGATTGCCTGAGGTCAGGAGTTCGAGACCAGCCTGAGCAACATGGTGAAACCTCATCTCTACTAAAAATACAAAAACTAGCTGAGTGCGATGGCGGGCACCTGTAATCCCAGCTACTCAGGAGGCTGAGGCAGGAGATTTGCTTGAACCTGGGAGGCGGAAGTTGCAGTGGGCCAAGACTGGGCCATTGTACTCTAGCCTAGGCAACAAGAGTGAAACTCCATCTCAAAAAAAAAAAAAAAAAAAAAGACTGAGAAAATCAGCAGTGAAGGTGGGAGGAGACAGTAGGATGGCCGAGGATGTGTCTCAATATGCACCTCTGGGGTAAGGCCTGTGGGAGAAGGGAGAAAAGAGTAAAACAGCCTGCATCCTTACTCAGCTGATTTCTTCCCCTTTACAGGTCAAAGTATTTCCATGGGAAGAAGGTGAATGGAGAGATTGAGATCCGAGTGGAGCAGGTAGGTGGGAGCTCGTCTTTAGCAGTGTCGTCTGACCTTTTCTGCAGCTGGGACTGTTCTTACATGCAATCTTGGTCCCCATCTTATGTGGTCATAATGAGCTAAGATTACCAGAAAAGTCCAAGCTTATACCTGGGAGTCTCATTAAATTTCAGAATTATTTGGGCCAGTGGTTTTCAACCTTTTATGTTTTAGCAGAGACCCTTTCTTCAAGGGAAATGTCAAATAGGAACTCATTCTACAAAAGAGAGACACGTAGAGCTGCTTTGATGGAAATGGGCAGGTGGAGCCCAACGTCTGTCTGTTCCATACTGCTCCTTTTGGCCCCTGGGGCATCTCCTTGCAGCCACCTGGGCTAGAAAGCATGGTTTAGGAACATAATGAAGTGCTTTGAATCCTGCCTCTCTCATTTTCTAGATTTTGGGCAGGTGACTTAATCTCTGTCTGCCTCAATTTCCTTGTATCGTTGTGGGGATTAAATTATTTAAAACCTCAGAAGGGATCAGAACCGCAAATACTATCTCTTGCTATAATAAGAAATATCCAGGTTTCTTATTTCATGTGGGAAGAAGCACAGATTTGTTTAGGGCTGTGTAGGGAGGCAGTGGCAGAATCAGGAGTAGAAGGTGTGGTTCCTGGCTCCAGATCAAAGCTTTCTCCTATTCGTTCAGCAAGGAACTCCTCTCTGTCAAACACTGTACTCAGCCTTAGGAGAGCACATTTGAGCATGGGCTCTGGAGCCATACTCCAGCTTTGAATCCCAACACCACCCGCTACTAACCTTGTGACTTACGCTCTCTCCAGCTCAATTTCTTCATCTGTCCAACTGGGGCAATAATAGCATCAGCCTGCGTTCATAGGGTGCTGTGAGGACTAAACGAGTTAGTCCGTGAAAAGTGCTCAGAACAGTACCTGGCACATACTGGGCACTTAGTAAATGTTACCCATTTATCGTCAGCATCATTATTCGTTATCCTCCTCCTCCTCCTCCTCCTCATCAAAGGCAAACAGTAACTAACATAGATAAGGTCCTTGCTGTAAAAATGATTTCAAAATACAATTTTTAAAATAGGGGAGTATGACTGTTCTTCTCCCTGCACTTTTTGAGCTTAGTGTGTCAGAGAAACAGAAAGGTCTCCTAAGCATCAAACTGAGTTGGTTTAATATTAAAACACCTACACTTTGAATTTCAGTTTGATTCTGTGGCTTTCAAGTCAACCCAGTGTCTCCTGGTTTTCCTTCCATGGCAGAGAGAAGGTTATTTTTGTTCATTTTGCAAATATTTGTCAAGAGTCTACTATGCTAGCTAGCTAATATGTGGAGAACGAGTATATAGAAGAAGAGGCCCAGTCTCCAAATGCCTGTGGTCTAGGAGGAGAGGTGAGCTAAGTCTTTTGTTTTTCTTTTTCTTTTTCTTTTTCTTTTTTTTCTTCTTTGAGATGGAGTCTCACTCTATTGCCTAGGCTGGAGTGCAGTGGCGTGAACTGCAACCTCTGCCTCCCGAGTTCAAGCTATTCTTCTGCCTCGGCCTCCTGAGTAGCTGGGACTATAGGCATGTGCCACCATGCCTGGCTAATTTTTTTTTTTTTTTTTTTTTTTTTTTTTTAAATACAGATGGAGTTTCACCATGTTGGTCAGGCTAGTCTCGAACTCCTGACCTCAAATCATCTGCCTGCCTTGGCCTCCCAAAGTCCTGGGATTACAGGCATGAGCCACCGCACCTAGCCTACAGAATAATAACATTGATGATGGTAGCAAACTTTTATTGAACGTTTACTGTTTGCTAGATGCCATCTTAAGTGTTTTCCATGCAGTAACTCATTCAATCCACACAATTTGCCTGTTGCTGAGGAAACTTGGGCTCAGAGAGCTAAATAAATTGCCCAGGCAGGTCACACAGCTAGTAAGAATGCAGTGAAGCTGGGGTTTGAACTTACAGGTAGAAACCAGGGATGCGAGGTCCAAATTTAGCACTCCCAGCAGCAGAGGTCACAGTCAACTGAAAGACTCAGATGTGGCCTCGAGGAGGGAGTGGTGTTTGAAATAGATCAAAGGATGGATAGGATGTCAACAAGTGGAGATGGTGGCATGAAGAGTGTGTGAATGGAGGAGGCAGTGTGAGCAAAGATAAGGAGACCAGAAGTACAGGGTATGGAGTGACAGGGATTGCGGTGTGGTTCTCCAAAACAAGACACATCATCTTCCCCTGCACCCACCCTACTCCTCCCTAATTCTCTCTCTCAGTGAAGAGTGTGACCATCTACCTTCCACTTTTACCAGAAACCTGCTCCAGCTCCCGAATGTGTCCCTCTCTCTGTACCACTGCACCCATTCAATGACTGGATCCTGCTGACTCCACATCTGATATTTCCTAGTCCCTGCACTTCTCCCTTCATCCCCATCACCTAGATCCTTGGCTGGACCACCCTCAACTCTTGTCCAATCTTCCTCATCAACAGCCTCACAATTTCATGTTTTCCACCCATCTCCAATGTATTCTTCATACCAAAGCTAGAGTGATCTTCCTCAAAAAGCAGATTAGATCCTTTGAAGTGTTAGCTTTAAAATCCTTTCCTCAAAGACTCTTTCTCTGAGCCTTTTCCAAATTTATATCAGGTAACCTGGTTATTCCCTTTCATAGCTCCTCAACTTTTCCTTCCTGGCCCTTATCTGAGTTTTTAGCCATACATTTTGAGTGGGATGATTTGCCTGAGGGTAGAGACCATAACTGTCTGGATCTCACCCTAAGTATCACTGGCCCTGGCACAAAAGAGAATTGAAGGAAATATTTGCAGAATGAATAACTGATAGATTCTACAGATTCCAGGCTGCTTGTCAGTTTCCAAAGACGATAAGTCACCACTCACCACTTCTTTTTTTTTTTTTTTTTTTTTTTTGACAGTCTCACCCTGTCGCCAGGCTGGAGTGCAGTGGCGCAGTCTCGGCTCACTGCAACCTCTGCCTCCCAAGTTCCAGCGATTCTCCTGCCTCAGCCTCCCAAGTAGCTGGGACTACAGGCATCCCCCACCACACCCAGATAATTTTTGTATTTTTGGTAGAGATGGGGTTTCACCATGTTGACCAGGATGGTCTCAATCTCTTGACCTCATGATCCGTCAGCCTCGGCCTCCCAAAGTGCTGGGATTACAGGCCACCGTGCCCGGCCACCACTTGTTAATCTGCCCTCAAAACTCTGGGTTTTCCATAAACCATCTGGTAAATACTTGGTTGCCAGCTGAGCTCACCCTGCCTCATCCCATTTGTGGAAACCCCAGGAGCGTGTTTTAATTTTCCCCTTTTATCTCAGCAATGCCATTGGCCCAACTTGTAGGTACAAAATCTATGAGCAGGACCATCAGGGAATTGCCCTAAGAATAACTCACCCCGGGGCTCTGGGGCCCCTCGGCCTATGAGGTCTACAATCACACTGAAAAACCTTGGCTAATTTAGAGTCTTTCTGATTTCCAGCCATGCCCCTCTGTGAAAGCCAAAAGGTGAATTAGCCAGGAAACCAATTAGCAGGTCATTTGGGCATTTTTCCCCAGAAGACATACCTTTCCAAATCCATCTTGGAATCAGAATCACTTGTCTTTGCCCATCTGTGTCAATGGGTGGGACACATAAGTAACCCCCCCAGGAATCTCACATGCATCCTTTAGCACTTGGGAAAAGTCTCAGGACGGAAGCCACTGTTTAGTCTGAGCTGGCCTCACATTTTGGGATCCTGTCTCCCAACCAAGGGCCAAATTAACCAGATAATTGCACTGTCTGGGTTTTGCTGGACAGAGCGAATGAGTTAGTTGTGGTTGGCCTAGAGGAAGCCTCCACCCATTCTCTCCATCCTCTTCCCCCCGCCCCCCCTCCGAGTCTAAAAACTGCTTGCCTCAACTTTTACAGAGGAATCAAGAATCAAGAAACCCTGGGGAGGCCCGTGGGGGAGACAGCATCATTTTGCATTCTGTTACCCAGAATGCCCTACTGGCTCTGCAGGGCCCTCACAGCAGTATCCTAGTAGGGTCTGAGAGGATCAGGCCAGGATGGTTGGCATGTCAAACTCTGCTCTGTTTATATTTGAGGTAAAGGGTCTTTTTCTCCACAGGCACAAGTCACCCCTCTGTGGGACCAAGCAATGAGGTTGATGAATGGATTAATATTAAGTAGACTCACAGTTCTGGGACATCAGTGGGCTAGGACTTGCTAGGGTCTCAGTCTCTGATTTTTAAGAGAAGACTGAAATCACCACCGCTAGTCTTTCCTCCGTGTTAATGGAGGTACCAAGGCAGAAAGAACACTAATGCCTTGCTCTAGCAGGCGGAGAAAAAGGCAAGAGAAGGGTTTATACCTGCCCTTGAGCAACTCCCAGCCCAATGAAGGAAGCCAGATGACCCATGGATGTACATATGAATACTAGTTGCTCCTTTGAGTACTGTCCTTGTGTAATATTGGGTTGGGCTGGGGTTATGAAGCTGTCCAGGGGAGGCTGCTGTTGGGAGACTGTTCATCTTCTGCCCTTTATATATTTAACATCAATGTCTTCTGAATGGAAAGGTGAGATATTCCCCTTAAAATATTTTAAACACTGCAGACCCCGTATTTATATTTTTTTATATGCACTTCAGCCTTCAACCCACAATTCTTTCTGGTACAACATTTCTTAGAATGGACCTTAGCTGTAGATACTGACCATAAAGACCTATATTTCAAGAAACAGTTATCAACAAGATAGAGAAGTGGAGGTTGGATGTTAATTCAGTTTGGTGGTTTGGTAACAGGTTGAACATCATCCTCGTTAGGAAATGATACACCTTGGGAGAAATCTAATGGCTTGCCAAAAGGCTTTGTACTTGGCTTTGTTCTCCTTCTTACTAGTGACTTATGAAATTATATATGCTAATGACTTTTAACTAGACGGGAGAGAGAATACGCAGGATTAAATTTGATGTGATCAAATCGAATAGGAATACAATACAAAGTTGAGTAGGTGGTGGCAATTCCTGCAGCCTCAGTGAGAGTGCAGGAGAGTGCAGGTTCGGCTGGTTACAGTAGCTCACGCCTGTACTCCCGGCACTTTGGGAGGCCCAGGCAGGACTGCTTGAGCCGAGGAGTTCATGACCAGCCTAGGCAACATTGCGAGACTCTGTCTCTACAAAACTAAAAAAAGATGACTGATGACCTCAAGCTGATGGGCTGAGTTCAAAAACTCAGCTGTGAAGGAGCAAGATTAGGGATTTTTTTTTTTTTTTGAGACGGAGTCTCACTCTGTCGCCAGGCTGGAGTGCAGTGGTGCGATCTCGGCTCACTGCCATCTCTACCTCCTGGGTTCAAGTGATTCTCATGCCTCAGCCTCCTGAGCAGCTGGGATTTCAGGCACATGCCACCAGGCCCAGCTAATGTTTGTATTTTTAGTAAAGACAGGGTTTCACCATGTTGGCCAGGATGTCTCAATCTCCTGACCTCATGATCCTCCCGCCTCAGCCTCCCAAAGTGATGGGATTACAGGCATCAGCCACCGCACCCAGCCAGGGAGACCTATCTTACTAACATCACATGAGAAAAACCAAAAAGACCTAACATTTGAGTTGAGCACAGCTTAATATGTGCGGGAGGAAGTGTGGTGTAGGGGTTAAGATCGTGGCTCCAGCGTAAGATAGACTGAAGATGAAATCTCAGTTCAGTCATATTTTAGCTATGTTTGCTTTTTACCTAAAACATCTCTAAATCAATTTCCTCACCTAAAAATGATGATAATAAATTTATTGGCCAGAGTTATTGTGTGAAAAAATGAGTTAATGTAATATGCTGAGCATTTGTTTCCGGCACATTATTAGGTGCTCAGTAAACTACAGTTGAGATTTTGCTACTCCCCTAAAACCTGATATCACTTCAGGCTGCACTATCAAAGCACAGCAGTGAGAATGCAGGAAGGTGATAGTTCATACACTCCCTCTTACATACACACACACACACACACACGCACACACACACACACAATGCTAGTGAGACACTCTAATAAAAGATCCAGTTGTGTGTCACACTGGAAGGGGGTCGCAGCAACCTGGAATGCCTTCTGAAAAGGGATTGGAGTAAGAGAAACTAAGGCCAGTAAGGAAAGAGGATCCGTTTAAGGAACTGGAGATGTTTAGTCCGGAGGAAGAAAGGTCTCTGATAGGTCCCAGTTTACTCTTTACAAATATGTACCTCTTGAACAAGTATGGTTGATAAAGTGAGTTACCATTTGTTGAGTCCTTATGAGATAAAGCTAAATGCATTTTATGGTTGAAGTAGGCACCTCCCATCTTTTAGAAAGTGAGACTCAGAGAGAGTAAGTGGCTTGCCCAGGGTTGCCCAACTAATAGGTGGCATGGGTCTGTTTTTGAACCCAGCCAGTCTGACTTCAGGGTCCTCTTCTTATCCACTATATATATTTTTTTCTTCCAGTGTTGTAAATATCAAGAACAATAACCAAAAGTATTGATTAAAGCACTTGATATGCATAATCTTATTTCAACCTCACAATGCCTCTTTAAGATGGGTACTTTGAGCTGGGTGCAGTGGCTCATGCCTGTGATCCCAGCACTTTGGGAGACTGAGGCAGGTGGATCACCTGAGGTCAGAAGTTCAAGACCAGCTTAGCCAACATGGCGAAACTCTGTTTCTACTAAAAATACAAAAATTAGCCAGGCGTGGTGACGCACGCCTGTAATCCCAGCTACTTGGGAGGCTGAGGCAGGAGAATCGCTTGAACCCGAGAGGCAGAGGTTGCAGTGAGCCAAGATCGTACCATTGCACGATCGTACCATTGCACTCCAGCCTGGGCGCAGCAAGAGCAAAACTCTATCTGAAACAAACAAACAAAAGATGGGTACTTTGACTGTCCCCTTCTGCAGATGAAGAAGCTGGGGCTTAGAGATGTTAAACAAGCAGAAGAAATGGGTGATAGAGGAGGAATCTGAACCCAGGTTTCTGTGCTGAGCACCACCCTCTATTGTTTCACTGGGGTTTGAATTCAGTCTATTGGTGCAATCCTACAGGAAGATCGATTTCAACTTGGTCTACACAGAAGCTGTTAAGTAGTGCTGACAAATGAGGAATGGGCCATGCCCCTTTGGTAGGTAAGGTATCTCCTGTGCTGGAAATGCTGTGGCAGAAACTGGGTGGCTAACTTGGGGAATATTTCACAGGAAATTAATGTGCTTAGTAGGAGATAACCTTTATTAATCTTTTTTCTTTTTTGAGGGGGGAAGTAGTATGTTCAAATAGTTAAAAATTGAAAAGCTACACAATGGTATGTGGTGAAAAGTCTGCCTCTCACTCTGCCTACACCAATGTAGTTCTCTTCCATGTACTTAACTGTTATCACTAGTTTCTTGGGCAGCTTTCCAGAGAAGTTTTAAATACAATAAGCAAATGCATATACATGCTTTTCACAAAGGGTAGTTGGTCAGAAAAACATTGACCATGCTATATATTTCAGAGGGAATTTAATAAGGAGGATTGATTACAAATGGATCAAAAGGGGAAATCATTTTACCAGAGGCACAGCAGTCCTACGTTCACTGTTTATCACTGTCACTGTTGTCACTGAGGAATCAGGAGCCTGTACTCTTTTTGTTGTTGTTGTTATTTTGTTTTGTTTAGTTTTTGAGACAGGGTCCCCCTCTTTCACCCAGGCTGTAGTGCAATGGTGTAATCACAGTTCACTGTAACCTCGAACTCCTTGGCTCAAGTGATCCTCCCACGCTGACCTCCCCAGTAGCTTGGACCACAGGTGTGCACCACCATGCCCAGCTTTTTTTTTTTTCTTTTTTTAGTTTTTGTAGTGATAAGGAATCGCGATGTTACCTAGGCTGGTCATGAACTCCTGGGCTCAAGCAATCCTCCTGCCTGGGCCTCCCAAAGTGCTGGGATTACAGGTGTGAGCTACTGCACTTGGCCAAACCTGTGCTTTCACTGAGGCTGCAGGAATTGCCACCACCTGTTCAAACTGCTGTAGCTGTTGTTGAAGCTTCTGTAACCCACCCGAAGCAGAATTGTTGCTGCCTTCTTTGTATCTTCAATTCCTGCATGAATGCCTCCCATTGGTAGAAATGAGCTGAAATTATGTGGCTAAAGGATCTGGGGAATGCAGATTTTAGGCTTTCAGCTCCCATAGTGCAGGAGAGACTATAGAAGGATGAGTGGCAATAGACAGTGACTGGCACAGTCCACCCCTTTGGCTGCTCGACATCTACACATACCTTTCTACTTATCCACACTCCTCTGCACCCTCATTATTTACTTAATATTTCTTGGAGTTTATTCCATGAGAGTGTATGAAGACCTGTCTCATTCTTGTTAATGATGGCCTGGGGTCTGTCATGTGGATACACCATAATTTGTTTTCCGTAATTTTACTATTATAGACAATACTAAACTTGTGTCATTTCAAACATTTATTAATCAATCTGTAGGATTCACTTCTAGAAATAGGATAACTTGTTCCGAAAACATTGCAGGTGGTGGATGCCGTAATGCATATTGAGGAATGAAGGACTTTTCTTCCAGCTGCTGGAATTGCTACCAGAAGGTAGCCTTCCTCTGTCATTCCTCCTTGAAAGTGCCTCAGGTGAGGTGAGCTGCCTCTCCCAAAGTCACATCTCCTTCCTGGTGGCAGTTACATCCAATGACTGGCTGTCAACGGCTATAATAAATCCCTGTCCCCATCACCCAGTTTGGGATAACTCTGAAGGGCTATCCAGCTTCAGAGCTTCTTGCAGAGTTGCCGGAGACCTCTGCTGAGACAGCTGTGTGGCCCAAATTCTCACAGTCCTGCATCCTTTCTTTTCTTCCCCCTTCCAGTGATGCAGATCCCAGAGAATTCCCTAATAAACCTCCCCCAAGGCTAATATCCATCCCAGGGTCTGCTTTCCAGAGAACCCAACCTGAGAGAACACATTTATAATTTTGATAGATATTGCAAAATTACTCTCCATAGAGGTCATATAGAATTCATCCGTAAGACTCTTCTGGTCTTGATTTCTGGGTCTGTATGTGACCCGTGAGTTCTGGAGTCCATCCTGCACAGAATGCTCTCCTGGTTACAGCCCAGGCATGGATGCTGAACTCTGAAGTGCTCCATAATTTGATCTTCCTATTTGACCTCTTTGTGTTTGAAATTCACCAGAGCTTGGTGTTTCTCTGCAGGACTGAGTCGGACAGAACTCTACCCGCTCTGATCCACTAAGCCTTGTTTTGTTAACACAATCCTGCAAGATTTATTTGTTTGGCTTGGCTTACCCTGACCTCAGACGTTCTGTTTTGTATTATTTTTAAAAGCGTGCAGGTCTCCATGGAGGCCTTTTTCTATTCAAATCTAAGAACCAGCTGGGGGGATAAAAAAAGCAGGTGGAATACTAGGGCCCATTAGCTGAAACATAACTCATTAGAGGAGCGAGTATTTCCCTTCTTAACCGTGGCATTGATTATTGTAGGTTTATCAGCTTCCTGGGTCTACCTTTAGGCTCATCAACTTAAGAAGTCTACAGAAAATGGAGAAACAATAACATTGATGATGGTAGCAAACTTTATTGAACATTTACTATTTGCTAGGTGCCACATTAAGTGTTTTCCATGCAGTAACTCATTCAATCCACATGGTATGCCTGTTGCTGAGGAAACTGGGGCCCAGAGAGCTTAAGTAAATTGCCCAGGCATGTGACACAGCTAGTAAGAATGCAGTGAAGCTGGGATTTGAACCCAAGTCTGGCTGACTCCAAGGTCCTAGTTCTTAACCAGAGTACATCTATCAGAATATATGCTGGTCATGAACTTGTCTTTACAAAGCTTTTTGCCTTTCCCCTCTCAGCTGGAGTACATAGCCCACAGTATCTTCCTATCTCACCCTACTCTTTTGATCTACTGGGTAAATTACAAATTCATATGAGATGTTTTCCCAGCAAAACAGTCCTCTTTTCTTGACTAACCCCAATGGTTCTTATTCATCATTTCATGTTTCTGGCTTATTCTTGCATAGTTTCTCTGTTAAAAATTCTATTTATTTTCATTGTTTTCCCTCAAGGGTTGATGTTCATTATTGTCTTTAAATGTAGCTCTCCATCTTTATCTTTTTTTTTTTTTTCTTGAGATGGAGTCTCGCTGTATCGCCCAGGCTGGAGTGCAGTGGCTCGATATCTTTTTTTTTTTTTTTTTTTTTTTTAAATAGAGACAGGGTCTTTCTCTGTTGCCCAGGCTGGTCTTGAATTCCTGGGCTCAAGTGATCCTCCTGCCTTGGCCTCCCAAAGTGTTGGGATTACAAGTGTGAGCCAACACGCCCAGCTAAGCTCTATGTTTTTAGACTATCTGGATAGTATAATAGCTTGGACTCTCAAGCCAGATCAACTAGGTTTGAATCCTGGCTCCACCACTTCCTGAGTAACCTTGAAGAGGTAATTTAACTGCCCCATGCCTCAGTTTCCTCATATAAAATAATAAGTGCCCATATAGTTGTTTTGAGACTGAAGTAAGTTACTGTAAGACTGCATGAAGCACTTGAAGCAGAGCCTAGCGTATAGAAAGTGCTTAATAAACATTATAACTGTTTTTATGATCAGCTTCACATTATTGAACACATTTGCCTGAGTAATTTCTAGGCTTCAGTCTCTTGAAGCATTCAGAAATAGAAAGGATATAATCCATGCACTAAAGAAGTTTGCAGTGCAGTTTGCGGGATAAAAAACCATAAAATGCTCATGTTTCTCTGTGTGTGTTGATTATTTACACATATGTTCAATCATAGTTCCCACTGATACACAACATTCATTTCTGGATGGCACCTGTCATCCATTTCTAACTTCTTGATAGTAGATAGCACAGACTCTGGACCTGAAGAAAAAATGCAATGAATGTTTGTTGAGTGATTGTGTGAGTGAGTTGAAGGTGTAACATAGTCATAGAAGGATGGAACCAGGGAGTGTCCTAGGAGACTGTCTAATCCTGCTCCCTTGTTTAACAGCTGAAAGGTTCAGAGGGTGGAAGTGACTTAGCACACACGTGAAATTATTGTTGGAGTCCAAAATGTGGAGAGCACTAGCTTTTATCTCCCAGGTCACTGCTTTTCCTACTATAATTCTCCCCCTGCCCATGGCATTTTTTGTTTTTCCCTTTTAAGAAGCCATTAGTCCCTTCTGATGGTTTTAATAGCAAGAAAAAAAATAGCAAAAACAAATGAAGTTTATATTTTTCACATTTACCTGTGAGAAGCCTTGTTCTTAGGAGGAACCTAGGATGGAGTGCTGAACCATAGCTGATAGCCAAAGGAGAGCTCCAAGCAGTGAGGACTTGGGAATGCCAAGACCAAGGCTGAATGAGCCCCACTGATTCTAAACACAACAAGGACAGCGTTGCCCGTTGCATGACCCTTTAGACTCTCCTCTTCTTTTCTGCTGGAGGAGAGTACAGCATCCTGGTTTGGTAGCACCATTTAGCACCCGCACTGGAGATGAGAAGGAAGGAGGGATGGGAGTCAAAGGGAGTTCATCCTCTTGCACTAGGAAACCCAGCTCAGAGTTCCTTAGCCTTTAGCTGCTATGTTTGGATTCACCTTTCCTTACTGTCACACCTCTTCATCAGCATCAGCACGGCCCCCTGTTAGTACCATTGATAAACGAGACTCCAGTGGAAATGAAGTGGACATTCTGAAAGAGAACTCAGTAAGCCCTTTCACTTCTTGAAGGATGTATAACAAACAAAACAAACAGAGCTTGTCTTATCTGAACCTGTTCCTTCATTCAAGAAACAGTCACTGAGCACCTGCTCTGTACTTTGTCCTAATGACAGAACCCTCCACACTCAAAGAGTTCTTTATCTGGTGGGAAGATAGACATTGAAGGCAGTGGCCATAATGTGTTGCGATGAGGGCTGTTGTAGTGATTTATCTAACCTTGGAATGTTCTCAGGAAAGACCTCACAGAGAAGCTGATGTCCAGCAGGGTTTGGGGACAAGAATTAGGTGAGGATGAGTGGGCAGATGTGCACACTGGGCCTTCTAGCTAAAGAGCATGATTCAAGTCTCAGCTTGTCACATACAGGGCAAATGACCAGGGTGTGCCCTGCATGAGAAAGGAGGTGGGAGACAAAGCTGACAAGGAAGGTGGAGGGCAATCTATTCAGGGTGGGCTATTAGTGCAAGGCATGCAAGTAAGAATTGTGTCCTAGAGGCAGGATGTACGTACTAGACTTTTTAAGCCACGGAGTGCTGCAACTGTGATTTCATTTTAGAATGCACAGGCTGACAGTGGTCTTAGAAGATTGGCTGGATAGGAATGGTGGCTTGAGACTGGAGGCAGAAAAAATCAGCTCTGGATTTGGTGCAAAAGATACCTTATCCTTGAATATGATGCTTGAGTAGGAGGCACATTTAAGGGACTTCATAAGTGTTAAGTGAATGCATGTACATCCTCGCCACTGTGTTCCTTAGCCACTTGAGCCATTCTCATACCTGCAATTCATATTTGAAACTAGAAGAGAAGAGATGACCTATTTTTCTCAAGACTGACAGGATGGAGTCAAACCCACATGATGTGTTGGAGCTGGCGTTTCTTGAAAGTGAGCCATTGCCAACCTCCTCTTGTTCACCACCTTAGTCCAGCCACTTGGAGTAACCCATTTCACACTGCACCTTTCAACTTGCTCCCAATCTGCCTAATCCCCAGCCTTGTGATTCCTTCGTCTGTTGATGATCTCCCTCCCCATGCACTACTGCCCCTGGTTACACCACTTCTTCAGCATGGCCTTCGGCTTTTGTGTGGCTAGTCTACATTTTCTGCCAACTCTGCTGTTGTCTCTACCATTTGGGGTCTGGCCCACTCCCTGATGAGAGGAGCCCCCACTGGGCTCACCCCGGCCCTGCCAGCAGCCTCTGCCTGGATGTGCTTACACACTGGATTTGAGCCTTTGCATTTCAGTGGGAATCAAGGGTTATTAATTAACCTAGGGTGGAACCTATTATGAAACATCCCAGAAAACTGGAATGAACCAAAGGGACTTCTGAACTCACAGCAGGGAAAAATGCCTTTTAATTGACTTGGATGACTTCACCACAAAAATCTGTCTGGCTGTTATGCTAAACTGGAAACTAATCTATTAGATTGTCTAAGGAGTCTCCTAGCCCACTCTAAGCAGAGTCTCCTGAGGAGGGGAGTGGGCCGACATATCAACAGGACTTATGCATTGAAATGGCTTCCTTTGGATCATACACAGTCAGGGCGCATATTTCCGGTGTTAGAGAATGAGTTTATGTGCCCTACAATGTCAGAGAGACTTAGGGAGGAGTAGGGTGGGCGCAGAGGAAGATGATGTGTCCTGTTTTGGAGAACCTACAATGTCTATCTTTAATATCCCATAGGATTTTAGTAGTTCTAAGACACTATTTACTTTACAATAGAATTCAACCTAAACTGGACCCATCTTGGTCCAGTCTTGGCCCTCTCATCTCAGGAAGTTTTAGAGGATGACATGAGAGAGTTTCCACTGGTGGTGCATGAGGCAGCTGACTGCTGTACAGCCTGGGCTCTGAAGGGATTAATGATCATAGCCAGTGTCTAATCACATCTTACTAAGTGTCAGGCACATGCTGAGCATTTCATATGGATTAGTGTGTTTAATCCTCATCATGACTTTATCATGAGCAGGTACTGTAAGTTCCCCCATTCTCCAGATGAGGAACCTGAGGCTCACCCAAGGCCACACAGCATACAAGTGGCAGAGCTGGAATTCAGAGTCAGTTTAACTGCAGAGTCTGTGTTTATGGTTCTTTTTATTTTATTATTTTTTGAGACAGCGTTTCACTCTGTCACCCAGGCTGGAGTGCAGTGGTACAGTCATGGCTCACTGCAGCCTCAACCTCCTGGGCTCAAGTGATCCTCTCACCTCAGCCTCCTGAGTAGCTGGGATGACAGGTGCGCACCACAACACCTGACAAAATTTTTAAAATACTTTGTAGAGACAGGGTCTCACTATATTGCCCAGACTGGTCTCAAACTCCTCTGCTCAAGCAATCCCCACAGCTTGGCCTCCCAAAGTGCTGACATTGTAGGTGTGAAGTACCGTGCCCGGCCTGTTTATGGTTCTTAACGTTTATGCTGGCTTATCTGGGAAGGTGTATCCTGAAGAAATAAAATCCAGGGAAGGCTTGGTGACTTTCCTCTCATGCACAAAGTTCTGACTTGTGCATTAGACTTTTTAGCGGGTCTCGAGCTCTGCACACAGGACCCTCCGTGAGCTCACCCCTGTCTGCCTTTCCCCACTCATCTCCTCCTGTGCTCTACTTTCAGTCTCACCAAACTGCTGTGGTTCACCATCGCCCAGCCACGGTAATACCATCTTGGAGTCACATCTCCATGCCTTTGCTTATGCAAGTCTCTCCTCCTGGGACATCCTTTCTTAGATTTTGCCATAGATTCTTCAACATTAGCTCCAGCATGATGTCTACGTTGCTTCCTCTGCCCACCTGCTCCGTCCAGGCAGGGTGAAGTGCCTCTTCCCTGTATTCCCCCAGTACCTCATACCTGTGTCTACCATCACACTTCCCAGATGACTTTGAGATTACTAATTCACCTGCCCTTGCTCCCTCTAGACTCTGGGCTCATTGGGAATAGGGATGGTATCTTTATTCATTCTACAAATATTTACTGACTGTCTATATGCTGGGTGCTCAGGTTACAATGGTGATTAAAAGCAGATGGAATCTCTACCTGATGGAACTTAACATCTAATGGCAGGGGACAGAAGTTAATCATATTATCTGTCTATCTCTCTCTCTTACACATACCATAATTACAAACTGTTAGGAGCTGTGAAAGTAGGGTACACAGTGCTATGGTGGAATGTGATGGGGAGGCTGGTAGGGCACTTACTCACATACATAATGGGTGCTCCAAAGACCCAGATACCTAATCTATGTTCAGTATATATTTCTCAAACTTATGCAAAGTAGGGAAAAATGAAAGAAGCTAAGGAGAAAAGCTTTAGTGTACTGCAAGATCCCAAAGATCCCTTTGCATGGCAAACAACACAAACAGAGCACTAGCCCTGCAGGAATCATGCAGATAAGTCATTGATACATTACAGTACAGTGCAGGTAAAGCAAGATTTGACATGAACATTTACACAATGTGCAAGCCACCCTCTAAGCAGTTTATCTGTATACATTTAATTTTCATCACCACCCCACAGAGTACTGATGGAACTGAGACTCAGAGAGGTTGAGTGTCCTGCCCGAGGCATCACAGCTAGGAGATGGCAGAGCTGAGATGTGGACCCAGATGCTCCAGAGCCCACACCACTGACCCCTGCGCTGACCACCTTTCTATCTCGTCTGTTGAATGGGGACTGTTCGAGGTGCAGTTCCTTGCTTGGGTCATGCTGCCTTTGTCTCCCCCTTGCCAAGTCTGACTTTAGACGTCTGAAGGGGAAGAACTTGGCAGTGATAAAAGGTCAGCACCAGACAGGAAATGGAGCTAAGCTCTATCGTGGGGCATCAAGGGTTGTACTTGGGGAGTTCTGAGTACATGGTCAAGAAGGAAAAGAAACGGTTAGTTCAGTGATGTGCTTTTCATTGCCCTAATGCGTTTAACTTTTCAACATATTTTATCCTTCAGCAACTCCTGAGGTGTAAGGCTCATTATTATTCAGAAAAGGAAATTGAGGTTTGGCGAGGTTAAATAGGTCATTGCTTAGTTAGTGGCAGAACTGTGGTCATAACCTGTGTCTGCGTGTTTTCCCCTGACTCACCTGTTGTCCAGCCAGACCTGAAAAATGACTGCTTCTTACAGCCTAAAGCAGTTTTTCAGATCCATGTTCTCAGGGACCACAGACAGTCTCTCTGGGTCTTCTGACCTTTCTTAAGCCATGTTGCTGGAACCTTCCTTTCTTCCCTAAGCAACAGCCCTGAGGTTCATCTCGTGAGCTAATGGGTGAGTTCTTGGCCTGTTTAAAATGGAACTGAACCGGTGCCCTCCCCACCCAGCTCACCTCGGGGCCTGCCTTCTGTCCAGACAGGGAGGAGACGGGAAGGCTCTCCCCCTCTAGTGCTGCCAGGAAAAGCAAGGGAAAGGAGAGGGGCCTTAACCTCCCCTTGCTGGGCCAGCCAAGTGCCAGAAACCCCAAACTGTGCATTCATTGGACAGAACCAGATTTTGATTACTCATCTTAATTTGCTTATTCTTGTACAATTGCTTTGGTCTCTCACTGGCTCCCTTAGCTCTCCACGGTGCAGGCTCCTCAATGTCTATGGGATGAAGGCCAAAGTCTTTAGGCAGCACCAGGGCCCTTCCTAACCTGGCACCAGCCTCGTTTTCTCACCACCTCTCTTTTCCTCTCTCTGCTTAGTGGTCCCCATGAGAGATATTGGAGGAGGCAAATAATTAATTTATAAGGTTTCTTGTTTATGGTGGCTTTCCCTCAAGTTCTATATGTTGGTGTCCAAAAATGTTATTTCTATATAATGAATATCTATGCATCTGACCATTTGTTCAGTCACCCATTCATCCAGCCAGCCATCCATCCATCCATCCATCCATCCATCCATCCATCCATCCATCCATCCATATACTTATGCTTTCTACATCTCTCTAGAACCTAACTCTCTGTCCAGGCTTTTGTTTTGTGGTCTCTAATCAGAGTCAGAATTAGGTTTTCCTTCCCCAAACACCTTCATTAAACTTAGTATTTTGGGCCAGGCACAGTGGCTCATGCCTGTAATCCCAGCACTTTGGGAGGCTGAGGTAGGCAGATCACATGAGGCCAGGAGTTTGAGACCAGCCTGGTCAACATGGTGAAACCCTGTCTCTACTGAAAATACAAAACAAAATTAGCCAGGCATGGTGGCACATGCCTGTAATCCCAGCTACTTGGGAGACTGAGGCACGAGAATGGCTTGAACCCAAGAGGCAGAAGTTGCAGTGAGCCGAGATTGCATCACTGCTCTCCAGCCTGGGTGATGGAGTGAGACTGTGTCTCAAAAATAAAAAAAAAAATAGTATTTTATAATGTCAGAGACATTAATAATATCTTAAGCAATTTCTCCTTCTCTGTGTATAAATGTATATATACAGATTTGTATATGTATATATACATTTATTCCTATATATAGAGAAATTGCTTAAAAGTCATTATTATCTATATTGATAGATAAATATTTATATAAAGAGAGAGAGACATAGGTAGATAAGTATGTAGGTAAGATAGCTAGCTAGCTAGATGCCAGATACTCTGCCAAGATTTTATTATCTATAACCCAATTTTCTGCTTACAGTGACCTTGTGAGTTATCTGTTACTATTACAGACAAAGAAACTAAGGTTCCGAGAGGCCCAGCAACGCAGCTTAGAATTGGCAGAGCCAGGATTTGAACTCTTGTCTATCTGACTCCCAAGCTGCCCGTGCTCTAAAAAAACACTGTGTCCTCCTCATTCCCACAGCTAACTCGCCCCCTCATTCCTGGGATATCATCCGCTTTCTCCATCATGCTGCTTCTGCGTGGCTTTGGGTTTCTTTTCAGTCTTAACCTTAACTGTGCTCTGCACGTATTTAATGGGAAATTACGTTAAGATTTTAAAAGTAGGCCGGGCATAGTGGCTCTCGCCTGTAATCCCAGCACTTTGGAAGGCCAAGGCAGGCGGATCACGAGGTCAAGAGATCGAGACCATCCTGGCCAACATGGTGAAACCCTGTCTCTATTAAAAATACAAAAATTAGCCAGGTGTGGTGGTGGGCGCCTGTAGTCCCAGCTACTCAGGAGGCTAAGGCAGGAGAACTGCTTGAACCCAGGAGGCAGAGGTTGCAGTGAGCTGAGATCGCACCACTGCACTCCAGCCTGGCGACAGAGCAAGACTCTGTCTTAAAAAAAAAAAAAAAAAAAAAAAAATCAAAAAAAAGGATTCTAAAAGTAAAGTAAACAGGCTCATTCTCACTGACTTCTCTATAGTATTTTATTTGTGTAGAGGAACATTTTTTCCTGCCTCAGTAGGAACAAGCCATATTTTGAGACACTTTGATTTGATGGACAGAGCTGTGCCCAGGATCAGATGGACAAGGGCTTGAATCGTGGCTTTGCCTCTTGTTACCTGGGGGACTTCAAGGAAGTGGTTCAAGGTTCCAAGCTAATGTTTTTCTGTTCACAGAATGCAGCTAGTAACCGCAACACTACTATGTCCAGCACACGTTGAGAATTTGGTCTGTTTTAGTTAACACTAAGGGAACTTTGGATGTAAGTTGACTCGTTTGTAAAAAGAGGAACTGGGAAATATACAGAGCATGTGCAACCCCTGGCCCTCCACTGCTCAATGAAGGCAATGCCTTCCAGCCCAGCTGAGGGGCAGCCTCATTATCTTTCTCTGCACAGCAGCCAGAGCTGGCAGCAAGACTAAACCCACTGGATGACCTGAAAAGAACTTGCAGTTCTCACATTCTGTGGGATTGCTACCAGGCTACTTAAACAGGATGGTAAATTATGGATAAGGTGGTTGGATCATGAGATGAGCTCAGTTGGTAAATATATGATGGGGGTGAAACCAAAACCCACTGACAACACAACTCTACTTTTTCTAGCCTAGAGTGTCCACTAAAACAACTATTTTCCAACCATACTCCTTAGAACCCTAGTGTACCACAGAGGTAGGTGGGGTTGAGAACTGTTGGGCATCCTTGGAAGGAGAGAGAGAGAGAGAGAGAGAGAGAGAGAGGTAGAGAGGGAGAGAGAGAGAGATGCTAGAAAGAGGAAGATATGCTTAGCCTAACCTGTCTCCTCTTCTGTATTAGTAGCTGACAACCAGGGGTGATTTTTGCCCCACTCCCCCCAACAGGAGACATTTGGCAATGCCTGGAGACATTTTTGGTTGTCACAACAGGGGAGATCTCCTGACACCTGTGGGTAGAGGCCAGGGATGCTGCTAAACATCCTGCAATACACAAAACAGCCTCCTGCAACAAAGAATTATCTAGCTCAAAATGTCAGTAGTGCCAAGGTTGAGAAACCCTCTTCTAGACTGAACAACCCAAAAACACACCTTTGTGCAAGAAGCCCTTGGGCGCCCTAAAGACAGTTTACGGTGGTGTGGGCTTCACTCTGGAGAAGCTTCACCTTCACTCTCTCGTGCAGGTCCTGTTAGCAGCCTCAGGATAGCGACAGGGTCAGGACCTTATGCCCTGTTTTTACAGGTAGAGCCACTGAGGCAGAAGGGCCTGTGATTTCCCCAAGATCCCAGAGCTAGGAAGTTCTAGAAATGCAGTGGAAACCCAGGTCCGTCTGACCTCGTACTCAGCACTGTTTGTGACATGATCCACGCCGGTCAGTGTGTCCCAGGCTTTGTGCCCGGCAACCCAGCAGAGGCCTGACACCTGTCAAAAGTCCTGAGGGACGTGGGGGAAGCTGGTCAGAGCCTGTTGTCTTAAACATACCCAGGGTTTGTTTTAGTTGAGCACGCAAGACGCGCAGTCAGATGCATGACTGCCATGAAGGAAGGAGCTCTTACGTTCACAGTCCCCTAGAAGGAGGAGGCACAGCACCCCATGCCACATGCAGGTGGGGGGCACGGGAGCACTGAGGTTGTTCATAGACAGAGGGAACGATGGGGAGATGTGGGCAAGAGCTTTTATTGTGGATTTGTGGGGAGGAGTGAGCAAGGCAGGGGAAACAGGTTTAGGATTGGTGAGTCTGAATTATTTCAGCTGGGCTTGGAGAGTAGGGGCTGTCCCTGGTTGTCTCGTGCCTGTCCCTGGGGTGATCAGGGCAGGTGGGCAGTACCCTGCAGTGTGAGAGCCCCATAGATAGAGGAGGTTGAGCCTTCATTTGTTGGTTTGCATTCAGAGGGCGTGCTCCAGGCAAGCTCTTTGGTATCTCCAAGACTTGGCTAACCTAGGAAGGGCAGTCCCTCCAGGGGCAGCAAGGCCCAGGGGTCAAAGCGTTAGAATGCAGACAGTGAAAGACATAGTTATGATAACTGTCTAACTCCAAAGCCTCAGCACACTGCTGCTTTCTAACAGTTTTTCAAAATAGAATGTTTTTGTTTCCAATTAAATTTTATGTAAAACCCAATATTTAAGCAGATTAAAACATTAAAATTACTGCTCTGTTTGATGCATAGCTGGAAGGTCCTGAACCCTTCGAGCCTCAAAAAAATGTATCTGAAGTCGGGCATGGTGGCTCACGCCTGTAATCTCAGCACTTTGGAAGACCGAGGCAGAAGGATCACTTGAGCCCAGGAGTTTGGGACCAGCTTGGGCAACAACATAGTGAGATCCTGTCTTTACAAAAAATTTAGAAAATTAGCCAGGCATTGTGGCACACGCCTGTAGTCCCAGCTACTGGGGAGGCTGAGGTGGGAGGACTGCTTGAGCCAAAGCAGGCCGAGCCAGCAGTGATCCGTGATCACATCATTGCACTCCAGTCTGAGCAACAGAGTCTCAAGGAAAAAAAAAAAAAAAGTGTCTAAGGCCTCTCCTTAGGCTGCCTCTTGAGAAGCAATTCTTTTTTTTTTTTTTTTTTTTTTTTTTTTTTTTCTGAGACACTGTCTCACTCTGTCACCCAGGGTTTGGAGTACAATGGCATGATCTTGGCTCACTGCAACCTCTGTCTCCTGGGTTCAAGTGATTCTCCTGCCTCAGCCTCCCAAGTAGCTGAGATTACGGGCGTGCACCACCACACCTGTATTAGTCCATTTTCACACTGCTGATAAAGACATACCCGAGACTGGGCAATTTACAAAAGAAAGAAGTTTAATTGGACTTACAGTTCCACATAGCTAGGGAAGCCTCACAATCATGATGGAAAGCAAGCAGGAGCAAGTGCCATCTTACATGGATGGCAGCAAGCAAAGACAGAATGCGGAAGACGTAAAAGCGGAAACACCTGATAAAACAATAAGATCTCATGAGACTTACTACCATGAGAATAGTGTGGAGGAAACTGCCCCCATGATTCAATTATCTCCCACTGGGAATTATGGGAGTGCAAATCTAGATAAGATTTGGGTGGCGACACAGCCAACCCATATCAACACCCTACTATTTTTTGTATTTTTAGTAGAGACAGGGTTTCACCATGTTGGCCAGGCTGGTTTTGAACTCCTGACCTCAAGTGATCCACTCGCCTCAGCCTCTTAAAGTGCTGGGATTACAGGGGTGAGCAACCGTGCCCCTCCGAGAAGTAATTCCCTCACTGGGGTTCTATCGTCCTGCTGCTCCCATTGCCTCGGACTCTGCCACATATTGGGAGGAGCCTAGTGAAACAGTCCAAAGCAGGGGCCCTGGATTCAGACTCGTGTTTGCATGCTTGGTCTGCCACCTCCCTGCTATGTGTTCTCATAAAACATACTAATCTCCTCATGCCTCAGTGCCCCTTTCTAAAGTGGGGATAATAAGGCCTATCTCACTAGGTTACTGTCAGGATTCATTACTACATGCAAAGCCTTTAGACCAGTGCCTGGCACATAGTAAGTGCTAAAAAAATAAATAAATAAATAAATAAATAAACAAACAAACAAACTATGATAGATTTTAATTCTAATATAAATATAGTATGTAATATTGTAATTATTATATTGTCACTGGAACTACGAATAGTATTCATACAGCTACTATATCTAGTGCTATTACTACTAGTATCACCATTTTTGTATCTACCTCTACAAATACTCCAAGCACTACTTCTCCTACTAATGTACTGGCTGGGATAACTATTGGCATCACCACCCTTGGACATTGCTACCACTCAAGTGTGAAGATGCAGAAAGCGACATGAGTAATCAGTGGGAGGCCACTCCGGACGCACTTATCCTGTTTTGCTTATATCCTGTTTGCACTTCCCTTGCTCTGGGTCTAGGGAGAGTCATTTATGAAGTCCCTAAGATGTGTGGAGCTGCTGTTGATGAGGTCGTGGAAGTGATGCTATGTTTACGAGGTGTTTTCTCTGAGCCTACAGGGTTGGAAATGATCCATTACAGCTATTTGTGGACACTGGACATGTGAATGTCATTGTGAGTTGAGCATGTTGTTGTCTCTAAAGTGCAGAGGGCCTGTGCGCTCCTTAGAATGTGGACAGAGAGACGTCCTTGCCTTTGCTTCTTGATGCAGAATGCATTGGCCACAGGTGGGTTCTTTTCCCTGACACTGTCCCTTGCAGTCCCCATTTTGGAGATTAGGTTCAGGTTAACTCGAAGTTCTATCTGGGTTATGCTGGGTTGGTAGCCCCTTAGGAAGAAAATGAGCATCCGAGAAGAAGAGGAATTCAGCCTTTAGAAACATGAGTCTCTATCGAGGGAAAAGGGATCAGAGAAACAACCCATTTGCAAGGAGCAAAGTGGTGCTTGGGCTCCCTCCTTTCCTGAGCCCAGCCTTAACTTGGAGCTATTTCACAGCAGACTTTTGAAAGGGTGACCAGTTCATACCAAGCTGCCTTAAATGCTTGGAGCAAAAGCCTATGGGGATTTGCAAATCAACCTCGGGAAGAGAAATTAGCTGTGTCTTGCTCCAAAGCTTGCTCCAAAATAAACACATAAGCTGTGCCGGCGGGGAGAGCACGGGGCTTTTTCTTCTTCATTTTAAAAACTCCATGTGTGCATTATTTTAAATAGGCGCCAGCACATGAGGCCCTTTTAACAAGATTAAAAACAGATGGGGCCTTAGGCTGTTCAGTAGCTCTCAGAAACTCATATGAGAAGTGCTAAGCCGTCCCGCATCCCAGCGATGCTCGTTCTCTCATGGAAGCACAAGTCCGGCCAGGCCTCTTGTTCCCAGAGCCCGAGTCTGCTTCCTGCATCAGGTGTGTCAGCCAGGGGAAGGAAGTATCTCCTTTCACTGAATTTACCCGTGTTTGCGTTTACTTAACCCTTGGGCAGCTTGGGAGAAAAGAGGATTGTGCTAGTCTTGGAGCCCTCGTGCTTCTGGAGTTAGAAGCATTGGGCTTAACTTCCTTATTGTAAATCAGATTATGCCCCTCTGTGTGTAGAAAAACATCTCTCCAGAGGTGCCAGTCTCACTCCAAGCCATAGCCAGAGTCCTTCCCACTACCTGAGGGCCCTTCCTGATCAGCCTGCCCTGACCTTGTTCCTGACCCTGTTTTCCTGGCTTACTCCGATCCATCCACACAGGCTGTCTTGCTCTTCCTTAAACTCAGACAATGGGAAATAACAAGTGTTGGTGAGAAGGTAGAGAGATTGGAATCTTTGTGCACTGATGTGGGAATGTAGAGTGAGGCAGCCACTGTGGAAAACGGTATGGCAGTTCCTCCAAAAATTAAACGTAGAATTACTGTACAATCCAGCAATTCTACTTCTGGGAATTTACCCAGGAGAATTGAAAGCAGGGACTTGAACAGATATTTGCACACCCGTGTTCACAACAGCATGGTTCATAATAGCCAAACGGTGGAAACAACCCAGATGTCCATCAGCAGGTGAATGGGTGTACAAAATGTGGTATGTCCAAACAATGGAATATTATTCAGCCCCCAAAAAGGAATTCTGGCATATGCTACAACATAGATGAGCCTTGAAAACCTGATATTACGTGATAGAAGCCAGACACAAAAGGGCAAATATTGTATGATTCCAGTAGTCTGAAGTACCTAGAGTAGTCAAATCTATTGAGACACAGTAGAATAGAAGTTAGTAGGGGTGGCCGGGTGAGGTGGCTCACACCTGTAATCCCAGCACTTTGGGAGGCTGAGGCACGTGGATTATTTGAGGTTGGAGATCGAGACCAGCCTGACCAACATGGTGAAATTCTGTCTCTACTAAAAATACAAAAATTAGTTGGGTGTGGTGGTAGGCACCTTTAATCCCAGCTACTTGGGAGGCTGAGGCAAGAGAATCACTTGAACCTGGAAGGTGGAGGTTGCATTGAGCTAAGATCATGCTACTGTACTCCAGCCTGGGTGACAGAGCAAGACTCTGTCTCCAAAAAAAAAAAAAAAAAAAAAAGTTAGTAGGGACTGGGGAGGGGACGGGGAGTTCTGTGTAACATTTGTGTGTGTGTGTGTGTGTGTGTGTGTGTGTGTGTGTATTAGGGTTCTCTAGAGGGACAGAACTAATAGGAGATATATATATATATATATGAGTTTATTAAGTAGTATTAACTCACACAATCACAAGTTCACACAATAGGCCATCTGCAATCTGAAGAGCAAGGAAGCCAGTCTGAGTCCCAAAGCTAAAGAACTTGGAGTCAAATGTTAGAGGGCAGGAAACATCCAGCATGGAGAAAAAGATCTAGGCTGAGAGGCTAGGCCAGTCTAGTCTTTTCATGTTTTTCTGCCTGCTTTATATTCATTGGCAGCTGATTAGATGGTGCCCACCCAGATTAAGGGTGGGTCTGCCTTCCCCAGCCCAGTGACTCAAATGTTATTCTCCTTTGGCAGCACCCTCACAGACACACCCAGGATCGATACTTTGCATCCTTCCGTCCCATCAAGTTGACACTCAGTATTAACCATCACAAGTGGTAATGAAAAAGTTCTAGAGATGGTTAGCGGTGGTGGTTGCACAACACCATGAATGTACTTAATGCCACTAAAAATACACTTAAAAAAAGATTAAAATGGTAAATTTTATGTTGTATATAATTTACCACAATGAAAAAAATAAAAACCTTAAATATCAAGTGAGCGCATCCTCCATAAAGGCCGTTACCCGGCCCCCCTGGACCCCAGGCGTCCTCATGGCTCATGCCCTCACTGTATTCAGGTGCTTTGCCCAAATGTCACCTCCTCAGAAATGCTTGCCCCTCATCCCCCGTCTGAAATGGCACTTCCATGCACACTTCTCCATCACTCTCTATCACTTTATCTGCTTCATTTTTCTTCGCAGCATTTAGCATCCTGAGTGCTGAACCCGCTGGCCTTTCGAAGTGTCTGGTGCTCAGCTGGAGCTGCGATAGGAACAGCAGGGTCTCTGCATTTGGGGTTCAAAGGTGGCCGTATTCCTGGAGGTCCCAGTAGTAGGAAGTGCTAGGTCCTCACCTGGGGGTGCAGGGCTGTCCCCTGAATGTGCAGATTGGATCAAATGGAGGGTAAATGAGATACAGGGAGACAGCAGTTCTAAAACAAGAAGGTGAGGTCTATACTATGGGTAGCAACGAGAATAGAAAAGGAAGTCTGAGTGCCTTTTTTCCTTCCTACAATCCTGAGAAAGATTTTGGACCTTTAAAATAAAATAAAAAAAAGAAACGGAAAAGGCATTTGAATTTCTTAGAGCTTTGATGAACAAGATGTTCCTCTCATCACATTATAACTTTGAATTTTCCATTTGGAAAAAAAAGAAAACATTTACAGAAATATAATTGTACCAGCCCCGTTTCAGCTCCTTCAATATGTCCCCTCACTATGGTCTGCAGAATTAGAGTCCACAGTGCCCAGCTTCAGCAGCGTCTTCTCACCCCAAACAGCCTCTCTTCCCAGGACTGCTTTCCTCTTGTGGTTTCTCACTCATCTGTGGGACTACTGAGTGTTAGCCCCCAACGATGGACTGTGCTTCCACATCTCCATCTTAAAGCACCCAGAACCCATCCATCAGGAGAGCCAGAGGACTGTGAGGAGACTTTTCACACACTTTGCTGAGCATTCGGCAGAATGGTGTCTAAGCATGTGGAGCCCAGCTCGCAGCAATGAGACGTAAATGTCAAGGCAACATTAACCACTGTTCTTTTCTTTGTAGCTGAGCTGTGGTCTTAAAATCTCTGAACATTTGCCCTATCCACTGCAGGTAGCAAAAATTCATTGCAGTTAGCAAAATTTGTTTCTAGGTCTCTTGATCTTCTAAAAGCTCTGGAGGTGGGGAGAGATGAAGCTGTGGTGGTCTCACCATCCTGTTCCCCTTAAAGGCCCTTCTTTCTCCCCTTCGATGAACATCCTTCCTGTCCTAGGGAAATTATTAAAGGCTCTCCCCAACCTTGAAGTCTCCCCTGGCGTTGGGCAAAGGGCAGTGGTGTTTTACTTTGATTTTCAGGTGCAGTTGTTTTTTTTGGGGGGCAGGGGGTACAACTCGGGAACGCCGAGCAGGAAGGGGCGACTATCAGGACAGAATTAGGGCGTACCTGGTCCTCTGGCTTCCAGTCACCAGAACCCCACCTCGATCTCTAACAAATGTACATCTAGGCTTTTGGAAGCAAAACTTAGCGGTTAAGAAATTCCTTAAAAATCAGAACAATACGTCTAACTAGTGATTTTTCCCAAACTTGACTCCCTGATGTCTTATATTGCCAGGTGTGATGATGTTGATGAAGAAAGAGGAGGGGGATGAGGAGGAGAATCATCTCCATCATTATCTTCATTGACAATAGTGGAGATGATGATGTTGGTGATAAGGATGGTAAAAATGCCAACATCTTCCCATCTCGTGCAGAATAAAATCCTAAACCCTTGCTGTAATCCGGTCCATCATCCCCTCTCAGATCTCATCTTCTTTCCTCACCCCCTTACTAGCCCTGTTCCAGCCACACCAACTTTCTTGCTGTTCCTTGAATTCTGCACACATACTCCAGCCTCAGGGTCTTCGCACCTGCTGGTCTCTCTGCCTGGAAAGCTCCCTCCCCTGCCCCTTATTAATAGGTTTTGCTCCCTAACTTTGCTCATATCAGTGATCAAATTTCGCCTTCTCCTGACACCTTTATTTAACACAAAACTCAACTCCTGGCACTCTGTCTTCTTGCCGGGATTTCTCTTTCCTCTCCCAATGTATTATTTATGTTTACTGTTAGTGGTCTGCACTAGAATATAAGGTGAGGATAGGAAATTTTGTCTGTAACTTTCACTGCTGTGTCACCAGCCCCTAGCCTTGGCAGAGCAGCTGCTCAATAAGAATGTGTTAAATGAATAAATGGATACAAACAGAATCAGACTGACCTGAGTTCAAGTCCTTGCACTCTGACACAATAACTTTGTGATCTTAGCCAAGTCATTTGCACACTGTCTGCTCTCCATTTTTCTCACCAACTATGAGGAGGCTAATACCTACGCTTCTATCAATGTTGTTGTGATAATCAAATTAATTAATATAACCTTGATGGCTAACATTCATTACACATTTATTTTCACCTAGGCACCTTGCTAAGAGCTTTCAAGTGGATTAATTCATTTAATGCTCACAACTGCCCTATGAAGGCACCATAGCCTCTTTTTATAGATGGGAGACTAAGGCATAAGAAGGCTAACTTGCCCAAAGTTGTACAGCAAGGCAGGGGTGGAGATCAGATTCAAACTCATTTGGTCTGATTCCGGAAAACATTGTGTTACACCAAACATTTTGTAAACTGCGAAACACTGCTGTTTATTTTTAAATTCTATCTATTTATTTATTTGAGATAGGGTTTTGCTCTGTTCCTTGGGCTGCAGTGCGATGGTGCAGTCATGACTCACTGTAGCCTTGAACTTGTGGGCTCAAGTGATCCTTCCGCCTAAAGTCCTAAGTAACTAGGACAATAGGCATGCATCACCACACCTGGCTGATTTTTAAATTTTTTGTAGAGACAGGGTCTCACTATGTTTGCCTACGCTGGTCTTGAACTCCTGGGCTCAAGCAATCCTCCTGCCTCAGCTTCCCAAAGTGCTGAAGTTACATGTGTGAGCCACTGAGCCCAGTCTGATTTTTCAAATATAATGTGACAAACCCGTCCTAACCTTGAATATTCGAATACATGAACATTTAGGAATGTAGGTTTTTATTATTTTATTTTTTCTGTGTTTTTATATTTACTTGGACATTTTTAACATGTTTATCCCTCCCCACCCTGCCTGTCCACACACACACACATTATTCACATGCATGTGCACACACACTCAATATTCACACACACCACACACAGGCATGCTGTGATTTTTCTGGGGGGCCAGGCCTTCACTGAGATGCCGGGTGCTTCTACTGAGCAAGATTTCCTCGTCTGGAATGGGCTGCTAGGTGAGTGGGCAGACTCTCAAAGCCTCTTTTGTCTGCAAGGTGAGTCTGAACTGGTGGGAAAGAGCTCAGCCCTGAGATGCCAGCCAAGGAAGTCACTGATTCCCCCCCAAGCCCAGCAAGCTAAAAATACAGCCTGTGCCGGGAAGTGGACAGGAAGCAGTTCTTGCCGACTGCAGGCCTCGGGCCACCTGCCAAGTGTCTGCCATCGGTGGAGCAGTCAGAAGAGGCCGAGTGGAGGAGGGGTGGGGGCCCATGGGCTTCGGTGACAGATGCTGCAAACTGGTGTGCACAAGACCAGGAAGGTGAAAGGCAAGGGTGACTGTAGGCCACCAGCTGAGCCTGAGCTGACCCAACTCTGTGCACTCCAACGGGACTCACCTCAAATAACTGGCATGCACTTGATGTCACCTCCTGCCCACCAGAAAATCACACTTGCGAAGCACGTTGGCCTAGGTATGCGTCCCAGCTGACATAATTACCAGAGTGGAACTTGGGGCACAGTCTCTGTGCTTCCTTAAGTCTTATCTTTGACATCTGCAAAATGGGCATTGGTTCATTGAGTGGTATTGATGGAGCACTGGCTGCTGTATACTAGGCACTGTTTTAGGTGCTGAGATAGAGTGGTAAACAAATCAGACAAAATCTCTGCCCCACAGAGCTTGGACTCAAGTGAGAGAGGTAGACCATTGAGGAGTTAATTGAGATGGATGTAAATCTTTATGTCACATAGGGATGAGTGCTTTGGGGAAGAATAAGCAAAGAAATTGACTGTGGAGCCCAGCAGGGTGCTTTGCAGGGAGGGTGCGGCTTGGGGCACCACTGAGAAGGACTGTGAATGGCCTGAGGAAGGCGGCCATGCTGCCGGCTCAAGGAAGCCCTTTGGTGATGGGGACAGGAGGCTGGAGCTTGCTTGGTTGTTTGACAGTGTGGCAATGGCTGAGCGAGTCGGAACTGGGGGGATGGTGGGAGGCATCAGAGTAAATCATGTGGGACCTTGTAAGTCATGTAGGGTTTGGGTTTCCTTTTTATTATCACTGCTATTGTTTATCCTTTTTGAATGAGTGTCTTTGGCTATGAAAGAATTTAGGAAGTGAGGAGGATTGTAATACATACAGACTGCTGATGTTTTTTAAAGGAATTTAATGATACAGTTTCATTCCCAAGAGTAAACATATCAATCTGCTAGGAATTAGGGTAGAATTTTGATGATAATTTGCCAGAGGGCTCAGGAATGCCCTAATCCTTGATAATCACCAGCACCACCCCCGCTACACCCCTCATTCCAGGTTCGTAAGGTGGCTGACAACCAAAGGAGGAACAGCAAATCACTGTTGAAATTACAGTCCAGCGTTAGCTGCCCTAGATTCGCTACCCCTAGTTCCAGGTTCTCTGCTAAATCTGGGCTGAATCCCTCAGTTTAGGCTTTAGAACTAAGCAGTGCAGCCTCTTACCCTCCCTTGAAGCCAAACCTCATCTGTGGATGTCACTAACTAGATATGTGGCTGTTCTTACTCAATAGTCATGTGGCCTCACAATGACAACTATGAAAAAATAGCAGGACATCCGGGCCTCCTGGGAATCAGAAGAAGCTCCCGGGAATCAGAGTTTACGGCTGCCAACTCATGGATTGGAAGACAGAGTTGCAGAGAGAAAGATGAATGCTTAAAGATAGCATCTTTCAGGACTTACCAAGCAGGAAAGAGGAAGTTAACACAATGACCACCCAAATCAACAGACACGTAGCTACAGAGAGGCAGAATGTGGAGGCCAGGATCACCCCTGGCCGTGACCCTGCCTACCAGCAAATGTGGCCTTGTGATGTCCTGCCCAGTAGACTAACTGCTTCTCTTTATGAGATGCAGTAAGAAAGCTTATGGAATAGAGCACAGGGTCTGAAGTTGTTCTGGCATTAGGAGAATGCTGAGAGTACTGACTTTTTCCTGTGAACTTCGTGTCTGTCTGTCTCTGTCTCCTCTCTGTCTCTTTTTCTCTCTCTGTTTCTCCTGCAGAATATGCGAGTGCTCAAAGCCATGGGCAGGGGAACACACCTAAGCGTTGAGTTTAAGGGTACAGTCTAGACCAGATACTTCTTCACCAACTGACAGGAATTCCCAGTATCTTATCAGTCACCCTGGCATTCCAGACAAATCTATCTGCCAGCATCTTGCCTTTCTCAGGAACTCTGGACAACATCTCTTTGTGTCAAAATCCTCCCTCAGTCAGGCTTCAAGGTCAAAACTGATAGCTGCTACCTTCACATTCCCACACATTCTTGGTTTCTTGTGTACATTCCAGTCAGTCATCCACTTCCACGTCTCAATTTCCGGTTCTTTCTTATTGACCTGTTGGCCTAATAACATGCTTCAACTTAGTATTATGATGCTGATTACAATCACCATTTTCCATGCTGTCATCAACATGATTATCATCGCAAATGCAATTATTAGTAACTAGACATGAATACCCCATGCTTTCAGTAATATTATCTGCTTGGCATTACATACTTGTCAGGTGTCAGTGCCGGCGAAAATGCAGCCAAAGACCCTACAGGAAATTGAATGCATTCCACCTCTATTCCTGTGTGCAGGCACCCATGCATGCGTGTGTGTGGGTGTGTGTGTGTGTTCCTGAAACTGGACACGAGTTTAATTACAAACAGGTGCTTATAGGTTAAGCATCCCAAGTCCAAAAATCCAAAATCCAGAATGCTGCAAAATCCAAAACGTTTTTTTTTTTTTTTTTTTTGACATAGAGTCTCACTCTGTCTCCCAGGCTGGAGTGCAGTGGTGCAGTTCTAGCTCCCTGCAGCCTTGAACTCAAAGCTCAAGCATCCTCCTGCCTGAGCCCCAGCTCCGGTAACTGAGTCTACAGGTGCACGCCACCATCCCTGGCTAATTTTTTTTAAAAGATATAAGGGTCTTACCTTGTTGCCCAGGCTGGTCTTAACTCCTGGCTTCAAGTGCTTCTCCCACCTTGGCCTCCCACCTTGGCCTCCCAAAATACTGGGATTAAATCTGTGTGAGCCACTGCGCCCAGCCAAAATCCAACATTTTTAGTGATATGATGCTCAAAGGAAATGCTCACTGGAACATTTCAGATATTGGATTTTGGGATTAGAGATGCTCAACTGGTAAGTATATATAGTGCAAATATTTCAAAATCTGAAAAAAAAAAATTCGAAATGCAGAACACTTTTGGTCCCAAGCATTTCAGATGAGGAATACTCAACGTGTATCTCCTTCTGACCTAGGAGAATGTCGAAGAGATTTTCTTAATGGATGATTCCAATTATGTCTAGCAGCTATAACGGAACCTGGAACTTCGAACGTGCTGCATAATATTTGTTGTTAGGAATTGAGTTACTCCCCTCCTCTGCAATCCCTAGTGTTTCCTAGTAGCCACCTATAGTGTCTCTGCCCTAGTCCCTGGAACCCGTGAAAATGTTACTCAAAAGGAACTTAGCAGATGTGATTATAGTTACGGACCTTAAGACAGGAGAGGATTCTGCAGTATCCAACTAGATCCCATCAAACCACACAAGTCCTTTAAAGCAGAGAACTTTCTCATACTGGAGATGGAGATGTGGCAGTCTCCATCCAATAAGTCAGTAACAATTTGAAAAGTGAAGAGGACTCAGTGTACCATTACTAGTTTGAAGATGGGAGTACAACGTCATAAGGAAAACATACAGCCCTAAGCAGCTGGGAGTCTCTCCCAGGAAACAAAGTCCTCAATCCTGTAATTGCAGATAACTGACTTCTGCCTGTAACCTGGAGGAATCTGGAAGCGGCTTCCTCCCAGAGCCTTGCGATGAGAGCCCAGCTGGCCAACACCTTGATTTGGGCTATGTGCAACACAGAGCAGAGAAACCAATCAAGCTAACCTGGACTTCTGACCTACATAGCAGTGAGATAATAAGTTTGTGTTGTTTGAAGGCATTAAATGTGTGATAATTTTTATGGCAGCAATAGAAGACTAATATGCTGTAGAATGATATTCACATTCCTTCACAGGACACTCAAAATCTTCATGAACTGGTCTCTCAGCAACCTTTGCCTTCTATTGTGTACTTCCAGATACTCCATGTCCCAGCTACAAATGACACCTCACCATTCCTTTGGCCCCACAGCTCTATGTTCTCACCTGTGCTTTTGTTCCTGGAAACTTAGGTTGAGCTTTTCCCCTGCTCTCGGCCTGAAAACATCCTCCTTGCTGTCACAGTCTGGAGGCCCTGGCAATGCAGTTTCAGAAGGCAAGTTGCTTAATGTGTGAGGGTATCCATTCATCCGTAAAATATAAAAACTTTTGGTGATAAGTATTTTTGAATACCTACTATGTGCCAGGAGCTGGATATAAAACAATGAACAGCTTTCTTATAAAAAGTATTCTACTTGGCTGGCATTTCTTTCTTATAAAGTATGCTATGATAATAGGTGATTTCTTTGATGACAGTTAGGGGACATTGGTTTAGAAAAAGACAGACATATAACAATTAAATAGACCAGGGACATCATTGACTCAATTAATTATAGCTCTTTAATTTAAAGATGAAGAGAGTTAAGAGTAGAGAGAAAGTGAGGGGTTTGCTTAAGGGCATACAGCAGGTCAGTGTCAAATTCAAGATTTAGATCTCTGATCTTCAGACTTCAAGGCCAATGCCTTTTCCACTATTTATTCATTCCTCCAAGTACATGTTTTTAAAGAGTTATGCACAAACAGAAAAGCTCAGATAGTCCAGTATGTTCAGTTATCATTGAAATCAGTGTTGAAAACCTCTCACAACTAGTTTAACAAGAGTAGCAAAATACCAAGAGCTCTGTCTGTGCCTATATATAGCCCTCATCTAGAGACCAAAGAATTAAAACCATTTGTGCTTAATGATGTCTAGAGGTAATCTCCTACAAATGTATAACATGGCTATTTCCCCCCAAAGCAATCAGAATTACGTGCAGCCATCTTCATTTTCTAAAGCAATATATTGTGGTATGGGGTCTTTTTTTTCTGTTAAAAACAAGGAAAAGAAATTTTAAAAAATGCACTGGCTGGCAACAAATGTGCAAAAAATAATGCAAATGAGAGAGTGGGCTCAACCTTTCAACAAGGTGGAAAAGAAGTTAAAATGTTAAAGAATGTTTAAAACTGTGCTGAGATGGCGAACGTTCATTATAAAGCAAAGAGAAACCTTTAGAGGCATGTGAGCATGTCAATATTGAGATGCCATAAGTGCCAGTCCTCAGTATAGGTGATGATCTAAAAGAATAGATGTGCTTTCTCCTCCATTTATTACCCTCTCAACCAGCAGACCATACTAACAAGCTGTTAAGAACTGTGGGGGTTTTTTAAAAATTAATAAAACCTTTTTTTAACCTTTAAGAGAAGCGGGAATTTCCTTCAGGAGGTCTTTGAGAGGTCTGGCTGCAGTGGTGGATTGGTTGCAAAGTAAAGAATAACATTCTGTCTAGTCAGTCATATTGCTGGGGAAACATCCAATCAGTTTATTCAGGACAGAGCCTTTGAGGTCATCTGACTGACCAGTGTCTGTGTGTGTTTTGCAGTGAGCGAATAAGAAGACTATTTTTCTGATCAGGAGGTTAAGGGGACAGAGGGGGTGGTCATCCTACCTTGCCTTTGCTCCTGGCATCCCTGGGGCTTGTTTGAGTCACTTCTGTCTTAGAATATTATACTATCTGATGTCAAGACTCACTGTAAAGCTACATTAAGTGTGACAACTTGAAACAGGATAGACAAATTGATAAATAGAATAAAATAGAGGATTTAGAAATGGACTGCCACCTATGAAGTGACTTGGTGGTTGGCAAAGGCACCGATGCAGTTCTGTTGAGAAAGAGTGCTCATTTCAATAAATGGTACCAAAGTATATGAAAAGCCATACAAAAAAAAATTGAGCCTTGAGTCCTACTTCACATAGTATATATTTAAAAATTCTAGATGGATTACAGACCTAAATATGAAATATTCAACAGAGAAGCTTCTAGCAGGAAACATTGAGAGTGCCTCCATGATCTTGGGGTGGACAAACATTTTTAAAGCTAAAGACAATAAATATACTAACTGTAAAAATAAATCAAATTGTACTTCATATATACATATATGTGTGTATAAATATATTCTTCATTAAGAAAATAAGAAGGTTAAGAGACAAGCCACAGAATGGAAGAAGAAATTTCTAAATGAATATATCCAGAAAACAGCTCCTATCTTGAATATATTTTAAGCTATTTTTACAAATTAATAAGATAAATGCAAACAAGAAAACAAATATGAACAAAAACTTGAATAGGCACTTCACCAAATGAAATTACCTAAATTGTTAATTAGCACATGAAAAGGTGGTCAGCATCATTAATCATCAGATAAATGCAAACTGAAACCACAGTGTACTATTACTACACACCCACTTGAAGAACAGCTAAAACTAAAAACATTGACAATACTAAGTGTTGAAAAAGACATAGGGCAACTATAGTTCTCATATTGCTAATGGGTATGTAAATTGGCAAAACCGCTTTGGAAAATTCTGCATCTGTATCTTCTAAATCCTGTATGCCTATCCTCTGACCCAGCAATTCCACTTCTAGGTATATACCCAAAGAAAATGAATGTATATGTCCACCAAAAGAGATGTATAAGAAGGTGCATAGCAGCTCTTTTCTTAGTAGTCAATGAATAGAAATAGTTAAAGTGTCTCTCATTGGCAGAATGGATAAACACGTTATTGAATATTCAGACAATGAAATACTACACAGAAATAATAAAAGAATGCTGCTAACCACAACAGCATCACAGATATGAAAGAAGGCAAATACCAAAGTGCATATACTGTGAGATTTCATTTATAGCAAGTTCACGAACATGTAAAACTAATCTATGGAGATAGAAGACATTAAAATGGTAACATCATGGTGTAGGGGTGAGATCAGCTAGAATGAGGATGCGGGAGGATTCAGGGGTTCTAGAAATGTTCTGTATCTTGATGTGAGGAGTGATTACACAGCATAAATAAGTTAAAATTCATCAAGCTAAAACTTAAAATTTGTGTACTTTACTGTATTTATGTTATCTATATTTTCTTTTCAAGGCACTGTTCTGTGATTTAAAATATACATCTTTAGCTCATCAACATCTACCTTCAAATAGTGTTATTCCACTCACATATAGTGTAAGAACCTTTCAGCAGTATATTTCCATTTCTCATTCCCTTTCTTTGTGTCCTTGTTATTGTTCATTTTGCTTCTACAGGTTATAAACTCTCACGATGCCTGCAGTGTTTTGCTTTAAACTGTTAATAATCTTTTATAGAAGATTTTTAAACTGAAAAATAAATGTGTTATATTTATCCACATATTTACCATATCTAGAACTCTTTATTTTGTGTTGGTACAAATTTCCATCTGGTATCGTTGTCCTTCTATCTGAAGAGCTTCCTTTAACATATTTCGGACTTATAAGAAATTCAACTTTTCTTTGTCTGGAAAAGTCTTTATTGTGCCTTCACTTTTTTTTTTTTTTTGAGACAAAGTCTCGCCCTGTTGTCCAGGTCAAAGTGCAGTGGTGAAATCTCTGCTCACCGCAACCTCCGCTTCCCATGTTCAAGTGATTCTTGTGCCTCAGCCTCCCAAGTGGCTGGGATTACAGGCACGTGCCGCCACACCTTGCTGATTTTTTGTATTTTTAATAGAGACTAGGTTTTGCCATGTTGGCCAGGCTGGTCTTGAACTCCTGACCTCAGGTGATCTACCCACCTTGGCCTCCCAAAGTGCTGGGATTACAAGCATGAGCCACTGTGCCTGGCCTATGCCTTCACTTTTAAAAGATAATTTTACTGGGTATAATATTCTATACTGACAGTTGTTTTTTGGTTGGTTTTCTTTTTCTTTTAGTTCTTTAAGGAAGATTTACTACTATCTTCTGGTTTTCTATTTTCTCACAAGAAGCTGTTTATCATTCTTATCTTTGTTTCTCTTTATGTAAAATGTATTTTCTCCCCTTTGGCTGCTTTGAAGATTTTCTGTTCATCACTGGTTTTTAATAAGTTATTATATGCCCTGCTGTTTATTTGCTTTGTTTCTTCTGCTTATGATTCATTGAACTTGTTAGATCAAGTTTTCATTAAATGTAGAAAAATTTTGGCCATTTAAAAAAAATTTTCTGGCCCTACCTCTTCTCTTACTGAGACTTTAATTACTCAGATATTAGACTGTTTAATATTATCCCATAACTCACTGAGGTTCTGCCCTCTTTTTCTTTCTTTCTTTGCTTTTTTTTTTTTTTTTTTTTTTTTGTATTTTTGTCTCTCTGCTTCATTTTGGATTGTTTTTTTGGTTTTCTCTTCAAGTTCACTTGAACTTTTTTTTTTCAGCAGTGTGTTATGGTTTGGCTCTGTGCCCCACCTAAATCTCATGTTGAATTGTAATCCCCACTGTTGGAGGTGGGGCCTGGCAAAAGGTGACTGGATCATGGGGTTGGTTTCTGATGATTTAGCACCGTCCCCCTTGCTGTCCTCATGATAGAGTTCTCACAAAATCTGGTTGATTAAAAGTGTGTAGCACTTCCCCCTTTGCTCTCTCTCTCTCCTGCCTCTGCCATGTGAAGATGGTGCTTGCTTTCCCCTTTGCCTTCCACCATGATTGTAAGTTTCTTGACACTTCCCCACAAGCAGAAGTCTGTGCAGCCTGCACGACTGTGAGGTGATTAAATCTCTTTTCTTTATAAACTACCTAGCCTCAGGTAGTTGATAGCAGTGTAGAACAGACTGATACAAGTGTCTAATCTGTTGTTAATCCTAGCAGTGCATTTTCTATTTCAGATATTATAATTTTTATCTCTACAAGTTTCATTTTTAATTTTTAAAATATGTTTCTTTCTCTCCCATTATGTTGTTTCCATCTACATTCTTGAGAACCTCTTTATAATAGTTGTTTTAACTTCCATTTCTGCTCTTCCCATCATCTCTCCATTTCTGCGTCTGTTTCTATTGGTTCATTTCTCCTTGTTTTGGGTCATATTCTTCTGCTTCTTTGCACTCCTGGTAATTTATGATTGAATGTCACTACCTTTACATTGTGAATTTGATGTGTTGGGTGCTGGGTTTTGTTAGATTCCTTTAAACAGTGGTTTAGTTTGTTCTGAGATGCGGTTAAGTTATTTGTAATAAACTTGATCCATTCAAGACTTGCTTTTAAACTTTTCTTGGGACAGATCTACATGGAGTGATCAATTATTCTAGTTTTTCTGGGATCAAGAAGTTTTCCAAGACATGGGACTTTCACTGTAAAACTGGGATTGAAGGGTTTCTGAGAAATGGGACTTTTGGTTTTAAAGCTGGGAAAGCCCAAGGCAAACCAGGACAAACTGGTCATCCTAGACCCAGAGCATGCTGTTGGCCAGAGATAATTCAGTCCCACTATGAAATTTTGAGTAACCTACCCATTTGACAAGGTCTTTACCCTCTAGCTGGTGAGCACATGGGTTATTCCCAGCTTTGTGGATTCTGGAGATTGTTTCCTGATGGCTTTTTCCTGGCCTTGATTACTTTCCTTTCATGTATGTTCAAATTAGTACTCAGCGAAAGACATAGATCTCCCTGGAGTTTGTGAGGTTTTTTGTTTGTTTGTTTTATTTTTTCTGTGCAGATCCACTTTTCCCTATACTCTCCTGCAAATTTTAGCCGTCATGGCTACCCTGAACTTCAATCTTTGTATCCTCAACTCAGTGAAACTAATGAACTCTGCATTCTCCCATGCTGTTCTGCTGCCTGGAAACTGCCTCTAGGCAGTAAGCTAGGATAAGCATAGGGATAATTTTGTTCGCTTCCTTTTTACAGAAATCATAGTCCTGAAATGCCTGTCGTCTAGTTCCTGAAAACTGATACATAAGGTAGTTTGTCTGGCTTTCTTATTGTTTAAGATGGGAGTGTATATGTAGTCTCTGGTACTTCATTGTTGCCATATGCAGAAGTCTTTACATTTCACACCTCAATATATTTTTTAAATGGATATGTTATAAATACTTGAAGGAGTTGTTCTTTTTCTGGGTACACCAGTTTGGATGCTTTCAGTTTAAGCTTACTAAGACAATGGAATATTTGAAAATAATAATGGCAACTGTTTACTGAGTCTCAGCCCTGTGCTGGATGTTTCATATACATTGTCTTGAATCATCACAAAAACATTTAAAGATAGATATTATTGATATCATTATCTCCATTTTAAAGGTGTCAAAATTGGTATTTAAATCAGTAACTTGACTAAACTCATCAGCTAGTATATTGAACAGCTTACATATGAATATAGTCTCTTGGAGTACTCATTTGTCCATACCACAGTGCCTAATGTGTAGTATTAAAATGATATCACACCGGCTGGGCACGGTGGCTCGTGCCTGTAACTCCAGCACTTTGGGAGGCCAAGGTGGGTGGATCGCCCTGAGATCAGGAGTTTGAGACCAGCCTGATCAACATGGTGAAACCTTGTCTCTACTAAAAATACAAAAATTAGCTGGGTGCAGTGGTGGGTGCCTGTGATCTCAGCTGCTTGGGAGGCTGAGGCAGGAGAATTACTTGAACCCGGGAGGCAGAGGTTGCAGTGAGCCAAGATCACACTGTTGCACTCCAGCCTGGGCAACAAGAGCAAAACTCCATCTCAAAAAAACAAACAAACAAAAACAAACAAACAAAAAACGATATCATACCAAAAACCGTAGAGGTCAAAGTAATTTGTGGTGAAAAGGTTAGCTCTTGCAGAAAATTTAAGTAATTCTGATAATAGCGTTTTTTGCGATATAGGTGAATAACTAATGTGTTATTTTGTTTGTGTGTGTGTGTGTGTGAGAGAGAGAATGAATCTGGGTGCAGATTTCTATGTGCATGTTTTTGGTGAAGTGAATAAAGGAGCTTTACCTGGCCACATTGACCTTCTTCGAGCCCTGGTGACTTTGAATATGATACTGAAATTGCATTCAATTCCCAAAGTTATTATTTTAATTTCTTAGGCTCCTAGGGCTGTTCTAACAATTACCATAAACTTAGTGGCTTACAACAACAGAAATGTATTTTCTTCCAGTTCTGGAGGCCAGAATTCCCAAATCGAGGTTTCAGCAGAGCTGCACACCCCCTGAAGGCTCTAGGGGAGAATCCTTCCTTGGCTCCTCCAGCTTCTAGTGACTCTCGGCATTTCTTGGCTTGTGGCAGCATCACTCTCTCTCTGCTGCCGTCTTCCCATGGTCTTCTTTCCTGTGTCTTTCTGTCTTTTCCCCATCTCTTCTCTTCTAAGGACTTGCTAGTGGATTCAGTGTGCCTCCCCCCAAACTCCCACCAATCTAAGATGATTTCATCTGATATCCTTAACTGGATTACATCTGAAAAGACCCTAGTTCCCAAAGAGGTTACATTCACAGGTATCAGAGGTTAGGACTTGGACATAGCTTTTTGAGGAATACAATTCATTTCACTACTGTTTTTATGAGACTTCTGAGAGTCTTCCAAATGGCTGCTCTTTCGTATTCTACCAGGGAGGCTATCAAGCTGTCTTGAAGGAAGGTGGTTTGGACACCTCTGTGTTCATTTCCAAGGTGTTGAAGATTTTAGACAGTTAAATAACAGAAGCATGCCCTATTACTTTGCTAGGCCAGCTCTCTGCTTGATCCCACTGAAGCTGGCTACCTTGCAACCCAGGCAGTTATCTCCTGTAATTATTCATAAACCACAACTGAGAAATAACTAGACACCCACATCTGAACAAGATGAACCTCTAACTTGTACATCCAAGCCTGAGTGTGACTTCTCTCCAGGTATCTCTCTTTCCATTTGGGCAGCAAGACAGCCCTTGGGTCCTTGCCACTTTTGAGTCAGAGATTCTATCTTCCAAGATTCTGTTTCACTCCCTCTCTGCATATATTTGGTGACCAGGTATCCTGTTTTGTAACTTTCTTATAATATCTTTTTATCTGCGCACGTAAGCAACAACTTTTCTTCTTAATTCTTCTTTGTGACCTTGCCAACTAAGAATCTTGAACATGATGGGACTGAATGTTTAAGGCATTAGACTTAATAACTAGGTCATTACCACTATTTACTAACCTGGACTCATTCACAGTGATCTTTTCTTTTCGCCTTGCCACAGCATAATGAGGTTATTAATTACAGCAAAAGGTATAAGTACTCCCAGTTTGCTCTAATGCTGTCTGGGGAGATGGCTGGGTCTTTGGTCATAATTCCTGTTAGATGACTCCAAGGAGATACAGTTAAGTTGCCATGAAATGATATTTCCCTTCTATGTAAACTTGTTTTTTTCTTTAAATGGGTTGTTTTTAGGTCCCTAAAATTCCCAGTTATAATCCACCTAATAGCTCCTTCAGCTGAGCAGTGGAGGCCATGGAATGTGGCAGTTAAAAGCACAGGCCTGGCCGGGCATGGTGGCTCACACCTATAATCCCAGCACTTTGGGAGGCTGAGGCAGGAGGATCACAAGGTCAAGAGGTTGAGACCAGCCTGGCCAACACGGTGAAACCCCCTTTCTACTTTAAAAAAAAAAAAAAAAAAGAAAAGAAAATTAGCTGGGCATGGTGGCAGTTACCTGTAATCCCAGCTACTCAGGAGTGAGGCAGGAGAATTGCTTGAAATTGGAAGGCAGAGGTTGCAGTGAGCCAGGATCGAGCCATTGCACTCCAGCATGGGTGAACGAGTAAAACTCCATCTGAAAACAACAGCAGCAGCAACAAAACACAGGCCCCGGAGCCACACTGCCTGGGTTTGAATACCAGCCCTGCTACCTACTATATGATGCTGCGCACATTTTTTGATCTTTTTCTGCCTCCATTTCCTCATCTGGACAAGTGCGAGGATTAAATGAATTCATATATGTAAAATGCTTAGGCCAGTACCTGACACATAGTGAGTGCCTCATACATGTGAGTGATTATGTTCATCCATTAAACCCAGAGAAATTGCTTTTGGCATCTACTGTGTAGAAGGCACAGTTTGGTGCTATGCACTTTAGCCAATAGCGTTATAGGTTGACTTGTCACCCCCAAAATTCATATGTTGAAATTCTAACCCACAGTAGAATGTGACCTTATTTGGAAATAGGGTCTTTAAAGAGGTAATCAAGTTAAAGTGAGGCCATTAAAGTGAGGGTAGTGTATATGACCAGTGTCCTTATAAGAAGAGAAACTTTGAATATAGACGGAGGACAATGTAAGGAGACACAGGGAGCAGATGGCTGTCTACAAGCCAAGGAGGGAGGTCTGGAACACATCCTTCACTTACGGCCCTCAGCAGGAACCAGCCCTACCACACCTTGATTTAGGAGTTCCAGCCTCCAGAACTGTGGAGAATGAATTTATGCTGTTTAAGCCACCTATTACAGCAACCTTGGGAGACTAAGACAGATGTCTTAGTGAGATTATAGTGAGAAATCCAGGGAGCATGTCATCTGGTAAGAAGGATGTATTCCATGGGACTCTGGTTGTAAGCAACAGAAATCCACGAAAGCTCGCTTAAACCAATAGGCAACCCAAAAGATGAACTCACAAAATCCAAAGGTAGGTCTGTAGCTGGCACATAAACATCAAGTGGGCTCCCCATCACTTGGCCATGCCCCCTCTCTTGGTGACTGTGACATTTCTCTCTCTCTCTCTCTCTCTCTCTCTCTCTCTCTCTCTCTCTCTCTCTCTATCTCTCTCTCTCTCTTTCTCTCTCTCTTTCTCCACCCTGGTTTTCTGTGCTTCACCAGTGCAAATGGGACAAAACATGGTCCTAAATAGCACCCAGGGTTGTGCATGACAGATACGACCGCCTAGAGAGAAACTGCATGACTCACTCATAAGTTTCAAACTCTCAGGGAAGAGTATCTCATTCTTCCACCCCGAGTCACATGCTTACCCCATCAACCGTGACCAAAAGGGCAGTATGTCAATGAATAATCATGGTGCTGCTGCTGTAACCAGATGGATAGAGCAAGAGGAGGGGGCCATTACCAAGAAAAGAAAACTGGGTATATGACCAGGGTAGGGGCTGGCTCCATTAATAGAGATAATCACAGAATTATGATGCCATACTACTGTACAGCATGAAGGTAAAAAATTCTAGAGAAAATGTCCCATCGAACAGCATCTGGCATGTTCTAGTCTTGGAGCTGGAGTTGCTTCTTCCACCTTCAAAGAGGCAGAAATTAGCAAGGATTAAAAGCATAGGTCCTTGAATCAGAGACACTTGGGCTTCAATCCTGTTTGGCCTTGTATTAATTGTGCTGCCTTGGACATGTCACCAGGCCTCTTAGAGCCTCAGCTTCCTCATCTTTCAAAAAGAAAGATGAAAATGTCACCAACTTCCCAAGTTTGAGGTGAGCTTTAAAGGTGTATTTGGCACCTCTGAGTACCCAATATGTGTTAACCATTGTTACCACCATTGGTATTTGATGAATCCTTTTTTGCTTTGCTTTCTTCTTCAGGCTGAATTCTCAGAGTTGAACCTAGCAGCCTATGTGACCGGGGGCTGCATGGTGGACATGCAGGTCGTGAGAAATGGGGCCAAAGTGGTGAGGTAAGTAGGACTAAAATATGCAGACCCTTCTGAGAATTGCGTATGTAGAACCTCATGTAGCCCACCCCTCCGTCCACTGCCTGCGACCTAACTCCTATGCTACATGTACTTTCCTGTACAGAATGTCTGCTTCCCAGGTGTGGTTGCAGTAGTAATGACCAGTGGCACATATCATAGGGGCAGCGCCTGTAGTGTCCCCAAGTGAGCCCTGGGCTTGGAGAGAAAAGACTTGGGTTCCATTTCTGGCTTCGAGGCTCTGCTCTGGCATATTATTTAGTCTCTTGTGTCCTCTGCTTCTCATCTGCAGCATGATGATATGCATTGAAGTTAGAGGCTGCTAAAGTTTATAGAAACTCACATATATGACAGCACCCTGTTAACTCTAAAGTGCGGTACGAATGGAAGACTTTATTAGAATAAATGAAATTCAGCTTCCTGCAATATGGCAGACTAAGTGTTCGTAGAATCTTCTTCAAGTAGACCAAAACTAAAAGCACTAGATATATAATACGTTCAAAAAAATCTGTTTGTAATTTCTGCTGAATTAGAGAGCAAGTGAGAGGTTTATTCAGAAGCCGGAAATGATAAGAATGTGTAAATCTATAGGTGAGATAAGCACGTGCATAAATTCATTGCTATCTACTTAAGTACCCAGAGAATGATACACACTAGGTCTTGTGAGGGCTTAGAGAAGGAAGAGATAGGATTCAGATTTGGGAAAGGAGGAAAAACAGGAAGAGCTTTGAGGAAAAGGTAACATTTGTTCTGAGCCTGGTCCAATGGTAGAATGTGGACATTCTCAGACTGGGTGTAGAGAAAGAGAAATATATCCTAAGAGTAGGAAACAGCCTCTGCAAATAAAGACAGATCCAAAAAAAAGGTGCGTGATGTTTGGTGTATTAGTCTGTTTTCATGCTGCTGATAAAGACATACTTGGGACTGGGTAATTCATAAAGAAAAGGAGGTTGAATGGACTCACAGTTCCAGGTGGCTGAGGAGGCCTCACAATCACGGCGGAAGGTGAAAGGCATATCTTACCTGATGGCAGACAAGACAGAATGAGAGCCTGTGCAGGGAAACTGCCCTTTATAAAATCATCAGATCTCTTGAGACTTATTCACTATCATGAGATCAGCATGAGCAAGAGCCACCCCCATGAGTCAATTACTTCCCACCAGGTCCCTCCCACAACACATGGGAATTGTGGGAGCTACAATTCAAGATAAGATTCGGGTGGGGACACAGCCAAACCATATCATTTGGGAAATTATGATAATTCAACTAACTTAGCTCATTCTTTATTGAGTACCTACTGTATGCCATGAAAGACATTACATGGCTTCCTATTTCTAGTAACAGTGGGCTAGGTTATTTGGACCAGCTTTTTCCCTGAAAACAACTTAAAAACTGATACTAAATAGTTACAATCTTTAAAGGCCTTCTAAGAGTTGGTGTGACAGTAAAGAATTACCAGGAAGAGACTGATGGGAAAATGAAAACCCAGAGAGGTAAGTAAGTACAAAGCCACCTGTATCCTGAGAGTATTCGCTAGGTCAGCCAAATTTGGAACGGGTTTTGAGAGCTTAGTGGAGGCAAGGAAGACAGAAATCAACACTCAGGGCCACTCAGAATAGGGAGTGTAACAGTAGACCCTCTCCACAATAAGCTGAGATTCCCCAAAGGACTGTACCTTCTAGGTGAACATGAATTACAAGTAGGTGAGCCCTCATAGGTACTTGCAGCTTGAATTGCAGTTTGAATAACCCAGCCCTCCGGGAAACCTCGAGCATTGAACTTGGTTTATGGTGATCCCAGACATGCCAGAAATAAAAGCAAATCCTGTGTAAAGGAAGGCACTTTCAAGCTACACTTCAAATGATCCTTCAAATAATTTTTTTGTATAGTAGCTAGCACGTAGTCAAAGATAACCAGGTGAAACAGAAACAATAGACAATGGAGACAGAACCTCAAAGACAGAAGACATTAGAATTATCAGACAGATTGTTTTTAAAAACTATACATATCAAATTGAAAAAAATCAAGTTTGGAGATATCTGCAGAGAAAAGGACACTACAAAAAGTGGTATAACCAGATTTTTTTCTTTGTTTTGAGATGGAGTTTTGCTCTTGTTGCCCAGGCTGGAGTGCAATGGCATGATCTTGGCTCACCGCAACCTCCATCTCCCAGGTTTAAGCAATTCTCCTGCTTCAGCCTCCTGAGTAGCTGGGATTACAGACATGTACCACCACACCCGGCTAATTTTGTATTTTTAGTAGAAATGGGGTTTCGCTATGTTGGTGAGGCTGGTCTCAAACTCCTGACCTCAGGAGATCCACCTGCCTCGGCCTCCCAAAATGCTGGCGTGAGCCACCGCGCCCAGCCGATATAACCAGTTAGAAAACACACACACACGCGCACACACACACACACACAGCTTCTAGAAATGAAAACTACAATAATTAAAATTATTGTGTTTAACATCCAGTAGACACAGCTGAAAAAGTGTTTATGAAATGAAAGGTACAGCTGAAGAGATTATCCTGAACGAAGCACAGAGAGAAAAAGATTGGAGGTGCAGGAAAGACTGTTAGATCCTAGGAGAGGGTCTAACATTCATTTAATCAGAATCTCAAAAGAGAGAGGTAAAAGAATAGAGCAGAGACAGTATTTGAAGAAATGATTGTTTTGTAAAGATACCAAACCACAAAAAACAGAAGCTTGGCAAATTTCAAGCAGGATAAATAAAAATAATTCCACACGAAGACTCGATAGTGATATTTAGAAAGAAAAAGCCAGAGGGAAAAAGGCAGATTACAGATGGTCCCCAATTTATGATGGTTTCAGTTATGATTTTTTGACTTTATGATGATACAAAGCGACACTCATTCAGCAGAACAGTAATAAATTTCATGAGATCTTCAACACTTTGTTATAAAATAGGCTTTTTGTTCAAATATTTTGCCCAACTGTAGGCTAATGTAAGTGCTCTGATAATGTTTAAGGTAGGCTAGGCTAAACGATGACGTTTGGTAGGTTAGGTGTAATAAATGCATTTTCTTTTTTTTTTTTTTTTTTTTTTTGAGACGGAGTCTCGTTCTGTCACCGAGACTGGAGTGCAGTGGCGCAATCTTGGTTCCCTGCAAGCTCTGCCTTCCGGGTTCATGTGCAGTGGCGCAATCTCGGTTCCCTGCAAGCTCTGCCTTCCGGGTTCATGCCATTCTCCTGCCTCAGCCTCCTGAATAGCTGGGACTACAGGCACCCACCGCCATGCCCGGCTGATGTTTTGTATTTTTAGTAGAGATGGGGTTTCACCGTGTTAGCCAGGATGGTCTCCATCTCCTGACCTCGTGATCCACCCACTTTGGCCTCCAAAAATGCTGGGATTACAGGTGTGAGCTGCTGCGCCCGGCCAATAAAGGCATTTTCAACTTAGGATATTTTCAACTTACAATGGGTTTATTGGGATGCAGCCCCTTCGTAAGTCAAGGAACGTCTGTACTTTTATTAAAGTAACAGACTAGCAGCTTCCTGAGAACAATGGTGGAAACACGTCTTCAGTGTGCTGAGAGAAATTAATTGCCAACCTATACTTCTTTCCTCAGAGAAACATCTTTTATAAGTGATGGCAAAATAAAAACATTTACAGACCTTCGCAAAGGGAAACTATAAAGTATGGATGTACTTTAGGCAAAAAGAAAGGGATCTCAGATTAACATAGAACTGCAAGATTATGTGAATGGCAAAGAAGGTGGTGTTAATAGGTATTGTCTTCAAAAGACAATAAAATAATTTTATGGATTTAAAAATATGTGAAGGATTAAAATGTACAACATTAGGTTAGTAGAGATTGAGGGTAAATGGAATTAAGATGTTCTGAGGCCCTTGTATTGTCAGGGAAGAAAGTAAACATGGCCAGGTGTGGTGACTCACGCCTGTAAATCCCAGCACTTTGGGAGGCCAGGTGTGTGGATTGCTTGAGCTCAGGAGTTTGAGACCAGCCTGAGCAACATGGTGTCACCCCATCTCTATGAAAAATACCAAAAAACCCCAGCAGGGCGTGGTTGTGCACACCTGTAATCCCAGCTACTCGGGGAGGCTGAGTTGGGAGAATCAATCGAGCCCAGGGAGGTCAAAGTTGCAGTGAGCCATGATGATGCCACTGCACTTTAGCCTGGGTGACAGAAATACCCTGTCTCAAAAAACAAAACAAAACAAAACAAAAAAAGAAAGTAAATATATTGATTAATAACAGGCTTTAAAACCAACACAGGTGTTATAAATAACCCAAAGTTGATTAACACCCAGTATATCAGCAGGTCTGAGCTGCTATCATTCTGAATTGCTTATACAGCAGTGCTAGTTATTAAAATATTGAAATTTTTCTATACGAGTTGGTAAACAGCCATTGCCTTGAGCCTGCTGAGTGCCTTCAGCCACCCTAACCCCATGGGACTGTTCCTGTGTCCCCCAGTCCACCACGCTCCTGTCCCCAAGCCCATATTCTTGTTTTCCCCTGGCCAGAGGATGCCCAGACATTGTAGGGAAGAACCTGAGAAGTAGTAGAGGAACCCCAGAGAGTGAATGCCTGGTTTCTCCTGTCTCTTCAAGGCTATAAATGCCTGTGCATCTCCTGGAGTCGCCCTCTCATGGTCATTTGTGAGAACTGCAAACCCCACAAAGTACCCTGGGAGTTGTTCAATATTTGTATCACCAATATATGTATACCAATAATTACATTAAATGTAAATGGACTAAATGCACTAATTAAAGAGAAGGGTTATCAATATAACTTTTAAAAAATCCAAATGTATTCCATTCAAGACATTCATCTAAAACATAAGCATACAGAAAATTTGAAAGTTAAAAAAAGAGGAAAAATATACCATGCAACTGTGCAGCAAAAGAAAGCTCACGGATGCAACTGCATTAATATCTGGGGGAAAATAGACTCCCAGGTGAAAAGCATTACTAGGGAAAAGGAAGTAATTTATTATGATAAAGATTCATTTACTGAGAAGAAATAATTTTAAATTTATAAACACTATATAAAAATACCTCAAGATACACTTCAAAAATGGACAAAACTAAATAAAGAAATAAAGAAGTTCCTGATTATTGGAGATTAGGAGAATAATGCTAAATATGTAAATTCATGTACTTCTCCATAGCACCCTCATTTTGAATACAAGAACTGTAAAAAGCCTAAAATGCTATTGTTTAGGAATCTGTGTTCATATTTGGTATTTTTTGTACTTGTGTCCTGCTTCCTTATTTGGAAGGGTGGCTGAATCTCCTTCATTAGTAACAGGTAGAAACAAGAACATCTATCCTGGCTGGGCACGATGGCTTACACCTATAATCCCAGCACTTTGGGAGGCCGAAGTGGGCAGATTGCTTGAGATCAGGAGTTCAAGACCAGCCTGGGCAATGTGGCAAAACCCTGTCTCTACTAAAAATGCAAAAATTATCCAGGTGTCGTGGTGCACGCCTGTAGTCCCAGCTGTTTGAGAGGCTGAGGCACGAGAATCACTTGAACCTGGAAGTGGATACTGCAGTGAGCCTGGATGACAGATTGAGACCCTGCCACAAATAAAAAGAACAACTATCCCATTGGTCCTCAAATTTAGCTATGGATTAGAATCACCTACGAATTATTTTAAAATCCTGATACCCAAGCAGTGTCCCAGACGCATTACACTGGAATCTCTGAGGGTGGGATTTAGGTATTGGTATTTTTAAAGCTCCCCTGGTGATTCTAGTGGCAGCCAAAGTAGGAAACATCCCCAGATTGTTCTCATGGTGGCCCTGCACTGGGGCAGGATGGGCTGAAAAGCTGAGGACACTCCTAGGTATGCTGCCTGAACACAAGAATCACTTTGTAAAAATAGACCTCTCCAAGTCTTATTCTAGACCTGCCATATTCTTCCTGAATTTACAACATTGTTTACAAAAATAAAGCTACAGAAATGTGCCAGGTATTTGTTAATCGGCAGTTCTTCCAGCATTCGGGAATGGCAGGCTTTGAAGGCAGTTGTTACGAGTTGAATTGTAAAAGATAAAGTCCTTGAAAAAGATAAAGTCCTAACTCCTAGTACCTAAGAATGTGACCTTACTTGAAAATAGCATTGTTGCAGATGTGATGATTAAGGTGCAGTCATACTGGAGTCGTGTGAGCCCTTAATCCAATATTGGTGTCCTTATAAGAAGAGGGAAATTTAGACATGGGGATAACGCCATGCGATGATGGAAGCAGAGATTGGGGAGATACGTTGACAAGCCAAGAATTGCTGACGATCATGAGAAGCTAGGAGACAGGCATCCCCTGCCAAGCCCTCAGAAAGAACCAACTCTGCTGCCAACACCATTTATTTTATTTATTTATTATTATTATTTTTTGAGACAGGGTCTCTCTCTGTCACCCAGGCTGGGGTACAGTGATGCGATCACTGCTCACTGCAGCCTCAACCTCCCGGGCTCAAGTGGTCCACCCACCTCAGCCTCCTGAATAGCTGGGACTACAGGCACATGCCACCATGCCTGTCTAAGTTTTAAATTTTTGGTAGAGATGGGGTCTTGCTCTGTTGCCCAAGCTGGTCTTGAACTCCTGAGCTCAAGTGATCCTCCCACCTTGGCCTCCCAAAGTGCAGGCATAAGCCACCATGCCCAGCCTGCCAATACCTTGATTTTGGACTTCTAGCCTCTAGAACCATGAGAGAGTAAATTTCTCTTGTGTTAAGCTATTAAGTTTGTGTCCATTGCTACAGCAGCCCTAGAAAATGAATACAGCAGTGCCTCTTGAAATTTAATGTGCGTACACACCTCTTGGAGATCTCATGTTAAAATTCAGATCTTCTGGCCGGGTACGGTGGCTCAAGCCTATAATCCCAGCACTTTGGGAGGCCGAGACGGGCGGATCACGAGGTCAGGAGATTGAGACCATCCTGGCTAACACGGTGAAACCCCGTCTCTACTAAAAAATACAAAAAACTAGCCGGGCAAGGTGGCAGGCGCCTGTAGTCCCAGCTACTCGGGAGGCTGAGGCAGGAGAATGGCGTAAACCCGGGAGGCAGAGCTTGCAGTGAGCTGAGATCCAGCCACTGCACTCCCTGGGCGACAGAGCGAGACTCTATCTCAAAAAAAAAAAAAAAAAAAAAAAAAAAAATTTCAGATCTTCATCCATTAGGTCTTCAGGTAGGGCCTGATATTTGGAGTTTTCTTTGAGCTCCCAGGTGAAGCCAATGCACCTGGTCTTGCTGACTCAGTTTGAGCAGCAAGGTTGTGAACAAGCTCCTAGATGCTGCTGGTGCTGTTGTTGAAAGATCACATTTTAAGTAGCCAGGTCTGTGAAGACAGTACCAGTATAGCTAAAGATCTGGGTTCAGGAACCCATATGGTTGTAGAGATTTGTTTTGTCTCATGCCCAGGATGGTGCTTACAACCTCAGCCAGGTAGCTTGCTTTAGCAAGATTTGTTACAGGATGTCAGACCCACGAGAATGTGCACACACACCAAGTAACCTGTAACTCAGTGTGTCCTGCAGCAGGGGGAATCAGTAGAATCTTCCAAAGTACCATTTTATCCAGTAATCCCATTACGAAGTATATACCCAAAGGAATATAAGTCATTCTACCATAAAGACGCATGCATGCAACAGTTCACTGCAGCACTCTTAGCAAAGACGTAGAATCAACCTAAATGACCATCAGTGGTAGACTGGTTAAGAAAATGTACACGTGGTACCACCATGTATATGTGGTACATATACGTGGAATACTATGCAGCGATAAAAGGAAGGAGATCTTTTGGGGAACATGGATGGAGCTGGAGGCCATTACCCTTACCAAAGCAACGCAGAAACAGAAAACCAAATACCACATGTTCTCATTTATAAGTGGGAGCTAAATGATGAGAACTCATGGACACAAAGAAGAGAACAACAGATACTGAGGCCTACTTGAGGGTGAAGGGTGGGAGGAGGGAGAGGATCAGAAAAAATAACTATTGAGTACTGGGCTTAGTACCTGGGTGACAAGATAATCTGTACAGCAAACCCGTGACACAAGTTTACTGGTATAACAAACCTGCACATGTAACTCTGAACCTAAAATAAAAGTTTCATAAACAAATAAATAAAAACAGTAGAATCTTCCACAGGCATATAGGGCCATAGCAAGTCCTAGCTATGATCTCTCAAAATAGGAATGTTAAACAGTGCTCTTGACTTGCTGTGTATTCTTTCAAAGACGCGTAGACGTTGTATTGAAATTGCCTGTAAGCACTTCCAGTATGCCTTGTGACCAAGGTGTAGATATCCTGAAGTCTTGCTCACAAGGAACACCTTCAGGGAAGATGATGTGATGGTTAATTTACCAAGAGGGCTGGTAAAACGTTATTTCTTGGTGCGTCTATGAGGGTATTTCTGGAAGAGTGTTTGAATCAGTAGGCTCAGCAAGGAAGATCTTCCCTCATCGTGTGGGCAGGCAGCATCCAATCCATTGGGGGTCCCACTAGAACAGAAAGACAGAGGAAGAGCTAAATCTCTGTCTCTCGACCTGGGACACCTATCTTCTCCTGCCCTTGGACATCAAAGCTCCTGGTTCCTAGGCCTTCAAACTTCAAGACTGATGCCAGCAGCGACCCAGTTCTCAAGACTCCAGCCACAGACTGGGAAATTATACGGTTGACACCCCTGGTTCCGAAGCCTTCGAACTCAGACCAAATCACACTATGAGCTTTCCTGTTCTCCAGCTCACAGCCAGCATCTCGTGGAACTTGTCAGCCTCTGTAATCATGTGAGCCAATCCCCATAATGAATCTCCTCTTCGATATATCCTTTTAGTTCTGTTTCTCTGGAGAACCCTGACTAATATAGGTGACCAGGATGGATGGCAGAGAAGACCATTGCTGGCTTTCTCCAGCTTCCATTCCTTCTGCTTTGGCAAACAGCACCTAGGATTCCATTGAGGTGACCCCCTCCCCAACTTGCAATCTGTGTAGTGTGTGCAGCTGATGGCACATGACCGGCCCTAGTCAATTGGAATATCTCATTGGGACCCAAGCCAGGCCAATGCCAGAACTCTTGGATGAAAGGCACATGTGTTCTGCTGGGACCACTGAGGGTGGAATGTATGTCTGGAGCTGCTGGTGGCCATCTCTCTCCTTGAGTGAACAATCTGCCAAGAATGAAGCCAAGGTAAAGGAACGCACAGCCAAGCAGAGAGACGATGCCCTAATGATGTTATTCAAGGCTCTGAATCCGGACTCATCCCCAGACTTGAGCCAAAAAAATCCCTTTTTGTTTAAGCCAGCTTGAATTGCACATACAAAATTCATGAACTTTTATTTATTTAGCAAACACTTTTATAGCATTTCCTACGTGCTAGGCACTGTTCCAAGCCCTTAACATGAATTAACTCATTTCATCCTTTCAACAGTCCTATAGGGTGTGTACTGTTCAAATTACCATTTTATAGATCAAAAGGCTGAAACACCAATGGACGGGGTAATGACATCCAGTTCTCCAGCCAATAAGTGGTAAAGCTAGGACTCAAGCTCAGGCAGTCTGGCTCCAGGGCCTATGTGTGGCAAGGGGCAGAGCTGCCTAAAGAAGCCATGCGTTTCCTACTATGAATGCCATGCAAGAGTACAATTGAACAACGACACGGAAGAAAAATATGGAGAGGATCCATGCATCTGACTTTTAGGTGGGGCACAAGGAAAAGTCAGTCACCACTATTAATGGTACCTGGTGCACCAGGGCTGTGCTAAGTGCTCATCATAGACGGTCTTATCTAGTTGTTACGAACCCATGAGATGGTCTAATAATAATGTAGACAGCCAGTATAGCCTGAAGGTTAAGAACTCAGTTCTGGAGCAGGCTGCAGGCTGCCTTGATGGACATCCCAGATTTGCCATGGTGACAGAAGCTGTGTGACCGTGGGCAGTAACTTATCTGCAATACTACTACTACTGCTACTACTTCTACTACTACTAATAATAACAATACCTCCTCATAGGGTTGCAGTGAGGATTACATGAGTTAGTATAATGTGAAGTGCTAAACACAGTGCCTGGATCAGGATAATCACTAAATTAAGTGTGTAATAATAATTATTGTAGCCCCATTTACAGAGGAAGAAACTGAGTCACAACTGGGGCAATTAAATAATTGTCATTGATTTCATTGCCCCAGATCACACTTTTAGAAAGTAGCACCACTTGGATTTGAACCCAGGTCTCTGAGTCTACACCAAGTGAATTTTCAAGTGTCTTCGAATCTTTGTCCACTCCGCCAGCCTCCGGTCCTGTTGAGCCCACACCAGGCTGGCGTGAGTGGACACTCAGTCTCTGTACAGAAAGCAGCAGTATGTAGAGATTTCTCCAGGGTGTAGAGTGAAGCTACAGCTCATTCAGGGTACAGTATGGGAGCGCTGCCCTCCCTTAAAAATCTATTGCTGAGGTACGAGAATTTACCTCTCTGAGCCTCAGTGTGTTTTAATCTGTAAAAGGTAATAATATTATTTTGCATAGTTTTTGTAAGGGTGACATGAGATGTCATCTATGAAAAGTTTGTGCGTTCATTCCACAAACATTTATTAAGGACCTACTATGTTCCAGGGACCACTTCAGACATTGCGTATTGTATCAGACAGGAACCAGGCAAAAGACAGAATTCACCCCTAAGTGGTCTAAATAAAGAGACTTTAATGAAGTGGTAACTTATAAAAGAGTGTGAGGGGCTTAGGGAACGCAAGGTATTTAGAATCTAACAACAGAAGGAAACCGTTATCATCCCTAGGGGTGAAGGGACAAAAGGGGAAAATAGAATTTCTAGAGTAAATCTAGTAGGTTTAATCTAGACTTGAGCAGGAGAGCTGGTCATTGCTATAACTGGGGAGGAACTCAGCCACCTCCAGAGTCATGGCACTAAAGCATGGTGGGCACTAGAGAGAAGTACCACCCCCCTTCTCTCCCTCTGCCTTCCAGTCTGCTGCTGGGGCCTCATTTTGCCAAAGGCAAGCAGAAACCATTCAGCAAGGGAGCTGAGTTGATGCTGCCCACAGGGACCCATCTCCTGTAGCTCAGCAGAGCAGAGCAGAGTGGAAAAAGCATAGAGTGGGGTCAGGAGGGCACAAAAAGAGAGTAACTCTTAGGGGACCAGTGAACAAAACAGAGCAAGTCCCTGCTTACAAGGTCAGATTCTAGGAGTGCTTTGTAAATGGCTAAGCATTGTACACAAGTTGGTTAAATCACCAGTATTTGCAGCAGCTGCATTGATAGCCCTCCTTCCTCTGGTTTTTGTCCAAACCCAAACCCAGAGTAGCCAGCCAGCCAGCTCGAGGTGCTCAAGCGCAACCCAGACATCCAGGTTCTCTATTTAGAAAGCAGAGCAGGGGCCATCCCGGGGCATGTTAAAATTCATGCTTTGTGGGTACCTTGGCTGTTCTGTTCCCAAATTCTAGCCTGGCTCCACAAGGGAGAGATAAAAAGGGATAGCCATGTTTATACAGACAGAGGGGATTGCAAATACAGGGCAGGAGAAACCAAGAATGAAAAACACCCGAGGAGGCAGACGTTAATGAGGCCCCAATCTAATTACGCAAGTCCCGCTCTCAGTTTCCAGTATTAGGCAACACTAAATTACAGGCACCCGTTCAAACCGCAGCGGCTGATAATGTGCATCCGCTCATTAGAAGGTCAGACCTCAGAGAGGCCTGAAGAGCAGGAGCCAGGAAGCATCAGTAACGCAAGCCCTTGAGGAAAGGCATTAGAGACTCTCAGATGCTCCCTCTCCCCAGCTCCCACCAAGGCTTACTGTTTGCAGGGAGGATGTGTGGGGCAAGAGGGAGATGCATGGGCTTGTCCCAGAGGAGGGGATGGTCTATAAAAATCTTAGAGTTCCAGAGTCAGAAGAGCCCCTTAGACTTTTCTACGTGTCCCCATTTTACAGATGGGCAAACTGTGGCGTGGGGAAGAGAGAAGGGTGGCTTTTCCAAATCCTCCCAGCATATCAGCTCCTGAGCCACAATCAGCCCTTGACTCCTGAATCTCTACCCTGGGACCTCTCTAACATCCCATCAAGAAACTTAATTTTTGTAATAACATTTCTTTACTCCTTATTTCATACATAATTGCTCAGATTCTTCTGGGCTTCCTGAACTTTTAATTTCAAGTTCCAGATATCCATTCATTCAACAGAATTTATTAGAGGCAAATTCCAAGTGCCAGGCTCCAGCAAACATTACATAGAACACGGTTCCTGCACTCACTCCTGGGTACCTGTGTGTGTTTGGAAAAGTGTTCCTTTCGCCTCTCCTAAATGTTTCCGTATGTATTGAGCTGCTTCCTCCTTTCCTTCCTTTCATTCATTATGTGCCAGACACAGAAGGCACAGTGGTGAATGAAACAGACAATAGCTCCTGTGGAGCTGATATTAGAGTTGCATAAAACAGTCAATCAATAAGTAAGCAGATAATGTGGGCTAAGGGCAGGTCATGAGAAGCGGGTGAAGCAAAAAGAGAATACAGAGAAGTTGGTATTTGAGGTGTGGGAAGCAGGGAAGGCCTGAGGAGGTCACTTGAGTGAAGAGGGAAACAGAGTGAGCAGAGTGAGCCTTGTGTGTATGGGGAGTGGACCTTCCCCCTCTCTCAACTTTGGGTGGACATGCACACAGGTAAGTGGCAGCGTGGGGGCCAATTGAGGGAAGGGAGAAAGGCAGAGACTTCCTTGGCTTGGCGCATTCCTCACTCTTATCCATCAAGATAGTGCTTCTGTGCCCGCTTCTCTCGTCCCTCCCAGAAGTTGAATTTGGTGCCGGCCTCTGAGCTCACAAAGTGTCTAGGACTAGCCCGAGTAGGCAGCCTGGCTTCATAACACAGAGGCCACCTGTGTAGGCAAAGCAGACCGCCTGGGCTGGATCCTGGCTCTGCCTTCTCCAAGCTGCAGGGCCTTGGGTCGGTCACTCCCTGTTTCTAGCTCTTGGCCTCCTCACCTGAAGTGGGGACAGAGTCCTCACTTCATAGATGCAGTATGTGTAAAGCATGTCCATGGTGTCTGGTGCACCAGCTTGGCGCTTGCTAGCTCTCCTTCTTCCTGAAACATTTCTGTGGATGCGACCACTCTCACCCATGCACCTCCTTCTGAGTTTCTGATCTCATGTCCCCTCAGGGAGACCCTGCCAGACCATACTGTCCACACTCTCTAGGCCCAACTACGCATTTTTTTTCCTTCAAACATTTATCACTGCCTGAAATGATTATAGCTAGATCGCTAATACAGAGACATATAATATTAAATAATATAATGTAGTGATACAAGATATGCTATTGTATAATTTATTTTGTTGTTTCTTTTCTAGAACAGGTCTAGATAGCTAGAAAGATTGCTTTGTTCCCACTGTATTCCCGTATTACTTGTCAGGTTCTCAATAACTATTTGTTCAGTGAAAGAAGGAATGCACCAGCCCTTCACCAACAGCTATGTGTTCTGGTCTTACTGCTCTTCCTGTACTATAACTGGTTCAGGAGGGTAATTATTATTTACTTCCCCCGTCTCCCCCTGGACTGAACCTTCCTTGAGGATCAAGTTAAGCTGTTTTTCCGAATTGTGGCCCCAGCACCTGGCACAATGCCTAAATCTTTGCAGAAGGCATTCATGACCAGCTGACTCTTTGCATGAATAAGAATCCTACAACTCTGCAAACTGAAAAGCTCACGGCTGAGGGGAGTCAGGCCTTGGCTTGCACCAGGCACAGACTTCCTGACAGCACACCACTCACAGCATTCCATCCCCAGGAGGGGATGGGGTCTGCAAGGCCAGGCACTTGGGGTCGTCCAGGGGCCCAGCAGAGCAGCCTTGGAGGGGGAAGGCCCCATCTAATCTCTTCACCCAGGGCCTCTGCCCTTGCCACTGCCGGAGAAAGCAGGATCCCTGGGGACTTGCAGAGGTGGGGCGTGGGAACGGGAAGAAAGCAGCACAAGAAAGAGGCAGTGTGAGCCTGTAAAGCGATGCCAGGCTCCGCTGCTGTGCACCTCCAGCCAACAGGCCAACGGCAGATCTGCCAACTCCCCTGGGAGAGAGAGCTCGGGTCCGACGGAGAAAAACAGTGTGGCTCCTGATTCCCAGAAGCACAGAAACTGGGGATGGGAAAGACTGTGAGGCCACTGGCTGCGCCCTGCCGACCCTGCGCACTTTCCCACGTGCTGGAGCCACACCCGGAATGAGTCCAACTCTGGGTCCCACTTCACCACCCCCGGAACCCGTCCTGCCCTGACATATGCCACTGTGGGAGAAATTGCCCTGTGGCCACTTCAAACTTTTGGCCTTGGCATCCTGGTGTCTTCTCATTCAGAAGCAGTCACCTTTTACTAAAAGGCTGTTGGGTACGCGGTACTTCTCAGTGGTAGGACATTTCATCCTCCCTTTGAAAGAAATGAAATGACGTTTTTCTGAGGGCACATAACTGACAAGTGGAGGAGTGGAACTCCAGTTCTGATATGATTTCATATCACATGATCCTTCCACCTGGTTGGCACAGCTTAATATTGGAAAAAACACTAGCATTGGTGTCTGGCAGTCCTGGGTTCAAATCTCGACATCCCGTTTGCTGTTTGTGTGGCTTTGCACAAGTAATCTTACCTTTCTGACTCCCAGGTTCCTTAACTGTAAAATGGAAAGAATGCCTCTTTTTGAGGACTAAATGAGGAAGTCTTTCAATTGTTAGTGCCTGAAATACAGCGAATGCTCTCTGAATGTTCCCTCTACCCCTGCTTCATCTCATATCCCACAACTAGTCTCGTACACCCTTCCTGGTTCCCTGAGATGAGCCTCATGGGGGGAAGAGTTAGGGGGAGACCATCTTAGGGCCCCCTTCTCACCCAGGCAACACAGTGTAGTGAGGAGAGCCCCACAACAGGGATGGAGTGCTCCATTTACAGTTTGCATTTACTGTTTTCAGACTCTCCATCTTCATTTAAAATATCCATCTGCTTCCTTAGGGCTTGTTGATCCACTAGTTTATTGACATTCAAACCTTTTGTGATGAGAATAATTTAGGAAACTTCTGCCCTACTTACTAAAATGCAAATGCTTGTGCCCTGGTACCAGAAAGTCAGATTTCTGGTTGAGACCCAGGAGTTTGCATGTTTTTAAGCTTCACCTAAGTGACTCCAACACCGGGGGTCTACAGACCCCACTTTAAAAGCCATTGCACAGCTAGCCTGGGAAAAATAGCAGCATGTAGGCAACTGAAACACAGAATAACATGTTGTATGATTTTATTTTGTTCTCTGTGGTTTTAAAATAATGTGGAAATTTTAGCAACAGTCATAAACCAAGAAAAAAAAATTGAACTTCCCTAGAGAAGATATAAGTTCACAGTCTAGCTCAACTACTTACTGACAGTAATTATTTCCTTTCTGGATCTGTATCCTCATTTATAAAGTGGAGATTTGTATAAAGTTTTTTTGTGGAACAAACTACCCCAAATCTTTGTGGCATAAACCCACAACCGTTTTATTTGCTTTCAATCTGTGGGCCAGGAATTTGGGCAGGGATTAGCTGGGTGGTTCTTCTGCTCCATGCAGTACTTCCCAGGATGACTCACTTGACTGCATTCAGCTTGTGGCTTGGCTGGGCTGGAAGGTCCAAGTAAGCTTCACCTTCAGTCTGGTACCTTGGTGCTTCTTCATGTGGCTATTGAGCTTCCTCACAGCCATGCAATCTCAACATAGTCAGATTTCTCATGTGGTAACTGGTTTTCAAGAGGGCACATTGCAAGAGGGGCAGAAGCTGCAGGTATCTTAAGGACCAGCATCAGAAGTCACACAGCATCATTTCTACCTCGTTCTAGTAGTCAAAGACAAGCACGGGAAACCTAGGTTTAGAGACACCCCACCTCTCAGTGGAATGAGGGCCAAATAATTTGAAGGCATGCTAATCCACCATTTCCCCCTTCAATCTGTTCTCTACACAGCAGCCAGAGTTATTCTTCTGAAACTAAATCAGATGCCAAATGCATGTTTAAAATCCTACAAGGGCTTCCCATCCCTCTTAGAATGAAATTCACAGTCCTAACTATGGTTTGCAAAACCTCATATGATGTAGGCTTCTGCTGCCTCTCTGCCCTCCTCCCCCTTACCCACAATGGTACTTCTATCCTTTGCTGTTCTATGTAGGTCAAGCGTATTCTCTCCTCAGGACCTTTGCACTTGCTATTCCCTCAACCTGGAAACCTTTTCCCCTAAATATTAACATGGCTCACCCCTTCACTACATTTTGGCCTTGCTCAAATATTACCACTTCTTTCTCTGACCATCCAATCCAAAATAACACAGGTGGATCTCTATACCCTCATCCTGCTTTATTTTTTAGCAGCCCTCACTGCTACTGCTACGCTTGCTTATATGTTCCTTACCCAACCTCTGGCACCAGAATATAAGCCCCTTGAGGGCAGGAATTTTATCTGTTTTGTAAATAATTCACTCCAGCCCTGTTACCTAGAATGAATGGCACTATTTGGGTTGAATGAATAATTCTTTTTAAAATGTATTATACTTTAATACATGTGATACATGTGCAGAAGGTGCAGGTTTGTTACATAGGTATACATGTGCCATGGTGGTTTGCTGCACCCATTAACCCATCGACCCGTTATCTACATTAGGTATTTCTGCTAATGCTATCCCTCTCTCAGCCCCCTACCCCCCAAATAGTCTCCAGTATGTGATGTTCCCCTCCCTGTGTTCGTGTGTTCTCATTGAATAAATAATTCTTATAGCCTGCTTTAAGAAAAATAATTTGCACTGAGCCTCCCTCCCCCACCAGACTGTCAGGTCCCTGTAGGCAGAGGTCAGGGACCTCTGGGGAGAAGAGTTGGGGAGAGACCATCTTAGGGCCCCCTCCTAAGTTGCTTTCATCCTTGCAGCCACCAGCTGCAGCACCTGGTTATATGAGGACTGTTGATTGGGACCTTAGTTTGAGCCCCACTCCTTGCTTGAAGCTCCAAATTGACTCTTTTAGAAATCTCTATAGCCTTCCTTTGTTTTCAAAGATGTATCAAGTTCTTATGATTTGCCATGTAATGTGATAAGCTCTGGGTTCCACTCACTAGAGCTTCCATGCATTTTCCAACTTAATCCTCAAAATATCTCCACATGATATGTTCTGTTACTATCCGCATATTACAGCTGGGGAAACTGAGTCACAGAGTAGCCAAATAACTTGCCCGAGGTTACCCAAAAAGTGGAGGAGCCAGAATTTAAATCTAGGCTGGCTTACTCTAAATCCATGCTCTTAACTTCGATACCATGCTGGTTTCTACATGATTGAGTCCTTGACTCCGACTCTTATTTTTTGTGCTATTTCAAAACTGGTCTAAGCACGCTCATCCCATTTCCTCTGTTGACTGGGGTTGGTATCTTTTGATTCTCTCTTAAGCCAGCACTGTCACTTACATTGGGCAAGTTAATGAATCTTGCTGTGTCCCAGTTTCCCCAAACACAAAATGGAGATAACAACAGAAACTAACTTATGGTTGGGAGAGTGAAATGAGCTAATTCACCTTAAGCGCTTACAAGCATGCCTTGCAACAATGCCATATAGTCAGCACCCAATAAATCTTAGCTATGATTATTATTGATTATCATCAAAGCACAAAACACAACTTGATGCTTGGAACATATGCTTGTTTTGCCTCTCTCGTTAAACAGTGAGACTTTTGCTATTTTATTTGTTCCTGTCAATAAACAGTGAGACCTGCCACAAAGCAGCACCACAGGATGCCCACTGTGCCCGCACAAAGAGCTCTTGTGTCCTGACACCTTTTGCGGCTCTTTGCATTGTCATTCTTCCCTACTCCGCCAGCGTGAATTGAACGCCTGCCCTGTGCCAGGCTTTCTGCGAGGCATTTCCCCACACACTGTGTCACTTTATATTCTTGTCCCCATATCGCAGATGAAGAAACTGAAGATCTCAGAGCTTCTGTAACTTGCCCCTAAGAGCCCAGCAAGAAAACAGAAAAACCTAACTGTTGCACATTCTCCTCTGCCTGCCCCCCATCTCTTCTCTACACAGGAGCCAGAGAGTTTTTCTGTTTTTTCCTTTAAAAAAAAAAAAAAAAAAAATTAATAGACTTGGCCAGGCGTGGTGGCTCACGCCTGTAATCTCAGCACTTTGGGAGGCTGAGGCGGGTGGATCACGAGGTCAGGAGATCAAGACCATCCTAGCTAACATGGTGAAACCCCGTCTCTATTAAAAATACAAAAAAAATTAGCTGGGCGTGGTGGCAGGCACCTGTAGTCCCAGCTACTCTGGAGGAGTGGGAATGAATGGTGTGAACCCGGTAGGCGGAGCTTGCAGTGAGCCGAGATCATGCCACTGCACTCCAGTCTGGGCAACAGAGCGAGACTCCGTCTCAAAAAAAAAAAAAAAATTAGTAGACTTTCAGTTCATGGCAAAATTGTGCAGAAAGTACAGTTGGCATAGGCCTCTGCATCTACACGTGTAAAGCTTCTCTCCTTCACTATTCTGTACCAGATGGGTATAGTTGTTACAATTGAACCTCATCTACACACCATCATCGTTCACAGTCCATAGTTGACATCAGGGCTCATTCGTAGTGTTATTTAGTCTATGGGCTTTGGCAAATGTGTGACATGTATCTACCATTGCAGTATCGTACAGAATACTTTCACTCCCTTAAACATCCCGCATTCCACCTGTTTATCTCTCCTTCCACCCAAACCTTGGCAACCACTGATCTTTTCACAAACTTCATCTAGTTTTGCCTTTGCTAGGATGTTATATTGTTGGAATTATTCAGTATATAGTTTTGTTAGAGTGAGACTTTTTTTTGGGGGACAGAGTCTCGCTGTGTTGCCCAGTCTAGAATGTAGTGGTACAATCATAGCTCACTGCAGCCTCAATCTCCTGGGCTAAAGGGACCCTCATGCCTCAGCCTCCCGAGCATCTAGGACTACAGGTGCATGTCACCACCCCTGGCTAATTTATTATTATTTTTAGTCAAGATGGGGGGTCTCACTATGTTGTGCAGGCTTGTCTCAAACTCCTGGCTTCAATTTACCCTCCCACCTTGGCCTCTCAAAGTGCTGGGATTACAGGTGTGAGCCACCGTGCCCAGCCAAGAGTAAGCATTTTAAAACTTTAATTGTTGTCTCAGTTTCAGCCACATCAAGTTTTTCTCGGTTCTTCAATCTTCATCTCTTCTTTCCTATCCCAGGTCCCCACATATTCTGTTTCCTCCGCCTGAAAAGCTCTTCCCTCCTTATTTCACCTAAAAAAACTTCTGCTCATCCTTGCCTCAGCTCAAATGTCACTCCTCAGAGAAACCACTGATGCCCTCTCATATTGACCTTCATCGTGCCCAAAGTTCTGCGGGCAGCCGTCAATCTTTGCTGAGTCAGTGGAGGAACTACATGTATAGCTCCCATGTATTAAGCACTTGCTTTGTGTCGGGGAACTGTGCTGGGCACTTTGCATGTATTATTTCTAATTCTTACATTCTCCCTGCTTGATTCGTATGATAAGCTACATCTTATAAATGTGAGATCAAGGCTAAGAGAGGGTCAGTATCTTGCCCAAAGTTCGACAGCTTTTGAGGGTGGAGTTGATATTTGAGTCCAACTCTGTCTGAATTTAAAGTCCGAGTTCTGACAACTACACCATGCCACCTTCTTTTTCTGATGTCGGAGTGGGTGTTGGGCCTCTGCTGGTGACAGAGCATTGGGGCTTTCTGAGTGGGTGGGCTGGTGACTGCCCATTTCCATGGTTCAGGGGTCAGAGGAGAGGTTGTCACCTTTTTAATACGGTGCAGCAGCAGCTCTGCAGTTGAGCGATCACCGCATTTGTTCACCACATGATGGTTTGGCTCCTGTTCAGTTTCCCGGGGAGAGCCATACAGCCATCTTTTATTACCACCCTCGGAGCTGAGAGAAAGAAACATAAAGAGATAAAGTGACTGTGTGGCTTGCATGTGCTTCCTGCCTGCGCCGCCTCTATGCTCCTGCTGCCACCCATCCCGGGCCCCTACAGGCGTCAGGGCAAGGTTGAGACCGTTCTTTGTCTCCCATCTGGCCGTGTTTATTCTCTCTGCACTTCTCTCCACCAAACACTGAGGCAGGGGAAGAGTCAAGATGGCTGGATAACGTTGCACAGCTTGTGCACCACGCAAAGGCATACAGTGTCCTCCAAGTGGGGCTTGAAAATCAGCCTGATGTCTGCTCACCTGTGCCCTAGCTTGGGGCCACCTCTGCCCTTTTTCTAATTTGCACAGATGTCTTGTAGGTCAGTAGGAAAGGCTGGAGAATGTGGCTTGCAGGAAAGAACATTGGATAGCCCTGGGCTCTGATAACTAAATACCTCCTTTTTGTGTGGGATCTGAATTTACAAAGATGCCCAGACCCCAGACTGCTGACAGCAGAGCTCCTATAAGCATAAATCACTATAGTCATCATTAGCAACTCTTCTATCTAGACTTGGAACTCCTTGTGCAAATTGCTATGACCCTATATCTGCATGTGACTTCTTGGGTCAAGAGCAAAGCAGTTTAGGCAGGGTGTTAAGACCACAAGCCATGCAGTTAAGCTGACCTGGATTCAGGTTCTCCCTCCATCACTTACTAGCTGTGTGACCTAAGGGCACTCACTCCACCTCTCTGAGCCTCAGCTTCCTCACCTGTGAAACAGAATGGTGCTTAGAAAGATTAGATAAAATCTAGGCAGCCATGATAAAAATGGCCAGCATCAGTTACTTACTATGTACCTGCCACTGTTCTAAGCACATTTAGAGAGATTCATTCCTTGAATCCTCTGAACAACCTATTTTCCAGATGAAGAATCTGAGGCACTGAGAGGTTAACTAATAGGTTGGTGCAAACGTAATTGTGATTTTTGCCATTATTTTCAATGGCAAAAGCGCAATTACGTTTGCACCAACCGAATAACTTATCCAAGGTCAACAGACAGCTGCTCAGCTGGTGAAGCTGGGGTTTGAATCAGAGCTGTCTACTAACTCTTGAAGTAAAGGACACAGAAGTAAAGTCCAGTCCCTTGCACAAAGAAAGTACTCAATAAATAATAGCCATTGCTGTTATCAGCAGTGGCAGTTGTAGCTACCAGGATCCAAGGCTGCCAGGGCAGGGGCAATTCTACAGATCGTCCATCATGTCATGTGGTTCTCGAACCCTATTCCACAGAGGCGCCTCCTAGTTTCTTTGAGCTTTTTGGGGGTATGGGGTGCTGAGTGGGCAGAATTCCACCTCCCCTCTCCCCACCCCTATCTCCTTGATCCAGGGAATTAGTTCCACTTTCATCTGTTTATATCTTAAAATTCCAAGTAAAAATGTTTCTGGAAAAGAGTTCCACTGCCAGGCAAGAGTTTAAAAGCATGTGGACTAGGCTAACCCATTCATTTTAAAATAAATATGCCAGAGAGGGCAAGTAGCGTGCTCAACGACACACAGATTGAGTTGGAGACCGTGCCAGGGCAGAGCTATTTCCTGATTCCCAGAGCAGTGGCTTTTTGCTAAGCCTCCTTCAAGGTCTTGTTTTTTCCCCTCCAGTGCCAACCCAGAGAATGTATTTTGCTTGCATTTCCCAGAGCCCCTCATTCCAATGCGCTTTCTCCCAGTCTCCGAGCACACCGCCTGTATGTGCGTCTGACTGGGGTGCACTCTTCATGCAAATGCTGACAGGTGCCCCCAGTCCCGGGCCGACCGACCCGGGCACTGCACTGCTTCACAAAGGCGAGTCTAGGAGGCTGGGCTCATGCTACTGGCTCCGTCTCTCGCCGTGATGGTCGGACTTGAACTCAAAGAGGAGAGAAGGCTGACAGGTTCATAGTGTTAATGGGATACATTTGAGAAATACTAAACCAACAGTGTTTGGAAATTCAGGCCAGCAGCCAGGCACTGAGCCGGCCAAATTTCAGCTGGGGGTGAGGTAGGGGGCGGTGGGGGGTGGGGGTGGCGGTATATTCTGAGACAGAATTAGAGTGTCTTTTAAAAACTGGATGAAGACATTGTTTATTCAAAACCCTGGGAGAGCAAAGATAAAACATGCATAATAGATTTAGGGTCTTTCTGTAGACAGCTCTCCTAAACTGTCTCCATCATCGTAATAAAGAATTGTAGCCATCCACTAAGGCCTACTGTGTGCTGGGCAGCTTTACCTAGATCCTGTCCCTGAAGCAAACTAGTGCACAGATTAGGAAGCTGAGGTTCAGAGAGGCAAAGTCACTTGCTCAGGGTCACACAGCTAATGGTTGTGAAGGAACCGGGATTTAACCTGCCGTTAACCACTGGGGTATATCCAGTGTTCAATACCGAAGCTCAGAGAGTGGAGTTATGGCCACAGCCAGAAGAGAACAGAGGTGGGGTATGAACCCAGGTGTATCTCTAAAGACCATGACTTGTCAACTGTATCTTGCTGTGTACTTCCCTCAGGGGTGCCCGTGCGTCCTTCTTTCCCAGGGTTTAGCATGCCGCCTAGTCCAGGGAAGGGGCTCCATAGATGGTGAATGAATGAATGAATGAATGAATGAACAAACCTCAGTGTATCATATTGTGGTGAGGCTATCAAGCCTAAAGAAAGAATTAGATGGTCCTTACTTGGGAATATCCAGTCTTTCTCTTGGGGTCTCATTGCTATGGTAATCTGCCCTAACAGCCTAAATTAATTGACAGGGTTTTTTAGGATGCCTTAATTCTCTCTTTACCTAGTGTTCTGCTTATCCCAAGTTAGTTAGAGTGTCTCAGTGGTCTCCACCGAAATCCATAGTATTAACCAGCTTAAACTGCTTAGCCCTTGACCCTAGAGGTCAGGGTCGTAATCTGTTTTCAGCTTTGCAACCCACGTGGTCTGTCATACTTAACTCTGTCATTACGGCATGACACACACAGTACACATATGATTAAGTATAGCTGTGTCCTAATAAAACTTTATTTACAAAAACGGGTGATAAGTCAGATACAGCCTATGGGCTATAGTTTGTCAAACTCTGGTTAAAGGTATGGCCTTGGGTCAGATGTGGAGTGTATCTGTAGTTCTAGCTACTTGGGAGGCTGAGGTGGGAGGATCACTAGAGCCCAGGAGTTGAAGGATGCAGTGAGCTATGATCATACCACCACACTCCAGCCTGGGTGACACAGAGACTTCATCTCTTAAAAAAAAAGAGAGAAAAGAAAAGGCCAGGTGCAGTGGATCACTCCTGTAATCTCAGCACTTTGGGAGGCCAAGGCGGGCAGATCATTTGAGGTCAGGAATTTGAAACCAGCCTGGCCAGCATGGCAAAACCCCATCTCTGCTAAAAATACAAAAGTTAGCCAGGCATGGTGGTGGACGCCTATAATCCCAGCTACTCAGGAGGCTGAGTCAGGAGTATCACTTGAACCTGGGAGGCGGAGGTTGCAGTGAGCCAAGATCGCGCCACTGCACTCCAGCCTGGACGACAGAGTGAGACTCTGCTTCAAAAAAAATAAATAAAACGTTATGGCCTCTGGGGGTGTGCCTGTCTGGGTTAAAATCCCAGCTGCAGCCCTTACTGGCTGCATTGGCATTGGACAAATTATAAAACTTCTGTGTACATTAGTCTCGCCATTTGTAAAATGGGGATGATAATGATCCTTCCCTTATAGGGAGGTTGCAAGGAATAAAATAATTCTTAAAGGCAGTTAAAAAATAGTGTCGGGCACTCCATAATTGTCAGCCTCTATAATCGTTAGTTACCAGCCTTTTGGGGCCATGAATGGTAAGAAATGGATAAGGTCATTTATGTAAGCTCTATTAGAGCAAGGTTTTTAGTATTTCATTCTTTATTGTTTTTTATTTCCCTCTAATAAAACTATTTATAAAAACAGGTGGCCAGCCCATGGGCCATAGCTTATTAATTTGATTTTTTTTTTAATATTGCACTAAAATATTGTTTCCCCCGATTGTGGATTTTTTGGCTCCCTACTCCCACCTTAGATTCAGTTCCCAAGGTGAGTGCTTCACTCACCTCCCAGCCTGGCCAGAGCTTAGAGCAGTTCCTGGCACATAGTAGGCATTTGCTGAATGTTTGTTGAATGTGTGAAAGTACCTGGAAATGGGGCCTAGCCCAGAGTGAGTCTTCAATAAATGGAACTTCTCACAGTGTCTGCATGCCATAGGGGTTTAGAGGTCATCAAGCTTGGGAGTCAGACTGCCTGGGTCCATGTTCTGGCCCAGCCACTTACTGTGTGGCTTTTTCCAGTTTCTTAGACTCTCTGTGCCTCAGTTCCCTTATATGTAATCCTAGGCTAGTGAAAGTACCTTCCTTGGAAGGATGTTGTGAGGATATTAAATGACTTAATTCACTTAAAATGCTTACAGGAATCTGGGACACATGGCTAGCACACAATAGATATTAATATATCTCTTAATTAATGGTGGAAGTGTAAATTAATTCAGCCATTGTGGAAGACAGTGTGGTGATTCCTCAAGGATCTAGAACCAGAAATACCGTTTGACCCAGCAATCCCATTACTGAGTAAATACCCAAAGAATTATAAATCAGTATATTATAAAGACACATACACATGTATGTTTATTGCAGCACTATTCACAATAGCAAAGACTTGTAAACAAACCACACACCCATCAATGATAGACTGGATAAAGAAAGTGTGGCACATATTCACCATGGAATACTATGCAGCCATAAAAGAAGATGAGTTCATGTCCTTTGCAGGGAGTGGATGAATCTGGAAGCTAATATTCTCAGCAACTAACACAGGAATAGAAAACCAAACACCGCATGTTCTCATAAGTGGGAGTTGAACAATGAGAACACATGGACACAGGGAGGGGAACATCACACACCAGGGCCTGTCAGGGGGTGGGGGGCAAGGGGAGGGTGAGCATTAGGAAAAATGCCTAATGCATTCAGGGCTTAAAACCTAGATGACGGGTTGATGGGGGCAGCAAACCACTATGGCACATGTATACTTGTGTAACAAACCTGCACATTCTGCATGTGTATCCCAGAACTTCAAGTTAAAAAAAAAAAGATATGAATTTATTTATTATTTTTCCCCTGGGGTTAAGAGTCACTGATGGGCAAAATGGCAGAAATGAATAGGGCATCTAAGGAAGAACCAGGTAGAATCATTTCAAAGAAGTGGGATTTTCCATTTTTAAACTCTGGTGAGTGTTAGAACTATCTGACGAGCTTGCCTAAATGCAGGTTCCTGTTCCCCACTCCAAGGGATCTTGATTCATTATGTTTGAGGCCCAAGAATCCCCTTTTTCAACATGCTAAGTGAGCTGTGTTGCAGAGGGTCCCAGGAGCACACACTGAGAAATGCCAGATCGTTGTTTGCAGGGAAAGACGTTTCTCTCTTCCAGGTCATGCGCCTTCCTGAGAATAACCAGACCAGCTACTTCCTGCCGCTTTTCTTCCCTCTGTGTCCTTGGAGGGGATCTGCTTCCAGGTGGGGTCAGTTAGTTTCAGCTGCTCCTCGGTCTCTCCCATGGGCCTCCAACTGTACAAACCTTGGAATTTTTGTACCAGAGTTTCCCAGTTAGAATATCCAGGGCTCTGCCAATGATACCAAACCTGCTGCACCTCTCTGTGAATGTCCGACCTCTCTGCCTTGGGATGCCCTGCAAGCCGAGGTTTCCCCAGGATACCTGACTCTGTGATTCGTGACTGTGAAAGGGCATGAAGCCCTTAGAGGGGGTGCCAACATTTCTTCTTCAAGACCCGGGGAAGTGAGTGCAGCTTGAGTCTCAGGCCAGAGCTACCCCTACAGGGGGGCAGAGGCAGAGTGGAGGGAACACAGGCTCTTGCAGCCACACAGACCTGCTTCAAACAGCCTTATGTACTTATCAGCTATGTGGGAGCCTTGGATAAGTGACTTACTGACCATGTGCCTCTTAGGTCCCACTTCTTTAACCAGATAGAATCATGCCCTCCTGGCAGTGCGCCTGTGAGAATCAAATGCAGTGTGAAAGCAGAACACCCAGCCAGTGTCTGGCACACAGCAGGTACTCAGAGCGTAACTGTCTGCACTCAGGAATTTGAGGCGGGGTGGAGGATGGTAACCAAGGTAGGTCACTTTCCCTCTGTCCCCCTTTGTCTTCCTGACCATGCAGACTCTATGCCTTATGCTCTGGGACCTTTACTAGTTCCCTACATGTGGTTTTTGTCCTCCCACCTAGATTACAGGCTCAATGAAGTTGCAAACTCAAGTAATACTGTGTACCACTTTGCCACTCCCCTAAAGTTTATTGAATACAAACTCTGGAGGAAACAACTGAAGGTGGGCAATTCCAGTTTCTCTATTATTTTTCCCCAAAATACCTTCTTTGTATCCTGCTTCATTTCATGACTAAGTGAAATAATGTGGGAAAGTATCTGATGCATATAAAATACTGCTTTTTTGTGAGAGTATAGCAAATTAGAGCTCGCAAGAGATTCTAAGTTCACTTAATTCCACCCTGTGCTTTTATAGATGAGAAAACTGAAGCTCAGAGAGGGGAAGGGGCTTGCAATTGGGGGGTTCTCATCTGAACCACAGAACACAAAAGCACATAATGATTACTATTTTCACAGTTCTCTGAGGGATGATATATAATTTGTACCATTATCCATGGATAGGAGAGAAGTTAATTCATTGCATGCAAAGAATGCCTTACAACACTGACACTTTATTTTCTACCAGGACAATTGAGAAGGCTGAGCAGATGATACCAGAGCTGTGGCTAGCCCAGACATCTTACCCCACCTGAAAGCTTCCCACAGTGGACAAGAGTCACAGTCCAAGTGTTGAGTGGAGTGGAAGGAAGAAACTGTCCCATTACTTGTTCAAATGCTTTATGAAGTCCCAAGACTCTATATACATAAGGAGATTTTTCTGCCTGTTTGGAAGATGGTAGAAAAAACTGTCACATGTACAAGCAAAATGCCTCTAAAACCCCAATTCTGCTTTTACTATGTATGTTAGGGCAGGCTATCTGTTACGGAAAAAAAAAAAAAAAAACTTGGTGGTCTAACACAAAAGAAGCCTAGGTCTCACTCACTCAAGAGTTGAGTGTGGCATTCAGCAGATGACCTTCTGCAGAGTTCCTCAGGAATTCAACCAGGCACCTTCCATCTTGCGGTTCCACCATTGTTAGGTGCTCAGAGCCCTCTGCAGACTATCTGTATCTGCTAACCAAGGGAGGAGGAGAGGATAGATTGCTTGGAAAGATTTTTATGGGAGAGGCCTTGCAGAGCCATATAGCAGGATCACTGGCATTCCATTCATCCTATTGGCCAGAGCTCAGTCACATGCCCACACTCAACCACAAGGCCTGCTGGGAAATGTAGTCCAGCTGAATACCCAGGCGGAAAAGGAAACAAGTTAGCCAAATATCTCGGCCATAATTTGTAAGTTTAAACAAGTCTCATTTATTACCCATCTTTGAAACAAGGAAATGAGGCCTGCTTACATCATAGACTTGTGCCAAGGATCAAGAGAAATAATGTCTGTTGCGGTGCTCTGAGGCAGTAAATACAGGTGAACTGCTATTATTATTAATTTCACCACCTCCTGAAGTGTATGTACTACTATGGGCCTGGCCCAGGGCCCAGTACATGGTAGGTGCAAAACAAACCATTGTGCAGTTGATGGTCTTCCCACCAGCCTCCTGAATGCATGCTTTGCTCCAGCTAGCTGGCGTTTGGTTCACACACACATCTTTTCGACAAGTCACCCATTGTCATCAGTCATTGCCGATTACCCCTGCCAGCTATGAGCTGGAACACAGGAAGGGTTTTATCTGAAGCCTGAGACATCCTGAAAGGATGAAGCCTCCCTTCTTGGGTCCCTGGAAGACTGCCCGTTGCACCTCACATTCTTTACAGCCTGGAGGCCGACGGTAACCATGAGCTCTGTGAGGGGCTGCAGCAGCCAGCTATGGAGGCTGCTGCTGATGTGTGAAGCTCATGGCTGGTGGCCTAGAGACTCAGTTCTTTTCCCAAGCCCCCTCCCACTACCCACAAGCTCTAGTGTTGCTCAGAAGGAGGAGGAAAAGGCCCCAGAGAAGCTGTGAAAACTTGATCATCAGTGGTGTACCCAGTTCCCTGTACTCTGTATAAGTGGGCTTTTGAATGTTTAAGACATAGAACTTGTTAGATGGGTATTTTTTTAAAAAACGAATGTTTAAAACAAAGATCACCTCACAGGTCATAACAGCTTGCACTTACATAATGTTTAGTATGTGCCAGGCATGTTAATTAATTTAGTCTTCAAAACAACCCTATGAGATAAAGAGATAATTATAGCAATTTTAGGGTGGAGAAAATTGGGGCACCAAACATTCACTGGCCTTACTCAAGGTCAGTCAGAGGAGTGTCCCTTTAGTCAGAGCATGGAATCTATAGCTCACCACAGTCCCCACCACTCCCTAATGCATCCCAGACATAGCGGCTGAGCATCAGTTATCATTTCTCTGTACTTGAAAAGTAGAGAGCATGTTTTTTAAGACTGTGATACTGAATCCAGACCACCATAGTTTAAATTCTGGCACTGTCACATTTTAGCCATGGAAACTGGGAAAGTTATTTACTGCTCTAAACCTCACTGTCCTCCTCAGTAAAATGCATCCAGAACCACCAACTTTTTTTTTTTTTTTTTTTTTTTGGTCTCCAGGGGTTATACTTAATGCAGTATACTGGTTTGCAAACTCTGACTTGAGGCATATTCAGATCTTCTCTGTTTGCCAACAGATGTAGAAAATGGAGCTCAGAAAGTTCCAGTAATTTTCCCATAGTCAGTGATGGTACCAAATCTTCAGTTAGAACTTAGGCCCATGAACCTGCCCATGAATCCCATGCTCCTTGCATTTGCTTGTTTTATAAAAGCCTCTACTCTCAGAACCTGGTGTGAATGCTTTGGAGTAAACAGCTGTACCATTTATTAGCAAGGTGACCGTCAGCAAGGTACTACCTGGGCCTCAATTTTCTTATCTGAAAAATAGGCTAATTAAAAAACCAATGAATTTTTACAAGATTGCGGAGATTGAATGGAGAAGGTATTTCAGATGGCTTCCTCTATCTTCAGACCTTGGAGGTATTAGCCAGTCTTGCCTGGAATACCCATGTTGCCATCCCATCTCCAGAAAATATCCTTGGCAGGGCCAACTCACACCCATCTTCCTGATTCCTTGTTACTGCTCACTTGTACTTAGAAACCCTCATGGACTATGTTCTCCCTTGGCTCAGCCCAGCCTGGAATTTGGGGCCTGCATGGATTATAAGCTCATCATATTGTTTCAGTTTGTTTCAGTTGTTTCATATTGTCTTGCTTAAGAATTTATCCCCAGAACCAAGCCCCAGGCTCATGCTAATTAAATGTGTGTTGGGAACAGCCACCACCTAGGGGGCTGCCTGGAAGGTGCCTCCACTTCCTTTTCTTGGTGAGGAATTGGGTGCAGAGTTGGGGGTCTTTTGGTTCCATTCTCATGTGGCCCGACAAAGCTGTGTAGCCTCCCAGGTCTCATAGATGTCTCTGGTCCCTTTCCAAGAGGGGGCTCTGCTCTCAGAAGAACAGAGATGTTGGGAGGCAGGAACTGGGCAGTCCTCCCCTCCAGTAGCTTCAGCTGCAGCCAGCAAGACTGGCCCAGCTCAAACAATGATTGGTTGACATCATAAGGCAGAAAAACCATGTGGCCCTTGGCTTTCCAAATGCAGCATCTGCAGCTAGACTGCCTGGGTTTGAATACTGGCAGGACTGTTGTGTGCCCTCGGGCAAGTTAGTGACATCTCACTGGTGCCACTTTCCTCATCTGTAAAATGGCAACTGACTTCACAGTGTTGTCCTGGGGATTAAGGAACTAAAACCTGTAAAGCATCTGCACGAGGCTATGGTGCATATTAGGCACATTGAAAGTATTTGATAATTAGAAAGCTGAATAGGTGAAGCAGGATGTAGGCTGATCATTATGAGAGGAGCTCTAAGACAAGCAGGACGACTGTGAGCTGTGTGGTGAGGGAAGGGTTCACCAAAGTAAGGAACTGGACTTGGGCTTGAAAGGAGGGAGAAGATTCTCTTTAGTGGTAGGAAGTAAGAATCACTAACATTTATGTAGCATCAACTAAAAGCCAGACACTGTACTATATACTTGCTAATTCTGTGCTCATGTCCCAGTGAGGAAACTGATGTTCAGGTGGATTAAGTATCACCCAGTGGGCCAGCCTCTAAGAAGCACAATTAAGATTTGAACCCACATCTCACTGGCTCCAAAGCCTGTTTTCCAGCGCTTATCTATACCAGAAATGTGGCACTTTGTCACACGCAACCATGTATTAGTCAATGTTCAAATACTTGTTACTGTATTAAAATCCCAACTCCTATTCATAAGCTCTTAAGTTTACGCCATCTACGTGCTCGCAGTACCCAGCTAGACTGATCAGCATCAAAGGCTGCAAATTGCATAATTTTGCATCACTACATTTTCCTCTTCATGTCCTAACACCCATTCATTCAGCAAACATTGATGAGCACTACCTGTGTGCTAGATACATCTATTGGTTTCTGTTGCTGCATCAGTAAACCAAATATTTTCTCTGCCGTCATGTAGCTTATAGTCTAATGGACAAGGGGCAGATATTGATCAAATAATTAAATGTGCCATCTTAGAATATAAGTAGGAAAGTACTAGGCACTAAGTCTTCTCAGAAAAAAATGCTAAATAAATGTCAGTTTCCTGGCTAGGATGGCGAGATAATGACCATAGTATACATGTCCAGGTCTTTAAATCCTCAGGAAAAAAAAAATTACAGGCAGTCTGCTAGGTATTCCACTGGGGAACTGGGGATCAAGTGAGGAGTATATACAGCTCTTGGCCTCATGGAACTTACAGTCTAATAGGGAAGCTGATATGTCAGTTAGAACAGTACAACTTTCAAAATCTGTGCAAAAGGCTAGTTGGTCAAAAAAGGATGTCTCTGTTAAAATATAGAAGGCATGGATTTTTGTTGTTGTTTGTTGTTCACTGCCAAATGCCTTAGAGGAACACCTGGCATAGAGTATTTACTCAATCAGTCTTTGTTGAATGAACAAATGACCATAACATTTACAATGGGTTTTAAAAAATGAACAGAGTTTGTCAGAAAATTTGCCTGGAACTTGGCAGTGACCCGGATGTAAGGGATTCCTTCAGGGCTGAAAAGATGAAGAGGGTCTGTTGCTTCAGAACAAGGATCTGAAAAGATGGGGCTGGGCTGAGTGGCAACTCAAGCCTAGTTTCATTTCAGCTCTGTCTTGCCTCAAGTCCATCTTCATCAGCTGGTCTCTAGGTTTCACCAGGACAGTTCCATGGGAGACAGTACTAGAAGGTCACACTCTCTCAGAATATTTTAGCTAATAAAGGCCTCAGAAGCATACCATCTGACCTCCTCATTTTTGCTGTAAAAGAACGAAGGCTCAAAAGAGGGAAACTTAACTTGTTCAAGGTCTCTGGCTAGTGAGTTTCAGGGCCAGGACAAGAATCCAGCATTTTAACTACAGGCCTTATTATATGTGGTGTTTCCAAGCCTTTTAAGCTTATTAATTTTAAGCAGAATAACCCTTTTTCCTAATTAAATTTTATGTGGATGAATTCAGAAATGCTCTAAATAAAGCCATATAGAGGCCACTGGTGGGTCCATAACATCCATCGTGGACCAACTCCTCATTCCCTGCACACACGCTCCTTCTTTGGTGGGAACAGTTAACCTTTTCTCAGTTGTATGAAAGTCTCATGTGATTAATGCCTCAGTTTCCCAATCTGTCTCCTGCTAACAAAAGGATTTCTCCTAAACCCCATTTCAAAAGCACTGCACTGTGGAGAATATAAGCAAAGTTCTTAGCACAGTGCCCTGTGTACAGTAAGTGCTCAATATGTGTTCATTATTGCCATTTTCATTGTGCACTGGCTCAGTCTAGAGGCATCGGAAAAGTGGGGAAGGGAGAGCTGCCGTTTGTCAACCACCCACTAGGATTCAGGCGCAGTGCTTGATGCTGACCAGTTTACCTTGGTTAATCTTCCTAATCACGTCAATCTACCATCTCATTTTGTTGTTGTTGTTGTGGGTTGTTTTGTTTTGTTTTGCTTTTGAGATGGAGTCTCACTCTGTCACCAGGCTGGAGTGCAGTGGCGCAATCTCAACTCACAGCAACCTCTGACTTCCTGGTTCAAGTGATTCTTCTGCCTCAGCCTCCCAAGTAGCTGGGACTACAGGCACACACCACCAGGCCCAGCTAATTTTTTGTATTTTTAGTAGAGACAGGATTTCACCATGTTGGCCAGGATGGTCTTGATCTCCTGACCTCGTGATCTGCCCACCTTGGCCTCCCAACGTGTTGGGATTACAGGCCTAAGCCACAGCGCCTGGCCCACCATCTCGTTTTATAGCTGAGGACACTGAAACTCAGAGAGGTCAGCTACTTGCCTGTGGTCACACAGGTCATAAGGACTAAGTTAGGACACCAGCCCATTTCTCCATGGTCCAAATTCCTCCCTCCCCAAGACATATACACACAGGCATATATGTTTATAGGGATTTCACTGTTTTTTCTATCAGACTGGCTATCTTTGTTTCATTCAATCCTGACAACAGTGCCATTTCTTCCTTTGATGAATATTTACTGAGCGCCTGCTATGTGTCAAGCCCTCTACTAAGCCTTGGGAGATGGAAGTAAATGGGCACAGTGCCTTGCTGCAGATACATGCAGATAGGTGGACAACAGATGAGTAGCTGCAAGTGTGATGAGATCACCAAAGGGAGAAAGGAGAGTGAACTCTGGACACATGTGATTATCCCCCTTACATAGATGAGGAAACTGGAGCTCAGATATGTTAAAGACTTGCTCAAGCCTGGGCAACATAGTGAAACCCCGTCTCTACAAAAAATAAAAACAATAGCTGGGGCCGGGCGCAGTGGCTCAGCCTGTAATCCCATCTCTTTGGGAGGCCACGGCGGGCAGATCACTAGGTCAGGAGTTTGAGACCAACCTGACCAACATGGTGAAACCCCATCTCTACTAAAAATACAAAAATTAGCTGGACATGGTGACATACACCTGTAATCTCAGCTACTCCGTGAAGCTGAGGCGGGAGAATCATTTGAAGCCAGGGGGTGGAGGTTGCAGTGAGCCAAGATTGCACCATTGCACTCCAGCCTGGGCAACAAGAGCAAAACTCTGACTCAAATACAAACAAACAAACAAAAAACAATAGCTGGGTGTGGTGGCCCATGCCTGTAGTCCTAGCTACTTGGGAGGCTGAGGTGGGAGGATCAGTTGAGCCCAGGAGTTCAAGGCTGTAGCAAGCTATGATCGCACCACTGCACTCCAGCCTGGGCAACACAGCAAAACCCTGTCCCTAAAATAAAAAATAAAAAATAAAAAACGACTTGCTCAAAAATCACAAAACAAATAAAATAGCTAAAATTCATCATGCACTCACTACATGCCAGGCATTTTTTTCTTTAACTCACTGAAATCCTCTTAACAACTCTATGAGGTAAGCGCTATTATGATCTTCATTTTCCACAAGGAATCTGAGTCACAGACCTTGAAAGTAACTTGCTTGCAATGATAAAGCTAAGAAGTGACTGAGTCAGGATCTGAACCCAGATCATCTAGCTATAGACACTGTGTTCTTAACCCTCTGAATCCAGGTCTGAGCCCACAGCTGCCTTCTCTGCAGGATGGGAGGCCAGCCGGGAAGCTGGTTTACAGTGTCTGCCCATTGGGCATCCTGGGAACCCCCTCTGTGTGTAACTGTGATTGTCATGACTGAGAATCTGCTTCAGGAAGGCAAGGACCCGGTTCCCAGGCAGGGATGAGCTGCACGCAGCATCCGAGAGAGGAGCACAGCTCTTAAAGCACCTCCTTGGATGTGTGGGGCTCCCTAAGTGTGGACCTTAGTGTAGTTCTCAGGAGATTAGAGGGAGAGTCATGCTTTGGGAATCTGAGACTTCAGAGAAGAAAACAACAGTTCCGCCAGTACTCTTATCTCACACCCATGGGCGCCAAGTCCAGGTACTCACATTCTAGAGAGGCCTCAGGTGCTCAGTGGTCGGGCAGGTGGCCTGGCTGGGGTGGAGTCAGGAGCAGGTCCTTCACAACCTACTTGGCCCCAGGGAAAGGTAAGTTTAGATACTCAAAGGGAGCCAGAAAGAGTCCTCTACATAAGAGTTCCTACAGCTCAAGGCCTCAGAGAGAGAGACGTAGTCCTTTTCTGGAGACCAGGGTGGGGATAGGGGCATAGGTTACCAGACATCACTGAGGAATACGTGACTTCTGAGCCACTACTTGGTGATGAATGTCTTGCAGTTTTTGAAGCTGTTTAAGAAAAGTTAGAAACTGTGTTCACTTGTGTCATCTCAGGTAAGCCTCACCATAAGCCCGTGGCCTCTCAACTGTAAAAGGAGGATTACACACATCTTCGAATGAAGTGACGGCCAAAATGAGATCACATGTGGAAAAAATTTCACATTTACCCTTTCTTCACAAAGTTGTTAGAATTCATGAAAATGTTTTAAAAACTATAAAATGCTATGAAATGTTTTCTTTTCCTATTTTATTTGGTTCTAATTGATTTCAAATTCTGAGGCTAGCCTCAAAATGCCTAGTTTCTTTGACTAACATATTATTATGGTTTTATCGTCTACCTATTTATCTAAGTCTTCTCTGGAGGCAGTTAAGTTTTTAGCCTTTATGGCTTATGATAACGAGCTGCTAAGTTTACCTTATTTATTTTTATTTTTTGAGACAGGGTCTCACTCTGTCATTCAGGCTGCCCTGCAGTGGCACGACGTCAACTCATTGCAGCCCCCACCTCCCGGGTTCAAGTGATTCTCCTGCCTCAGCCTCCCGAGTAACTGGGACTACAGTGCATGCCACCACGCCCAGCTAATTATTGTGTTTTTTCAGTAGAGTCGGGGTTTCACATGTTGGCCAGGCTGCTCTCGAACTCCTGACCTCAAGTGATCCTCCCATCTCAGCATCCCAAACTGCTGGGATTACAGGCTACGTTTACTTTAGAATTAAATAAGTAAAATGATTCTGTTTTCAATTATACATGTATATCTTTATAGTTTCAATATCATATTTATATGTGTTTGTATGTTTCTCGACTTGAAAGCTAGACTCTAAACTCCCAGAAGGCTTGACCTATGTCTAGTTCTTAGCTATAATTAGCATTTATTGAGCATTTTTCTATGTGCTGAGTACTATTCTAAGGGTCTTACATGGATTAACTGATTTAATCTTCCCAACAACCCTATCAAATATTAATAGTACTAGTATGACCCTTGTTATACACAGAGAGGTTAAATAACAGGCTGGGATGGTGAACCTGGGCTTCCAAGCCGGGCAGCCTGGCCCCAGAGTTCCTACTTTTAAGCTCTACTCCGCTGGCTCCCTTTGAACCCCTCACTCAGAGCCCTGCATCTGAGAGATACTTGGAAATGTTTGTCGGTTTCATTTAAGGCCATTGTGTAACCCGAGAAATGTGGCTTAGAGATGGGAGATAATTGCATGGGTCAGGAATGCTTTTAGCTGCAAATAACAGAAAACCTGACATGTAGGGGCATAGGCAATAAAGACATTTCTTTTTCTCACATAGCAAGAGTCTAGGTGTTTCCAGATTTGGTGCAAAGAGAGACTTGCTGTGAAAGATCAGGGCAGTCTTTGCCATTCCTTCCTGTCATTCTTAGATTATTGGCATTTTGTTATCGTGCTCAATACTACACTATCTGTATTAGTCTGAGTTTTCCAGAGAAACAGAACCAATAATAGACAATAGGTAAATAGATAGATAGGTGTACTTGCAGGTATACCTACAGATTTACTATAAGGAATTGGCTCACTGGATTATGGAATCTGAGAATTCCAGGATCTGCATTTGGTAAACTGGAGACCCAAGAGAGCCAATGGTGTGAGTCCCAGTCTGAGTCCAGAGTCAGGAGGAGACTGATGCCCTAGCTTTTAATACAAATTATTAATTACTCATTCATTTATCTTCCCACACCATCTAACATTTCTATCTGATGAAACTTCGACTCACTTCTTGGTGCCTGCCTAATCCTCCAGATCATTACAGGATTATTCTTGGCCATGCACTACACATCAGACACTTCAACTGCCTTCTCTTCAGTCACTCATATCAGCTGAGATGTAAACTACGGCTGAATGGTCCACTATTTTCATGCTAACGATGCTTCAGTATTTTTCATCTGCCTCTTCTTACACGTTGGGCTAGGTTTATACTATGGATCATTTACATTTCTAGAAACCTGAAATATTGGCATTATCCTTCTACTCACAACTCCTACGTCAACAGTCAGGCAGGAAGAGTGAATTCTCCCTTACTCAGCTTTTTATTCTATGCAGGCCTCTAGCAGATCTGATGAAGCCCACCCAAAATGGCTCAGGCAACCTGTGTTACTCAGTCTACAGATCCAAATGCAAATCTCATCCAGAAACATCCTTACAGTCGTACCCAGAATAATGTTTAATCAGATGTTTAAACACCTGTATGCCAGTCGAGTTGACACATAAGATGAACCATCTTGCTGTCCCAACTTGACTGCCACAGGTGGAGGCATCATGTCAATGTCAGGTCAGGAAGAAAGGGTCGTGCCTGGTGGCTCTTCTCCTCTCAGGCCTCCTCCTTTAAGACAGTTTGCCAGAAGTTCCTAACAGATTTCCATTTTGGCCTCATTGACCAGAATTGGGTCACATGTCACTAGCAGTAGTTACAAGGGAGGCTGGCAAGATTGAATATCTGGATTTCCACCCTCTGCAATAAAAAGAGATAAAAGAGAAGACAGTTGAGTTGTTGGGTTAGCCAACCCACAGCATTTATCAGAGCAGCCTGTGCAAAGTCACAAAATCAGTAGTAGGAACAGAATTAGGACCCTTGACTGCTTTCTTCTTTCTATAATATGCGAAAGAGAAGGACATTTTATTCACTAGGCTACAATTTGGTGACTGAAGCCTTTACTCCACTGTTCCTCCAATTTCTGTTTCTTAGCAGTGATTCACCAGGCCCTTGCTCTCAGTTTATTGTGTAGAAGACATAAGTATTACAAGGTGAAGACTTTTAGAGGATAAGTGACACACAAGTAGGCCAGTAACAGGGTCCCGGGATCTTGTCTACCCTAGAACAAGACTCAATCCAGTTGAACCAATTCTTATTGAGTGTCCACTGTATAACTGTCATAGTATAGGCCGTGATAACGTTGCAAGAAAGGAGGTACCATTATCTGTGCTCTTGATGAACTCACAGCCTGGTGGAAAACCAAGTTGGGAAACACATGTGCACCGTTGAAGGACTGAGGGCCATGAGAGAGGAATGTATGGGCTACAGTGAAGCCCAGCAAGGGACAGGCCAGCTCACTGCCATGTTCAAAGAAGGCTTTCTTTGCAAAGAAGGAGATGTTGAAGCCAACTGTGGAAGGATGAGTAGGTATTTTCCAAGCAGACGAAATAGAGGAGGGCATTCTAGTCCAAAGGAATAGCATATGCAGCATGTGGAGGTGTGGACCAGTTGGGTTTGCTCAGGCTTCACTAGGCTCTGGAGTGAAAATGCTCTTCCCTACACATGGACAATCACACAACTACAAAGTGCTTATACAAGTATTCTCTTATTGGAGTTTCTTATTTCCTACTTTCCACTTACTGCAAACTGGACCGATTTTTAAGACTCTACTGAAGGGTTGACTCCTCCACGAGACTATATCCTGGGCCCGTGTTACTGTGTCAGCTGACACAGGCTCCTTTCTCTGCTCCTGTGGCGTCCTCACCATTTCCCTTACCGTGTTGGCAATGTCTGTCTCTACGTGAGTCTCTTCCAGGGCTCCATGAACTCCGTGACAGCAAAGACTGTGTCTTATGCATCTCCACAGTCCAGTGCCTAGGGCAGTGCCAGGTATCCAATTAATCCCAATATGTAGTTGAGGAATGGAGTGAATGGATGAGTCTTGGGAGGTGGGCAGAGCAAACACGATTATTCTCATACACGAATGGAGGAAGTGCAGATGAAGAAGGGTCAGAGTGTTGGGCCCCTGGTCATCTAGACTAGACTAGACTGGACTAGAACCCAGGCAAGCTGACCCTGATTCAGATTCTTTCTATTCTACCATGTTGTCTCCAGAGGAAGCAGGTCTCATCTTTTTAATCTTATAGGGTCCAGAAATAGATTCCAGGCTATCAGAATTCCTGGTCATTTCCCAGTTTCTTCTTCTCCCAAGCTTCTCTTTATGGTCCTGATTCTCATATTCTCTAAGCTTCTCCTCTCTTTTTCCCTTAAATTTACTTCTCTAAGTTTTCACAGTTCAATCATTCACCTAGCCCACCCCAGAAATAGGCAACTTCCCCCAGATGATCTCCAGGCTTCAGCAAACTGGCATTCATGAAGCCTCCCTGATAACCCAGGGACCAAGAACTCTTCATCCTTTTCCTGGCTAAGACCTGCAGCAGAAGACTGGGGATGGGAGATGGGTGGGAGGTGATTCTGGGGCTGTGGGTGGCTGTGGTATCCACTTTATATGTCCACTTAGCAGAAATGAATTCCTAGACCACCTCTTTAAAATAGATCTCTCCAATACTATACCTTCAAGGATCTGAAATACATCCCTGTCTCCCATGCTGGTACCAGTGTCTGATTTTTACTACTTAGAGTCTCCTGTTTCTTTCACGGCACTCATCATAAGTTGTAATTGCATGTGTGTGTTTACATAGGTTTTGGGTTTTGTCTGTTCCCACACTATCCTACAAAACCAAGGATCACATTTATCCCGTTAACCTCTGTATCCTCAGCTCCCAGCACACTGCCTGTAATCGGTGCAGAGCGAGTATTTGTTGAATAAGACAATGACTGCACAGGTTGGCTTTTTCTTTTTCTTTCTTTTTTTTTTTTTTTTGAGACAGAGTCTCACTCTGTCACCCAGGCTGGCATGCAGTGATGCAATCTCAGCTCACTGCAACCTCAGCCTCCCGCGTTCAAGCAATTTTCCTGCCTCAGCTGCCTGAGTAGCTGGGATTACAGGCACGTGCCACCATGCCCGGCAAATTTTTTGTATTTTTTTAAGTAGAGATGGGGTTTCACCATGCTGGCCAGGCTGGTTTCGAACTCCTGACCTCATGATCCGTCTGCCTCGGTCTCCTAAAGTGCTGGGATTACAGGCGTGAGCCACTGCACCCAGCCGGCTTTTTGTTATTATTATTATTAGCTAAAAAGGAATCTTGAAGCAATACCTGTTCTCCAAATAATACCTTTTCTATAGACCTGGAATTTACTTCCAATTGTCTGATTTCCTCTGGTCCTCACAGCGGTTCTGTGAGGATGGTATTAAGGTTCCTAGTATTAAGGAAGGAAACTGAGGCTCAGAGGGCTTAGTAACTTTCTTAGAATCACATTAAGACAGGAAAAGGGGACTGAATTACTTATATGGAGGTATGTATTCAGCACTTGCTGCCTGCCTTGGTGTGCATGGCCCTGAAAACAGGTCCCTATATTAGGCATTGCCATCGCTGTGGTGTAATTTTTACAGATAAGCAACCTGAGGCACAGAGAGTTTAAGCACTTTGCTCAAGCAGGAGTGACTGGTCCAGGATATGAATCGAAATCGGATGGCAAGCTCATTGGTTTCCACTACATCATTTGCAAAGAAATCTGGATGTGGGGGCCGGGCGCGGTGGCTCAAGCCTGTAATCCCAGCGCTTTGGGAGGCTGAGGTGGGCAGATAGTGAGGTCAGGAGATCGAGACCATCCTAGCTAACACGGTGAAACCCTGTCTCTACTAAAAATACAAAAAAAAAAAATAGCTGGGCTTGGTGGCGGGCGCCTGAAGTCCCAGCTACTCGGGAGGCTGAGGCAGGAGAATGGCGTGAACCCGGGAGGCAGAGCTTGCAGTGAGCCAAGATTGTGCCATTGCACTCCAGCCTGGGCGACAGAGCAGGACTCCTTCTCAAAAAAAAAAAAAAAAAAAAAAAAAAAAGAAATCTGGATGTGAAGAATTCTGTAAATCCTCAGAGAATGCTGAGGGCTCTTCAGGCCTCCTTACAGAGAAGAGGGAATCACTCAGTGGCTGGAGTGGGATGTGGGAAGATCTGGGAAAGTACAAAGAAGTGACAGGCTTTGGAAGCCATGGGAAGTACGAGAAAAATCCATCAGGGTCCAGCATAAGCAACAGAAAGTATTGTAGGGATTTTATGCAGAAAGGTGCTTGAGACATGGCTTTAGGTTTCGAGAATGTCATCAAAAGGACTGGAGAAGTGGCCTCCAGGAAGCTTCTGAGCCCTGCAGAATTGACCCTCCAGATGGCCAGCATGTCAATTCAAGAGCCCTCTGCTGTAGCTGGGATTCAGAAAGCAAAGTCTGGAAGCTGCTGCCACCTCAGCTCCTCGTTAATACCTAAGAAACTGGAGCAGGGCCCTGGAGAAACCACAATTCCATGCAGTCAGGTCTTCAGGAACTTGTCTGCATGCAGAGAACAGCCAAAGAGGTGGGAAGTGATTGTGGTCTCAGTTCTACCTCCCAGAGTCCAGCAAGTGCATCCAGTTGGCTGAATCTGCTATTGTTAGGCTCCCAGCTGCAAGGGAGTCTAGGAAATGAAGTTTTTACCATTGCATCCTTTGCAGTCCAAGAGGACATGCTAGCAGGAAGGTGCAGTGCCAGCCAAATGAGCATCCATCCCGGGAGACACAAGGAGAGGTCTTATATATATATATAAATAGTTCTTATAAAGCAGTTAAGATGGATATCCTAATCTAAAAATAAGCAGTGGATATAAACAGGCAACTTGTTTATATCCAAGAAGAAGAAGTGGCCTGTGAAAAAATAGGTTAAAAAGGTGCTAAATTGGCCGGGCACGGCGGCCCACGCCTGTAATTCCAGCACTTTGGGAGGCCAAGGTGGGCGGATCACGCGGTCAGGAGATCAAGACAATCCTGGCTAACACGGTGAAACCCCATCTCTACTAAAAATACAAAAAATTAGCTGGGCGTGGTGGTGTGTACCTGTAGTCCCAGCTACTCAGGAAGCTGAGGCAGGAGAATGGCATGAACCCGGGAGGTGGAGCTTACAGTGAGCCAAGATTGCGCCACTGCACTCCAGCCTGAGCAGCAGAGCGAGACTCCATTTTAAAAAAAAAAAAAATGGTGCTAAATCAGGCCAGGCACAGTGGCTCACACCTGTAATCCCAGCATTTGGGGAGGCTATGGTGGGAGGACTACTTGAGCCCAGGAGTTTGAGACCAGCCTGGGCAACATGGGAAAATGCTCTATAAAAGATACAAAATTAGCCAGGAAAGGTAACACACACCTGTGGTCCCAGCTACTTGGGAGGCCGAGGTGGGAGGATTGCTTGAGCCTGGAAGGTCGAGTCAGTAGTGAGCTATATTTGTTCCACTATACTCCAGCCTTGGCAACAGAGTAATACCCTGTATCAAAAAAAAAAAAAAAAAAAAAAATCTAAATCTCAGTAATTACCCATGGACAAATGGAGGAAACCAGGAAATATTTTTTTAGAATAAAAAAATATTAAACATCAATTTAATGTTGCTCAGAGTAGATGAAACTGGCCTTCTAGTAAGTTATTGATAAACATGGAAATTAATATAAATATTCTGAGAGGACAATATACCTTTGTACATTCAAAGCCTTTGATTCAGTAAGTAAATTCCCTACTAATGACTTCTGATAAAAAGTTAGGAAAATCCAAAAAGATGTAGAGGCATTTTCCCCAGGAGTCTTTGTAATATATTTTTAAAAGTCTAAATGCCCAACAACTGTGAAATACTAGATCCTCAATAAAAGGATCTAAAAGTTTATATTTTGGTATGCAAAGATCCCTGGATACAGTCAGTTTAAAAAAGATTACAAAATGGCATATGGGTGTAATTCTGTTTTATTTACAGATATATGCGTTGATTTGTTTACATATTGAAAATATGAGAGGGAACACATTGAAGTGTAAACATTGTCTTTAAATCCTGGGACTACTGCTTTTACCCTCTTCTTTATACCTTGCTGTGCTATTTGATTTTATTTTCTTTAAATAAGCACATGTCACATTTATTAACAGAAAAATTCTTATAAATGGTTTTGTTTGTTTGTTTGCTTGTTTCCTTGTGGAGGAAAACTTGGGCCCTGAGAAGCTTGTTCTACCCTTACCCCATTCCGGAAGCTTTAGAAAGCAAACCCTTCCGAGGTCCCCCTGAAGCAAGGGTGTTTAGAACCCGGGAATGGAGCTGGGGGCAAAGGTGAGTAATTACAGTAGGGGCAAGAGGAGTGGTGAGGAGGGAGATGAGCTAATTTTAGCCTCCCTGATAGAGAGTTATTCCAAGATCCCTACACTCCTCTTGCACGTGCTTAGCTCTATCCTGCAGCCTCCACCCCAGTGACTGCAGGGCTGACACATGCACTAGTAGACTTCAGATTGTAGTAAAATGCTTAAGTTCTCTGCTGCTTTAAATAGAGGTGTTTGGCACCCTTTGGGATGCCACGTCTGGCAAAGCTGGGCTCGTCAGCACTCACCCTACTTTGAGGCCCAGTGATGAGACCACTTGGAGGGCCAGCTTTCCCTTCAACCTCAATGTGGCTAAGGCAAAACTCATCATCCCCTAAACTGGGTAATACATATCAAGTATCCCTCATCTGAAATGCTTGAGATCAGAGGGTTTTGGATTTCAGATTTTGGAATATTTGCATTATACTTAGCAGTTGTGCAAACCTAATGAAAAAAATCCAAAATGCTCCAGTGACCGTTTTCATTGAGTGTCATGTCAGTGCTCCAAAAGTTTTGAATTTTGGAGCATTTCGGATTTCAGATTTTCAGATTTGAGATGCACCTGTACCTCCTGCCCATGAAGTCTTCCATCTCATCCTGGGGGCGTCTTGCATTCCTGCTTCACCCCCTCTGTTATTTAACCTTTACCTTCTTTCTCCTTCTCCTCTATTAAACATCACTGATCATCAGGAAAATGAAAATCCAAATTATAATGAGATGTCAAATTAAAAAGACTGACAGTCGAATCTGTCATCGAGACTGTAGAGTAACTGTAACCCTCCTCCATTGCTGGTGAGGATGTAACATGGTACAGCCCCTTTGGAAAATAGTTTGGCAGTTTCTTATAAAGTTACATATATAGGCACCATGTGATCCAGCCATTCCCCTGCTAGACTTTTCCCCAAGAGAACATGATTTAGAACAGATTCTTAAAGCATACTGTGTGGGGCCCTTTATGGAATCATATGACTTTATCTCTAAGTGACCTTAAAAATAATAACATCAAGAATAATAGTTCTCTTTTATTTAGTGTCTACTAAATGCCAGTCATATTATATACATACGCTTTCCTAAAACATCCGTAGGGATGGCAATATCTTGAGACTCAAATAGCCACTTGACAGAAGCAGATATCCAAAAATAGCCAACAAGCATGTGAAATGATATTAAACATCATTAATCATCAGGAAAATGAAAATAAAAACTCTAATGAGGTATCAAATTAAAAAGACTGACAGTACAAACTGTCGGTGAGGCTGTGGAATAACTTTCCTACATTGCTGGTGGGGATGTGACGTGGTGCAGCCTCTTTGGAAAATAGTTTGGCAGTTCCTTACAAAGTTAAATATATAGGCACCATATGAGCCAACCATTCTCCTCTAGACTTTTCCCCAAGAAAAATGAAATATGTTCTGTAAATGACTTTTATAAAGAATCTTCATAGCAATTTTATTCATCATAGCCCCAATCTGGAGACAACCCAAATGCCTGTCAACTCGTGAACAATAAACCAAATGTGGTACATGCACATAAGGGGGTGCTTCTTGGGGATAAAAGGGAACAAACTACTAAGAGATGTATATGAGTTGTCTACAAACTTACCAGCTTCAAACAACATATATTTATTACCTCACAGTTTGTCAGGGCCAGGGGCTGGGCATGGCTTAGCTGGGTCTTCTGTAAGACTGACATCAAGATGTCATCTGGGGCTCAGTTCTTATCTGGAGGCTCAACTGGCAGTGGAACCACTTCCAAGCTCACTTGGGTTGTTGGCAGAAGTCATTTTCCTGTGACTGTGAGATTAAGGGCCTTGGCGTCTTGTTGGTTGTCAGCGGGAAATTGTACACAGTTCCTTTTTTTTTTTTTCTGAGACATGGTCTCGCTCTGTCGCCCAGGCTGAAGTGCAGTGGAGTGATCATAGCTCGCAGCAGCCTCAAACTCCTGGGCTCAAGTGATCCTCCTACCTCAGCCTCCTAAGTAGCTGGGACTACAGATGTGCATCACGACGCCCGGATAATATTGTTTATTTTTGGTAGAGATGAGGTCTTGCTATGTTGCCCAGGCTGGTCTTGAACTGAGCTCAAGTGATCCTCCCACCTTGGCCTCCCAAAGTTCTGGGATTACAAGCATGAGTCATGTGGGCCTTTCCATGGGTCTTCCTATAACACGGCAGCTTGTTACTTCAAAGCAAGGGAGAAAGAGAATACATCTGGAAGCAAGACTGAGACTTATCTGATGTAGCGCTATCATGGGGTGCTAACCCATGCCATATTCGGCAAGCCAGTCACAGATCCCACTCCCTCCAGGGGAGAAGCACGTAGGACTTGAACATGAGAGGCAGGGTCCTGTGGGCTGCCTTCCAGTCCATACTTCGCAGCACATAACTATGCAGACAAATCTCAAAGCCATTATGTTGAGGAGAAAAAGACTAAAGACAAAAGAGTGCACATTTCATGATTCCACTGACATGAAATTCTAGAACAGGCAAAACTAATCCACAGCCATTGAAAGATCAGTGGTTGCCCAGGGCCAAGGGAATAAGGAAGGGGCAGGGGATTGACTGTAGAGGGACACAAGGCACCTGTGAAGGTGACAAAAGTGTATCTTTTATTTGGCATGATGATTATATGAATGTTACATTTGTTGAAGCAAATCAAACTGTATATTTCAAATGGGTGCATTTTATTTTATGCAAATCATGCCTCTATAAAGTATATATTTTTAAATGACCCTATGAATTGCACATTTTTATCCTCATTTTTACTGATGAAGAAACTGAAGCTCAAAACATGTCCAGAGTCACACAGCTGGGGGAGCCGAGATCCTAAGCCAGGGCTAACTGCAAAGCCCCTTCTCTTTTCCTTTATGCATGACCCCTAATTCTCCTCGAAGATGCCACTTTCACAAGGGAGAAAAGCGAGGCTTGGAGAGCGAAAGAAACATTCTCAAGACCTCACAGAAGCAACTGAGTTCTCAAGCTTATGTGTTCTGATTCCAGGTTAAGGGGTTACCAGACCTCATTAAAGTCTTCTAGCATATTTTAAGAGTTACTGTTGCATGTTTAAAATTTACCCATGTGTGTCATTGAAAACACACTTAGCAATATTGCTCTTTAGAACACATAAGCTTATGAGCCAGTTCTTTACAAGAACAACGTATGGCTGTCCATGAAAATAAAGGTTTCAGAAGGTGTGCTGTCTACTGTAGGTTTCCCGCCTTCTTTCATGCTTGCCAAATCCTGAGTTTTTTCAGCTGTTTGGTGGCCATGTGCTTCAAGGAAACATAGGCCCCTCTCTGGTGCCACGAGGTGAATCTTGGTTCGTTTCAGCCAGCTGCGGTCATTCTGTTCCCACTGGGAAAGGTGTTTAGAAAAGGGAATATGGGCTGGGCACGGTGGCTCACACCTGTAATCCCAGCACTTTGGGAGGCGGAGGCAGTTGCATCACGTGGGGTCAGGAGTTTGAGACCAACCTGGCCAACATGGTGAAACCCGTCTCTACTAAGAATACAAAAATTAGCCAGGTGTAGTGACGGGCGCCTGTAATTCCAGCTATTTAGGAGGCTGAGGCAGGAGAACTGCTTGAACCCAGGAGGTGGAGATTGCAGTGAGCCGAGATCGCGCCACTGCACTTTAGCCTGGGCAACAGAGCGAGATTCCATCTCAAAAAAAAGAAAAGGAAAAGGAATATGATGCAGTTCTGACCAGGAAGGCCTGAGAGGTACCTGCTGGCAGGATTCTGGAACATCCACCATGCTTCTTAAAAGCGACACAAGAAGGAGGCTGTTTTTCACAGGCATGAGGGTGTGGCCTGGGGTGCTAGGGTGACTCCCTGATAACATGAAGGAACAGTATGAGAACAAAAGTCCATCCTTGAGAACGGGAGTCAGAAGGACACAAAACATTTCGATCCTTGAGTCTGACATTGAGCCTCTGATTTACTTGGCCCTGTGATTGCCCTAGCTCAGTGATGTCAGCTCATGCATTTTCTTTATTGATTTAGTCATCACTGTTATTTGCAGCCAAAATCATCTTCATATTCAGAAGATATAAGCGGATACTGTCAACAGTCTTTTTTTTTTTGCACCCAACTCCCTGGTGCATAAAATTCTTATGAACGCTTTTATGCACGACAGTCCATTCAAAATTAGTGGCAGGCAATTGAAATTATACAGTATGTGAGTGTTAAGATTAGTTTCATTCTCAGAAGTGTTTGTTAATAGCTAAAACTTAGAAACAACCTAACTGTCCATCTGGAGGGAACTGGTTAAATAAATGAGGGTAGAACCATATAATAATGCGATACAGTTATAAATAAAGAATCATCTCCATTTGTACTAATATGAATTTTTTTTTTTTTTTGGAGACGGAGTCTCGCTCTGTCACCAGACTGGAGTGCGGTGGTGTGATCTTGGCTCCCTGCAACTTCTGACTCCCTGGTTCAAGCTATTCTCCTGCCTCAGCCTCTTGAGTAGCTGAAATTACAGGCACATGCCACCACAACCACCTAATTTTTGTATTTTTAGTAAAGACGGGGTTTCACCATGTTGGCCAGGATGGTGTCTATCTCCTGACCTCGTGATCCTCCCGCCTCGGCCTACACAAGTTCTGGGATTATAGGCATGAGCCACCGCACCCAGCCGTGACATGATTTTGAAGATATGCTACTTTGAAGAAAAACAAGTTAGAACAGTGTACAGGAGACCTTGAAATCCGTGGACATAGAAAAACATCTGAAGTTTATTGCCTCAGTTCTTTGTGGATTGGCTTATGTGATCCTCTTAGCAACACTCTGAAGTACATGTTATTGTTACCATTCTCTTTTTGAAAGATGGGTAAACTGAGGCATGGAACTGTTAACTAGTGTTCCTGAGATCCTACAGTTGTTTAGTCGTAGAACGGGGGCATGAGCCTAAAGTCCATGCTCTAAACATGCAATTAATCAACCCCTGGGGCTATTGGAAGAATTAAATGAGCTCATGTGTGTTTAGCCAGTTTTGGCCTTAACCAGTAGTTCTCAAAGGGTAGTTCGTGCACCAGCAGTGTTAGAAATTTATTAGGAGTATTTGTTAGGAGTATATTTGTTTGGAAATGTGTTAGCTTAGAAACGTTTCCTAGGTTTGGCCAGACTTTGTTTTACATGATAGCTGCATGCTGATGTGTTTCTTGGCTGGTATGAGTATATGAAGTCCCACCTAGCAAGGGAAAGAATAAGTCCCAGCTAAAACTTGAGGAAACATACCTAAGTATTGTTACCACCTTGCTTTCTTGTCCAGCAGCCATTGATTGGCCACCACTATGGACTCAGCAGGAAATTATCCTGTAGTCAGTGATGTCTGACATGAGCTTAGGAGATACTAAGATTCTACTACCACTCTGAGGCCGGCTGTTGGATCTGTACACACCAAAACTTGCCAAATGATTCCTCTCATCAACTTAGCTACGCCATAGGACAGGAAACTCAAGCCCCTTTCCTTCCTCGGTGCATTTCACATAAGAGATGCTTAGTAAATGTGCACTGAATGGAGATATCATCACAGTTCACCTGGTAGCAGCTATCTTTTTTTTACAGAGAGAACCTAACAGGAGTTCTCATCTTTGGCTGCACATTCCAATTACTTAGAAAGCTTCTAAAAATTCCCAAACCCAAGTGGGCACTTCAGGTCAATTCTGTCAGAATATCTTGGGGCAGAGAAGAGGAGAAAGAACTAGTTTTGAGAGCTCCTTGGGTGATTCCAATGTACAGCCAAGATTGGCGAGCCACTAAGCTAGAATGAGGAGGGTTGATCTGACAACTGCCAAACCAGCAAAGACACACAGCCCCAGACACAGTGCATAAAACCCAGAGGGCTTTCTAGAAAGCTGCTCTCACCCTCTGCTTCTTTTGATGGGCATGGGAACTGAGCTGGAAGCCACCAAGATCCTGTCTTAAGAGGTTCCCAGTTTCCTGTCCACAGTGGAGGGTGCAGCTGGAAGCATTTATGCTGGAAGCCCTTACTGGGTGATGGTCCTAAAAATCACTGCCATATGTCTCCAGCAAGGAGGGCAGGGCCCACATTTGTTTCCTGCACCTTCCGCAGCCTCTTTACATAGCTGCTCAATACTCACCCATGGGGGCTCCCTAAATAGCTCCCTTTAGTTTCACAATTTTATTGAGCTTCTAGATTCCTTGCATTTTGGCCAGACCCTGGAAATTCAGATATAAATTCAACATCACCACTCCCTGGTGGAGTTCACAGCCTGGAGTGGGAAATGGGAAGTAAATCAACCGCTAGGATGTGACATGATCAGGGCCTGGTGGAGAATGGTTCAGAGAAGCGAGGGCTTAGAGGAGTGGGTTGGGGGGCTGGGGGGGCTTCAGAAGGCTTCTGAGGAGAAGTGGTAATGGCGCTGAGGCTTTTTTTGTTTTCTTTTTAAATATTCATATACATATTGTAAAGTTCGGAGTAATCTTAAACATAGATAGTTGAACACACTACTTTGACAAATATTAACATTTTGCCATGTTTGCTTCAGATCCTTAAAAAAAAAAAAAAAAAATTCTGAACTATTTTAAGCCTAGAAAAAGTACAGAGAATAATTTAGCAAACACTCATAAACTAAGGTGGTTAAGACAGCCGCTCTGGAACCAGGCTCCTTGCATCTGCCGTGTGACATTGGAGAGGCTGCTTGTCCTCTCTGTGCCTCTGTCTCCTTTAAACACACACTTCAAAGGGCAGCTGTCAGGATCAGTTAAGGTAATGCTCCGAAAAATACGAATGCCCAGCGCTCTTAAATGCTAACTGTTGTTTCCCTTATGTTCACAACTGAGCTTGTCAAATCTTAACATTTTGCCGAATTTGTTTTAGATTTTTTTAAATGAAAAGAAATATAATATCGTAGGTACTTTTAAGGACTCCTGTCTACACCATTCCCTACACTGATGACAGACAAAAGGTTAGCCAGGCAGTCAGGGTGGGAAAGTCCCTGTTAGAGCATAGGGACAGGAAAGGCCCTGGCTTCTGAGGAAACCCTCTGGTGTGGTCAGAAAGGAAGATGACCCAACCGATGGGCAGGGGAGGAGGTTGGAGAGGCAGCCGCAGCTTGTCAGGGAAGACCATCAGGCGTTTCACCTGCAAGCCCAGGTCCCTTCACAGACAGACGACACATCCTGCCCTCCCCTGTCTCCCAGGAAACCCTCAAGGTTCTTTTTTTTTTTTTTTTCCTCGAGACGGATTCTGGCTCTGTCGCCAGAGTGGAGTGCAGTGGCACGATCTTGCCTCGCTGCAACCTCCGCCTCTTGGGTTCAAGTGATTCCCCTGCCTCAGCCTCCGAGTAGCTGGGTACTACGGGAACCTGCCACCATGCCCACCTAATTTTTGTATTTTTAGTAGAGACGGGGTTTCACCGTGCTGGCCAGCTGGTCTCGAATTCCTGACCTCAGGTGATCTGCCCTCCTCGGCCTCCCAAAATGCTGGGATTACAGGCGTGAGCCACCGCGCCCAGTCTCGAGGTTCCTTTTCACGTCTCCTTACCTTTAAAAAAAAAAAACTACCAAACAATGGATAAAATAAAGAAAGCTCACCCACTGTTGCCCCTCAACCTGGAAAATTCCATCCTGTGTCAGCTAGCTTTGAGGGAAGATGGAGAACCTAGGGAACCAGCGAGAAGTGGCTAGGCCACCTGAGATCAGCGCCACCGGGGTGCTCTGGGGGCGGAGATGGGTGACTTAGGGTTGTAGGCCAGGCAGGAGCGTTTAGCATCTTTTGGGCCCAGCTTCTCAGGCTTGTACTGAGGAAGCGGCTTGGGAGGGGTGCCCTACCAGGCAGATATTTCCTGCTGAGCGAGCTGATAAGTGAGCCCTCTGACTAGTTCAGCAGTTAACCCGACAGAGCACAGATGAGGCCTGTCAGACAGAGATATGTGTGGGGAAGGCCTTGGGTATAAGTACATATTAGCGCCTGGCCTGGATTTGAAATGTGCTCTCCCATCACCCCTCGGCAGTACCATCATTTTTCATCTCAAAATGGACTTTCCTCTTCCCCTACTCCTCTCTCTTCCCCTCCACTCCCCCAGCATCCGTTCCAGCCGCTGCTGAGGAACAGCTGCTCTGAGGCCCATCTCTCATCGGCTGCCTTATCTCTCGGATGAATAATGTTCCCCTTCCCCAAGCAGCAGCCTGGCAGGAGGCCCGCCCCAGCGCTGAGCAGACTGCTGACAGCACTGGAGCTCAGGCAGCTGTCGGAGAGCAGGGCTGCCCCAGACCCCCACGTGGGTGAGGGCTAACCCCTCTGCCTCCCGAAGACATACCACCCGAGGCCCCATGGCCCTGGTGAGCTGCAGCTCACAAACTCAGCCCTTCCAAGCACATCTCAGCAGTCCCTAGGTGCAGTTGCCATGCTGGGTGCTGGGGAAACAGGCGTTTCAGACATGGGCCCTGTCCTTCAGTGGCAAGGGCTGTTTACGAGACACGCGACTTGTACCTAACAGTACAGACCTCTCTACTTAGTAGTTCTTAGGAACATACTGACTACTCCAGGTTTCAGTTATCCTCATCTGCAAAATGGGCTAGTAAGAGTGGAGTGTAAATGCTTGTAGGTTCTCTGCTCACATCCTCTTTGCCAGCCAGTGCCCACAGCGGCTCCAGGTGTCATGGTAATGCTGTACTCATGGCCTTCTCCATTTCTTGGGCTGATGGTAACTGCATCCCTGAGACAGCTGAGAGGGTAAACCCTCTCCACCACCACCCATCAGGGGGTCAGTGGCTGATTGCTCATGGAGATACAGAAGCCCATTGCTCTTTCCTCAAAGTGAGACACCTCCATGGTACTGTTTTTTGCCCCAGAGCCCCCCTGTGGACCAGGTCAAGGCCAGAGCTTCTGTAAAACAACATCCCTCCTTGGCTTCTTCCCCTTTCTTGTGGTGCCACCCTCACCCCTCACAGTTTTCCTGAAGAGCACTCCCTCCATGAATCACTGGCTTGCAAATCCCTACTTTAGCCTCCGCTTCTAGGGAACCCAGCCCAAGAGAAGTACCTACTTCACAGGGATTTGGGGTGAGGATGCTGTGAGATCATGTTGAAACGCGCTTTGCAAGCATCTGGCACTCAGCAAGTACCCAATAGTGGGTAATCGTGATTCTTACAAACCAGTAACACCTGACAGAATGTAACAGGGGAGCTCAGACGCACAGCTTCAGTGGGAGGTGGAAGTCGAAAGCCTTGGCTCCAAGTTCTGGCATGGGAGACAGTCATCCCAGGAAGGTCCCCCAGAGGTCACATAGCCCAACTCTCCTTTGACCAATCAGGAACCTGAAGCTGAGAGAGGAGAAGCAACAATCTCAAAAGACACAAGAGCAGAGCTGGGACTAGGAGATGTCTTAATTTTTCCCACCACCCTTGTTATTTTAACCACTTTCTGATCCTCTGTTTTCAGTTACTTTTATTTAAAAAAGCATTGATGACTTTATGTGGACCAGGACTCTGAGGAGGGAAGCCATTTCCATTGTGAAGCCATTTCCATGTGGATCCCCTGAGTACCTACTATGTGCTTAACACCGGCTAGGTACTCCAGAAGGGGTCACAAAAATATATTCCTATCCTTATTGCTGTGGTCTGAATGCCTGTGTTCCTCAGAGTTCAAATGTTGAAATCCTAACCTTCAAGGTGATGGTATTAGGAGATGAGGCCTTTGGGAAGTGATTAGTCATGAGGGCAGAGTTTTCCTGGATGGAATTAATGCCCTTGTAAGTAAGAGGCCCCGAGAGAGCTCCCTTCCCCCTTCGACTATGTGAGGATGCAGTGAGAATGTGCCATCTGTGAACTAGAAAGCAGGCCCCCCACTTCCCCAGCGTCCCATCGGTTGATGCCTTGGTCCTGGACTTCTCAGCCTCCAGAAATGTGAGAAATAAATGCTTGTTGTTTATAAGCCACTCAGTTTATGGCATTTTGTTGTAGCAACTCCAAGGGACTAAGACACTTAGTGATTGCAGAGCGTTTTACTGTTTTCAAAGTTTGTGTTGGTTACCTTTATTTTTTTTTTAACCAGTCAGTATAGTGATTTTCAAAAAAAATTTTAAGTGCATTGTCAACATTTAAGTTATTGAGACTTTGACATTAATATCCAGATTTAGGTATCTTTTGAAAAGTCACAAGGGCCATGCAGGACCCTCATTCCCACATGGCCATAATGGCTTAGACCTTAGACTGGGCCCACATTTGCTTATTCATCACTCCTGGTTTCTCCCTCCTCATCCTTCACAGAGGCTTCCTTCCACTAGCTGCCCTTTGTCTTAGTGGTTGTGCCCTCCTACAGAAAAGTGAAATATACCTCATACTATTGAGTGGCAAAATGAAAGACATGTGAAAGGATATGCCTGTGTCCCAAAAAAGGTCGAAGAGAGCATTGTGGAAATGAACGATATACTTATGTGCTTTATATGGAAACAGAGAGTGTGTGTGAGAAGAGAAAACCGAAGAGGCCCACCTCACTCAACCATGATGGTACCTGCTTGGCCCCCTGGGGTAGTAGCAGGGAAATCACATAACACTCAACACTCAGAAGTATGGACCCTGGACTAGGCCCGGGCTACAGCGAGGAATAAGATGAGGGATTTGTGTTGAGGATTTAGAAGCTGAAGGTCTGTTAAGGTGTCTCAGGCATGAGGCATTGGAGGAAAAAACCAGAGTGGAAATGAGGAATGGGGAGTGTAGGGACCAATCCTAGATACTTCTGGAGGGAAGATTTAGCAGCTCTGGTGACTCCTTACTTAAGGAATGTCAGGGAAAGAATTGCACATGTCTTCAGGGTGATGGATGCCCAGTTCCTGGGAGCATGACAGACCTTTAACAGAAGTCCTCAGATCCACTTTGGGGGAAGCTGGTGACTTGGGGTCCAGTCACGTTGAGTTGGAGGTGATGATGAGAGGTTCAGGGTGGTGGAAGGTGCTAGTTGCACGGTGATTGTGCCCACAGACTTCGAAGCCCAAAGACTTGCACTCCAGTCTCAGGTGGACACCTTCTTGGCTGTGCTTCATCTCTCTGTGCCTTTGTTTCTTGAAAAATGAAGCTATTGTTATCGTATCTACCTTGTAGAGTCATCGTGAGGATAAAGATAACATAAGTAAAATCCTAAAAATGATTCCTGGCACCAAGGAAGTGCTCTATAAATCTGAATCACTTTCATTATTGCCTTTGAGGACAAGGTAAGGGAAGTCCCTGAATGGAGATGATTCCATGAAGCAGAGAACCAAAGATTGAGCCTTGGAGAAGAGCTGCAGTAAGGGAGAAAACAGTGAAGGAGCTGGGAGTTGGGAAGCAAGGTCGGAGAGTGTCTTCGAGGCAAGGTGGAAAAGGTTTGCAGAGGAAGAGGACAGTGATCATGCCTCAGAAGCCACAGAGAACAAGAGGAGCTCTGCAGCAGGGCTTCTCTAGCAGGGTGCATTTCCACCCAGGGGACACTTGGCAACGGCGGGAGACATTGCTTGTTGTCACAACTGGGCATGGGAGTGCTGCCGTATCTAGTGGGTAGAGGCCAGAGATGCTCCTAATATCCTACGAGGCACAGAACAGCCCCCCACAACCTGAAATGTCCACGATGCTGAGGTGGGGAAACCCTATTCTAGAGCCAACAGGCTGTGAGGTTTGACTCATGGTTCCATCACCAATAACTGCATGACCTGGGCGAGTTCCTTAGCTGCTCTGTGCCTCGGATTCATTGTAGGTTTTCCTTGTTAGGTTTAAATGAATGAAGTTATACAGAGGGCCTAGAGCCCCATCGTATTTTACTAGAGCCTCATTGTGTTTTAGTTGTAATTAGAAATTGGCTAAGGTAAGGACACAGAAGAAGCCATCTGATCTGGGGGTTTCACACTTAGAAGTGACCTCAGAGCGATTGTATTGGGGTATAAAGGGGCTGACAGCCAGGTGCAGAGGGCACATTGGAATTGGGGCCAGTAGGCACAGACTGCCTTGTCCAACAGGTATAGCAATGGACAGAGGAAGGGGAATGACTAGTTATAGCTGCAAGGCCAAGTGCAGGGAACTTATTTCTCATCTCTATCTATCTATCTATCTATCTATCTATCTATCTATCTATCATCTATCTTTCTACTGTCTTCTATCATCTGTCTATCGATCGATCGATCATTTCTCATCTATCTGCTATCGCTTTATCTATCATCTATCTACTTATTTATCTATCTATTTATGCATGTGTACCAACCAAAAGTTTTAGTAAATGCACAAACTGCAATATCATGAAAATGGAAATTTTCAAAAGAAGAGAAATCACCTGCCACCTGACTACCTTAACAGATGAGTGGTTTTCCATCTCTCCTTCCAGGCCTATCATTTTGACAGTGCTTTAGTCATAAAACAGGTCCTCTTTTTTATTGTTTTATGTCACATGAAATTGTACCATAAGCATTTTCCATGATGTGACTTCATTGTTACATTTTCCTTTTTTTTCCAGAATGAAAATACCTCATTGTTTTTTTCCTGATTGTAAAAATGCTCTATGCTCTTTTTTTTTTTTTTTAAAAAAACAATGCAGGCAGTACCAAAAAATATGAAGAAGAATGTAATAGTTCCCATTTCCCATCTCACTCTTTAAGGCTAGCGTTTTGGTAAACATCCATCCGAACGAATCTCCACGCGTTTATCAATTTGTTGACTTCCTCCTTCTTTTATGTAAATATGAACATGATTTAACTGCCAGTCCATTTGGAACCTTGAAGTGAAGGGTTTTTTATGGTTGGGGTCTGCTGTGGTCTGAATATGTGTGTTCCCCCAAAATTTATGTTGAATCCTAACCCCCAATGTGATTAGGAGGTGGGGCCATTAGGAGGTGATTAGGTCGTGAGGTCATCAGCCCTAGTGAATGGGATTTGTGACCTTCAAAAGGAACCCCAGAGAGCTGCCTTGCCCCTTCTGCCATGTAAGGACACAGTGAGGAGCCAGGAAGGCGACCTCACCAGAGACCAAGTGTGCTGGTGCCTTGATGTTGGACTTCCCAGCCTCCAGAATGTGAGAAATGAATTTCTGTTGTTTATAAGTCACCCTGTCTATAGCATTTTGTTCTAGCAGCCCGAACAGACTAAGTCAGGGTGGTTGTTTTAGGAAGTGGGGAACAGGGCCATGCATGGTTGTACACCAGAACAAAGGAAGCCAGCAAGTCCTGAAAGATACCAGAAAACGGAATAGTGGGCACATGCAGTGTGTTAGTTTCCTGAGGCTGCTATAATAAAGCACCACAGGTTGGGTGGCTTAAACAACAGAAATTCATTCTCCCATTATTCTGAGACCAGACGTCTGAAATCAAGACTCCCGTGCCAAGGCCGGGCGCGGTGGCTCAAGCCTGTAATCCCAGCACTTTGGGAGGCCGAGACGGGCGGATCACGAGGTCAGGAGATCGAGACCATCCTGGCTAACACGGTGAAACCCCGTCTCTACTAAAAATACAAAAAAATAGCCGGGCGAGGTGGCGGGCGCCTGTAGTCCCAGCTACTCCAGAGGCTGAGGCAGGAGAATGGCGGGAACCCGGGAGGCGGAGCTTGCAGTGAGCTGAGATCCGGCCACTGCACTCCAGTCCGGGCTACAGAGCAAGACTCCGTCTCAAAAAAAAAAAAAAAAAAAAAGACTCCCGTGCCATGCTCCCTCTGAAGGCTTCAGGAGAGGATCCTTCCTTGCCACTCCCTAGCTCCTGAAGGTCACCAGCAATCCTTGGAATTCCCTGTATTGTAGACACATCACTCCAATCTCTGACTCCCTCGTCGCATGGCTTTCTCTTGCCCTGTGTGTGTCAGTTTCTGAATTTCCCTCTTCTCCCAAAGACATCAGTCATTGGGTTAGGGTTCACTCTCCTCCAGTCTGACCTCATCTTAACTTGATTATATCTGCAAAGGCCCTATTTTCCAAATAAGGTCACAGTCACAGGTACCAGTGCTTAGGACCTCAACGTATCTTCTTGGGGACAACAGTTCAACCCATAACATGTGGGGTTCCCAGGGTGACCAGGAGGAATAGGATAGAGCAAGGACAGAGAATCAAGGATTTAGTCTCTGAAATGACAGGGAAGGAAGAGACCAGGATAAAGATACCAGGATTCTGAGGCTGAAACAAGAGACGAGGAAGCTTCCTTCCTCCAGCAACTCGTGTCTGTGTTTTATTAACCTCCTAGCACTTTACAGAGAGGGCCCCCGGATTCAACAGAGAGCCGGGCTGTCTGTGAACCCCACTGGGCCCCTTCCCCACCGGTGTGCATCTGGCAGCTGCCGTGGGGGCCCCACAGGCCTCCCTCCTGCATCCTGTTGTCTGCTCTTCACCAGATTCTTGGTTGGCTGCCACCTAATTTCTTTTTGGCCTGGGCTAATTTCTTGCAGTCCTCAGGCTGGCGGGAAGCATCACTAATTCCCAAAGTCCTTCCATATGGGCGATTCAAACCCCTCCATCTGCAAAGCATGCACATTTCCCTGGCTTTATCCTTACAGAATTGCGATCACCCTAAGTCTGCAGGAGCATGGAGCTTGTTTCAATGTTTTGAATTCCCCATCCCCGTTCGCTGGTTTACTTGGTTTCCTGTGTCCCCTTCCCCCCAGATTTGCTACCCAAGGTTGAACTTTCCAAGGTGGAGTGTTAGGGGGAGTGTGGAGACAGTTAAGAGAAAACGTGAAGTCTCTCTGCCAGTTGACATGGACGTCAGAAAGTCTGGAGCCTTCCCAGCCCTGGCTGGAATCAACTCTGGGTGTGATGGGTCTCAGCATGTGAACAAAATCAGCATGAACATCACCCTTTGCCAGCTTGGCTCTTGGGGACCAGGGGACAGTTACGAAATAGTGGTCAAGTGACTGAGAATAATGAGGCTTCTGCTCATTAACTTAGGTCTCAGGCAAAGCCCAGCCAAGAGCTGTTCTTGCCACCATAGGCCTCAGCATATTTGAGGGAATTATTACACTTCTCCAATGGTTAAGAGTCACTCACCTCTGGCCTCCAGCTTTTTGACGCTGCCGGAAGCATTCAGTAATCCCCCAGTGACGCGTCACCTGTCCCATCTTTACCGTTAATTATTTCTTGTCCTTGATTTCCTCTCAAGTGTCAGCAGCCACTTCTGAGAAAGACTTGAGATCAGGAACCCAAATATTATAGCTCATATTAAGGTTAAAGGTGATATAACAAGAAAACCCAGCTATAGCCTGTGGCCAGGATGTGCCAGTTTGTGTGAGATTAAAGGAGATCTTACCCAGGCACGAGAGACCCAGGTCATGGGCTTAGTGGGACTCCACGGCAGGAAGAGAAGGAAGGGTTGGGGGATTTCTTTTCTTTTTTTTCTTTTTCTTTCTTTTTTTTTTTTTGAGACAGATTCTCGCTCTGTCGCCCAGATTGTAGTGTAGTGGCACGATCTCAGCTCACTGCAACCTCTGCCTCCCTGGTTCAAGCAATTCTCGTGCCCCAGCCTCCCAGGTAGCTAGGATTGCAGGTGTGCGCCACTATGCCCAGCTAATTTTTTAAAATATATTTTTTGTAGAGATGGGTTTTTGCCACATTGGCCAGGCTGGTCTCAAACTCCTGGCCTCAAGTGATCCGCCTGCCTTGGCCTCCCAAAATGCTGGGATTACAAGCCTGAGCCACTGCATTTGGCCGGCTCATCTAATGTTGACAGGTGTCTTGCCTCCCTCCTTATCTCTGTTCCCAGCTGGCACTTCTACTACAAATGGGATTTCTTCATGTAACAGAAAATGGTCTCCCATCAGCCCAGCTTACATTACTTCAGTGTTGCTGGCCACTCTGTCTTCTGGAGCTCAGATACAACACGCCTGAGAATGTTCTCACAGGCTCATTTTACATCAGGGGTTCCATCCTTAGACTAGTTACAGCCCAGGAAACTGTGGTTCTCTGATCAGAGAGGATTTCCCCATGGGCTCTGTTTCTAGAAAAAGGAGGGGTACAGAGCAGATAAAACCAGCACAGTCCACTACACCCCCAACCACGAGGGCACATTCATTCAGTCGCAGGTGTCTTCCCCCTGCCTGAAATACTCTCCAAGCCCAACCCACTTGACAAACCTCGGCTTTTAAGACCAAGCCTTCCAGCACACACTCGCTCATACTCATCCCTTAACAGAGTTGAATCCATCCTTTGGGCCACCTTTGCCCCTTGTACATGCCTCAGTTATTTCACTCACTCGCTCACTCACCCACTCACTCCCTCCTTTGTTCATTTAACAAGTGCTGGCCGGGCATAGTGGCTCACGTCTGTAATCCCAGCACTTTGGGAGGCTGAGGCAGATGGATCACCTGAGGTCAGGAGTTTGAAACTAGCCTGGTCAAAATGGCAAAACCCTGTCTCTCCTGAAAGTACAAAAATTAGCCGGGTGCGGGTGCACGTGCCTGTAATCCTAGCTACTCCAGAGGTTGAGACAGGAGAATTGCCTGAACCCAGGAGGCAGAGACTGCAGTGAGCCAAGATCGCACCATTGCATGCCAGCCTGGGCAACAGAGCCAGACTCTGTCTCTCAAAAAAAAAAAAAAAAAAAAAAAAGTGCTTAGGGCACGTTGCACCCAACTCCTGTTAGGTTGTGAGTTTCTTAAAAGCAGGAATCATCCCTGTCATCTTGGGATCTCCAACCTTTGCCAGAGTGCTTGGCCCACTGTCAGGGTTTGGTAACTACTGGAGGTCACAACCTTAAATATTGGGGTGACTGCAGTACTTGGCCACCCCCTGGCCACATGGAGAGCCTGGGGTGCCGGGTACAGAGGGAGGAGCTGAATGCCACAGGTTGTCCAGCTCAAGTCAGTAATTTCTCTATGGTCATTGTAAATCCATCATACCCTAGACTTTCAAGAAGGACTCTGTGCCTTCTGTAGCAGTGAATGGCAGAATTCAAACTATAACACATGCCTGGTTTGACCTGATATATTGTGCATGGGAAGTGGTTATTTTTCACATGTTAGATCTGATACTCTTAAGAGGTCGTGGCAGCCAACTTGAATGCCCTGTGGTTATGAATTTCTTCGTAGTGTTACTTGTTACCTTGTAAGGCAGCCCTATAAGGGGCAACTCGCTGTCTCCTGGCTACTTTGTCTATCAGTTTAGTTTTTTTCTCTAGGACCACAGGGAAAGTGATCCCTCACCTTTCCAGTGGCCATTTCACATCATGTTCATTCATTTATTCATGTGTTTATATATACATCCATTAATGCAATCATTCATTTAAAAACAGTTTTAAGGCCTATTTTGTTCAAGACAGTCAAGTCCTCTGTTCCCATTGAGCTGACATCTTTAAAGAAGAGAACTAGACAGTTAAGCAACTAATCAAACAAACAGGAGAAATAAAATTGTTACAGAGCCATGAATAAAGATAATAGGGCAAAGTGAGGGTTGGGGCAAATTTTGATAGAGTAGATAGAACGATGGCTTTGAGGACACGGCACCTACACACAGTGTGGGAGAAGAGCATCCAGGGAATTGAAGAAAGGGAAGGTGGTCAGTGTGGCTTGCGTGGCAGGGAGGGAGGGGAGAAAGAAAGAAAATGAGGATGGAAGGCTGAGCAGGGTGGTCCATGCCTGTAATTCCAACACTTTGGGAACCTAAGGCAGGAGGATCACTTAAGTTCAGAAGTTCAAGACCAGTCTGCATAACAGCAAAATCTCATCTCTACAAAAAAAAAAAAAAAAATTAGCTGGATGTGGTGGTGCGCACCTGTAGTCCTAGCTACTTGGGAGGCTGACGTGGGAGGATCGCTTGAGCCCAGGAGTTTGAGGCTGCAGTGAGTGTGATGACGCCACTGCACTCTAGCCTGGGCAACAGTGTGAGACCCTGTCTCAAAAAATAATAATTTTTTAAAAAGAGAAGAAAATGAGGATGGAGTGGCAGGCAGGGGCCAACCCATGTGGGACCTTATAGCCATGATAAGGTGCTAATGATCTCTTGTCAGAAAGAGAGAAGCCTTTTGAGGGTTTAAAACAGAGGAGTGATGTATAATTTTGCAAGAGCACTTTGAATGTGGGACCTTGAGGTAGATTTCCAAATCTGTAAAGACAATGAGGAACTGCCTGCTACTTTTATTTTGAGGAATCAGAAAGGTTCTGATTTAGAGGTGAGTTTTGGAAGCCCTGGAGAGAGAGAGCACCATAATACCTGGAGCCAGAGTCGAGCATCCCAAAACAAGTCATGGGATTCTCCTCTTGGAAGGTCGTCTTGGAAGGACATCCTCCTTTTCTAGATAGCCAGGTTTGGTATTCTTTGTTTTTCCCATGTCCCTCTTATGAATTCTCAGCGACGAGGGAAAAAAATAGGAGGCAAGAGACCTTTCACTATTTCCTCATGGAGAAGGATGTCGTATCCTTCGCTGCCACTGCTGTCTGTGATGGAACCCACGCTGCCAGGGAGGAGTGGATATCTCATTGTCAGAACCAGGGTCATGGACAATGTGTTTATGTGTTGTTTTTTAAGATGCACATCCATTTAAAAAAAACACACACACAGACAAGTAAGCATCTAGTAAAAACATTGCCACACATGATGGATAAAGGGCAATATCCTTAATACACAGAACTCACCTCAGTAGGAAACAAGAGGCCCTATTTTGTTTTGAATGGAAAAGGATGTGAACAGACTTTTATAGAAAAGAAAATGCAGATGGTTAATAAAAAGTGTTTAATTTCACTAGAATCGGAGAAATGCAAACTCAAACAATAGCAGGATACAGGGTGTCTTTTGAGGGGAAATTCTGTTGTCAAATTGAAAAACAGTATTTTTCAAAAACTGCAGTGCTGGTGAGGCTGTAATGAGATGGACACTCAAAACAGTTTGTGAGATGTACCTTCAAAAGGGGACTTTTTTGGGGTATCTTACAAAAAGCTTATACCCTTTAATCCATTAATCCCACTTCTTAGGATCTATCTTATGACAATAATTTAAAATAATGGCACTGATTTTTATGTAACATATTGGAAATAGCCTATATGATAATAGTAAATGATTGGTTGACTTAATTATGATATATCATTCAGTGAACTATTGTGTAGAAATTAAAAATTATATTTTGGAAGATATTTTTGGTAGTAGAGAAAAATATTTACACTATACTATTATGTGGAAAACATTAAAATCAACTAATAGAAAGTATGGAGCAATTATGAATGTGAATGTATGCCATATACATTGAAATTGATCATTGGATCAAAAAGGTATATATAAAAGTTGTTAGGAGTTTCCTCTGCATTGTAAAATTATGGGTACTTTGTTTACTTCTTTGTATATGCCAAGGAATTTTTGTTTTGTTATGCACAAGGAGTGTGTATTACTTTTAAAATCAGATAAAAGTAGCAAATGGTTATAAGTGGTCCCTATTGCCCCAGCCTGGGCAACATAGCCAGACCCCGTCTCTGCAAAATAGAAAGCAGTAAGTGCACCTTATTGCCTGTCAGAGACACACCCACAGTCTCCCTTCATTCCTTCTTCCATCACTCTGTTGCTGTAATTCCAAGATTCTAACCCTAACCCTAACCACAGAGTGATACGAATACTGTCATACCCTTTTGAATGTCGGCATCATTTCTACAGTGAGACTGATTTTTTGTGTGTGATTTAAAAGTAAGGAATCCAAAAATAGTTTGATCTTTGGTGGTATGAATCAAACAATGTGTGAATCCTCCTGGGGCCCTGTGATGGAGTCAAAAGCATGTGGACTTGGAGCCAGATGACCTGAGTTCAAATGCGGCTCTCCTGCTCCCGAGCGTTGTGATTCGAAAAGTTCATAATTTCCCTGGACTGCAGTGTTTCCATCTATAAAATAGGGAGACGGTCCAGACCTTTACCCAGGTCTGTTTGTGAGCACTCATCAGGATCCTGTCTGTAGAGAGACCTAGCAAATAGCCTGGCATGGACTTGGCCATCAAACCCATACTCTTGCTGCTTTCCAGAGGTTGCTACTTGAACCAAAAAAACAAGACATGTTGGTTGATTTGAGATCTGCAGGAACAAGAGCTGGAGCTGTGAGGCTACACAGACCCGGCCCTGCTGCCCCTCTGCAGCGTATCTTTTTGAACGAGTGGCTTTGTCTTCCTGAGGGTCCGGGTGCTCGTTTGTGAAATGGGAGTTGATGATAACACTCACCTCCTAGGGCAGTTGTCCTCACCATAGATAATACATACATTCAGTAGAGTGCGTGGTACCTTGCAGAATCTCAGTTGATTCACTGAGTTATTTGATATATTTTTTTCTGGTTGCAAGTGAAATACATGTTCAATGTAGGGAATTTAGGAAAGAGCCTTTAAGAGAGAGAGAGAGAGAGAGAACGTATATAGTGCTTCCAGCCCTTTGACTTGATGGTGGAGTAGCTGTGCCTTTGCACCTAACCGCCCTCATCCCCTACCCTCTCCCTGTTCTGAACTAAGCTGCCGGCCTGCAGTCAGTGCTATCATCCCCAGCAAACTGTAGCCGGACGCCCTGGTGTTTCATCAATGCCCCAGTGTGGTAACACTGCTCTTGGCTCTCTCAGCAGATCCTTCAAGCCAGACTTCATCCTGGTCCGCCAGCACGCCTATAGCATGGCCCTGGGGGAAGATTACCGCAGCCTGGTCATCGGCCTGCAGTATGGAGGGCTGCCTGCTGTCAACTCTCTCTACTCCGTCTACAACTTCTGCAGCAAGCCCTGGGTGGTAGGTGACAGGGCAGGCTGACCTGGAGGGATCTGGGAGGCAGTGGGTAGCCTCCCACTCTGCGACAAGCCCACTCCCTAGCATGGAGGCCTCAGTAGTAAAAATTCTTATTTAAGCAACTGAACTGAACTTGGATCCTAGGGCTCTTGTTGGAATTGTTGCCTAACAATGATATTAATGTTATATTTTATATATTATTATGATAAATATTTATACACCGGGCACGGTGGCTCATGCCTGTAATCCCAGCACACTGGGAGGCCAAGGCAGGCGGATCACCTGAGGTTGGTAGTTGGAGACCAGCCTGACCGACATGGAGAAACCCCATCTCTGCTAAAAATACAAAATTAGCCACGCATGGTGGTGCCTGCCTGTAATCCCAGCTACTCGGGAGGCTGAGGCAGGAGAATCCCTTGAACCCGGGAGGCGGAGGTTGTAGTGAGCCGAGATTGTGCCGTTGCATTCCAGCCTGGACAACAACAGCGAAACTCCATCTCAAAAAAAAACTTTTAATAAATACATACATATATATTAATATATACATACATATATATTAATATATACATATTATATATTATACATGTTACAGGTAACATATGATATATTATTTACATATATGTAATAATAATTGATCTTTGTAATATATAATATATAATACAGTGATACAATATATACTATTAATAATAATATATAACAAAAGATATTATTATATAGCAACATATTATGATATGGTGTTACGTTATAACATTAGTCATAAAGATGTGCCATATTGTTTTATGGACATTCTATCATTATTGTTGTTAACAGCAGACCCCATTTATTGAGCACTTACTATGTCCCAGAAAACTATGCTACCTAGCACTCATACGGTCATTCTCATGTGAAGTGAGTGTCACCCCTTCGTTTTACAGAGACAGAAGCTCAGCTTCAGGCCAGTTAAGGAGCTTGCTCAGTGAGTGGTGAGGCCAAAACTTGAGCCATCTCTCCCCAACACCCAACATTTAATTTATCTTCTTTTATTCCTTAGTTTCAGTCATTCATTCCATTTATTTGAGTTTCCATCCAAATGTTACCTATAAGAAAGACCTCTTAAAATACTACTCCTCGGCCTAGCATGGTAGCTCACGTGTGTAATCCCAGCACTTTGGGAGGCCGAGGCAGGTGGATCACAAAGTCAAGAGATCAAGACCATGCTGGCCAACATGATGAAACACCATCTCTACTAAAAACATAAAAATCAGCTGGGCGTGGTGGCACATGCCTGTACTCCCAGCTACTGGAGGCTGAGGCAGGAGAATCACTTGAACTTGGGAGGTGAAGGTTGCAAAGAGCCCGGATCAGCCACTGCACTCCAGCCTGGAGACAGAGCGAGACTCTGTCTCAAAAAAAAAAAAAAAAAAAAAAAGAAAAAATACCACTCCTCCACTTGCTCAAGTACTCTCAAATCCCTTACCCTGCTTTATTTTTTTCCTCGATACTTATCTCCACCTAGAATGATAAATTCATCCATTCGTTTGTGCATTATCTGTCTCTATGATTAGAAGTTATTCATTCACACAGCAAATACTTCTTGGGCACTTACTGTGTTTCTGGTACTGTCCTAAGTCCTAGAAACATAGCAGTGAACAACTCAGACCAAAATCCCTGCCGCGTAGATCTTACATTCTAGTGAGCAGGGGCATGTGTGGTGCTTTAATACATATGCAATATGTCCTGTGATCAGTGACAAGGGGGAAGATCAAGGATGGAAAGAGGATGGGTAATGTGGAAGCTGGGGGGTATGTAGATTGTGCTCTGTGAAGCTTATAGCTGTCTGGTCTGGGGTGTTTTGCTATCTCTCTGTGTGACCACCCAGTGGTGTAGGGTGGTGGTTGAGAGTGTGAGCTCTGAAGCCAGATTCCTAGGTCCAGGCTTCTCCACTTATGAGCTGTGCTACCTTGAGCAACCCCCTTAACCTCTCTGAACTTAGCTTCCTTATTTAGAAAGTGGTGATAGTAATAGAGCCTTCCTGGCAGGGTTATGATTTAATAGATGAAAGTGCTTAGAATGTGGCTGGCACAAAGTACACACTCAATAAATGGTAAAAATTATCACTGCCTTCGGTACTTGAAACAAGTTCCATGTAGAGTTGGGACACTCAGTACTTACTGAATGGCTACATGCATTAATTTAGTAGGTATGGGTAGACTTTACCACTATCGTCATGGCCCTGGTCTCTTTCTCATTCTGCCCTAACTGGGCTTTTTGGCCAGTGGCATCCAAGATTTTCAAGTGCCACTGTTAGGAAAGGGTCCTAGATAGTGTTAGTCCTTCCCCACCTTTTTCTGCAGTTACCACGATAGTAGCAACCACCATTCATCAGAACTAACTGTTAACTATCCTGAGCCCTTAACATGCATATTGTGTTTAATTCTCAGCACCCTTATGAGTAGGAGTGCTAATATCTCTATCTTACAGATGAGGAAACTGAGGCTCACATAGCTAGTAGTAAGTGGTAGAGCTAGGCCTCTTCAAAACTCATGTGCTTACCTGTGGAATCACTCTCCCTTTCTGGACTCCAATTTCCTTGTCTGCAAAATGGGGGACCCCACACACACGTATCATTTTCCATATTTCTGAGTTCTCCTAAACCTTCCAAGTTGACCCCCTGTTGTGCTGCATCTGAAGGCCACCCCCCAAGGGTTTGCAAACCAATCCTGGGCGGATGCAGAAAGTTCCTAGTTACTCTGTTTTCAGTGTCCAGGCTCTTAGTATTGAGTGGCTTCCAAGTCAGCTTGGCCACTCCTTTAACCACTGGGCATCCACATGGGACCACAAATTCCAGTTGATTCCTTTACCTTGTTCAGAATCTGATTTGCCCTTCTCTGCGTATATCCACCAGCAGCTCTCCTTCACCTTCTGGGTGAATTCTAAGCTTTCTGGTCAGGCCTTTTAAGGCTGGTGGTCCGTGATGGATCATGCTTTGACCTCGTCTCTCTCATCATCACCTGCAACTGACACCACAGCATGGCAGCTGCAGAGGGTCTCCAGCACACAATAGTCTCAATGCACAGCTGGAGGGCCCTTTCTCCTTCTCTTATGTTGTCTGCTCCAGGGAATCATCCTGACTCCCTACTCTCTCCCCCTTCCAGGTCCCATCACCCCCTATGCTTCCCTCCAGCAAGACATTAGTATCACAGCCATGCACCTGCAGCCTGTCTTCCTTCAGCCCTTCCCCTCCATGTTCAGCTTGTTGCTCCGATAGTAAAGCATAGTGATAGAGCTCACCTTTGAGCTCTGGAGACAATAGCTAATATCTGGCAAAACAAGCAAGTGTTAAAGCAGGAGGAGAGCAGTGGGAAGGGATGTGGCTTGAACTGTTGGAAATGAGAGGGGTTGCAACAGCAGAGAAAATATTTATTTATTAATAATAACACCTAGCATTTTAACATTGCTGTGAACAAAGCACTGCCTGTGGCACACTGTATCCTTACAACAATCCCATGAGGTTGGATCTCCAGTTTACAAGTGAAGAAACCAAAGCTCAGAAACCTGAATTGACTTCCCAGGTTATACAGCTAGTAAGTGGCAAAGCAAGAATTAGAACCCAGGGAGGCTGGATCCACATCTAACACCATCAGTTACCATGCAAAGCTGCCTCTCTAGAAAGAAGACATTGCAAGCAAGGAGCAGGGCATGAACATCAGCAGGTGGAGAAGGACCTTGTGTGAAATGCTGAGGCTATAATAAGTGCTCATTAAATATGGTTGAACTGAACCCAGTGTGCTGCCTACTTACTAGGTCTTGGGCAGAAATGGGGGTTAACATGGCTGGATGATGGAGAGGATGAATGTCCAGCCAAGGAATCTGGTCTTTATCCTATAGGCAGGGAGCACCTACTGAAGCTCAACTCAGAACAGTCGGTGCTTGAGGCCTCAGATCAAGTGGGAGGTTTTGCCCTACTGGGTAACAATGGTTGATCAATGTTCTTTCCTCTTCTATCCTAGTTCTCTCAACTCATTAAGATCTTCCATTCCCTGGGTCCTGAGAAGTTCCCGCTTGTGGAGCAAACATTTTTCCCCAACCATAAGCCAATGGTGAGTGCCCTTTTTTACTCTATTTCTTTGCGTGATGTGGAGTGAATACAGATATCTTGTCCTCAGTCCCTTTGGATGAAGGAAGTGGACTCTAGGGGTTGTACACTGACCACGCAGACTCTAAGGCGGAGTCACAGTGTCCTGTGGGAGTGCCTGGATTTCCTAAGGGAAATCATCTCTCCAGGTGAAATTCGGGCAGTAGGGCAAATGACAAAGGTGTACCACATTCCTTGGACCTTGGAGATTTTCCGCAAATCAGGGGACAAGTTCTGGGGGCGTGTTGGAGCCAGAGGCTGATTATAAAGGTAAAAGGTGTTTTCAAGGTGAGATGTTGTTTTACTTGAGCCTTTTGTGGAACCTGATTTCAACTCATATTTTAATAAAAAGCAGCAATATTAATATTTGATTTGCATTGGTGGTTGAAGGGCAGTGTCCTTACATGTCCTCTTCACTTTCCAATTTCTGAATGCACCTGAGATCTCCTCTGGGAAGTATTTAGGGCTTAGCTTAGAGTATGTGGTACAGCCTCCCATTTGGAGGATACCTGGGTGGAAGAGGTGAATGTCTTTTTGAATGAGGTGAAGGGTTCTCCACCTGAAGCCAGAAAGTGTTGTGGGGAGGAGGTCTGAGCAGCAGGAAAGAGCCTGCGACATGTCTGCTTGCATAGTTGGTGGTCTTCTTAAACTGGTCAAAGGAATTCAAGGCTGTGACCCTGCGCTTGGCCTTGCAAGGAATGAGTCTTTGGGAACAGAATAATGAATAGGGTATCCCATAGTCCCAGCTGGGGACTTACTGTGGCTGTTTGTAGAGTCCAAGCTCAGGCTGCTGGCTAGACAGTCCTGTTTGAAGACATTGATGGTTAGGACTGCAGGTTGCAGGAGGAATCACTCTAACCGAGCAGAATTTTCTGTTGATGATCTTTCCCCTATATCTGATTGGGCAAGAGTCACAGGATCCAGAACATGCTGGCTGAGATAAGAAGGGCACATGTGAAACCCAGCATATGCTGAAACCCTGGATTTTCCTTATTGTATGCATCCTTACAGTGGGGAAGATTCAGAGGTCATTATCAAACCAGCCTGAATTTGAATCCCAGTTCTGTCTACACGTTAGGTCTCAGGAAAATGACTTTATCTCTGTGAGCCCCAACTTCTTCAGGTAAAAACCATGGTTGATTGTGGAGCAACCTCATCGAGTAGTCGGGATTTCATGAGATCCTGTATATAAAGTGCTGTACCTGGCATATGGTAGGAGTAGCTTTAAAACAAGGGTGAAAACCTGGAACATTGTCAGTGGCGGTTTGAAAGTCGGGCGAGGGGTCTGCAGCCAGCCCAGCCCATTGACAGTGACAGGCCCTGCTGTAAACTCTGAAAGGAGGTTGTTATAAGCTCTGGGAAAAGGTCGCCAGCTGTCGTGAGACCTCATGAGTTCCTGGTGTTCCCAACTAGGCCAAGCCATACTTGGAATTTCAAGCAGGCAATTGACATCAAGGACTGCAGTTTGCAGGCCACCCCTCCCCACCTCCACCAGGTTGGGATTCTTAGGAAGAAAACAAGGAGGGCTGAGTGAGGACTCCAGTCTGGGGGTACTTGTACCACCAATAGGTGATTAGGTACAGGTGTATTAATAGATCCAGATTCAGCAGAACTAGGGAGGACTCGAGAAATAGAATCAGGGAGCAAAGTCAAGGCAGGGCACCTCTCCTGAGATTCCTTCTGCAAGGGAAAAGGACTGGAGCGGGGTGGGGCCAGGCCATAGCAGTGCATGGAGGGAGGGACGTGTCCAGGTCTGGAGCTGGGGACAGACTTCCAAGGCCTGCTGGCATGTACATAACTCCCCGTGGCGGTCAGAACACAACAAGGCAAGAGACAGCAGATGTGTGATAGAAATAAAACCACTTTACTGTTTAGAATAAAGGACACACTATAAAAAGTGAACATTATGCAACATTACAAGACAATATACATTCACGGAATATAAAATTCATAAATAACATGGAGGAAAACTGTAAACAGTGCTACAAAATTTAGCAACAAATACATTCCTTCTAGACAGGGTTCGAGATCTCTGGTTGGTTTCTCTCCATCACTTCTGGGTTTCAGGACAGCAGACTGGCTAAAGGGAAAGGCGGGTGCTGGGAGAATCTAAGAAGCCCCTACCCCCAAAGCAAAACCTATTTTCCAAGTTCTTCCCTTCCTCTTGCCGCCAAAGAGTCAATTTGGAAATTGTTATCACATCCACCTCCCCTACTTTCCTCCATTTCGTTTTGCTTTTGCCATCAGATTTTTATAATGTTTCTCTCTGATAAAAATACTCTAGTGACATGTTTACCTTAGGTAGCCAGAAGCCATCTTGGGGTAGTCCAGACTGTCAGCTGTCACGTGCAAGACAGAGGTCTGGGGCACGGAAGGGTAGTGTCTCCTGCAGGCCACAGTTTCCCCTAGACAGGGCTATTACAAAAAGTCTTGTTTCTTTAATTGTTCAAGAACCATGTTGCCACCATGAGGCTGGTCTGGAACTAGGGGAGGGTAAAAGACAGGAGTCTCTCGGTATTACCTACCCTGGACAGAGCAGAGCACTGGCCTGAGAGCTGAGAGCCTGGGCGTGGAGCTTCCTTGATTGGCAGGCAGAAGAGATGCCCAAAGGAGGCAGTGAGAACTTGGAATTGTATCTCCTATGGCCCTGGATTCTTAGGAAAATCATGGCTTCCCAACTGGATGGGCAACAGGACTTGGGGTGAAGTAAATGGTAGACTGCCCAGGGCCGGGTGACACAGAACAAGAACATGAATGTACTTTAAACTTTTTTCCTACTCCAGGAACAACTGGGATTCCAATAGGGAGGAGGCTGGAGGAGTCTCAGTTACTAGTTCCTTCTAGTTCCCCCAATTCACCAGTCTAGCTGCTTGCCTAGAAGTATTTTCCTCTCCATTCCACTGTAGAATTTGATTCAGGAAAATGGCGGCATGTGGGTTTCATTTTTTTTTTTTCTCTTAAACACAATGTACACATATTACAGCCTACACATGACACAAGATTTAGCAAAATAAAATGTTCACGATATGATTGAAGTACAGAAGTGTCTCAGCTACATAAATGACTTTAAATTATACAGTAAGTGAACGGGTGAAATAAAAAAGCTATAGCTTATAGAAAGCTCAAAACCGCCCTCTGACATCGCTTTGCAAAAGACCCTTCTTTGCCCAGGGCCTCCTCACCAAAGCCTAACAGATGGAGCTGTGGTTCTGCTAATTTATCGACTCTGCAGGGAAATGTCAGGTGCCTCACGCTCAGCCTTCACCCAAGTTCCTCCTTGTGTGAGAGGGGCTGACCACCCCAGGGAGTGTGAATGGCCAGATGCCCCACAGAGAAGACACTGATGTCCCCTCGTGGGAGGGAGCTTGTGTAGGTCGGTCAGGGGCCCCACCATGCGAGACCTTGAGGTGAAGATAAGGACAATCCCAAAACATCAAGTCTGGGCTCATCCCTTCAAAACCGCTGACCTGCCGGCCTCAGCTTCTTCTGCTCACACTGCCTCTGCCTCACAGAGAAGGCCAAGCCTCCCATTCTCCCCCTGCCAAATGACATGACCGCAGAGGGAAAGGTACATGGTAATGAAACTGATCCCAAGGAAACCCGATGCCTGTACTGTCTTCCTGCTCTGGGGTTCTGCCAAGCACCTTGCCTGGGCACTTGTGTGTGTGCAAGACACTACAATGTGTTGTCTGCTGCTTTTTTTTTTTTTCTTCTTCTTCTCCTGTTTCAATTGGCAGCTCTGTTTCCTAAAGTGGAAGGAACTGAAGATACAAATACTAATAGAAGATAAATACCCATAAGCTGAAAAAAGAGACAGAGAGCAATCATGTTCAATGTCACCATCCTACCACCCCACCCCCCGTAAAATATACATTATCACCTAGTCTCAGCATCTCACTTTTGACACTAAACTTAAAATAATTTTATTTAATAGGAGAATTTATATTATAGTTTTATTTAAAAAAAAAAAAAAAAACACAACAGAAACCCTACAACTGGTTGCAAACTCAGGCTTTCCCCAGTGACCAACAATTTTAATTCCAAGAGGTGAGGATCTCAGGAGGTGGCATTCACCCACCGGGGAGCTAGGGAAAGGGGACCAAGCTGTCTCCACACCCAGGAGAGGTGTCCCTCCAGCCGAGGCAGGACGCTGCAGCTCTCCCTCCTGTGCCCAGGCCCTTGACTACACTCTCATCTGCCATCTGAGCCAAGCCAGGAAGGCAGTTAAAAGGAAGGCCCCCAAACATGAAGCAGAGAAAAGGAGACGGACAGGGGTCAGATGACCTGTGATAGGGAAGAGAGGGTGCTGACGGTGTTCAGAATTTCAAATTTTAATTAAAATGAAAAAAAAAAAAATGTCAACTTGGAATGTCATGATTTTCTTCAAACAAGCAACGACAACAAAATAGAACAGATTAAACTATTGGCGTATTTAACAGCATTGAACAGAATTCTGTGTCCTGTAAAAAAAATTAGCTTATGTCCCCATGTGGGTATATGCAAATGTGTATACAAACATATCCCCCTAGGTGAGCTAAACACTATTCTGGAAATAGTATCCTCTACCCAAATCTACTTGGCTATATCTGTGGATAGTGTAAGATGTGTGTATTTCACCAATTTACATAAAAGCAAGCTCCCGGCCAAATCTACCAAAGAGTTTTCCAGGAGGAAATCTGGTGGGAGGCAGGGAGAGGAAAGACATTCATCTCAGTCTTTCACCTGAGCTTTTGTACAAGGCAGGCAAATTGCCTCCTGACCTCAGGCAGATGTTTAAGTCTTCACCAACTAAGAAAGCTCTGTTATTCTGGCCTGGGTGCTTGCTCCAGACTCAGGAACATCTGGTCAATGCAAGCATCACTGGGCTGGGGAACTGCGTGTGTGCTGCGTCATCTCCGACTCTCTTGTAGTTCCTTCCTTCCCTCCCTCACTCTTACATGCAGACACAGACAGACAGTCTGGTTGGGACATGCAGTGGCAGCTCCTGGTGTGTAAGATCTTTCACACACCTCGAGTCTATCTGCTTGCTGCCTTTGACTGATCCTGAAACGCTTGGCCTTTCAGCCACTTCCTTGTCTGTGTCCTTTATGTATTGGAGGAGAAGGACAAAGGGAAGAGGGTCTGGGAGATGGTGAGGTGGGGAAGAAGCAAGAGGGGTGGGAATTATAATCCCCAACTGGAGTAGTTTTTCATTTTTGTTTTCCTAAAAAAATAGAGATTATATTATCACGAAGAAGAGGAATACAGGTTCCTCATTCTTTCCGGCATGGCACCAGAAATTCCCAGGTGGAAATGAGTGATGTCAAAACCAAAAAGAAGGGGGAGGGTGGGGCCAGGAGGATAGTCCCCAGTAAACCCCATATGATAGCATAGACCTTTCTTTAAGTGTTCCAAGTGCTAAATTTGCAAGAAAACAGGCACTAATTTCATTGTCATCATCTGGGAAGAGTTAGTGTCCGAGGGAAGCTCAGCGGGAAGGGAGGGAAGTGAGGTGGGGCAGGGTCTGGCGTTCAGGGGTCTGTGGCATTGATGATGCTTTTGTCCGGGGGGGCCCATCCTCGGTACCAGCTGCAGTAGCCGCCCTTCTGCCGGATGCAGGCATAGTGTTTGGACTGGTAGCCAGGGTAGCCGAAATTGGAGAGCATGTCGGTCCAGAGACACTCGTTCTTGGAAGTAACAAAGCAAGGCAGGTAGTAGCAGGACTTGATCTGCAATTAGATAACAGGCAGCAGTTGATGGAATCTGCCATGGTATGCCCAGGCCTGAGGCTGCCAAGCCTGGATTCAGACCCTGGGGCCACTGCAGGGGAAGCCTAGCCACGTCAGTCTGTCAGTGATAATAATATAAATAGCACTAGCGAACATTTGTTGAGCACCTACTATCTCACAGACATTCTGATAAGTGCTTTGATAGTATTCTCTTTAATTCTCATCACAGTTTTATCTCGCTTTTTACAGATAAAGAAATAGACATTCTGATAAGCGCTTTGATAGTATTCTCTTTAATTCTCATCACAGTTTTATCTCGCTTTTTACAGATAAAGAAATAGGAGGCTCGGAGAGGTTAAGTAACTTGCTGCAGGTCACACAGCCAGTAAGTAGCAGAATTAGACCATTTGAGAGGGCTTTTTCATCGCAGATAGATAGGAGATCTCAGTTGTTTTAGAAAATCAAGGAATTAGAAAGGTTACAGTATAAACTTTGGAGTCTAGCTGCCCTAGGTTGGAAACCAGATTCAGTGAACTGTGGGATCTAGGGCTAATTACTTAAGTTCTCTGAGCTCTCATCTGCAGAATGGAGATCATAGTAATTAAAACCACACAGGATTGTTTTGAAGATGAAATGAGAGAATGGCCCAACTTCCCGCAACAGCAGGAAGGCTGTACCTTGGCCCTATACTTGGGTCAGGGGGATGGGCTTGGTTGAAGAAAGACTTTCTGTAGCATCTGGTCTCTGCAGTCCTGGGCCCATTTGCCCACCTGACTGATGAGTCAGCTACCAGGGTGAGCCCACTTGAAACCACTTGGCAGAACCTGCCACTGTCAGGATCCTGTACCTACAGCCCTGAACTGCCAGGCGGGGCCAGGGACTCAAGAGCCCTCATGCCCCAGCAGCTTGCAGTGGTCATCATGGAGGCAGCCCATTACAGCAGAAAGGCATTCTTCCTTCCCTGCCTTCCTCACTGCCCCGCCTGGGGCAACATTCCTTACTGCGTCTGCTCAGACCTGCCCCTCTGCCCTGGCCTAACACATGCACACCCTTCCCAGCACGAGGGCCTGGCGCCCAGTGCATTGGGAGCTGATGTTTCTAGGGCTGCAAGTCAGCACCTCCCCTCCTTCCCCCAGTGACCCCAGGGCTTACCTTGCAGTTACAACCCAGGTGATACCGATAGTTCAGCCCCTTGCGCTGGGAGAGGGTGAGCTGGTCCCACCTCTCCACAAAGTTGCACAGCCCTGTGTACATCTTGCCATCGTAGACGCGACCTACAGGAGGAAAGAAAACAAGGAGAGGGTTGTTTTGTCCAGAGCCCAGCCCAGAAAAAATTCACACCTACTATGTTCCCATTTAGCCCAGGCACTGTGGCTGGGTACTTTTCAGACCCATGATTTTATTTTACCCTCCCCAACACCTTTCAAAATGGACTGTAGCGCCATTTTTCCAGATGAGGATAATGAGGCTTGGAGAGGTAAAGTGATTTGCTAAAGGTCCCAAGCCCATTAAATACTGGAGCTAGGACTAGAGGCCAACTTTTCACTCCCTTTATAACGATTTGTGTTTTTGTTTTCTCCTTTACTACCTTGACTGCCTAAAGATGAATAACTTTCAAAGACAGGCCTAACAGGTTGAGTGTGAGGTGGAGAGGAACACACACTCCGTTTTTATTTACAGTAAAGTTGAGAAGCTACAAATTAGGAGATTTGCCTCACAAGGTGAGTGGCGGAGCTAATTCCAGAGTTGAGCCTAAGTGTAGGAGCTTCAAGCTCTTAGCACTGGATAAGTAGGATGAATTCAACATTAGAGACTCCTTACGATTTACTGGACATTTGGTGAGTCAGCTACTCGTTGTGTGTTCTTCTGAAGTCAAGAAACAGTGGACCTTGGCCAAACCCTGGCCTAGAAGCTAGAGTTGGCCATTACCTGTCAGCAGGTACTGGTACTTGTTGACCTCCAGCTTAAGGCCACAGAGACTCTCGGAAGCTTCCGTGTGGATGTACTGCACGTGGGGCATCTTGGTGAAGCCTCGGTACATCTGTGGGCAAAAGGAACATCATGACTTCTTCCTTTCCAATTTGGACACCCGTATGATCCATAATCCCACTGCTGGGTATATAGCCAAAGGAAAGGAAGTCAGAATATGGAAGAAGGGTCTGCACTATCATGTTTACTGCAGCAATATTCACAACAGCCAAGATATGAAATTAACCCAAGTGCCCATCAGCAGATGAATGGAAAAACAAAACCTGGTATCTATACCCAACAGAATATGATTCATCCAGAAAAAAGCATGAAATCTTGTCATGTGTGGCAGCGCAACTGGAACTGGAGGTCATTAATAAGCCAGGCACAGAAACACAAATATACCGTGTTCTCACTCATATATGGGAGCTAAGAAAGTAAATCTCATGAAGATAGACAGCGGATTTGGTGGTTACCAGAAGCAGGAAAGGTAATAGGGATTGGGGGAAAGAGATGTAACTAATGGGTACAAAAATATGAGTAGGCAGAAGAAGTAAGACCCAGTGTTCATTAAATCAGTAGAATGACTACAGTAAACAATAACTTATTGTATATCTCAAAATAGCTAGTAGAGGATAATTCAAATGTTCCCTGCATAAAGAAACGATACATGTTTAAGGTTATGAACATCCCTGATTACTGTACATTTTTGAATATATCAAAATACCACATGGACTCCCAAAATATGTACATTTATTATGTATCAATAAAATAAAAGGAACCCAGGAGAGGAGGCTCAGCACCCAGAAGGCTTGCTGACATTGGATCTGAGGGAATCTCGCTCCCCTATTCGGCTGTCCAGTGGCCTGTCACTGATCTACCCACCCAGGGCCCCCTTCACCCCAGATGAAGCCGCCGATCCTCTTGTCTAGCCTTCCTGGTGCCTTCCCAGGTTGGTGCCTTCCCAAAGAAACCTTCCTGTGCAGCCAGCCACACCCCCCATTCCAGCTGGCCCACAACACTCCTTCAGCTACACGTCTCACATCCCAGCACCTTTTCAGAAATCCAGAGAAGTAGCTGTGACAAGGGTACTTTTTCTTTGTCAACCTCAGGACCTGAGTCCCATGAATTCAGCCAGCATTCTCATGATATCTCTGTGACATTCTCCAGCCCACAAAAACATTCTCACTCACATTCCCCTTGCAGTATCCTTAAAAGAGCCCTGGGAGGGATGTATTACAAACTCCACTTTATAGAAATTCTATTTGGCTGGTGAACGTTGAATTCAAGTTAGAAATTCTCCATGTTTTTTATTCTTCTGAGCATCTGATGAAAGCATTGGGATCCTTTATCCCAGATGAAGCACATAAACATATCCACAAAGTTCAAAGATTTTTAACTATTGAACACTTTATTATAATTATTAGATTGAACCACATGAAATTGCTGATATTTGGCTATTTGTATCTACGACATAATCTAATACAGTGGTTCTCAACTGGAGGCAATTTTGCCCCCCTAGGAAATATCTGGGACATTTGGCAATGGAGACATTTTTGGTTGTCACAACAGTTAGTAGAGGGTAGGGAGGTTGCTAAACATCCCACAGTACTCAGGACAGCCCCAGAACAAAAAATTATCTGGCCCCAAATGTCAGTGATACTGAGGTTGGGAAATCTCCTTTAATATTAGCCCGCGAATCACCGTGACAACCCTGTGAGGTAGAAACTAGTATGCCCATTTTATAGATGAGGAGCCTGAGTCACGGGCAGGCTAAGTAGCTTGTTAAGGCCACACAGTTGGGAAATGGCAGAGCTAGGATTCCAAGCAGGGGAATTTGCCTTCAGAGTCCATACTCTTACCCATTATCTTAGACTGGCTCCCAGGAAGCCTCAGAAGCCTATGACCAAGGTCCCCAGAAGCAGGCAAATGCTATTTCCATATATGGCCACTGTGCCTCCTTCATCAGTGTGTGCTCAGAGTCACTGGGGTGACTGAATGCAACAGAAGCTGAGTCCTCTTTGTGTTTCCAGGTCAAGTCCAGGAGTATTATACAGGCCCAGTGTGCCAAGGCGATGCTGTGAACTGTGGGATCTGGTAAGGGTGGGGTGGGGCACTAAGGTGTTGCAGAATTCTATTATCCCCTCAGTTCTCAGAGTACACAAGCCCTGGACCGCTGGTGGTCTCTGGGCTTGTCCCAAGGGTTTATAATAGGAAAATGCCTCTACTTTACTTCCTGGCATGTGTTATTAATTTACTTACAGTAATTAATACAAAGCCAGACATCACTTCGTTGGTGTCTCTTCTAAATGCCTCCCATTTGGCCTGTGAACTGGCGTTTTCTCATCTTTTAAGTGGTGACTGGTTGGCGGGGGTAGGTGGTCTACAAGACCTTCACGGCATAACTTGGTCTGTTGGACCTACTGAGTTTGGGCGCCCCTGCCTTGTTAAAAGCACACATTGTTCTGATGGACTCAGATGGTCTTCCTTCTGAACCCCTCTTTTCCCCCAAGGCTTGCCAACTGAGCACAGACACGCAGCCAAGTGCTGGAATAAATGCCCTCTGCACTCAGCATTCAATTATGTGGTGCGGGCGCGGGGTGGGTAGAGTCACGATGATGACTTCTTCTATGTGAATGGTGCCTCTCTAGCCTTAACAGGAACCATGTTTAAGTGTGCTGCTGTATGCCTGCCATGGAGTGTGGCCTTCGAAGAACATCCCCTACCCTGACTTCTGTGCCGAGCAACTTCTTATTTTTGTGTGGGTGTTCCTTGAGGTTTTGGCAAATGTTTCAACTAAGCACTCGCTCTAGGTCTTTTGGACCCAGCCCATGGGAACCTCATTCCTTCTGCGTCAGTCTTTCCCCTTGACTGCCCTAGTGCTTCATGAGTGAGAGAATGAAGCCCCTGGTTACAGTCTGGTCACTTGAACTGCTCAGTAAGAACTAAACTCATCGAAATCAGCTTGGCATTGCAGCTACTTGGAAGTTTGAAGGAACCTGCATTTTAACTCCTAGCACTTGCCTAGAGTTGAAATTCTGATACATTACAAATGACTGGCTGTGACAAACATAGTGCTGTGTTTTAGGTTCAATTCTGAAAAGAACAACATGGCAAAGGTAAATTCTACTCAGTTGTGTTTTCCGTATAATAATCCTACCTTGATTTAAATATTGATTCTAAAAGTATCATGTCTGTAATCGTAGAGATCTAGAATTGACTTGACAAATTTAGGAGAGTCATAATAGATTTATAATGTCCTGACATCAGAGAATCCTAGAATCTCAGAGTTGGAAAAGATGTTAAAGGTAATCTAATCCAAACCAATGCTGTGGAGATCAGTGGTAAATTCAGGTTTTGGAGGCTGACAGCCAGAGGTTGAATCTTGAATCTTCTCTGCCACCTATTCGCCACTTGAAAAGTTACTTAACCTCTTGGGCCTCAGTTTTTTCATCTGTAAAATGGGTCAAAGCACTTACTTCTTAGGGTGTTTGAGAGAAGCAAATGACTTAGAATAGCAGTCAGCCCACAACATTCAATAAAATTTAGCTTAGAACAAGTTATACTGAAATTCGTAAGGAGAGGAGGAACGAGTTTGATCCCCTTCCTCCTAAGTCCCTTCCTCAGCTCTTAACAAGAGTAGTTAAAGCTGGTTTAGAACTTCAGACATAAGTGGGTTGTTCTTTTTTGGCTGGGTTCTGCATGCCTCTAGGCCCCTCTTCTTGGTAGCATCTACACAAGTAGCGTCTATGCAAAGTTCCAAGATGTTAGCTTCCCTTGGAGGGAAGGGACAAATAAAGTAAAAAAGAAGTTTCGGAGTCTGGGGACATTTGCATATTTCTTATGAAATGTCTGGCCTTCACTCTACATTGACAGCATGAGTTGCTACAATGATGCCAACTATGTCTTGCATGCCTACCAGAGATCAACACTGTTCTGGATGCTGGCGTACATCATGGACTCATTTAAACCCACAACTTCTTATTTACAGACCGACCGAGCTATCGGGGGCATGATCTTTCTCTACACAGCAATTTGTCTAGCAGGACAGGCAGAGAATGTGGAAATGGAGCCAGTCTCTGCAGAGGGCTGAATGAGAGTCCTAAGCCAGGAAGAGCCACAGGCATTGCAAGAAGAATGGTTCTCTGTGGGCTGGGGGTCAAAGATGCTTCCAGCTGGAGCTTCAAAGGCAAGACCCTGCTATTGCTCATTTGGTTAGACAAACCACTAAAGGAAGGAAGTCCCCGGAGGTCTGCTCTGCCTACAGTCAGGACATGCAAAGCACATGACCAGCGGGGCTCCCCATGGGACCCTCCCAGGACCAGCTGGGACATAATGTCCCCCACATTCTGTCCCCTGCAGCCAGCCAGAGAGCGTGTCTCCACTACACAAACAATAACTCCTAGCACACTGGATCAGTTTCTCATGATCCTGACGGGAGATAAAGTCCCCACAGCTTAGAGCAGCCAGTTCTGGAAACTTTCACCTTTACCCCACAGCCCAGGGCCTCAGCCCCAGCTAATTTCCAAGTTTGGGATTGCAATAAGCTCTCTCAACGTTCTAACACACTTGCTCCCTCTCACACACATACACACACATCGCAGGTCTCTGCGTACTGAAGTGTTCCTGAGAGATGGGTCAGAGGCTCCAGAGTTAGCAGACGGGAGAAGGTCTGCCTGCCCTTCATCAGTGAGAGTAGAGAGGGGTCAGTCAGGGCGGCTCCGAGTCTCAGGTTCTCCAAGTTCCTTTAGTCCTGCTCTGAGGGAGCCCTTGCTCACCCCTTCTGACTCTCTAGGGTAGACTCTCTAATCTGCTAGAACAAAGCCTCCCAGGGACCAGTGCCAAACTCATGCAGGCTTGCCTCTCTGGCCTCCCCCTTCCCTCCTACAAAGATTTTTCTGATACATCCTTTGCAGGATATTGTAAGTCCAGCCCTACACTGCTGGATGATAAACCAACAAACCCAAGCTGACTTCTTTTTGTTTCCCTGGGAACTAAATACATATGGAGTAGGCATTTATATCCCCCAAAGCAGGTAGGAATGATGAATCAGCCTGTTGCTCCATACTGTATTATCTCCTTATAGGCAAAGACCCTATAGTTTTGCTCAGGTTTGCCACTTTGTAGCTGTGTGATCTTAACTGTTATATGACCTCCCAGGTCTCAGTTGCCTCACCTGTCAAACAGAGGACAAGGTGTTATCTATTTTACAGTGTTAGTATAAGGACTGATCTATGCAAAGACCTAGCAGAATGCCTGGTACAAAGCAACTGCTCAGTAAATGTTACTGATGCAGAGTCTTATAATTGTAAGCAGTGTTTTATCTTTGTATCCCCAGCTCATAGCACAGTACTAAGCACAGAGAGAGGGTGGGAGGGAAGCATGAGAGGATGGATGGATGGACTATTACTTCTACTTCTAGCCTGTGTCTTCTCTGACTTGCAAGCTGGTACCTAGAGACAAACAGATTCCAGTGGCATCTCTGGATAGAAGGGCACTGACCAGTTCTATGGATCATGATACCCAGCTGTGGGAGGGTCAGAGTGAATAAAAGGCATGAGATGGTGACTGATGATTAAAGTAAGATGGCGGGGAGATTTGGGAGTCATATGAAGAACACAGGATTGGGAAGAGATTCCGACGCCTCAGCTTGGGGATCAGATCTGCCCTTAATTAAATGCTTGACTCTGGGTAAATCATTTCCCCTTTGTGCCTCTGTCGGAAGTGAGACGAGGGACCTTACGTCTAATTCCAGCAACATGATTCATGAGCTCAGATGAAGGGTGGTGAATAGAAAGCCTAAGCCCACCAGACTGGGAGTGGGAGTGTGTCCTCTGAAACTGATGGGCTAGCAAATGTTTGGTCTCTAGACAGACCCCCGTGGCTGGTCTGACACCAGCAAGGGGAAGACCAGCAAGGGGAAATGGGACATTCTGCCCACAGGAAGGGCATCTGGTCACCCTGGTCTCCAGGCCCTGATGGTAGGAAGGAAAGCAGGCAGGCTTAGGAACTGCCGCCTCCCAGCTACTTCCCTCTCAGCTCTCTGCTGACCACCAAGTGTCTCGTAATGAGGATTGTTCCAGACCAGGCAGGTTCATGTGTTCTCTGAACCTCTGCTTTGGTCTAATATGCTTTGGCATTCCCGCGCTGACTGCCAGAGGTTGCAAAGTGGATTTTTTGGGTTGTTGTTGCTCTTGCTGGTTCCCCACCCCCGCCCATTCTTCTCTCCCCAGGGCTGTCTGAAGACATAAGCTGGTCTCATGACCAAGCTTAGGCAGCCAAGGGCAACTGGCCAGGGCTGACTCTGGACATTACATAACCAGAAGGCTGTGGATGTTTGCAAAATTGAATCCAAAGCAACAGGTTCCACAAAATTAGTACATCCAGCCGCAGGCCTCAGGACACAGGAATAAGGAAGCCTGGAGGTTGGCATCGGGGATGGTTGGGTACCACCATGGGCTGTGTCACTGCCCCACTCCCTTCTACCTGGACATTGCGGCTTGTCTCCTCCGGGGAGTTTCCAGGCCTATGGGGTCTCACCCTCATGCCCATATTAGATGGGTAAGCATTCACCAAGTCACTTTTGCATGCCAGGTCCTACCCTAATTGCTACGGATGCAAATATGAGCAATAAGTTAAAGGGCTGGACAGTTCCTGTGAACCTCAGCACACCCCACATTGAACTTCTGATGAGTCACACACATACATGCCTCTTCTCTCCCAACCTGACTCTAGTTCCTAAAGATGGAAACTGTATCTCCCTCACGGCTTCCATGGCTCCTGGCTGGGAGCTCTGCATGTAGAGAGGTGCTTACAAAGATGGGGTGATGAACCAGTTGCTGAGTTATTCAAGGTGAAGCCCCAGTCTTCTGTGCTAAGGCAATCACCAGTACACCCTTCCATTGTATACCACCCGCTCCTCCTTACAAGTAACACGGCCCGCATCCCAGGATGCTTAGAATGCCTGAGCTAGAGAGGATGTTAGGAGCACTAAGCCCGACCCCACAGTGTTAACAGGTGGGAAAACTGCGGCCCAGGAAAAGGGACAAGCTCAAGGTAAGCAGGCTATTTAGGAGTAGAGCTGAGACTAGGAGCAGGTTCTCTAGATTTCAAATCTGGTGTTCTTTTTCTTAAGGCGTACCTCCTTCCTGTGCTTCCTGATGTTCATATCCTCAGTAATATGTTTAATGATAAGAATATGTTTAGCAAACATTGCTAACTATCTAGGATGCAAGAAGACCATCAGCTGGGAAGATAGGGAAAGAAGATGAAGTTCCTGCCTTGGGATGAGGTTCCTGTGATCAGCACAGTTTCCCTGTAAAGATTTGAGTTAAGCTGTAACCTCAGTGGCCGAATGAGACCTGTAAGCACTGTGGAATCCCAGATAGTCAGAGCTCGGAAGAGTCCATTGAGATGATCTGGTCCAATCCCCTCATTTCACAATTGGGAAGATTAAAGCCCAGAGAGGGGCAGTGACTTGACCAAGGCCTCATGGTTACCAGCTAACAAGGCTATCTGCCATCTGGCTCCAGAGCTCAGCCTCCTAACAAGTGCCTTGGAGTGACTCCACCTGCATGGGCTCCTGGACGAGGCAGCCCCATGCCCCCTCCCTACCCATCCCTTTCTGCTGCCTTAGCAGCTCCCTCTCCAGCAGGCACAAGGGCTGGGTCTGGCTGGTGCTCAGACACACACCCCAGTTCCAACCCATTTTGCCTCCCTCAGCCAGAACTCTTCTGGCAAAAACCCAGAAACCTTCCTGGAGCCAGACTGATGACATTACCTACCTTCATCTGCTTGATGGTGTAGACCAGCGTGCCGAAGGGCCCCTCCTTTACCAGCTTCTTCCCCACCACCTTGGCCCGGATCACTGCAGAGACAGCAAGGAGGAGACAGTAAGAGGTTAGGAAGGCCTGAACCACATCAGGAACAGCATCTCAGGGCGGGCATGTTAGCCTCCGTGGAGCCTGGAATTGCTCTCTTACCTTGGAGCCAACTGGAATAGATGATTGTGTTTATAAGAGTGGGAATTCCCTGGGGTGAGAGGGAGGTTGGAGGAAAAAGAAGCAGCTACCATTCAAGTTAATTACCCCACATGTTCACAACTGCCAGCTCCAGAACTTCCTAGGCTTTAGTCATCCCCTGGCCCCGCCCTGACCCTGGGGATTTTCTTGACTTTGTGACTTCACCATAATCTAAAATCTACTTCTCCTGTTAGAGCCGTTGTCCCCCCTCCCTTGTCCATCTGACAATGCCATGGTCTCCCAGAGCTGTTCTCTTTCCACTAGGACTCCTTTCTAACCACCTCGTCTGGGGCTCTTCCTTTGCATGCATTAATTCATCACATCTTGATATGTCCACAGGGTTGTGGTACACCCCAGCTTCCCACAGTGCCCCCAGTTAGCATTCTGGTTGAGCCCTTGGTATCCAGTGCTTAGATAGCAAGGGATGCAATAGAGTCTGAGCTCTGTGGCCATGTGGTAGAAGAAGGAGCAATTGGGAGTGGGGGCTCAGGAGCCAGACAGACCTGTTCCAATCTCAGCTCTGCTGTTTATGGATATTGGGACTGTAGGCAAGTAAATGACTTTGTTTCTGGCCTCATCTTCTATAAAACAGGAATCGTAATGACACCAATCTCCTGAATTGAAGGGATTAGTCAAGATGATGAATTTGACACCGTCTTGAACATAGTTTGCACTAGACAAATGTTATTAATATCATCATCATCATCATCATCATCACCAAAAATGAAATGGGCTAACCATGGAAGGACTGCTCCAATGAAAACAGCTCCCATTTATTGCACCCCCACTATGTGCCATGTACATTTCACTTATTTACTTCTCTTAACTGCCTTACAAGGGCAATATTAGCATCCACATTATCTAGATAAGGAAACTGACCAAGAAGTGAAACCACTTCCTCTTTCTGGGCCTCAATTTTCTCATCTATAAAGAGGGTGTAACTCTCCTTACATCAGGGAATTGGAATCAGAACTGAACAAAAAATCTTATGAAATTTCCCACTACAATGTCTGGCAGAAAGGAGTTACCCAGTAGATATTAGTTCACTATGAGTACAAAAGTAATTACACCCAGTGGGTCGAGGGCTGAAAGAGAGGCATTTACCACATACCCTGGGAACACAAAGAATAGAGAACTTGACTTTTAGATTCTACAAGGTTGTGCTTCTCTTTCTACTTTGTGTGAAAAAGAAGCACCCAAGAGCTGTCTACGGGTATTTGTAAAATCGGCACATGGAGGAACAAATGGACAGGTCTTGAATACAAAAACTGAAAATTGCTGAGAGTAACATTCGTTGGCTCAATCAAAGAAAAAAAATCATCTAATAATAAGAACCAGCAACAAAAGGCAGGGGGGCTGCCATCAGGGCAGAGAGTGCCTCTGTCAGGGGTTACGATGGGGGTGCTAGATACTTCCATGCTGAGACCTCAACAGGAATTTGGAATGGGGCTTGCTTAGGCAGTGATACTTTGAATTACAAATTGAACTCTTTCAGCCCTGAGATCCTATAGTTCTCTCTTATCTCAAGTTGCACTTAGCCCCAAAAGGAGTAGATACTCAATAAATGCTTAAGTAAAATACCTACACACACACACACACACACACACACACACACACACACATACATACATACACATACACATATTCTGGTGGCTCCATTATCCTTCCTCATTGTGGATGCTCCACTATGTATCCCAGTTCTTTGACTCCAGTCTCTGTTTTTAAAAAAATCTTTACTAAGAACTGATTCTTCATCCCTACTGGATTCTGTCTTGTTTCTTTCCAGATGAGCTTGGATCCTACCCTTCCAGTCAGACATCAAGTCAGGGTTCAGATAATCAATGGCCCCTTCAGACCTTCCCTGCCAGGGATGGCAATACAGAGTCATTGGCAAAGTGAGCAATTTAGTGGAGGCAGCTCAAATTAGGAGGAGGCGAGTGGTTGTTTCCAAGTCTGCTATAAAAACGAGAGGTTGGCAAGATCCCAGGCCAATGTCTCTCAAGATCCTGCATCCACCTCTGTTTCTAACATTGCGGTAGCATTCTCGGCGACAAGCCAGCCTCCCGGAGGCCCTGGGGACTGTTTCCTCCATATTAACTCTCACAGGCAGGTTATAACGGCTTCACCTCCTGGCAGAGGCATGTCTGCCAGCCTTTACCACTGATTCTTCCTGAAGTGATTTGGACCCATCTTCTCTGCTTCATTAACACAGAAGGTAAACAAGGGAGTGAGTCTTGGCCGGGGAGGGGTGGGAGGGGCAAGGCAAAAGGATTCCTTTAAATAGCAACATCCTGGTTCAAAAATGGCTTGACTTGATTTAGACAGAAGATGTCACAAGCAGACCTGCCCCATAAAGCTAGGTACTGCTGGAAGCTTCTGCACATACAACCAGCCAACTCATTCCTTACCCCAAATGGCCTGAGCTTGGAACCTTTTCATCTGAGGATAGTTTAGTGAAAAGAATACACTTTCGTAGTGAGGAAGCTGCATTGGAGTTTGGGTTCCACCATTACTGTTTGATCTCTCTGGGGCTCTTTCCTCCTAAATCTCTCTGGCTTTCTTAGCCCAGTGCTTCTCATGTGGCTTACGAGTGACTTGCTTATTACGATTGGACCAGCAACATAGCATTGCATTAAAGAGCCTGGTCTCTGGAGCCTGATAGCCAGGGTTCAAATCCCAGCCTTGCTGCGGGGTGACCTTCAGAAAGTTGCTAAACCTCTCTATGCCTTGGTTTCCCATCTGTAAGATGGGAATGATGACAACAATGCCTCATAAAGTTGCTGTGAGGGTCGTATTAATACAAGCACCAAGAACAGTGTGTAGTCCATCCCAAACCTCATGTGTTTGCTACCACTGTTATTAGCATTATCACCACTATCGTGATGTCTATTTTTTTTGCATCTGAGGGCATACCATCTTCAGACTTCTAACATGCACTATAAGCTAAGGCCTGGGAGTTCTCTCTAGGATGAGAAGAAAGGCAACCTCATAAAAATATCCTAACCTTACAGAACTTCAGGGAGAGGTGGAGAAGCACAGATGGAATAGTCAGAACAAGTGTAGGAGGTATTTGGGGGCCAGGAGTGCCTACTCCATCACTTGTACCCATCCCACCTTATCACCCAGGTGTAACCCAAGAATGGCCTACCAAGACCAGCCAAACAAGATCACAGTCATGGTTCCAAAAGTCTGAGGCAGAGATGGCCCAGTGAAGAGGCCATACCCGTGTTTTCCTTACAAAAACAAAACTTCACTAAACTGAACTACAATTAAGTTACATTCTACCCTCAAAATAGATTCTCAGAGTCCTTCCAAAGTAGAATTGCTGGCCAACCCCAGATCCACCTATTTGGTTTGTGCATTAATCTGTCTGTATTTGCTCCAGTTTCTCCTCTGTAATTCAAATGCGTGCTATTTTGTACTCTCCTGTTTGGCAATCAGGGTTCTCCCGAGGCATTCGCTGGCCCAGGGGCCACAGGGAACAAGGGAAGTGGGGTAGGGGGAGGTTGTGGTTTTCCAGCAACAGAAGACACTTTTCAAACTCATAGCTGGCAGTATGTCCAGCCATTCCTTCCACCTTGTTGTGGTGGCTGGAAGCCAGCTTTACAGATGGGCCAGGCTGGACCCAGGTTGTCTGTACTCCCATTCTTGCTGAAGTATGGCCCCTACACTGTCTACCCAGTGCACCCTAACAGCCAAACCAACACAGGCGTCAACTAGGTTGGTGTCTGGAACATTGGGTTGGGTGCTGGTGAGGGTGACAACAAGAAATAGAAGTCCTATTTCCTGCTTCCACTGATGGCTAGTCTAGTGGGGAGATAAGGTTTAAAAGTTTATGGCTGGCCAGGCGCGGTGGCTCAAGCCTGTAATCCCAGCACTTTGGGAGGCCGAGACGGGAGGATCACGAGGTCAGGAGATCGAGACCATCCTGGCTAACATGATGAAACCCCGTCTCTACTAAAAAATACAAAAAATACGGCCGGGCGCGGTGGCTCAAGCCTGTAATCCCAGCACTTTGGGAGGCCGAGACGGGCGGATCACGAGGTCAGGAGATCGAGACTATCCTGGCTAACACAGTGAAACCCCGTCTCTACTAAAAAATACAAAAAACTAGCTGGGCGCGGTGGCGGGCGCCTGTAGTCCCAGCTACTCGGGAGGCTGAGGCAGGAGAATGGCGTAAACCCGGGAGGCGGAGCTTGCAGTGAGCCGAGATCTGGCCACTGCACTCCAGCCTGGACGACAGAGCGAGACTCCGCCTCAAAAAAAAAAAATACAAAAATACTAGCCGGGCAAGGTGGCGGGCACCTGTAGTCCCAGCTACTCGGGAGGCTGAGGCAGGAGAATGGCGTAAACCCGGGAGGCGGAGCTTGCAGTGAGCTGAGATCCGGCCACTGCACTCCAGCCTGGGCCACAGAGCCAGACTCCCTCTCAAAAAAAAAAAAAAAAAAAAAAAGTTTATGGCTCGCCGGGTGCAGAGGCTCACCACTGTAATCCCAGCACTTTGGGAGGCTGAGGTGGGCGGATCATGAGGTCAAGAGATTGAGACCATCCTGGCCAGCACAGTGAAACCCCATCTCTACTAAAATACAAAAATTAGCTGGGCGTGGGGCTGCCTGTAGTCCCAGCTACTTGGGAGGCTGAGGCAGGAGAATCACTTGAACCTAGGAGGTAGAGGTTGCAGTGAGCCGAGCTTGCGCCACTGTACTCTAGCCTGGCGACAGAGCGAGACTCCGTCTAAAAAAAAAATGAAAAAAAAGTTTATGGCTAGAGGACTTGTCTCCAAGGTACAGAAGCACCAATCAGAGAAGGGAGAGGTGAGGCTCAGCGTGAATCTCAGCCTCTGAGTCTCTCTTGTCTCTCTAGAATCTCTTTTGCTCTTAGGAAGAGAATCTGGGCTTCTGGGGGTCTGGTGGTCAAAAGAAGCAAGGAAGAGGCTGGGTGTGGTGGCACATGCCTATAATCTCACCACTTTGGGAGGCCAAGGCAGGAGGATCACTTGAGCTCAGGAGTTCCAGACCAGCCTGGGCAACACAGTGAGACTTTGTCTCTATAAAAAATAGAAAATTACAAAAAATTTAAAAAATTAGCCGGGCATGGTGCCATGTATTCATAGTCTCATAGTCTCAGCTACTTAGGAGGCTGAGGTGGGAGGATTGCTTGAGCTATATCATGCCATTGCACTCCAGCCTAGGTGACAGAGCAAGACTCTGTCTCACTGAAGAAAAAAGAAAGAAGAAGAAGGAGAAGGAGGAGGAGGAGGAGGAGCAGGAGGAGGAGGAGGAGGAGGAGGAGGAGGAAACAAGGGAGAGATTGATTAAGGAATAAGCAGTATTTCAATGTAAAAGTATCTACAAAGAAACTAGGATGTGTGTTCTTATGTAATTGGCACATTAATCTATAAATATGCATGGGGCCCTCTGGAATATATCGTGCACCTGAGGAGCCAGGCATAAAGGGATATCTCTATTGAACTGTCTTTGCTTCCTTTGAATATTTGTTTGGGCAAGAGTGCTAGTAAGAGTTTACAAAAGCAAGGCAAACAAGGCACACCTCTTCCACAAATATACCTTCATGCTGCCTTTCCCCACCTCCAGCTCTAGCAATGTAGACCACAGTGGCACAAGTTTTAACAAAGAATAATTTTCCAATGGCAATTGGGATTGAGTTTCCAGAAAAGCTTACTGGTGCGTCTCCAGAAACTGCACACGTGCTGTTCATCAGCATAAACAGAGTGGGGCAAGATACCCTTGAGCTGTCCTCCCTCTCTCTGTTTCTATCCCCCATCCAACCATTGTCAACCAAATCCAGACCCTTCTTCCCTGACCTGATGGTTGGACTTTCCTACTGGCAGGCTAGAAGGCTGAGCAACAATGCTACCCGTTTGGCTGGTCTGGGGATCAAGGACCCGTAACTAATTAATGGGTACTAACTTAGGACTCAGGGTTCCACCCATGTTAGCATCAAGGGAAGAGCAGTACAAATCCTCTCCATAACTTAGGAGTTGATTCATGCCATCTAGCAGGTGAGATACCACTGCCACCACACACACACACACACACACGCACACACACACACGCGCACACACACATACATATGCACACACACGCGCATGCACACACACACACGCACGCACACACACACACGCACACACGCACACCCATTCCTGTCTCTACAAAGGCCCCATGGAACGATTTTGCTGGTTTAAGGCATGGTTTTTAGAAGGACAGCAAGGATAAGTAAGGGACGTCTGGCTAGCAGGTAGACTGCATTTCTTCAAAAGCAGAAGTCACTGTTAGTGTCATTCCCAGGGAAGGGGCTGCTCTTCTGATGGGACCCCAGCAGGCAGGCTCTAGGTAAGAAGAAAAGCCTGGACCATGGGCTCACATCTTGGGCCTAGACTTGGAGGAAAAGAGGGATCTGGAAGTGTTGGAATGATGCCCTCCCCATGAAAACACACCAAAAAGGAGGAAAGAGGGATCCCTGTCACCCAGCTTGTCTCACAGCCCCTTCATGTGTATTTTATCATCTCCCACAGGATGACAAAGGGAGGGGCCTTGCTGAGGCCGGAGTGCTCACGGCAAAGGCAATAGGTCAGGGACCCACAGGGAGGTCGGCCCAGAGCCTGCCAAGCAAGTCTTTTTCCTGCCCACCTTGGACACTCCACAATGCAGCCTGCCCAAGGAGGGCAGAGCCAGGCTCTCTCACTCTTCCAGCTGCTCACCCATTCAAGAACTACAAACTGCTTGCTTTTCTTAGCATCACATCAGTGAATCTGGAGGAGAAGGAAGGGAACTAGAACATACTGATAACAACCACTGCCATTTATCAAATGCCTCCTAGGTGCCAAGCAACGTGCGCATGTTCTTTAACGCTGTCCTCATGGCCACCTGGTGAGGTGGCTACTGTTGTGGCTATTCATGTCTCTACTTTCCAACTGTGGAAGATGAGGATCAGGTAGCCTGTAAGCACTTTTGCATCCTATTGAAAAAAAAAAAAAAAAAAAAAAAGGGAGGTCCTCAGGACAGCAGACCATCTAGAAACCTTTACATGAGATTCACACGGGTTGCAAAATAGTTCATAATTTTACTGCACACTTTCACTGCAGAGAAGAAGATTGATACCTAAAAGGAAGGACCCTTGATAAGCTCCCAGTGAGCCTCACATCCCTTACATCACCCACCCACAACCCTTCCCAATCACTTGCACAAACACACGTTCTCTGATTAGTAATAAAAATCTAGAAGTCATCGCCATCAGCAATATAACAGTGTTATCTATCATCTGTTTAAACTCTTGTGCTCCCCAGCAAGGCTTTCATGGAATAAAAACAAATAACTTAGAAACCACAAAACCACACGCTCCCTAAGGTTTCTCCCAACACTGGAAGTCTGAGGTTAATTAGATTGATTAATTAAATGAGACAATATATACGTACAAAGGTACTTTGTAACCCTGAAGCTAGACAAATGATACACTGTTATATTGCTGATGGTGATTACTTGTAGATGCTTAAATTTACTAATCACAGGAAAACAGCAAGAGGAATCCAGAAAGATTCTTGTGATTCAGCATTTCCTCATCCCCCCAGGATCTTGAGAGCCTTCCTCCAGTGACACTTCTCAAGGTCGTTCTCAGGTATCTGCTGCCTCTTTGGGGATGATTTGATGATGTCTAGGTGAGAGGAAAGGGCCTTCGGAACTAAGGATGAAAAGCAGAGGCCTGAAGGGCCTGCCTGGACTGGGTCCCTCTGATTACCAGCCTATTGATCACCACAATCCCAACCCCCCAAAAAAATCCTCCCGAAAGACTCAGAAGCTGAAAGGACAGATCAAGAAAACTAGAGAAGTGATCACGGTGTACTGGAATGAAAAACAGGCATGGAGCATGTGGGGTCTGGGTGAAGCTGCTGCCCTGTTTCTGTGTGACCTTGGTCAAGTCACTTCCCATCCCAGCAGATAAATCGTGGGTGATAATTACCAGCCTCCAAGGGTACCTACAATAACCTAGGCAGCCTCCCCGCAAACCTCTCCAAAGCCGTGCTTGTCAAAGTCACCCATGACCTTCTTGGTGCTCAGTCCAGTCATCGAGGAGCAGGTTCTTGGTCCTGCTATTTTCTTCCAGCTTGTGGGTCTCAGCACCATCTGCACAACTGACAGCTCCCACACTTTTGCCACCGCCAACCTAGAACTCTCATGACCTTTTTTTTTTTTTAAGAAAAACCAAATTGTATTTTTATTTTAAGTTCTGGGGTACATGTGCAGGATGTACAGGTTTGTCACAAAGGTAAACATGTACCATAGTGGTTTGCTGCACCTGTCAACCCATCACCTAGGTATTAAGCCCAGCATGCATTAGGTATTTTTCCTAATGCTCTCCCCCACCTACCCTACCCACCACCAGGCTCCAGTGTATGTTGTTCCCCTCCCTGATGACCTTTTTACTTATATATCTCAGAGTCTACATTTAGTCTACATTTATACCTGCAAGTCTAATAAAACATCTCAAATTCGACCCATCCAACTCATGGGTCAATTTCCTGAGATTTTCCTTCTTAATCTCAGGAAATTACAGCTCGCTGCACTGCACACCCTGGCACCCAAACATGTTCTCAGGGTCTCTGACCATGCAGTTCCCTCTGCTGGAACACTCTTTCTTCACTTGGCAGGGGACCTTCCCTGATCCCTGATCCCTGATCCTGATCCATGCACATTCCTCCCCCACCTCACAATCGCTTGGCTCCCCACACTGTGCTCCGTCAGACACTGGCCACCATCTGACATTATGCATTAACTTGCTTCTTTACTGATCGTCTCTCCCCATTAAAATGTAAGCCTCCCCTGGGCAGCAGGTTCTTTGCTTTACCTATTGCTGTAGCCAAAGCTGCCCGAAGAGTGCCTGGCACTTAACAGGTACCTCATATGTATTTGCTGAATATGGGAAGCTAAGTGTGATTTCATGTATAAAGTGTCACACAGAAAGGGTGATTTAAAAACAGATACATAACTCCTGTGCAAGCTCTGCCAAATGACCAATTTTTCTGAGTCTTATTCAATCAAAAGGGGATAATAGCAATTCTTGGTTCACAGGGTCAGATACACAACTGTTCAGCAACCAGGAAGGTGCTTGAGTGCTAGACATATATAGGGATACAGGGATAAATAAGGCTCCTAGGAACTCAAGGGCTAGAGGTAAGAGAGACTGGCAGTGATACTCAACTAAGGCAGGCTCAGCAATATAAGCAAGGATGGAAAGTGAGGACAGAGCCAAGAGGAGATGAAGTCCGTCTCAGAGGAGGGGTGTCAGGGAAGCGCCCTGGAGATGGCATCAGATCTGAGTATCAGCCCATTCTGCAGAAGAGACTCAGTTTGCTGCGTCTGAATCCAGAGGAGGCAGAAGTCTGGACCCAATCTGGGTAGGGGGAGGTAAGGACAGCAGCTGGAAACAAGGCAGAATCACAGCCGGGCTCTGAGCAAAGCCAGAGCCGATCTCCCGCCTTTCCAGGAAGATGATGACCCCCCCCACTCCCACTGCAAGAGCATGGGGGCTGGGGGCTGGGGCTGGGGAGCGGTGAGCAGCCTGAGTGAGGAGGAACTCTCCTCTCTCTTCAGACAAGTCCCACAAATAGGCTCTTCCTGCATCCTACCCCAGTCCCCCAGGGCCCTTCTCTCTTGTCCGTTTCAAAGGCCCTTTTTGTTGATGTCAAAGCCAAGGCCAGACCATTAACATGCACTCCCCATCAAGATAAGGAGTCCCAGTTCAAAGCCTGTCCTGACTAAGTCTTTCCGTTAAGTAAAAATATTAATGTTGGTTTTATTTAAGCAGGTTTTTTTGGCAAGAAATGAACGCCTGTGGCTAAAAATAAACCCAAAGATACACACTCAGAAAATCTGGAAAGCTGCAAATCATTTCAACCCAAGTTTCCATCTCAGGGAAAGCTATTAAACCCGGAGGATATGAAAACCTCCCTGCCCAGAGACTCCTGTTTCTTAGTGCCTGCCTTGTGTTCCGGGGTCCCCAGGGCAGGTCTGTCCTGGGGATGCCCTGTCCTGGACCTCTCGGGAAAGAGGAGGAGGGGCCTTTGTGAGCTCCTGGCTCTCCTCACCTTGTGAGCAGGATGGGTTTCTGCTTGAGCGGTCTGGGAAACACTCAGGGCCCCTGCTGACGTCTGTTGCAGATGAAATGAAGGGGCCGCGGAGGGGAGGGAAGGAAACACAGGCTCAGGAAGGTCAGGCTTCCTGGAACTTTGAGATTACCCAAAAGAACACAGCACAAAATTAGCATCCCATGCTGGTGTTCATGTGTTAAGGGGCGACCTCAATTTTACACAATGAAATGACAAAATTTAAGAGGAGTCTCTCCTTATAGGTATATGCCTAGACTTGGGATGAATGCATTTGATGTTTAATCTAACTGCTTAAAGTCAGCCACTCTTGATTTCTTCCTGGGGCCACCAGTAATTTGGGAGAAAGGTACAGATCCCTTGGCCTGGGACAGGGCAAAAGTCCCAGGGCTGGCTGATTCCTGGATTCAGGGCCGACTTACCTGGGGAGGGAGGACTCTGAATCTCAGAAGGGTGATGGTGTTTCTGTGACCTGGGTTTCTAAGGGTCCAGTGAGGCAACTGCCCCAAAGTGTTCACCAAGCATGATTAGAATCACTGAGGCTTTTACTCTGCAAAGGGCTGTCAGGTGGGAAATGTCAAAGCCCCAAAGGATAGACAGTGGGAAACACAGTCCTTCTTCCATAAGTCCCTCACATTCTCCCAGGAACAAATGGGATCCACAACCCTCATTTACATCCTCACCTACACCTCCCTTGGGTTTGCAGTATCTACAGGACTATTCTGCATAGCTCGGTGACATATATATGGCTCTCCAGAGCTGGGACCATACCTCAAATGCTATCACTCTAAAGCTTCCAGCCTCCATCACTATATGAACCTATCTTACGATGCCCCTTGCCTGGGTGAGAATCACTTCCTCCCCGTGCATCTGCCTGTACCTTTGGCTTCCTGCAAGACCCACCTATCTGAAATGCCACTTCCTCCAGGAAGCCTTCTGTCCACCCCAGGCCAAGCTAATCCACCTCTCTTCTGCTTGGTTTCCCTCTCTTTCTTCCAGCACGTGTTCTTCTTTAATGATTGGTTCCTTGGACACTCACTAGCATCACTAATCACCAGATGGCAAGGACTGCATCTGGGACTCCAGCACCTGGCATAGAGCCTAGATTGTGGCCAGGGTTCCCAAAAATGTTGAATGAATGAATGAATGAGGCTGTGGGAGGGCACCAAAGGTAATACAATAACGAAGACGGGGATGGTTTTGTATTTGGCTTCTTGGAGCGCTGGGTCAGAAGTCCTTGTTCCATAGGGTTACTCAGAAAAGGAAGGGATGAGTAAAAATGTGATCTGGAGAGGCTGAATACGGATGTTGTTCCAAAATATTGAAGACTGACCTCCAAAAAGAGGCAAGTCACAGGACCCTATTACAGGAGACCCCCATGAACTTGTTGATGTGTCTGTGGGAGGACAGCACCCAAATGCTACCAACACACGAAGAACCCAAGGCTCAGCACCCTAAGGAAGTCAGTGGTGACACCAAAATTAGCCCCAGGAGTTTCTACCCAAGGCACTCCTTGCTAGACCTGCTGGCTCCTCTGCAGGCCCTACGGCCTCCAGCTGCCCCTCTTCCTTGTGGTAGCACTCAGGAAATATGTGGCAGGCTGTTTCTTCAGGCCCCATCTCCAGGTCCTGTGCCCCTCTCTGCCACAGTGTTAGTTGTTTGTTTTATTTTGCCCACCTCCCTCCTCCTTCTCCTCAAATATACTTGAAATTCATTGATTCACTTGTCTGCTGTTTATTCCGAAGTATTTCAGGAAGCATCTCAGATCCTGTGCCATGTCTTGGGGATTCAGTAATAAGCAGGTAGACAAAGTTCCTACCTTTAATAATCTTATTTTACTCTTGTGAGACAAGAAGACAGGCAGTTATTGTCCAGGGAGCCACAGGAGCATGCAGCAGACACATCTGGCCAGCCTGGACATGCCGGAGGGCGACATCCTGCCTGAGCTGGGATTAGAGAATCACTAGAGACAGTTAAGAGAAAGAGAAAGGAAAGGAACTTCTGGTCATGGCTGGAGCAGAGGCAGAGGCCTGGAGGCTGGAGAGTCTGGCCCATTGGCGAGACAGAAAACAGAGAGTTCAACAAAGTACAGGGGTGCCTTGCAGTAGGCGATAATTCCCAGCTTGGTCGGTTGGGTCTTGCTCCATCATGGGATAGTGCCATTTCTTAGGTGGACTTCTCCCTGAGGCTAGTGATAAAGACTTATCACTCTGTCACTGCCCATAGCCTTTAGGATTGCATGTATCCAAATGGGTGCCCAAACAGTCCATTGATAGGAGGCCCCCGAAGCCCCAAGAAACCCCTAGAAACAAGTCTGGGTCTTTGCATCAGACCCCCAAATGATCTCATTCCAGTGCACATCTCATTTCTAATCTTCAAAGTTAATATTTAATGCTTCTCTGTCTCTCTCTGTACCCTCTCTCCCCTGAAGCCCTTTAACCTCTTGGAGTGGTTTCGCCCTGGGTGTTTTGGCTGGGCATCTGTGCTGTGCTCTGAGGAGACACCAAGTTTAAGGGGGCACGCCGACCTCTTAAAAGCTCAAGCCCACTCAGGGGTCAGAGGCGCTGACTTGCTCAGTGCCATGCAAGTGCACTCGGTGAGGGGGGCTGAGACCACCCCCAATCCCCTGAGAGTGGTCCAGCCTCTCCACAGGGGCCCATGGGAAACTTTATCCCACACAAGTGGCCACCAGAATAGCAGCATGGTCTTCAACCACAGCCTCTTTGAAGCAGTGCCCAGAAAAATACCATGCCCTCAAACGGTTCTCAGAACTTCCAGCTTTCAGGTCGGGGCATTCGTGAAGCCCAAACAGCTGGCAACATCTCAGGAGCCATCTATAGCATTTTATTTTTCCCCTAATTGGGATTTGGTGTGCTAGGAGAGCTGAGGGACTCTGGCATAGGCCTAGGAGCAGGTCCACCGTTAGCCAAAGGACCACCCTCCTTTGCACACCAGACCTGCAGATGCAGTCTTTGCAGACAGCAGATCTGTTCCCAGAATGCACCAGCAGTGGGCAGGAGACTTTCTTGTGGTTTGAACAAGAGCCAATAGCTGCTCTGTCCCTGGAGTTTACACAGCACAGATGCCAAGGAGACCCTGGTACATCTATAACTTACCCTTCATGTGGCTTTTAAAATAGTGTAGGCTTTCTTCACCTTTAAGTTCCACAAGCTTGAAGGTCGTGGATGCCCAGGGACATAGTTTGGAAGGCCCATCTGCTGTAGCAGGTATCCCCTAACCAGGCTTACTCAGCACCTCCCCGCCAGCTCACAACCACGTCACTCACATAGTGGGCACTCAGGTAGAAACAGGTATGAGAAAAATGAGCCCATTCATAGGTCTTCAAGCCCTAAGACCATTATCAGGAATCAATAACACTGTGGGTACGGAGGAATGATTAGAGATAAGATCCAAGTCCTTTTAAGGAAACCTTCGTTTTAAATAAAATAAATAAGTAAAGAATGCTAACTGCTGCCCTCTTTGGTCAAAGTGGGTAATGGCAGAACTATAAAGCCAACCTCTGGTACTTCTGAACCACCTGCCCCGACCTTGAAGTGTGACAGGGAGATGGAGTCATCAATAAAGAAGGAAAAGACCATCTATTCTATGAACATCTTGTCTGCAATCACGGTGCCTAAACCTCTTACTGATTCAGTAAATATTCATTGAGTGCTTACTATGTGCCAGGCACTGTGTCAGGTGGCAGAAACAGAAAAGTGAACAAGACAGACACACTTTACAAACCGTGTATCTTACTCTTAAAACCAACTCCCAAAATGTGTCGCTTTATTTCCACTGAGCATAGAAAGAAAACAAGTCTCAGGATATAACGTTAAGAAACTTGTCAAAGGTCACACAGTTCGGAATCCAAATATGCCCAGCAGCAAAGCTCGTCCTCTTTCTACTACTAAACATTTAACAAATCTGCAACACCCCACCAAGTCAAATGCTTTGGAAATGCAGAGATAGGGAAAATTCCCAAGTCTGAATTAAGAGAGAAGGGCTTGTATAAGTCTCAGATGGTGAGAACTTTCAGGTGGAGTTAACTCCCCATAATTCTTGTAATGTCCAAGAATGTCATCCACTGGTGAAGTCTGGATTCAAATCTCCACTTACAGACTGGGTGGGCCCCAGGGCTCTCAATGTCAGGTTGAGGGTACCTTGGCTTACAGACAAAGAGCAGGAAGAGAGAAGTCCAGTAACTGACCTCAAGCCCCATGGTTTGAAGACAGGGAGCTCAGGCCTTTGCACCAAAGAGAATGGCAAGGGGCGAACAAGTATACTTTTCTAGATGTCACATCGGCAGCCCTGGTCTAAAGCTCTCAGTTGCAAAGCCTTGGGGCCTTTGCACATGCCATTCTATCTGCATGAGACCCTCTTCTGCTCCCCATTACCTATCAACTGCCACTCATACTTCACATTTAAAATCAAAGGACACTCCCTGACATAAAGCCATCCCCAGCCACCTCCTGCAAACATGAAACTAGAACAGAACCCCTGTTTTGTATTCTCAGGGGTCCTAGTGTGTATGTAACTATATGTTTGTAGATCCATTTGAATCATGTCTCATCCTCTTTCTTCCCTGTCCCCACACACTCACTAAATTCTGCCGAAATTACATCTTGCTTTGCTCATCATTGTATCTAGCGGCAACATCTCACAGTGTCCGGAACATAGTAGGTACTCAGTAAATAGTTGCTGGGTGAAATAAGACATCTTTTCCATCTTGGCCCTTATTGATTGCTTCCTAAGAGGAGTCTATCACGCTGCCTTTCTCTACTGTGCACTCTGTCACCAAGTGTGTGCAATGAGCTGCAACATTCCAATGCCAATTCCGTTGCATGAGCTGACTCAAGAATGTATAGGGTTTTGATCATGGAAAGAAAAGAAAGATGGTCCAGGCAATGGAAACAGCACAAACAAGGGCACAGCAATCAGACCAAGCCTGGCATGTCGGAGGTCACATGGCTGAGGACTGCAAAGACCCTGGCTGGAGAGAAGAAGAGGAGGCCACTAGTTCATTGTGACCGAAGGGAACGTCCAGTTCCCCGGGTGACAGATAGAAGCTTGGATGGAGGATTCTTTAAGACTGTTCCACAGACTAGGTCTGCTGTGGATCCAGTCATTTCTGGGTCTCACGCAGACCCCTCTGCAGGTGCCAGGATGGTATCCTGTACCAGATAGGAATCCTGTTTTCTGGGTTTATGGGCCACCCGGAGTGCACCTCTCTCCACAAAGCACAGGACCAGCTGCACTCTTTGAAGGAGGACTGTAATGAAAAACTGCACATGCCTGCTTCTGGACACTAGAGTCCTCTAGAGCAATCGCCACACTACCAAGTATCTGCAAAGCATACACAGCGCCAGCCACCTCCCCCTGCCACCTCCACTGCACATCTGAAAGCTGGCAGGGTTTTGCCTAAGTGACCAGTGGCCGCATATAACACTTCTGACTCTGCCTGCCCATGGGAGGCTCCTATCAAAAGGTGGGCTCGGCTGGGTGCAGTGGCTCATGCCTATAATCCCAGCACTTTGGGAGGCCAAGGCTGATCACCTGAGGTCAGGAGTTCGAGACCAACCTGACCAACATGGTGGAACCCCGTCTCTACTAAAAATACAAAAAAACAAAAACAAAAACAAAAAACTTAGCCGGCCATGGTGGTGGAGGCCTGTAATCCCAGCTACTTGGGAGGCTGAGGCAGGAGAATGGCTTGAACCTGGGAGGCGGAGGCTGCAGTGAGCCAAGATCGTGCCACTGCACTCCAATCTGGGTGACAAGAATGAGACTCCATCTCAAAAAAAAAAAAAAAAAAAAAAGGGTAGGCTCATGTAGTGAAGCACACCTCCAACCCCTGTTGCTAGCTGTTCCTGGCTGGAACAAATTGGAATACATTTTCCATTATATTCCAGTGCTCTTGGAGGATAAGCAATGAGAGTACCAGGGATGAACACATTTGGTCAAACACTGACACAGAAAGCAGGAGGATGGTCATGTGGGTAGTTCCCCACTTTCCCTAATTATAAAAATCCTATTGTCAATGATTACAATACTAATTATAATACTGTTATTAGTTACAATAGGTGCCATTAGCTATCAGGTGCTTTCCATGCATGATCAGTGCTAAATGCTTTCCATGGATTTTCCCATTTGAGCCTCACTAAGGCCCTATAAAGTCAGTGTTATCATGAGCCTATCTTTTAGAAATCAAGGCCTGTAAAGAAGAAGTGACTCTCCCCAGATCATCTAATGAGGAAATGGTGGACGTAGCATGGCAGTCCGGGCAGCCTGAATTGGGAGCCCCTACTTTTCATCTCTGGGTCCTACCTGCCTTCCAGAAGGACACGTTTAACTATAGCACAGTGGCATGGGCACATTTCACAGGCCACAGACTTTAGGTTGGGTGGGACCTTCAGGGTCACTCAGTGTAAGCTCCTTTGAATTTCTTCTACAGTCCCATCCCAAGGTTAAACTGCCCAGTGTGCAACCATCTCTGACCTAGGTCAACCTGTTCCATGTCAAGCCAGTTTTTTGACTGTAAAAAAATTCTCCTTTGGAGTGCCTCCCTGTGGCTTTCTCCCACCTAGGTGACATCTTGGGCTTACAAAAAAACAAGATATTTGAAAAGAAGGGTCATGTTTCCCAAATCAGATCCAGGATAAATATTTTCATAGATTAGGATGGTCTCTCCCTGCTTATGACATGGTCCCATGTCCTTCGACCATCTCAGTCTTGCTGGGGGCCAGTGACTCTCTAATTGCTTTGTCAGGGATTAAATGCAAATTTCCCAGGAGCCACTGATCAGTACACAAGGTTGAGAGTTCACCTTCCCCACTTGGAATCTTTTTACTGCTGGTAGGACAGCTTGAGACTTCGCCGTCATCTATTTAAATACTTCTTCTAGTGTAAAAAATGTGTTAAAAAGGTAGATCTTGCTGGGCGCGGTGGCTCATGCCTGTAATCCCAGGACTTTGGGAGGTCGAGGCAGGTGAATCCCTTGAGCTCAGGAGCTTGAGAGCAGCCTGAGCAGCAAGGTAAAACCCTGTCTCTATGAAAAATACGAAAAAAAATTAGCTGGGCATGGTAGTATGTACTTGTAGTCCCAGCTACTTGGGAGGCTGAGGGAAAAGGATCACTTGAGCCTAGGAAGTTGAGACTGCAGGGAGCCAATATCGTGCCACTGCACTCCAGCTGAGTGACAGAGTGGGACTCCATCTCAGAAAAAAAGGGGGGGCAAGTATATCTCATGTTAAGTATTATCACAATAAAATAAAATAAAATAAATAAAATAAAATACCTGAGGGTTTTCAAACCAGATTCTGTCTCCCAACTTTGATGTGACTTAGTAAATAATTCTACCTACTCTACTAAATAATTGTACTCATCTTGGTGGCCAAGTACAATAGTTTTTCTGGAAAAAAAAAAAAAAAACCAGGCTTATTACGTAGAAAGTATTGAATAGCAAGGGAGCCCTGGGCCAGAAGTTGGAAGCTACATTCTCTTTCTGGTTTTTTCCATTCATTTTCCATGTGAGTTTGACAAATCATTTCCTCCTGGAGCCCTTGTTTTTTATTGTACAAAATGAACATGTTGGACCGGAGATATTCTAGTGTCCCAATTAACCCTAGAATCTAAGAGTCCGATCACTTTATATTTCTAACTCATGCATTTCGCCTGTGTTCCACTTTCTCTTCATTGTAATGGTCCAAGTCGTCACGTGCTCCCTGTTTGCTATGTTCTAAAAATAACATTTCTGAAAAGTCAAACTTGAGTAAGACATTAGGATTCTTCAGCTGCCTCTTCTAGCTTTGTCTTCAGCCTCTTTCTTGGCCTGGGATCTGTCTGGATGACCTGCACTTACCAAAACTGGGGACAGAAACAAGTACAGAGTGCGCCCCTAATCACCCCACCTGGTCCATCAGCTGCATATTCAAACTGAGAGGGGCCCATTTGCTAACGAGTGGGACACTGCTGCTCTGTGACAATGCTGACAGCCTGCCATGCTTGTCCTGCTTGCCCCTGAGGGGGGCTCATTATTCAGCTCCTTGCCTCAATTTTAGTGCCCCTCAACAATCTGTTTTCTTCATTCGCCACTGTCTTTTTTTGGTGGCGGTGGTGGGGGGCAGTGACATCCTATTTTCCAGGCTGATAGTCCAGCCAAGAGTAAATTAGTAACAATGTAAACAAACCTGGGATAACTTCACAGCTTAGAGTGCATTAAGAAAGCACTGGACATTAATGCCAGGCAGGGAGGGGCAGGTGGATCCTGGTGTTAATGCCAAGTAAGGTCTTTTGCTCTGGCTCTGCCTGTTCTGAAATCTACATACAGAAGAATTCTAAAGAATGCCAAGAAGATAAGGGCTTCTGCCTTCAATCTTCCAATTATATGCTAATCCTTGGTAATAAAAATGCTTCCAGGATAGCATCTCCATGGGGACCAGGCTCTACTGCCCCCCGACCCCTACATATCAAGTGGAGATGTGCACAGCCTTGAAGATGAAAATCCAGCCCTGCTGCCCTGATCATCTGGCTTCCAAGTAGCTGAAACAGCTCTCACAGACAAGTAGACTCTTCAGATGATATCAGCCCACTCTAATGTTCTGAGTTAACTTTAAACAATTCACCTCTCCTCTGGGTCCCTTCAATTGCAGGGACACCATCCAGCCCCGTCCTCTCTCTTAAAAATGACAGAGCACCTTGGATGGCTGATTTCAAACATTCTTTGAGAGCCTCAGAAAAAGGTGTTGTTAAAACAGGAAGGAGCTCTCTTCTGCCTCAGGTTCCCACACCCTCCTGAAGCACGTGCTTCAGGCATAAGTGCCACGCGCCACCGTGATCTCAACTTCAACCTCTGCCCAACCTGAGCCTAGCCAGCCTGCATCCCAGCCACAGAAGCTGCTATTTTTGAAACAGAAGGAATATTCAATACTTTTCACTCTGTCAATATTTTTACCTTCATTTTTCTCCTCTTCCCCCACCCCTGTGCCCCTGGTTGGAGGGGGGAAAAACACACACACACACACGTTTTTTTAAGGCTAAACAAAAACAAAACCCCATCCAGGCTGAGGCCAGCAGATCGCGGTGTTCTGGGTGGATTTTGCTACGTGCCAGCAAAGACCATCAGCAGGACTTGCAGGAAACACCTTGCGGAATCCACTGGGAGAAGCCAGGGGCCGCAGAGAAGCGTGACGCGGATACACTCACAGTCCATGTGACTGGCTGGTTCCCCAGGCCTGGGTACAGGAAACAACTGTGGGATTCCAGGGCCCTGTGGGGGCAGACACACAGCAGTTGGGGGACGGCGGGGAGGGGGAGGGCTGTGGATCCCTCTGGTGTTTTCCAACGAGAATTCCTTTAACTTGCCTATCTATTCCCAGCTGCCTGTGCATGACCTGTGCTGAGGGTACACAATAAGAAAGGTCACAGGCAGCTTCCCAAGAGCTTCCGTTCCAGGATTTGGCTGAAGCTCTGTTCCTGTGAAAGAGGGGCACATGGGGCAAAGACATGAGGATTTGGGCACCAGAGAACCTGGGGTTGAATCTCAGCTCCAGCTCCTCCTAGCTATAGACTATCGGGCAAAGCATTTAACTTCCTTTCAGCTTGAAAAGCGAGATGCAATCATACAAGGCTTATAGGATGTTGCAGGCATTAAGGGAGATACTCCCCTTGAGGTACTTAGCACAGTACCTGGTGCAAAGTAAACACTCAGCGAACAGCAGCGGTGATTACTGTTTTGTGAGAGGCCCCCTTTCCCAAGGCAGTGAAGAGGCTAGAGGGCAGTGGGAAAAAGGACGAAGGGGTTCCAAGAAGAGAGAAAAGAAAATGCAAAGTACTAGCTGGGACCCATATGGGGCCGTGCAAGCTCACAGCAGCCTGGCTGCCAACCTTCCTCCTCCTGAAATGTCGGCTGCCCCACTTACTCTTGTTTGGAGCATTTCAGTTTCAGGTCAGGTTGGAGCGAGGGACATTGACTGGTATCAGTCCAAGTGCAGTGAACACCCCAGAGCAGTGCATAGAGAGGCCCAGCAAGAGGCAGGGAGAGGAGGGGTCACTGGAAAATGCTCATTTCTCATTTAAGTCCTTCAGGGTTGCGTCTTGGTCCCATTCTACCCAAGAGTGGGGTCTAGTTTGGTTGGGCCAAAAATGTCAGAGTGCATGGTGAAGCCTCTCAACAAACCTTCCTTCTGGAGGAGCTGTGGGTGTGGGAAGCCAGCACTGATGTGCAGAGTGAGAAACGAGAGCTATGGAATTGGCAGGCCTGCCTGGGCCAGGGTCAGTGCCCGGGGACCGGCATTGTCCTGGCTGGAGGAGGGAATAGCCAGTGGCCAGCAGTCTGTGAAGAGGCTGGGGTAGAATGAACGCCAGACCCAGGCCAATTAGGGTCTGATGAAAACCAGGGCCGTTTTTCACGAAACAGGAGGCGGGCGGCCCCGCTGCAGTGGGGATGCTGGCTAGATAGAGCATCTGGCACCGATCAATTCCCAGGCCAAGAAGCGAGCCTACATGTGGGTGCAAATGAAATGCCGAAGGCCCGGGGGCCCCCGCCCCCTCTGTCTTTGCCATAATGAAGTGCCAATGGGGAGCCAGCTGGGCAAAGGGGACATGTTTCCTTGCTGCGTCCACTGTTTGGTAACAATTACGGGCATTCTTTCGGCACCAACAGGAACAGTAAGCTGGGGGAGCAATTCTTTGAACCACCAGGCATGATCATGAAAGGAGGGTTTAGATCAAAGAGGGTATCGGTAATGTTCAACGCACCTCATGTGTCTCTGGCCTGGGACTAAAGCCGGCAATGGGGTGGGGGAGCTGCTAAGAAGTGCCGAGTTGAATTAAGCAGTTCCTCTTTCATCCCTGCCCGTCTTCTTCAGCGGTACCCTCTGAGGGTAGAAATGGTGCCAGTTTCAGCTGGTTCCATGTGCCAAGTTCAAGTCCGCTATAGGGAGGAGGCTGGTAGTCTCCTCCAACCCTCAAGCCTGCCCCTGGGGCAGTGGGGAGGTAAGGACCAATGTACCCAAGATCCTTGTTTTTGTCTTTCCCTCCTCATTGTGGGGCCCCCCAGTGAGAGGCGAAGAGTATGAATCTCCTTATGTGACTGTCTCCCCCAAGCTTGGCTGATGTACTTTTCAGCCCTACACCCCTCCCCACTGCTGGCTCCAGCACTGACTCTGGGAAGGCTCAGTCCAGCGTGCTCATGAGGCAAACACAGGGAAGGAAAGAGCTCCGTCTCTCCCAGAACCAGCCAAGAAGTCTACAGTGGGCAGGCAAGAACTCCCGCTGGATGGGGAAACCTTGGTTCTAACTGCCTGGACCACTAAGTCATGGAGTAGCATCAGGCAGGTCGCTTCCTGTCCCTGGGCCTGTTTTCCCAACTGGGAAGCAAAGAGACCAAATAAAGGCCCTTAAAGTCTGTGCATGGGTATGCCCTGCCTGTGGTCTAGAAAGCTCATCTAGAAGAGTAGAAAAGACTTCTTTCAGTTCTGCTCCTTCTTTCCCGGGTGCATAGCACCCAGCCAGGGGCTGGATCTCTGACCTTTTTCTGAGGCTGGCTCTAACACAGCAGCCGGCAGATGGCAGAATTTTTTAGAGGCCTGTGTCTCTGAAAGATTTGCTACTTCATATCAACATAAAAGAATGTTGACCTGAGAAGCTGTCTGCTCCTAAGTGGCCCCGTAAGAACTTGCCCTCTTGAGTTTCACCCACTTGAAGGCTGGAGCACAGGAGCTAAGTTTGAGTCCAGCATAGTCACTCACTAGCTGGGGAACCAGGGCAAGACACTTCACTTGTCTGAGCCTCAATTTCCTAGCTGTCAAAGGGCATTCTTTCCTGCATTTAACAAATGTTAGAGTTTCAGGTATCTTCTAGGTGGTGAACAAGACAAACAAGGTCTCTACTCTCCTGGTGCCTAAGTAATGGAGGAGGAATCAGACCAAACGATAAAACAAATACCCAATATGATGTCAGGTGCTAGGAGGCAAGGGGGAATAGAGAAGGAGGCTGGTAGGAGGGGAAGGGAGGCACAGAAGGCCTCTCTATGAAGGTGACATTTGAGTTGAGACCTTCATGATGAGAAGGGGCCAGCCAGTGAGTATCTGGGGGATGAGGTGTTCCTGGAAGAGAGGACAGCAAGTTCAAAAGACACAGTGACAAACTTGGAGCCTGGAGCATTTGAGGAATAGCTAGAAGTGTGTGGCAACAGCAAGGCCAAGGGAGACAGAAGCCAGATCCCGTAGAAACTTCTAGAGCTTGCTAAGGAATTAAGAAGCCACTGGAGGGCTTTGAGCAGGACATCGGCGGAGATGCGACTGATACTTTTTAAAGTTCACTGTCTGTTTGTTGGAGAAGGGATTGTAGGGGAGTGGGCGCAAAAGCAAGGGAGTTCATAATAGTCATAACCACCTCTCCCTTGCCCATCTACCCTGGGATCATTGTAAAACTCACATGAGATTCCGCTGACACCTAAAAAAGCCCAGAGGCACGGGAGGAGGTAGATACCATCACATGATTTAAAATCCATTTGTACAAGTAGGAGCTTGCAGGGACTGGCACCAGGGTGTTTGGAACTGTGTTCCTGTATAGATTTCAAGGAAACGGGGTAGGGTGGCAGATTTCTGCCCTGCCTGAGCTATGCAGCTGTCCAGGCCCAGATGAATTCACATATTTAAACTGGGATCTTTGCTATAGGCCACGCCTGGCTCTGTTTTTGCTGCTGGTGCCGGACAGGGGTAAGCTAACACCCAGCAATGTGGAGAAGCTGACACTCCACGCAAAGTCACTCACTGAATTCCTGGCCGAAGCTCATCTCTCCTGCCCTCACTTTCAGAACCGGGAAGGAAAGAGCAGGAGAGGCTGGAGATTTTTTCAGTTGGGGATTTTTAACTTCAGAGCAGGCCTCTGCGAGGACAGTGATCAGCAAAACTCCAGCATTCCACTGAGCAAATCTCAGTGCTCAGAGCAGCAGGGATTGAAAGCATCTTGGGTTCTAGCTTGCTTCCATCAGCTGGAGTTTGGAGCTGGAGGCCTGGATTCAAATCCTGTCTCTGCCTCTAAGTTCCCTCAAGTGGAATAAGAAGATCAGTGGCAGCAGGCTCTTAGGGTTGTCATGGGGATCAAGCGGGAGAGCAGGATGCAAAAACCCTGCTTAATGCCTGCTACATGCGCTCACTCCCCCATAAACTCATTCCGAGTGGCAGGCTTGGGACTGGACAGTGGATGCCCTGGTGCCTGGTAAATGTTCGCAGAATCTGAAGACATGTAGTACATTTTATTCCAGCTCAGATATAATGCTATCTAAGATGCCAGGAAGTTCAGAGAAGAGAATAGTCAACATGATGACACATAGTGAATATCTAGTTCTTTTTTTTTTCTTTTAAAGTGTTAACTTCTCAAGATTCTGCCTATCATCTGTACAATGCAGATACTGAAATTTCCCAAAATTTAACAAAATGGGACTGAGGTTATCTGGTTTTCTACTTTCTCCATGGTCTTTATTTGCTTACATTATTACCTTTTTAAATTTTATTTATTTATTTATTTTTGAGACGGAGTTTGCTCTGTCTCCTAGGCTATTGTGCAGTGGCACAATCTCAGCTCACTGCAACCTCCACCTCCCAGGTCAAGCAATTCTCCTGCCTCGGCCTTCTGAGTGGCTGGGATTATAGGTGTCCCCACCACGCCCAGCTAATTTCTTGTATTTTTAGTAGAGATGGAGTTTCATCATGTTGACCAGGCTGGTCTTGAACTCCTGACCTCAAGTAATGCTGCTGCCTCGGCCTCCCAAAGTGCTGGAATTACAGGCGTGAGCCACCATGCTGGGCTCATTATTTTCTTTTAAACTTAAGTAATACAATTTCACTAAAGAAAGGTTGGGAAAAAAAGAAGTCAACAAACAAAAACCTATAAAATAATTGTGTAAATGACTTAAACTCCCACTGTCCAGTTCTAACTATGCTTTATATTTATATTACCTTCAAGACTTTTCCCTATGCTAATACAAACTTGTGGATATGTCCCCCGCTAATAGAATCATACAAAATATGCTTGGTGATCTGGTTTATTTCAATCCCACCGTATCAGTTCATATAGCTCTGCCTTATCCCTTTGAATGGCTATGTTGTTTTCAATTGCATAGATACAGAAATGTTAGTTGGATGCTTTTATAAACAGCTCTATGATAAACATCCTTATGTGTTTATATCTGTACATACACATATGTACAGATAAATATTTATTATATATAGAAGCATACACACACACACACACACACACACACACACATAAACACATCTTTTTTTTTTTTTTTTTTTTGATACAGAACCTCACTGTGTCACCCAGGCTGGAGTGCAGTGGCACAATCTTGGTTCACTGCAACCTCTGCCTCTCGGGTTCAAGCGATTCTCTGCCTCAGCCTCCCAAGTGGCTGGGATTACAGGGATTACAGGTGCTCGCCACCACGCCCAGCTAATTTTTGTATTTTTAGTAGAGACGAGGTTTCACCATGTTGGCCAGGCTGGTCTTGATCTCCTGACCAGGTGATCCACCCACCTCCGCCTCCCAAAGTGCTGGGATTACAGGCGTGAGCCACCGTGCCCGGCTAACACACATACACATTTTAGCATACTTACCTGATTATTTCCTCTGGTTCTAGAAGTTATCTCCTCTTTCTAAACCTGTATTTTTAGTAGTAACTGAATCCAAGTCAGCAGACCTTCTGCCAGCCATCAGCTGGCTACCCTGCAGACCTCTACATGCAGCATCCAGTATAACTAAGGAGGCCCTAGACACAATTTCTCAGGTCCCATGAACTCACCGGCCCCTCCCCCGTGTCCTCCCACCCACTGCCCCGTCCCTACCTCTAGAGGCCAGCTGTTGACCAAACCCGAAAGAAATCCTATCAGCCTGAGTCCTGTCCCTTTTCTGCCTTCATTGGACCCAGCCTGCGATTTCGAAGTTCCAAGGTCTGAGTAGACATCCCAAGACAGGCGGGGCCAGGAAGAGCCTAATCGTTTATGTCATAAAGTCACTGCTCAAGGCCACCTCCCCAAACAAGGTCCCTTTCTGCCTTCTGTGTGCTCTTTTTGTTATAAAAGCACTCTGGTTGTCATGGATTGTAATCTTAGTATTCTGCATGAGTAGGAGCATCTCTTTTGGTCAGAGAGTGAATGCAAACCGCCATGTCTTTGCTCAGTATCAAAGACATCTGCCTCAAACACTGGTTCAGAAGCAAAAGAACAACATCGAAAGCAGAGGAAATGGATCCAAATGTTTCCTATGAAGGGAGTCATCATAACAACCCATTCAACGAATACAAGTAACTTCCTTTTATTTGTATACAGGGAATTTATATCATACATGCATGCCTCTAACCAGTCTGAATTCAATGACATACATATTAATTAATTATGCAAAAAATACATACATATATACACTTCATTTTAAAAGGGCAATTCCTCCCACCCATGGTTCTTCAGTGAGCTCCAGACAGGGATCTGCTGTTGTCTCTGGTGATGCCAGTCCCTATATGACTATGGGGTTTAAAGACATCCTGAGATTGTCTCACTCCCTAAAAGCATCTCAGCTGCTCAACCTGAGAGTACTTGACAACAAAAATAAAATAGTGCTCTGTCACAACACTGAAGGAAGAGCTGGCTCAGGTGGAGTTATGGAGAGATGGCACTGTATTTTTTTTTTTTTTTTTTTTTTTTGAGATGGAGTCTTGCTCTGTCGCCTAGGCTGGAGTGCAGTGGCGAGATCTCGGCTCACTGCAACCTCCACCTCCCAGGTTCAAGTGATTCTCCTGCCTCAGTCTCCCAAGTAGCTGGGACTTCAGGTATGTGCCACCATACCTGGCTAATTTTTTGTATTTTTAGTAGAGATGGGGTTTCACCGTGTTAGCCAGGATGGTCTCAATCTCCTGACCTCATGATCCATCGCCTTGGCCTCGGCCTCCCAAAATGCTGGGATTACAGGCGTGAGCCACAGCGCCTGGCCAGCACTGTATTTTACAGGAATGTAAGGGCGTTTTGACTTTCTATGTGCTGACTTCATAAGACATCACTCCAAGATCCTTAGAGGTATAGGTGTCAAAAGACCTTCACCTATAATCACCTGTGGCAGGGCACTGTGGGGATGCCCCATCTTATAGGAGTGGACATAGGGCTCTGGAGGTACAGTGACTTGCCTTAGACCACCTGGATGGCTGGGGAGTTCTTTCTGACTGCACCCCACGTCTTTTCACTCCAAGTCTGGCGCTGCCTCCCCTGCTCCTACGCGGTCTGTTAGCACCATGTGAGTCCACCAAGCTTCTTCCCTCAGCCAGTTATCATGCAGTCTGTCCAGAGACCTGCCCTCACAGCCCCCTAAGTTGCTCTTGGCAATGCTTCTCCTTCCCTCTAATTGCTATTCCTGCTGGTGGCTGCTCACCCAATCCCAGCCCACCACCCTCCAGGCCTGGTTGGCTCTGTGCTAATCCACTGAACCCTGGCTGTTTTTGGGCCAGGACACAGAGGGCCCACAGAATCCTGGTTTCTGAGAGGAGACTCTCTTTGGCCACCCCAGGTGCAAATCTGGCTCATCGATTTAAGAGAGAGGCAGAGGACATCCACCCCACCCACAGCTCCCAACAGAAACATCCCTTGTAGCATTGTCTGTGGCAGGTCCCACCTCCTGCAGGGACTTTGGAGACAGAGGAACTCCAGCTTCAGGTCCGTAAGAGCAATCAGGTAACTGACCACAGGACTTACAAGTCCCACCAGGAGCCAAAGGGTGGCGCCCAGGAAAGGGGTAGGCTGTGGTAGCTTCCTATATGATCTCTAGACCCAAAAGCAGGGGTCACTTGAGTCCTTGCTTTCCCACCATTGTTCTTTTATCTGATTATCAAATGATGTGTCACCATAGTGAAATTTTATTTTCCAGAAGACACTGCATAAAATTAAAATCATCCAAAATCCCACACCCCAGAAATAACTAGTGTTGATATTTAGTATACAGACATTGAGACTCTTCTCTAAGCATCTGGATGCACATTCGTCTCTCTCTCTCTTTTTTTTTTTTTTTAATTGGCTTTTGTTACTCAAAAGTGCACCATAGGGCTATTCTGGCATCAACAGAGCACTACCTCAACATCTTTCATGACTTTTTCATTCACCTTTCTTTGGACCATCCGTTATATTAATCCATTTCTATCAACTCTAGCTATGAGGTTCACACCCACCTTCTTTGACTTCTGATTTTAATAGCACAGCACTGATGACACCTTAGCAGTTAGCAGAAGAGGAAGTGCAGATCTTCACTGTATGAATGCACCATAAACTAAGCAGTCTATTTGCAATAGACATTTAGATTAATTTGGGGATAATGTAGCAGTGGACTCCATTGCCTAGTTATTTCTTACGACTACATTTCTAGAAGTAAGATTGCTAGTTAAAGGGTATGCACATGTTTGAGGCTTTTGATGCACAGGAACATACTTCCCTCCCCAGACGTCACACCAGTTGCCTTTCCTCTCAGTGGCCTGTGAAGGTAAGAAACCAGACTCCGTGAGGATAGGAAGTGCAAGTCCCAGATTCCCCGCGCTGCTCTGCCAAGTCCAGGGACATCATCTGGAAATCCCCAGAGGCATCAGCACATAGAGCACATCCCATGCAGGGCATGCAGGGGAAATGCCCTGTGATCATACCCAGGGAGAGTGAGGAAGACTTTGGGCACAGGAGCCAGCCTCGGAGATGGGGAGTTGGGGAAAGGACAAACAGAGAGAGCTCCAACTTTTTCTTCTTCTTTTTTTTTTTTTTTTTGAGATGGAGTTTCGCTCTTGTCGCCCAGGCTGAAGTGCAATCGTGTGATCTCAGTTCATTGCAACCTCTGTCTCCCAGGTTCAAGCGATTCTCCTGCCTCAGACTCCCGAGTAGCTGGGGTTACAGGCATGCACCACCATGCCTAGCTAATTTTGTATTTTTAGTAGAGATGGGGTTTCTCCATGTTGGTCAGGCTGGTCTCGAACTCCCGACCTCAGGTGATCTGCCTGCCTCAGCCTCCCAAAGTGCTGAGATTATAGGCATGAGCCACTGCGCCTGGCCTCAACTTCTTACAGAATAATCGGAAGCAGGGAGTGGAAGGCAGTGAGTGACGGGAACCATGAGGCCCTCTGTCTCCTAGGAAGTATCCCTCCACTGAGTGGGATATACGATGACAAGAGGAGCTACATGGGACTGTGACAAATACCTGGTTCAGGAATCCAACCCCCGGAAGCTGCCTCCCCCCACTCCCCACCTGTTGTGTGACATTGGGAAAGGCCTTCACTTCTCTGGGCCTCCACTTTTCCATCCGATTTGCCTTGCGCCTCAGCTGAGATCGTCTTAATTCTGTGATTTCAGAACCAGCCTGAAGACCAGGGCAGACAGGTCTCCACTCCATCCCTGTCTGTTCACCAGGTCATTCACCTTTCTATGGACCATCCGTTATATTAATAAATCCATTTCTATAAACTCTAGCTATGAAGGCTACACCCACCTTCTTTGACTTCTGATTTTAATAGCACAGCACTGATGACACCTTAGCGGTGAGCAGAAAAGGAAGTGCAGCTCTTCAATGGAATGTAAAGAATGTGCTTTTCAAATTCAGCTTCAGCTCAGCCTTTACTGAAAGTCCCTGTCTCTGCTAGCATCTCTCACCCACCTGCGTTGTAAACGGGGTCTTTCCTATTTTGCAATTGGGAAAATGAAGGCTCAGAGTTTACATTTTAGTCAACTAACTCCAGTGGTAAAAGGCAGAGACGGGATTCCATCTCTACTTTCTTTGACTCTGAGTTCATCTCTTTCTTCATCCTCCACTGTCTCTCCAAACCAGCCCTTCAGAAGAGCCCGGGAGACTGCACCAGTGGGTATTTTTCATGCTCAAAAGTATGAATTCTCTAGTGCAGGGATGAGATCACATTGAAAGAGCATGAAGCCACCTGGGTTTCTTGGATTGGTCATGCTTGGCTCAGAGACCTTGAAGCCAATGAACATGTCTCTCCCTATCCTTTATCATCCATAAAATAAGCAGTGAGAGAATTAATTAGCAGTATCTGGCAAACTCTGCTCTTTATTATTCATACATCACTTCTGATCTAATAAGTAAGCAGTTAACCTCCTTTCCTCCTTCCAAGAACCCACATCTATTGACTTGGCTCTCAAACAGGTGTGAGTAAGCTTCTGTGATCTTCCACCCTAGAACATATCCCAAGCCCCAAACCTCCCTTGGTTCCAGGTGCTCCTTGGTGCCTGGGGGTAATCAGGTCCTGGTGATGCCACGACTTGTGTTCTCTGTGCCCCTGCCCATCCCTAAGCAAGCATGTTGCAGAAGCAAGATGTGCCAGCTAAGCATGGGTCAGGAAAAATCTCAGCCTGACCCTAAAGACTGTCTCCATCCTCAACGTAAATGGGGTTAAGGGGGAAAAGCCAGCCAGCCAGGTGCCCGTGGGTCACGGATTTCAGATGCAGGTTTTCCAGGCCCCTAGGTAATGCTAGGTGCTGCAGTGGAATGGGTGGATGAGCAGAGGAGGAGGGCACACACACGGAGGAGAACACACAACACACACACGGAGGAGAAAGGAGGAATGCTAAGGAAATGCCCTGTGATCGTGCCCTGAGGGTGTGAGGAAGGCCTTGGGCACAGGAACCAGCCTCAGAGATGGCCTGAACAGGGTGAGAGGACTGACTCTGCTCTGCTGAGCCAGGAGCGACACCTACACTCCACCTTCATCAGAATCAAAAAAGCACCCACTCTCGGTGTTGGAAGCTTGCACCACACCCCACACCAAAAAATCCCCTCAAGGCCCTGATTCCCTTGGGCTCCAAAACAAACAAACAAAAAGGCTGATGGGCTTCTCAGGAAGCCATGTGGTAGGATGGATATCACAGAAAACCATGGATGGGAGAACTTCCCTTGGGCCCATGAGCAGAACAGGAAGTCAGGCAGTCAGTGGGCTCCCAAGAAGTTAATATATGCTATGGACAGATAGCAAGATAGCAAGTTAATATACACTATGGACAACCCAGCAAGTTGGCTGTTTCAGAATCCTCCTCTTTTGTTTTTTGAACTTTTGAAAACAAAAGATGTGCTGGGAGACATGGCCCTAGAGTGTGCTTACCCCGGGTCCTTGATTGTCCAAACTGCGGAGAGGGAAGGGCAGATCTATGCCAAGAGGGGCACAGGCTGTAGAGGCCACAGCTGATTCGTCTTTGGGCCCTTAGCACTCTGCCCAGCACCTGGAATATGGTAGGTGCTCCATAAACCTGTGTTCAAGGAATGAATCTGTCCATAGCGTATGTATTAATGGGACCTTTAGAGTTATTGGACATCCTTGGGAATCACATACCCGCAGTTGGCTGGTGGTTGAGAAAAAAAGGTAAAAAATGAGATGCAGCCCTCTACATGTTTGGCCTCCTATATGGGGCCAGGCTGGGCCTTGAGAAGGAGACCACAGGACCTGACAAGCAAGGCACCCTGTTCTCTTTGTGTCCTGAGATGCCTTCTCACTAAGCCTCTTTCCAGACCTTTGGTCCTGGGGATCTGCAGTGAGCAGAGAGGCAGCTCCTTGCAGGTGAAACCCAGCACCCGCCCATGAGGCCAAGCCTCCCCGTGCCAACACGGCTTACTTCCTCTTTCACTACCTCACTCCCTAGTGGAAAAAACAAGAAAACAAAATTCCCCTGCGCAACCTGAAACCCTGTGACCCCCTGGCCAAGTGGCAGATCCAGCTCCACCTTGATCCCCTCCACTTTCCTCTGGCTCACCTATACTTAAGCGCAGAGGCCAGCCTCAAGGTTATTTATAACTGTCAGAGGAGGAGGAGGCAGGAAATAGGAAATTATGCAGGAGGGGGCTAGGAGTAGCTGTAGGGGCCAAGTGACCCCGCTGGCTGACTTGAAATCCCCTGCCTGCCTGGCCCGTGGCTTCAGAGCCCCGTGACAGGGAATTCTTACCCGTCCTGGATTCCTCCTGGTCTCTGAGTCCTACCTGCAGTTCTCTTGGCAGCCACTTCCCCTTCTCTAGATCCAGGTGGAAGCAGTTTTATCCTGAGACTTTCCCCCTGGGCTGGCCACAGTGACATCAGCTTTTCTGACTGCAGTTAATGGTGCAAAAGCTGGAGGCCAAGCAGGGGGCCCAGCGCTGGAGGGGAGACGGACAAACAGCCAGCCCTGGGAGCGAATGGGGTGGCAGCAAACACACGGCTTTTCAAGTCCACCAGCCCTATCCTTCTGTTTCCTTTCCTCCTCTAAATGCTCTGAAAGCGAGAGTCTGAATGGTGACTACTTGAGAACCCAAGACTTCTCCTTAACTGCATCCAGAGGACTCAAAGGGAAGGCCACTCAACCAGAATCACACAGCAGAAGGAGCAGAGCCAGGCCTGGGGTCCCATTTTCCGGAGGCACTGGCCCGTTTTCTTTTTTTTCTTTTTTGTTTTTGAGACAGACTCTCGCTCTATTGCCCAGGCCAGAGTGCAGTGGCATGATCTCGGCTCACTGCAACCTCCACCTCCTGGGTTCTAGCAATTCTCCTGCCTCAGCCTCCCGAGTAGCTGGGACTACAGGCATGTGCCACCATGCCCAGCTAATTTTTGTATTTTTAGTGGAGACGGGATTTCACCATGTTGGCCAGGATGGTCTTCATCTCTGGACCTTATGATCCGCCCACCTTGGCCTCCCAAAGTGCTGGGATTACAGGCGTGAGCCACCGCGCCCGGCCAGCACTGGCCCCTTTTACTACACTACCATGCTGCCCCCAGCCCCCAGGCTAGCTAAGACTCTTCCGGTACAAATGTGAGTGCCCCTGATGGACCGCATAGGCTGGATGTGCCTGTCCTTGCTTTGCCCAGCAGAGCCACATCCAGAAAGATGACATCCCACCTCAAATCCTACAGACTGCTGCAAAATATCCATCAGCCAATTTCTTCTCCAAAACGCTCTGAGCAGCCACTGAACTGGCAGCGCCATTAATTTTCAGACAATTTCAGACTAAGTTAGGTTACCCTTTTTTGGGGGATTTTGTTGCTGTTTAGTTTCAACACCATCATTGACTCAGTGATACTCTAGGGCAAGTGTTCTAATGAGCCAAGATAGCTTTTAGGAGAATTTCTGAACCTCTTGAAATTTGTATGCATAGCTTTAATCAGAAGCCCAAAGGTGCTCCTATCGGTAAAATAATTAGGACGGTGATACAAGAGAAGTATAGAACAGAGAGGGGAGAGATCTGGCCCAGATGACCAGGGGACCAGGGTGGGGTTGCACTGGTATGTCCCCTGCTGCTCATTACCTGCTCCCAGAGTGCCTGTCCCCTGGACCTTCAATCAGAAACATCTCACCTTCACACTCACCACACTGTCCTTCAGTCATGTCCTTAACGGTATAAACAAGATCCTAGGATTTAAGAATCTGATGTGTGCCCAGAACTGAGCCAAGCAAGATTATAAAACAAGTCATGAGCACAGGAAGGAACTTTAAATCTGGCAAATGTGTGACCTTGAAGGTCACCCTTCCCTTCCTCCTTTTTCTTCTGGTCCCTACAAAGCACCCACTGGCACCACTACAGCCATTTCTGTTTGGCAACCCTAGAAGAGCAGCTTCCCTGTGTAATGCAGATGATACCTCCTACTTTCTTCTTCCCTACTCAGCAATCACAATGGCAGGCAAGTGGGCAAAGGGGGGTTTCAGAATCCTCATCTGGGCAGTATCTCATTAACTGCATTCGTAGGTGCTTCTTGGGAAAATTAGTTCCTTGGCTAGATATGTTCAGAGAACACTGTTTTAAACAGCTAAACAGGTCACCATGTAGCGGGACTTCTCAGAACCTTTACTATGCTCCTAGCCACATGTATCTCCAAGAGGGGAATACAATAAACAGCTCTCCCAAATAGCATTTATTTATTTATTTATTTTGAGATAGGGTCTTGCTCTGTCACCCTGGCTGGAGAGCAGTGGCACAATCATGGCTCATTGCAGCCTCAATCTCCTGGACTCAAGCGATTCTCCCACCTAAGCCTCCAGAGTAACTGGGACTACAGGCCCAACCACCTTTTCTTTTTTTTTTTTTTTAAATTGGTAGAGACAGAGAATCTTACTATGTGACCCAGGCTGGTCTTTAATTCCTGGGCTCAAGTGATCCTCCCGCCTCAGTCTCCCAAGGTGGGCTTACATGCGTGAGCCGCTGCGCCCGGCTCCAAAGAACATTTCTTAAGATTGGTGGTAGGAGGATCACACCTTGAGAACCACTGACTTAGGCCTTCCCACAGTACAAAGAAATGTTGCCTGCCCCGTCCTTACAGCACACCTGATGACTTACAAAAGGGGCTGCTGAATTCCTGCCAGGGAAGCGATCTTAATTCTTCTCAGCAAGACAATGAGGCAGCCTTCACAAAGCACCCGGGAGCTTGGTATTAGAGGATGATCCAAGTCTGATGGCAAATTTAGAGTGCTCCAGGGAACACTAAAGTCTTGATGATAGGGCAAAAGGGAGTGATTCCATCTTTCTAACCTGGCAGGATAGCAGGTAACAAGACAGAAATAAGGAAAAAGCAAGCTGAACTTGTGTTTCCCTGACATTTGAACTGCCTGCTGTTCTCCTCGCCAAAAATAAAAAAGTTGGTCTCCAGGCAGCAAAAGTAGAGAAGTGAAGGTAACAGAGGTCTCCAGCCTGCAGGAAGACTCATATAACCTCAGTCCGAAGTTCTTTTTATACAGAGCGCAGAGTTTTATTGGCTAAGTGCTCACCCAATGACCCATTTTCAGTATTTGTTTATTCCTGTATTTCACCCATGTTTATTGAGCACCTACTGAGTATGATGGCCCGTAGTCAGGAATGCCCATCAATTTCCAGGCAGCAAGGCTATTCTTAGTTTTCTGATGCCTATTTAAAGAGTGTTAATCCTCTGGGCCCCCCCGCCCCTGCAATTAGACACATACCACTTTCCAACCTGGTACACTGACCTCGCCCAACTGGGAAGGCGGAATGGACAAGTGTTCTTCCCACCCTGCTTAACTTGGCCAAGAATCTGGCTTCATGGGTTAGGGCAGCCTGGGAACCAGCCAAGCCAGAGGAGACAAGCCTGCTCTGCCTGGGCCCTTCAATCAGTGCTGGAGTCAAAAGCCTCCCTGTTCTGTTCTTTACCAGCAACACAGTAAGGCAGAAAGTGTTGGGACTCAAGAGCAGAGAAATCCAGGCTGTCTAGTGGGGCGGTGAAGACCACACACCACAGAACAGACACACCTGCTCAAATACTAGCTCTGCCATCATAGAGTAGGGTGACCGTGGGCAGAATTGGTGAGATAGCTTGAACTCTGGAGTCAGGAGGCCTGGCTCAAATCTGGCTTCACTGTGTAGGTACATGCTAGGCAAGTTACCTAGTCTCTCTCAGAGCCTCAGTATTTTCATCTGCAAAGTGGAATGAGGAGGACGAGGATGATAACACTAATAATTTCTGATATGTATGTTTATAGTAAAGCATAATATTATGTGTATATATGTAATATAAAGGTCTTTAAATAGCTGTCAGTAAATGGTAGCTGCTTTCATATTTAATTCCTCTTAAGTCTCAATTTTTTTCATCTGCAAAGTATAAATAAGAGCGCCTACCTCAATGAGTGGTTATGAGAGTTTAAAGGAGATAATGCTTGGAAAGGTCTTGGCATATAAAAACAAATCAATAAATGTTAAACATTATCAAATTGTTATTATTTTTGTTCCAGTTCCATCTCTAGCTCTTAAACCAAGCTGCTATACCTCTTTGGACCTCAGTTTCCCCATCTGTCAAGTGAGAGAACTGGATCAGATGGCTTCTCTAGTGTCACGGCACATGGGTTCCCTGCACTGGGACCCACACGGCCTAGAAGTGACTTGCAGCAAAACTGTCAGTAGCCTCTGAGCCTTGGTCAGCCCAAATGTACCTCCAACAGCCCCACATCCCTGTGCACAGTTCATGAAACAAGTAGAAATGGGGAGGGGAAGACGCCTTGCCTTTGCAAACATTATCTTGACCCGTGCTATAGTATTAATGTGGTGGCCACTAACTACAGGTAGCTGAAATGCAACTAGTCCAAACTGAGATATGCTATGAGTGTAAAATACATATTGGATGTCCAAAACTTAATTTTGAAAATGTAAGATCTTATTAGTAAGTGTAAAATTGATTACATATTGAAATGGTCATATTTTATACATATTGGGTTAAGTATAGTATTAAAATTAATTTCACTTTTTCCTCGTTTTTTTAAACGTGACTATGGGAAAATTCAAAATTGCATACATGGCCCACATGTAGCCACAATCCTGTTTCTCCTGGGCAATGCCAATCTAGTTTTTTTTTCCCCCTTTCTGTCTCCCTGCTTGTGAACCACCCAGTAAGAAACTCCTCTCAGAGGGATACCAGAAGGAATTCGAACTATTTGGAATTAACTTTTTAAAACAAAATAAAATCCAGATGTTAACTATCCAGGTGGAGCATTCTATTTTAGCAGCCTTTGGGAATCTCCTCTGGCTTAAAGGAGCCCTGAATAAATAAAACCTGTCCAGCTGCCAAAGCACCCCATGATGTTACCATATTTATCAGCACCTGAGGTTCTAAATCTCCACTCTGGTTAAGCTGTCTCTTGTCTTTCTCCATTAGAAAAAGATAGGCAATGGTTTCTGTTTTATTTTCTAAGGTGCTTGCCACTGTTTAATACGGTAGCTTAGCAGTTAGGAATGGCTTTTTTCTCATTAAGCTCAGCTCCCAATGTTTCAAACCAACCTACCTTCCTTCCTTCCCTTCTCTTTCTTTCCTTCTCTTTCTTTCTTTCTTTCTTTCTTTCTTTCTTTCTTTCTTTCTTTCTTTCTTTCTTTCTTTCTTTCTTTCTTTCTTTCTTTCTTTCTTTCCTTCTGTCTGTCTGTCTGTCTGTCTCTGTCTCTCTCACACACACACACACACACACACACACGAGTACACTATTGCCTGGAAAGACTGGAATGCTATCTTTCTCAAATGTTCTCATTAATTCATTGATACTTTCATTGAATGCCTACTAACACCAGGTAATGAGCTGGTGAGCAAGACTTGGCTCCCATCGAAGGGGAGGCAGTTATACCACATAGTAATAATATGATGGCTGACATTTATCAGGTCCTTACCACATATCAGGCAATAAGCCAGGCCTTTTATTTCCATTATGTCAGTGAATTCTTCCACAACCTATGAGGTTAAAAGCACTATTGCATTCTCCATTTTACAGATAGGAAAAATGAGACCAGAGAGTTAACTTGTCCAGGGACAGGCAGCTAGCCATGAACAAGGCCAAGGTTTGAGCCAAGTGGTCTAACTCCAGAACCTGTGCTCCAGCTCAGAAAGTGTGGGAAGCGCAGGACACATTTTGCCAGAAAAAAAAAACATTGGGTATTACTCACTCAGAGATCTGAGAATTGAAAGGCGACTCTAGAGATCAAATGGATTCCAGGTCACAAAACTGATGACCCATAAGGCTGAATCTGGCCCATGGACATGTTTTGTTTGGTCCGTGTGTGTGTGTGTGTGTGTGTGTGTGTGTGTGTGTGTGTGTCTTTTCAGAAGATGTCACATTAAACATTTGGATTTCTTGCTTATCCTAAGAGACTAGAAATCTGGCATCACTGGACTCACATCCTAATAGGCTGGAGCTGGACAGCAGCTGTCCCCTCCAGAAGGGACCTAGACTGTACAGTTCACCACATTTACTGCCACTCTCTATTGTCTCCCCACCTCCAAAGCCAAAGCTCAGATGCTGTTTATCATCACACTTGCCTACTGTTTTATTGCTTGTCTTATAACAAAGAAATCATTTTTAGTACTTGTTTAACTCTCCAAAATGGAAACCAAGAGAATGGGGAACCATATACATATTTGGCAGGAGTGAGTAATATTCCAGTACGTCTGATACTCAAATATCCAGCTTCTGTGCCTGGTCCCTGTAGGCACTGGGTTTGTGACAAGGCCTGGATGACAAGTGAGAAAATCCAGGCCAAAAGAGAATCCGCCAAAGAAGGAACTGGAACCCACACCTACCTTCCCACCTCAAGTATAAGCTTTTTCCCACTGCACCCATTTGTTCAGAACTGCAGCCTGGAGACCAACCTGGATTCTGAGCTTCTTAGATCTCTCAGTCCTTCCAGTGGTGAAGTTTGACCCTCCAAACTTCCTCAGGATCTGTGGAGCTTTCTGTCCCATCACTGGGGTTTCTCCCTATCAGGGAGCAGATAGTGACTGCCCAGTGGGGCACACATTTGATCTGTGTCTTCCAAACGCCCTCCTCATTCACTTAAACAAAAGTTCCATCGGATCACTCATGTGTTCATCTGAACCAGTCTTCCACAGAGAAGTCCTCTCAGCTGCAGAAAATGTTTGAGCTGAGCCATGAACCACATTTTCCAGAGTGAGGGACTGCTCAGGTAGACTCTGGATAAGGAAAGCCTTATTTTGGTGAGTATTGAGTCTTAATCCCACTTCTTGTCCATCAGCTTCTTTAGTGGTATTAATGAGGTTCAATTTTTATCAAGCCCTCCCGCGATCAATGACAGGCCCTGAAGTGACCTTGAGTCTTAATTCTAACCATCGACTAAGTCTGCAAGGTTGCTATCTGTTTGGCAAATCAGCCCTGCTCCAACAGGAAGTTTGGTGGTCAAATATGTCATCTGATAAAGTATCTCAGCTCATTAGAGGTTTTGTTCAGAGCCCGCATCCACTTTTGCAACCACAGAAATCCTGGCTCTTATCTTAATAGACCGTATTTCTAACAAAGTTACCTACTAAAGGGTGCCGTTGACAGATTTAGGTGCTCAGTTATTCAGCTAAAGTAGAGAGCCCTTTCCAAGGGAACTTAGAGCCAGAAAAACTTGACCATAGTAGGCATTCAGTGAAATACACACCACATAGAGCCAATCCTGCTGTTTTACAGGTAAGAGACCAAACCCAGGGAGGTCAGCATCACCAAGGGGACTCCAGAGTCAGATGATGAACTAGGACTAGACCTCAGACCTCCTAACTCCAGCCAGTGCTCCTCCTCCATGCCACACTGCACCTCCCAGCCCTGGCAGTGGATAGGGGAGCAGGTGCTGACTCTTCAACGAAGTTCATCGTCACCAATCCATTTCTAGGGCCCTCTCTTTGGCAACCCCAGTGACTTCTACCTCTGCTTCTCAGTGGGAGCTGTCTAAAGAGGGAAGGGCAGCACCAGATCCTTGACAAGTGTTGGGCTTGGCCTCAGAAGACATGGGTTCCAATCCCAATCCACGTATTGGCTATATGGCTAAGCCACTGAACCCCGCCATTCTCAGTACTGACATCCACTAACTGGGAACTATGACTGACCCCCCAATACCATCCTGCTTTCCTCGTTGGGAGGTTGTCATCAAATGAGATCAAATGGACTCTAAAATGTGAAGAGTTGTGAAAATAGAGTAGGAACTTTGTTGTTTCTTTCTGTGTCCTGTGGGAAGCACCGTGACAAAATGGAACACATTAGATTTGGAGGTGGGGGGGTCAAACCACGTTTCTGAAGCTCAGCTGTCTGTATATGACCCTGGAAAACATCACATCACACCTCAGAGCCTCCTTTTCCTTACCGAAAGTGAAGTGAGAATATCAGCTCTGCTCTGTAACAACACTACTACTAAAAGCTCATGCTTATTCTTATCGAGCTGTTCTGTGCCAGGAATCAGTCTCTTGTATAGACCAAGGGCTACAACTTTTTAGACTTGGGAAGATTCTACCCACTTTGCGACCTCTCCATGTGAGTCTTTGGCTCCCCACTGTTGGGCGCCCCCTCAGTCTGCTTATCTTTGGTTTTCTTCCTCTCCAGACATGCCTTCCCTGCTGTCCCCAAATTTTATTACTGTGTGGTCAGTTCTGGGATCCTAACATAACCAAGCCTCATCTCCTAACCCAGCACCCTTTCAACTGTCTCAGTGGTTCCCAGCCTTTCAACACTAAGGAATATTTAGTGCTAAACATTCCGTGAAGTATTTCACTTAATTGCCAATGAAGTTACCACGTGGTACATAATATATATCCCCCCATTTTAGAGATGAGGAAACTGAGGCAAAGAACCCGCCCGAGCTTGGGAGTAGCAGAGCTCACAAGAGGTATTATGTTTCCAAATCTAAAAGGCAGGGAGTTTATTCATAATGATAAAGTCTAAGTCAAAAGGGAGCCCTTCCTAATACATGAAATGCAGACACCTTAGTCAAACACCTCAAGTCACGAAAGTCAGTCTTTGTGAAATCTGACCCTGGTTGCGAAACTCACCATCCCCACATCCTAATCCAGGGATTGCAGGAGCCCTGAAGTTTCTGAATGAAACAGCTCTTCTCTGCAGGCAGCCGGGCGGCCCTGTGTCTGGCACCCTCATGGGCAGAGGCAGAGGGGATAATTGCCATGTAATATTTAAGATCTCTGGTTCCGGAATGGCTCTTGGAGGCTTGGTCAGCTCAGGACTTCCCCTCTCCTCCGCTCCCCAACACCCACCCCCTGCCTCGCCCAATCATCTAGGGCTCTGTTTTTCCACTAACTGAACTTTACCTTGGGCTCTCTGAGGCCAGATCCTACAGCTTTCCTTCCCTTCCCCACCCCCACAAAAAGCCAGGTGGCTGCAGGCCTGGAAACACTTAAAGTTTCTTGTCTCCAAGCCGTGAATGCCACCATTAGGTGATCGGATTTACATGAACATAAATCAGACTTGAGTGTTGGGTAGTGTGGACCGTCCCTTCTGTGACAGCAAAGCCATCCTGGCCATAGAGGTGGCCTCTAAATGGATCAGGAAAGGTTCTCTGGGGCCCCTCTGCAGCCACAAACACTAATTTTTTAACAACTGAACAAAAAGACCTCTTAGTTCCACTGCAGCCCAGATAGACACCTGTTGACCTCCTGTCAAACAGTATTTAGTAAGTCCTTTAGCTAGAATCAATACTTTGTGTACCCCTGGATGCCAGACATGAACACAGGAAAATACCTGAACCCATATCACCTCCTCTGAAAGGATAGAAACCTCAACCAGGACACATCAGCGATCTGCTGTCTATCCCAGGCATGGTGCCAGCACTGTGGGTAACAGGGAGAAGTGACAATGGCAGTAAATGCATGGGACCTGCCTACGGGGAGAAGAGATGCTAAGTTGGCATGAAACTAAAGCACCATTCTCAGGAGGGGCAAAGGACAGCGATATACCAAAGAAGCCAGGAGCTATTTTTGGCATATCAGTAAGTCAACCCAAATTCGACAACGCAATCACCCAGGAACCCATGAGAAAGCTTCCCAGGCTTACAAAAACACCAACCGTCCTTGCTTTGGGCTGTAATTAATTAGTATATTAGCTGATTGTGTCAGAAGAATGACTGGCTAGTATCAGCAGTTTTAGTTATATTTTAATTTGTTTTTTAATGGAAAGTTAATCAACACTCAACACATGAAACTGTGATGGATAACTGTTCCAAACACAGAACTTATTGAAGGGAAAAATTAATTTTAAAAAATTCCTTAGTGTTGAAAGGCTGGGAACCACTGAGACAGTTGAGAGGGTCCTGGGTTAGATGAGGCTTGGTTATGTTAGGATCCCAGAACTGACTATACAGTAATAAAAATTGGGGGCAGCAGAGAAGGCACATCTGGAGAGGAAGAAAACCAAAGATAAGCAGACTGAGGGGGGCTACCCAACAGTGGGGAGCCAAAGACTCACGTGGAGAGGTCACAAAACGGGTAGAATCTTCCCAAGTCTAAAAAGTTGTAGCCCTTGGTCTATACAAGAGACTGATTGGAAACACAGGTTTTGGAGATAGGCTAAGCAAGTGTAGGTTGCAAGTGGTGTGAGCTGGGGCAAGCCATTTGGCTTCCCTAGCCTGAGACGGCTCATCAGGCAGCTGGGATGACTGATACGCAAGTAAGGAGCTTGGTACCGTGCCTGACACATAGTAAGTGTACCACACTTACTGTGAAAAGTCATTACAGTATTATGTTGGTGATCTCCTACAGGACTGGCATTTAGAAATCTCCACTTGCTTCTCTGGGAGGGTGCTAGGGTATCATGTCCACCAGAAGACAGGACTAGACTTATCAAGTAATGCAGAGAGCATAGTGGGTGCTTTCCCTCTCAAGTGGGTTAGGTGCATCCCTCTGGGTGGCACACAGCCCTAAGTTCTCTCTCCCAGCACAAGAATGATCCCCTCTGGGAGTTTCCCATGCAGCTTTGGAGAATTTGGCTTTTACGAGAGATGACATTTTTAAGCATGCTTAAAATGTGGGCACAGTTTATGACTGTTCATCTGGTACCAGTGCCAAGGAGTGATCAGGGAAAGGAACCAAAGGAGACCTAGAGAAGGAGAAGTTCATGAGGAGTGTTCAAAACTGAGGGGGTGTCACGGGCCAAGAGCCAGAGAGACAGAGTATGAACAGCTGGAGCGGGACAGACCAGTGAGGAGACTGTGAGGATGAGGTGGGCAGGGTCCACACTGGCCCTCGTAAAAGCCATTTGATGATACTTTTTCCTAAGAGTCCACTGAAGAGCTTCCATCAGAACAGGAATTCTTTCCTAAACCAGCCCTTCTAGCTCCCATAATAATGAGACTCCAGTGTCCTTCTTGGCTGGGGTCCACCCAGCCTCCCTCTCGGCAGTCCATCCTCCTCCTTGTGACCATCCCACCGCTGTCACCCAAGCGCCATCCATATGCAACAAGAAGGGAGACAGAGCAGTGAGTGCCCTTGCTGCCACCATGAGCCTCGCCAGTGGACAGCTTTGAGTCGGAAAGCAAAACCCTGTGTATGTGTGTTCAATACACAGTCACATATACCTTTGAACCTGAGTCCATGTGAGTCCTCAGACAACTTGGTATAATAAATGGTCCATTGCTTATTATGAAAGCAAAATAAATACATAAATAAAACTATCTTCAACCGAATTACTCCAGCGTGCAACAAGTCAAGGACCACAGCTTTCCTGGCATTGTAGCCTTCCTCGCCCTATGAAAATACTCCCATTAACTTGATCTTCATGGCCCTAATTTTGCTCCCTTTCAAAGAGACAAAAAGAAGGAAAAGAAAAAAAAAACTGAAAAAGTGAATAAAAATTATAAATTGTTTTTCTATTTGAGAGAAGCATGGAAGTCTCTTAAGCACAGGGCTCTAATACTCCTCCATCCCCTCATGTTGCATATATGAAAAGAACTATGTTAACACAGCCACTGTGGAGGCCAAATTGGCAGGAACTATTAAAATGGAAAACGTACATTATATAATTATAATAATATAAGAGTATGTAGTAATATATATAATATGATATAATGTGATCTATAGTATAGTTGTTGAATATATTTTAGAGCCAGGGTGAAGGGGCTTAAATACAGGCTCTATTCCTTGCTAGCAGTATAACCTTAAACAAGTTACCTCATTTTTCTAAGCCTCAGTTTCCTCAGCTGTGAAATGGAGATGAAAATAGCACACTTTCCTTTATAAAACTGAGAGCATTAAATGAGTTAATGTAAGTTAATGACTTAGAATAATGCCTGGCACATAGTAATCACTCTATACTTATTAGCTGTTTAAAATTATAACCTCATGAAATACATAAAAGAAAATTTTTATATATGTATATATCGTCCAAACCATCAATCCACAGTAATAAAAGGACTTTGTTTGTCTCACTGTGGCCCAGGGAGAGGTAAAGTTAATAGAGACAAGACATTTCAGGGCTCCAAGACTCTTCCCTTAAAGGTGGAGATGAGTTGGGAGTCCCCAGGGGGAGCTACCCAGTCTGCCAGTGTGGTGGGAGGAAAGCCAGGGGGCAGTCAGGAGACTGGGTACCATCTGGAGAAGGTGCCCCTCTGACAGTTACAAATATATTAAGTAGAAAGATCTCAAGTACACATTGTTGAATGGGAAACAAGCAGAATACTATATGTGATATTATGTGGTATTCCACTATTTTTAGTGTTCTACTATTCATGTTTCTAAAGGAAAAACTATAGATTTGCTATGGGTGCCTATGTATGTAAATGTATAGGAAGAAAAGGATTTGGAGAAGGGACTAAAGTGTGCAACAAGTAACACACTTTTCTGAAAAAGTAATCAGAAAGGATTTTACTCTTCTCCGATTTTAGATAGATAGGTAGATAGATGATAAATAGAAATGGATATATCATAGATCATAAATATATCATTTAGCAATGTATCATATACACAGAGATACATACATGGACATAGAATGTATGCATATACTTGTAGCTCTTAAAATGTAGATAAAACAGGCCAAGATGGTACAAATTGTTATTCCCCTTGTATAAATAAGAAAACTAAAGCTCAAAGATTGCCCATATGTGCCTAGGCACACACAGCCAACAAGCCCCAGAGGAAGGAGTGGAGCTCGGATCCGCCCTCCCCATTGCCTTTCCACCACCCCACCCTGCCTCTCAAGGCCACCCAGGAGCTGACTACGACAAAAGGTAGAAGAAGCGGCCTCCTTGTCCATACTGGCTGGAATGGTAAAAGCCAAATGCGATGGAGAATTGTGTTTTTGTTTTTGTTTTTAATGAATGAACCTGTTGGAATGTGCCATTCAGCAGTGGAGCTGAATGGTTCCTGCTGTTCCTGCAAAACAAACAAAAATCCCTCAACCCAAGCTACTTCTGTGGCCACTTTTCTAGCCTTATCTATCCAGGGACTGTGAAAGGGACACAGAACTGTCCGAGGGGCACCTTCTCCAGCTGAGACCCAGTCTCCTGACTACCCCCCTGGCTTTCCTCCCACCACACTGGCAGACTGGGTACCTTCCCCTGGGGACCCCTAACTCGTCCCCACCTGTAAGTGAAGAGTCTTGAAGCCCTGAAATGGCTCGTCTCTATTAACTTTACTTCTCCCTGGGCCACAGTGAGACAAACCAGGTCCTTTTATTACTGAGACTTGATGGCTTCAAGGGTCTTTTCCAGTTCTAATATCCAAAGAACATTAGAATTTTCCTCTATGATGCCCTAGAATAACAATAAGCTCTCCCTCCCTGAAGATGATGTTTAACTAAAACCTCTGGCCATTTTGGCTGTCTTCATATTTTTAAAGAAAACCCAAATGTAGAAGAAAGGCATTCTTCAAATGTTAACCATCCATTCCATCTCCTGGTCACCTTAGAATATCATGTGTCAATGAAAGTTGACACGTTTTTGAAGCATGGTATAACTGATAATATGTTTTAGCTGTATCATTTAGCAACTAGGTGGCTATAGACAAGCACAGTCTCTTCAGCCTCAGTGTTTTCCTTCTGAAAAATGGGTGCAATGCCTACTCTTTAGGTTGCTGGGCGGGGGAGGGGGTGAAAGAGATGGCATTTGGGAAGTGCTTGCAACCAGGAGGGACCTGAGAGATGCCTCTTCCTTCCTCCAGCCGGATAACAGCTCTCCTCTTTCCATGGTTCCCAAGATATCCACAGCCTGGGTCCCCCAGACTTGCCCTACCAAGTGCTGGCACCTCTCCAAAGTCTGATTCTTTCTATTTTCCTTAAGTTGCAAAGCCCAGTGTTGAGGTGTCATTGTGTGTGAGAGGGAGAGGGAATGGATCTGGTTTCTTTGAAAATGGCTTCTTTGCTAAAACGACAACTTCAGATCTGATCCTGAAAAAATCTGCTGGCACTGGCCCCTGTCAAAACAATTTGGAGATATCCAGGGGCCATCTTCTGGGGCTGGCAGCCGGCCCCCCAGCTGAGCCTCATGCTCAAATTCCCAACAGGCTCAGAGGCAGGCCCCAAACATGCTCTATCCTACAGCCCCATTCCTCCCATGCAAAGGTGGCCGGAGAGGAGGAGGGAAGGGCTTGGCATTCTGAAGCAAAATTCTCTCTCTCTGCTGCACCCCCCTCAGCCCTGCCCACCACCTTTGCAGAAGCCACACACACACACTCACGCACGAACATTTTCAGAAAGCCCTTGGCACAGCCCAGCCCTTCCTAAGCTGGACAGAGCTGCCAGAGTGGATCTGCCCTGACCGAGGCTGCCTTCTTCATCCCCAGCCCCCTCCCATTCCTCTTCTAGAGTTAAGGTTTTGTCAGGAGTTTCAGGGGCAATGACTGGCCAGGGAGGGGGGGCCACAGACATCCTAACTGCTTCCAAGTCCCTTTCTTTCCCCAACAGTGTGTCTTATAAGTCGGCATGTAGTTTATTATTCTCCTAAACACTTCCATAGGGTACAGGGCCTGGAGTTGCCATAGAAACACCTTTTAACTCCTCCTCCCCCAGAACGCCGTGCCAGGCCCTAGGACTTTGGGGAAAAAAGACAGAAAGAGACACCTGTGGATGAGCAGAGAGAGAGGGAAAGGCCATCAGGTAGCCCCCCGGGAGAGGGCCGGGCCAGGCCTCCCATGCCTTTTGGTAGGCCAACATGGCACCAAGCCATGAAGAGAAAACCACCGTGATGGTTTTAAAAGAGGAAGTTGACAGGCTTGCATGAACACCTTTAGGGGGCTACAAAGTTGACTGGTGGGGTTGTGCAGGTCCCAAGGAATGGGGAGCTCCTTCATATTTTTTTGAGGGAGAGAATGGACAGAGTTTCAACCCAGACTGGAAACCAGAAAGGCTCTGAGCAAGGAAACTTGGGAGCCAAGTGCTGGATGCCAGCAGGTTGCTGTGCAAGGCGAGGGAGGTCGGCAGGCAGGCAGCTCACACCCACACCTCCCATTTTAAAAGCATTAGCTCATCCCTGCCACTAGTGCAGTGCACCAAAGCCAGGCAGAACAATTTGGGATCCGTGCCAGAGCATCGAAGATTTTTTGTTTCTTTTTTTTCTTTTAGATTCCATAATCTCCTGGTCTTTGGGTACTTCCTGGTAACTTAGCTTTTCTCTGGGAAATTTATGAAGAGGAGCAAGGGAGCTATTTCTTGAATCAATCCAGAGAAATTGTAAGAAACTTTCTGCATTGCTCAGACCCACCGCAGGAAACCTAAGCAGTCAACAGACGGGAAGGCCCCCATTGGAAGCAGGATCTACTCACGCTGTTTTCACTTTTCTGTAGTCAATTTCTAGGGTAGAAACCCCAAAGCAAAGGGCAAGGGGGAAAAATGGGGACCCACTCCCACTACATACCAAAAAAACATAGATGAACCCACCCAGCTCATTTTCCAGCAGAAGACTTGGGCTGCACCCCCTACACACCCTGATTCCACCTGCCAGCCTCCTGGCCGCATGTGTGCGCTCCCCCTGGGCAAAACTGGAACTCAGCCGTAGCAGCAACTCCCCACACTAATCAGGTGGGAATGTCACCAACTGGGATGAGGAGGGAAAGGATAAGTGGAATGTGGGTGGAGGTGGTCACGGGAAGAGGGAGGAAAACCCTCCCCAGGCTTCAGGCTGCCCAAAAGGATCTTTCTAAGCAATCCACAAACCCAGGACCAGCTGGGTTCCCCCGGAGGGGGAGGGGAGGATGTACCCTGCAGGCCCCAGGGAGCCTCTTACAAGGGTGACCTCAGGTCACACAAACACCCTCAGCTGCCAACTGCACTGACATTCTGGTCACCACACCCCCACTCTGACCTCTAGGCTCAGCCCAGCCCACCAGCAGTGCCCCTCCTGGCCTCCACTGCCTCCCCTGCCAAGCTCCTACCTCCTTCCCCTCCTCACCACAACACACTGGTAGAGTCCCTCACCCAAGACTCAGTGGAAAATTTCCTTCTCCTTTATGACTGTACTTAAAACACACACGCTCCATTCTTCACCTCTGAATCGACACAGGCAGAGGGCGGCAAGGCTGTCCCACCCCACGGCCCAGCCCAGCGCGTAAACACACACACTCTCCCAGGAGGGCCACTGGACTTGCACACTTTATGGGCTGGAAAGGAGGAGAGAAATGTTTCCCAGATGCCACTCCGCCTTTGGCCATCCAAACGCGACTGTCCCAAACACTCCCAGACAAGCCTCCCAGGATGCTCTCGGGCCCCTCCATACACGCTAAGGAGTAGGAGGTCTACTCTTTACAGGGTCTCTCTACTCAAGACACTAAGTCCAGTCTGGAACTGTCACCGTGATGTGACCCCTTGGCAGCTTTGTTCTTTTGGTGACAAATCTGTTTTCCACTGCCCATTCTCCCCCTCCCCACATGCATTCAAGGAAAAAAAAAAATAGCCTTCCTGTGAATTTTCACAGCTATGTGGTAAGTGACCCCTCGCACACGCCACCTTCTGCTGGCTATCAACACTCTCAAACACAGTGCCTCCAGGGGGTGGGTCAACGCCACAGCTTTCTCCTTATTTTCCCCCTTAAATCCACCCAAACTTGGCAGTCCCAGAAGCTCAGTTAGCGCTTGCTTGGGAAGCCTGCAGCTGGGTTGGGTCTCAGTGAAAAGAATGAATTTCATGGGCGCAGGCGATGATGCAGACTCAGAGTACTCCAAGTTTCTCCTGCAACTTTCCGTGCACATGGCTGGCAACTTTTTTTTTTTTTTTTAAACTATTCAATTTCCCAGCACTTTAGTTAGCATTCCAAGTTTGGGGAACCCTTTCCTCACCCTTCTCTTCTAGCCCTTCCTCCGTTAGTAGTGAATGGGGACATTTTCCAGATGTCAAAAGGACCAATAGGAACCCCACGCCCCAAGTTAAGAAAGCAAAGGCGGCCAGGGGCTCACTCAGCCACTGTGAGCTTCCTCTGCAGGGCATCTTCTCCTCTCAGTTATGCCAGCGCCCCCGCCCAAGAACATCGAGTTTCTCCACTCCGTCCCAACCCCGTTTGCCCCTCTCCTGGGGCAGAGGAAAGGAGTGGGGCTCGCCCTGCCTCCCTAAGCTGCGCTGCAGTCCCGGCTGCAGCTTGGAGCTCGGGCGGGGCACCAGGAGCGCTTACCGATGTCGGAGTTGCAGAAGGCGTCCTGGGGGTGGCTGGGCGAGCATGTGCACGCCTCGGCGCCCCAGTCCCCCAGGCTCCAGCTGCCCAGGAGCACGATGAGCCCGAGCCAAGGAGTCATTGCCGCTGCTGCCGCCGCTGCCGGGGCTGCTGCTCGCCTCTCCAAAGTTGCCGTGCGCGCCGCCGGCGGGGCTGCTGCAGCCCTAGCTCGCTCGCCCGCCGGGCCGTGCGGGGCAACTTTGGCCTCCGGCGCGCTGCCCTCCGAGTGCCCGGCGGGACGGGATGGGGTGCGGCGAGGCTGCCTCGGCGCTGGCGCAGGACTCCGCGGGCGGCCTCCCTGCGAAGGAGCAGGAGCTGGAGGAGCTAGAGGAGGAGGAGAAGCCGTCTGAGCGCCCGCCGCCTGCCTGCTGCCCGCTCTGCGCCGCTGCCTGGGCGGCCGAGTGATATAGCTCTGGGCCCCCGGGGACCCCGCCTCGGGCTGTTGGGGCCCGCCCCCTCAGACCAATGGCAGAGCCGCATTACCTCATCGGCCCTCCAAAAAGGGGGCGGGGCCGGGGGCACGGGGCAACGGGGCGGGGCCGCCCCCGGACCGTTCAGATCCTTATAGGGAATAATACCGCCGTGGGCACGCGAGTGGGTGGGCTGGGGCGCACCCGGGACCGGTGCTTGCAGCTGGGTCCTCCGAGAGGCGCCCTCGTGCCCCTTCTCGTCTGCGCCCTCGCCCCACGCTCACCTGGGCCACTGAGTGCCTCTGACCCAAACCAGAACGAACTACCACCCACCCACCCTAGCAGGACTGTTTACACAGGTCAGGGGTGGCCATGTCCTAGAGACCTTGACTGAGCCTGGTGGAACCAGTGGGGGAATGCTGACTGCTACCCCGAGCAGGGACAGAGGAGGAAGACCCAAACACTCTCTCTCTCTCTGTCTCTGTCTCTCTCTCTCTCTCTCCCTCTCGTTCTTACTCTCTGGGATATGGGAAGCCATCTGCTGTTTGCAGCTGGCTATGATATATGATAGAAGACTTTTTCTATGCTCCCCCAGAGCAAACGGGGTTCTGTATTCATTCAACAAACACGGTTCAGGATGCTGGGTTAAGCAACACAAAGCCCTTGCCCCCGTGCACATCAACGAATGCACAGGGTGATTTTCTATGATGCTAGGGCTATGAAGAAAACAAAACAGAGTTCAGGGTTGGATGTGACTGGGGAGGGCGCTACTCTCTCTGCACCAGCAAGGGAAGGGCTCCCTGAAGTGCCATCTTCGCTGAGAAGTGGACAAAGAGAAGGATCAGCTATGGGGCAAGCCACAGGAGAGAGGTACCAGGCAGGGGGAACAGCAGGTGCAAAGGCCCTGGGCATGTTTGGAAGACAGAAAGTAGAAAGGCAAGAGGAAGTGGTTCCCCGCCCATGGCTGACAGGGCTCCACCCTTCAGCAAGGGATTTGGGGGTGAGCTGATCCAAAACTCTAGTAAAGCCAGGAGAATGATCCAGGATCCTAGATGACTAACTATAATGGATGATTGCAAATAACTAACACAATTACTATCCTTATTATTGACGTCTTGATTCTGCTTTGTATTTTTAAAAGCGGGATTTTGTACCTCACCTTATAGCTCTCACAGTAATCTTTGTAGATAGGAAAAGCAAGCGCAAGTATCACTCCCACTTTCCAGATGAAGAACCCACACAGAAAGATGGGATGATTGGTGGCCAGCCAGGAACTCAAGTCACCCCTTTCCACTGCCCCTTCCCATCTGAAGAGAGACATGCATTTCCCTGAACATCAGCAGCTGTTCCATCTAACTGCAAATGGCCATTTGCAGCTGGGATCTTCCATCTTTCTACACTTTCGTTTCTTTTCCTTTCTCTTCCACTTCATCGTGTTAGAAATGCTACAAGTTTGGAACAAATAGAAACAGGGAGAAATGCAAGTTCAGCTTCTTTCTCAGAACTCCTCTGTTTACATCTCAGAGAAGTGACACTGGGACAGCAGAGGCCGAAGAATTCGTGAGAGATGGTATTTTATTTCCAAGAACATTTTTGAAACTCCTTTCTCCCCTTTGAGCATTTTAGCCATAGGAAAGGGAAATCAGTTTCCACGTGATTTTGACTTGTCCCCCCCGCCCCGGCCCGCCGCCCAGCTTTAAAAACCCTCCCTGCCTTCACTCTAACTGTGGCCTGACTCTTAGAGATATTTCTGTCTCTCGACGTTTTTCTAGCACTGTTTTCATTGTTTTATGGGGTGTGATTCTATTACTTCTCCAACCACAGTAGGAATACTTTGAGTCCTGAGATATTTAGCCACACTGCTTTTTAGCCCTCTGAGAACCAAATAGGGTCTCAGGACACTGAAGAGCATGGGTGTGGCCAACAGCTGACTGAGTCCTGAGCAAAGAGTGCCCTGGAGGCCACTCTAAGGATCCAGGTTGAATGAGGGCGTACGTGGTGGAATTTGAGAGATTCGCTTATCCCCATACTCCACATGACTTATTCCACAGTCATGTGGAAGGTTTTAGAAGACTTTCCAGACCAAATCCACTTTGGATAAGCATCTTACATGATAGAGGCCCTCTCTTCTCTTTCTTTTCACGTTACAGTTTTGCCCAAAGTGCCGATATTTTCTCCAACGGAAGGCCTTGCCTGGAATTTAAGTATCAAGTAGATAACTTCCGCTGAACTTCAAGCAGCAGTTTTCTCATAGAAAGCATCTGAAGCGTTTTATTCCGGCAGCTACTTAATTATGAAAGCACAAGTGTAATCTGATCTTTTTTCCAGCTGAAAAGTAATGAAATCACCTTTCGGTTAATTTCTTCTCACTCCTGATCCTAAGCTGGTCCACACAGTGTCTTGAAGTTCAGCGAATTCCAAAAGCTTTTCAGTTGGGATGTTCTCTCTTATTCCTAACCTGAGTCAGTTCCCCTCTGCCCATCATGTGAAGGCAGTTTGGTTCTCACCGTAAGGAAAAGAAAGAGCAAACTCCATGAATCCTTGCGTAGGGCAGTCCTCCTGCTAGGGTCACCCCCTTCAGCAGGCACCCATCAGTCTGGATGTCATGGTGTCCATGAGCCTAATAATATGTAAGAATTGTTTATTCAATGCCACTTAATAAGCTAGGTGGGGCGAACCTGAGGCTAACGGTAAGAATGAAGATGCAGGCTGGGTGCGGTGGCTCACACCTGTAATCCCAGCACTTTGGGAGGCTGAGGTGGGCAGATCACGAGGTCAGGAGATCGAGACCATCCTGGCTAACACAGTGAAACCCCATCTCTACTAAAAATACAAAAACTAGCCAGACGTGGTGGTGAGCGCCTGTAGTCCCACCTACTCGGGAGGCTGAGGCAGGAGAATGGCGTGAACCCGGGAGGCAGAGCTTGCAGTGAGCGGAGATCGCTCCACTGCACTCCAGCCTGGGCAACACAGCGAGACTCCATCTCAAAAAAACAAAAACAAAACAAAAAAAAGAATGAAGATGCAGGCTCTCCTGCTTTCCCTTGACAGCTAAGAACAACGATAGATTTATAAATCTGGGAAGAACTGAATAAGTTTCAAGATCTATCTGGCTTGTCTACCCACCTACCAGGATGACCTGGTATTCCCTTTCCTGGAACTTTTCTAGGAAAGGTGAGTTCGTATCCACCCTCTGTGTATCAAGTTATAGGATGCTAGAGTCTGTAGGAAGAGAAGTCATAAAAAGGACCTCAGAAACTACCCATCCTTGTTTTAAATGTGGGAAAAAGAAGGTTCAGACAGGTGAAGGAACGTGCCCATTTGCAGGACTCAGTCCTCCAAGCTGTAAGGTGTGGCCCATGCTTGAACTGTGGCCTTGGAAAAACCCCAGCCATTCACAGATCTCGTATCTGCTTTTCCGATCTGCAGACAGATTCGTGTGAGTCTCTTTGTACGGTGCTCAGCCCACAGAGAACTTTTACATACACGGATTAAATAATTCTCTACTATGATAATAATCACCCTCTGAGCCAATCAGAAGAAATACAGATTTGTCCTCATGACAGGTTTATCTCTTTTTTCCCTTCCTAAATTGCTAGCTAATGCATTCCAAACGTATCACCATAGAAAGGCACATGAAAACTTTGTTTCTGGGAAATGAAAAGAGAGTAGAGTGGAAAAAAAATTCAAAAGACCTGAGGTTCATTCCCAGTGTTGCAGAATAGCTGTGCACCTTAGTCAAGCCACTTTGCCTGTCCAGGCGTCGACTTCTGTGTTTCTTGGATGAAAGATAGAACTCAGTGGTATCCAGGATCCCTCTCGCCTCAGAAACTCCAAGGTTCCATGGGAAATCCTGAAGGACAAGTGAATGCTTCTGAAGGGGAGATGAGTCCTGCCATTATTTAAACAGGTTTGACACACGGGAATGTACCCAAGACTGAAGACCATCCATCAGTTTCTCAACCAACACTGAGTTCCTATACTGCTACCTCCCCCAAGAATGGATGCTGAAAACAGAATTTCAGAGAAGATTGTGATGCCAAAGTCCTCGGAGAGATGGGGTCTGGCTTCCGGTGGAGCCCAGTGTAGTTATGTGTTCACCTGCTCGTTTGTCTCTTGGATCATAGTACTAAAAGGTTAGGAAGGTGTCTTTTTTATCTCCATTTTTTTTGGTCTTCAGAAGTTATTGAATTCTTCCACATTCTTCAGACCTCAGCTTAGATGTCATCTCCTTCGGGAAACCTCCTCTGATTCCTCTCCCATGTATCCCCACAACACCCTGTATTAACTTCTTTGACAATACTTAGCTGACTCTAATGTGATTGTTTACCCATCGGTTTCCTTCCCTGGACTATAAGCCCCTAGAAAACAGGGATCAAGTGTTGGTAACAACGAATTTAATAAGTATCGGTTGAATGGGTCCAATGATCAGCACCACCAACCCCTTTCCAGCATTCAGACAGGCAGGTAGGTGGTGGCTCCTTGGAGAGTTCACGGAGCTCTATCCCTCTGGCCAGTGCTAGGGGGCGCTATAAGCCAGAGAACACCCATTTGCTCAGTCTGCAGTCCTGGTCGGTCGTCTCACTGCGAGGGCGGGAGAGCACAATTCCACACTCATCGGTGGGGTGCGGGTGCCTTTGAGTGGGTGAAGCTCACCCCTCCCATCTGCCATGGCCACAAAGCTCTCAGTCAACATCCCGTCTGGGTTCGTGGCTGCCGGAGCTTCTCCACCCCTGAGCTGGCCACATATCAACCAAAGTGGGAGATGCTCTCTGGGGAAGCAACATAGTTGTGAATCATTGGTTTGGGGGCCTTAGGGCGGTCTGGGAACACTGCAGAGGATGCCACAGTCCCACTCTTCCAGGGCAGAGCTGGGTTTTGGAAATTCAACCTGGAGAAGGTGCTGTCATTTCTGTTGCCTCATAGGGAAGCTCCTGTTTGCTTTCCTCCCTCTTCCCCTCCAGACCCTAGCCACAATGCCTTCCCCCAAGCCCCACAGTCCATGTGAAAGTCATTATATTCAAAATGGCCTTTTCCAAGCAACAGACAACCTGGTCCACCCATCCCTCTGAGCCCTGGCCAGACCCTCAGTGGGGTTACTGCCTACCACTGGGCAATTCTGAGCCTAAGATGCTAGGTACTGCAGGCTCTCTCTGTGTCTGACACCAGCAGGGGGTAAACACCTTTCCTTGCCTCCATCTGGAGCCAATTTCATGGCAGTAAAATTGCCCCAGCTCTCCCCTAGCCCTGCCAGCAAAGTGAAGACCCCTCCATAAGAGTCTCTGGCTACATTCACATGAATCCTGAGGTTTTCATATTTCTTTCCACAGGGATCTACTCCCAGTGTTTTTAAGCCAGAAAACACATGTGTGCAGTAAAGCCATGTTGTATCCTGTGTTATCTAGGGTGGTGGGAAATGGAAAGCAGAGTCAAATATTCCAGTTCTTGTTTTCATGTGCGTGTATGTGTGTGTATGTGTGTTCTAATGACCATATATTCAAGCAGTCGGTTATTTCTGTGAAGGGTAATATGAAATGGAAGGAGAAGAACTTCTCCCCAACCCTGTTTTAATGTCTTCCTTATGCTCTGGAGTTCATGTGTTTTTCCTTTAAAAACGAGTAGCTCCTTTGTGGTTTCTTTGAAGGTTGCATGCACAGCTTCACACAGAGAATACACATGAGCATCTCGGGCAGGCGCTCTCATGCCCTGGGAGGGAATGGGATGGACATGTGGTTGGTCTCCTGTTAGACTGGGCTGGAGGTCTTGTTTCTCCAAGGCACATGAGCTTTCTTCAGTGGAACCTGCTGGAACTGACATGGTCTTGTCCTGTGCTGTGGGGACAGTCCAAAGAGCAGTTAACACCATTGATGGCATCCTTATTTAAACTTGGCTGCTGAGACCCTACTCTCTCTGGGATTTCGCTTTCTACCTTTCCAACTGTACCTTCTCAGTCTTCTTGGTAGACTCCTCGGGTTCTTCCTAAAATTAAAATGCAGCTTTTTCCCAATTTTCTGTTCTTGGCTCTCCCCCCTTCCCTTTTAGCCTCCACACTCTCCCTGGCCAACCCCAAGTACCCCCATGGTCTCTATGTGCTATGCTATGTGCACTGGAGTGCACACTGCAAGCAACAGTGTCCCTCTGATTGCTCGTCTTCTATCTCCAGCTTCCTCCTGCCCAATTTCACCTGGAGATCCTATGGCCTCCTCGGACTCCAGGTGTCCAAAACTCATTGTCTTTTCCCCTCAGTTCGCTCCGGGGTTACCCATTCCGGAGGATGACACCATCACTCACCAGGTCCTATAGATTCTCACTATCCGCATGTCTTCTAACCATCCCTTCCTCTCAGGCTTATCATTTCTACCTTGGATCAGGCCCCCGTGGATTCTTTCCTGACAATTTCAATAGTGACATAATTGGTTACCCTCCCCAGAGTCTTTCAACTTCAACTTTGCATTGCTGCTTCGGTACATTTTTTAAAATATAAATCTGAAAGCATGCTATTCTTTGCTTGAAATGATTCACTTGTGCTCCGTGGCTTTCTGAACAAAGTCTTAAGCTCCAAAGACAAACAAGGCCCTCTGTGATCTGGCTCTTCCCCAGGGCCCCATGGTCCACAGCTGGAGGAGGCCCTCTTCACATAGAATACAATGAGATGGCTGCCCCTGCAGTTATACAACAGCAGGCCCTGTTCTTGCTTATCTCTCTAAACCCATGCTGCCCTCTTCCAACCCTTTATATGCCAGCTATCGGTTTCTCTGAGCCTTGTTCACAATGCGCTCTTGGCCTGGAATCCAGCCGCCGCCAGTATATTCCCCCACCCTCCTGCACCTCATCTGCCAGGAATCACATATTCATCTTTCAGGATTCAGCTAGAGTCACCACTTAGTGAATATTTTCTGGTCCTTTCTCTGCCCCAGCAGAATGGACCACCCCCTCTCAGGCCTCTCCTCTTCTCTCACTCACTCCCACCCACACTGGGTCCTCCAGGCTTCCAGCTGGGCTCCTTACACACTCTGTTGCCCCTAGTGGTTGATATCCCTGGTTCTCCTCTACATTTTGAGCAAATCCAGGTACTTCTGTGACTGCCTAACACAGCATATGCACATAGTAGGCACTTAACAAATATTAAAGGAACAAACTAACCAATGAATGGAGTGGAGAGAAGGAGGAGTCAGAGTATCGCCTTCACACATTCACCCCAACAGAGGTTCTGAAATCCAGCTCCTTGGGTCCGGAAACTCAACTAGATGAGGCTCCCTCAGTTGATCAGTCTCACAGACTGATCCTAAGAGCCCAGCAAACCAACCACAATCCCACTGGGCTTGTTTCCCGTGAGGTATTTCATTGTCACATAGGCTAGAGGACTCATCTCAACACCACCCCCATATTTTCCTCCTGATCGTCACAAAGAGCTTCATGTGAAGCTAGTTTCTCATCAGAAGGTTGCTTTGGTGTATGTAGATTCAGAACACAGGGATTGAGGGCATCATAGGAAGGGTCTTTCAGCTGAGATATCCTGGAATTCTCCTTTTCCTGGAAGCGAAAGCTTTGCTGAGGAAATGCCAGCGCTCACAACCACTGGCCAAAGCCTCTCTTCCTGAACAGTGGCAATGCTGGACACACAAATGCCAACTGCGGGCTCTTGGATCTTCTTGGTTCTCGGCACCAGGCTGGCCACTCCATCCTTCTCTTCCCCAGCACTTTCTTTGCACTTGGAATATTGGAATTCATTTGGCTTCTACATTTTAGTATACAAGCCACCACTGAAAGATTACCCCCAGGTCAACTTGTTTGGGCTCTGGTATTCCCAGATTTTCAAATCTGCCCTTGCTGTATGTTGATTTACTACCACAGATGGCTAAGCACAAGCATGGTGCATGAGTGTATGGCTTCAGTAAGACAGACGACCTTGTTTCCAGGTTCTGGGTGTGCCCTTAATTATGAATGCTCCACTGACAATCTCCATTTGCCTCACATCTTATGTGTCATAGTGTGATGACCAAGTCTTTGGAGGAAAGGGACAGGGTCCTCTCCTTCCTTCCCTCCTTCCTTCAGATATCCACCAAACATTGACAGAATGTCTATTACTCCATGCTAGGCCCTGGAAATACCACCATGAACAAGGCATAGACCTGTTCCCAAGGAGCTCCCAGTCTTCCGGGAGAAAAAGACAAGAAAATAATAGTTGGTGGTAAGAACTACAGTGGGATAGTCAAGTGTGCCATGAGATCATAGAGCTAACTATCCGACCAGGCAACAGGGAGGTGTTTAGGAACTCATATCATGGTAAGACAGAAGGTCAGAACTAGGAGAGAGCTGTGAGTTACCAAGTTGAACTCCCTCATTTTACAGATACACAAACAGGCCTAGAGAGGTAGACACCAGATTATTGGCAGAAGCAAACAAATAATCAGACCCCTTAGTACCTCATCATCTTCCCGTCACTCCAGGCTGCTCTAATTCAGTGCTGGGCCCATGAGAGATAATCAGTAAATAATTATCTCCCTGCTCTGCAACTCGTCAACCTTGGAATGATAAGCTGAAAAATGTTTCTAAGACGAGTAAAAGAGAAGAGCTTGCATTAGTTGAATACCTGCTATGTACAAGGCACTTTCAATACAGTATTCCCTCTAATCCTCACAACCCTTAATAATAGGTACTAGGTATTATGGTATTATGCCTATTTTAAGGAAACTGAGGCTCAAAGAAGTTAAATTGCATGTTCAGTTTCTTACATGCAAGGAAGTGGCAGAGCTGTGATTCAGATGCAGGGGTCTCTTTCCAAACCAGCACTCTTTCTGAAGACGTCAAAGTCAATGTGCCCACAGGTTCATTGGGGCATTTGCAGCACTGGTGATTTTCTTTTTATCTTTTGGGTTCTCGTTGAGTGCTCAGAGCTCTTGATGCAGCCAAGCAGAGAGAAGCATAGTACCTACCTCTGATGGCCAGGGAGGGGGCTTTATCAGCAGGCAAGTGAGATGCGTCTCTGTTTCATTTGGTTTGCAATGGAGAGAAGGCAGGAGAAGTGACTTGGCAGGCAATTTCTAAGGGTGTGGGTGTGTCCTTCCTTACTCAAAATTTTGATAGATGCCATAGGAAATTTACATTTGTATTACAAAGATAGGGCCCAGAACCCAGAGGCAAGCTGGTGGCATCCTCATCAGTCTATTTTAACAGCTAATGAACCTGGCTTCATTTCCTCCTGAAATTTCAAACATGAGATTGAGGCAATATACCAGGTTATTATCCTAGTCCTACCACATAAAATATCTGTGTGACCTTGAGTAAATCAATGACTCCTTTCTTTAAATGTAAAAGCAAGTGGGTTGGGTTTAACAATCTCTCAAAATTTCCCATGGAATATTCTAGAAGGCAGCCCAACAGGGAGGTTAGGAACCAACCAAGGCCTGTGATGTCATAAGCCTGAGTTTTAATCCTTCTTTGCTTTTTCACTGTGACCTTGAACAAGTTCCTTAACCTCTCTCTGAGCCTCAGCTGTCTCGTGGTAAAAGGGAGGAAAGATGCATACTTCATAGAATTTTCATGAAGATCAAACACTGAAAGCTGAATAAGATGCATGGCACAGCACCTGGCACATAGTAAATTCTCACTGAGCACTATGTATACCAGGGTGTGGCCCCAGGGGTATAAAGATGAATGAAAACAGCTCCTGCCCTCAAGTAGCCTACAGTCTAGTGACCTGTGTTTATAAAAAAAGAGCATGTGCTTATATCCCCTTTGACCTTGTAATTAATACTCAAAGAAGGGTTGTAAGAAAGGAGGCAAAAGAGAATAAAAAACACTTGATAGTCATAACTAATTCCTACAGAGTGCCTGCTGGGTACCAGGTGTTCTTCTAGGCAGTTAGCATATATTAATTTGCACCAATTCTTATAGCAAAAGCCATGAGGTAGATGAGATCACCATTGTCATCCCTTTTCATCAGCAGTGAAAACTAAGGTACACAGAGATTATGTCACTTACTCAAGATTACATCGCCAGTATGCTACGGTGCTGGAATTGGAAGCCACAGCCCATCCTCTTAACCCCCCCACCACCCTGCCTTCTCAAGCAGAAGGTGAGCATTTGGAAAGTAAGAAGAGATGCAAAGGTCAGATGCCCAGTTTCTGAAACCAGATGGGTCTTTCTTCGCAGAATGCCTGTACCCGCCAATCAAGGGTGAGGAACCATTAATTAGATATGGCCCCCATCAGAAGCGACACTTAGTCGGGCATCGAGTTTGTCGGCAGCCCCTCTTGGAGAACAGTCCTCAGCCAGGTCAATATGCCTTCCAGCCCTTGGGGTAAGCGCCGAAGTTAGAATCAGAACATTTGAGTCCTGTCTCCCCCAGCCTCCTCCACTGCTCTCTAAGCATAAATTGAATCCCTATAAAGTGAAGGCAAACATCTAATTCACAGGGGCAGCTGCAAAGATCAAACAATAAGTAACTAATGTTTACTGAATGCTGCTATGTGCCAGGTCCTATTCTATGTAATATGCAAGTGTAAACGTATGTAATTCACACAACTCTATGATGTAGGGGCTGTTATGATCATGCCCATTTTATGGAAAAGAACACTGGGCACAGCAACGTTTAGTAATGTAGCCAAGGTTACACAGTTAATCAGTGGTGGAGCCAGGTTTCCCAGTTCAGCGTCCCATCCTGCACTCCTCACTATCTCTGTGTACTCTAGTGATCAGTTAAAAAGATTTTGTGAACACTAAATGTGATTGTGTTTCTTTTCTCTGGTAGTCACATCTTAGGTCTTTGTTCATTCTGTTCCCTTGACCTTTTCTCCTAGCTACCCTTACTTGTCTGCAATGGTGAAGAGCAAGGTTCTAGAGACCCCAGTGCTGCACTGGAGCTGGCTTACCCTGGCTTGTCCGAGCCAATTGTTACACGTTCGAGAATTTTGCAAGTCGGTCATTAAACATAGGCGTTATTTAAAATTTTGGCCGGGCACAGTGGCTTACACCTGTAATCCCATCACTTTGAGAGGCGGAGGCAGGTTAATAACTTGATGCCAGGAGTTTGAGACCAGCCTGGCCAACATGGCGAAACCCTGTCTCTACTAAAAATACAAAAAAATTATATTTTTGTATTTTTACTCCCAATTAGCTGGGACTCCCAATTTTTGTATTTATACTCCCAATTAGCTGGGACTACAGACTACGTGCCTGTAGTCCCAGCTAATTGGGAGGCTGAAGCACAAGAATTGCTTGAACCCAGGAGGTGGAGGTTGCAGCGAGCCGAGATCATGCCACTGCACTCCATCCTGAGTGACAGAGAGAGACTCTGTCTCAAAAATAAGTAAATAAAGTTTAATTTAATTATATGTTATAACGAATAAATTATATTAATGAACACTTGAAACTCCTCACTCCCTAATTATTTATTATAGTATACTCTTATCTCTGCTTTCAGGGTAACTTCCATCTGTTGTGTCTGTATGGTGGAAATTTTATATAATGATGTGCTACTGCATTCAGGAGCATTACCTTGGTAACTTAAAATTGTATATGATGGAAGTATTTACACCACAGAAATTGGCAAACACTGCAAATGAGGGTTCTTTGTACTATAGAGCTACTTGTTAAATATTTACCAGCTCACTACTGCTTTTTCTTAACTGCATTACCTTCGACAAGTAACTTAACCTTCTTGTGCCTACGTATCTTGGTCTGTAATACAGGGACAACAATAGCACCTACCTCACAGAATTACACGGAATAAACAAGATGATATATGTGGAAAGGGTTTAGCAGAATTCCTGGCACAGAGCCAGCCAGTCAGTGAATGGCCACTGTCAATATTATTAAGACAATCTACAAGTAGCCTTCCCTGCCACCCAAGCTGGAAGCACCCATCAGAGATGAACTGACTTGAAGTTCATCACCCTGAACTGGGATTGTCAGTTTCTGTGTAACTTTCCCTCTTTAGAAAGTGAGCTAATTGACAGGGCTAATTGAATTTCCTCTTCCGAGAATGTAACACAATACTGATACCCAGTAGGTCCTCAACAAATTGTTGGATTAAATTTAGTTAAGAAAGTTTAGAGGCTACTGAAAAATCAGAATTAGGAAACATGGAAGCTTCCCCAATCACATAAATATTTAAGTATTAATAATTCTCCACACAAAAGCATTGCTGGAACATTCTGTTTGGGGTTCATTTCTTAGGAGTACCCTATAGTAAGGTCATTCAGGAACTGAAAACACCCTGAATTGGTGCCTGGACAGATCCACTGCACACTGAACTCTGTTTTATAACAAAGTTCTCAGTGTATACAATATGGAGTCCTCTGATTGTCTTAGCGGGTCAAGTAGGAATATGACCAGTAACTTTCCAAAACACTTGAAGGTAGCTGGAACTGCTTTTTGCCTCAAGTATTTAGAGAAAAAAGACCTTAATGTCACATCAACAAACTCGAAAAGAGATTGTGCATACCTGGAGTGCTTTCCTAGGCCTGGGAGGCAGTGATTGGGGGCTGGTTTCAGGAGAAAAGAAGGGGAGAGGCTGAAGGCATGTTGAAAAATCATTTTTTGTCTGTTGCTCCTTTGTATGAACTGGTTGCTGGCTTATGCAACGCCCAGTAATTAAAATGGCTGGAATGCTTTGCATTTTTAAGGCAAAGTAAAGGCGGCTCAGAGGCCTGGAGCCAGAGCCAGCTGGAGAGGGGCCCAGTGATCCTACCCTGGCCGCCCCTTGGCCTGGCAGAGGTGACTGGCATCTGGCTTGTAGGGGGAGGGGGACATGTGACAAGGAGGAGGGAGGAAGTCAGAAGTGTCCGAAGTTGCTCCTACTCCTCTCCCCTTTCCCCAGGCAGGTGGGTGCACCAAGGTGCATGCCTCTAGAATGAAGGTAGGCACAGGCTGCCCACCTTCTAGAAGTCCGTAATGACTAGTGGCAATGCCTAAGAATGACAAACAATAATAAAGCTGTTCTTTATTAAATATCTACCATGTTTCAGGTCCTGTGTTAATAACATTGATTCCAGGACTCTCACAGGTGCTCAAATCCTTGATAGAAAATGGTATAGTAGTTGCACATAATCTACACACATCCTCCCACATACTTTAAATCATCTCTAGATTACTTATAATATCTGATACAATGTAAATACTATGTAAGTAGTTGTTATACTGTATTTTTAAATTCATATTATTATTATTGTTATTTTAGATGGAGTCTTGTACTGTCGCTGGGGCTAGAGTGCAGTGGCACGATCTCTGCTCACTGCAACCTCCACCTTTTGGTTGCAAGCGATTCTCCGGCCTCAGCCTCCGGAGTAGCTGGGATTACAGGTGCACGACACCATGCCCACCTAACGTTTTGTATTTTTAGTAGAGATGGGGTTTCACCATGTTGGCCAGGCTGGTCTCGAACTCCTGACCTTGTGATTTGTCCACCTCAGCCTCCCAAAGTGCTGGGATTACAGGCGTGAGCCACCATACCTGGCCAAATTCTTGGATTTTTTTTTTTTTTTTAATAATCGTATTGTTATTTTTTATTGTTTGTTTTTTCCAAATATTTTCCATCCATGGTTGGTTGAATCCCGATGTGGAATCCACAGATACAGAGGGCCGACTGTATTATCCAATTTCAAGAGAAAAAAAAAATGAGATCATATTACTCTTCTGCTCGAAACTCTATGGTGGATCCCTAATGCACTTAAAATGAAGTCTAAATGCCTTGGCCTTCTGGCCCCAGCACGACATTGCCCCTGCTGTGACTGTCCGTGTCTCTCCCACTCTCACTTGTGTTTACACTACACTGGCCTCCTTTTCGTCCCTTAACCAAGCCAAACTCAGTCCCAACTCCAGGACTGCTCTGACCCTCCCTCTGCCCCTCCCAGGTCTTGCCATGGCCAGCCAGATCCTTCTAATTCTGCAGCTTCCAGCTCACGTATTACCTTCTTGGGGAGGTGTGCCCTAGCGGAGGAGCACAGCCACCCCCATTCACTGGCGCCTCCCAGTGTCTCATTTTTCAGAAGGATTTTTCTTTTTTGGGCTTATCAGTATCTGAAAAAAACTTATTAAAATGTTTGTTAATTGTCCTTTAATTCTCAATAATTAGTGTTTCTAATTGCACAAAGAAAACAGTTCAAGACGCCTGTCTTAGTCACTGCTCTGTCCGCAGTATCCCAGATCAAGGCTCAATAAATATTTTTTTTGAAATAGTGAATCTTCACAACAACCCAATGAGGTAGACATCATCATCCTCATTTTCCAGATGAGAAAACTGAAGCTCAGGGAGGTTAAGTCACTTGCTCAAGGGCACCAATAGGAAGTGATGTCACTGAGGTCTATATGATCTCAAAGCACATATTTTAGGATGGGTGGGTATAACCTTCCTCCATAGACAGCTACTCTAGAAAACAGTAGAAAGGGTTGGGTGTGGTGGCTCACGCCTGTAATCCTAGCACTTTGGGAGGCTGAGTCGGGTGTATCACTTGAAGTTGGGAGTTTGGGACCAGCCTGGCCAACATAGTGAAACCCCGTCTCTACTAAAAGTACAAAAAATTAGCCAGGCGTGGTGGTGGATGCCTGTAATCCCAGCAACTCGGGAGGCTGAGGCAGGAAAATCGCTTGAACCTGGGAGGCGGAGATTGCAGTGAGCTGAGATCGTGCCGCTGTACTCCAGCCTGGGCTAGGGATCGTGATTCCATCTCAAAAAAAAGGAAAGAAAGAAAAGAAAGCAGTAGAAAGATGGTATCTGTACTACAAGGGAAGGACTCTGGATTCAAGGCTAACTGTGAGTCTTTTAGTACTGAAATGATGGTGGTAGAAAGAAATAAGAAAGTAAGCACTTGGGAACCACGACACTGGTGTTCTAGTTCAATTCTGCCACCTGCGTGGCCTAGGATAAGCTCATTACCCTCTCCAGACACTTTCTTACATGTGTCGAGGGTGTTTGCTTCCACTTCCTCAAAGGACAGTTACGTGACAAGTGCATAAAGCCCCAGCACTCAATGCCCCCCTCCTGTCTCAGGATGGAGAGGGTGGTGTGGTACATGGACCCTGGAGGGAAACCACATCGTGGGAGAAAGATGCTCTTCCTAATCACCTCTGTGCTTGCCTGTGGGTAATTACAGGAATAAACAGGCTGGATTTAGAAGTTGGCACCTTCAGGCCAGGCGCAGTGGCTCACGCCTGTAATCCCAGCACTTTGGGAGGTCAAAGCAGGTGGATCACTTGAGGTCAGGAGTTTGAGACCAGCCTGGCCAATATGGTGAAACCCTGTCTCTACTAAAAATACAAAAATTAGCCAGGCGTGGTGGAGCGCACCTGTAATCCCAGCTATTCAGGATACTGAGATAGGACAATCACTTGAGCCCAGGAGGTAGAGGCTGCAGTGAGCCGAGATCACACCACCGCACTCTAACCTGAGTAACAGAGGGAGAAAAAAAAAAAAATAGAAGTTGGCACGTTGGGGATGCTAAAGTATGGGTAGACTTTGTTAAAGACACAGTATCATCACTGGTCCTATCCATGTTGAACACTGCCTCCCTGATGAAGCCGGGTCCTTCCAGCGCCCCCCGAGTCTGCCCCAGCCTCCCATTCCCATCCCTTATTGTAGCCAAGCAGGACCTGTGCCTTTCATCCCATGACACGAGTCTCATCTTCTTCCCACCATGGGCTTTTGAAAGTGTTTTATTTTGATGTAATTCACTTACAGAAAAGTTGCAAGAATAGTTCAGAGAATTACCAGATACCTTTTACCCAGATTCCCCAAATGTTAACATATTACTAAATCCCCCCTCCTTTAGGCTGTTTAAGAATAAGTTGCAGGGCCAGGCATGGTGGCTCACGCCTGTAATCCCAGCACTTTGGGAGGCTGAGGTGGTCGGATCACAAGATCAGGAGATTGAGACCATCCTGGCTAACACAGTGAAACTTCGTCTCTACTAAAAATACAAAAAATTCGCCGGGTGTGGTGGCGGGTGCCTGTAGTCCCAGCTACTTGGGAGGCTGAGGCAGGAGAATGGCGTGAACCCGGGAGGCGAAGCTTGCAGTGAGCTGAGATCGCGCCACTGCACTCCAGCCTGGGCAACAGAGCGAGACTCCATCTCAAAAAAAAAAAAAAAAAAAAAAAGAATAAGTTGCAGACGTGATGCCCTTGGGCCCCTGAATATTTCATTATGTACTTCCTAGAAATAAAGGCACCATTAACTTTTGCAGTATGGAGCAGTTCAGCCCTGGAGGTACACAAGCCTGCATTCCAAACCCTAACTGTACCTCACTGTGTGCTCTTATGCAGAAGATTTTGCTTCTCTGGACCTCAGCTTCCTTGGCTACAAATAAGGACACTGACAGCACCCACCTCATATGGCAGATATGAGAATTAAATGAGCTATCCCAATTAAATGGGAGCCCTAAGGGCCAAGCACTGCTTGGGATGTGGAAAGTGTGCAGTAAGTAAATGGGATTGTATCTTGCTAGAATGCTGTATTTTTTTCTCTTCTTCTTCTCCTTTGAAGTGGTTTGAATTCCTTGGATTTCTCCCTCTTCTTCTCAGGCCAAGTCTCATAGGCAAAAGCAAGACAAGTTCTGTCATTCATTCAGCCTTTATTTACTGAGCCCCTAAGCCAGGCCTGACCCTGTTCTGGGTACAGAGACAGAGCAGGAAGCAAGACAGACACGGTCCTGTTCTGAGAGCTGAGAGAGCTTGCGTTGGCATGGTGGACATGGAAACAGATGGATAAACCATCTCAGAGGGTCATGAGTGCAATAAAGATGAGAAGACAGAGTAACTTGTGGGACGGGGAGCATATAGGGGCTCCTTTAGTTAAGGTAATCAGGGAAGGGGAAAGTTTGGCTACTTTCTTTTCATCTGGGAAAACATTCTCTGGGAAAGTGTCAGGCACAATAAATGTTTTCCCAACACCGGAGTGCACAGTGGGAGGCACGAGCATTTGAAATCCTCGCAGAAGAACACACTAATGGGAGCAAGCCAAGTGCTTCTCTCCCACTTTCTGGGAGCCATGCGTCTGTTATTCCATCAGCCCCCCAGGACTCCATTTGATAGAGAAGGAGACTGAGGTTCAGAGGAGGGAATCCCTTTGGCCAAGAACAAAAAGAAAGTAAGAGGGACCCTCTGACAACATATAGCACCCGAGACTGTACCCGGAAGCATGGTGTCAACTTCCTAGTACTCACAAGGAAAAAAAATGGCAGGTTTTAATTGAAGGAAAGAGCACCAGGCCAAGTGTCAAAGGCATTCTGACCCTGGCTCTGGCACTTAGGAGCCATGGAGTCTCTGTATAACCCTCCACAACACGGAGCTACACTGAATGACCCCTCTCATCCCCTCCAGCTGTAACAGACCATATGCATTCACATGTTTTTTTGTCCTTTTTTTTTTTTCTTCCTCTGCCTCCTCTTCAATAAAGAAAAGTAACAAAAAGAGGGAAGAGAATTAGGAGGGAAAACAGATCAGCTGCCACCATCACTGGTACCAAGTGATCATACCTGGAGGCAAGAAGGAGAGAGAAGGCTCCTCTCCTCAGAAGATCCAGCCCAGTGCTTTGTACACAGTTGAGTCTCAAGCCCTGCCCTGGTATAAACAGGAGTATTTGCATGCATTTGTTCTCTCGTGCCCAGTAGAAAATCAGCAACATTATTTTATGGCCACACCTCATGCAGTGTGCAAATAATGCCTGCCGCGATATGCTCTTCTCTTCCAGAACTTCCATTTTAAATAGGACACTGACATAATTAGAGAACTTCCAAAGTAAGGTAGGTGAGGGAGAGTTACCATTGTTGTTAGTTACCTATGTATTGCTGCATGACAATGTTGCCATACACTTTGCAGCTTACCATAACGTATATTTATTCTCTCACGATCTCTGTGAGACAAGAGTCTGGACATGGCTTAGCTGGCTCCTCTGCGAGGCTGAAACTAAGATGTTGGCCAGGGGTGCAGTTTCATCTGGAACTTGACTGAGGAGGCACCTACTTCCTCACTCACCTGATTGATGGCAACACTTGGTTCCTCGGTTTCTACCTGGCTGCGAGCTGGAATTCACCCTCATTCTCTTGCCATGCAATTATCTCCACAGGCAGCTCACCATGCGGCAACCTGCTTCTTCAAAGCCAGCAGGAAAAAGTGCCTCCTGCCATGATGGGCATTCCAGTCTCATGTAACATGGTTGTTCATATTCACATAATCGTGTATGCCCTGTCACCTGCGCCATTTTCTATTGGTCAAAAGCATATCACAAACCCCACCATCCCTCAAGGTGGAGGGATGAGGCAAGGTTATGAACACCAGGAGTCAGGGATCAAGGGAGGCACATTGGCTCACCCCCCAAACCGAGTAAAGAGAATGGCAAAAGCCCCAGAAAACACAGGGTCTGGAGATAGTTGGAAGCACTTGTGAAGTTTAACCCAAGAAAGAGGAAAAAATAACAAACACTTACATTGCCTTAACAAGGACTTTTGAGTATATTAGCTTGCTTAAACCTCATCCAACTTGGTAAGGTAAATACCATTATCATCCTCTTTTTACAGGTAAGGAAACTGAGGCACAGATAGTTCAAGTCACATACCTACCACGACACAGTTGTAGTGTTGCTGGGAGTCGAATCCAGGCAGTTTGGCTCTTGAATTCATGCCAAAGATGAGACTGGTTTGTTTAGTTTCCCCCAAAAGACACTAGGACCAAAGTGTGAAAGCTGCCAGAGGGTAGATTGGGGGTTTATAATGATAAAGAGCAAGTAAAACTGTGCGTTCTGGTGAACTTCAAACCCGTAGCAGTAGAGAGCAGGGGTATTTGAATTGGAGGCTGAGCAGCTGTATTTCAGAGATGGTGCAGGGGGGAGTCCAGCATGGTAAAGAACGGTGGACAAGACATCCTCTAAGCCCTCTTAAATCCGAAGATTAAAAACCAGGTAAAAACTAGCAATCTCAAGGCTGGATTTGACCCACCGACGTCTTTTGTTTGGTTCATGCAGCATTTTAAAATGTAATTCACAAACTTTCAGAAAAATTCAGATTTTCAATAATTCCAGTTTCCAGCTTCTCCTGAAAAACCAGAAGCTCCGGGTCCACATGGCAAGGAATTCCTTAGCAGGGGCTTAGAAGAAGCTGTCCAGGTTAGATGAAGCAAGTGCACTCCAATTGGCCCCAGTCGATAGCCTTCTCTAGTGTCTCTCCAACTGAGGCCACAGGTCTGTTATGTGTCATACTCACCTGTTTCAAGGCCCCGAACTGCACCATGAACTTCCAAGTCAGGCATCCAGGCAATATAAACCTCCATCAAGAGAGGAAGCACAGGAGAAACCTGGTCTTAGTGACTGTCCGAGAAACTAAGTAAAGATAAGAAGGGAATCATTGAGCCTAGTTCTCTGCTGTGGACTAAGATTAAGTACCTAGCTTCCCCAGATCTTCAATTCCCATACTGTTTAATGGGAATAACAGGTTCTGGTCTCACTACTCTCTGGGACGCTTCAGTGAGAATTGCTTAACTAATTCCTTTCAATAGAGAATTGCTTCTCAATAGAGAATTGCTCCTTCTCAATAGAGAATCGCTTCATTAACTCCTGCTCATCCTTCAGGGCCCAGAGCCGTAGGCTGAGGGAAGCTAATCCTCTGTTAGAATTACAAGGCCTGGGCTGGGCGTGGTGGCTTACGCCTGTAATCCCAGCACTTTGGGAGGCTGATGCGGGTGGATCACGAGGTCAGGAGATCGAGGCCTTCCTGGCTAACATGGTGAAACCCCATCTCTACTAAAAATACAAAACATTAGCCAGCTGTGGTGGCGTGTGCCTGTGATCCTGGCTACTCAGGAGGCTGAGGTGGAAGAGTCGCTTGAACCTGGGAGGCGGAGATTACGGTGAGCCGAGATCGTGCCATTGCATTCCAGCCCAGGAGACAGTGCAAGACTCTGCCTCAAAAAGAAAAAAAAAAATTACAAGGCCTGGCTAGGCGCCGTGGATCTTACCTGTAATCCCAACACCTTGGGAGGCCGAGGCAGGTGGATCACCTGAGATCAGGAGTTCGAGACCAACCTGGCCAACATGATGAAACCCCATGTCTACTAAAAATACAAAATTAGCCGAGCGTGGTGGCACCCGCCTCTAATCCCAGCTACTTGGGAGATTGAGGCAGGAGAATAGCTTGAACCTGGGAGGCGGAGTTCGCAGTGAGCCGAGATCATACCATCTCACTCCAGCCTGGGTGACAAGGTGAAACTTCGTCAAAAAAAAAAAAAAATTTACAAAGTCTCAGACTTATTTTGTTTCCTTCTTACTATGGAATTTTCCTTCAGAAAAAAAGTTCCAAAGGGGAAAAACACCAACCTTCTGAGAAGATAGAAAGAGGAGAACACATGGAAGGAAAACTTCATTGTGAAATAAGAAATCTTTGCCATTGCTTGTCTGTTCTGTTTAAAAAAAGAAAACTGTTTTGTAAGAGAATGAAAAAGGAGGAGAAGCATGGTCTGCTGTAAATCTACTCAGAAATCCAGTTCTCTGTGCCCAAGGATCCTAAGGCAGTCCTGGAGGAGAAAAGTATCAGAAAATGAACCGGGAGGCCCTTAAGTAGAAATTGTGTCTCAGCCCTAGCTCAGCCAATCAACAACAACAACAAAAATAATAATAGCAAACACCTAAGTAACACCTACTATGTGCCAAGCACTGATATCAGTATTTATTATTAATTCCTTTAAGCCTTAGCCCAGCCCTGTGTGGTAAGTGCATTATTGTAATGCCAATTTATAGGTGGGGAAAACTGAAACCCAGAGAGGTTAGGTAACTCGCCCAAGGCCATGTAGCCTATTGGTGATAGAGTCAGGATTTAAACCCACGTAGCTCTGCTCTCTAAGCTTTGTGTCCTTAACCACCATCGTCTGTTCAGGCTCTCAGGGATTTATTGAGGATGTACTTGCTGTATAAGGTACTATGTTAGGCACCATGAGGATGAGAGGGAAGATGAGAGAGGAGTCAGACAAGAGTGAATTCCTAAAAGATAGAACTTCCCAGTGAGTCTACTTTCTGTCTGTGGAACCTTATACAAGACTACGAGCTATTGAGCCTTGCAGGTCTTGGTAGTTCCAGTGCTTTATACAATTTTAAAAGTTTTTTTAATGAAAGGAGGGATGCAGAGAAGGAAGAAGGGAGGAAGCGAGGAAGGGAGGATGAAGGGGAGGGAGGGAGGAAGAAACAAAGGGAGGGAGAGAGGGAGGAAGGAAGGGAGGGAGGGGAGAGAAAAAAGAGAGAAAGAAAAGAGAAGGGGGTGAGAGAGAGGAAGGAAGGAAGAGAGGGAGGGAGGGAGGAAGGAAGGGAGGGAGGGAGGGAGGAAGAGAGGGAGGGAGGAAGGAACAAAGGGAGGGAGAGAGGGAGGAAGGGAGGAAGGGAGGGAGGGGAGAGAAAGAAAAAACAGAGAGAAAGAAGGAAAGAAAGAGAAGGGGGTGAGAGGAAGGAAGGAACGAAGGAAGGGAGGGAGGAAGGGAGGGAGGGAGGGGAGAGAAAGAAAAAAGAAAGAAAGAGAAGAGGGTGAGAGAGAGGAAGGAAGGAAGAGAGGGAGGGAGGGAGGAAGGAAGGGAGGGAGGGATGGATGGAGGAAGGAACGAAGGGAGGGAGAGAGGGAGGAAGGGAGGGAAGGAGGGGAGAGAAAGAAAAAAGAGAGAAAAAGAAAGAAGGAGATGAGAGAGAGGAAGGAAGGGAGGGAAGGGAGAGAAAGAAAAAAGAGAGAAAGAAAGAGAAGGGTGTGAGAGAGGAAGGAAGGAAGGAAGAGAGGGAGGGAGAAAGGAAGGGAGGGAGGAAGGAAGGAAGGAAGAGAGGGAGGGAGGAAGGAAGGAAGGAAGGAAGAGAGGGAGGAAGGGAGGAAGGAAGGAGGGAGGGAGGAAGGAAGGAGGGAGGGAGGAAGGAAGGCAGGCGGGCAGGCGGGCAGGCAATGATAATATCAAGTTGATCTCTTTAAGTGCTTATCATGTTGGGTACTGCTAAGTGCCTTACCTACATGAAATCATTTAATGCTCATAGTAACAAGCCTACCTACAGTGTGGTTAATATTATTACTACCTCCATTTTAAGGATAAAGAAACTAAGGCACAGGAAGTTCAGTAGATTGTCCAAGGTCATGCAGCTGGTAAGTCAGGGAGCCAGGATTCCAACGAGGCAGTGTCATTTCAGTGCCCAGGCTCTGAGCCAGTGATGAAAACAGCAAATATTTGAGGTCAAGGTGTAATCCCTCCCATATGCAAGGTACTTGGTGAATTACAAAGCTCTTTGTGGAAAGGCTTCTAAGGATGGAGATGGGGACAGAAATTTCCAGGGTCCTCAGGCAGAGATTCTCTGATAACACAGGTAGAAAATACCAAGGGCTGCAGAGATGCGAAAAGGAAAGCAGAGTGGCCGACAGCGCACTGCACAGAGGCCCTCTGGTTTTCGAGTCGACTCAGGCGCTGCTCTGTCTCCATCTCCTACAGCAGTTGTCCGATCACCTGTAATTTTACCCCCCAAGAACAACACTCCTGAGACACTTCTCTCATTCACCTCCTGGTTCCCCCCAGGGCCAGCTGCAGCCTGTGAAATTCCAGCACAGTTCAGCAAAGCACAAACCAGACGTGGCGTCCCACACGAGTGAGCTGGCAGCTGCTTCCTTTGTAGCCAGACAGATACACAAAGCAAAACAGAGATCAGGGCAGAAGGCTTCGGGCTCAGTCAGGGCAGGCCATTTCTGGTTTGTTTTGTTTTGTTTTGTTTTGTTTTGTTTTTTTGAGACGGAGTCTCACTCTGTCACCCAGGCTGGAGTGCAGTGGCGCAATCTCAGCTCACTGCAACCTTCAGGGCAGGCCATTTCTCTGTGGGCCTTGGCAAGGCCTGGAGGCAGATGCAGAGGCTTGCGCAGTCTCACCTTAAGAGGGAGCGTTTTGTTCCCGCTCCCCTGCCGTGTTTGGCTTTTCTGCCCAGGTTATCCCAGGGCAGAATGGAGGTTCGAGCACTTGCCCAACCTCGACCCTCGATGGTACTAAAGCATGGAGGAGTTGCTAGCAAGGACATCACGGTAGTAACTTGCAAAGCATGTAAGGTCTTGTTTTTCCTATTCATGCATCTCCTGGGGAGACTGGGCATTTGGGGGAAAAGCACAGCTTGGGTTTGATTCCCAGCTCTGCCACTAGCTGAGTGCCCTTGGGTAAGTCATTACACGGCTCTGAGCCAAGGTTTCCTCTCTTGTAAAGTGGGCATTATTTTATTGCCCACTTAAAATAATGGGCAATAAAATTGTTTTTATTTTATTAAAACAATTAATAATTGTTTATAATGCCTGCTTCGGAGAGTTGCAGCGAAGATTAAATGAGACAACCTAGTTTGTGCAAGAAACTTAATGAGGGGTGACTAGTGATGTTTCTCCTGTGGTTGCTTCATATTTTGTTTGTTTGTTTGTTTTTGTTTTTTGAGATAGAATTTCACGCTGTTGCCCAAACTGGAGTGCAGTGGCGCCATCTCGGCTCACTGCAACCTCCGCCTCCCGGGTTCAAGTGATTCTCCTGCCTCAGCCTCCTGAGTAGCTGGGACTGCAGGCGTGTACTATCATGCCCGGCTAATTTGTGTATATTTAGTAGAGATAGGTTTTCGCCGTGTTGTGCAGGCTGTTCTCAAACTCCTGACCTCAAGTGATCCACCTGCCTCGGCCTTCCAAAGTGCTGGGATTACAGGTGTGAGCCACCATGCCTGGCTCGTTGCTTCATATTTTAAATCCATCATTCACCATTGCTATCAATCCTCTGTGGCCACACATCACATTTTACATTCATTTGGATGATTATTTGATTAATGTCAGCGTCCCTCACTGGCAGTATGAAGGTAGGGACTATGTCTGTCTTGAGCCATCATTCTAACCCCAGTGCCTAAAGCAAGCTGGGCACATAAGAGGTGCTCAGTAAATATTTATGGAATAAATTAATAAAGGAAATGAGAAGTACCCAATACAATGATATATTCATTTATTTGGAGCTAAGTGTTACAAATCAGTTTTTATTATTGATAGTAAAAGTCCTGGAGTTTGTGTGTTGCTTTCTTATTAAGAAATACATTAAGGTATGTTGAAGGTTGTCTTCAAAATAATGTCATCCTCTTTTGCTTGCATTTTGATGTGCTTTCTTAGGGGGGGCTGCAATTAAATCCAAGCCCTGGGGATTACGCTTCACTAAGCGTAAATCCTGAGACTGGCTCCCACGGGAATACCACCCGTCATTGTGTTGTGATGGAAACAGGAGATTTAAAAAATGCAGTCTTGGTCGGGCGCAGTGGCTCACGTCTGTAATCCCAGCACTTTGGGAGGCCGAGGTGGGTGGATCACAAGATCAGGAGTTCGAGACCAGCCTGGCCAACATGGTAAAACCCTGTCTCTACTAAAAATACAAAAATTAGCTGGACATGGTGAGGTGTGCCTGTGATCCCAGCTACTCTTGAGGCTGAGGCAGGAGAATTGCTTGAACCTGGGAGGCAGAGGTTGTGGTGAGCCGAGATCGCACCACTGCACTCCAGCCTGGCAACAGAGCGAGATTCTGTCTCAAAAATAATAATAATAATAATAAATTAATTTTTTAAAATGCAGTCTTACATCACAGATCACCTTTGCCTGTAGCTTCTGGTCTAGAAAATTAGGCATGAGAATAGCCTTGTCTCCCACTTAGAGGGCGTGAAAACTGAGAAGTTAATGTTTCTGAGATCCTTGAGTGAAAGGCACAGATTTACCTGCTTCCTGCCATAGAACGTCCTGCCTTGAGATGTTGTTTATCAAACTGTTAATCCTAACGTGTCTTACCAACCAGCACTTGATAGGATAAAAGCATTGTCCTCTTGAAGTGGCAGCTGGCAGACTCTGTTCTAACACGTAGGGGCCTCCTTAGCAATTATGTAGTGTTTCCCAGTGAAAGCTTCACATACCTCCGAAGTGCAGGATGGTTTCAGGTGGCATCCCAGGAACTCTTTATTTAATAGTTAAACTTTTTAGTACAACATGTAGTCAGAGAAAACTAGCCAATTAAACCCATGAATTCATGGATATTATTGCTTAGGGTGAACCCAAAGCTAGCATTTAAGTAAGACAGAAAAAAAATGAGTCAATTCAAAGAAAATACTAAGTAAATATGAAGAGTAAACTATAACAAGAAAATGACAAAAATCATAAGCAAGAAAAGCTAATATGTGAGGTTCAGAAATGCTGCAATTATTTATTTTCTTGTCTCTCTCTCCCTGTAAATCTGAGGGTTCTTTGGGGGATATTCTTTATATCCCAGGGTCTAGCACGGTACCTGACACATAGGAGCTCAGTAAGTTTAGTGAATGAGTGATGGATGGATGCAAAAATGATGAACTGATGACAGAATGTTTAGATAGACTTGGCGTCTGGGGCTCTGACAGAGCCACTGAAGTAAAGTCCCTCCCAACATATTGGGGACAATATTGCACCAAGTAAGGACTTTTTTTCCTAAACAGGTTTCTGTGTGATAATAATTGGGAGAAAAAAAAAAAGAGGGAGTGGACTGGCTCCAGGCCATGAAATGAAATCTAATGTGCCCAAATGCTGGTTTCCCCTTCTTAGGTTCTCCCAACCAGAAAGAATTTCCAGCTGCCTGAAATGAATGGGGGGCTGAGAATACCAAGACCCACAGCTAGGACATGAAGGATGCTTTCGATAGAATATACTAGCTGTGTGGTCTTGGATCAGTCACTAAATGTTGCTGCCTGTCTTCTTCTCTGTGGAATGAAGGAGTCATTACAGCTAAAGAAATTCAGTGATTCTGGGAGGAATTGGTTCTGAATTTGAAACCCATGGAGAAGGGTATATGGAGGTGCTTGATGAGCTGGTACAAGTCTGGATTCAGGCTTGAAGAACTCACATGACAGACATCCAGTGATCATGCTGTCAGGTCAGCATCATGGTTCTGGGTGGTAACATCTGTGAGGTCACCCATGGGCACTTCCAGGCTTAGAAACTTTCCTGTGTGTGCTCAAGGGATACGGGGTGGCGCCTGCTGCTGGTGCCCCCACCTATCTCAGTGATGACCAGGGTAGCCTCGCCTTGCCCAGCCAGGTAAGCAGGTTTGCTTCCACTTTGAATTTTTATGCCTCCTCCTTGCACTGCACTTTACAGTTTACAAAATGCTTTTCATGCCCTCCGTCCCATCTGATCCTCATGGGATCCCAGAAGAGGCCACTTAGGATAGTACAGAGGGAACGTGGTAAGCCATTGCTCAAGGCTGCGTGGCTGGCTCAGGAGACAGAGCATCAACTCTGGTGCAGAGAACTCGCCTAAAGGTGGCCTAAGGCAGCGACTTGGAGCCAGACCCCTCATTCAAAGCCTGGCACAGGTGCCCGCTCTGTGACCTTAGGCAAGCTACATCACTTCTCTGAGTGGCAATTCTTAATCTGTAAAATGGGATGTTGACAGTATCTGCTTCCTAGTGCTGTTGTGAATATTGAATGAACACTACCTGGCACCCGGTAAGACATGAATATCTTATTGCCTCATGAGTGACTTTGAGGGTTTATCGAGATAATGGGTGTGTGTTTCTTTCCTTGGGCTGCCATAAGAAAGTGCCATGCACCGAGTGGCTTAAAATGACAGAAATTTATTCCCTCACATTTCTGGAGGCCAGAAGTCCCAAACTGGTCTCACCGGGCTGCAAAAAAGGTGTCGCCAGGGTTGTGCTCCCTCTAGAGGCTTGAGAGGAGATCCTTTCCTGTTTCTGATGACTGTCCATAAGTTCCTCGGCTTGTGGACACAAAGCTCTGACCTCTGCTGCCATCTGCCTGGCCTTGTCCTCTGTGAGGGCACCAGATCTCTCTCTCCCTGCCTCGTATAAGGATACACATGATGATATTTAGGGCCCACCTGGATGATCCAGGATAATCTCCTCATCTCTAGGTCCTTCACTTAATCATGTTAGTAAACCTCTACCACCCACAGCGCCCTGCCGCTTCCTTTTTCTTGGCCACAGGAGGTAACATTCACAGGTTTCAGGGATTAGGCATGAATATCTTTTGGAAAGGCCATTTTTCAGCTGACGACAGATACTAAACCCTTAGCAGGTACTCAGAAACAGCTGTTATTGTTAATCACCCTGTTTTACATAAAGGGAAACTGAGGCTCTGAGAGGTGCCGGGATTATCCCAAAGGGTCACATACAGGAAGTGGCAGAATGTAGCCTTGGCAGCAGAACTCCTGATCCCAAGGACTTATGGCTGTACTACCATGATACCTTGAGGTTGGTGGGTTGCCAAGTTTGTGTGACTGGGGCCACCCTTCTGGGTTGCGCAGACTAGAGGATGCATTAGGCTAAGCATACATGTACTCCCTGCTGCAATGCAAAGGAGAAGGGGTATTTTTGCCTCTCTCACCCTCCTCATCGACAATTATCTGCTATGGGAAGTGGGGACAGGGAGGACCAGGTCACCACTCTCTTGGCATCCCACAGGTATTTGTAGCTCAGACGGTGCTAAGGACTGAATTATGTCCCCCTAAAATTCATGTTGAAGTCTCAACCTCCAGTGCATGCTGTATTTAGTGATAGGGCCTGTAAGGAGGTATTCAGATTAGACAAGGTCATAAGGGTGGGACCTGATCTCATAGGATTAGTGTCCTTATAAGAAGAAACTCCAGAGAACTTGCTCCCTAGTCCATCTCTCCACACTCCTGCATGCACACAAAGGAAAGGCTACATGAGGACACAGTGAGAAGGTGGCTGTCTACAAGCCAGCAAGAGAGCCCTCACCAGCCAAAGCCTTGAACTTGGACATCCAGCCTCCAGAACTATGAGAAAATAAAATCTGTTGTTAAGTTTATGGCTGGCCAAGCAGGCTGAGACAGATGGGCCGGGGAAGGAAGCTGGCGCCTTCCTCGGGACGGGCATTTGGCTTATCTGCCTTGGCTCCACAGAAGCACTCAGAGAGCATTTGTTGAATGAGTGGAATGGATAACCAGACAAGACCCCTGTTGAGCTTCTAAACATTCTGCCCATTTAGAAGTGCAAAGCTGGGAGGCCGAGGCGGGTGGATCACCTGAGGTCAGGAGTTCAAGACCAGCTTGACCAACATGGAGAAACCCCGTCTCTACTAAAAGTACAAAATTAGCCGGGTGTGGTGGCACATGCCTGTAATCTCAGCTTCTCGGGATGCTGAGGCAGGAGAATTGCTTGAACCCAGGAGGTGGAGCTTACGGTGAGCTGAGATTGGGTGCCATTGCACTCCAGCCTGGGCAAGAAGAGCAAAACTCCGTATCAATCAATCAATCAATCAATCAATAAAATGCAAAGCTTAGAACAGGGGAGAGGGTGAGCCTTAGTTGAGGCTCCTGAAAACTCTTGCCTGTGCTGTTCCAACAGCACCGTACCCCGTCTTCTTGCCTCCAGAGTGTCGGCGGGGCTGCATCTCTGTGAAGACTCGAGGGAAGGAGGGTCCTTCCTTATCTCTTCCAGTTTCTGGTGGTTGCTTGTAATCCTGGGCCTTCCCAATTTTAACCTCTACTTCCAGCATCACGCGACATTCTCTGTGTGTCTGTGTCCAAACTTCCTCTTCTTATAAGGACACCAGTCATTGGATTAAAGCCCACCCTAATCCACTGACTTCATTCTAACTCGATTACATTTGCAAAGACCCTGTTTCCAAATAAGGTCACATTCACAGGGACCAAGGGGGAGGCATTGAACATATCTTTTTGGAGGTTACATTTTTCAATTCATAACAAACTCTCACGGTTTTTCTTGTCCCCAGGATCAATCCAAGATCCGTTCATGGCTATCCCATCAAGACCCTCCCTTCCTCTCCCTCCAAGCCCATCTTGCTCTTTCCTTTCCTGTCCTTGGGACCAGCACACTGGAACTTCTTGCTCCTCAGACACATTCTGCTTCCCCGGGTCTCCCTTCCTTTGCTGCTACCAGCCCTCCTACCAGCAGTTCCATTCCAAACCTTGTCCACTTCTGACTCCAGCTCATCTTGCAAGACTCACTTTGGATGTCAGTTCTCTCTGCAGCCCTTCCTCACTCTCCCTCCTTCCTCTTCAGATAGAAGCAGCCCTTCCTCTCCCATAGTACCCTCTACCCAATTCAGTTGCAGGCCCTGTGATGCTTCGCTGAAGTCAGTGTGTCTGTCTCCCTCACTTGACCATGACCCTCTTATGAACAGACACTCTCCTGGAGGCCCAGCCCAGAGCCCTGCATGCAGTAGACCACTGGATGCAGATTGGAGGCCCAAGGGCTGGATGTGGCTGAACAGATGTGTTTTTCTTCAGTCTGCATGACATCAACCAGAATTGAAAATAGCTACCAACAATTACATCCAGAAAATTTCTCATAAAAATCTGTAATTCCCACCTTTTTGAGAAAGAGAAGGATCTGGCCATCTCAGATCTTTATTCCCAGCCCGCAAGAACCTACTGAAGCTGAATCACTACTATCACTGTTGCATTCTATTTTTTTTTTTTTTTGGAGACAGAGTATCACTCTGTTGCCCAGGCTGGAGTGCAGTGGCACAATCTCGGCTCACTGCAACCTCCACCTCCAGGGTTCAAGCAATTCTTCTGCTTCAGCCTCCCAAGTAGCTGGGACTACAGGCTCATGCCAACACAGCCGGCTAATTGTTGTATTTTAGTAGAGACAGGGTTTCACCGTGTTGCCCAGCCTGTCTTGAACTCCTAAGCTCAGGCAATCTGCCCACCTCGGCCTCTCAAAGTGCTAGGATTACCCATGAGCCACTGCGCCCGGCACTGCTCCATTCTTTGGACAGGGCCTGCGCTCCCCAGTTGTATTGGGACACGACCATGCCTATTCATTTGTACCTTGTCTATGACTGCTTCTACATGGCAACATCAGAGCTGAGTAGTTGCGCGGGAGAGCATATGGCCCCAGATATTTACTGTCTAGCTTGCACTCGTTTCTTTTGGCTGCTGTAACAAACTACTATAGAATTGGTAACCCCAAACAAGCAAGACTTGTTCTCTCACTGTTAGGGAGGCCAGATGTCCGAAGTCAGTTCTACTGGGCTGACAGCAAGATGTTGGCAGTGCCATACTCCCTTCGGTGGCCTGAGGAGAGAGTCCCTCTCTTGCATCTTCCAGTTTCTCCTGGCTGCAAGCATTCCTGGACTTGTGGCCACATCACTTCAACCTCTGGCCTCATGGTCTCCTTCCCTTATCATTTTTTTGGCTTAAGTCTTCCTCTGCCTCTCTCTTCTAAGGATATAGGTTATTGCATTTGGGACTCATCCCAGTGATTCTGGATAATCTCCTCATCTCAAAATCCTTAACATAATCACATCTGCAAAACCCCTTTTTTCCAAATAAGTTAACATTTACGGGCTTTAGGGTTGAGGATATGGATATCATTGGTGGAGGGAGGGGGAGCACTTTTCAGCCTATTTCATGTCCCTTTACAAAAAAGCTTAGGTGACCCTTGTTCTAGAAGGACAAGGAAGCTTCCCCGAGATGGGACAGTTCCCACCTCTGATTCTGCCCTTCTGGAAGCCCCAGGCTCACTCCACATCTGTATCTGGGGTCACATGAGGGTTCCCCGTTTTGTTAGATACTTTCTTTTTTTTTTTTTTTTTTGAGACGGAGTCTCACTCTGTCGCCCAGGCTGGAGTGCAGTGGCCGGATCTCAGCTCATTGCAAGCTCCGCCTCCCGAGTTCATGCCATTCTCCTGCCTGAGCCTCCTGAGTAGCTGGGACTACAGGTGCCTGCCACCTCGCCTGGCTAGTTTTTTTTATTTTTTTTATTTTTTAGTAGAGACGAGGTTTCACCGTGTTAGCCAGGATGGTCTCGATCTCCTGACCTCGTGATCCACCCGTCTCGGCCTCCCAAAGTGCTGGGATTACAGTCTTGAGCCACCACGCCCGGTCTGTTAGATACTTTCTAGTACTGCCTTGGTCTCCCTCATACCTGCCTCCCTCCTCTTGAAAAAAAAGAAAAGAAAAAGAAAGAAGAACAAAACAACACCAACATCTGCAGCATTTCTTGATCTTCTGGTCCTGCTTTTTTTTCCCCACTGTGGCCCAGTGCTATCCTCAGGGACAGAAAGAATGAGGGAAGTTTCTAGCAGAGAAAGTCTATTTTCCAATGTAGGATCCTTTCTTTGCCTTATTTTTGAGGCTTAATGGCTTTTTCAGATGTCCTAGGAGGGTTTTGCCCCATCCTCTCTGGGCTAAAACTGCTCTCCAGACAGCCTAGTCCAGCCTCATGCACACAACCACCCTTCCCACATTAAACGGCTGTGCTCCCCAACCCTCAAACAAACCTGCTTCCAAGCAGCAACTGACTAAGAAATGTACTCCCTCTCCCCTTTCTAATTTTGACCATGGAAAGAGAGATCTAGGTTCATTTCTGAGTGTCTTCCTTGGCCAGTAAAACGGTAGCACAAATGTGATGAATGACTGTTTGCTTTGGGAATGAATGAATACCACATAGACTCATGGGTAATCTCCCATGTGCAGTGTGCATTGTTTAATATAGTCCCCAAGCTTGAAAATGAATAATGAGCATTGTTCATCTTTTGTAGGGTATTTGAAATGGCCAGTCACGTACACCGAATATGATGCAGACGTTTTTGAGCATCAGTGGGTCCTGTGACCTTCCCTTGTGAGGGAGGCAGGCAGATATTATCTCCATTTTAAAGAAGGAAAATGGAGGCTCAGAAAGATCAGGTAACTGGCCTAATGTCAGACAGCTAGTAGGTGCAGACCTGGTCCTGGTGCCCATTCTTCACCAAATGTTGTTCCCACCAGCCTGGGCAGGGTTCACTGTGCTATGTTGCAGATGCAGTGCACAGGGGCCCAAAGAGCCTGGCAGGGAGGTCAGGGGTGGCTTCTGGTGCCTTCTCTTGTTGCCAGCTCTGTGGTTGAACTTTTTTCCTTCGGTACTCAACTTTCAGAATTTTAACATCTGCATGGTGGACAACTCTAGAGGGCCAGGCTGGTTACACACCATGGAATACTATGCAGCCATAAAAAAGAATGAGTTCATATCCTTTGCAGGGACATGGATGAAGCTGGAAACCATCCTTCCCAGCAGACTAACACAGGAACAGAGAACCAAACACTGCATGTTCTCACTCACAAGTGGGAGTTGAACACGTGGACACAGGGAGGGGAACATCACACACTGGGGGGCCTGGTGGGGGGTGGAGGGCAAGAGGAGGGATAACATTAGGACAAACACCTAATGCATGTGGGGCCTAAAACCTAGATGATGGGTTGATATGTGCAGCAAACCACCATGGCACATGTATACCCGTGTAACAAATCTGCACGTTCTGCACATGTATCCCAGAACTTAAAATAAATAAATAAATAATAATAATAATAACTGACACATATGTGTTAATTGAACACATATGTGCTAGGCACTCTTCCATGTGCTACATATCGAGTGATCCATTTAATCCTCCCAGAATCCTTACAAAATGGGTGCTCTTGCTATAGTTACCTTGCAGAGGAGAAAACAGAGACGCAGAACTGTTAAGAGCCTTGACTCAGGGCGCTACACCTGCTAATTGGGGAATATGGAATGTCAGGAACCTCATAGTTGCTGTATTATATAGACGGGCAAGGAAGGTCTCTCCAATGAAGCAGAGACATGAATAAGGACAGAGACAGAGAGAGCCATGTGGGTTTCTGGGAGAAGAGGTTTTAGAAGAAGGGAACATCAAGTGCAAAGGCCCCGAGGTGGTAGTAAACTCGGGGTGTTCTAGGAGCAGCACGGGGAGCAGAGGGAGTGAGGAGGAGAGGCAGAAGATGAGGGTAGAGATGTTACGGGGATAGGGAAGGGCAGATCACACAGGCCCTGTGGCTCATGGTAAGGAGTTTGTTTTAGTCAATGGGAGATGGGAAGTCACTGCAGAGCACTGAGCAGAAGAGTGGCATTTGACTTACATCTGAAGGCATCAGCACTCTGCTGTGAGAAGAGACTGGTTGCAGGGAAAGGACAGAAACAGAGAGAGCATGTGGAGATGAATTCGCCTTGGATCAGGGGTTAGCGATAGACGTGGCAAAACAAGGTCAATTCTGATTTTATTTTGAAGGAGAATTTGCTGATGGATTGGATGTGGAGTGCAAGAGAAAAAGTTAGTTAAGGGTGACTCCAAGGTTTCGGGGCTGAGCAAATGAAAGGAGCTGCCATCAACTGAGATGGGGAAAGCTGCAGATTGAGCAGTTGGGGGTCTGGAAGTCAGGGTTTGCCTGCTGACATATTAGACTAGAAATGCCTATTAGGCCTCCAACAGGAGATGTTAAAGAAGCAGTTGGATCTATGTAAATTTGGGAGTTGTCAACACATGGATGATATTTAGTCATGAGACTGAGTGAGATCAACAGGGGAGGGAGTGTGGAGAGAGAAGAGCAGAGCCAGGAGTACTGCAGTGTTTAGAAGTCAGGGAGAGGCCGGGTGTGGTGGCTCATGCCTGTAAGCCCAGCACTTTAGGAGGCCGAGAGGCAGACCATCTGAGGTCGGGAGTTCGAGACCAGCCTGACCAAGATGGAGAAATCCCATCTCTACTAAAAATACAAAATTAGCCTGGCATGATAGTGCATGTCTGTAATCCCAGCTACTCAGGAAGGCTGAGGCAGGAGAATCACTTGAACCTGGGAGGCGGAGGTTGCGGTGAGATTGCGCTGCTGCACTCCAGCATGGGCAACGAGAGTGAAACTCAGTCTCAAAAAAAAAAAAAAAAAAAAAAAGTCAGGGAGATAAGGAGCCATTGGTAAAGGTGATTGAGTTCAAACAGCTGGTGAGAATCAAGAGTGAGAGGGTGGTGTCCCAGAAGCCAAGTGAGGAAAGTGTTTCCAAGGTGGAATGATCAAGTATGTCAAATGTAGCTTCATGGCGAAGTAAAACAAGAGCTGAAATTCTGCCATTATATTTGGCAACATGGAGGTCATTGATGACCATGGCAGGTGGAGGGATGGGAGTGAGGTCAGGAGAGAATAGAAGAGAGAGAACAGAATCCAGAGGTACAGACTTTTTGCTGTAAAGTAGAACAAGGCGGGAAATGGGTGGTAATTGATGGAGAATATAGGGTCAAGAAAGGGTTTTTATTTTTAAGGAAGATAATACAATAGCATGTTGAAATGAATCGAAATGATCCATTAGAAAAAGAAAAGTGGATGCAGGAGAAAGAGGAGATATGGGTGGAACATTGTCCTAGAATTGGTGAAAGGGTGATCTATCTAGAGCACAAGTGAAGGGTTTCCATGGAGCAGGAGCACAGGGTTCATGCAAAGCAGCAAGAGGGAAAACAGAGTGTTTGGGACAGGTACTGAAAGATGGGTAGATATGGTGCTGAGAGCTTTGGCAGTTCTCTTCTTATTGCTTCTAATGTTTTCAATGAAATATGAAACAAAATCATCATCACTGAGAATCTAGAGGAGAAGGACATATGAGAAGTGTGGGATGAAAGGATGCAATGTTAAATAGTTGCCTGGAAGAGTGGGAGAGTGAATGGGCTCATGAAGTACCATGGGATGAGTCCTGCAGTTAATGGTCACAGTTTTCTCCAACCATGTTCAGATGTGGTATACTTTTGCAACTGAGAGAAAAAATAAGATAAAACAGAGGGTTTATAGTATATAGAAAGGCAAGATCGGTTTTGAACATATGTTTGAAGTACCCGTAAGATACACACATTAGATATCCAGGAAGCAGTTGATTATATATATATGGCTTGGAGCTCAGAAGGAGGTCTGGAATAAAGGTAGAATCATCAGCAAAGAGGTGGCGATTGAACCTGAGAATGTAGGTGAGGTCTCCCAGGAAAGAAATATAAAGAGAAGAGAGTTGGGCATAAACTTGGGAAACATCCTAATTTTAGGGGTAAAAAGAGGAAAGTCATCCATCAAAGAAGGCAGAGAAAGGGGCGAACGTGTAGATAAAGCATGTCTTCCCAGAAGCCTAGAAATGAGACAGTTCAAAGAAAAGGAGTGTAAAGTTATTCAGGGAGACCAAGGAGAAGGAGAAAGACCACTGAATTTTCCCAGAAGGAAGCCAGAGCTGGGTTATCTCGGGGCACTTAGCAGAAGTACAAAGAAAAGGAAATCATGAGCAAAAAGATAGGGGGCATGAAGGAACAGACCCAACAGAGCTATGTGCAAATAATAGGAACTTTGGAAGGAGAGAGAGGAGTAACTGGAAGAGAAGTGATACTTTTAAAGATATAATAGAAGAAAATGTCTCTGAACTAAAGAAATACCTAAATTGTCTGATCAAAGAGGTGACATGTTAAACTAGAAATGCCTGTTAGACATCCAAGGGAAGATGTTGAAGAAGCAATTGAGTCTAGGTAAATTTGGGAGTAGTCAACACATAGATTATATTTAAAGTCATGAGGCTGAGTGAGATCAACAAGAGAAGGAACTGTTGATAGAGAAGAGTCCCCAAGTCCTAGAAAGATAATTTTAATGATAAAATCAATACAAAGACAAAAGCTGGTGACAATTCTGAGCTCTAAAGAGAAAATCCTAAATGTTTTCAGAGAAAGAAAGATTACAGCCTACTTACAAGAAAGCTGATACCAGATTACTCGTCTGCAACAATGCAAGTTCAAAGACAGTGGAACAATGTTCTCCTACTAATAGAGACATGAATATGAGCTAGAATTCCGTTACTTAGTCATGATGCCATTCATTTAGAGGGGCTCTAATACCCTAGGATACCATCCATAGGCCCTTTCTGGTGAAATTACTTAAAGATATATTCCAATCAAATGAAAATTCAGTCAAAACACGGATCTCAAAATGAGGGAAGATAAATCATACAAGTAAGTGAGTGTGTGTGCATGTGTGTGTGTGTGTGTGTGTGTGTATGTATGAAGTCACCAGCAATCATTTGAAGGAGCAATCCTATGAAAGTAGTGGGAGTAGAAACTGGATTGCAGGGGATATGAAAGCAGTAACCAGATAATATTCCTTTAAGAAATGTGGAGACAAAAATAAGAAGAGAAGGCTACTTGAGGGTCAGAAGAACACTTTATTTTATTTACGAAAGCAAAACCCCAAGTGTGCTTGTGGACAGAGGCAAAGGAGTTGTGAGTAGGCAGGTCTGCAAAGTACACAAATAACATGTGTGGCATCCCTGATGCACAGTAGGGATCGAGTCATTTCCAATGATTGCAGAATAGGACTCATTCTATTCTGGAAGGCACAGGCCTATGACTGATTTGGATTTGGAAGGGAGGGAGAGATGTAAGAATTGTCAGGGGGAGAGAAGGAAGTTGAGGCGGGGGGGAAAGGTAAAGAAAATGGTCTACTATAGATACTCAACTGTCTATCAGAATTGCACACATAAGGCCTGTATTTTAGTATCAGTGTATTTAATTCTATAATCTGGAGTGTTGCCCAGTCAGTGCACTATTCAGCTTGTATCTGTCTATTATGACCTATTCCCACTCAACTAGAGTTAACCTCTGAAAGGGTTCATTCTGAAGGGTACAAGGGACTGATACTTTATTTATTTAGAGGAAAGATGAATTGGAGCATATCTAGGAATCCTAGACTGGGTACCTGGGAGAAAACATCAAGATATTTGGTTCTCAGTGATGTAATGAAAGTAGAAGGGCTCATGGAGGTGGGGACAGGAGCCTAGGACAAAATCAGGTGACGAGGTGAAACAGCAGTGCATGAGAATAGGATTGGCTGCGCAGTGCAATAGGTGTGGCCTTCTGGGCGCGGAGATTCAAATCTTGGCTTTCATTCACTGTGGAACATTGAGATAATGATTCCACTTCTCTGAACATCAGGTCCCTCATCTATAAAAGATGGCAATAGCAGTGACCTTGCAGAACTACTGTATCACACTGATTGAACAGGTTATTGTGGGGGGCCTACTATGTGCCAGGCATTGTTTCCAGTGCTGGGAATTTCTCAGTAAAGAACAGTGTAGGTGTTTCTTCTTCCCAGAGCTTCTATTCTAGGTGATCATGAGAAGTAGAAGAAAGCCTGCAGACACACAGCTGGGGTCATGGAAACGCAAAAGATGCTCAGCACATACACACTTCCACCTTATCTCTTCCCTAAGTGCCTTTTCCAAAGGCTCTATATCTCACCCACACCCCAGTCTTTCTCCCCATGGCGGGCAGAATGGTATGGCTCCAAATACCTCCTCCCGTTCTCCAAACCACAGAGGTGCAACCTACCTGATTTTTCAGCAAAAACAAAAACCAAATGAACAATAACAACAACAACAAAAACCTTGAACACCAACCTCTCTCATCTGGACAAGAAGCTAGAAGCAGCAGCCTAGTGCTTGGAGAGCCCCTGGGTTTACAGGACTGGAATCTCAGACCCAGCTTATAAGGGATTACTCCCTATGGGTTCTCCATCTCAGATTGGCTCCTGGCCCTTCTCTGAGGTTCTTCCGCACAGCCTGAGTTTGACACACAAGCTCCAACCACTCAAAAACACAAGATCCTGCCTTCAGTGGCATGTGATCTTTTTTTGAACACCCAATCTTTGTCTCTGTGCAAAGGGGCACACAGTCCTCCAGCCTTCCTCCTCCCCTCCTCTGCCTTTCCCAGGGCTCCCCCTCCTGCCAGTCGTGCCCAAACACTCACTCATGTGTCCAGCTCTCCCAGGAGGGGAATTTCCGTTTGTGGAGAACCCTCCTTTGCTATGCGACCCTCCTCCACTGTCACCCTCTCGCCTGTCATTTTCTCGTTATCGTCACCACCCCAGCCCCAAACTTGTCCTCCACTTTCCTGTTTTTCAATTAAACCTTGTCCTATCACGAATCCTCAGCCACCTTGTTCTGCGGTTACCAGAGAAGAATATGACAGCATACAGGGGGAAATTCCCATGGACCGGCCTCATGGACTTGGCCGGAGATAGTCCGGGAGGAGTGAGTGAGAAGCGCGGAGACCCCAGGGCAGATGAAGTGGGCGAGCGAGGTTTGTGGCGGGTGTGGGATGGGGTGTATTTTCTTTCCTCGCCTTGTACTTTCTTTTCACAGCTGCTGCTCCTTGAAGACCCTGACATTCCAGTTCCCAGAGCTAATTTTAGCTTCTTGGGACTGGCTTGTTCTGAGTGACCCTCACCACTGCCTCTCTGGCCCTCTGGTGCACACAGTCCACACTCAACACACATTCTCGCTCTCAAACCAGGGAAAAATAGTTGTCATCCAGGCCAGCAAACAGTGAGGTCTCAAAGACCCTCAGGAAGCCGGAAACTGGACAGCGGGGTGGGGTGGGGGCGCAGGATGGGGCCCTGGAAGGACAAGAGGGTGGGGGTGGGGAACAACTTCCTGCCTCCCAAATAAGGAGATGATGTCGATCGCCTCAGTCCTGATTTCACAACCTACTTAAGAGCTTTGGGGAGAGTGACTATGAGGGAGGAAGAATGTGCAGAAATGAGAATGAGGACAGATGGGGGAGGCCTGCCATTGCTCCCCCCACTGCAATATTCACACGTGTGAACTTCCACCTGCTGAAGGGGCTGAGTTCAGATTCCCACCTTGGGGTCTCCAGTCAGGAGGTAGAATTTGCGCTGAGTTTTAAATGCCCCTAATGCCGTAGTGGGGAGGCACCAAGACTCAGAGACATCACGTGACTTCCCCAGGTTTGGGGTATTAGCAGGAGATTATGTAAATCCACAGCCAGAGCCAACACTGGAACCCTGGCCAAGACCAGAACCTGCCTTCTATCCCAGTGTTCTTTCAGGCCACCAGGCCGCCTTCTGCTGCATTTCTGATCCATTTCTTGTGACCGAAAGCAGGCCACTGGTTCCTACAGCACTCGCAGCAGTGAGTCTGTTGGGTTCTTCTCTTCCAAACTTGCTTTCTCAACGCAGCCTTTGCCTGCTTCTCTACAAAGGGTGAAGTTGGGGGTGGAGGGTCACATCCATGGGGAAATGAGTGGGCCCCAGCCTGGGACTGGTGAGCAGTTACAGAAAACGGGGAAATTTTGTTTCTGTGCTTGATCCTCTGTCTGCCAGTTAAAAATGGGGTCTTTGCCAGGCGCGGTGGCTCACGTCTGTAATCCCAGCACTCTGGGAGGCCGAGGTGGGTGGATCACCTGAGATCTGGAGTTCAAGACCAGCCTGGCCAACCTGGAGAAACCCCATCTCTACTAATAAATAAATAAATAAATAAATAAATTAGCTGGGCATGGTGGTGGGTGCCTGTAATCCCAGCTACTCGGGAGGCTGAGGCAGGAGAATCACTTCAACCCGGGAGGCAGAGGTTGCAGTGAGCCGAGATTGCACCATTGCACTCCAGCCTGAGCAACAGAGCAAGACTCAGTCTCAAAAAGAAAAACGGGGGGGGGGTCTTCTACACCAAATTTTGGGGGCATCAGTCATCAGCAGCAATTGTCCCCTTCCCTCAAATCCTCCCCTACTATCTCAGCCTACTTTTCCATACCCTGATCTCCTTTCCCTTTCCTTTCAGTTTCATCCACTTTCTTCCCTGAGCTTGGGATCCTGGCCTTTCCTCACCTGGGGAAGTAACAACAAAACAAAACAAAAACAAAAAAGGATAAAAGGTTCCTACTAAGGCAGAATCCTCCATTGGCTTCACCTGTCAGACTCCCAGTCACTCCAGACACTCTCTCCATCTCGATCTACTGGATTGCCTGGGCAGTACTGCATGGCTACCAGCATGCAGACAGTCTAGATTTGAGTCCCGGCTCTGCCTCGGTTTTCACATCTATAAAATGGAAATAAACAGTGTAGGATTGCTGTGAAGACTAAATGAGCTCGTATGATATGTACCAATGTAAAGCTTCATCAAGAAGTACTCTTAAGATTAGAGCACTTGGCCAGGTGCAGTGGCTCATGCCTGTAATCCCAGCACTTTGGGAGGCCAAGGCGGGCGGATCATGAGGTCAGGAGATCGAGACCATCCTGGCTAACATGGTAAAACCCAGTCTCTACTAAAAGATGCAAAGTAAAAAAAAATTAGTCGGGCGTGGTGGCGGGTGCCTGTAATCCAGGCTACTCCGGAGGCTGGGGCAGGAGAATGACGTGAACCCGGGAGGCAGACCTTGCAGTGAGCCAGGATTATGCCACTGCACTCCAGCCTGGGTGACAGAGCAAGACTCTGTCTCAAAAAAGAAGAAAAATTAGAGCAGTTTACTAATTTACTGTATATATGTTACTTACACTTTAAGAAAAAGATGAAATGAGTTCATACCTTCAAAGCATTCCAAACAGTGTCTGGCACATAGTACGTACTCAATAACAGATACCGATTGTTGTTATTGTAGCTATTGTTATTTAGCGTTGGTGCCCCTGAGGATGATGTGATTAATATTCTTGCTCCTAAGTGTCTAGAGTAATGAAAGTATCTCCTACTTGACTCACGCTTTCTGGCTTACCAAGCACTTCCCTGTGCATTCTCTCAACAGCCCTTTGAGATGATTACTATTTTCCTTACTTTACAAATGGGGAAGCTGAGGCTCAGAAAGAAGGAGTTGACTGGCCCCAGGTCATCCCATCAATAAGTGGGAACAGGGCATGCCCCCAAGTCCATGTGACTCTTGTGCAAGGGCGCCCACCCCACCTCGCTCTGCCTGTCAGCAGACCCGTTCTTCAATATCACCCGACTTCCTGGTTGCAGACACTGGGTTTCCGTGACCCTGGGCATCTTTATGCCCTCTAGGAAGTGACCTCCCCAAGGTCCCATGGCTTAATACACCAAAGCTGGAATAGATCCCAGGTATCCTGAATTAATTTCTAATCTGGCACCATCTCCACCACAACCTTTTATCTTGTTGGTCCTTTTCCAATTCAGATGTGTTATAACAAAGAGAAAGACATTTTCTGTTTGTTCTTCCCACTGAGTTAAAGGAACCAAAGCCATTGCATTAGGAATTGGGGAAAGGATGTATAGACGGAGAGCAAGAAGGTGTCAGTCCCAGCCCACCACTATAGGGTGCCAGTCCCAGCCCACCACTGTAACCCTGGGGAAGGATGTATGGACAGAGAGCAAGAGGGTGCCAGTCCCAGCCCACCCCTGTAACCCTGGGGAAGGACACATGGGCAGGGAACAAAGGGGCACTAATCCTACCCCACTGCTATAACCGTGCTGCCTTGAGTCCCTTCTCTTGCACTTAAAGTTCACATTACTGGCTCATTCTGTTTTCAGGAAGATGGCACCCTCTGGAGTCTGTGAGATGGGAAAACTGATGCCATCACCCACCCAAGCCCTTGTTAGGACAGGTGGCACTCAGGGCAGGCTCCTGAGAGTCCTCACTCCAGCATCTGAGTCCTTCACAAGCCCGTCAAGACCCTGTTTTCAGGTCTTCTCCTTCCCCGTCCCGCACCCGACAATCTCCGGGTGCAGTTATTTTAAGGAAAATTCCACCAAGCAAAACCTCACAGAGACACTAATGTTTGAGGGTTTGGTTCTTCCTGCCTCCCATTGGAGACTGGTTTTGAGGTTGTTTCGCTGAATCACTGGGTGAAAAGTAAATAAATAAATGGAGGAAGGAAATCTTAGCTTTAAAAGGAATTTTGTGGCCTTCCCCCAAAACAAAGCAGCTGTTATCACCAAAGAAATCTGCAGGACCTGGCCTCTCTGGGAGTGTACTGCATTCTGGGGTTTCAGAGGCACCCCCACCAGAAGCACCTGCCCCAGTGCCTCCAACCTCCAAAAGGTGCTCAGAACTGGGCTGCCAGCCCTCAGGAGCAAGCTGGCTGCATCCCACGGCCTCTGGGAGGCCTGACCTTGCTGTTGTCCCCCTACTCCCTTCCAGGGTCAGTGAAGGACTAGGAGTGACCTGCCCTGGGGTGTTGACATTCTGCAAATTTGCTCAGCTTCCTTTGGGGATCTCACACCCCTTCTCGTGACTCATGCACATGGCTTCTACCAGCTCCCCCTTGCCTCTCTCTCATGTCCCATTTCTTCCCTGGGTTCCTGCTCATCATAAAAGCCAAAGGATAGAGAGCTCTTGGTAATCAACTAGTCCAGTCCCCTCATCTTCACAATATGGAAACTGAGGCCAGGAAAGTAGCAATAACCGGCGCTGGGTCACACAGCACCTTCGCGGCAGGGTTAACACTGGAACTGAAGATGCATTGCCCCCTGCAGCATTTGACCAGCAGATGACACAGTGGGCTTCAACTCCCCACCTCCCAGCCCTCAGAGGCTGGCAGCAGCCGCTGTCCTCTAGACTGAAGAGCTGGCTGGGACACTGTATACCCCGGGAGCTCCCCCTGGAAGAGGGAACAGACTGGAAATGGGAGGTTGAGAGGAACACTGTAAGAAAGGAACCCCTTACAATATCTATGACGACAGGTTTCCCTGACCCTGGATCAGCTGCCTGGGCAGTGTGAAGTGTCCTGGCCCATCATTGTCTTCTAAAGCATCTCACTCTCAAATATACTCAAAGTATCTCTTTGGTCCTGCTAAAAATTCATCCATTGCTCCAGTTCCAACTCACTCCCGGTACCCTTGGCATTCGAGGCCTGCTGACATTTTCCTCATCTTCTCTCCCTGTCTGTCTTTACACCACCCCTCTGAACCAGTGGGGAAGGGCAGAGGAGCCCCACCCTCAGAGCCTGGTGAATTTCAGAAGCCTGGGTGCTGTGGGTGTGGACTAGGGTAGATAGTGGGAGGCTGGTGTGATGTGAGCTCTTCCCATGGGGTACCCTGCATGTGCCTTCTGTCAACCTTCCCTGACTGTAGTGGAAAGGAAGACCACTCCAGAAGGTTCCACCTCATGCCCACTCTGAGACCCTGGGCACATGACATTACCTACCATCTCTGAGCCCCATTTCCTCATGTGTGGGATGTCACTCCCCTTCACCCCACTTTGAGAATGAGATTTAGCAGCATAACTTGGGGAAAAATAAGGCTCCAAGCATGCAGGAGGTGCTCAATAACTGTTTGTTTCTCCTCTCCTTCACCTGAAGGGCAGGGCAGGAGCAGAATGGAGGGAGACCTTCCTTTAGAATTAGTCAAGGAAGGGCCTCAGGCCTGCGTGGGTGCTGGCTGGGGGTGCGTGGGTGCTGGCTGGGGGTACGTGGGTGCTGGGTGGGGGTGGGTGGGTGCTGGCTGGGGGTGCGTGGGTGCTGGGTGGGGATGGGTGGGTGCTGGCTGGGGGTGCGTGGGTGCTGGCTGGGGGTGCGTGGGTGCTGGGTGGGGGTGCGTGGGTGCTGGGTGGGGGTGGGTGGGTGCTGGGTGGGGGTGGGTGGGTGCTGGCTGGGGGTGCGTGGGTGCTGGCTGGGGGTGGGTGGGTGCTGGCTGGGGGTGCGTGGGTGCTGGTTGGGGGTGGGTGGGTGCTGGGTGGGGGTAGGTATGTAGAAGCAGGCAGGTGGAGGGTGGATGAGGACATTTCTCCTCACCACCAGCTCTCTCAAGACAAGGGTCTCAGAACTGCCAGATCTCAAGGTTGGAAGAAATTACCTTCCAAAAGGTCAAGTAATGTAGTCACAGGCTGATTTGAAAACACTATTCTGTTAGCTGTGCAATGATTGAGAATTTCATCACAGTCCAATGGTAGCAGGACCACGATTTTAATGATGAACTAGTAGTCGTTGAGCCCCTTGTACACGTCCTGGGCTTTCTCATATTTGGTCTCATTTAGTCCTCTCAAGAGCCCCATGGTGTGACCATCCATTTACCAAGAGGGAATTGACAGTTCCGGAAGATTAAATAATTTCCCCCAAGCCTACACGGCTAATAATTTCATGTCATGAATATTTGTTGAACACCTCATGTGCGATGGCCAGGCCTGGGAGTGCAGCAGTGAGAAATGCAAGCTGGGATTCCCTGTCTAATTCCGGGGCTCCTTCCACCTCCTCTTGCTTCTGCCTCTTCCATCTGGCTGCCACAATTAAATACAGGGCTTGAAGAACTTAGAGAGATATTGAGAGGTTGGGATATAACCTTATGAGTAAAGCTTAAGGGTGTGGTTAATGGTCCTCCATGGGGACAGGACCCTCCCTTGGAAGGCAGTTTGGAAACCTGTGGGAAGACTCTTGGTTATCATCACAAGCAATGGGCACTACAGGGAGGTAGTCAGGGGGCCTGGGAATGCACACAGGATAGTCTGCACAGCCGAGAGCTGTCCTGCTACCCACAGGACTGTTGGATTTGGTCCTACCAGACACCATATAGGTGAAAAGTCATTTATAATTATCTGAGCCTAGAACCTAATTCCATATTAAATTCAAACACAGAGTATTTGGGCAGTGTATTAGTCAGGGTTCCCAAGAAGGACAGCACTAATAAGATATATATATGTGTATATATATGTGTGTGTGTGTATGTGTATATATATGAGTTTATTGAGTATTAACTTACACAATCATAAGGTCTCACAATAGGCCGTTTGCAAGCTTGAGGAGCAAGGAGAGCCAGTCTGAGTCTCAAAACTGAAGAATTTGGAGTCCGATGTTTGAGGGCAGGAAGCATCCAGCAGGGGAGAAAGATGTAGGCTGGGAGGCTAGGCCAGTCTTGTCTTTTCACGTTTGTCTGCCTGCTTTATATTCGCTGGCAGATGATTAGATGGTGCCCACCAGATTAAGGGTGGGTCTGTCTTCCCCAGCCCAGTGACTCAAATGTTAATCTCCTTTGGCAACACCCTCACAGACATACCCAGGATCATTATTTTGCATCCTTCAATCACGTTGACACTCAGTATTAACCATCAAAAGTCCACCCTTTGTTAACTTGAACCCATACACATCTCCTCAGATCATACATAATCTTCAAATAAAGACAGTAATAAGGTCATCATTATGCCTAACATAATACAACTATCCTTTGTACAACTGGAAACAAACCAATCCCCAAACCAAATACTATTACACAAAGTTAACAGTATTTAAATGCTGATATGAAGTCAATAAATCTTATATCGCATGACAAAGGAAAAGGAAATAAAATGAAGATATTTTCTTAGTACAAGTGTATAAATGCACAAACATGTTTTTTAACCAAAGAAGGAGGAAATACTCATGACAGTTACAGTCCTTGTTTCTGCAGCTGGTCACGTGGTCGTAGCTGGTATTGATGACTACCTTCTTCTACTACCCATTTTTTATTCCCTTTGCCTTCAGCAAGCACTTCAGCAGGTCATGGTTTTTTTCCTGGTGGAGTGACCCAAACCTTCGTTCCTGAGGGGTCTGGACCACCTGTAGTCCTGCCTGGATTGAGCTCTAGTTTCCCATTGACCTTAATCACAGGCCATGGTAGTACTAAGAGATGCCCTAATGGATCTCCTGTATTCCATCCATACTCTTCATTACCTCCTTTATGGAGTAGTAGACTGATTTCATCTTCATAGTCCGGGTCAATCACCCCAGCCACCACTGTAACTCCCTTCTTAGTTTGTTGACTTAAAGGTAGGAGGAGCCCAGGCCGGACACGGTGGCTCACACCTGTAATCCCAGCACTTTGGGAGGCAGAGGCTGGCAGATCACTGGAGGTCAGGAGTTCGAGACCAGCCTGACCAACATGGAAAAACCCCATCTCTACTAAAAATACAAAATTAGCTGGGCATGGTGGCACACGGCCATAATCCCAGCTACTTAAGATGCTGAGGCAGGAGAATCACTTGAACCCGGGAGGCAGAAGTTGTGGTGAGCAGAGATTGTGCCATTGAACTCTAGCCTGGGCAACAAGAGCAAAACTCCGCCTCAAAAAAAAAAAAAAAAAAAAAAAGTAGGAGGAGCCCAAAGTGTCCAGGTGGCAATCTTAACTTTCAGTGTAATAGAACCTCTGTTGTGTCTCCTGGTGGCAGCATTCCTCCCTCTGGAACTAATACCTCTGTGCCAGCAGAACATAATGCTGCAAGAACAGGAAGCAAAAGCAAAAATCATGCTAGTGGATCACTAGGGGTGATGGTGAGTGGCAGGACACACTTTCAATATTTGCTTTTCCTCCAACCCCCCGCCCCCCCCCATGCAACACACACACATACACACACAAAAGTGCAACCACTGTGTCAACTAAGGGACCATTATACTTTATTTTATTCGAAACATTTCCAAGAGTTGTTAATCATTTCAAAGAGTCAAGTCACTGATGGCAATGGCAATCCCACTTCTGGCATTTGAATTGCTAATGAAACATTTCAGTCAGTGTGTTAGACTTTTCTTGCATTGCTATAAAGAAATACCCAAAACTGGGTAATTTACCAAGAAAAGAAATTAACCGACTCATGGTTCTGCAGGCTGTACAGGACTGGCACCGACATCTGCTCGGTTTCTGGTGAGGGCTTCAGGGAGCTTCTACTCATGGTGGAAGGCAAAGTCACATGGTGAGAGAGGGGGCCAGGGGTCAGGGGAGGTGCCACACACTTTTAAACAACCAGATCTCATGAGAGAGAATTAACTTACTATACTGAGGACAGCACCAAACCATGAGGGATCTACTCCCATGACCAAATCCCCTTCAACCAGGCCTCACCTCCAACGCCAGGATTACATCTCAACATGAGATTTGGAGGGGATATCCCAAGTATATCAGTCCGCATGTATAGTTGTAAAATGCATGGCAATTCTATGCATAGGTGCAAGCATCAGACTGTCCATTTTCATTATAAATTATTTCTATTTGATTTTTCCTTTATGTTACAGTTAGGGAACTCTAGCTAACTTTTTTTTTTTTTTAATTGAACTTTAAGTTCTGGGATACATGTGCAGAATGTGCAGGTTTGTTACATAGGTATACATGTGCCATGGTGGTTTGCTGCACCCATCAACCTGTCATCTACATTAGGTATTTCTCCTACTGCTATCCCTCGCCTAGCGCCCCCACACCCCCCACAGACCCTGGTGTGTGATGTTCCCCTCCCTGTGTCCATGTGTTCTCATTGTTCAGCTCCTACTTATGAGTGAAAACATATGGTGTTTCGTTTACTGTTCCTGTATTAGTTTGCTGAGAGTGATGGTTTCCAGCTTCATCCGTGTCCCTGCAAAGGACATGAACTCATCCTTTTTATGGCTATATAGTATTCCATGGTGTATATGGGCCACATCTTAAGTTTAAAAAAAAAGTGTACATAGGTTCACTATGAATTTTATTTCAACATAGTACAAAGGGCATTAAGTGGTATTTGTCATAGAACGGCATTGGGGTGTAAGAAGGTGGGGCTGGGGCCACCGTGGTAGATGAAAGTTGCCCACAACAGAATGACGAAGTGTTCTTCCTCCTCCGTCCTGGGAGGACAGAAGAGTGGAAGCTCTGCTTATGGCATTTGCAGTAGGCTTGGGGCATGATTTCCTGGGCAAGAAAGTTGTTTGTCTTTAGAGTAGATAAACTAATGGAAAAAACACTGAGTTCAGAGTCAAAAGATCTGAGTTTGAATCATGGTTCTGCCACCTCCAGATGTTGAAACCAGGCAAAACCTCTCTGGTCTTTGTTTCTCCATCATCATGGGAGCCCCTTGGACCAGAATTAGGTGATCTTGCTGTGTAATGCTTAAATGCTTCGAGGATTAGCTTTCAAGGGCTCTCAAGATTCCTTTCCCCTCTGGAACAGTCAGTGCAGTGGGTCTGAAGGCAGGGGGTGAAAGTGACAAGAGCTTTCACTGGTTTAAACCTGGAGATGCCATCTTGAACTAGTCATTTAATTTCTCTGAGCCTTCGTTTTAGCCTAGATAAAATGGGAATCATAATAGTCCTACCTCGTTGGGGTGATGAGATTTAACAAGATGACCTTTGTGAAAAGTGCTGGAACTCCATAGTTCTCAGTAAATGTTCGATGTTAGTTTCCTTCCTCCAGCCTTCCCCAGACCAGTTCCCAGCCTCTGCCCCTCTGCTCTGCTTTCTAGTCCCTCAGTCCCAGTGCCAGACTTGGGAGGGAAGGACATGGAATTTTGCTGAGTCTCACATTGTCCTTGCAGGGGGAGCAGAGGTTAGAAGTCCCTCCCTATCCAGGGAGTTTCCACCTCCTTCTCTGGACCAGCTGTGGGGCCCATGGGGAGAAAAGTGACTAAGATAGGGAGAATTTCTGGAGGCCTCTCTAGCCCTGACCAAGGCTCCACCCACCAGGAAAAGCACGGAAAAGTGATTTCTCAATCTGCAGACTTTGGACGAGGGTTTGGCCAACGTTACATGGAGACACTTACCTTCCATTTCAGCAAGTGCCGAAGGAGCAAAGGCATCAAGGTGTAGGACTGTATTATATGCTCAGGGAACGTCTGAGGACTTGCTGGAACTTACAGTGCAGATGAGAGTGAGGGGAAGGGGGAGCCAGGTGGAGGAGCTAAGACAAGGCGAGATTCTGCAGAACCTTGTTGGCCTTGCTCAGGACCAACTCTTCACACATCAGGTCTGCGGCCACAGGAGAGAATGGTCTGGTTGACTTGGGCAGTGTTCAGTAGTCCAGGACTGGGAGGATGACCAAAGTGCAGGGAAGGGGAGGAAATCCAAGAATCTGCCACAGGAGAGCCCCTCTCCCACAGTGCCCCCATAGGGCACCCTTAGCAGCAAAGCCTGCAGATGGGAGGTCTTCCTTATGCAAGCCAACTCCAGGAGCCTCGTTCCCACTGAGATGCGAGGGATTCAGCCGGCTCCTCCCAAGGCCATGTTACTTCAACAGGAATCAAAACTTCCTTCCAGGGCGGTGCTTTGCCAGCTATGCCCAACTGAGTCCTAGGGCTGTGTCTCAGGATTAGGGGAGGGTGATCCGACAAGCCCTGAGCTCCCCAGGCAGCACCCCTGCTGGGCACTGGTGACTCAGACCTCGGGGGACATAGTCCTGCCCACATTCTAGCAAAGATGATGGTCAAAGGTGTCGTGAGTGACGCTATGGACGGCCGTGAACCTGAGGTGTCTGGGAGGGTGTATTAGTCTGTTCTGATGCTGCTAATAAAGACATACCCAAGACTGGGCAATTTATAAAGGAAAGAGGTTTAATTGACTCACAGTTCCACATGGCTGGGGGAGCCCTCACAATCAGGGCAGAAGGCAAAGGAAGAGCAAAGTCACATCTTACATGGCAATAGGCAAGAGAGTGTGTGCAGGGCAACTCCCCTTTATAAAACCATCAGATCTCACGAGACTTATTCACTATCACAAGAACAGCACAGGAAAGACGAGTCCCTGGGACTTTGGGAAGCCGAGGCAAGTGGATCACCTGAGGTCAGGAGTTTGAGGCCAGCCTGGCAAACATGGTAAAACCCCGTCTCTACTAAAAATACAAAAAGTAGCCAGGCATGGTGGTGCACACCTGTAATCCCAGCTACTTGGGAGGCTGAGACAGGAGAATTGCTTGAACCTGGGAGGCGGAGGTTGTGGTGAGCCGAGATCACGTCACTGCACTCCAGCCTGGGCGACAGAGCAAGACAAAGAAAGAGAGAGAGAGAGAGAGAAGAAAAGGAAGGAAGGAAGGAAGGAAGGGAGGGAGGGAGGGAGGGAGGGAAGGGGGGAGGGAGGGAGGGAGGGAAAGAAGGAAGGAGGGGAGGAAGGGAGGAAGGAAGGAAAGAGAAAGAAAAGAAAGAGAAAGAGAGGAAGGAAGGGAGAAAGAGAGAGAATCAGTTGGAGAAGAGATGAGGAATACATTCCAAGCCAATGGAGCAGTCATCAAAAGACCCAGAGGTGTGGACCACCACCATAGTCCTGGGGCCTCGAGTGGTTATGAGAAAGGATGGGGATTAAAAGAAGAGCTCCGGAGTCAGACATGCCTGTGTGAAGATCACCGCTGTGCTGCCTACACACTCTCAGAGCCTCAGTTTCTCATATGTAAAATGGAGATGAGAATTCCACACAAGCACGTGAGCTCCGTGAGAGCAGGCCTCTGGCTCTCTCATTGGCTTCTATTAGGACAAGTCCTGGAGGGCCTGGTGTGGGGTGACCCCTTGGTCTGTGTTGGCCGAAGGAGGGATCGGATGAAAGGCATAATGGGTGTTAAGTGTCTGGGATAAATCAACACCCTAGAATAAAGATAACTTTGGAGTGTGGGACTTCTTAAAGAATCTATAGGCGAGAATGAAAGGGTGGTGGAAACCTTGGAAGCCAGAAATAGGGACTTTTCCTGTGAAATGTGGGGAGCCAGTGAAGGTCTCTGGTGGGCTAAGAGGCCCAGCGGTGGCTGTGTGTAGGCCCCTGCTGGGGAGTCTGTTGGGCCTGGGCCTTTTCTGAGGTGGAGCCAGCCCTTCCCCAGGAAGCTCCCTATGTGTCATTGTCATGGAGCAGTCAGGGTCTTCCGGAGGCAGCTGCAGCCCCTCTAGAGACAGCCTGAGTCAGGAGTTGAGAATTTCTGGAGGTGGCCAAGTGTGGGCCCCTGGGGTTGTTCCCTGGGACTAGGAAGGAGCTCCCATTGGCCTGACTTGGAGTCATGGGATCTGTATCCACAGGCCTGCGGGACCCGTGACCTTTGACCCTTCATACAACCTGACCCTTTGACCCCAGCAGAGTCTACTGTTTGGTTTTCTGGGAGGAAAGAAGAGCTCAGGCAGAGATGGAGAGGGGCAGTGCTGCTGATGGAACCCCCATCACATACATCCTCCTCAGGGGCCCCTGAGGCTCTTCTTGGCCTCTCCTGAGGCTCTCCAGCTGGCTCACTGCCAGAAGGAAGTCCATGTTGTTTGGGACCAACCCCTGACCCTTCTGGTGGTTTCAGCAGTTCTGAGGGAGGCTGGAGCTGCTCCCCAGAGTGCTCGGTTTTCCCCTTGCTGCATCCTGGGGCTTCCGATCATCCCCGCTCCATTTCTCTGCTTCCCACACACTTCCACCAGAGAAGCCGGCCCCCCATGCATGCTCCCCATGGTAAAACATGGAGTTCACCACTCTGCACTTCAGCCTTGCCCCGCCATCTCTGCTTCAGGAACTCTCCTGGGGACAGAAGAAATTGACACAGGAGCCAGATCCCCCAGAAGGAGGACAGATGACTGGCCAAGAGCAGGGGCTGCTTGCTTGTCTGCAAAATAAAAGAAATAGGATGCCCTTCTGGGGTGGTGGGAGGGTGAAACAAGATGAGGCCTGGACAGGGACAGCAGAGGCCTGGCACCTGGCAAGTGCTCAGAACAAATGCAGTGAGCCTAGAAGCAGCAGCAGTTATCATATTATAGTTTTTGTGATTTAATTAGTCATTTTAATTTCATCGCAACTCAGACCCTCAACCTTGTGCTGAGGAGGCTGAAGGGAGGCTGGGGCCAGAGGCAGGCCAGCACCATCAGAGGTGGCTCTGTGGAGGATGAGAGCTCGTAAATGAGCAAGATTTTGGTAGTGAGGAGGGCAAAATGTTTGGTGAGAAGGATGGAGACAAATGTTCTCTCAACTGAGTCAGTGACCAGGAAACACAGCCCTCAGTGGTTGGAGGATATGGACCTATATTTAGAGGGCACAGGCTTAGCGCTTTGCACAGAGTTGGTGCTTAATAAAGAATGGCTGCTGTTCCCAGCTTTACCCTCAGTAAGGATTCACAGTGAGGGCTCATCAAGTTTAATGCCTAGAGGACTCGTAGTCATGCACTTACTCAACAAGTATTTATTGAGCATCTACTATACTTCAGGCAGTGTTCTAGGAGTTGGGGATGCACCAGTCAATAAATCTTGCCTTCAAGAGGTCACTGTCTAATGAGGGAGCAACAGATAATAAACGAACAACCTAGAGAATATGTAGTATGCAGTGTTTTTCCTCAGGGAAGGATCATTTATGCTTTAAAACATCAGAATATGCATAAGGCACTTAGAGAGTGCCCAGCTGGCACATAGTAAGTGCTCAGTAAATGCTTCCTGTTGTTTTAGCTCTGGCCTCACCAGTTTGGGGGTAAACACTCGCTATGACCATCATAGAACAAGATGTCTTTGACTCTGCTTCCGCTGTTTAAGCATTTTAGCCCCTGCAAGCCTTTCCTCGACAGCTCTGAGAGGGCCTGTCACAAGGTCTCCCAGTATTTGTCCTCTTGGCAAACAAGTGGCATTATTCCTCCTGTTCTGATTCTGCGACTCTGACTGAAGGTGGTGATATCCCACTGCTGTCAACACCCTCTGCCAAGGTCACCACCAGAAACTGCCCACAGGCCAATTCTGCCGGGCGCCCATGGAGGCCTGCGTGTGACTGACCGTGGTTGAGTCAGAGACACACCTTGCCCAAGAGAGCTGTCCCCCGATCTCTCCCATGACCCCCAGCACCTGGACTCCCCAGATCCCAGGGGAACATTGGAGAAGCATGCCTTGTTTCCCTACCGCACCCCTCTTCTTTAAAAACCACTTTCGCCTTACCCCTGGAATTCCGAGTTAACTTCTCAGGGCCAGAACAGAGGCCACTTCTGAGTGGCCCTGCCACCATTTACCACTGCACTGCAGCTGCGCCTGCCAAGGTCAGTGACCTCTACAGGTCACTGCTCCATCTTACCTCATTTGACCTACAGCTGGTCCATTGCTCCTCCTTGAAACACCGCCTCCGCTTGGCTCGAGGATGACACACTCACCAGGGTCCCTTCTGGCCTCACTGGGTTCCCCTTCAGCTTCAACACCGGCTGGGGGCTGGGGGCTCGGCTCAGGGCTCCTGGTCCTCTTTTCCTCCCTGCCCGCACACACGCCTTCATTCCTTTGTTGCTCTAACCTAGTGTCATGGTTTGAAAAGCCGCAACTCCAGATTCACATATCAGAGACTGCTATGAGGTGTCTCCTCTGGATGTCTGATAGGCCTTCACCTTCACCATTCCAGAACTGAACTCCTGATCTTCTCGCCGTCCGAAAACCTGTGCCTTCCTCAGCCTTTCCCATCCAAGTTAGCTTAGGCAACTGTGCCTTAGACCCCAAACCTCAGAGTCTTCCTTGTGTGCCCCTTCTCTCACCATCCGCCCTCACACCCAATCAAATCCATTAACAAACCCTGTAATCCCAACATCCAGATCCCTCCAAAATCCAACCATCTCTCACCCTTCGATGCAGCCACCTTCTAGCTGGCTTTCTGGTTTCTGCCCTTGCCCAGTTTCAGTATGTTCTCAGCAGAGCAGGATGACTCTGCAAAGTGTAGGTCACCCTTCTAGCACTCCACCCCATCCAGTGGCCCCATCCCACAAAGAGTCTGTCATTGCCATGTCCGACAAGGTGCTACAGGATCTACACCTGCTGCCACCTGTACACCACCCTGTTACTTCTCAGACCTCATCCCCATGATGCAGAAGGGGTTTAGGCGATAGGAGCTCTAATAGATATGAAACCCTGGCTGTCGTCTGAAGACAACAGGTGTGCTCCAAGTTCAGGGCCATCGCCCTTGCCCTTGCCCTGGAACAATCTTCTCCCAGATATCCATATGATTCTGTCCCACACCTAGTTCAGATTTTTACTCAGATCTCGCTTTCTCATAGAGGGCTTCCCTGACTGCACTGTTGAAACTTGAACGCATTCTAACCCATGGCGTTCTCTGTCCCCTTCTCTTGATTTATTTTTCTCTGTAGCTCATCTCCCAGCTAACATACTATATAGTGACGTATTTGTATGTCTGTTGCCTGTCTCCAACCACATAGATCTTATTCACCACCGTGTCCCTAGCACCTAGAATAGGGCCTGGCACTTAGTAGGTACTTACAGAATGAATTTGTAAAAGATACCACTCTTGATATTGACCCTGTCTCTACCCTCCTTCAATCCTGGCTTATGGCCTTGAACTCTACTAGTAGGCCCTGACTCCTACTGCACTTAGGGAAGGCATTAGACTCTCATTCAAACAGACCCCTATCTAGCCCTGACTCATTACCATCCAGAGGAGTTTGGCCTCCTAAGTTTGACCTGGAACTGCTCACCTCACTCTTTCCTCCAACCACAGTTCAGTCTCTACCAAATGAATGTTTATCATTGCCAGAGAGGGCTGGGTTGGAGTTTAGACCAACAGTACTGCAAAGCAGGGATCTTCAGAGAAGGCTAATGCCATAGACTGAATGTTTGTGTCCCCCCCCAAAAAAATGTATATGTTGAATTTGTTGTTGTTGAGACGAAGTCTTATTCTGTCACCCAGGCTGGAGTACAGTGGTGCGATCTCGGCTCACTGCAAACCCTGCCTCCCGGGTTCAAGCAATTCTCCTGCCTCAGCCTTCCAAGTAGTTTGGATGACAGGTGCCTGCCATTGTGCCTGGCTAATTTTTGTAGTTTTTGGTAGAGATGGGGTTTCACCATCTTGGCCAGGCTGGTCTTGAACTTCTGACCTCATGATTCACCCGTCTAGGCCTTCCAAAGTGCTGGGATTACAGGTGTGAGCCACTGTGCACGGCTATATGTTGGAGGGCTTTGGGAGGTGATTAGGTCATGAAGGCAGAGCCCTCATTAATGGGATTAATGCCTTTGTAAAAGAGACCCCAGAAAGATCCCCGGCTGTTTTTGGCATTCGAGGACACAGTGAGCAGACAGTTGTCTATGAACCAAAAAGTGGACCCTCCCTGGACACCAAATTTGCCAACACCTTAATATTGGACTTCCCAGCCTCTAAAACTGTGAGAAGCTGTGCTTATGAGCGACTCAGTCTTTGGTAACGTGGTACAGCTACCCAAGTGGACTAACACAGCCGAGCAGGGTCAGCTATGAATAGAGAGGGAATTGGGAGCAGGGGGCAAAATGTCCCAGAGTTTCAATAAGCTCCAGAGGGAAGCCCAGGAAACAGAACCCAAGAGTATCATCAGAATGAAGTTTTAGTCACTCACTAAGCCAGAACCGTGCCATGGGATGGCTCAGGAAGGCCGAGGGAGACAGGCCACAGGTGCTACTGGGGATACCTGGGGCGGAGACCAGGGGCTGCTAATGTTCCATCGTAGTTGGCCCCATGCCTTCTAGGGGCTACCTTCGTTCTGGTCGAGGATAAGGCCTGAGTCCCTCTCCCCACAACTGCTCTGTCCCCAGATTGGCAAGGGCACTTAGCAAACAGCTCAGTCCAACCGCCTTCCAAGTTATATCATTATTTATCTACATGGCAGTTAGTCTGCTTTCCAAAAATAGCAAGCCATAGGAACTCATCCTGGTACCCCAGAAATAAGCCAAAAGCCCATAATGCAAATAATGTTTCTAAATGTTGGCTGGATGCATGAAATAATGAATGAATTCTCCCATGTTCCACTCCAAGGAAAGGAAGAGGGGAAAATCAGCTTTTTACTGTTGACGTAAGATACTCTTCACTGAACTCCGATCACACCCCCACACCCCACACCCTTTCTTGGTTTTGCCATTTTCTCTAAGGTAGTTATTGTCAGCCTTGTTTTATTGATGAGAAACCTGAACTCAGAGAGGTTGCTGTCTGTACAAAGTTATACAACTTATAGCTGGCAGAACCAGCATTTGAAACCAGATCTGTCTAACCCTAAATCCCATGCTCTTTCTCCTGGGCCACCCTCTCTTAAATGAAGAATTATAAGTATCTACTATCTGCTGGCTACTGCATTAAGACACCTCGGGTAGGTTGTTCTAGTTCATTCTCATATTATGAGACTCATGTTATGCCCTTGTTACAAGTGAGAAAACTGAGGTTTCGTGAGATCATCTGCCTTTCCCAAGGTCATCCAGCTTCTAAGGTTTGGAACTGGATTGGAACCTGGCTTTGTTTGACCCCAACACCAAGCTCTTTTCACTGCTCCACAATGCCAGGACACGAAGCAGTGTCCAGGCTGGTGGACTCTTGGTGATGAGCTCAGGCTGCCAAGAGCAAGGCTTCTGTTTGTTTCACCCTTGGTCTCATTAGTTTTATGCTGCTCAAGCTTTGCAAATAGTGGCCAGTATACCTGTACTGGCCAAGTCCAGGCAAGAATCAGGAATGAGTGGACAGGGCAGGCCCAGGACAGGTCAGTCTCCAAGTCTGGAGACACAGGGCCAACAACATGCCTCTCCACTGACACTGGTGCATGAGCTCATCGCTGGGCGCTGGAACCCACTCACTGCATGATTATTGCTTTGGTGCAGAGAATTAAATCTTAGCAGCATGGTGGGTGGTTGAGAGCTCAGACTCTGGAGTCTGGCTTCTTGGGTTCACATCTAGGCTACTCATTGGCTTTATGATTTTTAATTGGTTCCTTATTCCTTCTGAGCCTCACTTTCCTCATCTGTAAAATAGGGTTAGTAATAGAACCTGTCTCATAGGGTCATCGATGAGATTAAATATAATAATATTGATAAAGGACTTACAACAAAGCACTTTACCAGTTTCCCATCAATAGCAACCCCAATTGTAGTAATTTTAAAATATTGATGGGATAAGAAAGACTGAACCATTCATTAAGCTACCAGTGAATGGGAAAATAACACAGACCCATGGACATCACCTCCCAAGTTTTTTGGGTTTTTGTTTTGTTTTGTCTTTTTGGTCTTGGAAGAATACTGGACCTGAAATCTGAGGATTCGAGATTCAACTTAAAATCTGGTTGTGTGACTTCTGGCAAGTCACTTCGCCTCTCTCAATCTTGTCTGACTTGTATGAAAAAGAAAAGTCGTGCTATTGGAACTGCTCTACTTATAGCCCTGGGATTCACATGAGGCTCAAACAAAATGGTGTTGTGGAAATATTATGTAATGTAGAAAATGCTGGAGAAATGCTAGCCATTGTGTTGAGACAGTTCCCCTTTCTTGTCCCCCACCCGGGCTCCCTCCAGCCAGGGAGTCTACCTCCCACCCTTTTTGGCTCTCGGCTGCCCTGGAATCTCAGTTGGCTCCCAGAAAGCATTTGGAGCACAGCACAAATTGTCCAAAGGTTGCTTCCAAAGCCTCCGGCGGCCAAGCCTGGCCCCAGCCCTTCCTCCTTGAAAATGTCTGGCTTAATGGGAAAGAATGTAGGCTGGCAATTCAGTCCCATTCGAGTCCACAAGCATCCACTGACCACCTTCTAATGCCAGGCCCTGGACCCTGGGCACCTGGGGCTGAACAAGGTAGTCTCTGCCCTCAGGAGCTCATGGTCCAGGTAGGCAACAGTCGCCTCACAGACAACCATACCATATGTTAGGGTAGCACTGGACTAGGGCCCCAGAGGAAGGCACTGTACCTGTGCTGGAAGAATCAGAGAAGGAGGGGACATCTTGAGAAGAGCCCAACCCTCACCCAGTCACATCCAGGTACGAAAGCCTTCATCCCATGGTGAAGCCTTCGCTGTACTGGCACCTCCTCATCCCTGTGGTCATGGGTTTGTCCACGCTTTAAGCTAAAGGTAGCTTTAAAATATTATTTAGTCCAGCTGTCTGTCATTTCCAAGAGGCCCAGAGAGCTGAAGTGACTTTCTCATGGTTACCCAGCTGGATCTGCTGGAAATATTCGGCGTCTTTTATGTGAAAATTAATGTTTTCTTCTTGGAGATCCATTTCCAATCAGACCAACTCCCTGGGAAAGGGCACCAGCTGGTCGCAAAAGTCAACCCAAAGGGGAATTCTTGGAGCTCCTTTTCTTCTGCCCCTTAGGCTGCAACCATGGACCTGATCTTTGCACAGCATGTCACAGTCTATGCAGGCTCCTGCAACCCACTCAGTCCTCATAGCAACTCTGTGAAGTGACTGTCACTTAACTTGTTGTACAGATAGTCCCTGAGTTTGGACAACAATTCTTAAGAGGTGACTGTGAAACTGAAAAATTTATTTTAAAAGTCAAAGAGCCCTGAGTCAACATCCGATTTCAAATTGGAAAGTCAATTTCATTACTTAGGAGTAACTGTTTCCTCGCCCTCTACTCTTTTATAAAATTGCCTTCTAAGCAGCAGGAATGACTGGTTGGCACCATGCTGGCTGGAGCATCGTCTCTTTCCTGCCTTTTGATCCTGCCTCTGTCCTCCTCGTTCTCTTCCTGGCTTTCTGCCTCTATTCCTGTCTGTGTTTCTTTCTCCATATTACTTTTTTCTCCATTCTGTCCCTTATTCTCTTCCCATCTCTGTTTTTCTCTGCTCTATCTGGGTGTATGTGTCTGTTTCTCTCTCTGCCTCTGTCGCCTCTCTTCCCCTTCCCCTCCCAGGAAGCCTCTCAGGTACTTGGAGGTGCCAAATACCTTTGCTGTGACTAACCCAGGGCTATGCAGTGGCTGCGTCTTGCAGACCTCTCCGAGTTTCCAGTCACCAGTTCCCAGAGCAGTGGGAGGGGGAAGCCACTGAGGGAATCTGACAAGGCCCCTGCCCAAAGCTGCACATTCCCTGGACAAGAAAGGAAAGAGGATTACCAGAGAAGAGACAAACAGGAGGCATTGGTCAGCGACAGTCCACCATCCACCCCTTCCGCCCCCAAACATCTGGTTTGAAGAAGGGTGGAGTCCCACCCTCCAGATGTGCGGCCTGAGGCTGAAGCAACTGGCAGGAAAGACAGGCGCTGACTTCACAACCCACTTAAGCTGGGGGAGCTGAGGGTGTGCATGGGAAACAGGAGCCAATATCAGTGAAAGCAAAAGTCCAGGCTCTCCATCTGCTCTGGATGGGCAGCTGGGTGCTGAGAGCAAGCATGGAGTTTACAGAAAGAGAGACCCTCATCCCTGCTGGCTGGATTCAAATCCTGGCTCCTCCTGGTTCCTAACAGTGAACTTCTGCGCCACCGATTCCCTTTCCCAGCCCATAATTCCTAACCCGTCAGAAGAGTGCCACCTCTTCCCTCACAGAGCCATCCTAACATTTTGTTAAATGAAATCACTTCTCTGAAATGCCTAGCACAGAGTGAGCACGGGTGCCCCGTCAACATTGCTATCCTTCTTTCACCTTCCAGAAAGTCTTCCTGGACAAGCCCGACTCCCCAGCTCTCCCACTCTCCCCTCTCTGCTCCCTGCCGGTCCCTGTGGGTATTTTCTGCCTGGGTCTGCCCTCTTGCCAGACCGCCCTACTGCGTGGGCAGTCACCCACACCATCATTGTTCCTGCGCTTGCCCTTGGTGGTGGTGGTGTGGTGGCGGTGGTGGTGTTAGTTCTCAGCGGGGTTTCTGCCTAACATCCTGTCTCTTTACTGACACAGTGAGCCGCTTCTCCAGGTTGACAGAGTCCTGTACTAAAAGAGAGACACTCACAGTAGCATATTGGGTGAAAGCATGGACTTCAGGTTCCACTAGACCCAAATTTGCATTTGACCATCTCTTACTTATTAACCTGTGAAATGAGGATAAGGAGAGAAGGACTGGGTTCTGAAGATTAAATAGATAAATTTCTTAGCACACTTGGCCCTCAGGAATGGTGACAGTTAGCTATTATTACACGGCCTGTTAGCTCCTTCAGTACTCAGCATACTGCTAGGTATAAAGCAGGCATTAATGAGTAGAGCTGCAATAACATGGAATGGCTCTCACAGATCGCTTCCTGTTGGTGGTTTGTTTATTACAATTTAGCTTGGACTGGGCTCCTGGGAGTGCCTAGCCTCTCGGACTCAGAATAATTTCTGAAATCATCTAGGTCTGCCATCCATTTCCACATTTTGAAGGGAAAAATGAGTTCCCAACGAGGGAAAGAGATTTGCTTAAACTTGTAAACGCGTTCATAGGGTTGTTTGTTCTCTATCGAAACGCAGAGAGGGTAGCATAGCATCTGCTCTGAACTCCTGAGGGCACTGATGTACGAGCCACTCTCTACAGTAGGTTTGCACTGAGAAGGGGGAGTGAGAGCAAGGGGTGGCCTGGGCACGAAAGGGGTCATCTCATGAATAATCCCTCCACCTGGCTGGTATGGCACCTCTTATTCTCTCTGAAAATTTACTTGCTCAAGATCACGCAGGTGGTAATGATGAGTCAGGATTCAAACCTAGGTCTGTTTGAGTCCTGAGCTGGGTTTTCCATGACACCTGCAGCCTCTGGAGGGAAACAGGTGCCACCAAGAAGAAAAAGGGGCCCCCAGAAGGAGGCTTGGACCCCAGGAAGACCAACTCATTGCCCTCTGTGGTTGCCGCAGGCCACCCAGTCTCCAGGAGGGAAGGAACGGGAGAGGGAGGAGACGTTGACTGCCCAGGTGGACCTTCAAGCTCATCTGTGCAAAATAGAGTCCAAGGGGAGATGTAGCTTAAGACAGTTGTCACCTGAGCCCCAAGGATACAGACCACCCACCCTATCTAGCTCAGGCGAGCAAGTGGCTGGTGAAATTGGTGGAACCTATGAGACTTACCTCTTCCCAAGCAAGTGGGCAGCAGGCAGCAGAGACAGAGTCTCAGTCTCTCCTCTCCCTCTCTCTTTTCCTTATGTTCCGTCCCTCTCCTCTGTCTCCAACCTTTCTTTCCTTCCCCTGTGTCCACTGCCCCTGGTTAGAAGGGATTCTAGGCCACTAGCTGTCTCGGGGCACCAGGATGGCCCAGAGTTGTCTGCAGAAGCCAGCCAAGGGTTGTTCCTTTATTTCCGTTCTGCTGATGAGACATCGAATGTTCAGAATTGGAGCTAGGATATTAGGCATCAGATGACTGTGGCAGCCCACAAGGCTACCTGCTTCCCCACCAGGGCTTAGGCATCCACTGGCAACTTCCTAGATTTCTCAGAGTCCCGTGTGGATCATACATTTATACTCACTCAGGGGGTAACTGAAATAGCCAGTGTTAAAAAAATGTTGATTATCTCTTATTGATTGGTAATTGGAGACTGGTAATTGGAGAAGTCTTTGGTTACCTCAGGGTTTTCATTGATTTGTTTTTATTCCCTGTTATTGAATGGGCAATTCACCATATTACTTTGGGTAAGTTACTTAGTTTCTCTGATTTCTTCCCTATAAATGGAGGGGTCATACGTGATAGGGTCTTAGTGAAGATTTAATGAGCTAATACTTATAAAAGGCTTAGAACAGTTCCAGGGACCTGATAGCTATTCGTGTGAGCTGTTTTTGTTGCTAGTGTTGCTATTAATGGCATGATAAGATGCAATATTTTAAAGCATAGTATGCACGATGGAGAAAGTTGTTAATAACGTGGACTTCTCGTTGCTGATGAGAAAACAAGCCCAAGGAGGTGAAATGGGAAGGCCATAGCATAAAATGGAAATAATATGGGCTTTGGACTCAGGCAGAGCTAAATTCACATCCCACCTCGTGTGCTTCCTCGCTGGGTGACTTTGGGTGAATTGCTTTTCTACTCTGATCCTCTATTTCTTTGTCTATAGAGTGAGAAAGAACATGTCTATGCCTGGCAGAGAGTAGGTATTCAAACAGTAGTGTCCTTGGTGAAGATCCTCCCTTCATTTCCCATGCTCTCTCAACCTTTCTCTTCCTTGCCTCCACTGCCAAGCCAGGTAGTATTGAAGTTCTGAGTTGATCCAGGTCTTCTGTCCTTCTATTCTCTGCTTTTCCAGAGATTTCCATGAGACCCTATGAGAATCCAAGCTGAGACCTAGGAGTCATTCTGGGCTGAGTGACTAAGGGCGTGGTGCTTTATTATTATTATTATTATTATTATTATTATTATTATTATTGAGATAGAGTCTCACTCTGTCACCCAGGCTGGAGTGCAGTGGTGCCATCTCAGCTCACTGCAAGCTCCGCCTCCTGGGTTCACGCCATTCTCCTGCCTCAGCCTCCCGAGTAGCTGGGACTACAAGCACCTACCACCATGCCCGGCTAATTTTTTTGTATTTTTTTTTAGTAGAGATGGGGTTTCACCATGTTAGCCAGGATGGTCTCGATCTCCTGACCTCATGATCCACCCGCCTTGGCCTCCCAAAGTGCTGGGATTACAGGCATGAGCCACCGCGCCCGGCCAGGACTTGGTGCTTTAACTTCCTGGCTGGAAAAATGGAAAGTGTTAAACTAGAAAGGTAAATACTTGGGTCAAAGAACTAATTTCCTCTTTGCCTTATCTTAGGTATAAGGAAGAGTTTGGAACCCTTTGGCTTGGGACATTTGACTATAATCTGATTAATAGTAGATGTTCAGGAAGATACTAGTTAAAGAGACCCTATGAGAAATTGATCTATAAAGTGAACACTGTCTCCCACTAATTTAGCTATTAACAAAGGTTCCTACTAATTCTCAGAGCTTGTCCTGTGAGGAAAGGCACAGGTTGGTATAGTATCGTGTTTAAGAATTGAGCTCTAAAGCCAGAATGCTTGGGTCTGAATCCCAGCTTTGGCACCTTAGGCAAGTTGCTTACCTCTGTGTGCCTCAGTTCCCTCATCTGTAAAATAAAGATAATAATATTACTGTGTGTGACTGCGTGTGGGATTAAATGAGTTGAGCAAGGTAAAATGCTAAGAACAGTTCTCATGTCTATAAGTACCAGCCTATTATTGTCAACTCTGCATCCCCCAGCATTTTGAGGGAAAGACATTTGGAACCTGTTCTTCGTGCCCTGATCCTGTGTCTCCCTTTTCTCAGCTACCTGGAAATAAAATTAAGCCAGAGCCCAAATGGTAACATTTAGCTACAGTGGCCACCCTACTGTGCCCCAAACCTTCTTTTGTCCCCATTGCCTGCAGCCCCCACAGGACTGTGATTTTCAGTTCTCAGAGAAGCCCAGGGTTGGAATGGACCATCAAGATCACTTCATTTGATCCTTCTTTGGATACTGGGACCTGTTGGCTAACATCCGTTCAAAACGGACCTCCCATCTCTCCTTGAATGCTCCAGTGGCAGAGAGCTCACCACCTCCTGGGCAGCCCACCTCGTCTCTGAATGGCTCTAATTCAAGAAAAGGTCTTCTTGAACTGAACTCAAGTCTGAGCCTGCAAAACATCCCAATCGGATCATTTCCCTGTTAGTTAACTTCCAGTGTTTCCTCACTGACCCCAGGGTTATGTCCAGACTCCTAAGATGTTCACAATTTCCAGCTGCATTTCTGCCCCCCAAGCCTGGTATTCCAGCCACACTGTGCGTCTCACCTGTTTTTTAAATGTCGTGCATCCTTTTACAACTCTGCTATTTTGCATATGCTGTTCCATCTCTCTTCCCTTCTCTGATTGGCAATCTCCTACACATTCTGTAAGATTCTGATCAAAACCCTTATTCTCCAAGAGCCTGACCAGTTCCCTCAAAGGGCTTCAGGGTTCCATTCCCCAAGCTTCTCCAGCACCTCTCATTTTTGTGCTGTAATCATCTGTTGATGTGCCCATCTCCCCCACGAGTGGCAGCTCCTTATTCATTTTCAACATTCTACCTTTCGGGCCCAGTTTAGCACCTGCACAGAACAGTTGTCCAGAAAGTATTTACCTAGTGAATGAACAAGCGCCAAATTGGTTGGTAGTTATACCTGTTGGTGCAAGTTCCATTTTGAGTCTAACCCTCTTCACACACCTGCCCTTCAAATATTAGAAGACAGTTCTCAAGTCCCCTGAATCTTCTCTTCACCAAGTTAACATCCCTAATGCTGCCAGCATTTCCTTATATGATGTGGTTTCAAGTCATTCTTTACCTCTGTCACTCTCCTCTGGACAATTCCAGGGATTTAGGATCTTTCTCAGTGTATGTCTTCCAAAGCTAAACCCTAGACTTCATAGTGGTCTGACATGTGTAGGGGGCAGCTGGACTATTCTCCACTTGTTCTGGGCTTGACATGGCTCATAGCATGAAAAGAGCACTGGCATTAGAGCCAGCTAGACATGGGTTCAAACTAATGTTGGCATCTATCAGCCATGTAATTAGGGGTAGTACTCAAAATATTTAACAACCGACATGGTTCAGGAACTAACTCATCAATTATAGCTTTGGAGCAGAGTCAAAAAGCCCCTGCCATGCCCAATGTTATCCTTTTTGTTTTGGGATCATGGGGTAGAGGTGGAGGTGGGGGATCAGGGTAGCAGCTAATTAGCAACCGACACACAATATCTGAATATTTTAACAGCTGGTACAACCACACCTGTGTGAACTAGGTGGATATCAGTAATGGATATGACCAGATTCAAGTAACTTCAGTGCTCTGAGCCTCAGTTTCCTCATCTGTGAAATGGAGTTGAATGTAGTAGCCACTGTTGGGGACTTTGAAGGGACACTGTATTAGTTCATTTTCACACCGCTGATAAAGACATACCCGAGACTGGGTAATTTATAAAGAAAAAGAGGTTTAATGGACTCACAGTTCCACATGGCTAGAGAGGCCTCACAGTCATGACGGAAGGCAAAAGGCACATCTTACATGGCGGCAGGCAAGAGAGAAAATGAGAGCCAAGTGAAAGGGGAAACCCCTTCTAAAATCCTCAGCTGTCATGAGACTTGTTTACTACCATGAGAACAGTGTGGGGGAAACCGCCCCCATGATTCAATGATCTCCTACCAGGTCCTTTCCACAACACATGGGAATTATGGGATCTATAATTCAAGATGACATTTGGATTGGGATACAGCCAAACCCATATCAGACACAATAAGTAACATCCCCTCTTTCCTGCCAACATTTAGAACCAAGTAAGAAATAAGAAAAAAGAATGAGCAGATGGGAAAGAAAATATCACCTTTATTATATAAGAAAAGTTAGGCTGGAATATTCAGCTTATATCTGCAGGTGAGTAGGCTCCTACCTGAATGCAGGATTAGACCCACTCACCTGGCAGGTCCCAGACTGTGCTGGTCTAGGAGGGCCTTCCTCACCACCTCAGTCTCCAGCCTGATCTCTGTCACACACTTTGTGTTTCAGCTACACTGAGCTTTTAATGATCATTTTTTAAAATGCTAACTCCTCTCCTCTGATAACCCCATGTCTTTGCCTGCTGTTCTTTTGTCCTGGAATGTTCTGTTTTCCCTTCTCTGGCTGACAAATTCCTACTCATGCATTAATACTTGATTCACACATCCCCTCCTCCAAAGCCTAACCCTGTCTGCAAACTTCAACTGGGAGCCCAGGATGTCATTCCTAGGAACAACAGGAAGCCAACAGGGAATACCTGGAGGGGATTCATTTTTACAGGAAATCAGATATCAGGAAGCACGTTCTTCAAATTCAGAGTCACGCAGCAGGAGCTTCATCTTGGCGCTTTGCATTTGCCAATGGGGACAGGGAAGGATCCTACCTGTCCATTTCTTTTTCCTCTTTCAACGCTGTGTTTCTTGCTCATTGATGAAGTAAGTCTGCTTTCTACTTAGTGACATCGTGTCCACACTCATGGAAGCAGGCACAAGCAGGTTGTGCCACTGCAGGTGTTATCTCTGGTAGTAGAGTCGCTTAGGGCTGAGAATCCTGCCTCCTAGAGTCTTTCACTCATATGTTATTAACAAACTCAGAGCCCCCTTGAAACCACACATCTGATACGTCTGCAGGTAAGCGACTGAAATTTAAGGACTTGGCGGATGAGGAGTGCTTAGCACAGTGCTTGGTACGGGCTCAACATTAAACAAGTGGTGGTAGCTGTGGTTATGATGACTGTATTACTACCAGGATAATTGATAATTAGTTGCTACAACAGACAAACCCTGGGAATCTCAGTGGCTTACCACAAGAAGATGTCACAACGTGAGATCTGATATGGGTCAGGCAGTCCTCCTCCATCTGGCCTCCACACCCTCTGGAGCACATGGCCTCCATGATCATCATGGCAGGAAAGGAGAGCAATGTGGAGGAGGCACATCAGCTCTGACCTGCCCTGCCCAGAAGTGACATCTTGACCCCTTTGCTCATAGTCCTTTTCTCAGAATGAGTCAGGCACCTGGTCCTGACCTCTAGGGAGGATGGGAAGTGGAGAGGAGAATTGGGAGATGTGGTAGTTAATACCATCTCTGAAACCATTATTTAGGCGGACAGGAATAGATATGGCTCCCTCACCTCCTTTGAAAAGGATTTGAGAATGAGACTATGTATAGAAAAAATCCAGAGGCCGGGCGCAGTGGTTCACGCCTGTAATCCCAGCACTTTGGGAGGCTGAGGCGGGTGGATCACGAGGTCAGGAGATCGAGACCACAGTGAAACCCTGCCTCTACTAAAAATACAAAAAAATTAGCCGGGCGTGTTGGCAAGCGCCTATAGTCCCAGCTACTCGGGAGGCTGAGGCAGGAGAATGGTGTGAACCCGGGAGGCGGAGCTTGCAGTGAGCCGAGATCGCGCCACCGCACTCCAGCCTGGGCGACAGAGCGAGACTCCGTCTCAAAAAAAAAAAAAAAAAGAAAAGAAAAGATCCAGAAGAATGGCTCAGTCACATCACTTAGCTTCGCCAACCCTCAGTTTCCTCTTTAGCAAAATGAGAAGAATATGAGTACCTAACCTCATGGGTTGTTTTGAGGTTTGAGTGATAAATATGACAGTCTGTAAGACTGAACTGACCTATTAAGACTGTTCTATAAAAATTAGTTGGATTGGGAGCCCAGCTCCAACTGGCTGTTTGGGTCTACACCATCATTGAACATTTTGAACTCAGCACACACAAAAATCCTGAACAAAAATCCTGTTGTTTTCAGTTCTCTCCTTTCTGTTTTTGTGTGGCTAGTGTTTTGGACCCATTGATTTATGTTCAGAGAGGTCTGTCTGCTTGCTTGAGAGGTCTGTCTGCTTGCTTACTGGTATGCCTGGCCCCGAGCTGGTGAATGTTTAGTGAAAAAATAATAGGAGAACATTTGAAGAATACACAGGCTTCAGGCAAGTAAGGAAGGGGTTGGTGGGGTCTTTAGGCCCCTTTTAAAGAAAGTCACATGATATGCCAGGAATCAGAGCCCTTAGATTCTCAAAATATTCTGCTGCAATACAATACAATGTTGGTCAAATTGTTTCCATTCCTGTCTCTGTTTCTCAGTCTGTAAAATGGGAGACAGTAGAGCATGACTCTTAAGGGCATAGATTCTAGAGTCAGATTGTCTTGGTTCAAATGTAGATTTTGATTTTTTTTTTGCCCATTGCATGTTTTGGGACAATCACATTATCTCTCTTGAGCCTCAGTTTTTTCCATCTACTCATAAGATCATTGTGGGGACTCAGAGAAAAATAGTTATACAAAGCGTTAACACTGTGTTTGTCTGACATGAATCCACGATGCTGGATAATATTATCAAAATAATGGGGTAAGTACTCTACACTATGCAGTAACAAAAGAGGACAAACTGTTGATAAAGCAGCAATATAGATGAATCTCAAAAACTTGATGCTGAGCAAAACAAGCCAGATGCACATAAGTCTGCTTTTATATGAAACTCTAACAAAGACAGAATTACTCTAGAGTGGCAGAAAGCAGATCATCTGGGATGACTGCAATGGGGCATCAGGGAATTTTGTGGATGACAGAAATGTTCTATATCTTGATTGTGGTCATGGTCCCATGTGTGTATCCTTTAGTCCATTAGTGTTTCATGTGTGAAATCTTAACACATAAAACTGATGCCTTTATTGCATGTAAATTATACTTCAGTAAAGTCGATTTTAAAATTAACAAACAAATGAAAACACAATAAAATGAGAGGGTTGAACTACTTGAGCTCTAGCTCTGATTCTAGGAAATCCTGCCAGGCGTGGCCCCTCCCCTTCCCACCAAAGAGAGCTTCCTGGGCAGAGGCCCCTTGGCTCCCATCCCCCTGTCTCTGGGCCTCTTCCTCCTCAAGTCCTGGTCCCTTTCTCTGCCCTCAGGTCAGCCAGCTTAAGTGCTCTGCTTTGTCAACAAACCAACATAAGGGTGCAGGCTGGAGTGGTTCAAGTTCCCAGACATGAGTGGGAGACCAAGATATTAGCTCATAAAAGGATGAAAATGTCACCAGCCTGCCTGTGGGCTGGGGGACCCAATGACTCCTCTGGCTGCTAGAGGCTGCTGACCGTGATTCAAGAGTCAGCGTGGGAGGCCTCAGGGCAGCTGGCTGATGGTGATGCTTGAAGATCTGTCATATTGGGAATAAGACAGATCCCTTTCTAGATAATCAGAATTTCCAAAGCCGTCAAATTCCGGAGCTGGATTTGCAGGGAAGCTATGGGGAGGGGAAAAAAAAAAAAAAAAGAAAGAACAGGAATGATGTTCCAGCCTGCACTAGGTCATTTATACAAATTATTTTGCTTCCTACTGCAACATTATGGGTTTGACCTGCTAATCGTAGTGATAGTAATAATAATAGCTAGCGTTGATTGAGAATTTACTATGTGCCAAGTACTTCCCTAAGCACTTTACGTGTATTACCTCAGCTACCCTGTCATGTACGTGCCACCACTATACCCATCTTGCTGATGAAGAAATTAGGGCACAGAGAGGATAAGTTACTTACCCAAAGTCTCACAGCTAGAAATGCAGATGTGGGGCTTGAACCCACTCCATCTGATCCGGGAGCCTGCCAAAAGCCTTGTGTCCTGTCCCTCAACACACACAGAGCCAGTGGCCAGAAACGAGGGTCTCAGGAAACACTTCCACAGAACAACCCAGTGGTGGCAGTGGAGGCAGATGGCGTATAACCGCCTCTCACTTCCACCCCCAAATCCTGCACAAATGCCCCTCACTGGGAAGCCTAAATCACACCTGGAGCCTTAGCTCCCAAGAAGTCTAGGTATGTGGGTTTAGCTTTTTATGATTTCTCCAGAACAGGTAGGCACATTAGAAGGAGAGTAGAAGGGATGCCAAAGACCGTATCCACCCTGAGAAGCAACACTGAATTGGGGAGAGTCAAAGGCCATGAGCGATACACAGAGTATTAGGAAGGACCCCTGGATAACAAGTATTGGAAAGCAGTGTAAGCATGGTTCCATGCGGATTTAGCCCAAGACCTAGGGGGAATGTCTTGTGCAATCCAGAGGCACAAATAAATCCAGGAATATCCTAGAATCAGGAAACACTGTCAGGACTTTCTCTTCATCTCTGATCTCATCCCCACTCTGTGTGTTGTCTTTATCCTTCTCTGTCCCTGCAGATGGGGTTCCGTTGCTTCCTAAATCCACACAGCAGGAAGCACAGTAGCCATCACAGGGCCAGCTTCCCAGAGCGATGTCTGTCTCTCTGTCTGTCTGCCTCTTCTCTGCTCCTCCATCACCCATTCCAAGTTCCCAGGTAAGAGACCTGGTTGAACTTAGATCAGGGTCTCTGCCCCTGTCCCTCGGGTCACATGAGTGAAGGCTGGGGCAACCAGGGATGTGTACAAAACAGCAGCTGCCCATACTCTCTCCCCACCTTCCCTGCACCTGGAGATGAAGGTGGTGGTTAAGATGATAGAGCGGATAAGGTTGTTGGCCCCATACACTAAGAACACCTCTAAGATATATCCCGCATGCGTGTATCCACTCATACCTTTAACCAGTCTAATCAGGGCTCAGGAAGTTTCCCGATTGCCCCTAAATGCAAAGAGGCCTCCAAGCTGCTGACACTCAGACACCAGATGATGGATCGCCTCTGTCCACCCACCCCAGGCCCTTTAAAGCAGCAGACTCAACTGCTTAATATACCCACGGACCATGACAGCAATGGCCCTAGACAGTCTGTTTAGTTCTGGACCTTTTCTTGTTCAGATTGCATCTCCTTTAGAGTCTTGGCTGTTTTCTTGGCTCAGCCCTAGCTTTTGGTCCTTTTGAATAATTGTCAATCCTTGGTTTCCTATAATGCCCTTCCTTGTCCAGAGTGTCCTCATGAAGGCTACTGCCCATTACCTCAAAACCCACCCTCCAGCTCTTATCAGTCAGCGTCCTGGCTGGGCCCATCTGAGATGTCTACACTGAGGGCTTCAAGAGCATCACATGAACTTTCAGCTGTTTGTACTTGGCCAAACTCTTGGGCCTTGGTTCAGCATTTTGTGAGTTTGGGCTCCACACCAACCCCTATGCCAGACACTGGAACACAGAGATGAATAAGATAAGGCTGTTGCCTTAAGAAGACCACAGATATGGCAAAGACTGAGCTCCGCCAGGCGCCGGCCATGTTAGACATCAGATAGAAACCAAGAGCCAGCTACTAGGAACCACTCTTCTGGGCCCAGACAGCCAGAGGAGAACTCACAACAGCCCAGAATGTCAGAGATAATTCTGATCCTGGAATAGGAAGCTGGAAGATAAGACATCTTTGTTAGTCCCTCCTCCATGGGTACAATGAGGTATTCATGCTGTTCCCCTTGGGACTTGAGCAGCATTTTAGGCCCAAGAAAGGTCTATGCGTCATCATAATTGTGTGATATGTTTGTCCTCTTTCTGCCCCACCCTTTGACAAATCTTGGTTGGGTAAGATAAAGTTCTGTTGATGCCGATGCTGCTGTGATCCCCTTCAATCAAGCTTCGCTTTGTGGCATTAGAGTTAGACTTCTCAAGAGTTGAAAATCTGGGAGCCTCTTCCTTCCATTGCCTTTACCCTCAACACTCAGCCACTGTGTAAAGGGATCAGCCAATTCCCCAAGTGCTCCAGGGGCAGACTTTATTGAAAGATACCATGGCATGGGGAGAAGGACATGACCTTCAAGTTTAACTATCCTGAGTCTGAATCATTTATCAGCTGTGAAGACCTGGACAATTTATTTTACCTCTCTGAACCTCAGGGTTTTGTCTTGTTTTGATTTTTTCCAAAGGGTAATATAAGACTTACGGAAATAGCTTTATAAAGTTGATCAATTGATCGCGGGATTCAATGAAACAGCATACGTAAAACCCCCAGTGCATTGTCTGGCACTTAGTGGATGCTCAGTAAATATGGTTTTCATCTGTAAGTTCTAAGTACATCTGGTGAAGTAAATGAACATGGTTCTCACCTTCAGGAACGTTAAGGTCTTCAGTGATTGGGCTCACCTGTGTGAAACATCTTAATCGGTCAAGCAGGCAGTAAGATTTACCTCATAGGATATGAAGACACTGTTAATCCTCGCCTTACAGATGAAATTAGGATGCCCAGGGAGATTGAATGACTCATCCATGGTCCCAGAACTGGGAAGCAGTGGAGTTGGAATTTGAACCTGTCCTTCTGGCTCCAGAGCCCATGGTCCTACCACTTCACTCTGCTGCCTGCGCCATCTTTCTGAGCTAGGTTAGTGTGGGGAGTCACCAAGAAGCTGAAGGTAGTGGAAAGGGTTGGATTTGGAGTATGGCAGGTGAGAATCTGACTTGACAATAATGGTGAAGGTACTCTGCTTCTTCATTTGGAAAATGACACCAATAACAACCACTGCTTCCAGAGGTCTTGAGTAGATCTGATTAAATCCATTGGTTCAGCAGGCTTGCTGTGTGTCGGGCACTGTCCTAAGTGCTGGGGATGAAGCCTTGAGAAAGACCATGATCTGGCCACAAATGGGTCCCTGCCTTACAATCTAATGAGAGAATAAAATCTCATTGGGAGTACTTCCCAAACAGAGGTTCGCCATTAGTATTAAGCAAGTGAAATTGCTGCATGTCTACAGGGACTTAGTACAAACAAAACAACACATAATAATAGCAATAGTAATGAGCATGCATTAAGCATTTTTTTCTGTGCTGATCACTGTGTTAAGCTCTTTGCATGCATTTTCTCAATCGCCTCAAAACATTGCACATAGGCCTTATAATTGATCCCTATTTTACACATGAGAAACCTGAGGCCTGGAGACATTGTTGGTTCACAGCTAGTTGAGCAGTGAAGCTGTTTTTCCAATGTAGGTGGCCTGCTTTCAGAGCCTTGAGTTCTAAATATCACACCATATGGCCTCTACTACATCATGCTACTGCCTCTGGTTGTTTGCCTCTTGGTGATATATTTAGAAACATTTGGAAGCCTTGTAAAGGGCTTTGTCATTAACCATGGAGAATTTAGCCCACGAGTCTCTATACCTGGTCTTGATCCTGCACCTACTTTAGACATAAAGACAGACTTTGGGCTGTAGGCTGGGGAGCAGCACCCCATGGCACTTGTTGGCAAGGCCCCACATCCTTGGCAGTTACCTCACCACTGGCCTTGACATCACTGCTGGCCAAGCCAAGAACCTGGGTTGTGTCCTGCATCTAAAAGCCTGATCATAGGCTTTTATGAAGCTGTATCTTTCTGAGAACTTCCTGGATATGACCTCACTTGTCCTCCATCAGCTTCCCCAGAAACGGTGGCTGGCAGCTTCATCTCAGATTTATAGATTGTGGAGCTGGAGGCATCAGAAAGAAATCACTTTTTCTGGGTCACCCAGTAAAGTTGGGTGCAAAGATGCCCCCAACCCCCAAGTGTCCTGAATCCCAGTCCTAGGATGGCATCTGAAGCCGTAATGGCCAGAGAACTGAAGTCACACACCAAAGGGCAACTCCTAACTCTCAACCCAAGACTCTTTCCCCTGCATGGCACTGGAGTCATTGTTTCATTGAAAATACATTTATTGATCATTTACTCTATGCCAGGAACTGGGCTGGGCACTAGGGATGCCAGGGTGGATGAGGCAGATATGTCCTGCTGTTATGGAGCTCATAGGCCAGCAGGGAAGATAGCCAGGTGACAAGCAATCACCACTGGGGTGAGTGTCATGGAGAGAAAAGCACAGGGCCTCTGGGACCGTGCATCCAGTGACATGCCTTGTCCAGGGGGTCAGAAAAGGCCATCCTGGAAAGTGATGTTTGTGGTGATACATACAGGGTGACGGAGTTTTGCAGGTGAGGCAGGTGTGCTCCAGGCAGAGATATGGCATGTGCAACTGGAGAGGGCACTCTAGAAACCAAAACATGGCAAAAGGGAGAGCAGCAAGGGATGTGCTGGGTAGGTGAAGGTAAGACATGGAAGGCTTTGAGATCTGTATTAGCTCTGTATGCTTCGTAACAAATTACCACAAATTTAGCGTTGCAAGACAACACCCACTTACTACATCACAGTTTCTGTGCCTCAAGAGATGCCAGAACCTGAATTTTTCAGCAAATCCTAAGGAAATACACCATTCAGGTGGGGATACTTGATAAGCAAACACAATATTATTGTCTATAAAAGTGAGATGAGAACCTTAAGTAACACTTAGACCGGAATCCTCCTGAACACATTGTCAACTCATCCTCTCCCATCAAGTTATGTAGGAAATCAAATGGAGATCAGAATACTGGTCTATTGATTCATGATGAGAAAATTAGCTGAAATGGGAAGATCCTGGAATCTGCGTGTCTAGCCCATTCTAAAGGCAGAAACACATGGGAAGCCACAGCTTACCCAGGTGGCTGCTCAGTAAGCTGAGTGTCGAAGTGATGGGAACCAATTAAAGCACGTGTTTAATGGTACCTCACTGTTATGTGGTCTGATGCGGCCACCCCACAGTAGGTTTAGTCAGGCCAATGGGATGAAATATACTCAAGATATGCATTTAGTAAATGGTAGCCACCATTACGATGATTATTCTTTGTCTTAGGCAATGTCATTGTCTAAAGGCAGTAGACTAGGTGACTTCTGTGGTGCTGATGTGCTCTGATCTCAAGGGCAATTATTACTTACCCAGGAAGATAGTCTAGAGTCTGCACATTGCCCTCATGAAAATCTAAGCCTTTACTATTGTCATCCACCTCATGATCATTAGAAGTAGTATTATAGAAAGCAATCATTCTCTATGAACGACTGCCTATGTTTAGGGCACACTATTAAGTACTACTAAGGTTTACCACAGCCTTATAGGGTAGTTTTATCACTCTCATATTGTAGATGAAGAAAGAAGAAACTGAGGCTCAAAGCGGTACAATCATTTGCCCAAGGTCACCCAGCAAGTGAATGTAAGAGAAGGGATTCCAATGACCTTCAACACAAGCCCTACTGCAGCATGGTGAAAATGGATCATGCCTTACATGCCTGCTGAGCAAGTGCACGCTGTAAATTCAACCTTTTCTCTCCCACTCAAGAAAATAGATTGGATTGCAAGTCAGTGAGAGTGATGTCATTATCGGGGTAACCTTGAACCCACTCTAATTTATTAAAAGAGGAAGTATTTGTACAAACATCAGTACTCTTACTAATACAGTGACTGCCAGCTTGCAAGTTTCTAAACACGTGGTAGCAGGGCTTCAGTCTCCATCACTGTAGGTCCCAGTTACTTTGGAGGATCCGCTGAAGCTGCCTCCCATCTGCCCACAAAGCAGGTGACCAACTGTAATTATGTATGGGTATCAGCCCCCTTCTTCCTCTCCCGCTGGCTCTACCTGCAACTTATCCACGTCCATCATCCACATGGAGTCAACTGTTCGCTGAATAAGGATCATGCTTTTGCCCCCACGCCATGAAGTAGTACATTCTTTCATTCACTCACTCATTCATTTAATATTTATTGAGGATCCACTTTGTGCCACGCACTGCTCTCAAGCCTGGAAAGAGGATGGTGAACTAGAATGAGAGGTCCTTGTTCTTGTATAGCTCATCATCTAGTTGTGGGTAGGGGGAACAGACAATTAACAAATGGATAGATGAATAAATGAGCAAGAAAACTTCAGACAGAGTTCAGAACTAAAAGGAAAATAAATAAAACTGTCTGGCTGGAGAAGCACTAGTTAGGATGGGGTAACCCCACCCCTCATATCCTGGACCCACCGTTGAGCTCACTCACACCTTCTGTGGTCAGTTCCCAGGCATTCAGACATCGCCTTCCTTCATCTCCCCTTCTCCTTCTGAAGGCTTTCTCTGGTGCCACAGGAGTGTGCTCTGCCCATGCATAGGGACTGACTACCCACCCCACCCCCAAGGCAACCTTCAACGAGGGCAAGAGCCCGTTGGATAAATACTTCAACTCCTCTATCTCAGTGGGACAATTTGGAGGCATGTTCCACACCATGCCTCAGGGGTCTCCAACAAGACTAAGCCTCAGTTTCCCTCAGGGGTAACCAACTTAGTAACACATCCTGTTAACACATCCATCTGTGTCACATTTTCATGACTCCCCCAACCTCTTGTGCTCTCTGATGTTGCCTTGCAAATAATCCACCTATACCAAGTCTCTTTCGGTGTCTGATTGGCAGGAAGCCAAACTGAGATACATGGTCAAGGTCAGCCTTTCTGAGAAACTGATGTTTGAGCCAAGATCCAAATCACATGAAGTAACCAAGATGCAAAGTTCTGAAGGGGAGGGCTTTCCAGCCAAAAAGATGAGCAGGAGCTCAAGCCCTAAGACAGGAAGGAGCTGATGTGGTCTGGGCCTAGAGGCAACTGGTGTGGCCAGAGCACAGGAAGCACTGAGGAGCATGACGGGAGATAAAGCTGGAGAAATAGGCAATTAAACTTCATTCCACCCTGATGATAGTTTCCTTTGTTGTGCAGAAGCTCTTTGGTTTAATTAGATCACACTTGTCAATTTTTACTTCTGTTGCAATTGCTTTTAGCATCTTCATCATGAAACCTTTGCCAGTGCCTATGTCCTGAATGGTATTGCTTAGATTTTCTTCTAGGGTTTTTATAGATTTTGGTTTTACATTTAAGTCTTTAATCCGTCTTGAGTTGATTTTTGTATATGGTGTAAGGAAGGGGTCCAGTTTCAGTTTTCTGCATATGGCTAGCCAGTTCTCCCAGCACCACTTATTAAATAGGGAATCCTTTCCCCATTGCTTGTTTGGTCAAGTTTATCAAAGATCGGATGGTTGTAGGTATACAGGTATCTCCCTGCAGAATGGGAGAAAGTTCTTGCAATCTGTCCATCTGACAAAGGTCTAACATCTGGTATCTACAAGATACTTAAACAAATTTACAAGGAAAACAAGCAACCGCATTAAAAAGTGGACAAAGGACATGAACAGACACTTCTTAAAAGAAGACATACATGCAGCCAACAGACATATGGAAAGAAAGCTCAACATCACTGATCATTAGAGAAATGCAAATCCAAACTGCAATGAGATGCCATCTCACGCCTCTCAGAATGGCTATTACTGAAAAGTCAAAAAACAAAAGATGCTGGCGAGGTTGTGGAGAAAAAGGAACACTTTTACACTGTTGGTGGGAGCATAAATTAGTTCAACCATTGTGGAAGACAGTGTAGCAATTCTTCAAAAACCTAGAGGCAGAAATACCATTTGACCCAGCAATCCCGTTACTGGGTGTATACCCCAAGGAATATAAATAATTCTATTATAAAGATATGTGTATGCAGCACTATTCACAATAGCAGCACTATTCACAATAGCAAAGGCATTGAATCAACCTAAATGCCCATCAATGGCAGACTGGATAAGGAAAATGTGGTACATATACACCATGGAATAATATGCAGCCATAAAAAGGAAGGAGATCATGTCCTTTGCAGGGACATGAATGGGGCTGGAAGCCATTATCCTCAGCAAACTAATGCAGGAACAGAAAACCAAATACCGCATGTTCTCACTTACAAGTGGGGGCTGAATGATGAGCACACAAGGACACATGGGGGAAACAACACACACTGGGCCTTGCAGGAGGGTGGGGGTGGGAGGAGAGAGAGCTGCAGGAACAATAGCTAATGGATGCTGGGCTTACTACCTAGGTGGTGGGATGATCTGTGCAGCAAACCACCGTGGCCACCTATGTAAGAAAGCTGCACATCCTGCACATGTATCCCTGAACTTCAAGTAACAGTTGGAAAAAATAAAAACTTCATTCCAGTTTCACTACAAGCATTAGAGGGTTTTAGACAGGGAAGGGACTGCAACTGATTCTATCTTCTATCTGTAGGAGATCTTCTGGGTGCTTTGTTGAGAATGGGTTGTGGGATAGTAAGGACAGAGGCTGAGGAACCACTTAAGAGGCCAGTTCAGCTGAAACAAGAGTCTCACCGTTGCCCTTAAATAAATAGTTTCGTCAGGTTTTTCCTCTAATACCCTCCTGGCCTTTGAGGATGTAATGCAGACAAAGAGACCAGGGAAGTCCAGATCCATTTTGTCCCGTTCAAGCTTCTTTTCTCCAACCCATGCCGTATCCCAGCACTCCCCCTTGCAAAATGTGAGCTCTCATACATGAAAATGAAGGCTGATTCAGATGCACTGGGGAGTGGCAGAGATAGGAGATGAGAGCTGTTGTCATCAACAGCCAGATCATAATGCCACATTTTGTGGGCATGACACTGTAAAGCCAATTTGGATACAGAGTTGAGATCCCCTCTGAGTACCCCCAAAATTATCCATACTGGGGCCGGGTGTGGTGGCTCACACCTGTAATCCCAGCACTCTGGGAGGCCGAAGCAGATGGATCATGAGGTCAGGTGATTGAGACCATCCTGGCCAACATGGTGAAACCCCATCCACACTAAAAATACAAAAATTAGCTGGGCGTGGTGGTATGTGCCTGTAATCCCAGCTACTTGGGAGGCTGAGGCAAGAGAATTGCTTGAACCAGGGAGGCAGAGGTTGCAGCGAGCCAAGATGGCGCCACTGCACTCCAGCTGGCGACAGAGTGAGTCTCCATCTCAAAAACAAACAAACAAAAAACAAAAAACAAAAAAACTATACTGGGTTACTAGTTGTTATTATCTAGACTTTATTGAATATTTCATGGGAAATATGAAGACTAGAGCTCACATGGCACACCTTACATATTCCTGTTTTTGCCAAGACCCTCTCCTAGGATAAAAAATAGATGAAAAGGAGGCATGTACCAGGAAGGAGCCAGAGCAAGGAGGGCCTTTTATGTCATGCTCAGGAGAACTTTTACATATTTTGGGGATTATACAAAAAATAAGACTCAAACTACACATAGTGGAGAACGGGGCTACAATGACCAATGTCAGACTACATGTTGACTAAGCTTATTTGCTTCCTGAGGCTGCTATAACAAAGACCATACACTTAGTGGCTTAAAACAGCACAAATTTATGATCTTCCTGTTTGGAGGTCAGAAGTCTAAACTGGGTCAGCAGTACTGGTTCTTTCTGGAGGATCTAGGGGAGGACCTGTTTCCTGATCTTTTCCAGCTCTGGAGGCCACCTTCATGCCTTGGCTCATGGCTCCTGCCTTGCGTCACTCTGACCTCTGCCTCAGTCATCACATCTCCTCCTCTCACTCTGACGCTTCTGCCTCCTAATTTCACGGACCCATCAGCCCACGAGTAGAATGCAAGATAATCTCTCCATCTCAAGATAGTTCACTTCATCACATCAGCAGAGTCTCTTTGGGCATGCAAAGTGATCTATTTACTGGCTCTGGGAATTAGGATGTGGGCATCTTTGGAGTGGAGGGGCAGGGAATTGTTCTGAAAACTGAAAGCAAAAGTTGGTGCCAAGTTTCATAAAAAATAGTTAAATCCTGTTTTATGGCCTCAGTTGGCATCCCAGCTCTGGAGCGGGCATGACCCTGTGCATTGTGTCCCCACTCCCGGGAAACCCAGGCATGCTCTACTGAGATCATCCTCCAAAGCAGCAAAAAACCCTGCTGTGGTGGAAAGAAACCCCTGGGCATGGGTTCTCATCTCTGCACAGAAGAGGTGTTTTGTTTTGTTTTGTTTGAGAAAAAGTCTCACTCTGTCACCCAGGCTGGAGTGCAATGGCAGGATCTTGGTTCACTGCAACCTCCACCTTCTGGATTCAAGCAATTCTCCTGCCTCAGCCTCCTGAGTAGCTGGGATTACAGGTGTGTACCACCACACCTGGCTAATTTTTTGTATCTTTAATAGAGACAAGGTTTCACCATGTTGGCCAGGCTGGTCTCGAACTCCTGAACTCATGATCCACCCACCTCAGTCTCCCAAAGTGCTGGGATTACAGGCGGGAGTCACCATGCTCGGCCCAGAAGAGGTGTTTGGTCCAGACTAACGTTTGGCCCACCCACTCCTCTCAGCATCTGCCATCTCCCTGGGGCCAGGTTTTTCAGGATGCCAGGGTTCTGACGGCATCCTTCCCTCTCTTGCGCCATCTCTAGACATGTCAAAATTTACTCTCTCTGGCCCCAGCAATTGACTGATCTCTTACTGGGCATTTAATACATGAAAAAAATAAAAACTTTATTGAGCTCTTACTATCTGTCCAACACTATACTGAGAGGTTCATATAGATTATCACACTGAACCCTTCCAGAAATCCTATTAGGTAAGTAATGTTACTGTCCCCCATTTTATTAACAGGAAAAGGAGAAGAAGACACTGAGGCACAGAAAGGTTAGGTAACTTGCCTAAGATTACTCAGTTGGAAATTGGCAGAGTCTTCGTTGAACTCTGGTCTTCTGACCTGGAATTTATGCTCTTACAAAATTACCCTTCTATAGTCCCAGATACGTGGGACACTGAGGTGGGAGGCTCACTTGAGCCCAGGAGTTTGAGGCCACCCTGGGCAACATAGCAAGACCCTATCTCTAAACAAAACAAAACAAAAAGTACCCTATATTGGAAGAGGTGAATGGATGGGTGGCAGGAAATATACTGACTGTTGTTAAATAGCATTGGCTTAGGTGCTTCTAGACTTTCTAAGTCTAGATTCGTATCCTGCTTCACCACTCTTTGCTGGATGACTTGGACTAGTTGCTTCCCCTTTCTGGTTCTTAATTTCAACAGATACAACATGAGGGGCTTTGACAGAAAGGAGCGGGTTTGCTCCGACACTAGCTTTCTCTGTGTCTAATGCTGGTAGCCTGTTGTTTACCACCCCACCTTGCTTTGACCTTTAAATATGCCCACAAGACGTGGCATTTGCTGTCACATGGCCACGTACGGTCAGCAGCACCAGGGCTAGGTTCCTGAGGCCCCCTCACGTGGCATGGCCTACAGCTCCCCCATCCCCGGGGCCTCCGGCAAGGATCCAGGCGGCAGCCGGCAGCCGCAAGCATGTGCTGTTTCTGTGGTTTCTACTTAGAACAGTTTCCTGTTTCAACCTGCCAGTTCCTTAAAAGCATTAGCTTGAGGTTTTGCCGAATGACTCCGCTCTATTTTCATAAAGGGGTGGAGGGGCTCCTCCTGGGAGCTGAGCCCAGAGCTGAAATTCCACATGAATTAAGGGTATATAGAGCTTGGAAGTCCGTCTCCTGGAGAAAAAAATAGTGTGGCTTGGGGTGACTTTCAGAGAGTAGGGAGAGTTCCTCCACCAGCCAGATTCTTGGGCCCAACTTGACTAAGAGGCTGCCTCCATTCCCTTCTCTGGGCCTCAGTTTCTCCATCTCTTACATGAGGGGGCTGGATCCTCTCTCCAGATTCTAGGCAGTCGCCACATCTCTGTTTAGTGTATATGAAAGTAATGAGCACAGTAGTAGCCAACACATGTGTAGCTCTTCCTGCACTGATCTAAGCACTTTATAAATGTTGATCCTCTGAAGTGAACGCTCTTCCTGTCCCCATTTTATAGATGGAAAACAGAAGCAAGTGATGTTGACTAATTTGCCCATGCTCACATTACCTTCAAGTGGCCAAGTCAGGAGTTGAACCCTGGTGATCTGGCTCCAGAGCCCTTGCTGCTGGCTCTCTCAAAATAAGACCTTTCTGGCGGCAGGTGGCTTACTATTGAGCAGAGCGCAGTAGATGTGATCTCAGAGGGCTCAGGTTTGAGTCTTGGATTCATCATCTGCGTGACTTGGGGAAAGTCACTCAATTCTTAGGAGCCTCCATTTTCTCATCAATGAAATGGAGCTAGTTGGAGCCATGCTGCTGTTCTGACAGAGTGTGTAGGGAATTTGAGGTGATGATGGTTTACGGAGAAGCTCAGGACCAAGACAAGCAGTCTCCTAACATAGGCTTTTATTATTATTCCCATATTTCGCATCCTCTACTCCCGCCCTCGGTTCTGGGTTTATTGGCTAGGTCTGCTTTTACAGGGAGGGACTCCAGAAGGAAGGTCCAATTGGAATGCTGACAGCTCCAAAGCCACCTCCCTGGCCTAGAGATGGGGTTCGGGGGACTGGCAGTGACTTATTAGCAGCCTTGAGTCAGCTGCCCAGAGTGGATGGCCCCGTGAGAGCCAACACTTCCTCCCCGCCCCTGTGAGGCATCTGGGTACGGGTGGAGCCCCGTGGGAAATTGGCCTCGGCCACCAATTCCAGACTTCTATCCGCCTGACTCCTTGGCACTGTCCAAGTATCTAAGAGACATCTCCAATTGAATCCACCCAAACAGAACTCTTGATTTCCCCCTTGAAATCTACTCTTCCCTCAGTCTTCTCTATCTCAGTGAATGACCCAGGTTTCTCAGCCTAAAACCCTCCATTCACCTTTTTTCCTTCGCAGCTGGTATCCAAACCATGCGCAAATTATGTGGACTCTTTGATTCTATCTCCAAATTATTTCCTGACTCGGTTCTCTTTTCTCCACCTTGCTACATCATCAAGGGTCAAGGGAGAAGTGCTGGTAGCCACCATTGTTGTTTATTTAGTCCACTTATGCAACCCCAACCCACCACCCTGTGGGTACATTGCCCCCGGCCTCCCCTTGACACAACCAGAGGCATCTCCTTGGGAAAATACTTCATCAACCCCCTGCTTAAAACCCTCTATGGCTTCCATTTGGACAATGACTAAGCTCTTTACATGGTCTCCAGACCCTTCGAGATGCATTGAACCATCCGGCCTCATCTTCCACTGCTCTTCCTCTCGCTCATTTGCTCCTTCCATGCTGGTCTTCTCTCTGCTTTTTTTTTTTTTTTTTTTTTTTTGAGACAGAGTCTCACTCTGTGGCCCAGGCTGGAGTGCAGTGGCATGATCTCTGCTCACCGCAAGCTCCGCCTCCCGAGTTCATGCCATTCTCCTGCCTCAGCCTCCCAAGTAGCTGGGACTACAGGAACCCGCCACCACGCCCGGCTAATTTTTGTATTTTTAGTGGAGACGGGGTTTCGTCGTGTTAGCCAGGATGGTCTCGATCTCCTGACCTCGTGATCCGCCTGTCTCAGCCTCCCAAAGTGCTGGGATTACAGGCATGAACCACCACGCCCGGCCTTCTCTCTGCTTCTTAAGCAAGCTAAGCAAGCTCCTTCCTGCCACACGACCGTGGCACCAGCCACTTCCCTGCCTGCAAGGCTTTACCCTCAGATGCTCCTGGAGCCAGCCCTTTGTCATCAGTCAGGTTCCAGTTCGATTGTCCCCTTCCCACAGAACCTTCCCTGACCACCCAGTCTAAAGTCATTCCCTGCTCCCACTCAGTCTTCTCAACACCTCTGTTGTTTTCTCAGGGGATTTATCATCTGACATTGTCATGTTTATTTAATTATTTAGTTGTTTACATCTGCCCCCTTCACTAGAGTGATAATGAAGGCTGAGAAAAGTGCATGTTTTCACAGCTATATTTACACTGTACAACCACTGGGGGCTGGGGGGAATCTGGCACATAAAAAGCACTTGGTAAAGAGTTGTAGAATGAATCCAAAAGTGTGCTATGTCCTGGATCAAGTTAACTCTCTGGGCTTCAGTTTTCCCATTGATAAAATAAAGGAGAGTGAAATGGGTTGTATCCAAGGATTCTCTTTGTTCTCACATTTTCTGGATCTCTAGACCCACAAGTTGCCCTTGGGATGGATGGATGGATGGACGGATGGATGGATGGATGGATGGATGGATGGATGGATGGATGGATGGATGACTTCTGGGGGTTTTATTAAAGACACCTGGGACAGAGGAGGTATCAGGAGCAAGATGGAGTCAGGGAAAGGGGGCAAATAACTCCGGTCAGAATGTGCTGCTTTTACCCCAAGTGAGAGAGAGGCATGATCCCCTCTTTCCTCTCTGCCCACCCTACAGACCACCTTTCCCCATGGCTGCGCCAGGGGAGGTGGCAGCAGCAGCTGCCTGCCCACCACCGGGAGCTCCACCCAGGAGATAAAAGGAGCCGAAGGAATGTGCTGGCAAAGCTGACGTCCCTGTCTTCTCAAGGGTGTAAATGGCTTTCCTGCTCCCACAGGTTCAAAGAGCACTTCATTTCACAGCAAAAGTACAGCTAATGAGAAACAGATTCTCTGGCTCCAGCTGCAGCTCTGAGAGCCCAGGAGGCAAAGGAAAGCCCCCAAGAACCTGGATGTGAACGTGTGCACTAAGGGGCCATCTCCTCCCCCTTTCTCTGGGGCCACAGAGCTATTTCAATGGCAGGGGAAGGGGTTGCAGCCATTCCCCTGCCACTGGGGTAGAGGCAAGAGCAATGTCTCCACTGGTAGTTAAGAGGAGCCCTTGGGAGGGGGCTTCTGAGCTCTGGGTCTTCCAATCATGCTGAGTTCTTTTTAGGCCTGGGAGCCAAGCCAGGCAATGCCTAATAATAATAATAATAATAACAACAGTTTTCTGGTACTGAGAGCTGCCAAGGTGCCACCTGTGGGGTGGCACAGTGCAAAGGCCACGGGCTTTGAGGCCACAAGGCCTGGTTTGTGGACTCTGGTCCTCAGTTTCCTCCAGCCAGTAAGCACAGTGGTGGTGATCAGTGAGAATCCCAACACTGCTATTCATTGGGCAGTGAAAACAACACCATTTAGAGGTCCTGAGGACCTAGGTTCTAGCCTTGGTTCAGCCGAGTGTGATCTGGGGCAATGGGCCTTGGATAACAAAAAGGTCTTACCTTAAAATTTTGATTCTTCTCACATGGGCAAGTCACTTGAGCATTTCTGAGCATCTGTTTCCTTAACTGTGAATAGCACCAATAACATCAACCTCATGGCATGTAGCAAGGGTCGAATGAGAAGAGACACACAAACTACTAGCACTTAGTAGGTATTTGAGGTTGGGGATGGAGCCCAAAGGCCTTAGAGGGAACAGGGCAATCTGTGACCAAACCAGAAGACAAACCCAGGCTGGACTCACACTCAAACAATACAATAAAAGGTAACCAATGGTAGAGTGAGTACAATATCCCACGCTCTGTGCTGTAGATCTTAGTGTATCCTCACAAAAAGCACATGCGGCCAGTACTACCATTGGCCTTAAATAGCTGAAACCAGGGCTGAAACTGAAAAGACTGGATTGCAGAGTGTGTGCTAAGTTACTAGGCTATTCTTCCAAGTTTCTCTACAGCTTCTCCTCTCTGCTCTGGGTATCTGCCTGCTTCCAAGGGTCCAGTTGTCAGCAGACTCAAAGTGCCCAAACTGGGTAGCCAACTGTCCCCTTGTCCCCCCTTCCCCTCTAGGGTGTTAAAAAGACTATTTCCCTCATTCAATAAATATTTATCTTCTTCTCTCTCTCTTTTTTTTTTTTTTTTTTTTTTTGGAGACAGAGTCTTTCTCTGTCACCCAGTGTAGTGGCTACAGTCATAGCTCACTGTAACCTCAAACTCCTGGGCTCAAGCCATCCTCCCACCTCAGCCTCCCAAGTAGCTGGGACTACAGGAACATGCCACCACACCTGGCTTTTTTTCTTTTTTCTTATTTTTTTTGGAGAAATGGTGTCTCACTGTGTTGCTCAGGCTGGCCTTGGTCTCCTGGCCTCAAGCGATCTTCCCACCTTTGCCTCCCAAGGTGCTGAGATTACAAGTGTGAGCCACCACGCCTGGCCTCAATCAGTGTTAGAGTGTTCATTTCTTGAACATTTACTATATGCTGGGCATTTGGATGCAATGGTGAGCAGAACAGCCACACACAAAACAATCCCTATCTTCATGGAACTTATCTTCTGGTGGGGTGGTGGGGAAAATGAACAAATGGACAAATGAGATTTTAAACACCAAGTCACAGTTTCACCAGTATTCATTTATCAAAAGTTAGTAAGATACTTATCTGTGGGCTCTAAAAGAGTTTGGTTCTTGCATTATTCCTTATAATATTTAATACCAACAGTATGCCAGGAATTATGCCAGGAACTGAGATGCAAAAGATGAATAACACATGTACCTTACCTTTGGTGAAGTCTTATTCTAGGAGAGAAATAGACATATTGAGTAATTTTAGTACGTGGTGCTAAGAACTGTTTTAGAGGAATCCCCTTCTTCCCAGGACCTCAAAGAGGGGATGAGGGAAGAACCAGGAGAAGCCTGAGGAAGGCTTCATAGAGAAGGTGATGTCTGAGCTGGTCCTTGGAAGATGAGGTTGATCTTCTGTCCACCAGATAAAAATGGAAGTCAAGACCTCCTGGAATGAGGAGCGGACATAAAAGCAAGAATATACATAGCATGTTTGGGAACAGAGAGTAGTCGTTCTTAAGTGGATAAAGAATAAGTTGGATGTAGAGGAGAAATGGGATAGGAGAATAGAATATTAAAAGGAACCCTGGATGCCGGTAGGTAAGTCATGTGGAGTTGTCGGAGACCTGTAAGGGTGTGATCAGTCACGCATGTATTTTATCTTTCTGTCTTCCTGTTCATTGATCCTGTCTTCATCTGTGTCTAAAGTTATATTGAACCTATCTCTTGGATACTTAAAATGAGTTATTTCATTATTCAATTCTGGAATTTCTGGTTGATTTTTTTTTTTTTTTGGTCAGTTTCACTTCTATGTGGAAATTTTCCATCTTTTTCATTTATTTCCTTGAACATATAAATCAATTGTTACAGTCTATGGCTAAGAATGCCAATATATGGATTGCCTTTTCTACATTTTCTTTCTTTTTTTTTTTCAGTCCTTGAAAAAGGACTATGAGACGGTGCTTGTTTCATAGTATGCTTGGCTGCCTCCGGGTCAGGGGCCCACCTCGGGTCCTACCAGTGACCACCCCTTGCTCAAAGAAGCAGTTTAGAGTCTTTCCCTTGGCAGAGCATTGAGGTCAGAGAAGGGTTCCTTTAAAACACACGGTGGATATAGCAGAGATGATGGTGGACTTGGTGGAGCAGAATCTGGGGTGATTCTGATGGAGAGGGCAGGGCAGCAGGGAGGGCCCTAGAAGGGGATGTGGGAGAATATGGGGAGCAAGGCCGTAGACTGGGCCCCTCCATAGTAACTGCCTACTCGCCAGACTGGGAGTAGCACAGCACCAATCAATCTCCACCCCACCCTGCTCCAGCTGGGAAAGACATCCTGGCCGTGTACACTAACCTTATGAGTCTTATTCCAAGAAGTCCAAGGAATTCGACAGGAAACAACACAAGCTAGTCGCCTCAAATCTTTGTCTGGGCTTGACGTGATTGGATCTGAAATAGCTACAGAGCGCCTCATTCTTAAACGTGCTGAACCCACATAGATACATGCACGCTTGCATGCACAAACAGGAAGCTTTAAGATGAGGCCACCACGGGGTGAGGCCATATCAGGCCTCCATGCAGAAACTGAGTCCAAAGCTCCCATGTCAAGTCAGATCCCCAGTGGAAGGTGTTTGACAGGCCTTGTCCGTCAGACTCCAGCAGTCTGTCTCCATGCCAAGAATCCTTTACCTCTCTCCCCACTCTTCAGCTTGACTGTTCCTGGGAGCTGGAGTCAGCCCAGCAATGGCTGTTTTCAAGTGCAGAGTGAGCCATCTCTGCCAAGAACTTGTCTTGCCAGCCGCTTCCTGGCCCCAGCCCTCAGCTTGCCCAAGTCTGACATCACCCATAACCCCCACCACCACCCCCAGAATAAAGAGCCACTTCAGAGGCTGAGACTGCCAGACCTGGTCCCCCACTCCTTCCTGGACATGTCTGGCTGACAGCTCAGAGAAGCAGCATCTATTCCAGCCACATGCACAGCCCTCGCTGCTCAGGGTGACCTGACTACCCCAGATCACCATTGGTGGGGCCTCATTCACCTGATAGGGGAGAGATGGGTGATGTCAGGTGTTGAGCCTCAAACACTGAGGGCTTCCAGCCGTCATCGACCCAGGAGACTCAAGGGACCTTACAGGGGTCTTTCTTCTTACTGAATCTTAGTTCAGACTCTTCCCTGAAGTAGACAGGAGTATAGCATCGTGGGCTCAGGGGTGAGATCTAGCTGAGCTCTCATTCTGCTCTGCTACTTGCTAGCTCTGGGGACTCAAGCAAGCTGCTTAACCTCGGTTTCTTCATGTGTAAAGGGCAGACAGTTACCTTGCAGGGTTATAACAAGACTAAATGAGTTGATCCATGTAAGTTTCTTAGAAGACTGCCTAGGACCCAAGGAGTGGTCAAAAGTAATAATAGGAGAGGTGAATGGGGAGTTAGCATTTACTGGGTGTAGAGTTTCAGTTTGTGGAGATGAAATGGTTTTGGAGATAGATGGTGGTGATAGTTGTACAGCAATCTGAGTGTCCTGTATTTCATGCTACTGAATTATACACTTAAAAATACTTAAAATGGTAAATTTTGTTATGTATGTTACCACACTTTTTAAAAAAAGGTCAGAGAGGGCATGGTGGCTCACACCTGTAATCCCAGCCCTTTGCAAGGCCGAGATGGGTGGATTACTTGAGCTCAGGAATTCGAGATCAGCCTGGGCGACATGGCAAAACTCCGTCTCTACAAAAAATTAGCCAGATGTGGTGGCACATACCTATAGTTCCAGCCACTCCAGAGGCTGAGGTGGGAGGATGGCTTGAACTTGGGAGGCAGAGGTTGCAATGAGCCGAGATCGTGCCACTGCACTTCAGCTTGGGGGACAGAGTGAGAATCTGTCCCCAAAAACACAAGTGAAAGTAACAGCTGTGTTATTACCTGATGAGGCCACCTTCAGCTCCACATGAGGCCCTCGGGTAAACATCAAAACTTTGCCAGATGGACAGAGGAACGGCCTCCTCCTTCATTATGGAGTTTAGGCTCCATGGTGAGCTCCAGAAGCTTCTCCTACCCGAGTGCATTAAACTGAAGTTCTCAAGTGGTTCTACCCACATACCTGGTTGCCTGGGGAGCCCTCTGAATGACAGACAGGCACACATACACAGAGATATGTGCCCAGTTTCAGAAAGACACACACAGACACAGGTCCAAGAAGCCAGACAGGAAGGGATGAGGTACTCAAGTGGGAACTTTACTCTTTGGAGATGGGTACACCAGCTGCTCCAGGGAAGCCCCTGAAGGAAATCAGATGGGGTTGGGGCAGGATCACCAAACACAGCCTCATTGTCCCATCCAGATCTTTGTGCAGGCTCTACCCGTTTACAGCATCCTTTCTCTCCTTTGATCTTCTCCAAAACCTCCCGAGCCCTCCAGTGCTCTAAGGCTTAGCTGACAGCCACCTCCTCCAGAGGCTCTCCAGGATTCTCTAGCTCTTTCTGGGCTCATTCTCTGCACTGACAATCAAAGCCTCCATGGAGTACTTGTTTCCAGCGCAGCTGTTGTTCACTAGACACGTTGTGTGTGCTGTCTCATGCCTTCTCTGTACGTCTTTCCTTGCACACTGCCCCTAATTGTGCAGACTATGATTTTCACTTTTTTTTTTTTTTTTTTGAGACAGAGTCTCACTCTGTCACCCAGGCAGGAGTGCAGTGACGCGATCTTGGCTCATTGCAACCTCTGCCTCCCGAGTACAAGCAATTCTCTGCCTCAACCTCCCGAGTAGCTGGGATTACAGGCGCCCGCCACCTGCCCAGCTAATTTTTGTATTTTTGGTAGAGATGGGGTTTCACCATCTTGGCCAGGCTAGTCTTGAATTTCTGACCTCGTGATCCACCCACCTCAACCTCCCCAAGTGCTGGCATTACAGGCGTGAGCCACCGTGCCCGGCCACCTTTCACTTTTTAAAAATGGTAGCATGCTGATGAATTTTTAGAAACGAAAAAACATATACATTATTTCACATCGGCAATTCCCAAAGTGTGTTTCAGGAAACACCAGTGCCGTAGGATGTCAAGAGGTGTCAGGAGTCAAAAGTCTTCCATACATTTGAGAAACAATGAGCTAAATAAAGTAAACAGTTTTATTTATTACAGGACTACAAAATGCCAACTTCAGTAGTGTGCTGGAACCAGCTCTTACCATTCAGGGACACGAATTTGGTAATTTGGAGTTGGCCGGGGTGATAGTATTTATTCCATGAAAATAAGCAAACACTACCTATCTGTGGCTTTGTTTTTGTTTTCTTTCAGAGAGCTGGCATACCAGCACATTACTGAATAGCACTTCAAGAAGAGACTATGGCCTGTAGGTTTTCCTAATGTATTTCACCATAAAAAATCCTTTATTATCTTGTGTAAAGCATCTTGAGGGAAGTAATATTCCAGAGAACATATTTTGGGGAAAGTTGTTCCATGCAAACATACCCAAACTAAATACCAAGGGAGATGAGTGGGATGAACTTATATTCCTTGAGCATCTACCATATGCTAAGTATGATATTGGATGCTTTATGTACCTGGCCTCATGTAATTCCCACAGAAACACTAGAAGAGGTACAAATATTGCCCACGTTTTATAAATGAGGAAACAAAAGATCAAAGAGTTTTCCCAGTTTCATACAGCCAGGAAGTAGCAGCACAAAGCCTATCTTAATCAGAGATTATAATGTCTAGTGCGTGGTGTTTGCAACAAGATTTAGGTAATTGTTTTAGAAGAGTTTGTTAAATAGCTCATATGCAGGTCATGAGCTATACTTAGAATCTCGTCATCTAGAGTTGCCAGAGACACTTCAAGAAAAAAAAAAATAGAAAATTACTGGAAGTCTCAGCTGGTCCACAGTCTTCAGTCTTGTCATCTGCTCTGGGCTGGCATTCCAGAATATGCCAGACTTCTGAATCTCTTGGGCACTTTTTAAAAATGCTGGTAGCTCGGCTCTACCCACTCCCCAAGGCAATTCTAACCTGCAGCCTGGGTTGAGAACCACTGAAATTGTTATGCAAGGGTCCTTAGAGACCAGCCAGATAAACTCCCATTTTACAGATGGGAAAACTGAGGTCCACAGAGCGGAAGTGACCTGACCAGAGTCACATAACAGTCACGTGCAGGATAAGACTACAGTCTGGGTCTCTTGGCTCCTGTATAGTACCCTCCACTTAGCATGAGGGGCCTTCAGATCTCACTGCCTAAACAAATATGATTTCAACTGAAATTCAAACCCATTTTGGACAACTGAGGCTTGGCTACTTTTCCATGGAAAAGCTAACCTTATCAGCTAAGGGCATTCAGGAAAAGATGTTCCTCCTTGCAAGGAGACCATTGTCCTGAGCTGCATACAGAATCAAGCCACATAGTTCCTTCTGTGTTCCTCACGCTCATCTGGGAAGAATCCTCCTCCGTAGTCACACATAACTCGGTTACTGGGAAGGTCACTCTAAGGGGATTTGTCCAGTAGCATTTTATTTTCTGTGTCATGGTTTCCTTTGACGTTGATGCAGATTTGGTGCTCCCTGGGATATCTGTTTTCTAGGACATATTGTCAAGTCTGAATGGAGCCACAGGCCACCAAGGCAAGGTCAGTCGAAATGACGCAAAGACAGAACCCACATGATCTTCAACAGTAAGCTGGAGCCCACTGAAGGCTTACATGAGAAGCAAAGCAAGGCCCTGAAAGTGTACCCGGCCACGGAGGAACTAGGGGCAGAAATGTAAAAATGCAGGTGAAGCTTAAAGCCCATAAAACAGTTTCTACAAAGCCTACAGTGTTTATTCTTAAGCCTATAACTTTCTGGTGTACCCCTGAAGATGACTGAATGCAGAAATTTTCTGGCAACTGAATTAATTTAATATACAGAATTATCAACCATGAGTCAGTTCAGTGTTAGAGGTGGCCTATTACAGTGGCTGGCTTTGATTTTAGAATAGCTCATTCATTCATCCATCCATTCAATAAATAATGACCAAGCATCTGTCTTGGGTTTGACAATATCGTGATAGACCAAAAAAGGGGGAAAAAATACAGCGTCTCCACCCATGACGCTTAAAATTCATGGGGAAGAAAATGGGGAGAGGCACATAATCTAAAAGCAAATGAATAAGGAACTATCACAGCATGTGCAATGAAGGAAGTAAGCATGCGGAAGTGACAGAGGCCACGCCCAGTGGAAGAAGCTTTGATATGAAGGTCACAGAAAGTTTCTCTGGACTGCAGATAAAACAGGGATTTGCGCATTCCAGGCAGAGGGAACAGTGCATGCAAAGGCTCAGAGAGAGACAGAGCTTCTTGACTCAAGGATCTCAAAGAAGGCCAGTGGGGCTGAAGCTGAGTGAGAAAGGGGCAAAGGGGAGGAGAGGGCACTGAGCAGATGAACAGAGGTCAAGCCCTGCAGGCCCTGGTATTTCAATTGCAGTGGAGAGCCACTGAAAGTTTCAAGCAGAAATGCCACACCAGAGTTTCTGGGAAATAAATCAGAACCCCGAATCACCTGGTCTTGTGAGCTATCCCCACTCAGGCTGATTATGACAAGGGGCCAAGCCACTTTTGCTGCAGCAAATCTTCTTTGCCTGTCATGAATTAATTAGTTCAGTTAAGCAGTCAGTACCAGCTCACCTGCAAGGCACTGTCCTACACACTGGGGATACAGTGAGCAAGACACCCTAGACAAGTCCCATGAAGCTTGTGTCTGGTGGGGGAGGCAGACAACAAAAATGAATCTTACGCTTTGAAATAGTGGTAAGTTCTATACAGAAAATAAAACATCAATATTAGGAAGAGTGCATGAAGCAAAAGCCACATTAGTTGAGAGAGTCAGGGTAGCCGTCTCAAAGGAGCTAATATTTGGGCTGAAACCCACATGATAAGGAGCCTGTGGCCACGAGAAAACTAAAGCACACACCTGGCAGAGGAAAGACCAAGGGCAAAGGCAGCCTTTTTTGAGGAGTCAAGGTGAAGTTCTTCCTGCTCGGCCGCAGAGATGGATTTAATCTTGGTGAGGTTGTTAGCCTGGGATTAAAAAACCAGAAAGACCAAGAAGTAGGGCTGTGGCCCGTGTGACCACCCTCAGGTCACCGGTCAGAGTCAGTGCTGGAAAGCTGAGGCAGGTTTTCAAGCTGAGGTTAAGAAAAGAGGGCATGAGACACCCGATCAAAGCATCCAGCGAGTCTTGTCCTGTACCTTGTTCTCCACCTGCCCCTGACCCACAGACTAACTCCTGGAAGCAAGCATTTCTGAGAAGATGTTTGAGCTTGGTATTATTCAAGAAATGCAAATTCTAACAAAATTAGATAAGAAGTCCATTCTGGCCAATCAGGTTGGTTGGCAAGGGTGAAAGTGATAGGTTATACCCAGGAGTGTTGAATAGACATTCTGGCTTGCCAAAAATTGAGATTTCTTCCAGTGATAGCAAGTTGATAAGAAGGAAGAGGCATAGGCAGTTGTTTTGAGGACAGGTACACAGGAATCTGGAGAAGGACAACAAGAGAGCCTTGGAATAGGCAGGAACATTGAAGAATCTTTCTTCTCCATAAATACAACACAGTTACTCTGCTTGCCCCTCTCTCTGTCTCTTACTTAGAAACAGCTCCTCTTCTTTACCCTCAGTTTCTTCTCCCCCATTGCTTTGGCTGGTGTTTAAACCTTTTGGGTCACCCTTTAGTTAATGACCTTTCAGACCTATTTCTCACTGCTGATACATTATTTTCTTGTTCCCAAAACAAATTCCCAAAAGAATAAATCCAGTTGGTTCAGATTGTCTCCCCATGCCAGGTCATTAGACATCCTAGGGCCAGGTATCCACTCATGGTTCAATCAGTTGAGGCAAAACTCAGCACTGGAGCATGTACACTCGTAAAATACTGGCCACCCAGCTGTCATGGGCTGTGTAGGGTGACCAACCCATCCCAGTTTGCCCAGGGGTTTCCTGGTTTGAAAACTGAAATTCCCATGTCCAAAGACCTACCTCAGTCTTGGGCAAACAGAGACAATTAGTCACCTTGCAGCTGTGGGTAGGACTGCTCCCTTTGGAGATGTGGAAGGAGAAGCAGAGTAAAGAGCATCTCCAGCATGTCACTGTTAGGCAGGGTATAGAGAAATAGGGATGTTCATCCTCGGACGGTGAGAGTGAAAATTGTTATGATCTTTCATGGGGGGTGTATATTAGTTCATTCTTGCATTGCTATAAAGAAATACCTGAGATGGGGTAACTTATAAAGAAAAGAAGTTTAATTGGCTCATGGTTCTGCAGGCAGTACAGGAAGCATGATGGATGCTGGCATCTGCTTGGTTCCTGGGGAGGCCTCAGGAAACTTACAATCATGGCAGAAGGCAAAGCAGAAGCCAGACGTCTGACATGACCAGAGCAGGAGGAAGAGAGAGAGGAGGAAGTGCTACACACTTTTTTTTTTTTTTTTTTTTTTTGAGACACAGTCTCACTCTGTCGGCCAGGCTGGAGTGCAGTGGCACGATCTCGGCTCACTGTATCCTCTGCCTTCCAGGCTCAAGCAATTCTCCCGCCTCAGCCTCCCAAGTAGCTGGGATTATAGGTTTGTGCCACCACGCCCGGCTACTTTTTTTGTATTTTTAATAGAGAGGGGGTTTTACCATGTTGACCAGGCTGGTCTTGAACTCCTGACCTCAGGTGATCTGCCCTCCTTGGCCTCCCAAAGTGCTGGGATTACAGGCATGAGCCACCGCACCCTGCCCACACTTTTAAACAACCAGATCTTGTGAGAAATCACTATCTTGACAACAGCTCCAAGGTGGATGGTGTTAAACCATGAGGAACCACCTCCATGATCCAATCACCTCCTACCAGGCCCCACCTAGAACACTGGGGATTACATTTCACATGAGATTTGGGCAGGGACACAGATCCAAACCATGTCAGGGGATATTTGGAAATATGTATGAAAAGTATATATACACACACACACACATACATACACACACATATATATACACACACGTGTGTGTATATATGTATATATGTATGTGTATGTGTGTATATAAAACATATATAACATTTTATATAACATATATAATATAATATATAATATATATATTTTTTCTTTGACTTAGAAACACTTTTCTGGGGTAATGTATCCAAAATAATCAGTCCAGGGTATGAAGATTCATATGCAAAGCCATTTACTGAAACATTGTTTGTAAAAGTAAAATAATGGAAGTAACCTAAATAACTACCTGTAGAGTAATACGATTAGTGAAATGAACCAGCATATGTCCAATGGAATACTTTTCAAACATTAAGAATAATAACTTGACTTTCTAGATATTGATAGGGAACTTTTCCATGAGATAGTCTTAATGAACAAAAGCAGAAGATAAGATAGCCCTTATAGAACAATCACATTTATGTAAAAAGGAAAGAAAGAGAAAAGATGCACTGAAAAGTGTTGTTGGGGGAAAAAAAGAAAAAGGAAAAAGCTTTGGAAATATCCCACTGGTGGGACTGGAGGTGATATTCCTTTTTAAACTGGTTGGGTTTTTCTGAATGTTTTGTACTGAGATTATTACTTTCACATTTGGAATTTTTTTCCATCTCTTAAAAGGGGCAGAAAAAAAAATCCTGGTTCCACAAACCTGATGAAATGGTGTTTTCACTCAAAAAATTTCTGTTTTCCAATTTTGTTCTGGTTTGTTAATTTTAGGACACACAGAGGTTTGATGCGAGTTCCAACTGATCCACTTGGGTTTGGTTTTGTTTAAAAACAAAAACAACTTTGATTCCATTTGTATTACGTTTATAGAAAATTAATATTGGGATTTGGTGCTGGATTCAGCCATTTGAACCATTGGTTCCTATTCTTGGTTTGATGCCGTTCAAGTTGTTCCTCAGAATTCCCGCAATAACCCTGAATCATTGGAATGAAGGCAGAGAGAGATTTTGGAGCCTGAATTATCCAGAAAATTGTTGTCTGTCTCATCCTGGAAGGGCCTGCAAGAGGTCATTTTCCCCAGGGCACAGAACAAAGCCACAGCTGGGACGTTTCCAGAAGGCCTGTTGGCCCCAACCACAATGTGGCCAGAGCCACGCTGCCCTGGGACCTCAGCTCCTCTGTGCTCTTAGCCTCTGCTTGCTGCCGCAAGACAGGAGCTGGCTCCACTTCCCCTCAATGCCCCGCAGGGCCCGGGTGCTTCTCTCTTCCATGCCAGGCCCGTGCACAGCCCCCAAAGCAGCTCCATCTGGGCTGGGCAGCCTGCGGCAAAAGTCCTTCCGCAGGGAGTCATCAGGCTTCCCGCGCCAGGAAATGGCTGGCTCCAGGGCCCCGTGAGGGGTAACTGAGCTACTCACCAACAGCACATCCATCTTGCTCCTTTCTAAAGGTTTTTAAGGTGTGCTCTCTGGCTGCGTCGAGGCCTGGGTGCCTTTCTCTTGAAAGAAGGTGTGAAGGTGAGGAGAGGGAGGCACACGTGATAAAGGCCAGAGGGGATCCCAGGGTTCCTGCCTCAGGCAAGCTGCTTCTGTGAAATGAACGGGGCAGCCCTGTCTCCCCAAACCACCAGGTAGGATCCCCAAAGGGCTCATTGAGGACCCTGGCCCTTGAGGCTTTTCTGGAGACCATTTAAGCCTCAGCAGGGAGAGACAATGGTTTTAAAACTGTGTCTTTCTTGGAAAAATGTCTTCAACTGCACCTCAGTTTCCTTTTTTGTAAACCAGCAGAGACGTGCACCTCCCGCACGGGGTTGTGAGAGCCTTAGAGAAAGTTCTGAAACTGCCTGCTGTAGCATAATGGGAATGGGCCGCCTGGAGAGAAGGCAAGAAGGGGCTGCATTGTCTGTAAATAATTTAAAAACCATTAGAAAGCTGACTAAAATCTGAGCTGCTTTGTATTATCCCCACGCACCACCGTTTCTAAACAATGCCAGTAATAAATATTCTCCATCATCCGTGTCGACCGCCGCCGCAGCCCCCAACCTGGCCACACCACTGCCCACTGCAGATGATACACTCCATTAGTCATAGTGCTTTTCTTATTACTAGACAATATTCACAATTTTATGTAATTGGCTCTTATTCATACGCACTAATAATCCAGCTTTCAGATGTGAATGCTAAGCTGTAAAGTCGTAGATGGGGAGATGCTGAGTAGATCATTTAATGGCTCTAAGTCTCAGTTTCTGGTCTGTGCTGCAGAATACTGGCAGATTACAAAGTGTTTTCACAGAAATTCCCTCCAAATTCTTACACTGGCCCTATGAAGTGGCACAATGATGCCCATTTTGCAGTTGAGGAGACAGAGGCTTAGGCAGGTGAAGTGAACAGCCCAGGAGCCTTTATGGAAAGGAGACACAGTGCCTCCAAGCTCCTTCCCCGTGGGTCTGCTGTGGCACCAGGGCTTAAGACATTGTCTACAAGACTATCAGGAGGCAGCAGGCCAAAGCATTACCACTTGGAGGTAATTGACACAGGTAGGAAAAGGGAGAAACATCTCCATTTCATGCCGGTTACTCCCACTTACTATCTCATTTGGGCCTCTCAGATGCCTCAAGAGTTTATTCCCAGTTCACAGGAAAGGGAATCAAGTCCCAGGAGGATAAAGTATACTTACCTGGAGGTACACAGACAAATAAGAGGCAGAAGTAAACCCTGGTCCATTTGAGTCTAACCCTCTGCACCTGATGCGTTTTCGTAATGGCCCTGAGCAAAAGGAAGCCTTGCAGCATGGTTGGCTGTGGAGGACATGAAGATTCTGAGCACCCAAGCAAGGAGTGTTTAGGAAAAGAAAGCCTGAGGTCCATGCTTCTCAGAATCACAAGTGACTACAAGTTGAGGTCTAGGAGTGAAAGAGATGACTAAAGTTTCCTCCATATGGCCTGGGGTTTTTCTGACTTACACTAAAATGAGTCCTTGATTAGTTGTGTGGCAAGTGCGCTTGGCTCCAGAGGAGACTAGGAAACATGTCCACATCCGCTCATGGATCCTCTAAGATTGCATCATTTGTGATAGTCTGGGACTGAGAGTCTTTATGCATTCTCTCATTCATTCATTACCTATCATGGGTTTTTATCAATATCATCATTATTATTATCATTAATATGATTGAAGCAATGTATGCACATGAGAAAAATTCAACAGATACTGAAGGGAGGACAGCAAACAGTAAAAGTCATAGAAGGAGATCATCTTAAAGGGTGAGCAAGCATTTAAATGTGGGTATGATGACACAGGAGACAACAGGAGGAAGATGGTCTCTTGGGGAGGGGAGGTGGGCAGGCAGAAAGAAATGTCCAGCCCTCAGGGAATTCCAAGGGCCAAGGAAGAAGGTGAAGAGTGAGTAGGGTTGGGGTGAGCAATTTAGGAACAGAGAGAAGGAGAAGGAGCAGTCCTGGGACAAGATTCAGGACTACTGGAAAAGAGACAAAAGAAGACAGTGGGGTACATATGAAAGAGACTGATCAGGAAGCAAAGGGAGCCTCAAAACCAAAATGGTCTAAACCAATTGGATCAAAGTCAGTGTGCTGCAAATTAATTATTTCTGAGTCTCCCTTCTCAGGTCCTCCATCTGCCCCTCAGTTGCCCCCTCTCTTTGCCGTGGTCTCCCTTTTTCTATACCTTGTTCTCCCCACTTCTACCTGAAGAATTCCTGTTAACATTGCTTTTAGGGCAAATCTGCTAGTGGTAAATTATCTCGGCTTTTATAGTTGTGTAAAAGCCTTCATTTTTTCTTAATTGTTAAGATATATTTTTGTTGGGTGCAGAATTCTAATTTTAGCATTTTCTGCATCAACACTTTAAATACACCATCCCATTATCTTCTGGCCTGCATAGTTTCTGATGAGAAGTCTGTTGTCATTCTTGTTTTCGTTTCTCTGTACTTATGGCATCATTTTTTTCTGGCTGCTTTGAAAAATTCGTCTTGGTTTCACTGTTTTCTGCAGTTCAATTGCAAGTTCCTTAGTATGTAGGGATTGGAGGAACATACCTCAAAATAATAAGAGCCATCTATGACAAACCCACAGCCAACGTCATTCTGAATGGGCAAAAGCTGGAAATGCTCCCCTTGAAAACTGGCAAAAGACAAGGATACCCTCTCTCACCACTCCTATTTAGCATAGTATTGGAAGTCTCAGCCAAGACAGTCAGGCAAGAGAAAGAAATAAAGCACATCCAAATAGGAAGAGAGGAAGTCAAATTATTCCTGTTTGCCAGTGACATGATTCTATATCTAAAAAATCCCCATGATCTCAGCCCAAAAGCTCTTTAAGCTGATAAACAACTTCAGCAAAGTTTCAGCATACAAAAAAAAAGTCAATGTACAAAAATAACTAGCATTCCTATATACCTACAACAGCCAAGCTGAGAGCCAAATCAGGAACACAATCCCATTCACAATTGCCAGAAAATGAATAAAATACCTAGGAATACAGCTAACCGGGGAGGTGACAGATCTCTACAATGAAAACTACAAAACACTGCTCAAAGAGATCAGAGATGACACAAACAAATGGAAAAACATTCCATGCTCATGGATTGGAAGAACCAATATTATTAAAATGGCCATACTGCCCAAAGCAATTTACAGATTCAATGCTATTTCTGTCAAACCACCAATGATATTCTTCACAGAACTAGAAAAAATTATTTAAAAATTTTTGTGGAATCAAAAAAGAGCCCAAATAGTCAAGGCAATCCTAAGCAAAAAGAACAAAGCAGGAGGCATCACACTACCTGACTTCAAACTATACTACAAGGCTACAGTAACCAAAACAGCATGATACTTGTACAAAAATAGGCACATGGACCAATGTAACCAAATAGAGAGACCAGAAATAAGGTCGTGCACCTATAAGTATCTGATCTTTGACAAAGTCAACAAAAACAAGCCATGGGGAAATGACTCCCTATTCAACAAATGGTGCTGGGATAACTGGCTAACCGTATGCAGAAGATTGAAACTGGACCCCTTCCTTACATCATATACAAAAATTAACTCAAGATGTATAAAAGACTTAAAATGTAAAACCCATAAGTATAAAAATCCTGGAAGACAATGGAGGCAATACCATTCTGGATGTAGGAACTGGCAAAAATTTCATGATGATGACACCAAAAGCAATTGCAACAAAAGCAAAAATTGGCAAATGATATCTAATTCAACTTAAGAACTTCTGCACAGCAAGAGAAACCATCAACTGAGTAAACAGAAAACCTCCACAGTAGGGGAAAATATTTGCAAACTATGCATTTGACAAAGGTCTAATATCCAGCATCTATAAGGAACTTAAATGTGCAAGAAAAACAGACAGCCCCATTAAAAAGTGGGCAAAGGACATAAGCAGATACTTTTCAAAAGAAGACATACCTACAGCCAACAAACATATAAAAAAAGCTCAACATTGCTGATCATTAGAGACATGCAAATCAAGACTACAATGAGATACCATCCCACATCAATCAGAATGGCTTTTATTAAAAAGTCAAAAAGTAACAGATGTTGGTGAGGTTGTGCAACACTTACACACTGTTGGTGGGAGTATAAATTAGTTCAACCACTGTGGAAAGCAGTGTGATGATTCCTCGAAGAGCTAAAACCAGAACTACTATTTGACCCCACAATCCCATTATTGGGTATATACCCAAAGGAGTATAAATTGTTCTACCATAAAGACACATGCATGCATGTGTTCACTGCAGCACTATTCATAATAGCAAAGATATGATGGAATCAGCCTAAATGCCCATCAATGGTAGACTGGATAAAGAAAATGTGGTACATAGTCATAAAATAAAATGAGATCATGTCCTTTGCAGGAACATGATGGAGCTGGAGGCCATTATCCTTAGCAAACTAATGAAAGAACAGAAAACCAAATGTTACGTGTTCTCACTTATAATTGGTAGCTAAATGATGGGAACATATGGACACAAAGAGATGGACAACAGACACTAGAGCCTATTTGAGCCAGGAGAGTGGGAGGAGGGAAAAAATCAGAAGGAATAAACACAAGGTACTAGGCTTAGTACAGGGGTGACAAAATAATCTGTACAACAAACCCCTATGATGTGAGTTTACCTGTATAACAAACCTGCACATGTACCCCTGAACCTAAAAGTCTTTTTAAATTATCTAAAAAGAAAAAAGGCAACTTAATATAATTTCAGTTTCAAGGATAAGTTATAATAATACAAACATTACCATTTCTACCCTGAAATAATACAATAACATTTAAATATTTATTTTAGTTACAGAAGTTGTATGCTTTTTACATTAGTTAAGTGTAATTATGTACCTCAAACCAAAAATATGTCAATGATTTTTATCAAAAATGCATTTTAAACAAATAGACTATGAGTCTTCCTAATAAAGCCAATCTTATGATGAGGAGACTGATTTTAGACAACTTTGTTTAGATGAAATTACATTGGGTGGGATGAATTTAAGGACATTATGAAAAGCACCTCAAGACTTTTGCCCTCAGTTTTCTTCTCTTTTTCGCCTTGGGGTGGGACTTAAGAATATAGGCAAAACGGCAAAACTCTTTATTAACTCCATGGGATCAGAAATGTACAGATCCTGAGGGTGTATAATACCAGATTTTATTTTCCCAGGGAATTGTCACTGTTAGACCATTTAACTGCTCTAATTTATTTATTGATTTTGAACCCAAAGCAAAGCCTACCTCTTAAGGAAAATAAAAGAGCAAAGAGTAAATTCTGGATAAATCACATATATTAAATAGTCTAGTGAGAACTTTTTCAAGGAAAATAAAAATTGCAATAATTTTATCTACCCTGATTTAAAGAGACCCAAGAAGTGATTTAAAAAAATATCTGGCAGCATAAAATGCCTCTAACTAGCCCCAGCATTTAGAAACTCACTAATATGTGATTTCTAATTACTTTTGTAGTTTGTCAATCTTTAGCATAATGAAATCCAGTTGACCAGAAGATTTTAGTTAGATTGCACTTAGCTATGACTAAATTTTTACTATTATTCTTGTTTCTTTGTGAATGTCTCAACTTTACTGCATCATTAAACTTTAAATTCGATTTTGATATTAAGAATATTTTATAAAATTTTTCAAATAACTGCGGTATTCATACAGGAACTATAGTACTCTTAAAACCACTGTCATTTTTTTTCTAATTTTAATTCATACCCAGTTCTTTCAGGATTGTTAAAGACAATGGCACTTTGATTTTAATTAAGTACTTCATTTGAAAGCCATGACTAATAAATGTCAAATGCTAAAGGTGAATGTATGTTAAGTGGATATCAGAAGATCTTTTGTAACATGAAAAGATTTCAGGTCTGAGGGCTCTTAGTTTCAGAATCACTGATAAATAGTACAGACAAGATAGGTGAAAAATAACCACTTTAATTTAGATGCTTCTATTTATTTATTTATTTATTTATTTATTTATTTATTTATTTGAGACGGAGTCTCGCTCTGTCGCCCGGGCTGGAGTGCAGTGGTGCGATCCCGGCTCACTGCAAGCTCCGCCTCCCAGGTTCACACCATTCTCCTGCCTCAGCCTCCTGAGTAACTGGAACTACAGTTGCCCACCACCACGCCTGGCTAATTTTTTGTATTTTTAGTAGAGACGGGTTTTCACCATGTTAGCCAGGATGGTCTCGATCTCCTGACCTCATGATCTGCCCACCTTAGCCTCCCAAAGTGCTGGGATTACAGGCATGAGCCACCACGCCTGGCCTATGCTTCTATTACTTTATTTTTGTCTTGGGAATCAGTGAGCTCAACAATGGATAAGATATCCATGTCACTAATTCTCTGTGCTTCAGAAGATCATACATAAATAATTAGATTTGTTGTTTACTGTCTACATTGTCCATATCTATTATGTGTTACCAAAATATTGAAAATAAATACATGAATTTATTCTTTAAAGAAAATCAAGAAACTGCTTAAATCACACACACAAAAATAAGTTCCTCAGTATGGTTTTCTTTGTGTTTTTTCTTCTTATTTGAGATTCATCGAGCTTCTTGGGTTTAAAATTTCCGTTAAGTTTGGAAACATTTTTTCATTAATATTTTCAAAATCTTTTCTGTGTTCCCCTCTCTTCTTCTTCCAATAACACATAATGTCAGACTGTTGGCTATTGTTCCACAGCTCACTGCAGCACTGTTTTGTTTTCTTTTTCTGTGCTTTATATTGGGTAGATTCTATTGCTACAGCTTCAACTTCAGTTATCTTTTCTTCTGTAGTATATAATCTGCATTTAATTTCACTTAAAGTATTTTTCATTTCAGATATTATATTTTTTATCTCTATAAATTCTATGTGCATCCTTTTACATCTTTAACCTCTTTCTTCAGCACCTCCATGTTTTTCTCTATATCCTTGGACATATTTGTAAGACTTAATGGCAGCTTTTTAATGGTCCTTGTCTACAAATTCAACCTTCTTAATAATTTCTCGGTCTGATTCTGTTGATTCATTTTTCTCCTGGTTATGGTTTATATTTTTCTGCTTCCTTACATACCTGGTAATTTTTTTTATTGGATGCTGGGTATTGTGATTTTACGTTCTTAGATGGTGGATTTCATTGTGTATATTTCAAGAACACTAGATTTTGTTCTGATGAGCAGTTAAGTAATTGCATCAGTGGGAGGGCAGTTTCTGTAACAGCTAATTATTCATGGATGGAATCACAAGTCCTCACTGAAGCTTTTTAAGCCAGAGTGTGAATGAATCAACTATGTATTTCTTTAAAAATAAGTCTTACTATTACTCTGCAGAGAACATAGAAACAACAGTGGATTCTAGAAGGCTAATTCTGAGTCTGTTGAGAAAAGTGATTATGTTGACTTGCTTTCAGGGAAGCAGCAGTTAAGACAGGGCATATTTACATACGTTTAGAATGTATAGGACTTTGGGATTGATTGAATGAATATGAGGAGCTGATAAGGGAGAAGTAGTTATCGAGGATGATTCCCATTTCTGGAATGAGCAACTGAGTAAATGATGGTGTCACTTATTCTAACAGAACAGTGGAAATTTGGGGTGAAAAACCATGAGTTCTGTTTTAAAGATGTGTTACCTATGAGACATCCAAGTGGTTGATGTTAGACAGGCTGCTGGTCTGAAGTTCAATAAAGAAATCTGGGCTGAGGCTGCTTCATATTACATGGTGTTTAAAGCTATTTTTCATTTGCAGCCTAGAAGCACTGGCCATATGAATGCTTGTCTAATCCCCTAGAATTGTGAGGTCTTGGAGGGCTGGCTTGATGTGTTGTCCTCTTGTGTCTTCCAAAGTTGCTTGATGCATTGATTGGCATGTGACAGGCGCTTAGTGATTGTTTGTGAAAGGGACAATGGCTGTCGGGGACTCCTTCTTCCATGTTTCTGAGTTTCCCATTGCCTCCTGGTTGTCTAAAAAGTTGCCTTAAATTTCATTGTTCTTGTTTGTTTTTCTAGTCCTGGCAGACTTTTCAAATTAGCATGCTAGTCATTTGTGGAGGGTCATGACCCTCCCTTGTTTACAATAGGGCCATATTATGTCAGCTCAGAGATCCTATCCTGGAGCTGGAGTTGGGACCAGATAATGCAGGAAGCCACATCCCTTCCAGGCAGGCTGCTGTCCAAGGCTTGGGCTACTTGGGCAAAATCGCTGATTCCCAAGGGATACTTAAAGCGTGTGGAATTTCACAGATTTCACATGAGCTTATGACTCTCATAGTCTCCATAGTCAATCCCTGAGTTAACCTGAAAGTTGCCCAAAGGAGGGAGGAGTCAAGCCTATTTTAAAAAGAGGAAACATCTGAAGGCTTGGAATTCAGAGACACTATATGAAATTTCGGGCAGAAATTTTTGATTGTTGGAACGAGCTTTGTTCTAGGAGCAGAGAACCTGAGTTCTGGGCCTGAGATTCATTGTATAATACTGAGAAAACAACTTCCCTTCTTTGGCCCCATTACCCCATCTAAAACTAAGAAGATTGGATTCAGTAACCTCAGAGTGCTCTTCTATTTATTACATTCAGAGGAAGTCTATGTCCTGGGCAGTATGAGTCATAGACCTTGCCTCAAGGTGCTTAAAATTCTAGAACTGAGATGAAAGGTTGACTCTGATATTCCCATTAAGACAGACACCCTGTTTCCTACAAATGCATTTGTATACAAATCTCTCTAGAGGAGAGGCCCAGTAGATGAAAAACAGAATCTTACTTTGGACTTCAGAAGTAAAACAGCTTTTAGAATTTTACAGCTTTATCCAGAAATGAATCTTAAATCTTTTTTTGTCTATCCTCATCTTTTGAAGGTAAACAAATTGGGCCCCAAGAGGGAATATGACTTGGCCAAGGTCACACAGTGAGTCCGTGGTAGAGCCTAACTCAGCACCTACCCCTGTCCCTGCACACACAGCACCCTAAATCTCATGAAAGCTGTTTCTCCACCACTCTCTCCCTTTTGGCACCACCTCCTGTCTCTGCAAGCTCTGCCGTCTCTGCAGTGGAACATTCCTGCAGAGAGGGGATTAAAAGAGCAGGGGTGGAATGCTAAGCCTCCCTGCCCATTGGCAAGAGCATTTCTCCTGAACTGAGCCCAGCAGGGTTCAGGGGAGCCCAACGGCCCATGTGGAGGTCTGGGTTGTCAGAACCAACTTCAGTCCACATGCCAGGGGCTGTCCACACCCTGCCCTCCATCAGGTAAAGCCCCCCAAAACAAGTACTCCATGGTGGGAGCATTGCAGAGTTTGGGTGTTGTCCTGTAGTCTTTCTGGGCCAACTCTTTCAATGTGCTCCGCCAAGCTCAAAGGAGCCATTGGAGACCCTGGGCCAAGCTCTGTGGGAAGCCCGGCCAAGTTTCGGAGTGTCTAGCGCCAAGGCTGAATGTCTGGTTCAGTGGAGAGTAAGTCCAGATGTTTGTCTCCGGTCAATCTCTTATTGGCTTTCTAACTTTCGGCCTGGATGACCTTTGGGGCCTCACAATCCTGTGTAGATAGAATAAAGACGATGTGTCACCCCACCATTCTGGAACACGTTATCTACTCTCCACCATCCCATGTCACTGAGTACCTGCAGAAATTAATGTCCCATATCTTCTTCAAGTACAGAGAAGATAAATAATATTTACTTCCTACAGTTAATCACCAAAGGGTGACATTAAGGGTATATAGATGCTCTAAAATTCTTTCAATAACAATGTGTATTTCCAGTTGCATTTACTAACTACCTAAAATGATTCTGGAGCTTTGCTAGGTACTAAGGATAACAGAACTAATAATCCACCATCATTGCCCTTTACAGACTTTCTAATAATGAAGAAAAACAAACAAGAGTTACTATTTATAAAACACTAGCTTCTAAGGAGGTAGGTCCTACAAACAAGAACAACAACAACAACTTTGCCACGTTTTTGGGTTTGGAATATCTGGGACAAGGATGAATTGTTCTGTGAAAGAAAGGGTAAGAGATTTTATGGGGGAGATGAACAGGTAGAGAATAGAGTGGATATAAGTTGGCAGAATTTTGTGCACAATTCTGATAAGATAACAGTGAAAGAGAAGCTCTGGTTAGCATCTCAGGCAAAGAAACGGGGGAGAAAAACCGTGATCAGTAGAGATTCATGCAGATATGTGATGTCAAACGCCTTCAGACCACACCTTGAAGTTGTCAGTAGAATCTACCACGTGAATTTTTTCTGAGGAATGTGAAGAGGTGCAGAGTTCTATACAGTTCAGAACTTGAAGCCAACGGAGGGTATACCAGCTATCTATTGCCACAATAATGGTGTTTAACAAAACAGTCCCCAAACCTCTACATACAACAAACTATAGGTGTTTATTGCTCATGAATCTGGGGTCAGCTAGGGTTGGCGCTTCTGATCTTGCCTGGTCTTGTTCACGTAGCTGGGGGTCACCTAGATGTCAACTAACTTAGAATGGCCCAGAGGACTGGGCATCTCAGCTCTGCTCCGTGCATCTCTCTCGCTCCAGCACGCTAGCTCAGGCATGCTCTCATGCTGATAGCAGAGTATCAAAGTTCAAGCAGAAATGTGTGAGTGCTTGCTCAAGTCTGTATTTGTTTCAAATCCCCCTGGCCAGAGTAAGTCAAGTGACCAGACTCGGAATCAAGAACTAGAAAAATACACGTTGCCTGTGACTGTGAATGCACAGTGACTGATGGCATTCTAGGTGGTGACTGTTCTATCAGCCTCAGGATGACTTGAAGCAGAGTCCCCAGCTGACCCTCAGTGAACATGTTGCATCATGAAGAAATAGACTTTCTTTGTTTTATGACATGGGATTTGGGAAATTTGGTACTTTTGTAAACCTAGCCAACCTAGCCTATCATTACTGATACAACCATCTTATATGGATTGCTTATCATGTGCCAGGCATTACGTTGGGAACTTTATGTACATTTGGCATTTATTCATTCAAAAAATATTGAATGCCTCTTACATGCATAGAATTGAACTCAATTCATCCTCATAACAACCCAGTAGGGTAGATATAATTATCTCAGTGTTATGAATGAAGAAACTGAAGCTCAAATTGCTTACATAATGTGTCCAAAATCATACAGCCAGTAAATGGCAGAGCAGGATTTAAACACAAGTCTGTTGGATTCCAAGGATCATGCTCTGAGCTCCTTCATTCTACTCCGTTTCTGTTGATGTTTCCTCCTGAGAACTGTCTATTTTAGAAAAGTCACTTGCCACTGTAGGTGAATTTTAATAGAGTGGCCCACTTAGATCAGGGCATTTAAAGCAGGAGAGGGTCTCTTCTTGGGCAGGATCCACATCCTAGTCCCGGTCAATGTCCATGACTTTTAACACCAGCTGGAGTGATACGGCACCTGGCTCCCTCACCGGTGAGTTATGGTTCCAGGGACAGAGAGAGATTTTTTCTTTCCCTGGTGTCTTTCCCCAAGCTGCAAGGAGGACATTGTTAAACGGTTTGGCAGCAGGAAGCCTGCTGCACCACAGGCAAAGCTAGAATGAAATTTCATTCTGGGGAGAGGTAAATCAGTGCTGGAGACAGGAGACATAAGCCTTAAGGCAAACCATGATAGGAAGGGGAAACAGAGAAAAGAGAATGGAGCCATCCTGACAATTCCTCCTTTCTCCTACAGAGAGAAGAGAGAGGGGATAGGAAGAGTAAGTTGAGAATAAGAAAGATGGGAAGAGCAGTTTTCACCCACTCAGGACAGGAATGCATTCATTTTTTCATCCAAGAAACATTTATTAAGCATCTGCTCTGTGTCAGCCATCATTCTGGTTGCTGGAAAATAGAAAACAAGTTAAATCATGGTCTCCATTTAGAGGAGATCACAGATGGGTGGGAAAGACACACTTGTAAACAAGTTAAAAGATGTTTACTGTACTCCCTTTTCTGAAACCCACTGAAAGCAACAAAAAGAATGAAAATATAACAGAAAATTCCATCTTCAATACAACTAGAAAATGGCTATGGGTTAAGATGATTAACTGCTCACCACAGTTCATTCCTGTCTTTCCATAATTGAGAGGAGTGGGTAAGGAACAATTACCCAGGAAGGGACCACATTTCTCAGCCCCTCCTTTGCATTTAGTTGAGCCATGTGATGAGTTCTCAAAGCTGGAATGTGAACAGATGTGATCTATGTCACTTCTGGGCCAGGGTGGTCACGAGATGGAAACACCTTCTCTACTCTCTCTCTTTGCCCTTCCTATAGTAGAATTCAGGGTACTCGAAGACCCCTCAAAAGAGAAGGTGCCCAGGCCTCTGACTCATCATATGGCATCTGCCTGCTAACCAGGAACATTAGCACTGGACCCTTACACTAGTGAGAAATGAATATATAACATGTTAAACCATTGACATTTGGAGGTGTGTTCAGTTGTTACAGAAGCTAATATTATTCTAAAGAAAACAGGCTAAAACCCAAATCTGCCACATTCAGTGAAGTTTGGGTTTCATCAGAGGAAGACAAAAAGAGGTGTCCTATAATGTTGCCAGATTTTCTTGAAAGTAAGATAAAAGATCCCTAAAGGCCGAATAAATAATCATTTATTGGAGGAAAAAAAGGAGTAGAGAATCAGGTGAGTCACAGAAGAGTAAAGTTCCCTATAGTGACTCATTTCTGTAAGGCAAAGGGCAAGGGAGACAGGGCTATGGATAGGGAGGCACTATGTGGATAGCCAGTAGTACAAACCCTGACCTCCATTGCTTAAATGTCTTAGAGGTGAGGTGGAAGAGAGAGGGAGCAGCAGTCAGCCTTGAAGCTTATCAGCAGAAGAGATGCATAAACATTAAATGACCAGTCGGAGAACCACAGATCTGTGGGGCTTTCTGATGACCCACACTGACCTCATACTCATGGGAATGCTTCAAAACTCAGGGGAAATGTGTCCCCAGGGAAGAGCATATCTGATAAATTCTGAGACACCAAACTCAAAGGGAATCTGCTGGTAGCCCCAGCTTGACTCCATCCCTGAGAAAATAACAGACCAGAACAAGACGTTTCCAAAGTAAAACTACAAACAAACAGACGAGATCTAACATGGGATGAAAAAATGAAAATGATAATGAAAGCCATTACAGAGGAGAAAATTAGCATCAGCAAAATGTGGGATTTATTCAGTTGATAATAGAGTCACTAACATAAGAGACTTTTTAATGAAAGAAAAGGAGAAATAATAAAAACAGTGAAATAAAATAATGAAAAATAATACTTATGAAATATGAATATGCATGCTGGGCATTCCTAAAGAAAGGAACAGAGCAATGGGACAGAAACATATTCAAAGATACTATAAAAGAAAACTTTTCTGAACTAAAGGAATGCCTCTACAGAATTAAAAATGGTCTTAATATACCAAAGAACTTTGATGGAGAATGTTCAGTCAAAATTCTGAAGGAAAAATAAAGCTGGCCTCCAACTTCTCTTTATCCTTTGGTGCCAAAAGGAATAGGTACAAAATTCTGAAGGTATTATAACAGCACATTTTCAAATTTAAAAATCAGTCTGGTTGACTTTCATGTATAAAGTAGCTGAAAGACATTCACCAGCACAAACTCAGAGAAAATAGTGCATAGCACTCATACGTTCAATAGAGGAGGTGGACAACTTGATAATGAAGTCTAGTCCCCCAAAAAATATATAGTCATTTCTCAGTATCCATGGAGGATTGGTTCTAGGATCCCCACATATACTAAAATCCATGCATACTTTAGTACTTACAGTTGGCCCTTTGGAACCCGTGGATACAAAATGTTGGTCTTGCCTATACATGATTTCATGTCCTGAGAATACAATATTTTTCATCCGCCTTTAGCTGCGGAGGCAGAACTAAGGGACATGGGGGGCAAACTATATTTATTGGAAAAAATCCACATATGAGTGAACAAACACAGTTCAACTCTGTGTTGTTCCAGGATCAACTGTACCAGTATTACCAATTTAGGAATAGAAAAGCTGTAGAAAGTTAGCATTCATTGATGGTAAACATTATATCTATTTAAATATAGAACTGAGGCTAAACAGCTGAGGGGCTCCTGGTTAGAGAACAGAAGGTAAACATCCTAAACCACTAGAGAATGAAAAGAAATGACTTATCTGTGGCAGGGGAAGGGATATGGGGAAAGGTATACGTGCCCCAGTTTCTACATCTTTCATAGTCGAGAGTCTGTGGATATAAAATAAAATTGGTAAGTCAACAATTAGATGTTTCAGTATACTATTTAAAGCATAATGGTAACCAGTTCAAGAATGAAAACCAGACTATAAACCTTCCAAATCATTATAAAGTGAGAGGACATTTAAATAAATAAATAAATAAATAAATAAATAAAAGGCTCACAAAACAAAGGAAAAAACAGAAACTGCAAAAATATAGCAAAAATAGAAAACAAACATTTCATTTTAAAAAACAGGATAAAATAAGATGACAGATTTCAACCAAATATATCCAACAGAACATTAATGGAAACAGAATGTACATTTCTACAAAAATAAAGATGTTCAATAAAAGTACAAGTACAAGTTATAGGCCGGGCACAGTGGCTCATGCCTGTAATCCCAGCACTTTGGGAGGCTGGATTACTTGAGGTCAGGAGTTTGAGACCAGCTTGGCCATCATGGTGAGATGCTGTCTCTACTAAAATTACAAAAATTAGCTGGACGTTGTGGCTTACGCCTGTAATCCCAGCTACTTGGGAGGCTGAGGCAGGAGAATCACTTGAACTCGGGAGGCAGAGATTGCAGTGAGCCAAGATTGCACCACTGCACTCCTGCCTGGGTGACAGAGCAAGGCTCCATCTCAAAAACAAACAAACAAACAAACAAACAAAACAAGCTACAGAAAAATAACGTTATATTACCCGATTTGGGTCAAAAAACTACCTATACAGGGTAATTCTCCTTATCTACAGTTTTACTTTTCCCAGTTTTTAGTTACCCGAGCTCAATCTCAGTTCAAAAACATTAAATGAAAAATTCTAGAAATAAACAATTCATAATTTTTCAGTTGCACATCGTTCTGAGTAGCATGATGAAATCTCGTGCTGTCCAGTCTGTCCTCCCAAAGACGTGCATCATGCTTTGTCCACTGTACCCACGCGGTCTATGCTACCTGCCTGTGAGTCACTTAGCAGCCATCTCAGTTATCAGATCGACAGTGGTGGTGTGACAGGGCTTGTGTTCAAGTCACCCTGATTTTACTTCATAAGGGCTGCATAGCACAGCGGTAGTGATACTGACATATTATTTTAATCATTTTATTTCATTACTAGTTATTGCTGTTAATATCTTACTCTGCCTAATTTATAAATTGAACTTCATCATATGTATGTATATAATTGGAAAAACATAGTGTGTATATATATAGGGTTCAGTACTATCTGAGGTTTCAGGAGTCCACTGGTGGCCTCGAGATGTATCCCCCTCAGATAATGGGGCTGTACATCCATCCGTCCTTATGTATGCTTACTTATACATAGAAATTTCTGGAAGTCCTCCAAATGTATTGCTACTTGTGATTAGCTTTGGGACATGGTGCTGGAAAGATTTGAGGAGGAGAGGGATTCTGTTCTTCGCTTCATACTGGAAAGATGTGGTACATCTGTATTTTGAAATGTAACTTAAATATCAAGTGTGTATAATACCGTATGAAAAATGCCATAACGGCAGACCCTACAAAGACAAGGCTTTGGGAAGTGATGGGAGAGAGGAACTAATTATGACTAATTATGCCTGAGGAAGCTAGAAAAGGCTTCAGAAGAGTGGGTGACACATGAGCTGAACTTTAAAGAATGGCTGTCTTTTTTTTGAGGTTCAGATCAAGCCGACAAAGCAGAGGCAGTGGAAACAGAAAAGCACACGGGTCTTTCACAAATGACAAGGCCTGTGGGGTGGTTGGAGCCTACAGTGCGTGTGTTGGTGGCCTGCGTCGGAGGCTTGGGTCTGCTCATCCCAGGGCCTGAACTCATGCTAATTGACACGCTGTGCTGGGGTCAGGAATGATGCAGAAGAAAGCAAACGTCATTTCTGGGTAGAGGACCAAAGGCTGGCCATCCTCTGAGCTCCAGCAGGCCAATGGGGATGCAGAGGTGCCTCCTCAGGGTTTCCCCACCTCCCAGGCTGCTCTGAGTCTCAGATCCTCAGGACCAGGCAGTGGTTGTTTGCAGCAGCTTCTGAACTGAAGGACCTACTAGCTCACGTGTTGCATTAAGATTCTTTGGGCTGTGTCTCTGCTTCACTCTTTTCTCTCATCTTTTTTTTTTTCTTTTCTGTGTCAACGACAAACAAAAACAAAACAAAACAAAAAACAATGCCCACAGCAGCTCTAGAGTAACATCACTTCCTTCCTGCAAGGCTTTTTTCCCAGTTGTTTTCTTGTTTTTGTTCCAAATGTTCAAGAGAGATAATCTGATTGGCTTGCATGGGACTCCAGGGTCCAACCCTGGTCCCACCTGCTACCAGTGTGTTTCCTACTAGGGAAAATAAACTTTTGCCCCAGGAGCTCATTCCATGGATGGAGTCGAGAGACAGTTTTCAGAAAACGTGGTGAGGGCCTTCAGGTGTCTTCTAGACTCTGCTTTTATTGGTGGGCATCTTAGCAGGTGGCTGCATTTCTTCCTATTTGCCCCTCTCTCTCTGCCCCATGCCTCACTTATACTTGACCCTTTCTCTCCCCTCCCCGCCGCCCCCAGAACTAAGCCAGCTCACAAGATTCTGAAGGCGGCTTAGCCAAGCATTGCTCCCCCATAACTACTTTCCTCTCATTCTCCTCTGATCTGGAGTACTCCCTGCAAAGTCTCCCAATCCCAGTCTTCACCCTCATCTGATTCATTGAAATGTTCTGAGATTATGGGAGGGTGGATGTATAAGTATCCTTACTTTTCAGGAAGGCAAACATCTATTTCTCTTCTGTCAAGCAAGACCTTACCTAAATCCTGGCAGACACACAAACATATGGCTTCTTTTTAAAAGTTCCCCGGAAAAGTAAAGGCAGCCCATGTCCCTGGCTACTCCTTCCCAGATCCACCTGCTAAGGGAAGTTCTCCCTTACAGCTAACCAGGAGCTCCAGAGGGTGACCAGCTGCCTCTTGCTCAGTCTTCATGGCTGGCATCCTCATGACCAGTCTGACAAGCACAGCGCTGTCCTGGCAGTAGTCTTCTTCCTGATTTTGAATCAAGCTGTGTTGGTGTTCCACAGAGCACAGGGTCTGGGTGAAGGGACTGGGGCACCCAGCAAGGCCACCGGTCAGTCTCTGTGAGACTGCAGGAGTGGGAGGGGAATGCAGAGGAGTGACGTTCTGTAGGAGAGAAAAAAGGGAGGCAAGCATGGACTGAGAAACCAAGCTTTAAAGGAGCGGCTTATTCCACAAATGTGTCACCCCAAGCTCCCTCTTCATCCCATTTTGGCTTTCCCAGCAGCCTGAGCCCACCGCCTCCTCATCCTGTGGGGCTCAAATTCAGTGCCACCTCCTCTTTCCTACCAGTCCAGCCTCTGCCTCTGGAGTGAGATGCTTACAGACTTCTCTCTCCCATTTGCAGGGGGCAGGCTCATGAGCCCTCCCTTCCCACGTGGGCAGAAGAAATGAAGGTAAATTGGTCTCTGCCCTAGAATCAGAACTGTCCCCTGATGTCCTTCCTTGATCATCTTTAGCTTCTTCCTCCCTGTCTTCCTGGGAGCACCTGATCAGCCTTTCTTCCTGCCACAGCTCCCGCCTGGTGGGGGGATGCAGGGAAGGTGGAGAATTCCCACCACTACCACCTCCCGAAAATCACCTGCCTGACATGCTGGGGACAGCGCAGTTAGTAAACTGGGGGCATCGATATCTGGAAGGAGCTCCTGAGCGCAGGGAAAGGGGATGAAACTACTGCTCCCATAAGAGTGACCCCATCCAAATAAAGCCATAACAGCTGGCTCAGGTCCATCTGAGCCTCGGGAATCCAGGCTCAGAGTGGTGAGAAGACAGTCAGAGAGGAGGTAGGTGTGGGGAAAGAGTATGTGCTTTGTGAGTGTCTTAATCCATTTCCGCTGCTATAACAAAAATACCACAGACTGGGAGGCTGAAACAACAAATTTATTTCTCATCATTCTGGAGGCTGTGACGTCCAAGATCAAGGCACTAGCAGATCCAGTGTCTAGTGAGGGGTTGTTTCTTGGTTCGTAGATGGCATCTTCTAGCTGTATCTCCGCAGGACAGAAGGGGAGTGGATCTCTCTTGGGCTTTTTTTTTTTTTTTTTTTCCCCTCCTTTTTGAGAGTCTCACTCTGTTGGCCAGGCTGGAGTGCAGAGGCATGATCTCAGCTCACTGCAACATCCGCCTCCTGGGTTTAAGTGATTCTCCTGCCTCAGCCTCCCAAGTAGCTGGGATTACAGGTGCCCACCACCACGCCTGGCTAATTTTTGTATTTTTAGAAGAGACGGTGGGGGGGTGGGGGGGCGTTCACCATGTTGGCCAGGCTGGTCTCAAACTCCTGACCTGAGGTAATCCTCCTGCCTTGGCTTCCCAAAGTGCTGGGATTATAGGCTAAGCCACTGCGCCCGGCCTCTTGGGCCTCTTTTATAAGGGCACTGAGAGCCCATTCATGAAAACTCTGCCCTCATGACGAATCACTTCCCAAAGGCCCCGTCTCCTAACACCATCACATTAGGATTTGGTACTTAAACACATGACGATTGAGAGGACATAAACATTCAGGCCATCATGAGGACCAGAGAATCCAGCTCTCTCCTTGACCCTCTTGGTGGCCGTGGACAAGCCACGGTCTCTGGGCTCTAGTCTCCTCGCTATTAAAAAACACTAAGACCAGTTGGTGCCCAATAAAGGAAGCTGCTGTAATTTTGTCATTTAGGAAACAAAGAAAGCAGGTAAGAATTCCAGTTCCTATTTGTGCCTCCCCAGGAGATGCCCTGGAGGAAACTCAGGGCCAGAATAGCCCCATTCCTTTAGAACACGAGAAGATCACAGAGTAAAGGTCACTGGGCAGAATAAATGACTTCCTGTATCTTACTCCAGTTCTCATAGTACCCTGTGACATGGGAGTCCGTATTTTACAGATGCAGCAATGAAGGCTCAGAGCAGTTCAGTCCCCAAAGTCACCTGGCCATTAGGTGGCAAAGCCGGGATTTCAACCAGGTCTGTCTGACTCAACGTCCAGAGGTCACTCACTTTCCACTCATACTGACACGCAGCAGGGCATAGACTACTGTAGCCTCTTCCCTAGACTAGACTTTTCAGCTGCCCAATCTCCGCAGAGACCCTCCCTCCCCTAACCCATCTCTGTAATCTTCAATATACCTGCTACCCCCACTATCCCTAGTTGTACCAAAAGTTAGATGAGAAAAGAAACAATTTTTTAAATTGCCTATTATGTGCTGTGTGTTTCCACCACAAATCCCAAAAGACATATAATTATTCCCATTTTGCAGTTAAGGAAATTGAGGTTTGGGATCTTAGGCCAGTTGCCCAAGGCCCCAGTGCTAACACAAGGAAGAGCAAGCATTCAAAGCAGGCTTTGCTCACTCCCAGGCCCCTGCCCATGGCTGCCTCTCCCTAGACACCAGCCCAAGTATTTTACCCGCTGAGGACTGCTTCAGGACAACCACCAGCACCGAAAAACACAGCCCGGCATGGGAGGCGCAAGGAGGCTTCCGTCCAGTGAGGAAATCAAGAAAGAAGCGTGGCTGGACAGCCCCCAGGCAGGGAATTTGGGAGGAACGGGAGTGGCGGAGGACAAGGCTCTGCCTGAGGTGCAGGTGAAAAAAAATCTCTTTGAAAAACCGGGTACAGAGACGTGGAATGAAATATGGGCTACCATCCAAGCTTTGGGATTTAGGTTGTTTTCCAAATTCCTATCAGAAATCCCATAATTGAAAGGGATTGAAAGCAGGTCATTATGTCCCAAGCAGCAGACAGTGAGGATCAAGAGTTTTCAGGCTGCCCAGAGCCAGCTAACAAAGGGAAAAATATTTCTCTTTCCCCCCGGTATTAGCCCAGCAACATTCCCACCTTGGGCAAGACTTCCTGCCACTGAAAAATACATATGTTGACCAATTTTGAATGGAAAGCAGCCGAAGTAACTGTTCTCCCAGCCTGTAGAACCAGAAGCACAGGCCAGAGCACCACACTAAGGCCTCATGATTGGGAGTTTATGTTCTCATGAGCCACAGACCCATGGAGTCACTTATGACCCCCTGACTTTCCGTTTCCTCATCTGAACGTGTCCAACATGGAAGTGGGGTTGAAGGCTCCACTGGACATTAGAGTTGATACAGGTGTACAGATGTAAGCATTTACGCAGCCACATCCAATCAATATTTATTGAGTGCTTTCAAATATACTCTGACCTCCACTGGGGATATACAGAGTTGAACAAGACTGACTCAGACTTTGTCCTGGAGGTGCCCTGGAGTCTCAAGGAAGCAGTGTCTGGGGAACAAATAAGGGCAGTTGATGACTGAACTATGGCTGTGCCGATTGCTGTGAAGGGGAATCACAGGATGACCTGACCTGGGAAGGTGACATTTGGGCTGAGATCATGACAGTAAAAATCACAACAGCTGACACTTACATGGCGCTTAGGATGGGCCAGCACTATTCAGAGACCACGGGGATTCTTTGGAATTAACAATAGGAAGAGATGTGAACAGAGAATGCCAGACAGATAGGGAGTCATGGACAAAGTCCTTCAAGGTGGGAGGAAAACAGCAGGTTCGAGGAGTTGAAAGACTATAGTAATGGGGAGAGTTCATACAAGGTGAGCTCAAGAGGGAGGCGGGAGTGGAGCAGGGTCTTTTCTCCTCTTTGGAAACCAATCAAAGTTTTAAGCAGAAGAGTGACAGGACCAGAGAGTAGTTAGGAAGCTATTGCAGTGGGCCTGGCAAGAGTTAATGGGGACTTAGACTTAGCAGGCAGCAATGGAAAGAGAGGGAAACAGGATGAAGGCAAGATATATTTAAAAGAGAGACCGGCCAGGCACGGTGGCTCACGCCTGTAATCCCAGCACTTTGGGAGGCCAAGGTGGGCAGATCACTCGAGGTTAAGAGTTCAAGAATAGCCTGGCGAACATGGTGAAACCCTGTCTCTACTAAAAATACAGAAAATTAGCCAGGCGTGGTGGCAGGCGCTTGTAATCCCAGCTACTCGGGAGGCTGAGGCAGGAGAATAGCTTGAACCCAGGAGCCAGAGGTTGCAGTGAGCAGAGATCACACCATTGCACTCCAGCCTGGGTGACAGAGCGAGACTCTAAATAAATAAATAAATAAATGGCAGACCCAGTGGGTCTTCATGTTTGATGAGTACCAAGGAGAACACTCAGCTTGAGGCTGGGCACCTGGGGTGGTGCTGGCACCAGTTTTCTGAGATGAAGAAAGCTAGAGGAGGGAAGAGGTGATGGCACTGCAACAGTCAGTTCTGGTCTGAGAAGCAGCAACTCCTCTTTGCTTCAGTTCCAGCTCTGCTGATATTTAGTTGTGTGACTGTGGATAAAGCATTTCACAACATCAAAATCAAATGGAGCAGCTGGGCCAGGTGCAGTGGTTCACGCCTGTAATCCCAGCACTTTGGGAAGCTGAGGCAGGTGGATCACCTGAAGTCAGGACTTCAAGACCAGCCTGGCCAATATGGTGAAACGTCATCTGTACTAAAAATAGAAAAAATTAAACGGACGTGGTGGTGGGTGCCTGTAATCCCAGCTACTTTGGAGACTGAGGTAGGAGAATCATTTGAACCTGAGAGGTGGAGGATGCAGTGAGCTGAGATCGTTCCACTGCACTCCAGCCTGGGTGCAACAGAGCAAGACTCTATCTCAAAAAAAAAAAAAAAAAAAAAAAAAATGGAGGAGCAGCTGGACTAGACAATCTGTAGAGCAGGCATTTCAAATGGGTGACTTGGGAAGCTGGATTCAGGCGGCATGAGTGGTTTATTTGACCCACACATATCAGTGTGGTAAATCCCCATAGCAATCTAAATTTCTGACTTTTCTTGAGAAAAAAAATAAAAGGAGATCTAGAAGATGTGCAACACTCAGTCTATATCAGATCCCCACATGGTGATGGTCGGCAGAGTTGAGTGGCAGCTGTCACAGCGGGATACAGACTCTTCTCCTGCTCCAGGACCCTCATCCCCTTCCACTCACCCATATGCCCCACATGGCCCCTGTTGAGGATAATACCCTTTTTCTATATAATAAGAGGGTAACTCAAATCATCAGTTATTTCTCAGGCTTATCTAACCCATATTCGCTAAATTATTCTTTTTCAGATTAAAAAGAAATAAAAAAGAACAAGAAAAATGAAAATTAACATTATAAAGGCCTCTTGCAATTCCACTACCCAGAGAAAATTGCCATGAAATTGGGGTGTGTTTCCTGCTAGTTTTGCTTGATAAAATTGGGATCATATTAAATGTATTTTTAATGACTTTTTTCTCACTAATACTATAACAGGCACATTTTCCCATCCTATTAAAAATTCTTTGGAAACGTAATTTGGAAAGCCTATATAACTTGCTGAATAATTTAAGCAATTATTCTAGCATCGTTTATTAAATTTGTAGATACATCTCAACTCTGATTAAGACAACTTCTTGGAAATGGGAGGATGAGGTCAAGGCGAATGTTATACAGTATTGCATCAGTTAGTGACTGGGTTATGTCGTGAGCAATGCATCGTTAGCCAATTTCATCATTATATGAACATCACAGAGTGCACTTACACAAACCTAGATATTCTAGCCTACTACGCACACCTAGGCTAGGTGATACAGCCTGTTGCTCCCAGGATACAAACCTGTGCAGCTTGCTACTGTACTACTGAATACTGCAGGCCGTGGTACCACAGTGGTATTTGTGTATCTAAACATAGAAAAGGTGCAGTGAAAGTATGGCCACAAGATAAAACATGGTACACCTGTATAGGACAGCTCCATGACAATCTTGTGGGACCACTGTTGTAGATGCAGTTCCTTATTGACTACAGTGTCGTTATGTGGCACACGACTATATTTTTAAGGCTTTCGAAGTGTTGTCAAATTGCCCTGCAGAAAGTTTGTTCTCATTTTCATCATATATCTTGCCAATTTTGGATGTTATCACTTTCAAAAAACTCCTTGAAGAAGCTTTCCAGGTAGGGATCTAGGAATCACCTGAGGAAACCCTGCTGTCAGCAGAAACCATACCTTGCGTTTGTAGAGCAGGAATTGTCAAAGTTCTTCTGTAAAGTCCAGATAGTAAATAGAATAGGAAAATGTCCTTGACATAATGTTACTTTTCTGTTTGCTGGCCACAAAGTCTGTCACCTGGCTCTGCTGCTGTAGTGTGAAAGGAATGTAGCCATATATAAACATTGGGGCATGGCTGTGTCCCAATAAAACTTTTATTTATTAAAAAAAAGTCATTGGACTCTTTTAGCCCATGAGCCACAGTTTGCCAATTCCTACTTTATCTCATTTCGTCCTCCCAACAATCTTGAGAAGAAGATAGGGCAGGAAATGAGTGTGCCTGTTACATTGATAGAGAAACTGGGGCTCAGAGAAACCAAGTACCTTTTTGACAGTCACACTGCTAGTAATTGGAAGAGCCGGAACTTGAACCCACATTTTCTGACTTCTATTTTGGAGCTCTCTTTATTGCATTACGAACCCCTTTTCATGAATGTGTAGCAATGACAGTTAAAAAGCCATGAATGTAGAAAATATCCAAGGCATTTTGCCAAATGCATGGTGTGCTTGAGGGCTCAAAGTTCAGCAAGGGAAATCCTAATTCAGTGCTTTCAAGTGCAAGAAAGTGCTTTGCAGAGTGTCTGGCATTGTGAAGAGTTAGCGTTCATGGCAATGTTTGACAACGATGTGGTTGCGGTTTTAGAAAAGAGCTTGGTGGCCGGGCGCGGTGACTCACCTTCGGGAGGCCGAGGCGGGTGGATCACGAGGTCAGGAGATCAAGACCGTCCTGGCTATCACGGTGAAACCCCTTCGCTACTAAAAATACAGAAAATTAGCCGGGCGTGATGGCGGGTGCCTATAGTCTCAGCTGCTGGTGAGGCTGAGGCAGGAGAATGGTGGGAACCTAGGAGGCGGAGCTTGCAGTGAGCCGAGATTGGGCCACTGCGCTCCAGCCTGGGCGATGGAGCGAGACTCCATCTAAAAAAAAAAAAAAGAAAGAAAGAAAAGAAAAGAGCTTGATGATGGTGGAAGGCAGCTGAATTAATAAACTCTTTCAAATGCAAGTCACAGAAAACCCAACTCCAAGTAGTTAAGAGAAAAAGGAAAGTCATTGTTTTTGTTTCTTAGAATTCCAGGGCCAATGGCTTCAGGCACAGCTGGATCCAGGACCTGAAATCATGTCATCAGGGCTCTATCACTGTCTCCTCTCTCTGTTTTGCTTGTCCCTGCTTCATTATTTAGATTAGATCACTTTACGTGGTAGACAAGAAGGCTTCTGCAAGCTCCAACTGTGTTCAAAAGAAAGGAAGACCCACTCTCCTAACGCCATATTTCAGTATTTCATAGAATAACTCTGATCGTCCCTTCTTGGGTCATGTTCCCCCACTGGATCGATCATTGTTCCCAGGAGGGATGCAGCACTCTGATTAACCACTGCTGTTTGGGAATCTATGCATCATATTTGATGGTCAATTAGGATCACATGGGTGGGAAAGGGATTGTTCCTTTTAGGAATGAATACTAGTGGACCAAAAGACCACAAATGCAGCAAAACAACAATCTGAAGAGACCTGCATCCATCTATTCAGTGAGGGCCCCAGTAGCAAGAGAGCCTGAGAATTCTCCCAGAGACTGTGGTGCGAGCTTGCTTGCTAGTGTACTTCTAGACCATGAGGGGAAAGTAGAGGAGGGTATTGTTTTGGGTTAAGTTGTACCCCCCCACACAAAAAAGGTAAGGATGATGACATCTGCAAGGACCCTATTTCCAAGTAAATACTTCCCTCTGAAGTACTGAGCATTAGGACTAGCGTGAGGACATCTTATAGATGTCACCACAGTATCACCGTTGTCATTATAGGAAGACAGCCATGTGAAAATAGAAACCCACGGGAACACCGTGTGGTGACAGAGGCAAAGATTGGAGCGACACAACTGTAATGCAAGGAATGCTGAAGATTGCCAGCAACCACCGGAAGCTAGGAAGAGGAAGCCCCTACTTATTTCAGACTTCCAGCCTCCACAACCGTGAGAATAAATTTCTGCTGTTTTTAAGCCACCTGATCTGTGAAGCAGAGCTAGAGGAGCCCTAAGAAACAAGCATTCCAGGCAGAAGAAATGGCACCAGGAAGGCACTGAGGGCATAAAAAGTATGGCCATGGAAGCCTAAAGAGGAGAGAGTTCTAAGGAGGAGGGGCTTGCTCAGCCTGATCACCTACCCCAGGAATGGGGAAGGCAATTAGGATGCAGAAAATGTTGTCAACAGCATCTCCTGCACCGCCCCCCACCCCGCTTTCCCCCGCAGAAGAGAGAGCAGGACCACACCACTGACACGATCATGAATTATTTCACTGGCACGACAGAGACAAGCTCGCTTCATCCTCACTTGCTGTGAGTCACCATCTGGCATTTTATTGGCTGATCTTCTTGCTCCCCTGCGACCCCTCTCACACCTATTTGTCCGCTCTTGCATGGATGACCTTCCAGTTCTTGGGGGAAAGACCCTAATATAGATATTTTCAAGAGCTTGGCTCTTCCGGGAAAAGTGGCAACAGCTGCCTGGCTTCAGGTGCCCTATGCAAATGCTTATTCTTAACGGAATGTGTCACAGCTAGCCTTGCCAAGGCACCTCCCAAGGGCATATCTGCTAAATGATAGCAAACAGGTACCACAGGAGAGCTCTGTCTGGGCTTCTCCAAGAGTTTCTTCGTGTGCCTTTAGAAGGGCATGTGCCTACCTGCAGTCCAGGCATCCAGCCTATTTGTGGAGAAATAACATCACCCAGAATAAACACTGAATCGTCAAAAGCTGTGCAATAAAAACATTCTATCTACTCAAAGTCTCATTTACATCCAGTGATGTCAAACTACTTAAACAACTTAACTCCAGTCTAAGTGCTGGGACTAATAAACATCAGACGGGGTCTAAAGAGATAATGTACATGAAAGCCTAGGACCCTCTGGGTGCTCCGTAAATGCTACTGCCCTTCCTCCCTGGCTTCCAGAGCCTTCCACCCTAGAAGGGGATGAGTCGTCCTATATCTAATTCCTGGGTGACTGCAGTAATCTCCAGACTGGTCTCCCTGCTTCTTCCCTTGCCCTTATCCATATAGTCTCTCTATTCTCAATACAGCGGCCAGAGGCATCTTGCAAAATGTAAGTCAAATCATGTCACTCCTCTGTTCAAGATCCTCAAAAGATCTTGGCTCTCAATCAGAGTTTCTCAGTCTCTATACAACTGATATTTGGAGCTGGATAATTCTATTTTGTGGGGGCGAACTTGTGCATTGTAGGATGTTTTGCAGAATCCCTGACCTTTGTCTACTAGAGGCCAGTAGCATCCCATCCCCACTCCCAAGTTGTGACAACCAAAAATGTCTCCAGACATTGCCCATATCCCCTGGGGTCAGAATGGCCCCTGGTTGAGAACCACTCCTCTGCACCCTCTGCAACCCCTGCTGCCCTGTCACCTCATCTCCCATGCCCCTCTCCTCCCTCACTTTCCCCAGCTGCATCAGCCTTCCTACCATTCCACAGACCTGCCAGGCAAGCTCCCACCTCAGAGCCTTTGTACCTGCTGTCTGTCTGGGGTGCTCTTTCCACAGACTGTCAGCTTTGTCACCTCATCTCCCATACTCTCTCCTCCCTCACTTCACCAAGCTACATCATCTTTCCCCAATCCCACGTGACTAACTCTCTTCCCTCTGCTAAGTCTCGGCTCAGACATCACCCTCGTAATGTGGCTTCGTGACCACTGTGTTTGAAATTGTGTCCACCATCCCATACCTCCAGGACTCTCTATCCCACTTGCCCTGCGGTTCGTTTCATACCTCTTCTTACTTTCTAGTACTTCATAACTTGTTTTATCTATTTATTGTTTTTAGTATGTCTCCCACAACTAGAATGTAACTATCTATATGCCTTCATAGACCTATGAAGACGGGGCTTTTGTTTGCTACATCCACTAATGGTGTTCTGAGTGCTTGGAACACCACCTGGTGCATAGGAAGCGTTTGCAAAATATTTGTTGAATAGAGTGAGGTACAATTGCAAATGGTGGATTGAGTCAACAGCTGCAACAGCCCAATAGGATGGAGAAAGCACTGTCTTCCCAGTCAGGTGAGCTGAAGTCCAGTCTTGCCGTGGTCACATATTGACCAGGAACCTCAGTCTCTCTGAGTTGTGGTTTTCTCATATGGTAAATGGGATCATATGTGGGTTCCATGGCTGTTGAGAAGATTAGAGGGCATGTAGGTGAAAGTGTATCTAGAACAAATCCAGGCACAAGGTAAATATGCAGACATTGCCAAATGTCCCCTGGGGTCAAAATGACCCCTGGCTGAGAACCACTTCTCCACACCCTCAAACCTGCCAGGCAAGCCATTTGGTACTGCCCCTGATCTTTGTCTACTAACTCGATGCCAGTAGCATCCCACCCCCACTCCCAAGTTGTAACAACCAAAAATGTCTCCAGACATTGCCAAATATTCCCGGAGGTCAGAATGGACCCCCAGTTGAGAACCACTCCTCTACACCCTCTGCAACCCCTGTCGACTCTGCCATCTCATCTCCCATACTCTCTCCTCCCTCACTTCACCAGGCTACATCAGCCTTCTTGCCATTCCTTGAGCCTGCCAGGCAAGCTTCCCACCTCACTTATCATGACCAGTGATATGTGAAACACAGAAAAGATTGATTGTGCTGAGCCTTAAATAAGAAGTAGAATTTAACAAGTGAAGATATGTGGAGAAGGGGAGGAATCACATCTTGCTGAGTTTCACAGCTTTCTTCTAGAGAATAGAAAAAAGTGAGCCCAGCCTACATTTCTGGAGCTGGGACATTTGATGTTAGCAATAGCCTAGATATATGGAAGGAACCTCAAGAGAGAGGAAAAACTAAGTTTGGAAATCCTTTGATTTTTGACTTTAGATGTTGACTTTGAAATATGCCATGAACATAAAAGAGAGGATAATGAAGGAGTTGGACTTGTAGCTTGGCACTGAAATTTACAACTCTAAACAAATAGGAAATTCTGAATCCAAAGGATGAAACCCATTAGCAAGTTGAGTACACAGGATTGCCTTCTGGAACAGGGAGTCAACCTAGATCTAAGGAGGCTTTGTTGGGCAAACCAGGTAAACCAGTTGGCCAGTCTGTGCAAGCAACGGTGTGAAAGTGCTGTCAGCCAGATCCCATCCCATTCAACAAGGTATCCTGATTTGAAAAACACACTGAACTAGATGCTGTGGAATACAGACAAAATTAGAGCATGACTTCTGTCCTCAAAGAGTTTACAGTCTTCTAGGGAAGACAAGCAAGGAAAAAACAAACAGTACTATCAAGTAGAATAAACAAGTGCATGAATTCAGGCAGAGGCAAAAGGTATGGGAGCTCAGAGAAGGGAGTGAATAATTCTGCCATAAAAAGTCAAAGGAGACCACATGGAGAAAATTGAATTTGAGCTGGAGCCACAGAAAAGGAAGCAGAATATCTGAGGATGTGGCTAGAATGAGAGATTTATCCAAGGCACCATGGTGAGCTGTAGTTTAGAAGTAAATAAAGAAGGACCCTTTAGAAGTAGAAATCAATAATTATTTATTTATTCATTAAATTACAGAATATTTCCTGAACCTTTATTAGGTGCCAGGCATTGAGGTGCTGAGGACATCAATAAACCAGACTAGGCCGTGCCCTCATGGAGTTTGTATTCTAGTGGGAGAAACAGAGAAGAAATATATAGACAAGGTAAATAATCAAGGTAATTTAGTAAAATAAGCATGAAGAAAACTACTGTGGAAGCTGTAAGGGATACATTTCCAAAATATATAAAGAATTCCTAAAACTCAATAGCAAAAAAAAAAAAAAAAAAAGCCAAAAAATAAACCCCACCCAATTTTAAAGTGGGCAAAAACCTTGAATAGATATTTCTCCAAAGAAGACATATAAATGGCCAACAGGTATATGAAAAGATGCTCAACATGGCTAATCATTAGGAAACGAAAATTAAAACCATACAAAGATATCACCTCACACCTGTGAGGATGTTAGGATGGCTGTTATTTTAAAAAAGTGTTGATGAAGCTATGGGGAAATTAAAATACTTACACACTGTTGGCAGGAATGTAAAATGGTGCGGCTGCTACAGAAGACAGTATGGAAGTTCCTTAAAAAAATAAAAGTAAAACTACCATCTGATCCATCAATCCCTCTTCTGGATATATAACCAAAAGAATTGAGATCAGGATCTCAAAGAGATACCTTCACTCTCATGTTCATTTCAGCATTATCCACAATAGCCAAAATATGGAAGCAACACAAAAGCCCATCAACAGATGAATGGATAAAGAACATGTGGTATTGCCAGGCGCAGTGGCTCATGCCTGTAATATCAACACTTTGGGAGGCCGAGATGGGTGGATCATGAGGTCAAGAGATTGAGACCATCCTGGCCAACATGCTGAAACCCCATCTCTACTAAAAATACAAAAATTAGCTGGGTGTGGTGGTGGCTGCCTGTAGTCCCAGCTACTCAGGAGGCTGAAGCAGGAGAACTGCTTGAATCCGGGAGGTGGAGGTTGCAGTGAGCCAAGATCGCACCACTGCACTCCAGCCTGGGTGACATATCGAGACTCCATTAAAAGGAAAAGGAAGGAAGGAAGGAAGGAAGGAAGGAAGGAAGGAAGGAAGGAAGGAAGGAAGGAAGGAAGGAAGGAAGGAAGGAAGGAAAAGGGAAAGGAAGGGAAGGAAAAGAAGAAGGAATGAAAGAGGGAAAGGGGGAAGGAAGGAAGGAAGGAAGGGAAAGAGAGAAAGAGAAAATGTGATATACTCATACGATAGAATATTATTTAGCCTTAATAAAAAGAAAGAAATCCTGATATTTTGCTACAACATAGGTCGATCTGGAAGACATTATGCTAAGTGAAATGAGTCAGCTACAGAAAGGCAAACACTACATGATTCCCTTTAATGAGGCATCTAAAATAGTCAAAGAAATAGAGCAGCAGTTAAATTTCAGAGTTTAAAAAAGAAGAGCCAGCAAAGAAGATGAAGGAAGAGAAGAAAAACTGTAAGAGTTGTCCTGTCACACAAGCTGAGATGAAAAGTGTTTGCAAAGGAGAGGATGGTTCCTTAGTCAAATGCTTCTGATGAAAGAAGAAGAAAGAGGAAGGAGGAGGAGGAAGAAGAGGAGATGGAGAAGAAGGAGAGAAAGAGGAAGAAGGAGGAAGAGGAGGAGAGGGACGAAGGAGGAAGAAGGAGAAGGAGAAGAGGGAGGAGGAGGAGAAAGGTCTTTCAACAACAGGGATGATCTTAGTAAGGGTACTTTCCATGGAGCAGTGGGGACAGATATGTGGTTAGAGTTTGTTGTCCTGCCTAGACTGATTGTTGAGGGACCTTGCCTGGATGTGGCTGGGGTGTTCTGTGTGATCTGACAGCACACATTTGGAGAGAGGCGGGAATCGACAGGAGAGATTCAGAAAGGAGAAGGGACATCTGAGAGCCCATAGTGAGTTTGTGCTAGACTGGACTGGGCCGCAGGTACCTGGATTCTCCTGTCCAATGTTTTTCTTGCTTCACTGCATTGACTGGACTTCCATTCTAGAGCCAAATTTCATTTCCACCCTTTCTGTCAGGCTGTGACCATTACAACACCCAATCCCAGTCTGAATTCAGCCGCGAGTCTCCCCAGATTGGGCCAATTCCTAAAGATGCCTATCCAATTGCCAAATCAAACTCTCATTCCAACCACACCTACTATTCAGCTCCTGGGAACTTCATGCCTCCCTGTGAGGCCTCACCTTCCTCATGACACTCCAGCAGAACTGAGTTCTTTGTAGTTCCCCAGACGTTATTTACATCTCCTTACCTTTGACCATGCTGTGTCTTCTGCAGGGAATCCCTTGCTCTGAATTCCTATCAACATACATGGCTATCTGTGTACACACACACACACACACACACACACACACACTCTTCAGCTTGCTTTTCACTCAATCTTGTGTCTTTTTTTTTTTTTTTTTTTCTATTTTATTTTATTTTTGAGATGGATTCTCACTCTGTCACCCAGGCTGGAGTGCAGTGGTGCGATCTTGGCTGACTGCAAGCTCAGCCTCCTGGGTTCATGCCATTCTCCAGCCTCAGCCTCCCGAGTAGCTGGGACTACAGGCACCCGCCACCACACCCAGCTAATTTTTTTTTGTATTTTTAGTAGAGATGGAATTTCACCATGTTAGCCAGGAAGGTCTCGATCTCCTGACCTCGTGATCCACCCGCCTCAGCCTCCCAAAGTGCTGGGATTACAGGTGTGAGCCACCGCGCCCAGTCGCTCTTGTGTCATTTTGATATGACTCTAATTTGTTTCTTTCAATGGTTTCAAAATATTCTTTGATGTGATTGGGCCACAATGTATTCCACCAGTCCCCTACCTATGCACACTACCCTGCAGTCTCCCATGAACAATGGTACAGTAACCATCCTAGTACAGATGTGTTACATACTAGTGCATTTGGAAGGGTCTTCTTCCCCTGGCACACTCCTCAAAAGTTGGATCAGGGATCACTGCTTCTGAAAAACTCATCACCGATTACCCAGAAAGAGTGAATTCCTCCTTCCTCTAAGCCTCCTCAATCCCAGGTGCTAGAGCATTTTCAGGGGTATGTCAAAACTTCCGGTAAGCTCCTAGAGGATAGCAACAGTGTTATCCATCTCTGAAGCCCCTGAGTCTAGCATCGTGTCTGCCACAACATGTATGTCCAATATGTATTTGTTGAGTTAAATCGCAAAGACTTTGAGCTTTGAAACCATACTGACTAGACTTCAAATTGTCGTGGTTCTGTCACCAGCCTCTGAGCTTAGTGTTCTCACCTGTAAAGGGGAAGAATAATCCCCAAGTGTGCATGGTTCTCAGAAGGATGTGAGGAGATCATGTAGAGCTGGCTGCACAAGGCCTGTCACGTGGGTGCCGTTTGAAAATGGAAGCTGTTGGCTGGGCACGGTGGCTCACGCCTGTAATCCCAGCAGTTCGGGAGGCCGAGGTGGGTGGATCACCAGGTCAAGAGATCGAGACCATCCTGGCTAACACAGTGAAATGCCATCTCTACTAAAAATACAAAAAATTAGCCAGGCGTGGTGGCGGGTGCCTGTAGTCCCAGCTACTCGGGAGGCTGAGGCAGGAGAATGGCGTGAACCCAGGAGGTAGAGTTTGCAGTGAGCCGAGATCGCACCACTGCACTCCGGCCTGGGCAACAGAGCGAGACTCTGTCTCAAAAAAAAAAAAAAAAAAAAAAAGAGAAAAAAAAGAAAGAAAAAGAAAAGAAAAAAGAAAAGAAAATGGAAGCTGTTATGATTGGTGTGTGCCTGGAGAAGGAGGCTAAACTGAGACTTTGCATTGGCACAGCGCCCTGTCCACACACCTCCGGGCTTCTGCAGAGAGGGAAACTCCCTAGGACAAGCTGGCAGTTCTGACAAGTGCCCGGATAAATCTTGCTGGTGCCAAGCTGTCTGGGACCTGTTGCCTCTGCCCAGCTCCTTCCAAATATCCAGGCCCTTCCCTGATGAGATGACTGGCTTCCAGTCCCTGGGATACGCCTTAATGAACCAGCATTGTGGACATCACCCAGAACTTCTCTCCAAGTGGACACACTGTATGGTGCAGGCAGGAGGCTTGGTGAAAGACAGTTCAATATGGGTGCTCAAGGGCAGGGGCTGGGAGGGCTCCTCAGGGGAGATCTTGGACCAGTATCATCTGAGATACCTTTCAGGTAGTCTTCATCCTCAGAGTTCATTCTGGGGCTGGAAGAGTGCCCTGGACCACTGGATAGGGAATTGACCACAGAATGACAGTTTGGATGAGAGCTGAACAATGTCTTCAAGACAAATATTTCCTCCAGTTCACCTGTGGTTCTCATGCAGTAACAACCAGCAGAACACCTGGGCTCTGATTAGGTTTCTGGCCATCAGGGGGCTCCTAGGGGAAAGGGAGAAATTCTTCCCCGTCACTGCGTCCCTGTCTGTGATCTCGCCTCCCCCTCACCACTTGCTGCCTCAGGGAGACTTTCATCAAGTTTTCAATGAGAAGAAAACCAACATAAGCAGGCAACTGAATCTGTCAGCCTTCATGCAGGTTAGCTGGCTTTTAGCTTAATAATCAGAAAAGTGTTGGCCATTTGAAAATGGAAGCTGTTGGCCGGGCGCGGTGGCTCACACCTGTAATCCCAGCACTTTGGGAGGCCGAGGCGGGCAGATCATGAGGTCAGGAGATCCAGATCATCCTGGTTAACACAGCGAAACCCCGTCTCTACTAAAAATACAAAACATTAGCCGGGCATGGTGGCAGGCACCTGCAGTCCCGGCTACTTGGGAGGCTGAGGCAGGAGAATGGTGTGAACCCAGGAGGCGGAGCTTGCAGTGAGCCGAGATAGTGCCACTGCACTCCAGTCTGGGCAACAGAGCGAGACTCCGTCTCAAAAAAAAAAAAAATCAGAAAAGTGGCACCTTTGATTTCAGATTGCATAGTAACTTCCTTCCCCTAGAGCAGTGACTCATCTCTCTAGAGGTTGCCCTTGGGTGGAAGAGAATAAATGTGTTACTCTGGGGCTGAGGTGGGGTGCAGAGTTGCACAAAGCACTTTTTAATAACATCTCCAGCATCAGCCCCGCACACCAGATGCCAGCCATTCTCCCAGCAGCTCCAAAATCACCCCAGCCTGAGATGCCATGTCCTGGGCAGCTGGACAATAGCCCTAGGTTGCTGCACTGTGATTCCAGGAGAGGATGTGGCAGGCACCTGCTCCCGGCTCTCCCATCTCAGAGTTGGGGGTGGTTTTGAAAAGACACTAAGCAGGGACAGGGCTGTGTTAGGTGAGGGTCTCTTGGTATTTTGTCAGGTCTGGAAGATATATGACAGGGCTTGCAGGTGGATGGTAAATTAACAAACCCACAAGATGATACTTCCTGCTGACTGTCCAGCCAGGTCAGGGGCCAAAGCAAGTTCTCCGGTCCATTTGGACTCTTAACAGGCCTTGAGGCCTTCTGGGACATTGTCCAGTTTTCTCTCTACCCACAGTTTCTGTTTCAACCACATTTGTTTCTTCCATGAAATAAGAGCTCAGACCAGAGGGAAAGTGGCCTTAGATTCAGACAGAACTTTGTTGTCTTTGGCCCGGCACATCTGAGGTGTATGACAAGGGGCACCTCTGTTACCTCTCTGAGTCTCAGTTTCTGCAGGAGTCTAACTATAATCATATCAGGATCTCCTCCATAGGGTTCCTGTGATGATTAGATGAGATAATGGATATAAAGTGCCTGCGAGTTTTGGTGTCTGGTACACGTTAACGTCTCAATCTAAGCTAGTGATGACACCCATGCTGATGATGACAATGAAAGTTATTAAGCCATCATGGTGTATTTCCTTATCATCTAGGGCATGTACTTTACATACCTATGTATGCATACCTATGCCGTTATACCTCTTCTCTCCATTCTGGTCATCTGCACCATCTTAGACCACCTTTGATCAAAAGGAATGATGAGACCAGAGCGACAGTTCTGTGACATATCAAAGTTATCCAGTTGTCCGCATTTCACTGATTGGAATGGCAAATACCCCCAATCCTGTACCTGTAGCCACCATCATTTTCCCATTCAACAAACATTTTCTGTGCATCTCCTGTGTGCTAGGCATTATTCCAACAACTGGTGGCACTGATAGGCATTATCTGTAGCAACAAAAGAGAGCAACAGAAGTAAAGCCCCTCCCTTCATGACATGAACATTCTGGTGGCAGAGTCAGATGAGAAATACGCAGGCTAGAGTCCAGTCTTTCTATCAGAACCACTATCTTCATTGGAACACTGCTTTCCCAGGTGCCTCCCCACCCCTAATCCCAACTCGAGAACCATCCTTCAGGGACAGACAAGACTGGCTGCAGAACTGGCTTCCCCAGAGCTGGAAGGGTACAACTGGAAAAAAAATCTCAGACTCTGCTAAACCAGAAACCTGGCATCACCTTTGACCTCTCCTTCTCCCTCTCCCACTCGCCCCACATCTAGGCTGCCCTCCATCTGTGTCCCTTCCCGCCCAGCACTCATCCCCTGTGCCACTGTCCACACTCTCACCATTGTCATCTCTTGCCTAGGTTTCAGCAACAGCCTCCCCATCTTTATCCCCTTTGAGTCCAACTCCCACAGAGTAGCCACACCTCCAAAGAGTAGTTCACACGCAATTGTGCCACTCTGGAGCTCCATACCCATCAGGGCTCCCAGGAGATGATTTCGCCCCCAGGAGAAAACCTACACTCCTCAGCACCGTCCTGCATATCAGAGCCAGGCTCATTTCTCTGACATTACCTCATTTGGGGAAACTTACATATGGTAAAACCTTCAGCCATATTGAACTCTTGGAACTCACCATCTTTCTCTCATCCCTAAGCCTTTGCACGTACAAATCCTTCTGTCTAGAATAGGCCCTCTGCCCCTCCTTCATCTGACTAAGCCCAACTCATCTTTGAACTCTCAGCTTAAAAGTTGCTTCTTCCAGAAAGCCATCCTTGGCTCTCCAAGTCCTGATGGGGTTCCCTCCTGGGAACTCCCACGGCTGCCAGCCTTCCGGTATCATGGTGCTATGTCAGATCTGCCTGTTGGCTTGTCTGCCTTCCCTAGTACACAGTGAGCTTCTTGAAATCTTTTGTTTATTGTGCCTGAAACATGGAAGACAGGCTTGGTCATTTCATCCACGTGCAATGACCACATGGCCCATGCTCTACATCAAGACCCACAGTGGGGAGGGTCCTACTCAGCTGTGTTGGGGACAACCGTTGACTCCTGTTGCTGGGTCTGGAGATAGTGAGGAAGCAGAAGCTGCCTCCCTCTTCATTTCTGACACAACACCCTATATGTGGGAACCTCCCTTCTTCCCTCTCCCCCACAGCTCCGTAGAGCACCCCCCTTTACAAAGCATGACCGCCTTTGCCAAAGAACATCCTACATACCCTTAATCCCAAGAAACCTCCTTCATCCTGCTGAACCTACTCTACTTCTTAGGAGGCAGAAGGAAGAGTTATTGTTTTGTGTTTTTCTCAATACCCAGAAAGGAATCCACATCAGATTCTGCCCTGAGATCCATTTTTTCCCATGTGAACCCCATCTGGGGCCCTCCAAAGGGGATTGGGCCTCGTCCTAACCAGCTGCTAGCCCTGGTAAAACAACAGCCACTTCTTTCAGCCCACATTAGTGTCAGTGGCCAACCAGCCCATGTCCCAATGGGAGGCGACTCTCCACAAAGCTCTCTTTCTCTCGCCACGTTTGCATTATATAGAATTCCCAGGGAGGGACCTGGGTCTGGCTTCTTGACCAAGGCCAAGGGGCTCCCCAGACCCCACCCAGTTTCCCAACGTGGGAACCACCCTAGCTGGCCGCCTCCCCAGCTCACAGGCTGCAGGGAGAAAGAAAGGGCTGCTGAGAGTGACTCTGGGTTCCCACGCAGGAAGGTGCCAGCTCAAGACAGCGTGGCTTTGTGCTTGGGAGAGTCTGTCTTCTCACCAGGCAGAGCGACATAGCAGCCTGTGGAGAGATCAGAGAGATAGCAAAGGATGGCAGGGCCGTCCCTGCCCCAAGCAACAGGAACACTGGAAGCACACACCTGCCTACGGGGAGAAGACGCCTGACCCGAAACTTAGCGCTGAGATTTCTCCAAGACGATCCATTTCTCTCCAGCCTCACCCATCAGTTTCTTTAGGTTGGTGACTGTTCACTGAGAAAACACCTCCAAACCAAAACATACCATGCATCTTAATTTTATTCCTCATCTACATATGTTTATTTTATTTCATTTTTTGCCAGATAGTCTTATGTTTGGATTTTATTTTTACATGTATTTAAAGATGGATCAGTACTGTAGAGATGGACCCAAGGATGGGCAAGACATTGTATATTAATAGGGCTATGCAGACCTTTTTTCATAAGTGCAGCTCCCTGGGAGTCTACAGATATTCTCTATCTTCCATCACTAGTGAAAGGACACATCCTGCTGCTGGCCATGATGGATGGGGGAAGAAGAGCAAGGGAGGGTAGAAAGTCTCCCATGGTTGTTTGGACCCTCTTCATTATGACTTTTCTCTGTATCAACTGCTGCTCTCCAGAATTTAGGGCTCAAACCCTTGGACAGTTCCCAATTTGAATGGAACCACCGATGCTGAGAACTTGTGAGGGACACTTGAGATCATCCAATCCAGCAAGCTCTGGAGAACAAATGTGACTCTGCATATGCTAAATGTGTGTGTGTGCACCTTTGTGAGAGCATGTGTGTGTGCACCTGTGTGACAGCGTGTGTGTGTGCACCTGTGTGAGAGTGTGTGTGTGTACCTGTGTGAGAGCATGTGTGTGCACCTGTGTGAGAGCATGTGTGTGTGTGCACCTGTGTAAGAGCATGTGTGTGCACCTGTGTGTGTGTGTGCACCTGTGTAAGAGCATGTGTGTGCACCTGTGTGAGAGAGTGTGTGTGTGTACCCGTGTGAGATCATGTGTACCTGTGTGAGAGCATGTGTATGGGGGTGCACCTGTGTGAGAGCTTGTGTGTGTATGTGAACCTCTGTGAGAGTGTATGTGTGTGTATCTGTGTGAGAACATGTGTGTGCACCTGTGTGAGAGCATGTGTGTATGTGCACTTGTGTAAGATCATGTGTGTGCACCTGTGTGAGAGCTTGTGCGAGTGTGTGAACCTCCGTGAGAGCATATGTGTGTACCTGTGTGAGAACATGTGTGTGTGTGTGCACCTGTGTGAGAGCATATGTGTGTGTGTACACCTGTGTGAGACCGTGTGTGTGCACCTGAGAGTGTGTGTGTGCACCTGTGTGAGAGCATGTGTATATGTGTGTACCTATGTGAGAGCGTGTGTGTGTGCACCTTTGTGAGAGCATATGTGTGTACCTGTGTGAGACTGTGTGTGTGCACCTGTGTGAGAGCATATGTGTATGTGCACCTGAGTGAGAGTGTGTGTGTGTGCACCTGTGTGAGTGTGTGTGTGCACGCCTGTATGAAAGCATGTGTGTGTGCACCTCTGTGAGAGCATATGTGTGTGTGTACCTGTGTGAGAGCATATGTGTGTGTGCACCTGTGTGACAGCATGTGTGTGTGCACCTCTGTGAGAGCATATGTGTGTGTGTACCTGTGTGAGAGCATATGTGTGTGTGCACCTGTGTGACAGCATGTGTGTGTGCACCTGTGTGAGAACGTGTGTGTGTGCGCACCTGTGTGAGAGCGTGTGTAAGTGTGGGTATGTCCGTGTGTGAGGGAGGGTGTGTTTATAGGCGGGTGTGTGTGTATGTGAGATGAGTGTGAGAGGATGCCGATGAATGTGGAAGACTCTGCAGGTGAGTATGAGGAAGTAAGAGTGAGTGTGGATGTGGATGGGTGTATGTGACAAGAAGTGTGTGAATGTGTGCGTCTGTGAGCATGGGTGGGAGTGTAAGAGTGTAAGAGTGCACATGAATGCGTGTGTGTGTGAAAGTGGGCAGGTTTGTAGAGAATGGAAAGATCTAGTGAAGATCCCTAGCACCCTAACCCGCGCCCCTGCAAAACCTCCGTGAACTAAAAAATGCTTTGAAAACAACTGAGCTAATTCAAGCTGATTTAACATCATCACTTGACAAATGTGTAAACTGAAACCCACTGAAGAAAGAGATGTGCCAAATAGCCTTACGGGGCCAGGGCTAGAATCCGGGTCTCTTGACTTCCACCGGGTCCACCACACTTTGCTCCGTTGTCAATAGAATTGTTCTCACTATTCCTGAACACCGTAGTGGTCACCTAGGAGTGTGCTGTCAGCGCTCTCTTTTTAGGAAGCCCATCCCCCCATGCCCTCCTACTTACCACGTCCCACACTTACCTCATTACTCCAGACATTCATCTCATCACTTACGATAAAAGTAACACATGCTCATGATATACAATCCACATAGCCACATTCTGCAAGAACAGTTCTTTTGCACAGTATGCTTCCTGGCAATGACTGATAGGTCTCTAGGGAGAGCAACTGAACCAAGATTGGCCAGTTAGAGCTCTTCCCTGAGAGCCCTCACAACAGAGTGAAGAAAGGGAGTCATCCCTCTCCAATGGCTAATGCTGTAAGATAACAAAACTCACCTTGTGGAAGAAGCCACAAAGCCACCATGACGAAGACTGAATCCAAACGATAGAGACGTAGGGTTAAGAGACATAGAGAATGATGGTTTCCAGCTGCATCCATGTCCCTACAAAGGACATGAACTCATCCTTTTTTATGGCTGCATAGGATTCCATGGTGTATATGTGCCACATTTTCTTAATCCAGTCTGTCATTGATGGACATTTGGGTTGGTTCCAAGTCTTTGCTATTGTGAATAGTGCTGCAATAAACTTACGTGTGCATGTATCTTTATAGCAGCATGATTTATAATCCTTTGGCAGCAAACTATCACAAAAACAGAAAACCAAACACCGCATGTTCTCATTCATAGGTGAGAATTGAACAATGAGATCACTTGGACACAGTAAGGGGAACATCACACACTGGGGCCTGTTGTAGAGTGGGGGGAGGGGAGAGGGATAGCATTAGGAGATATACCTAATGTAAATGACGAGTTAATGGGTTCAGCATACCAACATGGCACATGTATACATATGTAACAAACCTGCACGTTGTGCACATGTACTCTAGAACATAAAGTATAATTTAAAAAAAGAAAAAAAAAAGAGACACAGAGGATCCCTCTTTCCAGCTTTTCAGAGACCCAGCGTCATCTCTGGTCTTGCTGTAACTTGAATGTTTAATCCTGTCTCTGTTTTGTGCTTACATCAATTAATTAAGCAGGATCTCTTCCCCCTATAGCCTAAAGCCAAAATATACCAGTATAATCAGATCCCCTCAGACTTTTTTGCATCCACTCCTCAAATCTCTATTCTCCTTTCTATGCAATGTATTTTACTATGATATAAAAATCAATGCATGTGAAGGAGATATATCCAGTTCTAATTTCTATATTGGGAACAAGATAATTTAGAAGCATATATGTTAGGGGAAAAGATGGAAATAAAACAAATCTTATTACCAATTCTGAAATCTTTCCAAGAAGCCATGATGAGGTATATTAATTGGTATAAATAACAGAGTCCCAAAATAATATTCCTTAAATATGATAGAAGTTTAATTTTCTTGTGCAGTGAAGTCCAGAAGTAAGCAGTCTGGGGCTAGTATAATGACACTGTTCCATGAAGACCTCAGGGAGTCAAGCTCCTTCTAGCTTGTTGCTTCCATTGCATTCTCAGTTTTCTTATCTGAAAAGTACAGATGTTGCTATACCTGCCTCATGGCCCAATATGGCTGCCCTATCCTGCCATCCTATTTGCATTTCACCCAACAGGAAGAAAAACAAGGATGAAGAAGAAGGGAGAGAATGTCTCAGCTCCCCCTTAAGGAAGTCTCCCAGAAGTTGTCGGATGACACTTCCACTTAAATCTTACTCACCGGAACATAATCATATGGCCACAACTAATTTGAAAACAGTCTGGAAAATATAGCCTTGACTCTGGACAGCCATGTATAAAACTACAAATTAGGAGTTCTTTAACCTTGGAACAAGGGAGAATGGGCATTAAAGAACAACAGGCCCACCATTACTATCACTGTTATGCCGTCTTCTTTTACAGGTTCTGCCATCTTTCTAGTGGTTACTCCAACTGTGGCAAATGAGAACCCTTCTCTTTTCTCTGATGCCTAATTTGCATACACCAGTGTTTATGACTCCAAACTAGAGAAGTGTGTAGAGCAGGAGAGAATATAATGAATCTCACTTGGAGGTTGGGACCAAAGGGATCTTTTGGAGAATTCAGGAACAGATCATGTGGTTCCATTTTTCTCTTCCCCAAACATTTTTGGCCCTAATCCTCACCAACCTGATGGCCCGTAAGGAATGACAAGCTAGAAAGCTCTCCCAACACACACCTCCCATCCCTATTTTATTAGAGAAAAATATCTCCTGACAGGACATAAGAGCAAGTCTGATTCATTCAGCATAATTTTTGGAGGCAGTAAAGGGTGTAGTTAAAGGACTAGCCCTAGAGTCTAAGAACCCAGTTTCAAATCCCAGATCTACAAGCCTGGGGAAATTACTTAGTCTATGACTCAGTTTCCTTATCTGCAAAATATAGATTTGCATACCTGCCTCATAGGATTTCTGAGAAATTATAAAAGGTAACCTAAGTCAGGCACATAATAGTAAGAGCTTAATAAATGTCAACTGTTTTTATTAAGCGTCTCCTTTGTTCCAGGGCCCTGCTAAGAATGTAGCAAATGCAAGGGTGTTTGTGAAGTCTTGTGGCTCCTAGAACACAGGGAACCATGAGCCTGGGCCTACTCTGGATGCTAAGGGGAATTTCAGCAGCAGCATCTGAACACTGGGGCCTTTCATGGGGCAGATGGCAGGTCCTGGAGTGCACAGGGACAATGTGAAGCTAAAAGCCAACCTGTCCTCCTTCTCCCTGCCCTCATCCCCAAACAGACTCACCGGAAGCATTTTTGTGTACCATGCAGTACATTTGGGTAGCCCTAATTCCATGCTGTTTGTCCCTTTCCATCAGTTCTGTAAGGGGACTGCTGGCTCCTTGAAATACACTGCAGCTTCCAACAACAACAACAAAGGAAGAAGGGAAGGCAGGAGGGGAGGAAGGAGGAGGAAGGAAGAAGGGAAAGAGAAAGAGAAAGGAAGGAAAGGAATGAAGGGAGGAGGGAGGGGGGAAATGAGGAAACAGAGGAGAAACAAAACCAATTGTCATTTTCACTGAGAAGTTAGTAACAATGTTAACAATTTCTCATCCACAGTGTCTTTTTAACACTTCCAAACAATTGATTACTTTTGAAGTAAAACCTAATTTACACTCTTCGTGTATACTTTCTTTTCTTTTTTTTTTTTTTTTTTTTTTTTTTTGAGACAGAATCTCGCTCTGTCGCCCAGGCTGGAGTGCAGTAGCGCGATCTGGGCTCACTGCAAGCTCCACCTCCCGGGTTCACGCCATTCTCCTGCCTCAGCCTCCCAAGTAGCTGGGACTACAGGTGGCCGCCACCACTCCTGGCTAATTTTTTGTGTATTTTTAGTAGAGACAGGGTTTCACTGTGTTAGCCAGGATGGTCTCGATCTCCTGACCTCGTGAGCCGCCCGCCTCGGCCTCCCAAAGTGCTGGAATTACAGGCGTGAGCCACCGCGCCCAGCCTCTTCGTGTATACTTTCTATTTGTGCATCTATGATGTGATTTTTCAAACATTTATTTCATTCCTCATTGTAAAAGTGTCCTTGTATACAATTCAAACACTATGAAGGAGCATAAAGTAAAAAACAAACAGGCTGGGTGCAATGCCTCATGCCTGTAGTCCCAGCTACTGGGGAGGCCGAGGCAGGAGAATGGCGTGAACCTGGGAGGTGGAGCTTGCAGTGAGCCGAGATCGCGCCACAGCACTCCAGTCTGTGCGACAGAGCGACGCTCCCTCTCAAAAAAACAAAACAAAACAAAACAAGACCAAAAAAAAACAAAAAACAGCCATGCATAGATCCACTGGAGTCACACAGAACACATATTCAGGATACTCAGAGGAAACACAGACAGAGATGGAGAGTCAGAAATGAGTAATTGAAGGAGTACTGCAAATTTCTCCTTCCCTTCTCCTCAGTGAACACACAGTTCCAAGGAGGTCCAAGAAGGGAGGCATGGACCTGCGGGTTTCCAGGAACTGATATCAACCGAGGGATGCTCTAGCCTTTACAACATGGTGGGTGTCTTTTATGTAGCGTGGCCCCGAAGTGCAGTCTAATCATTACTTTATCTGGTGCTCCGTGGAAACACCAGAAGTGTGCTTCAATATTGGAGGAAAACATTGAGAAAATGGTGGAGCTTTGTACTGTCTTTTGTAGAAAGGGTAATTTTCACCTTATGCACCGCACCCCCCTTTTTTTTGAGACAGAGTCTTGCTCTGTTGCCCAGGCTGCCAGGCTGGAGTGCAATGGTACAATCTCGTTGCACTGCAACGTGTGTCTCCCAGGTTCAAGTGATCCTCCTGCCTCAGCCTCTCGAGTAGCTGCAACTACAAGCATGTGCCACCATGCCTGGCTAAGTTATGCCCCTTTTTGTTTTATCCATAGACTTTAGAGCCAAATCTCAGGGTAACATACAATCTGTCTTCCTTCCTTCCTCCCTTCCTTCCTTCTTTCATTCCTTCTCCCTCACTCGCTCACTCCTTCCCTCCCTTTCTTTCTTCTTCATTCCTTCTTCCTCACTCACTCCCTTCCTCCCTTGCTTCCTTCTCTCATTCCTTCTTCCTCCCTCCCTCCCTCCCTTTTCCCCTTTCTTTATTCTCTCTTTCCTTCCATCATGCTTTCTGTAAGACTGAAGGGATCATACTATGCATATCATTTGACACTTAGTTTTTTTCAAGATGGAAAATACCTAGACGTATTTTTCCATCAACCTGGAGTAGTCTATAGTATTAAAGGTTATTAAACCAGCCCCTGCTGACCATACAAAAGTGTTGCAAAGTCTTGGCATACATGTCTCTGCATGCTTGCTCAGGTTTTTGGGTAGGACAAGTTCCTTGAAGTGGGTTGCTGGGTCAAAGGGGGTGCACATTTTAATTTGCCAAATTGCTGGGTTGCCTTCCAAATACATACCACTGTATACTTTGGTGTGTGTTCATTTTTATCTCCATAAGGCATCATATAAGAGAGCTCTCCTTCTGCATTTCACTTAGTTTTCTGGAAAAGTAAAAAACAGTCAAGGTAGGGAAAGAAGAGGATCAGGGAAGGCTTCCAAGAGGAGGTCACCTTTCAACCAGACCTTGAAGGATGGCATGGCATTCAGAGAAACAGACAAAGGACATTCCAGGTAGAGGTTGGAATATGGAGTCAAAGACATTCATGGAGCTTGGTCGAGGTGGGGAGGTGGTTCATTATTCCTTGGTAAATCCTTGGCCATAATGTTCCCTAGACCACAGACCACCGCAAGGCAGGCTTAGATACTTAAACAAAATACATCAAGACAGACAAATAAGCAATTACATTCCAACAGGGAGAAACAGACAATAAACAGAAAATAAAGTCAACTGGGTGGCATGTTAGATGGAGATAAGTGTTATGGGGAATAAAAATCAGAGATGGGAGATGGGAATGCGCACGGGGAGCGGAAGGGGCCGCCGTGTTAAACAAGGTGACCAGAGACGGCCTCGTGAGAAGGTGGCATCTGATAATGACCCATAGCAGGTGAAGGAAGGAGCCTTCCAGATTTCTGGGGAAAGAGCATTGCAGGGAGAGGCCAGCAAGGACAAAGGGCCTGAGGTGGGAGAGTCCTCAGTGATGTGGAGGAAGAGCAAGGAGGCCACATGGCGAGCACAGAGTGAGAGAGGGGACAAAGGGGACAAGAGAGCTGAGGTCCTAAGGCCCTGGGGGCTGAATGCCTGAATGCTGTCGGGCTCTGTGACGTGCTTGACTTGTTTGGTTTGGGCTATTTTTTAGAGTAAGATGAGAAACTATTCAGAGGTTTTTAAGAGAGGAGTGACACACTCTGACATGTGGTTCAAGGAGATCCTTCTGGGTAAAAGAGAGATGAGGACCAAAAGGGGCCAATTCAAAGATTACTGGCATCATGCAGGTAACTTGGGCCAAGGTGAAGCAGTCACGGTGGAGGAAAATGACCGTATTCTGAATGTATTTTGAAGGTAGAGGCTTTAGAATTTGCTCATGGATTAGGTGTGAGGTGTGAAAGATGAGGAAGCATCAAGATAGCCACAGGGTTTTGACCTGATGCTGCCGTAAACTGAAGTAGGACTTAGTTTGGAGCTGGGGGAGAACTTCAAGGGCTCAGTTACAGATATAGTGTGTGATTCCATTGGACATCAGAGTGCAGATGTCGAGCAAGCAGTTGGACATGTTAGAACAAATTCAGGGAGAGGTCAGGGCTAGAAATATAAACAGATGAGTCATCAGCATATAGATAGTGTTAAGAGTCATTAGGCGACATGAGGTTACTAAAGGAATGAGTATGGACAGAAAAAGAGAAAAGGGCTGAGAGCTGACCCCTGAGACACTTCACTGTTACAAAGTCAGGAAGGTAGGGGAGAATCTGTGATGGGGACTAAGGGAGAGCAGCCAGCAAGGTAGGAGGTTGGGTCCTAAAGGCCAAAAGACACGAGTATTTGACAGAAGAGTGCGTGATTAAATACTGCTGCTAGGAATTCGCGATTGCAAAAATATGGAACCAGCCCAAATGCCCATTAATCTGTGAGATTAATGGATAAAAATCTGTGATATATATGTATATGTGTGTGTGTATATATGTGTGTGTGTGTGTATATACACACACACCATGACACACTACTTAGCCATAAGAAGGAATAAAATAATGGCATTTGCAACAACTGGAATGGAATTGGAAACCATTATTCTAAGTGAAGTAACTCAGGAATAGAAAACCAAACATCGTATGTTCTCATTCATAAGTAGGAGCTAAGCTATGAGAATGCAAAGGCATAATAAGAATGATACAATGGGCCAGGTGTGGTGGCTCACACCTGTAATCCTAGTGCTTTGGGAGGCCAAGGTGGGTGGATCACCTGAGGCCAGGAGTTCAAGACCAGCCTGGCCAACATGGCAAAACCCTGTCTCTATTAAAAATACAAAAATTAGCTAGGCGTGGTGGGACACACCTGTAGTCCCAGGTACATGGAGGGCTGAGACATGAGAATCCCTTGAACCAGGAGGCAGAGGTTGTGGCGAGCCGAGATGGCACCACTGCACTCTAACCTGGGTGACAGAGCAGGCTCTGTCTCAAGAAAAAAAAAAGAGAGAGAGAATTATACAATGGACTTTGGGGATTCAAGAGGAAAGCGTGGGAGGGGTTGAGGGATAAAAGACTCCAAATTAGGCTGAGCACGGTGGCTCACGCCTGTAATTCCAGCACTTTGGGAGGCCGAGGTGGGCTGATTACGAGGTCAGGAGATTGAGACTATCCTGGCTAACACGGTGAAATCCCATCTCTACTAAAAACACAAAAACTTAGCCGGGGTTAGTGGCGGGCGCCTGTAGTCCCAGCTACTAGGGAGGCTAAGGCAGGAGAATGGTGTTAACCGGGGAGGCGGAGCTTGCAGTGAGCCAAGATCACGCCACTGCACTCCAGCCTGGGCCACAGAGCGAGACGCTATCTTAAAAAAAAAAAAAAGAAAAGACGACAAATTGAGTACAGTGTATACTGCTCAGGTGATAGGTGCACCAAAATCTCAGATACCGCCACTAAAGGACTTATTCATGTAACCAAACACCTCCTGTTCCCCAAAAAGCTATGGAAATAAAAAATAATAAATAAATAAATGCTGCTGTCAGGTCAGGAAAGACAAGGACTAAAACACCGACCACTTAATAAATCCCCTCAAAATGATTTATTACTTTTAACCAAGTGCTGGTCAAGTCTCCCTGGCCTTGGATGGAAGGCATGTCAATTGCACATCATCAGCCAAGTACTGACTGGATGGTTTCACTTGCAAAGGGGAAATCTTACCTCCACGTCCTAAGGTGGGATTTCTGACAGAAGGAAGAGCACACATTAGGTGAAGAATTCTAGACTGGGAAGGAATGGAGTCCGATGGCATGGGCACCAGTCCTGGTTTATCTGCTTGCTCCCTGTGTGACCTTAAGACCCCCTGTAGCTCTCAGCATCTTCACATGCAATATGGTGGGTGGTGAGCAGAGCAGCGTTCTCTGAGAGGCTTTTCATAGTCTCTCCTCAAGTCTAAAATTCAAAGACATTCCCCTCTCTCAGTCAGGGATGGCTGTATAATTTGCAGGATCCCTTTTTCAAAATGTGCAGTGTGTCGGGTGGCGGGAGGATGCTGTTAGAGATACTAAATATAAAGCTTTTTCTTTTCTTCCACTATCTCTCTCTTGACTTATCATAGTGCTTTTTTAATTGCTATTTAATATCATTCTAGGTAAAATAAATAAATGAAATTTTACATTATCAGCATGGATTTTACCATTTACTTTTACATTTTGCAAGGCAAAATTTTAAATGCAAATATGAAAACGTGGAACTCCTAAGCAGAATCAATAAAATTACACAATTCATATTTCATAGTTCCTACATGCTGTATTAGTCAGTTCTCACACTGCTAATAAAGACGTATCCAAGACTGGGTAACTTATAAAGAAAAAGAGGTTTAATGGACTTAGAGTTTCACGTGGCTGGGGAGGCCTTACAATCATGGCAGAGGGCAAAAGGCACATCTTACATGGTGGCAGCAAGAGAAAATGAGAACCAAGCAAAAGGGGTTTCCTCTTATATAACCATCAGATCTCGCGAGACTTATTTATGACCATGAGAACAGTATGCAGGAAACCACTCTCATGATTCAAGGATCTCCCACCGGGTCCCTCCCACAACACTTGGGAATTATGGGAGCTACAATTCAAGATGAGATTTGGGTGAAGACACATGCATATGTATTTCCTGATCAAATGCATATCACATGCATATGTATTTCTTTCTGACCTGAATAGTCCAAATACCGCACAAAACTAACTCTACTGTTTTTATTTCACTTCTTGATGCACACACATTCTTCCAACCCCCTCTACTTGAGGCTTACTGTTGAATAAGGAAGGACTAAAAGAAAAAAGGAACTATGAATTGGCCTACCATTTTCTTTTGTTCTGTGTCATCATATTCGGTATACATTGTTGGCTAGTAAGAAGGAATATGAGGGAGTCTCTTGGTTGTTTGCTTTTCTTAGAACGTGATGATTGTCTTCCTCATCTGTAAAATGGGGATACTTTGTAAGGCAATTTTAAAACAGAAAATTCATTTATCCGCTCATGTAATTCTATACCAAGCACAGTGCTTGGAGCACATATGTGGTCAGTAAATATTTTAAATGCTAAGAATTCAGTGTGGCTCAAGTCAGGAGGATGCTGAGGCACATAATAAAAATAACAGCTTAGCAGTAACTGAGTATTTACTATGTGCCAGGCATCGTGCTAATGCTATTGTATTAACTCATTTCCTCTTAATGACAGCCTTATGAAGTGGGTATTTTTATTATCCCCATTTTACAGATGAGGAACTTGGAAAGGTCGGTAACTTGGCCAAAGCCCCATAGCCAGTTAAGTGGCATATCTGGGACTCAGGCCCAGGTCAGTAAGACGCCAAAGCACGTGCTTTGGAACACTAACTATATTGGTCCCATAGTTACTTGGTAATAAAATCAAAGTAGTCAAAGAGCTACGGAGGGAAATGATGAGTTCCGTCTGGGGAATCCAAGAAAGGCACTGAGAAGGCAGCTGGGTGTACACGTCTGTAGCTCAGGAATGATGAACAGACTAGAGATAAGATTTGGGAGTCCTCAGCTGGATGATAGCCACTGAAACCGTGAACATGGATATGAGATAAGACAAGAAAGCCCTGTAGAACTAAGGCATCTGAGAGCCAGGGAAGGAGAAAAGAATGCTGAAAAGGAGACATTACAGAGGTAGGAGTGGATGCATAGGGGGAATACCTGGAAACCCATGAGCATTAATTTCACGTTAATTTCACTACACAGATGGCCAATCAGATGACAACTGCAAAAAGACCTTTAGATTTTGCATGTGACCCCGCAGATGACGCTGGGTAAAACCTTAGACTGGTAGATAAGAGGAAAGGGACAATGGAGAGATTTATAACTAAACTTGGTACGACTTTTCATCTGTCACATTCCATGGAAAAAAAGTATCCTTTGTCAAACTACATTTCCTGACTTGGAGGCTAGGAAAATTCAGTCACTGCAGCAAGATGCAAGATGCAACTTGGCTGTGGACATTTGGCAAGCCATGTACATCCCCTCTTGAGGCCTCAGTTTCCTCATCTGTACATAGAGTTATTGGATGAGACATACTCCAAGTTTTCTCCCAGATCCAAAATTCTATTCCCTTCCGTTCCAGATGCTCTTTGAGGATGTTGGTGTTGACAAGAAAGGTGGGGTGAAAGAGAAGGACCCCACTTGACTGCAACAGGTCCCCTTGTATCCTGTTCCCTCTCCATCTTATTTTCTCCACCGTGCTCTAAGGCAGTTGTGGAGCCAGTGATGAAAACCACATGTTTCTGGGCAGCCCTGCTGTTGCACAATGCCGCCAAGGGGAGGGCAAAAAGAAAGAAAGAAAAAAAAGGAAAGTAAGTAAGAAAGGAAAGAAAAGAGCTTTGGAATTCTCAGCTTCCACAGACAATTCCCCCATTGATGTGCTGTGAGTCACGGCGGGCCGCCAGGCCATCATGGTTTCTGAATCACTTCCTTCAAGAGGGGCTCTCCACTTGTTCCCGGGCTGACTTTGACCAGGGCTGGAATGCAAGGAGGTTGGACCCTTTGAGTGGCTCTGACTGCCTTCCTCTTTGCTGGAGCCCCAGAGGGGAAGGTGGAGGTGCTAGGCAGCAGGGCATAGGGGTCTGAATGGAATTGAAGACAGCAGAGAAGCAGGTTGGACCTGCTTGTCCCAATTGGTGGACCCAACTCATGTCCCCCCCTCTCTCTCTGTTAGAGGTGAAAATGATATAAAATCCCAGATTAAAGGCCAGAGTTTTCTCTGGTGGACACTAGACTCAGCCAGATCCGGAATTTCTATCCTCTCCACCTTGACATCCTGGCTAATGTGGACAAGGTTGACATCTTTTGAGCAGAGATAGGAAAGTTGATCCCAGCCATTTCTCCAATGGCTCACATTAGGGAACTTTGAACGGTGCTCTCAGTCTCCCATCTTGCAATTTCCATCTTTGAGGTCAAGGATGTTAGTGGACCAAGAAGCCCTCACCTGGGTGGTGGTCCTTAGGTGAGAGTCTGTTTTAAGTTCTTGCTTAAAATAAGCTTCATTTTTTTCGACCAAGAGCCGTATTCCTTACTCTGGATCAGACTCTGTGTAGGCACCATGGATTCCAAGAGGAAACAGACATGGTGCCAACTGGACGAAAGAGAATGACAAGTAAATAAGTAATGATGCAAATTTATCACCAAATGCAGACTTGGGGACAAGGGGAGCTCCAGAAGGCAGCCAGACCGGTTTGTTGGATGGAGCATTTAATGCCATTTTCCTTTGCACAACCACCATTCCTTCCCCCACAAGTCCCCTAACCCCAGGACTTTCCAGAAGATCAATATGAATGGGCCCTGGATTAGAGACGAAGTGGTCTCTCCCCTCCACCAACACAAGGTGCTATTTCTCAATGACCCCAGATGTTAGGGAATATGCTAGAATGCCGCCACCTGGTGGGCGCACAGAGCCGTGTCCACTTTGCAACTCTGCTTCATCTGGGGCAAGTGTCAGAGACCCGTAGACCTGGAAGCCACGCCTAAAAGAAACCAGGTTTGACACGGCTACTTATTTGACTAATGTTATAGGTAGCGAGGAAAAGGAGCATCTTTACCTTTTAAGGAGTCCTCCTGTTCACATTCAGCTGGCTGTCTCCTCTTAAGGAGGTGGACTTGGAGGAAAAGTTAGTTTAGAGCAGGCACCATATCTTCATCTTCTCTATGCCTCTCATAGCCTCTAGCAGCAGATCCAGGAGGTAATGGGTGCTCAGAGAATGGATGTTCAATAGGATCAGTTACTGAGTATGATCAGCCAGAACAATAGCAAAGGTTCTCTCTATCTTGCACCCCCATATCCCCTAGCACCATGCCTGACTCTACAAATACACATTGAACCATTGAATAAAATTAGACTCTCGGAAGTAAAGGTTCTGGAAACAGCAAATGTGATTTGCTGGAGGACAGTTTAGGTGTTGTCTGTATTGTCTAGTACAGCCTCCTTCCTCTCAGATGCATCCCAGGAACACACAGTGACTTCACCAAAGTCACACAGCCACTCTTTAGAACGGGGACTGGTGGGCAGGTCAACTTGCCACCTGGCTGCCTGGCAGAATCAGCCCATGCATATATGAGAAACAAGGCAGGCAGTAAAGAAAGTAGGGAGGAGGCATTTGTCCAGGGTCACACCCAGTGGAAGAGATTCCCACTGAGAATATCTGAAAGACATTTTCAGGGACTCTAATACTACCCTGTGCTCCTAGGGTGAAAAGAAACACCAGCTAGTGCATTAAATAAAGAGGTAAAGAATGTCTAGCAATCCAAGGAAAACAGAGCCAAATGCAGTTACTGGGGGCACAGAATGTGACGTGGGAGGTACCAGTCATGTCATAGGTCCAGGTGGAGCTCTTGTCTCCCAGGAAGAATTTGTGAAATACTATAACCCATGTCCTGAAGTTGAGCTCCAGAGTGGGTGATGGTTACCCATATGGAAAAAGCAGTCTGGCTTACATGTAACAAGGGATCTGGCTACCTCCCCAGCACATTCTTCATGGCTTTATTCTCTCTCTCAATTTACCCTCTTTCCTGTGCCACACGAACCTTTCTAACACTCCCCTGCTTAGACCATCAAAGGCTCCCTATTGCCTCTTAGATAAAATCTAAATACCTTCCCTTATCATCATGCCACTCCAACTCTCTAGCCACATACTTCATCCCTTCCTGCCTAGCCTTACCACCTTGATTACACTGTTGGACTCTTGTCCCTCAAGTGGGTTCCAGTCCTGGCTCCACCACTTGCTCTCGTTGTGACCGTAAGGAAATCACTTAATTCTCTGTGCCTTCACTTCCTCATCTATGAAATGGAGTTCACACTAGCATCTACCAGATGGGGCAGTTGTGAGAACTGATTTGAGCTCAGTATATGAAGTCCTCCGAACAGCACCTGGCATGTGGTATGCCTGCAACGTATGTTAGCGATCATTCCTGTTACTGTCGCTACATACAACATGTCTCCTCATGCCCCCATCCTTTCACACATGCTCTCTGTGCCTGAAATGTCCTTTCTCTGCCTTCTCCCTCAGATGGACAACAGCTCATTCTTCAAGTTCCAGCTCAATGTCCCTTTTTTAGCAGTAGGGAAGTGATCTTCATCTTTGTACACATACCGACCCCATGTTCACCCTAAATCCCTTGTCACCCTGATCATCCTCACTCATCAAATGGGGGTGTAATAGCATCTGTTGATCATGGTACCTGCCTGAAATGCCTTGTGGATGGAATGGGCGACTCCACAGTCATCCTGTAGCCTGTGTAAATTACAAAGCCTTCAACAAGCATGTGTATTTTTGCCATCATGGAAGGGCTGTTGACTGTCCAACTTCTAACCTGCACAAGGTAGGGTCACCGTGTCCCTCGCTGACCCAAGACCCAGTCTCCAGGAGGACCCCTGCCTCTCACAGACACCACCTCACTCTGCAGCCTGCTGAGCCACACTTGCTTCTCTCACCCATCCACCCAAAAGTGGGGTTGGGGGAAGTCAGACACCAGCTATGAGCATGGAGCACTGCCAGCAGAGCCCACTCAGGGATTTCTCACCTGCTTGTCCCCGACCACCTTCCTTTGGTTTCTCCTGGGCTCTGTCGAGGGGGGGGCGGTCTGCAGCCCCACTGCCCTCACCCTAGGCTCTGCCTTTATTCTCCCTCTGCCTCACTTGGCCTGTTCACAGTAAGAATGGAAAGGTTGCCTCCTGACTCCCGGCCCACCCTCCTTTTTTCTCTGTCCTCCCCCTCAGCTTGCTTTAACGTCCTTAAATCCATCCCAGAGGCTTTCACAAGGCTTCCTTCATCTACTCATCAAGCACTGTGTGAGGCACTTACTCTCCGCAGGGCCCTGAGGGAGATTCAGGATGAATAAGATGAACACTGTCCTAAGAAGACAGGAGGAGAGACGAGTGTTGGTTGATGGTGTCAACACAATGCCAGAGACTTAGGGTGGCAGGGGGTGATTGTCTTCTGACATGGTCCTTGGCCAGTCTCCACTGGGAGGCTGTAGGTCTGCACTTTGGTTGTACCTGGCTGGCATGCATGGGGGAGGGGCTGCTGGCCTGATCCTGTCCCAACCATTCAGCTGATGAGTGACATTGGAGCCCAGTTCGTGACTGCTGTGTCCTTTGAGCATAGGTAAGGCTCCGGGGAGCACAATCTGCAGCCCTTCTTACCAAGCCCTGCCTTGTTCTCAGAGTGATGCCACCCTCGCTGTGGTCTGCCTGGGCAGCCTGAATGCGAGTGGCCCCTGGTCAAAGGCCATTTGGCACTGGGGCAACAACCTTCGTCGGCCAGCACCCCAGTCTGAGTCTCGGCTAACTTCTGTGTCTCTCTCAGTGGCTTATGGGAGCCTCTGGTTCCCTTCCCTGTCAGACAAGAAGTGAGGGTGGCGCAGGAGGGCAAATGCAGAGTCTCTCAGGCTGAGACTGATGTCGAGTAGGGAGGGAGGGGGACGCCTAGGAAGGGATCTCTTCCCAGAATTCCAAACCAGAATGGGGTAGAAGCTCCCCACCCACCTTACCAGCTTTCTCCTCCACCTAACAAGGTGCCCTTGGCTAATGCTTTAGCTCAGAGACCTCATGGACACAGAGGTTTCTCGCTTCTCTTTCCCTCTCTCCCTGTCTCCCTCCCACAATGCCCTGCAGTGAAAGGCTTTCTTCTTCGTCCTCTCTGGTATGGACGTCCCCACATCCCATCTTCCTCCTATGGGCATTCAGCCTCCTGCTCAGCCGGAATAGAAGAGATAGCTCTCTATCCAGTAAAAGAAGAAACAAACAAGCAAACAAAAACAAAAACAAAAACCTATGTCTTGCTCCCTCTAAGTCAATAGCAGCTAAAATAATTTAGAAATTCTGATTTTGCTTATGACAAGTCTCCTTTTACAGACTCAAAAACTCCTACTCTGAATGTTAAACATTGACTATCGATCCGCTACCACTCTTTGCTTTGCTAACACCTCAAACCTCAACCTTCCCGAGACAAGCACAGGCTGGGCAAGTAGCAGAAAGTTTCCATCCAAGGAGATGCACAGGAGAGCTCTTTCTGTATCATGTTTCAAAACCACTATCCTGATACAGCAACTCACATTTATTGAGCATTTACCACGAACCAAGCACTTGATATACAGCATGTCGCTTAATCCTTTCAACAGTCTGTAAGATGGATTATGTTATCTTTCCCAATTTACGGATGAGCAAACTGAGGCTTGTTTAGCCTAGGGTCAAGCAGCGTGTATGTGAGAGAGTCAGAAATGGAGAAATGGAGCACAACGTATTTGACTCGTAACCACTGTGCCGAAAGGGGACGTGAGACCTGCCCTGCAGACATTTGCAGGATGGAAGGATATACTTGTGACACAGCACACGGTAGTGTTATAAGCCATTCAAAACCCCTTGCTAAAGGAAGGTCACTTACTGGTTTGTGTGCATCTACCACACAGCAGACATTCCCAGAGACCATATCCTCTCATTTTCACAACAATCCTGCACCCCCGTTTTACAAGCGGGGTGGGTGACTGGGCTTAGGGAGATTAGTTCTCCAATGGTCATGAAGTGGTGAAGCTGGGGTTTTGTCTTAGTCTAGTGATTGCCAACCTTTTTGGCACCAGGGACCAGTTTTGTGGAAGAGAATTTTTCCACTGACCAGGGATGGGGAGGGATGGTTTCAGGATGACTCAAGCACATTACATTTATTGTGCACCTTATTTCTATTATTATTACATCACAATATGTAATGAAATAATTATAGAATTCACCCTAATGTAGAATCAGTGGGAGCCCTGAGCTTGTTTTCCTGCAGCTAGATGGACCCATCTGGGGGTGATGGGAGACAATGACAGATCACCAGACATTAGATTCTCATAAGGAGCACGCAATCTAGATCCTTCACATGCGCAGTTCACAGTAGGGTTCACACTTCTATGAGAATCTAATGCCGCTACTGATCTAACAGGAGGCAGAGCCCTGGTGGTAATACGAGCAATGGGGAGTAGCCATAAATACAGATGAAGCTTCACTGGCTCACCTGCTGCTCACCTCCTGCTGTGCGGCCCAGTTCCTAACAGGTCCCACATTGGTACAAGGCCACAGTCTGTGGCCAAGGGGTTAGAGACCCCTGTCTTAGTCCATTCCTGCTGCTGTGACAAAATAACCTCAGACGGGGTCATTTATAAAGAATAGAAATGTATTTCATAGTTCTGGAGGCTGGGAAGTCCAAGTTCAAGGCGCTAACCAATTCAGTGTCTGGTGAGGACGCTCTGCTTCAAAGAGGACACTACTTGCTGTGTCACCACGCAGCAGAAGCAGCATAAAAGAAATGAACGCTGTGTCTTCACATAGCATGAGACATGGAAGAGCCAAGCAGCTCTCTGAAGCCTCCCAAAGGCCCCACCTCTTCATACCATCACCTTGGGGTTTAAGTTACAACATATAAATTTGGAGGGACACATCCATTCAAACCATAGCAGCTTTGAGCCCAGGTCATGTGATTTCAAGGCTTAATTTCTTCCATTATTCTATGTTTGCCCTGTAGCTTAGGGGAAAATGCATGAGGCTTCCTTTCCTGCTCTAGAAGAGCTGACAACAGTAGAAGAAATGCGACATTAACACAAGTAACTACAAAAGGACGTAGAACATGGTAAATGTCAGGAGAGAAAGGGACAAGCACCTAGAATATCAAGGGGTGGAGCCTGACCCCAGCCCAGAGTAGCAGCAGCAAATGGCTGCCAAACATGTGGGACGGGGCTAGGCAGGCATGCTGGGAAGCATGTATGGGAGACAATGACAGATCATCAGACATTACATTCTCATAAGGAGCGTTCAACCTAGACCCCTCGCATGGTGGTTCACAATAGGGTTCACACTTCTATGAGAATCCCTGAGCTGAATATGGACATGAACGGGATCTCAGTGTGGACAGAGACTGAAGTACCTCCAAGAGTGACCCAGCCAGAGCAAAGGCTCTGAGCCAGGTAGGCAGGGGACAAGCTGTCGTGTCTGGGTGGCATGTAGGGGACACGAAAAGGACCAGCAGAAGATAAGGCTGGGGCCAGGCCACAGGAGGCTTTGGAGGCAGAGCCAAGGAACTTGATCTGGGGGTCACTTGGGGAGGTCGCCATTGACAAGTTGATGTTTTACAATCAGGGGTGACTGGAGCCAGGCTTTGAGGAGAGGGCTGTGGCAGAGTGAGCAGGCTGGAGTTGAGAGCAGTAGTACAGTCCAGACAAGAAAAACAGCCAGGACCAAGGAACTGAGAAAGTGGAGGGAGGGGAGTGGGTGTCAGAGTAGGGTGGAGGAATTGAAACAGACACGAAGGGCTTTAGCAGCCTGGCGGTCCAGGCTGCTCTGGGCTGACTTACCTGGTTGCTGTGTCCTCTCTTAACTCTCAGGCCTAGGCCTAGCAGGAGACACCTTGGGCACCACAGGCCCCAGTGTGGGTACTGGGCCCCGGCATTATAGCAGGAAGATCTGCTGCTGCCCCTGGTCCAGGTAAGCAGAGAACGTGTTGGGGTCAAGGCCAGGCAGGAACTGATGGTGCAGTGTCACGTGTTCACAGAACACACCTACCTCCTCTGTCCTGTCAGCCAGAGTTCAGACTTCAAAAGGCTGGAAAGGAAGCAGAGAGAGGAGATGGCTTCATTGGGCATTCGTTCTAATCCTCACTACACAATCAGAAAAGGCTCTGTATGTGGAGTTTAAAAATTGAGATTCAGAGGCCGTGCGTGGTGGCTCAGGCCTGTAATCCCAGCACTTTGGGAGGCCGAGGTGGGCGGATCACGAGGTCAGGAGATCGAGACCATCCTGGCTAACACGGTGAAACCCGTCTCTACTAAAAATACAAAAAATTAGCCAGGCGTGGTGGTGGGCGCCTGTAGTCCCAGCTACTCGGGAGGCTGAGACGGGAGAATGGCGGGAACCCAGGAGGCGGAGCCTGCAGTGAGCCCAGATCCGGCCACTGCACTCCAGCCTGGGCAACAGAGCGAGACTCCGTCTCAGGAAAAAAAAAAAAAAAATTGAGATTCAGAGAAGTTGAACCATTTTCTCGAAGTTACAAAGCTACTAAATGGCTGTGAGAATTTGGACCCAAGTCTTCCTCATCCTGTGGACTCAACACACTGTCTTCCCCAGAGCCACTTCCCACCTCCTGACCCCCAACCTTTCACCTCCTGACCCCCAACCTTTCACCTCCTGCATCTCCTGATTGGAAGCTGGCTGCCATGTGTGAACAAACTAAAATTCTCCTCCAAAGGAAGCCTCCCCAGAAATATACCATGAGCCTGGTCCCTGCAGCCCCTCCCATAAGGGACACTGACTCTGGGTTTGGTTGGAAATAAAAGTCCTAGCATTTTTTTCTTACTTTGTTTTCTAACCTCTTCTTCATGTTTTTCTTGTAAACCATTTTTGTTTGTTTCATTTTTGGTTGGCAGCACAGGCCTTTGGTTTTAAAGGTAAGGCAGACATCAGCTTCAGAAAATAACTTGATAGGGATTTTTCAGCCATCATTTTGCCATTGATAAAAAATTCTAAAGCCTAAGGGGCATCATCTTGGCCCATCATACCTTTTTTTTTTCTTTTAACGAAAGAGGGAGAAAACATGTCCAGTTTGGGAAAAACAGTGATGAAAAAGCAATTTGATAACTGATGATTTTCTGAGCGCTTCAGCCTCAAGGAAACCAACAGCTGCAACATATTGGTTACATGGAAATCTTTAAGTCATTCTAGGAAGAAATTACAAATGCATGTGCCTGTGTATAGATGGTAGACGTGTGTTTACATATGGAGCAAAGCACCCACAGAGGGAATTGCTTTAATATTGCCTCTAGGCCAAGAGAAGAAAAAAACACGTGCAATGAAAGCCCCATTGCAAGAGATGATTCTGAACATTAAATTCTTATTTACTATGAGGTTTGAACTGAAAACGTAGGGAGAAGTCATCTTTTCCTCGACACCTAAGCTCATAGGGATTTTCCTTAGGGAGAGGCAATTCTATGGGGTGGAGCCCAGCCTGGACAGGGTTGTCAGGAACTCTCGGTTCTGATCTCCTCTCTGCCGCTAACTAGGGAGTGACGCTGAGGAAGTTTCCCTCCCTTTGGGCGTCAGTTTCTCAAAGGGGGTTTGACAAAATGGTCTCTGACATCACTTCCTGCTCTGACGTTCTATGGATGTGCATTAAGTTTTTATAGCGTAAATCCAAGGAACTGAGCTTCTGCTTCATAGAATTGAGCTGCTGGTCCCCCACCCCCCACCAGAAAGTGTTTCCTTTAGTAAAATTAGATTTTTATATAATCTTATTTGCCTAGTTGCATATAACCATCTGCATTCACGACTTCGTTAGGCCTCAAACCCAACTCCCCACTAGAGATGATGAAAGCAAAACAATTAGCCACTTCCAACAAAGGTACTTGCATCACAGACTTAGGTGTGGGAAGGATGCCGTTAGCGTGGAAGGGCTGAAGCATGTCATGGCTCATGGAACAAAGAACCTGCTTGGCTTGAGAATCCATACGAGTTCTGTTCCTGGGCCATGGGGAAATCTGGCTGACTGTTCTACATTGAGTGTGTGCATTTTGGTGGGGACTAGCAGAGAGGAGATGGCAGAAGTTGGTTGTTGATAGACCCAGTTTAATTATTTTGATGACCCTACAGGTGAATACAATTATCATCTCTGTCTCAACCTAGTGGCAGAGTCTGGAATCAAACCAGTCCTCTTAAATTCCAGTGAGCATGCTCTGAACCATGACACTCTAATGCAGAACCTCTCAACTCTGGCACAATTAACATTTTGGATAGGCTAATTCTTTGTTGCAGGAGACTAGCCTGCGCATTCTAGGATGTTTAGATGCATCCCTGGCTTCTACCTGCTAGATGCCAGTAGCAATTGTGAAAACCAAGAATGTCTCCAGACATTGACTCACGGTGGAACCACACTGCTCTAATGTCAGCCCAAGTGAGGAGGAGGAAAGGGCAGCCACAAGACCCATATGTCACCATCCCCTAATGTGAATCTGAAGGATCAACCCAGAGATAGAGTTGGCTGCAGCATCAGTAGTTTGGAAAGCAGGGTGCAGGTTAGGAACATGGCAAACTGAGATGTCCAAAGCATCTTCTTATGATGAGATATCATGCATGGCTGAGTTGACGTATATCTGAGCAAGCACGGGCCATCCTCAGGTTAAAGCGTTTTCATTCATTCATTGAAAGCCTTCAAGCATGCGTCGAAGGCTTGCTGACTTCCCAGCGCTGAGCTGGTCCTGGGGGAGCCAGAGAAACAATGCCACCCCAACTGCGTGCTCCAGAAGCATGCATACCATGGAGAGAGGCAGGAATGTTAGCCACAGCACTGAAAATAACAACCCTACCCAGAGGCCAGCTGGGGACCTCCTGACTTGAGGAAAATTCCCTGGCCTTCCTCAGATTCTTGCTCATCACTGGTGGGCTCATCTTTTTCTGAACCTTCTTTGGGGCACTGTCTCCCCCATGGCTATCACCCCACACGCATCAATGCTGGCATCAAGTTCAGTGGCTTCTCCTTCTCCCACCACAAGCGAAAATGTCTCCCACCAAAAGCAGTGTGTTTAGTGGACTCACTGACCTCCTTAGTGAGGTCCCAAGAAGGGAGTCTTATCTCACAATACAGAGCCCTTGTCTGTCTTGATGGCCTTCTGTGCTCTTCCATCTCTACTCCTCAGACCTCTTACAGTTGGCCAAGGTCTCCAATTTCTTCTCCCCCGTCCCTGCCACCCATGAGGCCTTGACTGCAGCTGATCCCAGACCCTCAAGAGACTAATCTTCTATTCCAATGGCTAAGTATGTTCCCCACAAAGACCTTCCTCTCTAAGGAGGACTGGGAAAGCAGCTGTTATAAGGTAATAAAATAAAATTCATATCAGCATAAGAATACTTGATATTGTAATATTTTTGGCCCTCTCTAATGCTGGGCCATAAGCTAAGTGCTTGGCATGCATTATCTCATTTAATAAGAGACTCGGATCATCACAGCGCTGTACAGTAAACACGCGGCATAGTGACTCAGAGCGTACTCTCTCAAATTAGAGTTCCAGCCCCGCCTCTGACCAGCTGTGTGAGCCTGGGCTTTTTTTAGTTCATATCTCTGGGCCTCTGTTTTTCTCCTTCATTTGTGTAATGGAAAAGAGTAGGAGCATCTTCTGCTTAGGATTCTTTTGAAGATTGAGAGGACCAGTAAAATTGTAAAGTGGCCTGCCATCCCAGCACTTAGGGAGACTGAAACGAGGGGATCGCTTGAGCCCAGGAGTTTGAGACCAGCCAGGGCAACATGGTGAAACTCCATCTCCATAAAAATGCAAAAATTAGCCAGGCATGGATGTACATGCCTGTGGTACCAGCTACTGGGGAGGCTGAGGTGGGAGGATTGCTTGAGTCTGGGAGGCAGAGGTTGCAGTGAGCCATGATCGCACCACTGCACTCCTGCCTGGGTGATAGAGTGAGACTCTGTCTAAAAAAAAAAAAAAAAAATAGAGAGAGAAAGAAAGAAAGTAAAGTGTAAAGAGCTAGAATCGTGTCTGGCAATTAGTACATGCTCAGTGAATGCTGGCCATTGTCATAATTGTTGGAGAATGAATAGAAAAATTTGAGATTGCATCTGTCTTATGATGGGATAACTCACAGAGCGGGGAAACTTGGGGAAGAGTTCTAAAGCATGAGTAAGAGTTCTTCTCCAGGAACATCTGATGCTCTGAATTTTATGAAATCAAAGCCTACTGATCATGAGCCCCTTCTCAGCCTCATCAGCTTTTTCTCCTGGCTTTTTCCCCACTGATTTTCTCATTCCCACAAGGCCCAGTGAGACACTTGGGAAAATATTTTCCAAAATAAATTTCAAGTCATTATTTGTCCTAAACCACCCAATTCTGTGGCCCAGCCCTGTCTACTAATGTTACCGCCCTGTCCCTATTTAGACTGAGGTTTTATAACCGACCAGCCCCTTACCAGGGCTTCCCTGTCCAGCCACCCCCTGCCTGAGTCATCTTGTGTTGTCACAATCCTAGATTTATGATGTTGGCTCTTGTGGTCTCAAAGATGACTCTAGATGGGACCAGCCTTGGGCCCAGCCGCGAAGCTAGTTTCATTGTGTTCCACCTCCCACCACCCCGTTCTTCCAGGGTGTATTAAGAAGAGCATGTTCTGGGAGTCGGAACAGGGTTGCCTCCAAGCTCAGCTGTTTCCTTTCTGTGTCATCTTGGACCAGGAGGGCTTTCTCAAAGTCTCCATTTCCTCATTAGTAAATGGGGATGTTTGAAGATGAAATTAAATAGACTATATGAAAAGGCCTGTACCCAGTACGTACTAGGGGTCATTAACATCTATTGTCACAATTTTGAAACATAATACACCCTCCCAAAGCTCGGCGGCTCAAAAAATAATTATTCTTGCTCTCACAGGTCAGATGGGAATCGGCTGCTCTAGGCCTGGCGCCGAGTAGAGCAGCAAGCTAGCCAGGACGTGGCTAACTGCAGCAGTACAAGAGGGTCATACCTCAATGCGCAAGCACATTTTAAGCCACTGTCTGTGTCATGTTTGCTACCACCCCGTTGGCCAAAATAAGTGACATGACCAAGCCCGAAATTAGGAATAGGGAAGAATACTCCTCCTCTAGTGGAAGAAACCATCAAGTCACCTGGCAACAGGTATTGATACAGAGAGGGGTGAAGAATTAGGAACGGTGATACAATCGACTAGAATAGGTGGTCAGGAGATACTTGTTTCCTAATGTTCAATGCTCCTCCACATCCAGGGGCCTCTTTGTTTCACTATGTGCGCAACCAGATTCGCTGCAGGGAGAAAATGTAAAACGCACATTCATTGGTATGAGCGGCCAGTAACTGTTGTGTGGTACCTCAGAGTGAAGAGGGGCTTCTCGGACTATAACAAAAATCATAATTGTCCATCTTAGTGTTTGCTGTGAGCCAGGCTCTGAGCTCAGCGTATACTCTGTGCGCATGATGTCATTTAATCTTTCAGCAACCCCAAGAGGTAGTATGTTCCCATTTTACAGCTAAGGAAACTGAGGCTTTGAGAGGTTAATCAACGTGCCCATGGTCATACAGCTAATATGTGCCAAACAGGGCTTTACAATGCCAAGTCTCAAATGCAAATATTTCTAACCAATGTTGTGCTCTTTTCATTAAACTGCTAAGGGCAGGATTTTCACTGGGGCCAAAACTTAAGTCCGGCTTTCCCAAACTTCAGTCGTTGGTCACAACCTTTACAATTTTTACCATATTACATACTCTGTATACTGTAATTCATATAATTATTGATGTTTTTAAGTTTTCTCTTAAATAAACATATTTTCAAAGAAGCTGATGACTACCATAAATGGAAAACCAGTATCTCCTGTCATAAACAAGAGAAAATAACCATAAAAACGCAAGAACAAAGCAATATTATTGAATTTGTGCTGGATACTCTTGCTTACTATGGGCTCCAAGCTCTCCAAGAAAGTGAGAGGTTTGCAAATATTGGGGAGGTGTTGAAAGAGCACAGGAACCAAAGTAAGACTCTCCTTGATAGAATCTCAAAAGCTAAGCCAGGCATGGCGGCTCCTGTAATCCCAGCAATTTGGGAGGCTGAAGTGTGCAGGACTGCTTGAGACCAGGAGTTTGAGACCAGCCTAGGCAATGTAGTGAGACCCCCATCCCTACAAAAACTTTTTTAAAAGTTAGCGAGATTTGGTGGTATGTGTCTGTAATCCCAGCTACTTGGGAGACTGAAGTGAGAGGATCACTTGAGCCTAGGAGTTCAAGATAAGCCCGGACAAGATAGTGAGACTCCATCTCTACCAAAAACAAAAAAATGTAAACAAATTAAAAATATATATATGTAATCCCAGCACTTTGGGAGGCTGAGGTGGGCAGATCACAGGGTCAGGAGTTCGAGACCAGACTGGCCAATATGATGAAACCCCGTCTCTACTAAGAATACAAAAAGTAGCCGGGTATGGTGGCAACCACCTATAGTCCCAGGTACTCGGGAGGCTGAGGCAGAAGAATCACTTGAATCTGGGAGGCGGAGGTTGCAGTAAGCTGAGATCACGCCACTGCACTCCAGCCTGGGCAACAGAGCAAGACTCCATCTCATAAATAAATAAACACATAAATAGCTACTCAGGAGACTGAGGCAGGAGGGTCACTTGAACTCAGGAGGCTGAGGCTGCAGTGAGCCATGATCATACCACTGCACTCCAGCCTGGGCTACAGAGTGAGACCCTGTCTCAAAAAAAAAAAAAAAAAAAATCTCAAGGCTAGAAAATTAATTGAAAAGGAAATAACTTTCTCAGCATATGGTTCAGTCTGTTGATGATATTTTCAAGCATCACCAAACATCATTTCAGATGCCACCAGGAGCTCTGTCCCTACCTCATATACCTGTAGCCTTGGAAGAGGAGCTCACAGTAGGCTCTGAGAAAAAACCACCAAGAGGCCTTCTGGGGATCCCTCAGTCCCTCCTCTGCTGACTCCCTAGGATTTGGAACTCGTAGACCTGCAGAGGGGCATTCTGGGTGATGTCTTCCAAGACCAAAGGCCAGTTTTCTCATGACATAGAGCACAAGTAGAAGAGACAAAACCCACATGCATAAAACAGGTGTCCAGACCAGCCCCCAAGCCTTTGGCAGTTACAGGGACACACAGACCTGTATTCAGGCTGATTTGAGTTAAAGAGAGTTTCACTTGGTTCCCAGCAACCAGCGAAGGCAGGGGGCTTCAGGGGAGCCCGCCCTTGTCTCTTAACCTGATGGCTTTTTACTCTCCATACGGAACCAAAACCTCTCCCACAAGCCAAACAGGTCTCCACTCACTTCAGCTGCTCCACCTGGAATGTCTCATCCAAAACAGAACCACAGAGGGAGAGGGGGTCTTGTCATTTGCTGTTCTTGTATTTCTATAATATCCGCCTCCATTCTTCCCACCGTTTCATTGTTTCTCAGTCTCTGCTCACAAAGGCAGTCAAATCAGAAGTGCCTCAATCCTTCACTCAAACCCGAGAAAACCCTTATTCATAGTTTGCAGGGCCTAGAAAGACTTTCTCAACATCCTCCTGCTCCCATAACGCTGTATTTGCAATCTTCTTGGAGCACCTATTATAACCCATCTGCTCCTTCTTTATCCCTCTATTACCCCCAAAATGATCTAGCACAAAGAAGCGCTAGACAGATGTTTCAGACTCAGTTGTAAATATTTATGGAAACTGCCAACACTAAATAAGCAACCTTATGAGTCGGGTTCTCCATCCACCTTCCCAGGGGGACTCAGATGCAAGAAATGTAAGTGGATTTTTCCAAGGTTCATTTTCTATTTTAAGCACCAGCATGGACAAAAGTCAGTTTGGGGTTCCCTCCCCTTCTCCTAAAGTTGCACCAGACTTTTGGAGCTTGAGTTAGTTCCAAGACAGTGGGAGGAAACAGCAAGGTTATTGATCCAAATGGCATTCATGGAGACATCCGTCACTATGGTGCTCAGCTGATGGGTCCACACAGGTTGCTGTTGAGCCAGGGATCCATTCCACGCGTCTCCACTGCTCTGTGCTCTTCCTGGATGCACAGGAATCTTCCTGCTATTCTCATACCTCAGTAGGCACTGGAAATTCTTTCCGCGGCTCCATCCACCTAGACGTTTCAAGCAGCCACTTCCTCTCGAGGGTCCTGCTGCTTCTCCAGTGACATAGTTCTACCAGGAAATAATGTGCAGGTCCCCTCCTTGCCTGAATCCCCCTTGGGACTTGTTCCTTATCCCAAGGCTTACGTGCCAGAAGTGGGGTACAGCTTCCCACCCCACCCCAACCCCCAAAGTATCCCCTTTTGTGGATTTACCTCCACATTTCCCCTTTCCCCCAGACAGGGAATTCTTGTCTCGTCTTAGAGGTGAGAAGCCCTGCTCTTACACGCCGTATTCCTCCCAAATCTATGGTCTCCTATGCCAAGAGTTGTTTTGGTTTTCCTAAGAACTTGGGCTTTGGAAACAGAAGCAGGGGGCAGGGAGAAGTTACGTGCCTTTCCCAAAGCAGTACTGTTCCCACAGAACAGCCCTCTGGCTCAAATGGAGAGGGGTCTCAAGAGACAAAGGACATACCAGGTGGAAAAAATTACCAATTAACGTTTCAGAAATATCATCCAGCCTCACAAGCTTTAAACACACACGAAAGCACATATTACTTGTAAATTATTAAAGGAGACAAGTGTAAGAGGCAAGGAGGTATTTTTCTGCCATTCCTGGGCCCTTAGCTTCTTTTTTTTTTTTTTTTTTTTTTTTTTAAGACGGACTTTTGCTCTTGTCGCCCAGGCTGGAGTGCAGTGGCACAATCTCGGCTCACCACAACCTCCGCCTCCCGGATTCAAGCGATTCTCCTGCCTAATCCTCCCAAGTAGCTGGGATTACAGGCATGCACCACCATGCCTGGCTAATTTTGTATTTTTAGTAGAGACGGTGTTTCTCCACGTTGATGAGGCTGGTCTCGAACTCCCGACCTCAGGCGATCCGCCCGCCTCGGCCCTTAGCTCTCATCTAATTATTTTCTGGCTTTAGGGAGGATTCTGGGTCCCTTGTCCTTGCCTTCTTAATTTTCTTAGGAAAAGTGTTTTGAAGGAAGGAACGTCACTGTCAAAAGGCCCAGTTTTGCCTCTGAGCCCTCTCTGGATTCTCCCCTCCGGTGTTTTCTCTCAGATTTGGGAACCTCTTCTCTCTTCCTGTGTCTTCCACCTCTCACCACCCTTTCCCCAGCGGCTTCCTGCTACGACGTTGTTCTAAGAACTGAGCTGAGGCTGGGGAGAGCTAGGCACAGGAGGGTCAAAGGCACTGTGATTCCAAAAAGAGGTCTGAACCGGGTTCTCCCCCTTCCCTCCCCTTTCCCAGAACAGTCAGAAAAACAGGAGAAAAGCCACCAAGGTCACAGAACTGGGAGGCCCCCGGCAGCCTCCCCAGGAATGAGGAAGGAGGCCACGGGATAGTGCTCGCTGCTGCTCTTCCAAAGGGGATTTCTTCACTTCCTGCCAGGCTCTGGTACACAAACCTGTGTGTTTAGGAGGGAAGGGAATGTCACTGATTGCTCCAGTGGTGGTGGAAAGGGAAAAACAAAAATAACCTGCCCAGCAGTTCAGTTTCCTGTGCATGTGCCTGCATGTGTGAGCGTCAGTCCATCCGCCAGCCCAGCACACTTCCTGCTTGTCTAGGCTGGAAGGCGTTTATTTGGGAGGCTTACATGGAGCCAAGGCCTGCTGAAAAGGCATCCCCAGGGCCCCTGACACTCACGTGGCAGGACAGCTGCCACCTGGCACCTAGAAGGAGGACCTTTATCCTCAGTGTGGCTGCAGGGACTGGTGGAGAGCACCTCCCTCCTCCTCTTCCCCACCCCACACCCCTCCCCTCCACTGCCATCCTCCAACCCTGAATGTAGGGTTGACTTTCTGCTTATACGTCTCGTTTCCCTACTAAACTTCAGGCTCCCCAAAGGGTAGCAATGGGGTCAAATTCCATTTTGTATGTCCTGCCTAGCACAGTTTCTGGCACTCAGTAGGTATTCAGCATATGTTTGTGAAACTGTACTCTGTCTCCCATCCTCCCATCTCCCTCCCTGAATAGCTGCTTCCTATCATCAGTCTTGTTTCTCTTTTTTTTCTTTTTTTCTTTTTTTTTTTTTTGGAGACAGCGTCTTGCTCGCCCAGGCTGGAGTGCAGTGGTGAGATCTCGGCTCACTGCAACCTCCACCTCCTGAGTTCAAGCGATTCTCCTGCCTCAGCCTCTAAGTAGTAGGGATTACAGGTGCCCGCCACCACACCTGGCTAATTTTTTTGTATTTTTAGGAGAGACAGGGTTTCTTCCTGTTGGTCAGGCTGGTCTTGAACTCCTGACCTTGTGATCCACCCGCCTCAGTCTCCCAAAGTGTTGGGATTATAGGCGTGAGCCACCATGCCTGACCCCTTACCTCTTTCTTTAAGCACATCCTCTCGGTAAATGTTCTGAACTGTCCTATAAGAGAAGTATTGTTATTTCCGTTTTACAAATGAGAAGGCTAAACTCAAGGTCAAATTCACACCAATCATAAAATATTAGAGCTTTGAAATATTGAGATTTGAACATGGGATCTTCTGATTTATATCTACTATTACTCTCTTTTCCCTCCTCTGTTATCCATTTATCTTTCTTTTATGGGTCTGTTCTCCCTCCCCGCACACCCATTTCTAATTTGCCCGCTCATTATTCTTAGAGATCTCTTATAGTGATTTTAAGGACTCCGTGGGCTTTCGGCAGAAGGTTTAAGTAGACCCCTGTGGGGCAAGATTAGCTGGCAACACAAAAGTGTGAAGATAAACTTCCTTCACATCCCTGCTCAAATCTCACCCCCTTGGCTGGGCACAGTGGCTCACGTCTGTAATCCAAGCACTTTGGGAGGCTGAGGTGGGTGGATCACAAGGTCAGGAGTTCGAGACCAGCTTGGCCAACATGATGAAACCCCATCTCTACTAAAAATACAAAAATTAGCTGGGCATGGTGGCGTGTACCTGTAATCCCACCTACTCAGGAGAGGCTGAGACAGGAGAATTGCTTCAACCTGGGAGGCAGAGGTTTTAGTGAGCTGAGATCATGCCATTGCGCTCTGGCCTGAGCAACAGAGTGAGACTCCATCTCAAAAAACAAAAAACACACAAAAAAAATTCCTAGAAAAAGGTTTCCCTATCACTCTTTTAAGCTCATCTTTTTAAGTGTAAATTGTGTGCACATTTTATAATGTCCATATAGATCAGCATATTAATACAAGTATAACTTTTAGGTAGATTTAAAAAACAAACAACTCGTCATATATTGAAATGCATCCTCCCTTTTTTTTCATCGGGGGCCTGATCAGAAAAGTTTGGGATAGGGCCAAGCATGATGGCTCACGCCTGTAATCTCAGTACTTTGAGAGGCCAAGGTGGGAGGATCACTTGAGCTTAGGAGTTCAAGACCAGCCTGGGCAACATAGTGAGACCCCCATCTCTAAAATAAAAATAAAAAAAGTTTGGGGTAGGACACTGAGTGTGGCTTAAGTCCTTTCACAGTTTTGTGATTTGGATTACCCTTCTAGAAAATGGTGGGAATCCTTAATCAGAAACTTTTTTTTTTTTTAAGATGGAGTCCTGCTCTTTCACCGAAAGTTGGAGTGCAGTGGCGCAATCTGGGCTCACTGCAAGCTCCGCCTCCCAGGTTCACACCATTCCCTTGCCTCAGCGTCCCCAGGACCTGGGACTACAGGCGCCTGCCACCACATCCGGCTAGTTTTTTGTATTTTTAGTAGAGAGGGGATTTCACCGTGTTAGCCAAGATGGTCTCGATCTCCTGACCTCGTGATCCGCCCCCCTCAGCCTCCCAAAGTGCTGGGATTACAGGCGTGAGCTACCGCGCCCGACCCAGAGCTCCCATCTTAATGTTTAGCTTCCCAGGGATTCTGAAGCACATACAAGTTGCAGAGCCTTGAACTCCAGTGAGGTGATGTTCATTCTGAATACGTGAGCTCCATGGTTCAGATCACAAGTCGGAAAAAGGCCAGCCCTGCCTGACTGCCTGTAATTTAATCACCATTGTTGACATTCATGCACAATGTATTGCGGTTTTTCTTATATATGATGATGCCACAGGACTACATTTACTCTCCATAATTAGTCTGTGAGGCTAGTTTGGTCACCCCCGTTTTGCTGCAGCAGCAGAGACCTGGGCCAATGCCCAGGCACACCCAGCTTAAACTGCATAGCAAACCAGAGCCTTCTGACTTGAAGCCCGATGCTTATTTATAATACCGCTGTGACTCTGTTTCTAAATCAAAGATGAATCCAAGTGCTCTGACAAATACGAATAGATTTTTTTTTTTTTTTTTTCCCCGAGACAGAGTCTTGCTCTGTCGCCCAGGCTGGAGTGCAGTGACGCGATCTCTGCTCACTGCAAACTCCGCCTCCCAGGTTCACGCCATTCTCTCACCTCAACCTCCCGAGTAGCTGGGACTACAGGCACCTGCCACCATGCCTGGCTAATTTTGTTTTTGTATTTTTAGTAGAGACAGGGTTTCACCGTGTTAGCCAGGATGGTCTCGATCTCCTGACCTTGGGATCCGCCCACCTTGGCCCCGCAAAGTGCTAGGATTATAGGCGTGAGCCACTGCACCCAGCCAAATATGAATAGATTTATGAAGACTGTGAGAGCTGGGGGCTGGAGTCCTGTCTGCTTAGCTCCTACTCCACCCCAGTAGTACTCCTGCAGCCTCTTAGGGGAACCCCTAGTTCTCTGAAGAACACAGTTTAAAAACCACTGGCCTAGGAGCTCAGTGTCATCTCTCAAGGAGACTTGGATCTAAATGAGATTAATAATGTCTCATTAATTCATCAACCCTTTCTAAACAACCACCTTGTGCCAGCACTGTGGTCGATTCTGAGTACACAACAAACAAGGCATAGGCCCTGCCTCCAAGGAGCTTACAATCTAGCAGGGAGGCATGGGATAAATGCTAACATAGAGGTTCATTCCTGGGAGTATGGGCAGAGGAGGCAGCCAGTGCGACTTGTGGGGTACCAAGGAAGGCTTCCTGGAGGAGGTGAGGCCTCAATGGAGACTTGAAGACAAGTATAGTCATTCACCAGGCAGAGGGAGGAGAGAAAAAGCATTTCAATTGGAGGAACAGCAGGTGCAAAGGTAAATAGGCAAGAGTGGCCTGCGTGTTTGTGGAGAGCACAGTTTTGCACTTCTAGAACTTAAGGATTGTAGAAAGGAGTGGCAGTAAGAGCATGATTCTGGAGAACTGGATCAGGATCAAATGGGAAGGGGATAGGAGTTTATAACATCCAATAGCCATATAAAGTGTCATCCAATTCAGTGCTAAACCACAGATTCTGACAACAGCACTCATCCAAGTAAAAGGGACGTGGTGGCTTACACCTGTAATCCAAGCACTTTGGGAGGTCAAGGTGGGAGGATCGCTTGAGACCAGGAGTTTGAGACCAGCCTGGGAAACACAACAAGACCTGCCTTTACAAAACAAATATTTAAAAGTTAGCCAGGTGTCATGGCTCCTATAGTCCCAGCGACTCGGGAGACTGAGATGGTAGTATCACTTGAACCGAGGAGACCGAGGCTGCAGTGAGCTATGATAGCACCACTAAGCCATGATCACACTACTGCATTCCATCCTGGGCAACAGAGTAAGAACCTGTCTCAACAAAAGAAAAAGAACTTAATTCACAAACATGAAAGAAGGAAAAGAGGCTACAGTAACCAAAACAGTATGGTAATGGTACAAAACAGACACATAGACCAATGGAACAGAACAGATAACTCAGGAATAAAGCTGCACACCTACAGTCATCTAATCTTTGACAAAGTTGCCAAAAATAAGCAATGGGGAAAGGACTCCCTTATTCACTAAATGGTGCTGGGATACCTAGCTAGTCATATACAGAAGAATGAATCTGGGCCGGGCGTGGTGGTTCACACCTGTAATCCCAGCACTTTGGGAGGCCAAGGTGGGCAGATCACAAAGTCAGAGATTGAGACCATCCTGGCTAAGACAGTGAAACCCCATCTCTACTAAAAATACAAAAAATTAGCCGGGCGTGGTGGCGAGCGCCTGTAGTCCCAGCTACTCAGGAGGCTGAGGCAGGAGAATGGCGTGAACCCGGGAGGTGGAGCTTGCAGTGAGCCAAGATCGCACCACTGCACTCCAGCCTGGGTAACAGAGCAAGACTCCCATCTCAAAAAAAGAAAAAAAAAAAAAAAAGAAGAAGACTAAGAATGAAACTGGACTCCTACCTTTCACCATATAAAAAAATTAAGAAACATGGATTAAAGATTTAAATGTAAGACCTCAAACTATACGAAACCTAGAAGAAGACCTAGGAAACACCATTCTAGACACAAGTCTTGGGAAAGAATTTATGACTAAGTCCTAAAAAGCAATTGCAACAAAACCAAAAATTGACAAGTGAGACCTAATTGAACTAAACAGCTTCTGCACAACAAAAGAAACAATCAGCAGAGTAAACAGACAACCTACAGAATGGGAGAACATATTCACAAACTATGCATCTGACAAAGATCTAATATGTGGAATTTATAAGGTTGTTTTTTGAACAGCCAAAAAACCAATAATCCCACTTTAAAAATTGGCAACAGACATTAACAGATGCTTCTCAAAAGAAAACATACAAGTGGCCAACAAACATATGAAAAACTGCTCATCATCAGTAATCATCAGAGAAATGCAAATCAAAACCACCATGAGATACCATCTCACACTGGTCAGAATGGCTATTAGCAAAAAGTCAAAAAACAACAGATGTTGGTTAGGCTGCAGTGAAAAGGGAACGTTTATACACTGTCCGTGGGAATGTAAATTAGTTCGGCCACTGTGGAAAGCAGTTTGAAAATTTCTCAAAGAACTTAAAACAACTAACATTCAACCTAGCGATTACTGGGTATATATCCAAAAGGAAACAAATTATTCTACCAAAAAGACACACGCACTCACATATTCATTGCAGTACTATTCACAATAACAAAGTTATGGAATCACATAGACACCCACCAATGGTGACCTGGATAAAGGAAATGTGGTACGCATACACCATGGAATACTATGCAGTCATGAAAAAGACCAAAATCATGTCCTATGCAGCAACATAGATGCAGCTGGAGGCTATTATCCCAAGGAAATTAATGCAGAACAGTAAACCAAACAATGCATGTTCTCACTTATGAATGGGAGCTAAACATGAAGTACTCATGGATATAAAGATGACAGTAGTCACTGGGGACTACTAAAGGGAAGAGGGAAGGAAGGGAACCAAGGGTTGAAAAACTAGCTGTTGTTGGGCGCAGTGTTTCATGCCTGTAATCCCAGCACTTGGGAGGCCAAGGCAGGTGGATCATTTGAGGTTAGTAGTTTGAGACCAGCCTGGTCAAATGGTGAAACCCCGTCTCTACTAAAAATACAGAAATTAGCTGGGCACAGTGGCACACGCCTGTAATCCCAACTACTCAGGAAGCTGAGGCAGGAGACTTGCTTGAGCCTCGGAAGCAGAAGTTGTGGTGAGCTGGCATTGTGCCGTTGCACTCCAGTCTGGGCGGCAGGAGACCCTGTCTCAAAAAAAAATAGAAAAAAAGAAAACGTAACTGTTGGGTTCTCTGCTCGGTACCTGGGTGACAGGATCATTCATATCTCAACATCGCAACATCATGCAATATACCCAGGTAACAAAGCTGCACATGTGCCCCTTCAATCTAAAAGACACGTTAAAAAAGGAAAAAAAAAAACAAAACCAAAAACCCAGGGATAAGGTGGAAATTAATGATAATACCTGACACATCCACCAGGCAGACTGTATTCGGCAGACTTTAAACACATTAGGTATAATAACTCTGTTCCATCCTCACAGCATCCCTATGACGGTGGGACCGTCATCATCCTCGTTTTGCAATTAAGGAAACTGAGACACAGAGATGTTAGAAAACTTGCTCAGCATCACACAGCTAGCAAGCAGGAGGGCAGGATGTAAACCAAGCAGTCTGGCTGTAGACGTTGTTCTCCAACACTTCGCTTTGCCTCTGGTAAGATTTAGAACTGCAGGCACACCCGCCTTCCTCCCTGCAAGGACTCCCTGTGTAGAACAGAAGAGCATTCAGTAAAGATTCATTGCTGCTGTTGTTGTTACTGTCATTTCTAGTTCAGTGGTTCTCGGACTGTGCACCTCCCCCTCTGCAGGATGAGTCAAGTTTATGGTGGAGGCGGGACAGGGTGGAGTGGCCTCACTTTTATCTGTTTTATATACTGGGACACTGGCGATAATTTTATTTTTTTCAAAAAGAGATTCATTGCTTCAAAAGAAAAAATTGAAAGCCACCTGTCTAATCTGACCATCTCGTTTTATAGATAGAGGAGCTGAAACCCAGAAGACTTGAGTGACTATTGCGGGATCATACAGCAAATGAATGTCAGGATTCATTTCAATGCCTGGGTCCAAATTCCCTGATACCACTTTAAAGAGCCTGTTTCTCTTTCTGGGGCTCTCAGATATCCAAGGCAAAGAAAGATGACAGAAATCAGAGTGTCTAGATCCTAGGCCAAGTTTTCCGTCCAGTTCCAACTATACTGAGTGTTCAGCCATGATTATCCCCTCAGGATCAAGGTCGGCGTTACTGAACCTCACTGATGGCAGATGGCGAGAGGTCAAGGGGTCAGGTCCGTCTAGCAATGGCCCGTCATGGGGACAGCCACTTTTAAGATGGATCTTCTCTCTTTACCAATGACTGGTGAAGGTGGTAACAGCAGTTCCAGCAGAATAGTTTTGATTTTCTTACAGTCCTTGTCAGGGTTCTTAGCAGGCTCCTCAGAATGAAAAATAAGGTTCATGTCTTTGGGGACAACATACAAAAATTTCAGATTCCTTCTGCATCGATACTTAAGGGAAAAATATGTATGTAGAATTTCAAGTTCAAAAAATCTTGTTTTGTTCCAGTGAGCAACTGCCTAATGATTTCAAGTAAAGGTGGGATCAGAAGGATTTTTTCTTTTTCTTTTATCCTTCTTTCTTAAATCTTTTTAAAGAAAAAAGGTTAACTCGGTTAAAACAAAAATAACGTTTGGGTTTAGTTTGGGAGATTCGGGAAATTTGCATGGCTTATTTGGGAGTCTACTTAGTCATCGCCTCCGTCTGATTTGGAGAGCAGACTCCCAGAGAGCAACCGTCAAACTGCGTTTTCTGTCTAACGTGGCTCCGTCATTCATCCAGCACATGCCAGCTGAGCACCTGCACTACAGCAAGTACTAAGCCAGATGCCAGGAAATTCACCATCCACAGAAACCCAGCATTGCACCCAGGGACCTTGAAAGCATCTGTCAAATATTTGCTCTGATATCCTACAATGTCCCTATTTCAAATATTTGGCCCCAATGTTTGCAGATATGTTCTGATTTGGGTTGAAAAAAAGGAAAGTAGTAGGTTAACTCAGCATCAGCTGTGAATAAATATCTCCCTGTATCATAGTCACTGGAAATGCTGATCCACTTAGTTCAACCAACATCTGCTGAGGTTCCCAAATATTGCCGAGTACAGCCCCAGATTCTGAAGATGGAAAATAAAGAAGAGAGAAGATAGATACATATAGAAAATAGGAGACGGATGACTGATAGACTAGATAGATAGATAAACACACAGACAGACACATGAGTCTACAGATATACCATCCTTAACACACTGCTTTTGTCTGATCTTGGAAACTAAGCAGGGTCGTGCCTGGTTCGTATTTGGATAGGAGATGTAGGCAGATAGATAACAAGCACAGAGTTGAGAACATCATGAGGGTTTTCCCAGTAGACCAGGGGTGTCTAACCTTTTGGCTTCCCTGGGCTACATTAGAAGAAGAAGAGGAATTGTCTTGGGCCACACATAAAATAAACTAGCACTAATGATAGCTGATGAGCTAAAAAAAAAAAAGTCACAAAAAAATCTCATAATGTTTTAAGACAGTTTACAGATTTGCATTCGGTGGCATTCAAAGCTGTCCTGGGCCACATGTGGACACGCTTGCAATAGAGATAATTTCTTCCCAGGGTGGGAAGGTAGAGGTAGCCACGGGATTTGGGAACACTGAAAGGGCCTGGAACCCAGCCTGGGGAAACCAAGAAGGGATTCCTGGGGCGGAGGTGATACTGGGAGGCAGTCCTGAAAGATAAGTAGTAGTTAGATGAGGAAGAGGACAAAAGGGGAATAGCATGAGCAAAAACCAAGGAAGCCATGAAGCCCCTGGCAGGGAGGGAACTGCAGACACTTGGATTTCTGGAGGTGGTGCCGAGCCGTCTAGTGATATTAAGTTAGAGTGCAGTGGTCAGATACGCATTTTAGATCTTATCTGAGAATCCTTTTCACAGATGCCTTCAATCCCTCATTCCCGTATGCACAATCTCTGCATTGCCTCTGTGAACACAGGAACATATATTTGAATTCGGTGCCACAGCAAGTAGCAGAAGATGCTGAGAATCCCGAACTGATTTGGGCGATCATGCCTCTTCTGTGGTTCGGAACATAGATTCCGGTGCCAGACTGCCTGCTGAGTTTGAATAGGGGCTCTGCTGTTGATCAGCTTTGTAGCCACAGATGAGTTACTTAAACCTCTCTGTGCCTCCAGTTTCCTTATCTGTACAGCAGGGATAATACTGGTTCCTACCTGGTAAAAACAGTGATGAGACTTTCACAAGTTATTACATATACACATAGAGTGCTCAGAGCAGTACCTTGTAAGCATTCAGTAAATGTTAGCAAGTATTGCTTCTGTTTTTATCTCCTACAACTTCCCTCCAAGAGCCCTCTGTCCCAGGTGGCAGTCCCTTGATGGCCCTCTAAATAGGCTGTCCGTTTCTAAAACCGAGTCTTTGCCAGTGCCAGTTCCCTCCTAAGATGCCTTTTTTTATGCCAGGTGGGGTGGCTCACACCTGTAATCCTAGCACTTTGGGAGGCTGAGGTAGATGGATTGCTTGAGCCCAGGAGTTCAAGACCAGTCTCGGCAACATGGCAAAAATCCTTCTCTACAAAAAAAAAAAAAAAAAAAAAAAAAAAATGAGATTGAGAAAAACACACCTGTGGTCCCAGATACTTTGGGAGGCAGAGGAAGGAGGCTTGCTTGGGTCTGGGAGGTCGAGGCTGCAGGGAGCCGTGATCACGTCAATGCACTCCAGCCTAGGCAAAAAAGCGAGACTCTGTCTCGAAATTTAAAAAAAGATATTTTTCCTTTCCTCACTCCCTCTGCTTCGGAGGTCAAAATCTGCTGTCCTCGGCGTACCAGCTGAGGCCGAAAGGCCTTCCTAACAACTAGGATTCCCCTCTTTTCTTAATGCCTACACACATAGGACCAACCTTGTTTGGGGGATACTTCATCCAATATTGCCTTATTATTCTACAGAGAAATTTGGTCTGGAGGAAGAGCAGGGGGAGATAGTGGAACATGCCCTGGCCTAGGTTTCAGGAACCCCAGGTTAGATCCCCAGGGGCTCTGCCACTTAACTGCGTGAGCTGGGACAACTCATTGCTCCTCGGAGTCTGTCTGCTCCGCTCAAGTCGGGATAATAAAATCACACCAGTCTGATGGAGGTGATGGGTGTGACAAGTCAGAAAATGAATGTGAAGTGTTTCGTAAAAATAATAGCTGGTAATTTGGTTATTACTATGGGTCTGGTGCTAAGTGCCGTACATGATGTCACATCCCTTAATCCTTACAGCAGCCCTATGAGGCAAAGTGCAGTTATTCCTCCCATTTGATAAATGAGGAAACCAAGGTTCAGAGTGGAGAAGTAATTTGCCTAACGTCAGGAGCCTGTATATGGAGGAGCCGGGTTAGAACCCATGGGTTGTGACTTCAGAATGAACACGCTTGACCACTATATAAACTGTCAAGTGCTGGCCAAATGACAGGCTTTGTGTTGTTATCCATAACTACCCGATGAACTAATGGAAGTAGAAGCCAAAGGCGTCCACAGCAGTCCCCTGGTCTTGCAAACCCTGTATGCGTCACATAAATCGAAAATGACAGTAAGAAAACACAGTGAAGCAGCAATTTCCCTGGGTTTGGGTTTAATTTTTCTACCAGTAATACAATCAAACCTTGAGCCAGGCTGAGAAGTAAATAGGAAGGGAAAGGTTAAGGAGGAGGATTGCCAAACAGCTGTTGAATGCCTGCAAGGACCTTTGCTCTGCCCCTAGCTTCCTGCCCCAAACCCTCAAGCACCAAGCTGCAGATTCTCAGTCATCAAACCTTAGGGCAGGAAGGAACTTTGGAGATCCTCTGGCCCATCTCCCGTTAGTTCACAGACAAAAGATCGAAGACCCCAAAGGGAAGGTGTCTCGGCCAAGGTCAAGGGCTACTTCCCATTGGTTTAGAATTTATCAAACACTGCACCACTCACAAACATGGTCTTGTTTGTGGATGAGCCACTGACACCCTGAAAGAGGAAGTAATTTGCCCAAGGTCCCATACTAGTAAATATCAGAACTGAGATTCTAAATGCCCAGGCAAGAGCTCTCACCACCGTAGCACACTGCCCAGTGGAGAGCAGAACCCCAGGTCCAGGGTGCCAGTTCAAGTCTCTTTTCCTAACACTAAGCTGCCGCCTGCAACGTCCTGGGAGATTCACCAACCTCTCCTGGCAGTGTATGCTGGAACACCCAGGACTCCACACCATGCCTGGTAATATGGATGCAGGCCCACTCACGTACCTCCAATACCCCTGCATTGAGCAATGAGGCCCCCTGTCCAGGAATTGCCACAAGACCTTTGTCTGTCTGGGTCAGCCACTATCTTCCCCTTTAGCATCCCTCTGGCGCCTAGTAAACCCACAGATCCTGGCTCTTCACTCTCTGACTTGTTTTTATAGGAAGTCCATCTAAGAGCCAAAGGCAAATTCCTCACCTCATAGACTCTTTGTTCCCTGCCTTTGGTGACATACAAAGGGCTCTGGCTTGGGCAATGCAGGCTTTAGAGTGGAGGTGCTGGAGTCTGATTATGCTGGGGTCAAATAATACATCATCACTTGTTGCTGTATTACTTTGGGCAAGTTACTTACCCTCTCTGGGCCTCAGTGTCTTCATCTGTAAAGCAGAAAACCTTAACAGTACCTACTTCACAGGGTGGGGGGAGGATTAAATGAGATTTTGAATACAGAGCATTTTGATGCCTGGCACATAGCGGTTTCCCAATGAAAAGTGTAATTATTATACTACTGCAAACTTAGGAAAGACACGGTACTTCTAAGGTTGCCCATTTTCAAAAGCCCAGAGTTGTATCAGGTGGTTTCCGAAGGTCCTTCCTGCTTTAAAGGTCTGAGAAATTACTTGACTCTAGGTGAATTTATTTTTCTTTCCTTCTTGCCCCTGAAAGAACTTTAGGATTTGAAGATTTCAGCCTTAAGCAGAGCTGTACAGAGGATGTGCTCAATGATTTAAGAGCTTAGAGAAACAAGCATTTCAAATTACGCACAAAAACCCGATATCTCAAACATCATCTGGCCTCTGCAGGTTTTTGTTTGTTTGTTTGTTTTGTCTTGTTTTGAGATAGAGTTTCGCTCTTGTTGCCCAGGCTGAAGTGCAGTGGCACGATCTCCACTCACGGCAACCTCCGCCTCCCAGGTTCAGGCGATTCTCCTGCCTCAGCCTCCTGAGTAGCTGGGATTACAGGCGCGTGCCACCACGCCCAGTTAATTTTTGTATTCTTAGTAGAGACAGGGTTTCGCCGTGTTAGCCAAGCTGATCTCAAACTCCTGACCTCAGGTGATCCGTCCGCCTCGGCCTCCCAAAGTACTGGGATTACAGCACCCGGCCTTCTGCAGGTATTTTTAAATACCCCTCTAGCTGAGGTTAGCATTAGGGTTGGAATCAGCATTGCTGTTAAATTCAGGGCCAAGGTCAGCTTTGAGAGGCTCAGTCGTGGGATGTGCTAGATATACTGGTGTTTTCAGGTCAAACACCTGTATTTGGCTTCTCATAGAAAAGTAGGGAACACACCTGCAGCCTGTGAAGGGGCCAGGACAAAAGGATTTGATGTTTATCTTGACAGCAGTGAACCCATTGAAGCGTTTTAAGCAGAGGAAGTCCTAAGGGGAAACTTTCTGCAGAGATGGAAATGGACTATGTCTTGATTAAGTGTTGGTCACATAGCTGTGCACGTATATATAAACATTTATTGATCTGTACGCTTTAAAAGTATGTATGTTACTGTATGTAATGTACACATCAGTTTTTTTAAAGTGTGCCCCAGCTAATAAGAGGCAGAGCTGAGATACAAATTCAGAAAGGACCAGATCAGGGCAGGCAAGTGAGACAGGGTTATGCAAATGCAGGGCTGTGTCCTATCTTCATTAAAATATTAGTGTTTTACTTGTCATGAATTTATTTGCATTGATATTCATTTACTTAAATGTCACAATAATAAGCCAGGAACAGTGGGACATATGTGTAGCCTCAGCTATTTAGAAGGCTGAGGCAGGAGGATCACTTTAGCCCAACCTGGGTAACATGGCAAGCCCCCATCTCTAAAAATACATACATACAGTCAGGTGTGGTGGCTCAGACCTGTAATCCCTGCACTTTGGGAGGCCGAGGGGGGCCGGATCATGAGGTCAAGAAATGGAGATCATCTTGGCCAACATGGTGAAACCCCATCTCTACTAAAAATACAAAAATTAGCTGGGCGTGGTGGTGGGCGCCTGTAGTCCCAGCTACTTGGGAGGCTGAGGCAGGAGAATTGCTTGAACCCCGGAGGCCGAGGTTGCAATGAGCCGAGATCGTGCCACCGCACTCTAGCCTGGCGACAGAGCGAAACTCCGTCTCAAAAAAAAAAAAAAAAATACATACATACATACATAAAATAATATTAAAATATTTATTTTGATTTATGAGTTTGGAGGCACCTTCTCAGATTTTTATTTAATTTTCATCTCATTTCATTTTCATTTTTATTGAATTTTCAGGTAAGTGTCTCACCCTCCTTACCCTAGTCCTGGCCCTGATCATCCAGCTCTGTTCCCCGCCAGGGTACATACTCTTAACCACCCCACTATGTGGCCTCTCCCAGACAAGGGCACCATCAGGATTCAAGGAGATGTGAAGGAGATGCTGGGAGCTGGATGAGAAGGAAGATTGCAAAGAGGCTCCCAGGGAGTGGCTCTGGCAAAATACAAAGAAAAAAGTTTATAAAGCTTTTAAATAAACCTGTGAATGACAAGAAAGATAGTAAGAGAAAAAGGAGGTGTTTGGACCCAGGAAGCAAATCCCTGCCCACCAACCTCCCGTTCACACCATGCCGCCTGCCTGAGAAAGTCTGGGCTGGCTGTCCCAGGGCTGACCCGACCAGCCTGCTCTTGCAAGCATCTTTCATCATCGGGTTCAACTGCTCAACACAAACATTTTGATGAGGATTTTTGTATATAACAAGGATAGCAAATGATTCTTTGCATTACATAGTGGTTGAAGTTTGCAAACACTTTCCCATATGTTACCCAGATGGCATCTGGGCCTCTCTCCTTGCCTCACCGATCTAGATGTGATTTTCTTGGACTTTCATTCATTTCACAATCTCCTAGTATATTTATGCAAATTCCAAGAGGATTGGGAAACCTCTGCTCCTACTTCCAGGGCTGCTCCTGTGCTATCACTGACCCAGATTCCATGCTCAAATCCGGAGTGATTTCTCGGTGGGATGGATTTCACCAACTATTTGGGGAGCACACACAACAGGGTCAGAGCAGAAGGGGAGCAGCTTCACCTTTCACCTCTCAGGCTCCGAGCTCATAAACCTGCCCAGGTTGTCTAGAGAGCTCCAGATTCTCTTTCTAACAGGCAGAGCAATTCTACCTGCTCAGGTCTAGGAGCGCTGCCAGGTCTCAGTCCCTCCCTAAAGAGCCCAACAGGGCACCTGGGAGACTAGAGACTCTTCCTGCAGAGAAAAGGCCCCCAGTTTTCAGTTACAATGAGGGAAATTGAAAACCTCTCTCCTTGCCACGCAGATCTAGAAGTGATTTTCTTGGAAGCATGACCAGTGACCAGCACAGCTTATAGGAGGGAGAGCCCAGCATCTTCCAGCTTGTAACTAAAGATTTGAATGACTCTTTTTTTGTTGTTTGTTTGTTTGTTTGTTTGTTTTGATTAAGTCTCACTCTTGTCCCCAAGACTGGAATGCGATAGCGCAATCTCGGCTCACTGCAACCTCCGCCTCCCGGGTTCAAGCAATTATCCTGCCTCAGCCTTCCAAGTAGCTGGGATTACAGGTGCCTGCCACTACACCCGGCTAATTTTTGTTTTTGGTAGAGACAGGGTTTTACCATGTTGGCCAGGCTGGTCTTGAACTCCTGACTTCAGGTGATCTGCCCGCCTCAGCCTCCCAAAGTGTTGGGATTACAGGCGTGAGCCACCGCGCCCGACCAGATTTGAATGACTTTTAATCTTTCTGTCTCGTTTTCTTGTCAGAGGAATTGTGGGAGTCCCCTGAGAGCTCTTCTTCCAACCTCTCTGACCCAGCCTCTTTGGGGCTGCACTTTGTCAGCACCAGCTTGGGAATGTAGAGAAATCCCCAGGCAGGGGCAGGTGACCCAGCTGCTGTTCCCACCCGTCCCAGATGTCCTTCCAGGGCCTCTTCCTCCTCATCTCCCCTCACTTCCACTAATGGTCTTCAATTTACCTTGTGACAGAAGAATTCAAATTTGTAAATTAAATGAGGGCACTACATGGAAGCTTCTAGAAACACTAACATCAAGAGCAAGAGGAAAATTAAAAGGACTCATTGCCCCCTCTATGTGGAGCCTTTTGGAACCGTATCTTGCCTGCCCACACTCTGATGGTAGCCAAGGGCAGGGCTGAGGGTGTGCAGGCTCCCTGGACCCTTGGTAAAAACACACCTCTGGCCGGGCGCGGTGACTCACACCTGTAATCTCACCACTTTGGGATTTGGCAAGCGGATCACAAGGTCAGGAGTTTGAGACCATCCTGGCCAACATGGGGAAACCCTGTCTCTACTAAAAATACAAAAAATTAGCCGGGCGTGGTGGCACGTGCCTGTAGTCCCAGCTACTCGGGAGGCTGAAGCAGGACAATCGCTTGAACCAGGGAGGCGGAGCTTGCAGTGAGCTGAGATCACGCCACTGCACTCCAGTCTGGGTGACAGAGTGAGACTCTGTCTCAAAACAAAAACAAAAATAAACAAACAAACAAAAAAACCATCCTCTGTGTTTGTACAGGTGGAGCTTCTTCAAGAAAAAGGGATGGGTGTGTACACAAGCCTGCGTATGTGTGTGTATGTTCAGTCTGGATCTGTCTATAAGTATGGGGGTCTTAGAGTTTCCGAGCATGTCTCTGTGTGTCTGGGTGTCTGTGCATGGAAGCTTCACATTCCTACATGTGTGTATGATTGCACTTGCCCATCTGTGTGTGTGAATGTCCCTCTGCGGTTAGGTTTGGGAGGTGTCTCTGCGTACCAAAGTCTCGGCTTCTGGGTGTCTCCCTGCCCAGGTAGATGCGTGTCTGCATCCCTGGGTGCCAGAGAAAGGTGCAAGTACCGATGTGTGGTGTGTCCTGCCGTGAGTGTGAGTCAGGGTGTGTAGGTGTGCATAAGTGTAGAGGGACAGCAGAGCATTAGGACTCACAGAAGCCGCAGCATATGTACACACTATCTTTGCAAAGCAAGTCATCTGTTTTCCTGGTTTTGTTTCTTTCCTCCCCATGGACTCTGGACCCTCCTTGAAAACAAAGGGAGCTTAAAAAACGCAGCCCTTCCTGTGTTCCCAAATGTTCAGAATGCTGCGGTGCACTTGAACCGTGCCAGCTCGGATGCCCAGCCCTGCCGCTGTCACAGGAAGTTACCCGCCCACCGCACTGCCACAACCCACTTACACAGCGAGCCGGGGAGGGCGGGTGGGAAGGAAGGAGGAACCGCACAGCTCGCTGCGCCCCGATGCCCCAGCCAGTGGCAGGCCCTCCATGGGAACTGAGACTCTGTGTGGGGGCATAAGAGCATCATTTAGGGGCTTCCCCCAAAGCTGGGGTTGCAGGGAGACAATACCTTTACATGGAAATTATTGCCAACCAACCAGGTGTCCAGGGACCCCACTTTGCATTTCACGAGGTCAGTTCTAGGGAGATGTCAACATTTTCATCATTTCAATGCACACTCACCAAATACCTACTATATGTTAGACGCTGTGGAAGATAAAAACCACAGCTTTGCCACCCCAGGACTGGTCCCCCACCTCCCCACTCAGGGCACCCAGTGTCCTCCATAACATGAGGGGGTCAAACTGGGTAGCACCAAAGCCTCTTCCACATCAGAAATTCTGTGATTCTTTTGTGGCAAGTTCATGAGTGTGTGCTCCCCCACTTCTCTCTGCTCCACCATTCCCCGGATGGGGCAGGTCAACAGTGTCCCCGTCTCTCTCAGCTCTGCCCAAGTGCCCATGCCTTTCCTGCCTGCCTTCCTCCCCTCTGAAAAACCTACTCTCAGTCCGTGTTTACTCAAAGCTGTAAATTCCTCATGAACTCTTTCTTCTCTCTTTGTCTACACTTGAACAGGTTCCCTTCCTTACTCTAACCCCACTTTCTACCAGGACAAGCAGAGCCCTCCCAGAAATGACCACAGCCCATCTTGGCAACCTTAGGTCCTACATCATTCCTAACATCTCAGCAACAGAGTTGTCAGGTTTGGGAGGTGTACAGAAGTCTCAGCTTCTGAGTGTGTCCCTGGCCAGAGAGGTGCAGGTGTGTCCCTGGGTGCAGAGGAGGGTGCCAGAAAAGATGTGTGGTGTGTCCTGCCTGTGAGCACTGGTCAAGCTGTGCTGTGCGAGGAGCACCCCCAGCACACAGTCTCCTCCGAAGCCCAGCCTCTTCTCAGGCCATTCCCTCTGCCTACTGGGAACACCCTTTCCTCCCTCTACCCCCAACCATTTCCTTCCCTTGAGATCACAGTCATTTCAAGGTCCATCTCAAACACCTCCTCCTTCCTTAGGCCTTTCCTGGTTCCTCCTTCCCCACCCAGTAGACATGAGCTCTGTCTGATTTGAAACCTTTCCTATAATGCAGGATATTTGGCCTTGACTTTCAGTGATCGATATCTTTATCTGTTCTGCACAAGAAGACTTAGATCCTTAAGACTAAGCATCCAAACATGTGTCTTGCTCATGCTTGGATCCCCACGTGGCATCAACATCGCAGGCACTCGGTAAGCGTCTGCACAACTCAGTACAAAACTCAGCCATGGAATGTCAGGAGCTGGGTAGTCTGGTTGGAGAGCATGCCACTGTCAGGGGAAGAGGTGGTAAGAGCAGAAGGAAAAAGTCTTTTTTTTTTTTTTTTTTTTGAGACGGAGTCTCGCTCTATCGCCCAGGCTGGAGTGCAGTGGCACGATCTCAGCTCACTGCAAACTCCATCTCCCGGGTTCACGCCATTCTCATGCCTCAGCCTCCTGAGTAGCTGGAACTACAGGCGCCCGCCACCGTGCCCGGCTAACTTTTTGTATTTTTAGTAGAGACGGGGTTTCACCGTCTTGGCCAGGATGGTCTCGATCTCCTGATCTCGTGATCCGCCCACCTTGGCCTCCGAAAGTGCTGGGATTACAGGCGTGAGCCACCGCGCCCGGCCAGGAAGGAGTCTTGGAAGTCACAGCCAGGTGGTCAACCAATGACTGTCCCTGTGATGAGCCGGAGACCCCAAACATCTCCCTTATCTGAAATGGCCTGAATGTGTGAAGAAAGAAGAAAGATGCTGAAGTACTCTCTTTATTCCATCTGGACCACAACTTTTCCAAGAAAGAAAAAGCAAGGCCGTGTCATGTACTGAGATAACACTGGGCTGGGGATGGCAAACTTGGGTGCCTTCGGGCCAGCAAAGGACCAAAGCCAGCTGGGAGAAAGGGGTGGTTGGTGACAAACTAGAGCATCTGTCCCATTTATAGGGAGCTGACCTTGCCTGTAGAAATGTGGCACATGGGTGACTGGATCTAACCATTGTTCCAAAAAGCCGCATATCCAGAGTTTTATATGAAATCCCTCACTTTATAAGTGTGGGCAGTCTATTCCATTAGAAACAAAAATCAACAACACTGAGTGGTCCCAGTGAAATCTGTCCACGTTCAGCCTGTGGGCTGCCAGACTGAGGCTCCTACCTAGGTGCATGCCAGGTTACGAAGTGACATGACTGTGACCGGCTCCCGGCTGAAGCTAATTCTAAAATCCACCCAACCAGAGAAAATGCTGGGTATGCCAATAAACCAACCCTGGGTACAGAAAGGCAGTGGACAAGGGATAGGAGAAGGTTTAGGAAGTCTTCGTGGTCTCTGAAGCCAGGATCTTTGCGTGCCTTGAGAATCATGACCCAGAGGGCAGGCAGAAGGCTCAGGTCAGTCACCAGCTTACTTGACTTGAGCAAGTGACATCCTCTTTCTGAGCTGCAGAGTCTCCTTGTACAATGAGCGGGCAGGACTAGAATATCCCTGAGGTGCCTTCCAGCCTCTGGCGAGGAAATGCTAACCCATGACTGTGCGACGAATGGGTCCCATGGTGGCAGAAGATAATTCCTGTTGGCAGGGCCCAGACTTGGGAGCTTAAGATGTGGACCTTGCCTCCTTCCACATGGCAGTGCCTTCCAGCAGGTGCCCAGCCACCAAAGGCCCAGCCCAAGTCCTCACAGTTCCACTCCGATCCTGGAGTCATCGCCAAAATCTCTATCCATGGGTGTGGTGCAGGCACCAGCAATCAGAGGACTGTTGGACAGGTCCCTACAGGTGTTAGATGGTAGGAGTTATGGAGAGGTGGCCCAGGGGAGAAGCCAGTCCAGCTAAGGTGGCAGGAAGGTTTTCTGGTGAATGATTACCAATGAGATGAAAGTATTTCAATAGCCTGACAGTGGGTATGAGCGGGCAGGTGTGTATCCACCAACCATCAGTTCGGCCCTCCTCAGAATGCTGCCCTTCCTGGGGACTGCAAGGCAGACCCAGATGATGGCAACAGATTTGAAAGCAGCCCCCCACCCAGTCTCTGGGGACGTCCCCAGCAAGCCCAGTTCACTCCAGAGCCCCCGCCCCAGGCCTCCCTGGGCATTGGCAGAGAACAGGCACCGTTCCAAACCCTGACTTCATGCTGACCACCAAATCCCCAAGCCAGGGAGGGAGCGATGATGTCACTGTCCCCATGTTTCAGAAAAGCAATAATCGGACTCGGAAGAGGATCAGCTTTCAAGGCAGAAGTCCAAACAGTTGATCTTGGCAAGGGCCTCCTAGGATTGCCTCATAGAAGGGGAGGGCTGGCATGCTTGTGAGCATCGTTTGTTATGAGCTGGGAGGCGGCAGTGTCCTTGGACTCAGGAGAACCTTGGGGACCCTGTCAAGATGGAGAATGTCGAACCTGAAACAAATGAGCATTGGTGTCCTCGATTCCCGTCAGAACCTTCTTTTATGGTGGGAGGGGACTCCTTGGCGCTCACAGAGAAGCCTTTCTGAAAGAGTTCCGCCACCCCACCCTGGACCCAAGTCCCCTCTTATTATTATAAAAATGCCACCAGTTTCCTCAGTTCGAATAAGCCCTATGAAGACGGGGACTTTGTTCACCACTGTATCCCCCACGTCTCTTACAGAGTTAAATCAATAAATATTGGCTGAATGGGTGGCGAGGAGAGGAATGGAGTGGGAAGTGGCACGTCTGGATTCCAGGGATCCAGGAGCATATCCAGGTTTGCCAGCTGGGCCTGCGGGCCAGGCAGGAGAGGCATGTTGGGGTTATGGGAGGACCCGCTATTGATTGCTGGAAGTTCACGTTACGTATTTTCAAAAACTTGGCCTGGCATGGCAGCTAATACCTGTAATCCCAGGGTTTTGGGAGGCCGAGATGGGAAGATCACTTGAGCCCAGGGGTTCCAGGCCAGCCTGAGCAACATAATGAGACCCCATCACTACAAAAACTAAAACATAAAATATTAGCCAGGTGTGATGGCATGCACCTGTAGTCCCAGCTGCTATGGAGGCCAAGGCAGGAGGATCACCTGAGTCCGGGAGTTCAAGACTGAAGTGAGTAATGATCACGCCCCAGCTGTCCAGCCTGAGCAACAGAGTGAGATCTTGTCTCAACTGAAAAAAAAATAAAATAAAAACAGCAAAAAAAAAAACTATCCTTTGACAATCTGTGACAGCCTTCTCCCGGGGGTTCACCATCTCACTTTCATGCTCCTTCCATTAAAGTCTGGTCCCTTTTTTAACAGCTGTTTGGCTAACCTATTGAAAAGGCCCCACTGCAGGAAAATGTGTTCAGGAAGAACCAGTCTCCCTTGCCCTCCCGCCCCTAAACGACACTCCTACTACGCTCTCAAATGAGCTGTCACATCTCTGTCCCTGAGCACGTCACGTCCCCTCCCTGGGCTTCAGTTTCCCCTTCTACATAAAACACAAGCTAAACTAGAAACATCCAGCATCCTTAACTTGTAGGAAGAGTGTCTCAGCCCCCTTTAAGAAAAAGAAGCTTGGAGCCCCTCCCTGCAAAAATCCGATTCCTCACTAGTACAGAGGAACGTGTTTTCGCCTCCGATTTCTGGAGATCACAGCCCCCCTGCAGCTCAACAAGGTAACCCAGGGTCAGAGCCTTTTGGACTCGCTAATCTGGAAGCCCCTGCCAGCTCTGACTTTCTGGAATGTTAACCGAAGTGTGGCTGTGAGAAAACACGTTCCAGCTGCTCTCCTCTGAGGCCAGCACTGGGCTCCCCTCTCAGCTGCCCCTCAGGAAGGAAGCAGCCCTGGGCTTCACTAATGGCCCCAAATTCAGCCCCCAGTTTCCTCAAGACTCAGGTCCCAAATCAATAAACGTAGGCTTCATGGAAATGAGGCAGGATGCAGAAGGAAATCCAGGCAGCTCGACCTTTTCAAAGGAATTTCCTTTTCCTTGCCTCTCCTTCCAGTTCTCTCTTTCAAGAGTTTGATAGAGGTGGGAACGGGGATTTGGGGGTGGGGGAACTGCTGAGATTTTTTTTTTTCACCTGAGGCCCAGAGGAGGAGGTGGAGATGGGCCACAAGATAGAGAGGCCAGGGTTGGGGAGACAGGGCAGGGGACAGTGATGAATGTGGGTGGGGTCTCTGTGCATTCTCCAGGACAAAGTGGACTTTTCCAGTCGGCTGGTTTTTGAAAGCTATTTACGAAGCTGGACTAATCCAGCCCAGCTGTGCGGACTGTAAGCAAACAGGGCCTTTTGTGGGGTTCGGATTCCCCACCCCTAGCCTGTACTTACAGAGCTCACTCCACCCTTCCTGTAGGGGAGGAAATGAGGTACCCAGGTCAAGCAGAAGAGTTAAACCAGGTGGTGACCTATCTGTCACCACCACCCTCAGCCCCACCTGTGGGGACCCAGCAAGTCTCACCTGCGTATTGGGATGGACACATAGATCTGAGTCGGGACACCTGCTCTTCCACTTCTTAGCTGGGTGAACGTGAGTGAGTCCCTTAATTTCTCTAAGCCTCAGTTTTCCTCTCTGTGAAATGGCCATATTACCTAACCTCAAAATGCCACAGGCAGTGCTTAACAGAGGAGGTTCCATAATGTCTTTCTCCCTCTCTCTGGAATAGAGATTAGCACATAGGAAGACCTTGGATGAGGCAGGTAAAAGGCACCCCCTGTAAGGAAAATTTGGGAAAGGCAGCACTCACTTCAGGCTGAGAAGCAGTTCCCAGCCCCAGGTGCACGGCTTGGCAACATCTGCCTCTTCTTACCCCCAAGCTCAGGGCTCCTGGGCACACCAGCACCCACACAGCACATGGAAACAGCAGCCACAAAATCCAAGCTGTCCCGCCCACCCTCCAATGGAGATGGTTTTTCTATTACAGCCCCAGTCTTTCAGTGGATCATTATTCCCTCTAAAATGCCTAATAAGGGGTAAAATTGGAGCATAAGTTCCTGGTTCATTCCTGAAGTCACTGGGGTGATGAGATCATGAAGTCACAGGTCAGAGAGGCCCTTAAAATGGAAAAAAAAAAAAAAAAAAAAAAGGCAAAAGTTACCAGGACCAGCTTTACCTGGCCCTCAGCGTGGTTCTAGACTGCCTGACCCTCCTAAAGCCGCAGTACCATTATTTGACACAAGTGGCCCAGCAAAAGGAGACTTCCCTGGCAGGAGCTGCTCTCCTGGCGAGCCCAAGGGAGCATGGAGGGATCTGGGGTAAATGTCTTAGGCGGTCATGCACGCTTGCTCCAGAGCCCTTCTGTATTAGCCATCCACACCAGGACTCTCTAGCTGTTAACCAGCTTCAGCCATCAAAAGCGTTTTGTTGGTCAGGCACGGTGGCTCACGCCTGTAATCCCAACACTTTGGGAGACCAAAGTGGGTGGATCATGAGGTCAGGAGTTCGAGACCAGCCTGGCCAATATGGTGAAATCCTGTCTCTACTAAAAACACAAAAATTAGCCGGCTGTAGTGGCATGTGCCTGTAGTCTCAGCTACTCAGGAGGCTGAGGCAGAAGAATCGCTTGAATCTGGGAGGCAGAGGTTGTAGTGAGCCGAGATTGTGCCACTGCACTCCATCCTGGGCAACAGAGTGAGACTCCGTCTAAAAAAAAAAAAAAAAAGTGTTTGGTTTGGGTTGTGAAGCTTCTTAAAACAATTTGAACCGAAGTTTGAAAATTAGGTAAGTTCATATCCAAAAATGCAGGCTTCCAGGTTCTCTTGAAAATTGAGAAGAAATGGCAATTTGGGGCCCTCTTTCTTTTAAGACAACCGTTGACCCACTGAAACCAGGTATATGCTCCTTATTTTGCCCCAGTCCCCACCACTCCAGGTTGTTCCCCCACGGTGAGGCTGCGTGTTGGTTGGTCTTATCATTAGGAGAAAAGAAAATATGTCTTATTTACCTTGTCTATACCAAAAGTGGAGAAACAAAAGGTAAACTGAGAGGATTCAAGGAAAATGGAAGCCACAAGATTTCTTTGTGGAAGTAGAAAAATATGCCTTTTGTGATTCATATGTAAAAAAAAAGTTTTTGGAGCACACTAGCTCTCTTCACTCAAAGCCCCTAAAGGCATTCACTTTTAACAACCATATTCCAAACCTTTTTTTGTAAAGAACCATGGCATTTTCAAGCTAGAGGCAATCTTAGAAGTTTGTAATTTTTTTCCAGCCAGATTTAAGATCTTTAAGTTTTATGTATCGGTTAGCTATTGGTGTGTAACAAACACCCCAAAAACTCAATGGCTTAAAATAATAAGAATTTACTATTGCTCACAAATCTATGAGTCAGTTAAGTGGCACTTCTAGTCTCAGCTGGGCTTATTCATCTGTCAGTGGTCAGCTGTGGTCAGCTGTGGTCATGTTGGTAGCTCTGATCTTGGCTGGGTTCTGTCCTGTGTTTGGAGGTCAGCTGGCTGTGAGCCAGTCCTGGCTGTCCTCATCTGAGATGAGTAGGCTCTCTTCCACATATTCTCTCAACTTCTAGCCAACCAACACAGGCTAGTTCACAAAATGATGACAGTGGTCCCAGAGAGAGCTGAAACATGCAATTTCTCTAGGGATCTAGGCAGAACTGGGACACTTCTGCTGCACTGCCTTGGCCAAAGAAAGTCACAAGGCCAGCCCAGATTCAAAGGATGGGGAAAGAGATGCCATCTCTTGGTGGAAGGAACTGCAAAGTCATGTTGTAAAGGCCACGGACACAGGAAAGTCAGTAATTGATACTATCAGTGCAGTAAATCTAACATGAGTTGGGACTGTGTCTGATGTTATGGGAGCTGCTATTTGAGATTTAAGGGTTCATGGTGTAACACAGTATTTCAATTGGGTTTGTCCTGGACACTCCAGAATGAATGTTCACATTTATTCCTCCATATCACTCTAGCACAGTCTGGCCCAGTGACCTTCACTGTTGATTATCTGACCCGATTCAAAACCTGGTATTTCAGAATAGGGGTGGAACTCCTATGTACATTTTGGGATCAAAGGCTGGTATTTATTAGCAGGCCATTAACTTTATAGGAGTTCAGGTCTATGTGCCGTTTAAGTCAATCACTTTTATTTTACAAATGAATAAATTAAAATCCAGTGGTAAAGCGACTTAGCCACGATCATATAGTTAGGTAGGCCAGCACTGTCAGACCTCAACATGTTCATGAATCACCTAAGCATGCTGTGAAAATGCAGCATCTGAGCAGGATGTCTGGGGTGGGGCCTGAGAGTCTGCATTTCTAATAAGAGTCCAGGTGATGCTGATGCTGCTGGCCCTGCAACCAAACGTTCAATATTAAGGCTCTGGAGCTCAATATTAAGGCTCTGGAGCTCCTCTATAGCTGAGGAGGTCACAGGTAGAAACACCTGCATTTAGAATCCTATTCGTTTGCAGTCCTTCAGCTTAGACCCATTTTACTAGTGGGTAAACTGAGGTTCACAAAGGAAGTGTTGGTATTGGATCTACTCCCTGAGGTTTTACAGAAGGGGTTCCAAGGTCCTCCATCACCAGGCAACTCCCAGAGAACTGAGCTTAAGGAGCTGTGGCCCACTTTGAACTTTCAGCTGTTGAAGGTAGGGGCTTCCTTTCCTGCTGAGACCTTGGGCTGTGGGCCATCTTTTCAGTTGTTGGGGACTCAGCTCATGATGTTGTCTCAGGGGTCTCTAAGTCCCAGGGCCTGAGATTGTCTGGTTAGTGATTTAGGAGCTTGGCAGCCTCTCTTGTTCTATTATGCAGCCTCTGAACATTCCGTCCAAAGGCCTTTTGGCACGCCACACATTTTCAGAATGAAAGGGGGGAAAATGAACATTGCCCTTGCTCATTTGCCTAATTTAAAAGCATCTAGAAGCTTTTTTTAGAAGTGGGAAAGAAACACCATCCATCTGAAATGGAGGAAGCACCTCATCAAGGAGCCAAGAGAGACGTGGAGACATAAGTTTCGAGGGCTGACACATTCATAGACAAACCTTGTGCCCGGTTTGTTTGTTCCCATCCACTTTCAGCTTGAAAACCACTGCCTTTTTGGAAGCTCTTGTGCTGGGAGGAAATTGCTTTTTCCTAAGGGGAGACCTGAACCCTCCTCGCCCCACTCAGGCATCAGTTTCCTACAATTTCACATGAGCTCGGTTCGGCTCCCGAACATTTATTGAGGGGCTACTCTACGACTGTGTGTCAGGCACTGTGCTGGATCCGTCCATTTGATCATCAAAGATTTAGTGGTTAGGGACAGCCCTGTGCTATATACATTTCTGTATTCACTTAACAGTGGTTTATTACCAGGCATCACACCAGGCTCTGGGGATAAGAAGGGACTGAGATAGGCGTGATGTGGCTACACCTAGTCTAGCCAGAGAGAGAGTAACTAAGTGGTCCTCATTGGTGTATTGCAATAAGGAATTACTTATTGTGATAAGTAATCACAGTAGAGTGCCTACTGGAAAGGCGGAGATAGAAGAGGTCTTGCTCCAGAAACAGCATAGAGAAGGCAGGTCGCCCACCTAGACTCACAGCCGACAAGCTCTCCTCAACCTCGGGTAAGGTCCTCTTCCTGACCCCAACCCCTCCTCTCCTTGACCCCAACCCCTCCTCTCCCTGACCCCAACCCCTCCTCTCCCTAACCCTGCCTCCCACACACCCCTTCCATCTTCCAGGCACCAGCCAGAGAAGGGTTCTTTCTTAAATGAGAATCTAATGGTATCATTCCCCTACTAAAAATTCTTTACTGGGCTTCCCACTATTTGCAGGATTAAGTCCAAACTTCTCAGAATAGTTTATGAGGCTTTTTACAATTTGGCTCCAAATCTGCCTTTCAGCTCTGGGTCCCACCTCACTTCCCCATCATTCATCCTTCTCTCTCCCTGTACTGAATATCCTGAGCTCCATGGGATGACTCAGAACAAAGGGCTCTCTCTCTTAAAAAAAAAAAAAAAAAAAAAAAAATTGTGCTATGGAAATGTTCAAATGTAGGCAAAAGCAGAGTCACTGATGTGAGGTGCCGCCGTGTTCCCATTGCCCAGTTCCAGGACAGGCCCAATCTCATCACCTCCACGTCCCCACCCATCCCCACTCCAAACCTCACACGGGATCATTTTAAAGCAAATCCAAGACACGATGTCCTTTCATCTGAAAATACTTCAGCATGTATTTCTGACAGATGAGGAGGGTCCTTCTTTCTTGTTGAGGCTCCAAGTTTGTTGGGGGCAGAATAACTGAATTTGTGGTACAGTTTAATGTGCACATTTAACAAGCCAATGTTTTTAACACACACCCACATCCATACACACACACACACACACACACACACACACACACACACACACACGGCCCAGTGACTGTGTGTCTACCCTTAAGGATCTCTATTTGAGGTCCTTCTTAAATGTGAAGTCTTGGCCAGCCCTTCCCTCCCACGATACCTTCCACTAACCTTTCACCCCGTGGTTGGCCCTGTTTCCTGAATCCTCTAACCACTTTCACACCTTTGTGCCTTGTGTCCCTTGTGGCCACTTCTGCCTGCAATGCCCTTTCCTCTGCTTGGCAAACTCCTGCATGACCAGCAAAGCCCAGTGCAAATGTCCCCTTGTGCACTGTCCACGATACCTCTTCCAACAACCTCCTGTCCCCCACAGGTCACCACTCACTCTTCTTTGCTTCTATAGCATTTTGTCTTCGTAATTCTCCTGAATGTTTATATGTCTGAGTTGAAATCATTTGCTTATGGATCTGCTGCCCACGCCAGCCTGGGAACCCTTCGAGGGTAGGGTCTGGTTCCTTTCTGTGTCCCCCAGAGAGGCAGTCTTGTCCCCAAGCGTGGATTCTGGCTTCAGCCTCGCCTGGATAAGCTATTGAATCCAGTCTCGGTGTCTTGTTTGTGAACTCGGGATGCTGTTACACTCAGCACTATGACAGGCCTCTCGTGTGGATTCAATGCCCTGTGTCTGTGCAACTATCGCGGCCCGACTGCCACAAGGAGACACTGAACAATTGTGGCCTCTATCACCGGGTGTCAGCAACGACTCCTCCCTTAAAGGGGCCTCTGAGCCAGAGACATGTCTCGCCCTCGGCACAAGGCCCCAGTCGTGTTTGGACCCTGGTCGTCTTCCCCTCTGTGAGAGACACTGAAGGTTTCCTGGTTGGTCCTGGGCCACTGAGCCTGCAGTAAAGGACCGTGGACCAGCTCGCCACCTCAAGGCTCCTGCTGCCCCTCACCTCCTGCCCCCATGCAGGAGAGCAGGCCCTGTGAACTCTGCACCCTTCCCTGGGCGCTCCTACACAGAAACTCAGCGCTGTCACTCCGGCTCCTGGCTGGGTCCAAGGGAGTGCCCCTCTCTCCTCACAGCTTGCAGGGAACTCCTGGCATCCCGCATTCCCTGGGAACCTCAGGTGCCTAGGAAGGCTCCTTGTGCCAGGCCAGTTGTGACCCAGGGAAGGTCTTGCAGCTTGGCTTTCAGCCAATCCATTCCCACACATTCGCTCGCTGAAGTTAGGGAGACTCCGCCCCCATTGTGTTCCCTCCACTTTGCAGCTGAGAAGCTGTCCCTGTCCTACCTGGAGGCTCCTTTTCCCAGGAAGACCTCCTCTGGCCCAGCCATGCTGCGAATGAGCCCCAAAACAGCCCTCCTCTTCCCAAATCTCTACTCCCTGCAGACAGTTGGGAAAAAGAGGCCTGTGTTACATCTCGCCGAACACCGCAGTGATGTTTCACACACTAGGGTGCGTTTAAAACTGCTTCGTGGCCAGCCTCTTAGAACAAGTATGAATCCCTTATTAGAGCGTGCATTCCCTGGAAGCCCACTCCTTAAACTGAGAGCAGTGGTGTTCCCGCCTGGTGACTTTTCCCACCTCCTCCAGAATGAGGCAGAGCTGGATGGAGCCGAGCCCTGCTAATTACTGTGACCCTGTACCCCTGTTGTCCCCTCCCTGAATCCATTTCCCCATCTGTAGTTTTCTGGGTTTTTTTGTTTTTTGTTTTTTGTTTTTTTGAGACAGAGTCTCTCTCTGTCACCCAGGCTGGAGTGCAGTGGTGCGATCTCAGCTCACTGTAACCTCCGCCTCCCGAGTTCAAGTGATTCTCATGCCTCAGCCTCCCAAGTAGCTTGGAATTCAGGCTCCCGCCACCCCACCTGGCTAATTTTTGTATTTTTAGTAGAGACGGGCTTTCACCATGTTGGCCAGGCTGGTTTTGAACTCCTGACCTTAGGTGATCCACCCACTTCAGGCTCCCAAAGTGCTGGGATTACAGGCGTGAACCACTCGCACACGGCCCCCCATCTGAGGCTTTCAAAGTGTTCTTGCAAGGATCAAAGGAGTTAAATGCACATCAGCACTTAGCAGAGTGTCCACCACTGTGGACTCCCAACCACGGTGGGGGTAATCCTTTAGCTTCCAACCCTTCTTCCCCACTGGCAGCATTTTTTTGAATATTTGTCTGGAATTTGCGGAATAAAATGTCCCTCGGAGTCAGGGACTGTTTCCATGGGGCTAGCACAGTATGTACTTCATAAAATTTTTTCTCCAGTGCAGAAGAAGACCGGGGATGGAACAAAACTACTTCTGGATTCGGAGGAGGGGGCCCCACTCTTGAGTTTTAAGGCTCAGGTTTCATAGTTTCATTTGATAACCTTGAACCTCAGTTTCCTTATTGAGTTTCCTTATTGATAAAGTTGAGGCAATGCCTTCTGCCTTTTGTATCTCGTTAATAATAACTACAAATGCAGAATGAAGGGGAGATTGAAGGATGGTTACTAGAAATGGGACCTGCCCACAGTCTCTGCTTCCCAGGCCTCAGTTTCCTCCTTTGTGTGATGAAGGAGCTCTGCTGCTCTGGTTGACCTGTGAGTCCCCACGTCCCCACCTCTGGTCAGACAGGGTTCATCCCCCTGTCCACTCAAGGGGAGACCCCAATACAGTGTAATGAAGAAGACAGGGAGTCTTGGCAGCTGAAATAACCCTCAAGGGGTCATCAGATCCCTCCAGCGGGTCCATACAGAGCTGCCTGACCCCAGGCCCAGGAAGGAGCTGGAGGGACCCTCGTCCATCTCTCTCTTTGGGCTCAGAGTCAGTATCTCAGGGCTGCCTTCCCTGTTACCCACATACATCCATCTGCTGCAGATACATGGCACACAGGTAGCCCATTAAATCCCTGCCAGCCAGCCTCCACCACATAAGCCCCGATTCCTCCTGTCAGATGTCACTTTGGAAAGCTGAGAGCAATGGAGTGAGACAGAACAGCAGTTGCAGGAATGCAGTTGGGTTAACAGTAGTAATACCAAAAGCCAGCACTCCCTGTATGCCCAGCTGAGTGCTTTGTGTAGTTTAACTCATTTAAACCCTGAGACAATCTCTGTGGAGCATCCTACTTTTAGCCCTGTTCATAAATGCAGAACTTGAAGCACAGAGAAGTGAAGCAACTTGCCCGAGGACACACAGCTCAGCAGTGGTAGAGCTGAGATTCAAGCCCAGGTGGTCTGGCTTCAAAGCCTGTAGTTTGAAGTGCCCACTGTGTTCTGCAGCCTCTTCCGTAGATGGAAGGAGGGGTGAAGGAGAGGCTAAAGAAAGCATGGTGCACCCTAGGCAGGGCTGAATTGCAGCAAAGACACCAAGAGAGCACCAGTCACCTGGAATGGCAGAGGGTTTGATACAGGGGAGAGGGACGGAACTATTCTAAAAGTAGTTCAGTCAATACGTAATGATGATAGTAACAACAACAGCACCTGACGTTTACAGCGCTCTTGGCGATCTGTGTGCCCACATTCCTTCAATGAATCCCATCAACGAATCCTTACAGAGCACCTACTCCATGCTGGGCAACCAATGAACCAAATGAATGCTATCCTTGCCCTCATGAAACTCAAATAAACATGGAAATAAATATATCAGGGCAAACCCAACTTCAGCTTTCCTTGTTGGTAGGATTAGCTCCAGGCCTCAAAGCTTCCCCTCTGAATGGCTTCAAAGTTAGCCATGGCATAAGAGCCCTTGAAAAATGAAGGTCGTTTGCAGAAGGGAGAAGGCAATGGCCTTGTAAGGAGGAGGGAGGGCTAGAGATAATTCTCTCTCCTACCCTGCTCATGGTGTCCCGTACCAATATTTATTTATTTATTTATTTATTTATTTATTTATTATTTTATTTATTGTATTAGTTCATTCTTACATCACTATAAAGGACTACCTGAGACTGGGTAATTTATTTTTTTTTAAAAAAGAGACTTAATTGACTCACAGTTCCACAGGCTGTACAGGAGGTACGGCTGGGAGGCCTCAGGAAACTTACAATCATGTTGGAAGGGTGAAGGGGAAGCAGGCACATTTGCACACGGCGGCAGGAGAGAGACAGAAGAGGAAGTGCCACACACTTTTAAACCATCAGCTCTCGTGAGAACTCCCTCACTATCACGGGAACAGCAAGAGAGAAATCTGCCCCCGTGATCCAATCACCTCCCACCAGGTCTCTCCTCCCAACATTGGGAATTACAATTCAACATGAGATTTGGGTGAGGACACAGAGCCAAGCCATATCATTTATTTATTTATTTAGGACACAGGGTCTCACTTTGTCACCCAGGCTGTAGTTCGGTGGTGCAACTGCTCACTGCAGCCTCCAATTCCTGGGCTCAAGTGATTCTCCCACCTCAGCCTCCCAAGTGGCTGGGACTACAGGCATGTGCCACCATGCCTGGCTAATTTTTTTTCTTTTGTAGAGACAAGGTCTTACTATGTCGCCCAGGCTGGTCTTTAACTTTTGACCATAAGCAATCCTCCTGCCTTGACCTCCCAAAATGTTGGGATTTGGGGCATGAGCCACCATGCTTGGCCTCCAATATTTCTCTGTACTTTCTTCTTTAGCCCCTAAAGCGAAACTGTTTTTCTACTCGCAGCACTTCTGACACTAAATGTGTGGGTTTTCCATACCAAGCGATTATCCAGTTCTCTATGGATACCATCTGGGTGTCCTGCAATTGAATTCAATTCTGACACTAACTAATTGCAGTTAGCACAGATCCCGCAGGTTAAGGGCTCAGTCCCACAAGGCTGTCTCCCACTTCAGATGCCAGCTGCAAATTTGGATGCCCAGGGTGCCCACACTTCTATCTGACTTGGCTACAAGTTGGAGTTCCCACAACTCCCTACTCATGTTTGATAATTTGCTATAACTGCTCATATTATTCAGGAGACACTTATATTTATTGCGTTTTATAAGAGATGTTAGAAAGGATATAAAGAACAGTCAGATAAAGAGGAACATAGGGCAAAATCCAGAAGGGTCCCAAGGACAGGATCTTCTGTCACCATGGAGTTGGGGCACACCACCCTCCTAGCGCACGGAGGTTTTCAGCAACCCGGAAGCTCTCCAGTTCCGCAGTTGAGGGATTTTTATGGAAGCTTCATCACATAGGCATGAACCATTATTAACTCAATCTCTATCCCTTCTCTCCTTCCCAGAGGGTGAAGGGTGGGACTGAAAGATTCAAGACTCCATCTGGGATGGAAATTTGCTAGACATTTATTTGCCTTTGTGGTCTGCAATCACTGGAAATACATATCCAGGTCATTCTAAAATACATTTAAATGTCAGACACCATCCATACAACAGAATACTGTGTGGCAATAAAAAGGAATGAAGCACTGGTAAATGCTACAACATGGATGAACCTTGAAAATACACAAAGTGGTCAGGCATGGTGGCTCACGCCTGTAATCCCAGCACTTTGGGAGGCCGAGGAGGGCAGATCACCTGAGGCTGGGAGTTCGAGACCAGCCTGACCAACATGGAGGAACCCCGTCTCTACTAAAAATACAAAATTAGCCAGGCGTGGTGGCAGGCACCTGTAATCCCAGCTACTCGGGAGGCTGAGGCAGGAAAATCGCTTGAACCCGGGAGGCAGAGGTTGCAGTGAGCCGAGATCGCACCACTGCGCGCCAGCCTGGACAACAAGAGCGAAATTCCGTCAAATAAAAACAACACACGCGCACACACACACACACAAAGTGAAGGAAACTAGTCACAAAAGGCCACATATTGTGTGAGTCCCTGTGTCTGAAACGTCCAGAATAGGGAAATCTGTAGAGATAGAAAGTAGAGCATTGGTCATCAGAGGCTGGAAGGGGCTCCAGAGAAATGGGGAATGACTGGTACTATGTACCGGGTTTCTTTTTGAGTGATGAAAATGTTCCAAAATTAGATAGTGTTGATGGCTGCAAAACTCTGTGAATAACCTACAAGCACTGAATTGTACATTTATATTTTTTGGAGGTCGGGGGGGTGTGGTGGGGAACAGAATCTCAATCTGTCACCCAGGCTGGAGTGCAGTGGCGCGATCTCGGCTCACTGCAACCTCTGCCTCCCCGGTTCAAGTGATTCTCCTGCCTCAGTCTCCAGTCGTTGGGATTACAGGCGCCCGCCAACACACCTGGCTAATTTTTGTATTTTTAGTAGAGCGGGGGTTTCACCGTATCGCCCAGGCTGGTCTCGAACTCCTGACCTTGTGATCTGCCTGCCTCGGCCTCCCAAAGTGCTGGATTACAGGCGTGAGCCACCACACCTGGCCTGAATTGTACATTCTTTTATGACTAGTTTCCTTCACATTTCTAAAAGGGTGAATTTTATGGTATGTGAATTGTATCTCAATAAAGTTGTAAAATAACAGCTTTAAACAGTTTAAAAATTCAGGCACCATCTCTGCAGCTATAGTGGGTCAGATTTCACTGAATTACATAAAAAGGTTATTATGCAAGATTTACAGGATAAAAACCAGGCAGAGGTCAAGTGCAGCAGCTACACCTGTAATCCCGATACTTTGAGAGGCTGAGGTGGGAAGGTTACTTAAGCCTCGGAGTTTGAGGCCAGCCTGGGCCACAAAGCGAGACCCTGTGTCCTCAAAAGACACTTTTCTTTCTTTCTTTCTTTCTTTTTTTTAATTAGCTGGGCATGGTGGCACATGCTTGTAGTCCCAGCTACTGGAGAGGCTGAGGCAGAAGGATTACTTGAGTACTACAGTGAACTATGATCACGCCACTGTACTCCAGCCTGGGCAACAGAGAAAGACCTTGTCTCTTAAAAAAAAAAAAAAAAAAAAAAAAAAAAAAACACCAGGCAGGGTGTCATCACTAGAGTTTAAGTATATTTCTGCACAGGTAAATAAATACATAGAATCATTATTTATATAAGGAATATCAGATAAATTCATTATTCAATTTAACGATAATATTTATTTATTTATTTTTATTTATTTATTTATTGAGACAGAGTCTCGCTCTGTCACCCAGACTGGTGCACAGTGGCGCGATCTTGGCTCACTGAAAGCTCCGCCTCCCAGGTTCACGCCATTCTCCTGCCTCAGCCTCCAGAGTAGCTGGGACTACAGGCGCCCGCCACCACGCCCGGCTAATTATTTTTTGTATTTTTAGTAGAGATGGGGTTTCACTGTGTTAGCCAGCGTGGTCTCGATCTCCTGACCTCGTGATCCACCTGCCTTGGCCTCCCAAAGTGCTGGGATTACAGGCGTGAGCCACCACGCCCAGCCCAATTTAATAACTTTAAAAATAATTTCAAAGCAGATATTTTTATGACAAATAGTACAAAAAGGAAAACTTTAAAAAGAGAAGAAAAAAAGAGCAATGGCCATCGCTGTATCAAGTACCCATTTGAAGGAGGGGGAGTTGTACTGATTTTCACTGCGTGTCAGTTTAAATTATCCCCGAAGAATTTCTGGCTAGGATCCAGATACCTGTAACACATATTTTACATGAAAACTCAAATCTTCACAACAACCTCGGTCTGGGGTGTGCTTATTCCCATTTATAGATAAAGCAGCTGAGACTGGAAAGGCTAAGAAACTTGCCAGGGGTATCGATGACACTAACGATATTCAAACGCAAGTCTTCCTGGCTTCAAAGCCTACCTTCTCTCTTCCAGCTAATTTCATGGCACTGCACAAATAGTTTCTCGGAACCAGATGAAATGCCTTAGCCTACAGCCCCAAGCAAGCAGTATTTCTTCTATGCAATACCAAGACAACAGTACTTTTAAACAAAAGCTTACATTTATCTTTAAACTTAAGACATTATATGTGTGAACATCAACTGAAGCGAAGAAATGTGGATACTGAAGTAATTGTTATTTAACTATTTTCTGAAGTAACTAAGAAGAACAGTAATTCCCATATTAAGGATCATCTGACTTTGGCTGGGCGCAGTGGCTCGCGCCTGTAATCCCAACACTTTGGGAAGCCGAAGTGGGTGGATCATTTGAGGTCAGGAGTTCGAGACCACCCTGGCCAATACGGCAAAACCCCACCTCTACTAAAAATACAAAAAAATTAGCTGGGCATGGTGGCGCATGCCTGTAATCCCAGCTACTCAGGAAGCTGAGGTGGGCGAATCGCTTGAACCCAGGAGATGGAGGTTGCAGTGAGCCGAGATCACACCACTGCACTCCAGCCTGGGTGACAGAGCGAGACTCCATCTCAAAAATAAATAATTTCTTAAAAAGGTCATCTGACTTGAAAGGGGTGCTTTTCCCCATCTACAGATGCAGCTGGAACGAGACTGTCAAAGAAAATAAATTACAGCGGCAAATCCCGAGGGTTTGCGATCCTGTGGCTTGTGTATCCATGGGGCTCAGGGTGGTCTTCACTTCCCCGTCATTTAAGGTCACTCAGGCCCTCCCCAGAGCCAGTTTGCTGGGGATGTTGTCTGCATGGTGAGTGTCACCCAGGAGGATCCTCATGGGAGACTGAGCCTGTTCTATGCTATAAACATCACACAGGCAAGAACAAGAAAAGCAGATAAATACTGCCATCCTATCAGTTTGTTTATTTTTGACTATTCCGTTTCTCAGGGAAACAGGAAATGTAAGAGAATGGAATGTTTGTTTTTTGGTAGGGCAGGTTTCGTTTCATTTCTCTGAATATGCTACCGGTATTTTTCTAAGACACACTAAAGGTGGAATGAGGTGATGCAGGGAGCTCAGAGGTAGGATTAGAAGACCAGAGAGCTCCAGGCTGGGCAGGGAGACCACAGACCTCACTCTGCAAACATCTCCTGGGCCCTCCTGTGTGCCTGACCAGGGTCAGGACAGGTATAAGGATGAAGAAGGCAGGCAGGATGTCTATCTTGGGCACCTGGGGGGGTGGTGGCAGCGTTTACTAAGGTTGGAGTCCAGGAAGAGAAAAGAACATTTTTGATGGGAATTCATGCAGTTGTTTGGAAATGTTGAGTTTCAAGATCTGCAGCAGCACCTGGTGGCCGGGGTCAGGAGGCAGGTCTGTCATTCAGGAGAGGCCTGAGGGTTCAATGTTGAGTAGCCACAGACACTGCGCCACCCTTCTCGTGGGTCAGACGTTCCTCAACAATCACACAGATCCATTTAAAATGGCTAAGAAAGAAGAAGAGATGAGTAGGCTGTGACATAGGCCGCGAAATGCAAGCCAGCTGCTTGGGGAGGTGACATTGGAACTGACTTCTGAAGCATGCAGAAGAGTTGGCTGAATGAAGAGAAGCACGGAGGGACTTTGCTGCAGGCAATTTAAAAACAGCATATGCAAAGGCCCTGTGGCCAGAGGGGACAGTGTCAGTATCCGGGCTGGAGAGAAAGCCAGTGAGCCTTGGACAGAGAGGTTGATGTGGGGAGTGTGGGTAAGATGGGTTTGGAGCAGAAGGTAGGGATCAGACCACACAGAGCCCTGTAGGCCGTGAAGTTGTGTCTTCACATATTTGCGTTTCCACGTCTCACTCCTCTAGGTAGATGTGTCACAACATGGCAGAATTACAGAAGAGATGCAAAGGTCATCTTGTCTGTGCTCCTTCTCCTGATGGGAGTGGCTCTATGTGCCGTGCTTAAAATTCCAAGCTGAATCTGTCAGATGCTACACACCGAGGTTAAGCTTTATGAAGCAGCTGTGGGGATGCCCCTGTGCTCTCTGTTGCATGAGTCTGTTTTAAATGTCTACCACAAACCCCATTTCCGGACTGCCCTATTTCTGTCAAAGACTTCATAACGTGCTCCCTGCTCACAACCTAGGCCTCAGGCTTCCTTCCCTTCCTGCTTCTGAGGAATAACAGATCAGCCTTTGACGTCCCCCAGCCCACCCTTGCTGCCGTGCCCCTGAGATCATAGATGTGGAAGAGATGAGAGCAAGGACAGACTGCCATCCTACGCCAGGCCAGGCCCTGAGCATCCTCTAAGTTCATTTGCGCCTCTCCACTGGCAACAACCATCCAGTGACCAACTCCTCAGTGACCAAAATCTATCATAATGTCCATTCCTCCCATCAATCTGGTGGGATTCAAGTGATCTTCCTCTTTGGGGTATGAGGAAACTGAGTCACAGAGTGGTCAGTGACTTGCCCAAGGGCTCACAGCTGTAAACGTGGGAGCCAGAAATGAACTGGCGTCCTTCTACCGCTGTTCATGCTGCTGCCACTTTGCCCTGCCCTGCCTGGTGATGACAGCAGCCAGTCTTGTCCTAACAGGTCTGCTGGCCTCCACCCATGTGCTCCAGTTCTGGGCACAGGGGAAGTGCTGGATGATCATAGTAGTCCAAAGGAGGTACGACATGGGACGGAGCAGGGGCAGGCGGGTCTGGCTGAAACCTAGCTCCTCCACTTTCTTGCTGAGTGATCTTAGGCCAGAAACTTCAGCTCTCTTTGCCTTTATTTCTGTGTATGTAAAATGGAATAAAGATAGGAGCTACCTCATAGAAGAAGTGTCAAGAGGTTTACGTGGGGTGATATATGTAAAGTGCTTAGCCCCATGCCTGGCACACACTAAGGGCTCAAGAGATACGAGCTGTTGTTTCCACAGCCTCCCGAGAACTCTTCCTAAAGCCTGCTCTACAGGTGTCTACCCCACTGCATCCAAACCCTCGACGGTTGCCTGATATCCATGAAACACAGTTCAAACTCCTACCTCTGGTGCCAGGCCCCTCACAAGCTTGCCATTCCTGATCTGTCCACCCTAATTCCAGCTGCATCCCCAACAAACCTTCCACTCGAATCAACCTTACCCACTCCTTGCCCCCACATTCCTCCTGACTCTGCCTGTTTGCATATGACTTTTCCCACGTGTCATGGAAGACTTTGTCTAACAGCCATTCAACAAACACGCTTACTGTGTGCTGGGCCTTGTGGAGAGTCCAGAGATGCAGTGGTAAACAAAACAGCAAAGGTTCCTGTCCTCAGATCACCTATGGGGAGTGGAGAAACAGACAGTTGAAAACAAAATGAATGTATAATTTTTTTTTTTTTTTGAGACGGAGTCTCGCTCTGTCGCCCAGGCTGGAGTGCAGTGGCACGATCTCGGCTCACTGCAAGCTCCACCTCCCGGGTTTACGCCATTCTCCTGCCTCAGGCTCCCGGGTAGCTGGGACTACAGGCGCCCGCCACCTCGCCCGGCTAGTTTTTTGTACTTTTTAGTAGAGACGGGGTTTCAGCATGTTAGCCAGGATGATCTTGATTTCCTGACCTTGTGATCCGCTCATCTTGGCCTCCCAAAGTGCTGGGATTACAGGCTTGAGCCACCGCGCCCGGCCAGAACGTATAATTCTAAATGATGTCTAGAGCTAGGAAAAGAGAACTCTCAGAGTGAGATAGAGAAGATAACAGGAAGCACCTACTGGAGACCAGTGACCAGGGAGGGCTTTTCAGGGACAGAATTTCAACAGAGACATGAGTATGAGACGGGACTGGCCTAGGAAAGACTGTGAGGAAGGGTCTTTCAGGGAAAAGGGGAACAGCATACGCAAAGACTGTGGCCGGAGGGAGTGCAGCACATTCAGTAAAGAACTGAAAGGCCAGTGGGCTGGAACGTAACTGGGAGGTAGGAGTCGGGCTGAGGAAGAGGAGGGAGACACAGGGGATGAAACAGAAGGCATGGGGGAGAGCTGGATCAGGCAGAGCCTCGGAGGCAGGAAATGGAGGCCAGCTCCTCCTGGAAGTCTTCCCAGACTTCAGTCCTTGATTTCCTCCTCCAGATTCTTCTCGATCTTGATTTTCCCATCACTTGCATAGGACCAGACTCTGCCTATGTAAATCTCCAGAGTCAAGGACATAGGAGGAGTTGCCTCCTTTGGTGGGAGGCTGCACGGGTCACTCCAAAGTCCTGGTTCTCTGACTCTGTGGCTTGAGGATGCAGCTGTGACAAGGCTGCCCTGGGCTTCCACTCCCATCTCTAATCCTCCCAAGGGAACACCCAGCATGGGCACTGGGCTACCCCCACTTATTTTGGTTTCTTTGGGTTCTTTTGAATAAAGCCCTTATCTGGGTGGGGATCTCTGTTTTCCAAAATCGGTCTGCCCCTTCTGACAGGATGTCAGGCCTCTTACGCCACTGGGCAGGGCTTCACTCTGGAGTGCCCAGGCCATGGGAGCGGGACAGGGAGCCTATGAGAGGCTGATGCAGACCTTGGCATCCCCAGGGGAACTAAATAAAGCTATTGTTGGGAAGGAAAGAGAGAAAATAGCCGGCAAGATGTTTTTTGTCCTCTGTGACCTGTCTGTGTTTGGGGAGGGGTTGGCATGTTGCAAAGGGGTAGAAGGGGGAATGGCCTTTGACACCCATTTGAACAGCTTGGGAAGTGGCGGGTGGCAGGACAGCAGGGCAGCAGCACCATCTTCACTGTCTGACTTCAGGCAAAGGGCTGTGTTTTCTTTCTTTCTTTCTCTTTCTGTTTCTTTCTTTTCTTTCTTTTCTTTCTTTCTTTTTTTTGATGGAGTCTTGCTCTGTCGCCCAGGCTGGACTACAGTGGCGCAATCTCGGCTCACTACAAGCTCTGCCTCCCAGGTTGATGCCATTCTCCTGCCTCAGCCTCCTGAGTAGCTGGGACTACAGGTGCCCGCCACCACGCCTGGCTATTTTTTTTTTTTTTTTTTTTTTTTTTTTGTATTTTTAACAGAGACGAGGTTTCACCATGTTAACCAGGATAGTCTCGATCTCCTGACCTCATGATCCGCCCGCCTCGGCCTCCCAAAATGCTGGGATTATAGGCATGAGCCACCACGCCCGGCCGGCGCTGTGTTTTCTTATCTATAACATGGGGGAGGGAAAGGATGCTACCATCCATAAAGTGCCTGGTCCCATTCCTGGCCCTTACATAACAGTAACTATAGTCATTTTAGCCTGGAGGTAATATGGTGGGTGATTCACCCTGTACGCAATGCCGTGGCATCCACTTTCATTTCTTGAGCTCTAACAACTGACTTTAGAAACTGAAGCCTGGGCAACAGAGCGAGACTCCGTCAAAAAAAAAAAAAAATGTCTGCAAATTCTGCTGGTTCTCCCTTTAAAAATCTCCTGGCCTGACCTGGAGGAATTAAAACACTAGCTCATAAGGACATGTGTACAAAAATGTTTAATGAGCTCTTGTTTATAGTAGCAGAGAGAGAGAAAGAGAATGAATAACACAAATGTCTATTAATAGGAAACCAGTGCATGTGTACATGTGTAGATGGTGCAGCTATTCTTAAAACTATCAGGATTGGCCAGGCACGGTGGCTCACGCCTGTAATCCCAGCACTTTGGGAGGCCGAGGCAAGCAGATCACAAGGTCAGGAGATCAAGACCATCCTGGCCACCATGGTGAAACCCCATCTCTACTAAAAATGCAAAAAAAATTACCTTGGCATGGTGGTGGGTGCCTGTAATCCCAGCTACTCGGGAGGCTGAGGCAGGAGAATCGCTTGAACCGGGGAGTTGGAGGTTGCAGTGAGCTGAGATCATACCACTGCACTCCAGCCTAGTGACAGAGCGAGACTCTATCTCAAAAAACAAACAAACAAAACAAAAACCAAAACTATCGGGATAGGACTATCTTTATTGACACGGGAGGAGGGGTGTATATGGTGTGATGTTAAGAGATAAGAGCTATTTTCAAAAATACAGACATCAGCCTCAGCCATATCCATGCATTCATGTTTGCAAAGATTGCACATGGTGAGGGATGGGGAGGACTACATCCCAGCCACACTGGGGAGGTGAGATTAGTTACCTGGTCTGGAGAAGGGGAGTGGGAGAAGATAAAAGAAAATAAAAACATCTGTAGCAAAAATAAGAAAACACTTATGGTATAATATTAAGTGAGAAGATAGATGCAAAATTCTACCTCTAATATTGTTGTAAAGTATCCTAGGGGTTTTATTGGACATGTAAAAATCAGAGGTAACGTGCACCAATACAAACACTGATTTGGTTAGATGATGAGATTGTAGACAATTTTTGTCTTGAATTTCTATGGTCATTTTAATACTATTATTTCAATAAAGAAGTGTCACAAAAAAAGAAAAGAAAAGAAAAGCTCCAGGAGTGCTCCCACTCCCTCTACCATCTCTTCCCAGTCCAAGCCCAACCGGTGGTATTTAGTGTCTTTACAATCAATTCCAAACTGGCCCCTGGCCCTTCAGTCACCCCTAGCACAAATTCATCCTGCCCATAGCTGGCAGGTCACTCCCTGGTTCCAGAACTATCCTGCTTCCCCACTGTCCATCCAAGCAACCTGAACTCCCCTCTTTGGTTTCAAAGGACCCCAATAATCTGGCCCCAAATTACATTTTCTGTGTCCACAGCACTAGCCCGGAGTCTTGCCAGCCCATACGTGGTTCTAAAAAGAATGCTGTTTCCAACAAGTCAAAGTAAAAAATGGCAAAGGAAATTTTCCCCTAGTATCAGGAAAATCCATTGCTTTGGATGAATGCTGAAATGTTTTCTGTGAAATATCTTACTTAAACATTCTCAGATTTTTCTAGATTGAGGCGGGTGGATCACTTGAGGTCAGGAGTTCGAGACCAGCCTGGCCAACACGGTGAAACCCTGTCTCTACTGAAAATACAAAAATTAGCCGGGCATGGGGACACACTGGTTCCTGGTGCCAAAAATGTTGGGACTTCTGCTCTGGAGACTTGCACATGACCGCAACCTACCCCCACGCCTTCCTGCCATGCTGCCTCACTCTGGTCTTTCATTGTACAGCCCATGGGTCCAAGCAGATAGTAAACCCTCTGAGGGCAGAAATCTTGTCTCAACCTTCGGTGTGCCCCAACCAGCACAAGAACAGAACAAGTCACATAGTTCTCATTCAGTCGTGCCCACAGAATTGATTTGATATTATTTTATTGACAACTATCATGAGGGGGAAGCATTTGTTACACCTCAGATATGCATGTGATTCCCAGAAAAGTGTGCCTTGATAGAGAGAGTGCTTGACAGAGAGTCAAGACACATAAACTTGACTTCCGGTTCTGCCTTCGTGTGCCTTGAAAAACAATCTCGTCCCTCTTTGGGCTTTGGTTTCTATAAAGACATGTGTATTTGTTTTCTATTGCTGCCCTAATAAATCACTGCAAACTTAGCAGATTAAAAGAATCGCTCCCCTCCCCCTCCCGCCTTATCATCTCACAGTCCTGTAGGTCGGAAGTCCGGATGGCACAATGGGCTTCTCTGCTCAGGCTCCCACAAGGCTGAAATCAGGATGCATTCTCCTCTGGAGCTCGATTCTCCTCCAAGGTCATTCTTATCACTGGAAGGATTCTGGTTTTTGTGACCATGGATGTGAGGTCCCCATTTTCCTACTGGCTCTCAGCCAGGGGCCACCTTCAGCTCCTGCAGACGGTCCACACGCCTGAACACATGGTCCCCATTCATCTCAAAGCAGCAATGATATACTGAGTCTTTTACATGATTTCAACCACTCTGACTTCCTCTTCTGCCAGCGGCCTGAGAAAGCTATTTGCTTTCCAAGGCTCGTGTGATCAGATGAGGCCCATCCTTATTTTAAGGTCTCCTGTGCCATATAACATAACATGATATGACAGTCTCATCACACTCACAGGCACCAGTGGTCACAGGGTGATACCTTCGAGGCTATTCCTAGAATTTCACCTACCACAACACCGTAGCACGAGGGTTCCATAAGGTAATTGATCAGGTTCTTTCACATTGAAAGCGTCAACCTATTGTCACCCTCTGACTCTGTGCTCTGGTGTGATCTCCTGGTTTTCCTTTGTTTGATTTCATTTCATTCCCTCCGTTGTCAGCAGATGCTGCCAGGCCAGAGCCTTCTCTCTCCTTCCTTAATCATCTAGTCTTCCTTTACCTCTCCCCTGACCCCCACAAAGCCAGAGTCAATTCCTTCCTCCCCTCCCTTCTACTTTACACTTTAGGTTTCAGCACCATTTGATGCTAAGCAGTTTTACATTCCTTATTTCTTCTTGCCCAAAAAGTCCTGTGAGTTAGACGTGATCATCCCCATTTTGCAGATTAGAAAACTGAGGCTCAGAGAGGTTAAATATCTAATCTGAGATGAAACAGGGAGTAAATGGCAGAGCTGCTGGCACTCCCGCAACCATGCCCTTTCCAGTTCTCACCAAGGTAGCATATGATCAGACTTGAGGGGACAGAAGGGAAGAGAGAGAAAACCCATTTCCCCTCACCTCAAGCTCCACCTTAAAATGAGATGAAAGTGAAGCTCCCTTAGTGATCCAGGCAGTCCCTGGACTGCTGGAGGTGCCTAAGGTCTGCATAGGTTGGCTGGGTGTGATGATTCAGCCAGGTAACAAAAGTCCTTTGGTGAAAAAAAAAAAAAAATGTTTGTAGTAATATTGTTTATAACTGGAAAAATAGAAACCACCTGAATGTTCATCAACAAGAAATGGTAATGTAATCATGAAATGGAATACTATGCAGCAATGAAGATGAATCAGAGTTATACATATCAGTGTACATGAATCTTACAAACATGTGCACAAAAAAGTTGTATAAGAGTATTTTTTTTTTTTTTTTTTTTGAGATGGGGTCTCGCTCTGTCGCCCAGGCTGGAGTGCAGTGGTGCAATCTCAGATCTCAGCTCACTGCAAGCTCCGCCTGCCAGGTTCACACTATTCTGCTGCCTCAGCCTCCCGAGTAGCTGGGACTACAGGTGCCCACCACCACACCCAGCTAATCTTTTGTACTTTATTAGTAGAGATGAGGTTTCACCGTGTTAGCCAGGATGGTCTCGACCTCCTGACCTTGTGATCTGCCTGCCTCAGCCTCCCAAAGTGCTGGGATTACAGGCATGAGCCACCACGCCCGGCCAAGAGTATTTCTTATACCACTTGTATAAAGGTTTGTGAGTTGGTTTTTTTGTTTGTTTGTTTGTTTGTTTTTGAGACAGGGTCTCACTCTGTCACCCAGGCTGGAGTGCAGTGGCACAGTCATAGCTCACCGCAGCCTCCAACTTCTGGGCTGAAGTCATTCTCCTGTCTCAGCTTCCCTAGTAGCTGGAACTACAAGTGTGTACCGTCATGCTTGGCTAATTGGTTTTCATTTTTTGTAGAGATGGGAGTCTCACTGTGTTGCCCAGACTGGTCTTGAACTCTTTGTCTCAAGTAATCCTCCCACCTCAGCCTCCCAAAGTGCTGGCATTACAGGCATGCACCACTGCACCCAACCTTATAGAAGGTTTAAAATTGTCTAATATATATTGCTTGGGAATCATATGTACTAGTAGAATTACAAATAAATGCAAGAAAATAATAAACATGGAATTTATATGATGGTTACCTCTGGGATGGGTGGTATGAGAGGGTGATCAGAAAGAAGTACATCAGGGTGGCTGGGCGCAGTGGCTCACGCCTGTAATCCCAGCACTTTGGGAGGCCGAGGCAGGTGGATCACGAGGTCAGGAGATTGAGACCATCCTGGCTAACACGGTGAAACCTCGTCTCCACTAAAAATACAAAAAATTAGCCCGGCATGGTGACGGGCACCTGTAGTCCCAGCTACTCAGGAGGCTGAGGCAGGAGAATGGCGTGAACCCGGGAGGCGGAGCTGGCAGTGAGCTGAGATCGCCCCACTGCACTCCAGCCTGGGTGACAAAACGAGACTCCGTCTCAAAAAACAGAAGTAAATCAGGGGTTTTAACTGTCTAGGCAATCTTTTATTTCTTAAGCAAGCTGATGTCCATAGTATTGCTGTTTAAGGCTTTTTTGATATGTGAAATATTTCATAATTATTATTAAGCTAACAAGTAATAACCACCAGGAGTATTCTCATCACATAATATTAAGTGGAAAGAGAAGGAAACAAGATTGGATATCCACTATACTCCCAATTTTGTAAAAACAGAACAAATCAAGGGAAACTTAAATATAGATTTTTTTTTAAAGAGCAGCAGATAATAAACCAAAACTGTTAGAAGTCTGAGGATGATTTTTATTGACTTCTTTATACTTAAGGTAATTGATATCTGTATCAATCAATAAGGTAATTGATGAGGTTCTTTCAATTAATCTTATCTTATTTTCCAAAGGGTTTTTTTTTTTTTTTTTTTTTTTGAGACGGAGTCTCGCTGTCTCTCCCAGGCTAGAGTGCAGTGGCGCCATCTCAGCTCACTGTAGGCTCCGCCTCCCGGGTTCATGCCATTCTCCTGCCTCAGCCTCCCGAGTAGCTGGGACTATTTTCCAAAGTTTTTATAGTGAGTACTTACTGCTTTTGGAATCAAAATCAAATGCTGCTGTTTTTTTTAACATGTATGTATTGACCATAGACACCAGGGTATGGTAAGTTTTAGCCTGAAATCAAGAAAAAAAAATTATGGCCGGGCACAGTGACTTCTGGGGCTGGAATCCCAGCCCTTTGGGAGGCTGAGGCAGGCAGATCACCTGTCAGGAGTTCAAGATCAGCCTGACCAACATGGCGAAACCCCGTCTCTACTAAAAATACAAAAATTAGCCAGACATGGTGGCGCATGCCTGTAATTCCTACTAATCGGGAGGCTGAGACAGGAGAATTGCTTGAACCCAGGAGGCAGAGATTGCAGTGGGCCAAGATCATGCCACTGCACTTCAGCCTGGGTGACAGAGTGAGACTCTGTCTCGAAAAAAAAAAAAAATTATTTAAAGTCTACTACAGGCCACTCTTGTGCTAGACGTTAAAAGGGGACTGTTCACACCAAATGGGAGTCTGACATACCCAAGTTCAAGTCCCAGCTCCACCCCTTTCCAGCAACTGACTTGAGTCTCGATTTTCTTATCTGTAAAATGGTGATTAAGATACTTTCCCTGGTTGCCTCATGAGGCCAGTGTGGGGGTAAAATGAGATGAGGGCTACAGAATGGCTTCGTGATGCACGGGCGGCCTTCTGCAGAGGCTCAGCAGCTACTACAGGACAGACCAGGCAGGAGACATCAAGAGGGCAAGGCTGGGTTCCTTCGGTGCCCACAGTGTAAGAGGACAGACAGTGCCGTCCACGGACAGCCAAGGAGAGGGGGTCAGGATGGCCCCGGCTAGGAATGGTCCACTTGGAAGGAAGTGATGTTATTAGTACATAACTAGGAGGGATAACCTTTGGCCTCAAGCAATGCAAAATGTGCTTCTAGAAACTGAGAAAACACTCTAAAAAAATGCATGAACAACATGAAAGGGGGAAAGCAAAGCTCATACCTGAGTCCTGGCTTCCTGGCTCTCTGGTTAAGTGATGGTGGCTGTGGGAGGTACACAATCCTCCCAGCCCAACTGTCTCACTTGTGTCGGAGGGAGAAGCGTGCACGCCTCCTAGGTCTTGCTAAGAGGCCTGATTGAAGGACAGATTCAGTATCGAGCACCTTCCCTGGATCAGGCCGTGTTCTAGGAGCTGGGGGTGCAGCAGGGAACCCACCAGGCAAGGATGCTGTCCTCAAGTGTGGCTCCCTAAGGGAGGTGACGCAGAGCAGTTGCTCATCACGGAGCCTATGTGGTGCAGTCAATAAATGCTTGTGCCAGAGGCAGGCATGGCCACTACTATTAAGCAGCCTCGTATGGTGGCTGCTAGGGAGACTTAGGGGAAGTAGTGAAAGTTTTCAGGTGGTTGAAGTGTTATTTGAAAGAATAATGGGCCTGGTGCAGTAACTCACGCCTGTAATCCCAGCACTTTGGGAGGCCAAGGCGGGTGAAACGCTTGAGGTCAGGAGTTCGAGACCAGCCTGGCCAACATGGTAAAACCACATCTCTACTAAAAATACAAAAATTAGCCGGGCATGATGGCAGGTACCTGTAATCCAAGTTACTTGGGAGGCTGAGGCAGGTGAATCGCTTAAACCCTGGAGGCGGAGGTTGCAGTGAGCCGAGATCGCACCATTGCACTCCAGCCTGGGCAACAAGAGCAAGACTTCATCTCAAAAAAAAAAAAAAAAGAATAATGTAAGACAGGACTATGCTAGGAATCATTAAGCTGCCATTCACTGAGTGCCACACATGTAATAACTCAATCCTCACAGCAACCCCATGGGATACTGTTATTATGATCTTCATTTAACAAATGAGGAAACAGAGGCACGGGTCAGTGCAGTGACTTGCCTGAAGTTGCATAGCAGTAAAGCCAAGATTGGAAACCAGTCGGTTTGTCCTGCTCCCTTGTCTCTGCAGCTTGGTGGGTGCCCCAGACAAGCTGGTCTTAAGAGCTCAGAGCTTCCTTTGGAAGCCAAAAGCGCTGACACTGAGAGTGTCTGGTCCATGGCAGGGTGACCATCTGTCAAAGCATTCTTATGGGGATTTCCGACCATATCAGATGAATGGATCTTTCTGTGGAACAAACAGCACCCAGAGCCTTGGTGGCAATGCTCTGAGATGCTAAGAGTGACTTCTTCTTGTCTCTTTCAGGTCACAGCCCCACATTTCCCGGTGGTGGTCAAGCTGGGACATGCCCACGCTGGAATGGGAAAGGTATGAGAAACAGCCCTTCTACTCACAGTGGACACACCTAGAGATTCCCCAGACTACCTGTTCCTCTCTCCCTCTGTCCCCCATCAACCCCTTAGCACAGGCACCCAGAACAGAGTGTTAAAAAGAATCCACAGTACATCTCCCTCCCCTCCCAGCCCACCTTCCTCAGAGCTCCTGGTGCACAGAACATCTCTCCAGTTCGGTCCATCCTTGCCAAACCCTACCTGGAATTGCTAACTAATCATTCTCTATGATTGCGACTCGAGAAAGGGATGTAGAGCATTTTATTGACTGTAATTCTTTTGTGAGGGCTTGCTGCCGTCATCTCCACAGCCTTGTTGTAAGCCCGTGTCTTACTTACCTCTTTATTACTGTATTAGTCTGTTCTCACTCTGCTATAAAGAAATACCTGAAACTGGGTAATTTTAAAGAAAAGAGGTTTAATTGGCTCATGGTTTCACAGGCTGTACAGGAAGCATGGCTGGGGAGGCCTCAGGAAACTTACAATTGTGGCAGAAGGTAAAAGGGAAGCAGGCCTGTCTTACACGGCTGGAGCCGAAGGAAGAGAGAGAAGGGGGAGGTGCTACACATTTTATTTTGTTTTTGAGACAGAGCCTCACTCTGTCACCCAGGCTGGAGTGCAGTAGCTTGATCTCGGCTCACTGCAACCTCCACCTACCAGGTTAAAGTGATTCTCATGCCTCAGCCTCCCGAGTAGCTGGGACTACAGGTGCGTGCCACCACGCCCGGCTAATTTTTGTATTTTTAGTAGAGACTGGGTTTCACCATGTTGGCCAGGTTGGTCTCAAACTCCTGACCTCAAGTGATCCACCTGTCATGGCCTCCCAAAGTGTTGGGATTACAGGCCTAAGCTACCACACCCGGTCACACACTGTTTAAAAGTGCTACACACTTTTGAACAACCAGATCTCATAAGAACTCACTGTTACAAGAACAGCAAGGGGAAAATCCGCCCCCATGATCTAATCACCTCCCAACAGGCCCCTCTTCCAACAATGGGGATTATAATTTGACATGAGATTTGCGTGGGAAGCCAAATCCAAACCATATCAATCACTGTAGGACTGACACCTAGAAAATGACAAACACATCTGGCTCCATGGAAGAAGCCCCCAGAGTCAGTTAACTGCAAAAGTCAATAATATACTATATTTCACACAGTCACACATAACATCCTGGCGAACTGTATTGGTCAGACTGTTTCAGTTGCAAGTGCCAAAACGTTCAAGATATTAGGATGTCTGAGATAGTTCTTGGTAGATTCGAGCAGAGCTGGATCCAGGAGTTCAAATGAAATAGAGCCTGATCTCCCTCTTTATCTCTTGGTTCTGTTCATCTCTACTTGGCGTTTTCTTCAGATGGTCTAAATGGCTGTGAGCTACCCAACCTGGTCCCTAAGCTCACAATCTCTAAAGGATAAAGACCCTCTTTTTGTCCAGCACCTCTATATCTAATCCCATGGAACCTTGTTTGGATCAATGTGCTTGGCCTCAACAATGGGATGTGGAGATGGTTTAGCCCCAGTCAAACCATATGCATCAGAGTCCCACAGGAAAGGGGGCACTAGGTCTCCCACAGTTTGCATCTCAAACCTCTGGCTCAGAAGCAAGTGGGAACATGTAGATCTCAGTACCTGTCACTCACATTGGAGGGGACTTGAGCCCAGACACAATGCCTAACACAGTGGATCCTAGATAAAGTACAGCTGGAGCTAAACAATGTGGGGCCAAGTAGACACCTTGCTTTGAATAGGCCCACCCAGACATGAATAATTCTTCATCTCACACCTATAGTTGTCCCCACCCTGTTATGCTTTCTGTATGCCTAAACTCCATTCCCTTCAGGCAGTCTAAAAAGGAATGGGTCAGCCGGGCATGGTGGCTCACGCCCGTAATCCCAGAACTTTGGGAGGCCAAAGAGGGCGGATCACCTGATGTCAGGAGTTAGAGACCAGCCTGACCAACATGGAAAAACCCTGTCTCTACTAAAAATGCAAAAATTAGCCAGGCATGTTGGCACATGCCTGTAATCCCAGCTACTCGGGAAGCTGCAGCAGGAGAATCTCTCGAACCCGGGAGGCGGAGGTTGTGGTGAGCCGAGATCATGCCATTCATTGCACTCCAGCCTGAGCAACAAGGGTGAAACTCCATCTCAAAAAAAAAAAGAAAAAAAAAAGGGGGGGAAATGGATCCGGCAGGTCAGGGCATGGCCCACAGCTTGGACATCTGCATAAACTTGAGCGAGTTACCATCTAACTTCTCCTGTTTCCCTCATCAGTCAAACGATAATTCTAATAACTACCTTTTAAAAAGAGTCCTCCCTTCAGAATATATCTCTCTAGAAAGTGCACAACTTGAGGGCAGGATGTTCTGCCTGTTTTTCCACTGCTGCATCCCAGGGCCCTGAGTGGCACCCGGTACACAGGAGCCCCCCTGTCCTACTTCTTGCTTGGGTGGATGAATGAACGAACCTCTCTTTAGCCATCATGCTATGTCTGCCCAATTTCCTCGCCTCCCACTCCCTCTTCCACCCCTGCATATGGCTCCAACCCCCTTCACTCCACTAAAGCTGTCCTCTCAGTGGTCTCCAGTGGTCCTCTGTTGCTAATTCAGTGGGCACTTTTCTGTCCTTATTGGAATCCCCCTCTCTATCATTTAATGTGGCTGGCCATCCTTCTGTCCCAAACTCTCTTTATAGTGGCCTCTGGTGCATGCTCCTTTTCTGGCTTTCCTCCTTTCTGTCTCTGGCCACTCCTTCTTCATCTCCTTCAAGAAGTTTTCTTCTTGCGTCATCCCTAACCATGGCTATTCCATCTGCACACCATCCCTGAGTGCTCTTGTCAACTACCTCAGCTTCAGCTGCCATCTGCATGCCAACAGACTCCCGAGCTGCCTTTTTCCTCCCCAGAGCATTAGGCTCTTATATCCAGTTATCTCCCCTATGTCTCTATTTTGTCTCCCATGGAAACCTCAGACTCTAAACATCCCAGACCAGGCTCAGCATCTTCCCAGACACCCTCGCCTCCCTCCTTCTCCTCCTCTTCCTCCTCTGCTTCCTCCTGTGACCTCCATCTCTGCAGCAGGAACCACCAGTCATTCGGTTGCCTCAAAACAGAAATCTGGGAGTCATCTCCCCCTCCTCCATATCCAAATGGTCTCCACGTCTTGTCAATTGCCCCTTGTTAATGTTTCTCTGACCTGTATCTTTCTCTCCACCCACTGCCACCATCTTGGACAGCTCTGGTAAAGTCAAAGCATTCCCAAGAATTAAACTCTGTGCCTAAAGCTTAAAATAATCCCCAAATGACATAAAAAGAAGGAAATACTTAAAGAGATGAGAAACTCAGGTCCAGAAGGGCCTCCCAAAACACGGAAAGGAGGGGGCACTCCAAGGATTAAAAAAAAAATGACACAGACCAGAATAAACTGAGGTTTGCAAAAATGCTGAGATCAAGGGAAAAGAGCTTTTCTCCTTATGTTTGGAATGAGAAAACTTGCAGGAGCAGTCTAGACCAAGTTGACGAAGCAAATGATGTCATGTTCATAGCTGAGAGAGAGAAAAACAAAGCTGGTACCTCCTGTGGTACATTTACCATCTCTCGAGAGTGACGATTGTCCTCCTGGAGACAAGCAAAGAGAACATTCCTAGAAGAAAGTTGGTAAGGAGGCTGTCAATGAGCTCAGTGTTGCTTGAAATCTACCCAGGCCCCCATGGATGGAATTGCTGGCCTATCCCAAACTATACTATTGTTCTTTTATACTTGTGGCGCCTACTCTATGCTGAGAATCAGAAAATCAATAGGACCCAGTCCCTGTCCTCAAGGAATTGGAGAGATAGTCGCATAAATATGCATAATGTGTTGTTGGGGCCTGGTAGAAGGCTGTGCAGAGGGTATGAGGCTTAGAGGAAAGAACTTAATTCAACCTAGATGGAAAAGGCATCCTAGGAGAATTGAGGCTTGATTTAGAAAGACAAGTGCATGGCCTTCATTGGTGCTGGTGATTAAGAACATGCCCAGGAAAGGAGAAAACTCAACTAGAAAGAGGAAACCTGGCATCAGGGAAACTGCTTGCGGTTGGGTGTGCCTGGAGATTTAAGAAATCCTAACAAACAAAAAAGACTAGAAGACAAGAGATGGAACAATTACCCTCTTGTATTAAAATAAAAAAAAATAGTGGACATCATGAGAAACAGAAATCAAAATATAGTGAAACTCTCATGCCATTCTGGGAGTGCTTAGACAGTGGTCCATATTCATGGGGCTACCATAAGTTCCTTAGAAGTCAGTCAGGTTAGACAAGCGGTTGAGAGAAAAATGATCTGCTCCCGGGCGGGAGGCATTTGGACGTGTCTGGAGGAAATTTTATTTGTTAGAACTTGGGGATGGTGAGGGTGTAGTACTGATATCTACCAGGTAGAAGCCAGGGGTGCTGTAAACATTCACAGTACATAAGACAGCTTCCCACAACAAAGAATGGTACTGCCCCAAAATGTCAATACAGTCGATCCCACTTATCTGCTGGCGATACATTCCAAGACCCCCAGTGGATTCCTGAAACCACAGATAGTTCTGAATATCCTGTTTATTCCTCTACATGCCTATGATAAAGTTTAATTTATAAACTAGGCACAGTGCTCTTGAACTTTGGGGCCACTATGAAGTAAAATAACAGTTACTTGAACATTCCGTGACAATGGATCCGGTAACTGAGATGGCTCCTACGTGCCTAACGGGTGGGTGGCATATACAGCACGGACGTGCCGGACACAGCGATGATTCATGTCCCAGGCAGAATGGAGCTGGGTGGTACAAGATTTCATCACGCTACTCAGGATGGTGCGCACTTTAAAACGTCGGAATTGTTTATTTCTGGAATGTTCCATTTAATGTATTTGGACCGCAGTTGACCGTGGGTAACCGAAACCACAGATAAGAAGGGACTACTGGAGTATCAAGATTGAGAAACATTGGACAAAACTAACTTCATTTCCTTTTTTGGAGATTTTACCAGACTAGAAACCAGAGGAAGCCGTGGTGACAACAGAGTTCAACATGTTTCAAAGCATGTTCTGAAGAATTATAATTACTCAGGATGCCAAAATATATTTTTGTCATATAGGTTTGGAAAACTCTGCATTAAAGTAAGCTTTTAGTGCAGGACTTCTTAGAGTCATAAATTTTGTCATATACATTGTGGGGGTACAAGAATATGGAAAAGTAAGCAGAAATTCCCAGATTTATCTGACTCAAGAAACCTTTGGCCATTTTCTGTTGAGATGGTTGTCCTTTTATTAATTTGTAAGAACATCTCGCATTTGAAGAACATTAATGCTTTGTCATACTTTGGAACTGTTTTCTCCTTTTGACAATGACCTGTTCGCCTTATTATTCAGTTTTTAGCAATTTTTAAAGTTTTTTTTAAATGCAGCCATATGTCTCCATCTTTGGAAACAGATTGTTATTATAGCGGCTAAGGGTGTTTATTTGAATCTAGGTCACACCACCTAATAGTTGTGAGACCTTAGATAAGTTGCCTCCCCCACTTTAGTTTCTTCTTATGTAAAATGAACGTAGTAATAGTATGAGCTTCATAAGCTGGTTGTGAGGATTAAGAGACATTATGTACGTCAAGCACGTAGCTCAGTTCCTGGAACAAGTGGGCACACCAGAAATATGACCTGTCGTCATTAAGAATGTTCAGACCTGCTCTGGGGACCCAAAATCCAACCTAAGTCAGTAGGGGAGATACGACTAAATAGCATCATATGTCAGAGACTTTATTTCACTTGGCTACAAGTTTAGTATGACTCAGATGAGGACTGGGTTGCCAAAAGCTCTAATCAACAAATGCCAAATAAATAGATGAAAATAGGCTCAACTTTATTAGTCATCAGGGAAATGCAAATTAAAACCACAATGAGTTGCCACTTTATAGCCACGAGAATAGCCAGAATTAAAAAGATTAATAATGTTAAGTGTTGGTGAGAACATGGAACAATTGGAACACACACACACAGAAAGTATAAATGTTTTGTAAAAGCATAAATTTGTACAACCACTTTGGAATATAGCTTCATATTGCCTACAAAGGTGATTACACAGGAGCTATATCAGGTATAGCCAACCTAAATACATGAATGTGTGACTGATGCACATGATTATACTAGCTTTGTTTATAATTGCTGAAAATTCATGTGTCCATTTAACAGAATAGATAAATCAATTGCAGTATATTCATATAAATGGAATATTTTCAGCAATAAAAATTAATGAACTACAACTACATATAGCAACTTGAATGAATCTCACAAATGCACCATTTAGTGAAATAAGTCAGAAACAAAAAATTGCCTATTTCTATAGTTCCATTTATACAAAATTAGAAAACCAGGAAAACATAACTATAGCATTAATTCATATACATATATAGGTGATAAAACTTCTAAGAAAAGCAAGAGATTGTCACCATAAAAGTCAGAACAGAAGTTATCTTTAGAGAGGAGGGAGGGGATAGTCATGGAGATGAGGCAGAAGTAGGCAAAGTTCTAGTTCTTGATTTAGGGAGTGATTTTGTGGGTATTTGCTTTGTGATAGTTCATTGAATTGTTGTTTTTTGTTTTTGCCCTTCTTCATAGTTGTGCTATATTTCAAAATAAGATTTAAAAAACATAATTCACTCTTAGGATATATGAATGGAAAGATGATACCCAAAACAAAAATGAGAGCCCTGCACCTAGCTGGCCAGTCCACAGCCAGAAGATTGTGTTGTTCTGGGTTGCACCAATTTTGGGTATTTGAGAGGGATAGTGACAAATTAATGTATGGAAGAATGAACCAAGTAGTGAATGGATGAGGCATATACCCCAGAAGAACTAGAGACAGTGTGACCAACATCTTCAGAAACATGGAGGATTGTCACAGGAAGATAGATTAGACCAATTCTACATAACATCTAGTGGGCAGAGTTGGGACCCAATCAGTGATACCAGTCCTGTGGAAAGAGCAACTTTCTAACAATCAGAGGCAAGTCTTACTGGACTGCCCCTTTAGGTAAAAGGGTCTCATCACTGGACAGCTGGAGCAAAGATGAGAGAGTTAGGAAACTTGTTGAGAGTTTCAAGAGATTAGGTATTATGTGAGGTTCTTCACCTGAGATGTTTGCACCCTCTGAAATAGAGACAAACTTGTATGTGTGTTTATGTGTGGATGTGACATGAACATTTTGGGAGAAAAGGGTCCATAACTTCCTTCAGCTTCTCATCAGTCGCCTACGACCAGCCCAATTAAGACACCATGGAGGTGACCCTTACATTATCCTCCAATGATGAGATTCTGGTTTTAACCAATGTTATGAGCAGTCCATTGGAAGGAATTGCACAATATCATGTTGATGCAGAGCAGGCAGCCCCACGACTGGGACTTAGCCTGGGAAGGTTCTTAGCTTTGTTCAGGAAAGAATTCAAGAGCAAGAGAGCAAGCCAGTGGTAGAAGAAAACAGCTTTATTGAGTCAGCAGTGTTACAGCTCCGTGACTGCTCCTGCAGAGCAGGGCAACCCCACAGGCAGTGTGTTGAGAAAAGGAGCTCGGGGCAGTGTTCCAGTCATATTTATACCCATTTTTAATTACATGAAAATTAAGAGGCAGGTTATTCAGAAATTTCTAGAAAAGGGGTGGATCTGTCAATTCCATGGAAAGAGGCAGTAACTTCCAAGTTACTGGCAAGGGTAAACTGGCATGGCACTGGTGGGCATGTCTTATGGAAAGGTGCTTTTGCCTCTTCCCTGGTTCAGCCAGTCATCAATCTGGTCTAGAGTAAAGACCTGCCTCCTACCTCAGTGTTTCCATCATAGCAACCCTATGAGGTGGATATTATTAGAACTTCTGTTTTACAGATCAGGAAACTGAGGCACAAGCAGTAAATGGAGGAGTGGGGCACAACCCTCAGGCAGTCTGGCTGAGCTCAGGGGGGGTGACATGGTGCCAGGTATTCTAACACTCCACCATGCAGGCACAGGGTTTGTTGTCCTTCAGAGAAGACCCTAGAATAATGAGTGACAGGTTGGGAAACCTCTGCAGACACCCCTGACTGTTCCGGGTGATGAGGGGGCCGCTCCTCCATGCGATGTTTCCAGCAGCACCGGCATCTTGCACACCCTGACTTGGCCAGGTTCGCCGCTGTCATCAGCTCCAAGTGACCTGGACTCGGATCCCTTCTCTTAGGCTGACTCACTTAATGAGTTTTCCGGGCATGGTTGGCCTTTGGAGTGGGAGTCGGTGGCCCAATAACACAGTGATGAAGAGGGAGTATTAGAAAATGAGCAAATAGAGGAATGGATCCCAGGCGAACAGTTAAGAAATCAAAAGGTTCCCTGCAACTGGGAGACTGCCAGAGAGGAGAGTCTTTCTGTGTTTCACACATCAGCAGAAGTCCAGCCAAAAGTGAGCAGAGGAGAGGCACCCACCCACGAGGTGTTCAGGGGAGGGGAGTTCTGGGGCCCAGCCAAGCCACGAGGGACCCCCCACCCCACCACCCACTGCCCTCCCTCTCAATCCCACCTCCCTCCCTATGTCCTCTTTCACCCACCCGCCACTCCCTTTTGATGGCCACTGGCCTCCTTTATTCTCCGCTTCTCTCTTTTTTTTTTTTTTCTTTTTTTTTTTTTTAAGACAGAGTTTTGCTCTGTCACCTAGGCTGGAGTATAGTGGTGCGATCTCGGCTCACTGCAACCTCTGCCTCCTGGGTTCAAGCAATACTCCCGCCTCAGCCTTCTGAGCAGCTGGGACTACAGACGCAGGCCACCATGCCCAGCTAATTTTTATATTTTTAGTAGAGATGGGGTTTCACCATGTTGGCCAGAATGGTCTTGATCTCGTGACCTCGTGATCCACCCGCCTTGGCTTCCCAAAGTGCTGGGATTACAGGCATGAGTCACTGCGTCTGAACTAGTCTCTGCTTCTCATGAGCACAGTGGGCCCTCGGGAGGGAATACATCAGTCCCCTACACCTTAATGAAGACTTTAGGCACTGTGCTGCCTTTACACAGCCTCTGCAATGAAGTTGTCCTCTCCACAAGCGCAATACACACAGTCCGTCCTCCTCATTCACAGACTCCATGTTTGCCAGTTCATCCACTTGTGAAAATTCCTTTGTAGCCCCAAAATGAAATCTCACAGCAGTTTTGTGGCCATTCATGGACCTGCTCAGAGTGGTGAAAAATTTGAGTCAAATAACACTCTGTCTCCTGGTTTCAGCTCTCAAACCGTAAGCAAGTGTCCTTGCGGTCTATTTGATGCCACATTTATGCATTTTTGTGCTTCTTGTTGATGATTTCACTGTTTTTCATTTTAAATGCCCTCGAAGATAGTGCGGAAGTGATGTCTGGTCTTCCTAAGTGATATTCTTTATGGACAAAAATACATGTGTTAGATAAGTTTCATTCAGGCATGAGTTATAGTACCATTGGCATTGAGTTTAATGTTAATGAATCAACAATATATATTAAGATGTCTTTTAGCAGAAACACGTATAACGCAAGTTTATATATTAATCACTGGATGAAAATATTGTGACCAGAGGCTTAAAGGAACCTAACTCTGTATTTCTCCTAGGATCTATGGGGTGTTCGCCACAACTTTATAAGGCATAACTACCATTAATAATGAGAATCAGCTGCATGTGTATATTTGCATGTGTGTGCGTGTGTGTATGTGTGTGTGTGTGCGTGTGCGTGTGTGTGTGTGTGTATATATATATATAAGACACACATGCCCATTAATGAGAATCAACTGCGTGTGTATATTTGCATGTGTGTGCGTGTGTGTATGTGTGTGTGTGTGCGTGTGCGTGTGTGTGTGTGTGTGTATATATATAAGACACACATGCCCATCTTGTAAAGAGTCCTTAAATTTGTTTCCTGCCTTTGAAAGCTAAAATGCCATGATTCTAGGCATAAGCAGAGCTAACTGAAACAGTTATCCTATGCTTCTGTGTAATCTGATGTTCACCTGTTGAAGGCAGGACCATCTGGATCATGAAGTCATTTTTTTACGAGGGTTGAAAGCTAAAATCTCTATGTGAGATCTTCCTCTGCCACCTCCTGCATCCACACACCATCCTTGGTTCACTGGAAAGAGCCCTGGCCTAGGTTTGGGAAATCTGGGTCATCCTGCCAGCCTCACACTCCCTAGGAGCAGCAGTAACCACCCGTGCCAGTCACTTGAACCTATAAATGCAATTTCCCCTTATTTCATGATTTTCCTCACCCAATCACTTGGGACAGCTAGTGAGTAAAAGTGCGTTAGAAAGTCTAAAGCTTCATAGAAATAGGAGATGGGGAGATAAGCAAGAGTATGGGCTTTGGGCTTAGACTGATGCTGGTGAAAACCAACTGATGCTGGGGTTCTGAGCTTGGCTCTACCGTTTGCCAACATTGTGACCTTGAGCAAATTTCTTAACTTCCCTGGGTCTCAGCTTCTCTGGGATAACTCAGAGCAGATTACATGGATGAATAAGGACAGAGAAGGAGGATATTAACAATTCCCAAGTGCCCGTGCACCACAGTGAGTGCCTTGTGCATCTCCTCTAACCTTCAGAGGCATGCCAGAGGTATTTCTGATCCCTGTTTTATAGAGGTACCAAGAGTCGTTCTGCCTAAGGTCACAAGTAAGTGGTGGAAGCAGAATTTGGACTGAGATTGGCAGCCCTTTTCTACTTGCTGCCGGGGACTCGCAAGAACACCCTGGTGGAATCATCTCTTCCCAGTACAAGGCAAGGAGCCAACTTAATTGGAGAGTTTATTTATAAAGAATTTCACAAGGCCCCACCCGAGAAACATGTCAGTACCTTTGAGACCAGCACTGACCTTTTGCATATGAACTGCTCTTGTGTTTTGGTCAACTGATCTCACATCAGGCCTGAGGCCAAGACCCAGAACATTCATTTCAAAAGAATGATTTAAAAAAAAAGAAGAAAGAAAGAGTACCACTCCCTGGCACTGTGTTTTAAAGACAGTGTGCACCATCTATAAGCCCCATTTTGTCAAGAGGGACACAGGCCCAAGAACAGACTCGTTTGGAAGAAATAAATTGCCTGTTCTTATGAACACTGATGCACAGGACCCCCTCCATGAAAAACAAAGAATATCACTTTTTTTTTTAACTGACAGACATTGAAAAGCATTAAGATTTCCTTTTTTCTTTTTTCTGTTTCCCTGGTGATGTCTGTTGAGCCCATCCTGACATTGCATCTAACAAAGGCCAGAGAATTCTTCTCCTTAGGAGACCCTCAGACAGAAGAGGGACACACATCACCCAGTGGGGTGGGGAACATTATAATTTACTGTACTCCAATCACCAAAAGCTCCTTGCTTTTCCCCAGCATCAGACAGTCACCTACAATTTACAAATTTGTAAACTTTCGAGGCTCCCAGCAGTCCTTTGAGGTGGATATTGCATCATGATGTAATCGTAATCGGTTGGTTTGCCCGATGCACAGCAAGTCAATAAGCCAAGGCAATAGGGATTGCAGCAAAGAAAGACTTTAGTAATCATAGGGCAGCCAAACAGGGAAACAGGAGGAAACCTCAAGTCCACCCCTCCTGGGAGTTTGAAGCCAGAGATTTCAAGGGGTTTGGAGTGGGCCAAGGTGTCGGGATTATTGATTGGTCAAAGAGTGCAGAGTAAAGCCATGGGACAGGGAAATGAAGAAACCGCATTCTCATGCTGATTCGATTCCTCTGTGGGTGTTTTCAAACTGGTTGGCATTAGCTGTCCTGCTGGAATTCAGGATCTGAAGAACATCTTAAGCAATTCTTAAACAAAAAGCCTTAGAAGTCCATGGTCACTGATTGTAGCTATAGGAACAATGGGGATATAAATCAATTCGTAAACAAAAACCTATGATTCTAAGGTTAGAAATCCTACCTATAGGAACAATGAGGATGCAGATGGTCAGTATCTAGTGCTACCTGACTCTCAGTTACAAGGAAGTGGGCCAAAGTGCGGCCTGATGAGTGCTTAATAGACCTGTATTTCTGCACAGGACCCAGCATGTAATTCTTGTGAACCCTGTGAGGACAGTTTCAATAATACTCATTTTACAGATGAGATAAGCAGAGATTAAAGAGGAGAAATGATTTGCATAGGGCCGCATATCACATGCACACGTTCTTTCCACTGGTTCTGGCATCCATGCCAGGGGAGGTAAGACTCCAAAGAGTTCTGCCAGGCCTTTTGGAACACAGCCTGTGCGTCTACTGAGGGCTTCTCTAGCCAAAATGCTCAGGCACAGCCCGTTCTTATCATCAGTAGGCATAAGAAGCATGATCCTACAACCAGGGGAGGCCCCCTGCCCTACTGAGGTCAGGGGCACAGGGCAGCCTTCCAGCAAAGCTTCCTGGAAGTGAAACCAGCCGCATCTCTGGAATCTTGGAAATAGCTGTACTGGGGAGAAGCTGGCATCACTGCTGATAGGTGGCCATGGCAGGCTTGTTTTCCGGGAAGACCAGAGATGATGAAGACCATGGGTTTTTACATTTTGGGGTGTGTGTCTGTGCCCATGTGTTTGGGGTAGGGGAAGTAGCTTTCTAAACTACAAACATCTGCCTCTATTAAGCCTCCAGATCCATAGGACACTGGTAGCCGACCCTGATCTCTTGCTTGACTCTTGGTCTTCGGCCCCAAGAGACCTCCGTACCAATAGCTCCATCCTCCAGGGGTGAAGCTGGAAGATGAAGGAGGCACTGTGATGGGCCAGTGATACTGGGCCAATGCTACTCAGTCTTGTTCACATCATGACACTCCTAGAAAAGAGTGGTAGTTATACAACTCAGCAGGTCGATGGAGGAGGCTGCTAACAGCCGAAGAGAAGGACCTAGAGGCCCCCGGCCGCTCCAACAGATAACTCCAATGAGCAGCCAAGGGCACCGATTCAGACGATCTGGACAATGGGCCCTGAAGTCAGACAGTCCTGAGCTCCTTGACAGCCCTGCTACTCAGTGTGCCCTATGGAGGTACTGGCAGCATCCGTACCACCTGGGAGCCCCTTAAAAATGCAGAACGTAGGCTGGGCACAGTAGCTCACACCTGTAATCCCAGAAGTTTTCAGGAGGCTGAGATGGGAGAATCACTTGAGTCCAGGAGTTCAAGACCAACCTAAGCAGCATGGTGAGACCCACCCCACCCCCAGCCCATCTCTACAAAAATTAAATAAATAAATAAATAAATAAATAAATAAAAATTAGCTGGTTGTGGTAGCATGTGCCTGTGGTCCCAGCTACTTGGAAGGCTGAGGTAGGGGGATCACTAGAGCCTGGGAAGTCAAGGCTGTAGTGAGCTGTGATCACTGCACTCCAGTCTGGGCAACAGAATGAGACCCGGTCTCAAAAAAAAAAAGAAAAAAAAGGAGAGGGGAGAATGCAGACCTGTTTCCAGACCTGCCAAATCTGAATCTGCATTTTTAACAAAATGTCCAGGTGATTTGCAGGCTGTTCAGCATAACCGCTGGTTTTGACCAAGGGATGCAAACTCAGATGCCCAAGGGACCAGGCATTACCATGAGTCAGAAGCCCAGGCTGGGAGTTTGAGGCCATCCTGCAAGGGAAGTCACAACTTAGCCCCAGCCAGGGAAGCCTGATTTCCAGATTCTTTTATAACAATCAATTCTCAGGCCGGGTGTGGTAGCTCACACCTGTAATCCCAGCACTTTGGGAGGCTGAGATAGGCAGATCACAAGGTCAGGAGTTCGAGACCAGCCTGGCCAGCATGGTGAAAACTCATCTCTACTAAAAATATAAAAATTATCCAAGTTTGGTGGTGCATGTCTGTAGTCCCAGCTACTTGGGAGGCTGAGGCAGAAGAATTGCTTCAACCCAGGAGGCGGAGGTTGCAGTGAGCCGAGATCATGCCACTGCACTCCAGCCTGGGCCATAGAGTGAAACTCTGTCTCAAAAAAAAAAAAAAAAAAAAGGAAAGAAAAAGAAAAAGAGAATCAATATTGGCAACTAATTTAAAAATCTTTTGAAACACTGTATACGTCAAATAAAACAGCCACCCACTTAGGGTATCTTAGGGTGCCAGTTTAGTGCCCCCAGCTTCAGACAAAAGACACTGAGTTTGGCCTTACCCTCTCTGTATAGGGGACCATTGAGCTTAATGGTTAAGGCCACAGGATGTACAAAGGATCTAAGAGTTTAAATCTTACTCAGCCAATTCCTAATTATAGAACATTGAGCGAGCACTTGACTTGCAATCTTTGTTTTTCTCACCTGTAAAATAGCCCCAATTGGCCGGGAGCGATGGCTCATGCCTATAATCCCAGCACTTTGGGATGCCAAGGCGGGCCGATCACCTGAGATCAGGAGTTCAAGACCAGCCTGGTCAACATGGCGAAACCCGTCTCTGCTAAAAACACAAAAATTAGCTGCTGGGCATAGTGGTGGGCGCCTGTAGTCTCTGCTACTCACGAGGCTGAAGCACAAGAATTGCTTGAACCTGGGAGGCAGAGGTTGCAGTGAGCCGAGATTGCGCCACTGCCCTCCAGCCTGGGTGGCAGAGCGAGATTCCGTCTCAAAAAATAAAAATAAAACGGGCCCAATAAATGTCCCTAGTAGAAAAGGGATTAACCTAAAGACTAATTGAGATAACTCACTCTTAAGAAATTGTAGATACTTAAGAGATGTTGATTTGCTTCCTCTAGCAGCTGACTGTGCACACAGATCACCCAGGGGATCTTGTTAAAATGCAGGCTCTCATTCACTCGATCTGCAGTCCCGCCTGCCTGGGGTTCTGAATTTCTAACAAGCTCCCAGGTGATAGCAATGCTGCTAGACCATGATCTAGGCAAGGGTCATCAAACTTTTCTTTTTTTTTTTTTTTTTTTTTTTTTGAGACGGAGTCTCGCTCTGTCGCCCAGGCTGGAGTGAAGTGGCCGGATCTCAGCTCACTGCAAGCTCCGCCTCCCGGGTTCACGCCATTCTCCTGCCTCAGCCTCCCGAGCAGCTGGGACTACAGGCGCCCGCCACCTCGCCCGGCTAGTTTTTTGTATTTTTTAGTAGAGACGGGGTTTCACTGTGTTAGCCAGGATGGTCTCGATCTCCTGACCTCGTGATATGCCCGTCTCGGCCTCCCAAAGTGCTGGGATTACAGGCTTGAGCCACCGCGCCCAGCCAGGTCATCAAACTTTTCTGCACAGAGCCAGATGGTACCTATTTGAGGCTTTGCAGGGCACATGGTCTCTATTGAAGCTACTCGGTCTGCCCTTGTAGTGGGAAAGCAACCACAGACAACACGTAAATGAATGAGCAGTGCTATCTTCCACTGGAACTCTACTCATGGACACTGAAATTTGAATTTCCTATCATTTTCCCACTTCGTCTAATATTGTTCTTTGTTTGATTTTTTTCCCAACTACAGTAGTTCCCTCTTATTGGCAAAGGATACATTCCAAGACCCCCGGTGGAAGCCTGAAACCATGAACAGTACCAAACCCTACATTTACTGGGTTTTCCTATACATACACGTCTATGATATAGTTTAATTTATAAATTTAGGCACAGTAAGCAAGAAATAACAATAAATAATAATAAAATAGGACAATTATAGCAATCTACTATCACAGAAATCATGTGAATGTGGTCTTTCCCTCTCAATATGTCCTGTTGTATAGTACTCCCCTAGTTTTGGGCCATGGTTGACTGTAAGTAACTGAAACCACAGAAGGTGAAACCATGGATAAGGGGAGACTGTTGTGTTTAAAATTTTTAAAACTCTTCTTAACCCATGGGCTGTACAAAAACGAGTGGTGGGCTGGCTTTGGCCCTCAGGCCATAGTTTGTTGATGCATGATCTAGGTCATCTTCAACTCTGAGCCTGGCCATCTCCCTCCCCAACCAGGCTGTAAGCTCTGTGCACGCACAAGCTATACCCACTGACCTCAGCTCCCCTCCCCGCCTAGGCCAGGGTCCTGGACAGCGGAAAGCCCTGTCTTCTGCCCTACACAATGAGCAGAAGCCTGGGAAGAGAAAGTGTTGCCTTTCAGAGCTGACACTTCTCTGGTGCCTCCCTTCCCCTCCATTCAATTTCACGCTGTAACTCTATAAACATGTGATTTATATGATTCCAAAGAATCAGTGACCCGAGGGCTCAATAACAACAGAAGAAGTTTTCATTTATTAAGGGAAAGAGCTAAGGAAAGGAACCAGCACTGATAAGCAGGATAATTAGACAGTTCCCCAAACAGTCCATCTAACCCTGTTGTTCCCATCACCTTCCCACCACCCCTTCCGGCCCCTGGCAGCAATTGACCCAAGCGGCTGGGGCAAGGACACCTTTGAGCTCTAAGTTCTGGTCTTCAGAAGGGTTGGAGGAGGGGCAAGGGCTTTTGGGAATTTGAGATTAATGGCTTGCCATGGTCTGAATGTTGGTGTCTTCTTAAACATATTAGTTTCATATGTGGGAACTTAATACCCAGTGTGATAGTATTAAGAGGTGGTTCCTCTGGGAAGTGATTAAGTCATGAGGACTCTGCCCATGTGAATGGGATTAGTGCCCTTATGAAGGAGGTATGAGGGAGCTCCCTTGCCCCTTCTGCTATGTGAGAATGCAGCAAAAGGCACCATCTGTAAAGCCCTTATCAGACGCTGATCTGCTGGCACTTAGATCTTGGACTTCCCAGTCTGCAGAGCTGTGAATAATAAATATCTTGTTGTTTATGAATTATCCAGTCTAAGATATTTTATTATAGCAGCCCTAACAGACTAAGACAGGGCTCTTACATTCATTCAACAAATACAGATGAATTTGGTGCCCAGGTCTTTGGAGTTAGGGAGTCAATAAATGTTCATTGAATATATTGGCAAACATTTCATAGAACATTTGTTGTTATGTTTAATCAATGGGTTAAATGTTGGGATGACACACTCATGGTTAAGATTCAGAGATGAAAAAGACATAGCTCCTGTATAAAGGGAATTTACACATATAAAACATAGACACAGGCTAGACAACAGTCTAGTGCAGGGCTTGGCAAACTACCACCCACAGGCCAAATCTAGCCCCACAACCTGATTTTGTTAATAAAGTTTTATTATAACATGGCCCTGCTTATTTGTGTACATAATGTCTCTGTCTACTTTCACACTACAAAATCAGAGTTGAATAGTTTTTATGTCCTACAAAGCCTAAAATATTTACCACTGGACTCTTTACAGAAAATGTTTGCCAGTCTCTGGCCTAACACAATGCTTCTCCAAAAATGCGTACAACAAACCCCAATGAGGAATGCATTTTGCCTTGCCACCTGATTGCTAGATACAGTATACTGACCAAGATAAGTTTTACAGAATAATACTTGCCCTTACTATGTTCAAGGCATTCTGATATCTTCAGTTCTAGTGTATTTTATTTTTTAAAATGTTGGTTGTGATCCATTAAGTTGATTTGATGACCAATTTCAAACTCACAGTTTGAAAAATACTGGTTTGACTAAGGTCAGTGGCTCATGCCTGTAATCCCAACACTTTGGGAGGCAGAGGCAGGTGGATAGCTTGAGTCGAGGAGTTCAAGACCAACCTGGGCTACATGGCAAAACCCCATCTTTACTAAAAATAGAAAAAAAAGAAAAAAATGCCAGGTGTGCTGGTGCACACCTGTTCTCCCAGATACCTGTGAGGTTGAGTTGGGAGGATCACCTGAATCTGGTAGATTGAGGCTGCAGGGAGCCATGATCATGCCACTGCACTCCAGCCTAGGCCCCAGAGTGAGACCCTGTCAGAGAGAGAGAGAGAAAGAAAAAAAGAAAGAAGAAAGAAAGAGAGAAATAAAGAGGGAAAGAAAGAAAGAAAGAAAGAAAGAAAGAAAGAAAGAAAGAAAGAAAGAAAGAAAGAAAGAAAGAAAGAAAGAAAGAGAGAAAAGAAAAGAAAGAGAGAAAGAAAGGGAAAGGAAAGGAAGAAAAGAAAGAAAATACTGGCTTACTAGAAAGCAAATCATCTTCATTCATTCATGTATTCAAGAAGTATTTATAGCATGCCAGGCACTTTGTACATGCCAGGCACTATTCTAGGCACTGGAGATGCAATATCAAACACAATCAAGTTCCTGCCTCATGCAGCTTACATGCTGTAGAGGGAAGCAGATGAATAAAAGAATAAACAAATAAATCTGCCATATGTCAGGAGACAAGAAGGGCTCTGAAAAAGACACCAAGTAAGAGGCAAAGTGTGATGAATGTGATCAGAGAATCCTTTGTGTGAGATGCCATGGAAAGGAAGGAGAGAGTGAGCCCGTGGACATGTGGAGGAAGGGCATGACAGCAGAAGGAACAGCACAGACAAAGGCCCTGGGGCAGGACCCACTCTATGTGGTCAAGGAAGAGGGAGGAGGCCAGTGGAGCAGGAGTGAGTGCTTGAGGTAAAATGTGGTAGGAAATAAGCTCCCAGAGTGGGGACAGGTGGTGGAGGAAGATTATGTAGACAACATACTGTGATCAAGGCAGAATGAGTAAACTCTGAAGCAGAAATATAAGCCAAGAGCTGAGAATCCAGTTACAGTCATGGCGGAGGATAAATCTCCATGATATTTTCATTTATCAAAAAAAAGTAAGCATGTGTAGACACTGTACTTAGAGAACCACAACAGTGTGAGGAGCCAAAGATGAATGCACACTGAGCCTCCCAAGAGGGTCCCTTTCTAGCAGGAATCTAGCCATGCAAGCAAATGATTACATTGTCATAGCAGGAAAGGTCACGGGCAAGAGGAGCCCCTTCCAGGGGGTCCCAGGGAAGACTTCCATAAAGGTGGGAAACTTGAGCTGTATTTCCGAAGATAAGGAGACATCGCAGGTAGAAAAAGCAGAGAAAACTGTCCAAGACAGCAGGACCTACACACAAAAGCATAAAGCACGCTGCTTAGAATGGGGGGAGCCACAATTCTTAACCCTGGCAGTGCATTCGAAGCACCCAGGAAGCTTGTAAATTACGCTTCTGCCTGGGGCCGAATCCCAGGGACTCTGATGTGATTGGCTGGAGTAAGGCCCAGACACTGGCGTTGTTGTATCCCCACTCATACTAGTGTGAAGCCAGTGTGGACAAGCCCTGGGCTGGAGTGAGGCCAGGAAGAGAAGGTGAGACTGGGGCCAGACCATGAGAGTGTTTCGTGCTGCACTCTAGAATACAGGCTTTATCTTCTTGGTGAGAGAGACCCACTGGTGGGTTTCAAGCAAAGAATAGGCACGGTCAGATTCATAAGGGAGAAAAAGGCGCCCTGGCAGTGGTGTGAAGAGAAGAGAGGGGTGGGGGTTGGAAAGAGGGGATAAGGGCCCCGTTAGGAAGAAACGGTGGCAGTTCAGAGAAGAGATGATAAGGGTTTATACCCAGGCAGGAAGTAAGGCTGTGAAGAATGAGATAAGGATGCAGTCAAGTGATATGAAAAACAGCAGACTTGAATGAATTTGGGAACCAACTGTGCCAGGCAGGAAAAGAACTCAAGACTATCATGATTCCATGACTGAAATGTACAATCAGGAAAAATTGGCTTGAAGGGAAGAGAGAATGGGTTTGGGTTTTAACATTTTGAATTTGAAGTACCTTATGGAAAATAGTCACCATCAGAAACCATGTATTTATTGACCACACGCTAGGTGCCAGGCCCTGTGCTTCGTATTTCATGTGCGTTTTCTTACTCAGTTGTCACAGCAGCTCTCTGGGGTAGGTAATCTGATTAAACCCATTTACAGAAGGGAAAACTGAAGCTCAGACAAGCGAAGCCAATGGGAGGAATGGTGAATTATATCCGTTATGGTGTGCAGGGGATAGTCGGCACAGAGCTTGGCACATGATGAATGGCCAGAGAATGGCCATACTATTAATAGTTATTATCTCCTCCCCATGGTGGGAAGACTTCAAGCCAGGTCTGCAAGAGACAGAACCAGGAATACTTGGGAGCCCTGTGGATGTGTGGGTGCCTCAGAGTGTCTATATTTCAGTAGACCCATACTCAGGCCATTGCTTTGTTTTATTTCCAGCTTCCTAATGAAGGCATCTCAAATACTCTTGATATTAACCCCTCACCAGCCCTATCCCATGACCACTTGTCATTATTTTTTTTTTTTTAATTTCTTCCCACAAAGTTAATCTCAATCTACTGACATTTGTTCTGTTCTGTGAGGGAAATTGTGTTGTTGGCCATGAAACCAGAATAGGTTTTGGTTTTTTTTTCTTGTGGAAAGAAGGGGAACTTTATTTATTTTTTAATATAACTCCTCTTGCCTGGTCCCATGCCAAATAAACAAAGCTGCTATTCATTTCCGTATCTCCCCATCTCTACCGTGCCCAGAGTCATTTTAGCAGCAGCGCCTCTTGGGCTGCCTCTCCAAGAGCCTGGAACAGCAAAGAAGAATGTTCTAAAAGTGAGTGCTGTGAAAATAGAATCCTATTTAATGAGACCGCAGAGAGCAAGACCGTTGCTCTCTTAGTGAGTGCAGGAGCAAACATTATGTTTAAAGTTGTGGTCGGAAAATGCTGGATCCTCAAATGTGGCCTCAGCTAAAAGCATCAGCCAGTGCATCACAGGTCATGACTCAGGGGCAGGTAGCTGAGGCAGCTGCAGGGAGAACTTAGAACCAGACTACCACTCTCCTGAAGACCCCCACCCCCATGCCTGAGGAACCCCCACCCACTCCCTCGCCAGAACACATCTGTCGTGGTCCTTCTCTTCTTGCCACCGCATCTCAGTATCAAAGCTGACTCGACTTGTGTTGCATTCATGGACTCACAAGTATTGGGGTTAGAGAGGACTTCCAAAGATGTGGCATCCAACCTTCCACCCAATGCTTCCTCAACAAGGACATGGCTTTGCTCTTTTGACTTTGAGCCCTTTGTCCAATAAGCAGTGAAGACACTCAGTATATTAAACAGATCCTAGTGGAACTGTTCTGGATGAAAAAAGAAAGGAGCGCTAGAGACCCACCCAGCTGGTCTCCCAGCGTGGCGCCATTCACTCCATAGAATCCAGTTTGAAAACCACCCGCTTAGGTCCAAAGAGGGCCCAGGTACCAGGGTCAACATCCTTTTATTCATTCAGTAATTTGTTCCCAAACATCTGCTAATGTGCAAGGAGCAAGGAATACATCTGCAAGTTTAAAAGACCAAGACCCTACTCTCGTGGAGCCTGTATTTTGCTTATTATTTTGGAGGGTGTAGAAAACTATTAATACAAAGTAATTTGAGACAGTGCTGAGTGCGAGGAAAAACACAAAACAGAGTAATACAATAGCATGCGACCAGGAGTAACAGAAGGGCTGCTTTAGATGGGATGATCCATCAGCTACTCAGATCATGAGAAGGGCTGCCTAGCTATGGGACTGGCTGCAGGGAGAGCTTTGCAGGCAGAGGGAGTACCAAGGGCAAAGGCCCTGAGGCAGCATTGGGCTTGGCGAGTTCTAGGAAGTAAAAGAGAGAGGGAGGGGGCAAGTGGTAGGAGATGAGGTCAGAGAAACCAGCAAGGCCAAACCACATTAGCCCTTGTAGGTGCACGTTATGAAACACTAGCAAGCGTGGGTTGTGTTCAGGTGCTGTTGGCATCAAACATGATGGTGATTTTTTTTTTAAGAGATAGAGTCTCTCTCTGGTGCCCAGGCTGGAGTACAGTGGCATGATCATAGCTCACTGTAGCCTCAAACCCCTAGGCTCAAGCCATCCTCCCACCCAAGTAGCTGGGACTACTGGTGTGCACCACCAAACATGGCTACTTTTTTTATTTTGTTAGAGCCAGGGTCTCAGTATGTTGTCCAGGGTGATCTTACCCTCCTGGCCTCAAGCGATCCTCCTGCTCAGCCTCCCATGTGGCTGGGATTGTGGACGCGAGCCACCGTACCCGGCTCTTGATGGTGGTTTTGTTTCCTGCTGAAATAATGAAATTTGGACACTTTCATTTCTTTCCTCATCAAGGAAAGGGCCCTGAGAGGCAGATGAGGGTCCTACCTTAAAAAAATCCTGGGCGAGTGTGGTGGCTCATGCCTGTAACTCCAGCACTTTGGGGGGCCAAGGCGGGAGGATTGCCTGAGCTCAGGAGTTCGAGAGCAGCCTGGGCAACACGGTGAAACCCTGTCTCTACTAAAATACAACAACAACAAAAAAAAAATGGCCGGGCGTGACAGTGGGCGCCTGTAGTCCCAGCTCCTTGGGAGGCTAAGGCAGAAGAATTGCTTGAACCCAGGAGGTGGGAGTTGCAGTGAGATCATACCACTGCACTCCAGCCTGGGCAACAGAGTGAGACTCTGTCTCCAAAAAAAAAAAAACAAGGATCCCTTCCTTCCCCTATGAGTTTCCCTTTCCTTTTCCTTTCCAGTTGCACCACCAAAGAGTGACTTCCCTCTCGGGGGCTTCTGTGTCCTCTTTTGAAACATGAGTGAACTGGGCCACTCAAAACTCTCCTTTCACATGAAATCCTACAGGGAACTTGAAATCATGGATGAAAGTAGCATTAGATTAGCTGTAATTTTATTCAATAACTTTTCATTTACAACATGTATGATAGAGTCCATCAAGAGAACAATAAGGCCCTTTTGATGAACTCAGTCCTATGTTAGCCTCAGCACCCAACTTCCCTTTCTATTTTGTGTCCTTGAATAGAATAGTGTTGACAAAATCATCAGTATTTTACTGGCTTTCTCTGCAATCTCCAAATAAACCAAGATGGAAGAAGAGGCCTTATCCTGAGGACAGCACCAAAAAGGTCACCCAGGCAGCTCATACATGTGCAACATTTGAGTGTCCTTTTTTGATGCCTTAAAAGGAGGAAGGGAGGGAAGGAGAAAGAAGGAAGGAAGGGAGGAAAGGAAGGAGGGAAGGAGGAAAGGAAAGGAAGGAGAAAAGGAAAGGCAGGAAGGAAGGCAGGGAGGGAAGGAGGGAGGGAGGAAGGAAGGAAAAGGGAGAGGAAGGAAGGAAAATGGGGAGGAAGGAAGGGAAAGGGGAAGAAAGGAAGGAAAGAGAAGGAAGGAAGAAGGGAAGGAAGGAAGGGGAGAAGGGAGGGAGAGAAAGAAGGAAGGAAAGAAGGGAAGGAGGAGGGAAGGAAGGAAGGAAGTGAAGGGAGTAAGAGAAGGAAGGAAGAAAAGAGTGGGAAGGTGGAAGGGAGGGAAGGAAGGAAGGGAGGGAGGAAAGAAGGAAGGGAGGGAGGGAGGGAGGAAGGAAGGAAGGAAGGAAGGAAGGAAGGAAGGAAGGAGCCAGAATGTGACTCCAGGGGCAGAAATGGTAATATCTCTTTAAGCCAAGCTCTCCCAAACCTACCTGTACTTTATACACCTCAGATCACACCATAGCCTAACTTCCCCTTGAGAATCATCCTTCAAGACCCAACTGAAGTACCTTCCCACCTTAAAGCCTCCTCTTCTTGCCCAAAAATGATGCGATTCACGCCCTCCTGTGAGCAAGCTCTGGGCCTAGCACAGCCTCCTCTTACTGCACCATCTCACCATCTGCAGATTCTTCTTCTGGGCTAGACCTTAAGGGCTGAAACCACAACTGGAGCACCAGCGCCAAGCACACCGCCTGATACTCTCATTAGTTTACTCAACAAATACCAGTTAAGCCCCTACCCAGTGCCAGGCAGTGTTCTGGGCACCGAGGATGCAGTGGTAACAAAACGAAGCCGATGCCTTCATGAAGGGTTTTTGTTTTGTTTTGTTTTTGAGACGGAGTCTCGCTCTGTTGCCCAGGCTGGAGTGCAGTGGCGCGATCTCCGCTTACTGCAAGCTCCGTCGCCTCCTGGGTTCACACCATTCTGCTGCCTCAGCCTCCCGAGTAGATGGGATTACAGGCGCCCGCCACCACGCCCTGCTAATTTTTTATATTTTTAGTACAGATGGGGTTTCACCGTGTTAGCCAGGATGGTCTCAATCTCCTGACCTCGTGATCTGCCCGCCTTGGCCTACCAAAGTGCTGGGATTACAGGCATGAGCCACCGTGCCCAGCCTGGTTTTATTTTTTAACTATGACTTTGGGAGAAGGACTTGAAGGTGTATTAAGGTACCATCGCCATAGGTCAAGGGCTGTGGGAGGAGGTGGCTGGTTACATATTTATCCACTATAACCCATTAATAGCTTAGGCTGGGTTGTTTCATAGGTTAGGAAACTCTGCCAAGATGATAGATGGAGTGAACTTAACATGCCTAGAGATAGGATGAGCAAAAGGCCTGAGGCTTTGCCCCCTGGTGGCCAGGGTCCCATGTAAATCCAAGCTCCTGGAATGGATAAAGTGAGACAGATACTGACCTTCCAAAGCAACCCAGAGCCAGCCACTCCCACTACCCACTGGTGGTTGTGGGCACTGGGGATGGAAATGAAGAAGACAACATCACAGGAGGAGAGAAATGGAGAAGAAAGGAGAATGAGAAGGAGAGCAGGGGTGCTCTGGGGAAGTTTGCTGCTTCTCAGACTTAAAACTCTAGGAGAGCCTGAAAGGCCTTCCTGAGGCCGCCCCCTGCATCACCAAAAGCCCTAAAGATGGAGTAGACTGTGGTCATGATTTAGGACACCCTACAGGTCACCCGTTCTGTTATTTAGCCAACATTTTAGACACACACACACACACACACACACACACACACACACTTCCCTCTTGCTTTGCTTAAATAAATATATTTTTAAATGGCGTTTTGTATCACTATCATAGATTACAAGTTTTATGGGCCAGATAATTTTTCCTCATATACATTGAAATAAATATCTAACTGTTAAAATTTTCCATGTTCGTTTGTGTCCCCTCTAAATCATCCTGTGGGCCACCAGTGTCACGCATTGTGGGTCACTAGTAGAGAGAAGTCTGTGCCCCAGTGCTGAGCAGACTTGAAGCCAGTCTTGGTCTTTGGCTCATGGGTAAGCAACCCCATCCAAGTCACCTGCTCCTTCCTATGTGCCTCAGCTGCAAAATGAGAGGGTTGACCAGATGCCATCTTGGGCCGCTTCACACTGAGGTTCTAAGTTGTTTCTTCTATGAGGGTAGAGTTGCTAACTGTGGCATACTCAGAGCACAGTTCCCAGCACCCTGCCCTCTCTCTCCCTCCTGAGACTCCTCCCCCAACCCTACTGCACCCCCTTTCCCTACTCCCAGATCTACCTGGGAGAGAAACCTGCACAGCTTCAACTCCAAAATTAAAATTCAGTGTTTTAATCAGAAAACAAAAACCTCCAGTTCTTCCTAACCTCAGCACAACGCTGTAGACCCTTTAACTTTGGTAAAGTGAGTCACATCCCCATCGGCATAAAAAATATCTTTACTGCTTTTGGGAAATGTTATGTTTCCAATGACCTGTAATATCCCAGTATTTCACAAGGGAGCCAGACAGACAAGGAGTCTAGCCATCCCCTGGCGGGACCCCACGCTCAGCATCCTCCTCCGCTGTCTGTCTTTCGGATATAGACAAACACCTCCCAAGTCCTACAGGACAGTCAGCAGGCTTTCCAGTCCTCCCTAAAAGGCGGTGTGTGTGGAGGGAGGTTGGTTAAATACCATGTTTAATCGACCTCGGAAGCTGTGTGTAAGCAAGATAAGTCCAGCCACTGTGGCACTGAACACACCTTCAGCACGTATTAAAACGCTTTTCAGAGGACTGGGAGAGAGGTGTCCATGCCCAGAAAACATAAGCCATCGGGGCCAGAAAAATGAGGACAATAGCTTTAATGCCATTAATGTATCCTGAACTTTACAAAATCTCTAGATACCTTTTTGATAAAGGTGCTTACAGTTAATGACAAACAGCTAACATTCATTGCTTTGTGCCTGGCACTGTTCAAATCATTGGGTCAGTTTACTTCTAAATCTTCACAGTAACTCTGTGAAGCATGTACTACTACAAAGCCCACTTCACAGATGAGAAAATTAAGGTTTGGAGAAGTTAAGAAATTTCCCAAAGTCACATAGTTAGGAAGTAGTAAAGCCTGACTCCCAAACCATGCTCAAAGCCATACCTTCCATTTTGGAGTATTTTGTATTTTTAAAACTCTTATGCATGCAATAATAACCATCACCTAGAAGAAATAGATAGATGATATATAGAGTTAGATAGATAGATGACAGATAGATAGAGTTTAGATGGCGATAGATAGATTAGATAGATAGATAGATAGATAGATAGATAGATAGATAGATAGATTGATTGATTGATTTTAGATAGAGATAGGTAGATTTTAGATGGGTAGATATAGATAGATTTTAGTTAGAGAGAGAGAGAGAGAGAGAGAGAGAGAGAGAGAGATAGAATTAGATAGAATTTCTAATCCTCCCAGCTCTCTGAGAGTGAGTATAAATAGTATCATCTCCATTTTACACATGAGGAAATTGAACCCCAGAAAGATTTAAGAACTCATTCCAAACCATGGCATTTGTAAGTCCCTAAGCTAGGATGTGAACCTAGACCATCCTGACCCTGTCATCTAGATACTTTCATTGTGCTGCCTGGAAGATTTCTTCTAATTTCTCTAACAACCTTGTGACTTGCATGGGAAGAGTGTGTGTCATAGCGCAGCCTAAACACTCATGAAATGGAATTCTACAAACCCAGCCCGACTGATCAGCTTCAGGAGGTCCCTCAATATTCAGGCAATACAAAGCAGTACATCCCCTAGGACACCCTCCGGTTGTGTCTTTCACAGTCTGTGCAAACTAGCTATTTTCTACCAATTTGTTACCAACCTAGCTAGCTAGGTATCCACCTATCTGTCTGTTACAGATACGTTAAAATATGATATACGCTAAAATCCTACCCCCCAAGGTGATGGAATTGGGAAGTGGAACCTTTGGGAGGTCATGAGGGCAGATCCCTGAGGAATGGGATTAGTGTCTTTCTAAAATAGGCCCTGGGAGCTTGTTTGTCCTTTCCATCCCGTGAGGTTACAGGAATAAATCAGGGCCTCACCAGACACTGAATCCATGTTGACCTTGGACTTCCCGGCCTCCAGAACAGTGAGAAATACATTTCTGTCCTTTATAAGTCACCCAGTTTATGGTATTTTGTTAGAGCAACCCCAATGGACCAAGACACTATCTGATTATTTGTTTTCCAGCTCCCTGACTAGAATATAGCTGTCTTATTTATGACTGTATTCCCAGTGCCTAACACAGTACCCTCAATAAATATTTGCAGACTAAATACAAAGCCCTGTGGGAGTCCAGAGGAGGAAAGAGAAATTCCTGGGAGCTGGAGGAGGAACTGAGTTTTAGGGTTTTGAGGAATGAGTAGGAATTAGGTAGAGGAGCAAAGAGAGCATTCCAGAAAGGAAACAAGAGCAAAGGTACAGGGAGCCCAGGTTGGTGTCATTCAGGACCCCCCAGAGGCAGAGCTCCCCACAGCAGCTAGGAGCAAAGGTCTGGCTGTGCTTTTGCCTGCCAACTCCAGGAAGATTCTAACAGCTTTGCCTGTCCCATGGGGAGCTTTAATCATCCAGAGGACTTTATGCAGCTGTGACCGTCCGGTCCCTTCTGGAACTGGGGATCATCCTCATTAGCAAGCTTCCTCCTCCAAACAACATTGATGCATAAAATGGCCATGGCTCTGGCCCAAACCAGGGTTGGCAAGAGAAGAAGGAGGGAGGCAGGGAACCTATATCTGCAAGGAGTTCAATAAACCTCCTCTTCCTGGGATTTCATCAGCTTGGGAGTATAGAAAAGTAAAAACAGCAGACTCTGGGCCCAGACAATCTTCCCACTTCCTGGCTGTGTGACCTCGGGCTGGTCACGTGCTGCCTCTGAGGCTGGTCAGCCCCATCCCAGGATATGTGGATGATAATCCCTACTTCCGTGACCTCAAGATTAGTATCCACTGTCCAAAGTAGTCACCCTCTCCCCGACCACACAGTAGACCATGCCAGCTCCACATGTGAAATGTTAAATATCATCCATCCCAATTTTTTATCTAATGTTCTGAGGACCAATACATAACCCTCCTCTTCCCCTTCCATATTAAGGACCAATTGAGAATTTGCAGAAAACCATTGCCATAAGCTCCATGGAGGCAGGAATCTTAATCTCATTTGGCTCTGAGTTCTATTTCCACCACCTAGCACAGTACCTGGCATAGAGCAGTCTCTTAATACATTTTTGGTGAAGGAAGGAAGGAGGGAGGGAGGGAGGGAGGGAGGGAGGGAGGGAGGAAGGAAGGAAGGAAGGAAGGAAGGAAGGAAGGAAGGAAGGAAGGAAGGAAGGAAGGAAGGAAGGAAGGAAGGAAGGATCTCCGTCATCGTTCTATTGCATCTACCTTAGAACACTCAACCTTGAATCAATTCACTTATGGACCTTCTCCTTCCCTAAACTGGCACTGCTGAGCACAGCTGGAGAAAACCTCATCACTGGGCCAGGCGCAGTGGCTCATGCCTGTAATCCCAGCGCTTTGGGAGGCCGAGGCAGGCGGATCACGAGGTCAGGAGATTGAGACCATCCTAGCTAACACGGTGAAACCCCATCTCTACTAAAAATACAAAAAATTAGCCGGGCGTGGTAGCGGGCGCCTGTAGTCCCTGCTACTCGGGAGGCTGAGGCAGGAGAATGGCATGAACCTGGGAGGCGGAGCTTGCAGTGAGACGAGATTGCGCCACTGCACTCCAGCCTGGGCGACAGAGCGAGACTCCGTCTCAAAAAAAAAAGGGAGAAAAAGAAAACTTCATCACTGATCTCATGCTGCTGCTACAAATGCCTCATCTCCAACCCCAGCAGGGCCCTAGTGGGTCCTGGTGAAGCTTTTACATCTCCCTAGTCAGTTACCTTTCCCAGTCTTCACTGTGGCATTTCCAGAACTTTGCTGCTTTGTTCAAGTCCCACGTCCTCCCCATCAAAGAAGACAATCCAGTCCCCTGTATCAAAGCTCATCTTCCTGCACCTCTGCCTGCCCCCACACCTTCTTTCCCATCTCAGTGGAGTCTTTTCTCCCTTCTAGACTTCATTTTACCTCTGAGCTCTGGCTCTCATTTCCATCATAGCCTCTGGGACTTGGCTACCCCGTCCGTTCCGCCTCACTCCTGGCACTCGAGGTTGCTTTCTGAAGGGCATCTTTCAACACTAAAGCATGTTCAAGTCTCACTTAGATTTGAAAAGAATAAATAAGTCTTTGCTGAGCCCTTGTGCCCGTCTACCCTGCCTTCTCAGCCAAGTTTCTTAAAAAGGAGCCTGTAGTTGTCTCCATTCTCTCCAGCTCCCTAAATCAGCTCCCACCACTCCCCAAAGTTTGGTCTGGCAAAGATAATTCATGACCTCCAAATAGAAAATCCTGATCAAGTCTTCAGCCCCTTGTTTTGCTTGCTCACCTCGGGGTTGTGTCGCTGTTGTACCCATCTCTCTTTTTTTTTTTTTCGTTTTTTTGTTTTTTTGAGAGGGAGTCTTGCTCTGTTGCCCAGGCTGGAGTGCAGTGGCACGATCTCGGCTCACTGCAAGCTCCGCCTCCCTGGTTCACATCATTCTCCTGACTCAACCTCCCGGGTAACTGGGACTACAGGCGCCTGCCGCCATGCCCGGGTAATTTTTTGTATTTTTTAGTAGAGACGGGGTTTCACCATGTTAGCCAGGATGGCCTCAATCTCCTGACCTCATGATCCGCCTGCCTCGACCTCCCGAAGTGCTGGGATTGCAGGCGTGAGCCACTGCGCCCAGCCTGTTGTACCCATCTCTTAACATAAAAACTTTACCTCGCCTTCAGGGACACCATGCTGGCTGCCTTTCCTCCTTTGTCTCCAGCCAGGCTTTCCTAGGCTCCTTTGCAAGCTCCTCTTCCACCCTTCCCTTGAGCATCCATGTGCCCTACGGTTCTGACCTTGCCCCCACTCTCCTCATTGTCCGAAGATCTCTTGTCCTGCACTGTCCAATTTGGTAGCCATCAGCCACATGCACCTACTGACTGCTTGACACGTGGCTCAATTGAGATAGGCTGAGTATAAAATATACACCCAATTCCAAGACTAGAGTACAAAAAAGAGAACATAAAATATCTCAATCATAATTTTTATATACATTACACATTGAAATGAGAACTTTTTTATATTGGGTTAAACAAAATATCCTGGCCAGGTGCAATGTCTCATACCTGTAATCCCAGTGCTTTCGGAGACCCAAGCGGGAGGATCACTTTAGGTCAGGAGATTGAGACCAGCCTGGGCAACATAGCAAGACCCCATCTCTAAAAAAATAAAATAGGCGGGTGCAGTGGCTCACGCCTGTAATCCCAGCACTTTGGGAGGCTGAGGTGGGTGGATCACAAGGTCAGGAGATCGAGACCATAGTGGCTAACATGATGAAACCCCGTCTCTACTAAAATTACAAAAAATTAGCCAGGCGTGGTGGCAGGCGCCTATAGTCCCAGCTACTCGGGAGGCTGAAGCAAGAGAATGGGATGAATCCGGGAGGTGGAGCTTGCAGTGAGCCAAGATCATGCCAGTGTGCTCCAGCCTGGGGGACAGACCGAGTAAATAAATAAATACATACATAAATAAATAATAAAATAAAATAAAATAAAAAATTAGCCAGGTGTGGTGGTGCATGCCTGTAGTCCTAGCTACTCAGGAGGCTGCAGCAAGAGGATTGCTTGAGCCCAGGAGTTCCAGGCTGCAGTGAGCTAGGATCCCACCACTGAATTCCAGCCTGGGCACAGAGCATGACTCAGTCTCCAATATATATATACACTATATGTGTGTGTAAACTAGCTATTTTCTACATATATGTGTGTATATATATGTACATACATACATACACTATTAAAATTATGTTCACCTATTTCTTTTTACTTTTTTTAATGTGGCTAATAGAAAACTTGTAATTATACACGTGACTCTCACTAGAGTTCCAGAGACAACAATGCTTTAGACAATCCCATCTACTCCCATGGTTTCACCTGCATCACTGTGGCACCCAAAGCAACTCAGCATAGTGATAAGCAGTGTGGTCCGAGAGCACTGTTTGGGTGCAGTCTGAGATCACTGTTTGGGTGCATTCTGGGAGCACTGTTTGGGTGCATTCTGGGTGTAATCCAGGAGCACTATTTGGGTGCAGTCCGGGAGCACTGTTTGGATGCAGTCTGGGAGCACTGTTTGTGTACAGTCCGGAAGCATTGTTTGGGTGCAGTCTGGGAGTACTGCTTGAGTTTGAATCACAGCTCTGTCATTTACTAGCTGTGTGACCTTCAGAAAGTTACTTAGAACAATGCCTGGCATATGAAAAGCATTCAACAAAGGCTGGCCATGGTTACAGAGAAGCAGCCTTGGGTTATGGCTGGGAGCCGTGAAGCCAGATTCCTGGTAGGCATCCTTCTCCTTTGCTCACCAGCTATGTGACCTGGAAGAAGTGACTCAACCCTCCTGGGGCCTCCTCGTCTGTAGCAGGGCAGAACTCCCAGTATGAAGGACGTGCAGTCATGGCTAGCAAATGGTTCTATCATTTGGCTCCCCTTTGGGTCCTCACAGCCACTCCGTGATTGAGTCCTGTGCTCCCAGCTCAAGCATGGGTTGCATTTTCCTGCCTCCCTGCTCTCGGTGCCTCAGGTCAGCTCTGCATCCTTTCTGGTCTAAACTGCAACAATCACTGCCTAAGGATTGCATGGCCTCCTGGGGGGCCCCTCCCATCCATTTGCAAGGGTCCTAAAACCCAGAACTGGCTACCTCACTTCCCCTGCTTGAAACCCAACAGGGGCCGGGTGCGGTGGCTCATGCCTGAGCACTTTGGGAGGCCGAGGGAGGCAGATCACCTGAGGTGGGGAGTTCGAGACCAGCCTGACCAACATGGAGAAACCCCATATCTACTAAAAATACAAAATCAGCCAGGCAAGTTGGTGCATGCCTGTAACCCCAGCTACTCGGGAAGCTGAGGCAGGGGAATCGCTTGAACCTGGGAGGCGGAGATTGCAGTGAGCCGAGATGGAGCCATTGCACTCCAGCTTGGGCGACAGAGTGAGATTCTGCCTAAAAACAAACAAACAAAAAGACCAACAGGGCTCCAGGTTGTCCAAGGGTAAAGCCTACAGGATCCACCCTGATCCATCAACTCTTCCAGGGTCCTCTCGGCACATACCTCCTCACACCCACTGCTCCAGCCACACCCGACCACTCTCCAATCCCGGAACATGCAAGCCTGCTCCATGTTCGCTGGCTTGTCCCTCCATTTTATCTTCCACGCATGTCCTACACCTGTGTCAGCCTCATCAAGACCAAACTCAGCTCAAGTTCAAGAGTTTCCCTGAACTTCCCAACACCTTCAGTTGACATGACCCTTCCTGCTTTGCATCCACACTGTGCTTATGCAAAATTCTAGGGTCCCGTCTGTAATCTACTGGTGGACTTAACTGACATGTCTCGTTGCCCTTACAGACTGTGATCTCCATAGGATTATTCATAATAATCATGATGAATTTATTGAACACATGCTATATGCCAGGCCCTGCCTGGAGAACTTCCCATGAGTTAATTTACTTAAACCTCTTACCTATAGTGCCTCTAAGCTGGATACTAATAACCAGTGTATAGTTGAAGGAGTGGGAACACAATGAGTTTATGGCATTCGGTGAGTCAGAACTCAAAGCCATATGCTCTGACTCCAGAGGCCACTCTCTTAACCTTGATTTACTTTTATACCCTATGCTTGCATGGTTGAAATTTGAATCTGAGAGTTGAGAGAGGGAAAGTTACTTGCCCAAGGTCACCCAGTGCGGTCTCTTCCCAGCTGGAATTGGAGTTCGGGCCCCCTGGCTCTTCTTTCCCTTGTCCTGGTTGGTCCTGTGTCCTTCCCATGAAAGCCCGGGCTGAAGGCCCCCAACAATAGAAAAGAAGGACCCTGGGCCAATCACCTGCAGACGTGGCCCGAAGCAATGAAATGTCCATATAAGACTGAAATAATAAGCAGGGCTTAGGCCAAGCATCTGCTTTGTTTGCTTGGCTTGGTCTGTTTTCATTACAAACAATCTGGAATCCCGCCTGGGAGGCACTGATGCTTCCTTTATTCTTCTGTTGGGCAGAAAAGGGAGTAGGGTGGAGCAGCTTAGTGAGGAAGTGCTGACAGGGGGCAGAGCCGGTCAAGTCTGCTGTCAGGCACTCCCCGTGAAAGACCAGATTGTGGGGAGTGTTAGGCAGAGACCAGGCAGAGAGGAGCTCTCTGTCAGGGCCGGTCACTGCAGGGCAATCATTTCATGGGTGAGCAATGTCCCTCCAAACCAACCCAGATGGTTCCTTGACTAAAGGTCAAGTTCTCAGACCCTGAAGAGGAAATTTACCAAGGATCACTTTGAGCCAGAGAAAAGCAAACCTTAATGAGCTCCGGAGGAGCCCACTGCCCCATCCTCAGTCTGACAAAGCCAAGGGGTCATGCAATGAAGGTGGGAAAGGGCGGGAGGAAGGTTCCAGTCAGCTGGAGACGTTTCAGCAGCTTTTATAAAACCACCAGTAATGGTGCTATTTGTTATCCATTGTGAAAAGTCTCATGAGGAACCATTGAATATGTGCCTTTCAGAATCAAGTATTGTGGGGGAAGTTATCTCTTCTACAGAACTGGGGTGCTTGTTTTTGTCAGATAGTGGAATCACTGGATCTCGGATTGGAAGAAGCGTTCAACCCGCCTCATGTTTGGCTTCACTCCTTCAATATGCTCTTCTAACCCGTCAGCCATGTTGCAGGCTCTGTGCTGGGGTGTCGTAAGAGGAAGGGACTTGCAAAATCAAATAGATCACCTAGTAGAAATCAAGATGTGGAGGAATGTGGCTTTGCTGTGCAGGCAAATGGGCTCCTCAGGACTGAACCCCAGAACGAGACAGATTTGCCCCCCAAGCCTTGGAGGCAGCGTTGGACCTCTACAGGCTTCCCCACATAGGAGTCTGGCCTGCAAAGTCTCCAGTCAGAAGCAGAGTAGATTCCGTGCTCTTCGTGGGAAAGAGAAAGGAGAGAAGAATGAACTGGTCCACACTTGCCCCGTTTCTCCTTCAAACCCTCTGATCAGAATGTCCCCTACTCCAGGGACGGGTGAGTGGCAGGCAGCCGACAGGCCAGGGATGATGTTCCCTCCACATGGAAGGAAACTGCCAGAGTTTGGAAATAAGAGATGCCCCCAGTATCATCCCCCCAAATGAAAGGTCCTCTGCTGTTGAAGAAAATCAGCCAGGACCCCCCCAAGTCCCTCCAGAGTGACAAATTCCGGAGACTAGAGGCTCAGCAAAAATACCTTCCATGCAGAACACACCCATAGGCAAGCAAAGCAGGTTTGGGCAGCCAGTAGCCAGCGAAGGCACCTACCCTGTATCAAGATTATTTTGGCTGCAAATACTAGAAACTTCCAGTTCAAACTGGCTTAAACACCATGAAGGCCTGCTGATGAGTGTCTCGGTGAGGTCACCGATGCCCTAGGCTCTGTCTGTCTCTGCCTGCTGGCCTCAGGGGCAGCTTCCTTCTTGAGCGAGCTCTCCTGACCTACGCTGGCTGCAGGTGGCATTCTGGGCTGCAGGGGCCTCTGTTCACACCCACTAGGAGCCAGAGAAACAGACTTTCTCTGTCATTTGATTGGGGCAGTCCACAAGGACTGTGATCCTGAGCACCAGTCTCCTCCACAGGCTTTCCCATTTGTGCGTGGGCTGCAGGGGCAGGAAAACCAGGATCTTCCTTCGAAGTGCTCCAGCCAAAGCCCTTGAACTCATCCTTCATTCCTGCATTTCTCTCACACCCCACACCCTACCCATCAGCAAATCCTTTGAGCTCTACTTTTAAAATATTTCTAGAATCTACCACCCTCGTTCAAGCCACCGTCCCTTCTCATGGGGATTCCGTGATAAAAGTGGGCTTCCGACGGGTCCCTGGCTTTTCAGTCCCTGCTTTAGTCTCCTCATAACAAAGCGATCCTTTCAAGCCGTCATGTGATCCCCCTGCTTGAAACCCTCTGTGGCTCCTCATGCCATTTGCAGTAAAAACGAAAGTCATTGGAGTGGCTCGGAGACCCTACATGACCTTCCCCTTCCCCATCTTTCTGACTTGCAGCCCACCTCTCTGCCCTCCGTCCACTCCGCTGCACGCACATCGGCCTCTTCTCCAAGCACACAGGCCAATGTCGCACCTCAGGCCTTGGCTCTTGCTATTGTCTGCCTGGAATCCACAGGATAGGCCTGTGACTTGTTCCTCCACTTCCTTTGGGTCTTTACTCGACGACGTCTTATTAGGGAGAACTCCAGCTGCGCTATGAGAAATAGTGTCCCAAGTCTGACCCCCAGTCATCGCTACCCCACTTTACAGAATTTATTTTCCCCATACTGTTAGCAGTGGAACCTTCAGCAACCTCCATTCTTGCCTTAAATTCGACCAAGAGGCCTAAGGCAGAGGGAGAGAGGGAGGCAGGCTTTAGAGCGGGAGTGAAACTGTATTTAAAAGCTTTACAGCAGGAACGAAAGGAAGTAAAGTACACTTGGAAGAGGATCAGTCGGGCAACTTGAGAGATCACGTGCCCAGTCTGACCTTTGACTTGGGGTTGCTTCCGGGGTCTTGCAGTCCTTCTCCGCTGATTCTTCCCTTGGGGTGGGCTGTCTGCATGTGCAGTGGCCTGCCAGCACTTGGGAGGGGCTGCAAGCGGTGTGTTTACTGAAGTTGTGCGCATGCTCACTTGAGGCGTTTTTCCTCTTACCAGTCGTGTGTTTCTAGAGGAAGGTCATATACCAGTTACTTCGCCATTTTGCCTCTGTAGTGCACATGCTTGAGCCCACTCGCCCAACTCCTGAGATCTTATCAGGAAGCTGCTGATCACCAGTTTACGGTTTTTCCTATTTTTTTTTTTTTTTTTGAGACAAAGTCTCGCTCTCTCGCCCAGGCTGGAGTACAGTGGCGCGATCTCGGCTCACTGCAAGCTCCACCTCCCGGGTTCACGCCATTCTCCTGCCTCAGCCTCCCAAGTAGCTGGGACCACAGGCGCCCGCCACCTCGCCCGGCTAATTTTTTGTATTTTTAGTAGAGAGGGGGTTTCACCGTGTTAGCCAGGATGGCCTCCATCTCCTGACCTCCTGATCCGCCCGTCTCAGCCTCCCAAAGTGCTGGGATTACAGGCGTGAGCCACCGCTCCCAGTCAAGGTTTTTTCTATCTATTGGGAGACTGCCGTTCCCTGGTGCCAGCTGCAACCAATTATTACTTTAGCGATACAATTAAAAACTGCCTGATCATCACCTGAAAGCCTGACATTTCTGGTGGATGGCGAAGGGCCCTCTTGGCCGCCTCATGTCTGCCTGACTAGCTACTCTTAACAGTAGTAATCATCTGTCATCTCCACCTAATATGTCATGTATCTATCTGTTTATCTTCCCACCCAACCCTGCCATTGTCTCCTTGGTGTCTACAACAGTGTCTGGCTTGTAGTAGGGACTCAATAAATATTAATTGAATGAATGGGCTTTAGAGTTAGACGGACCTAGTTGAAATCTCAGTTTTTCTGTTCCAGCTGTGAGTCCTGCAGCCAATGACATAACGTTGCTGGGCCACAGTTGTTCCTGTATGAAATGGGAATAATAGTACTTACCTCATAGGATTGTTATGAAGACTAAATGAATACTGTATATCGTGCATAGACAAGCACCCAGCACATAGAAAGCATTCGTTAGAGGTAGCTGTCGCTGTCCATCATTGTTATTATTACAATCCCTGTCATCATTATTTATTCACAGACTGAGTCACATGGTCCCAGACCAGTGCCCCACCCCAGCCTCCTCAGCCTCTTCTCTCTAGCCAGAGGTGGGGCGGGTGATTCAGGTGGTGGCCGCCTGCCCTATGAGTCAGCCCTGAGCCCTGGCCATGTTAGGGTCCCCTGGCACAGGCTGCCTTGCCAAGGGGCCCTTGGATTGAGTCATCAGGGCCGTGATTCCAGTGGGGGATACCTTGGCAATAGAGTTTGGCTGGTACAGCTTGCCCTCCCGGGTCCTTCCAGGACTGGGCACCTGCCCCGTGGCACTGTCAAGACCTGCACTTTGCCAACTCAAGCCCGTCTGTTACTGGAGTTTGCAAAAGACCCAAATGAGGGGAAGTGGGGAAGGGAAAAGACAGGAAAGAGAAAAGATAGGGAAAGAGAAAAGTTGCCTCCATCCTCTGCATTCAAACCAGGGCAAGTGGACAGGTCATGGGGTTCTGAATTCTCCAGACCCAGATTCACATCCTCATTCCTCCACTTACTAGCTGGATGCCCTCGGGCAAGTTTTTCACATCTCTGAGCCTCATCCGTGAAATAGGAAGGACAGCATCTCCCTCCCAAGACTGCCAAGAGGCTCTACTGAGTGAACATGCACTGTCTTCGTATCCCTAATCTTTCACAAAGCCTTCTCAGATATATCCTACAGGGTTTCTGAACTTCAGTAACATTGTAAAGAGGAAGGAGGAATTGCCTCTCTCCCAATTTTCCTCCTAACTCCTCATTCCCTCACTTGCTCCAGGAAGGAGAGGGGCCAATCTAATCCTTCTTTCTTTTATTCATTCAACAGCTATTTATTAAGCACCTACTATGTGCTAGGTGCTGTGCTAAGCCCTGGGTAGAGAAGTCATAGTCTAGTGGAATAGGCAGACAATGCAAAAGCAAGCAAATAAATACACAGTTAGAAGCTCAACTTGGTACTTCTTGGTGAGAAGAAGACATTGTTAAAAGAGAGAAAAACACAGTAGAACTATCAGAGAAAAAACTTCTGACCTGGTGACACTTACACAAAACATATGAAAAGTGACAACAAGCCAGCCAGGCACAGAACAATGGAGAAGAACTTTCCAGGTAGAGAGAACAGCAGAGGCAAAAGCCCAAAGGCAGGAAAGAGTTTGGGTTGTTTAGGAAGTGCCAGATCAGTAAGTTGGAGTGTCACGGACGAGGGCAGAGTGGCATGTGATGAGGCTGGGAAAGGTGCCGGGTGAACACGAGGCTCCCCTCCCAGTTCCCTTCTTCTTAGGATAACAGCCTTGCATTGCCTATTTCTGCTGCCTAGAAACAGTTGCTTCATAAATTATTTCCAGTTTTATGGTTGTTTACAGAGACAGGGCTTGTCTGGATACGTCATGGCCAGAGGCCCATCCAGTTGTTTTGAAGATTAACTGAGATAATACATGTAAACTGTGCAATACAGTTGCTGGCACATAGTTAATGCCCAATAAAAAGCAGGAAAGATGTCTTGAAAGAATGAGTGTGAAAATGAGATAAAGCTTCATGCTAACACCCACTGTGAATTATTATTTTGCAGGTTAATCTCCATAATCATTACCAAGAAAATTCAGGTGGACTCCATCCCCTCACTGGGGAAGCCTTCCGCACCCATGTCCCCTCCCCTTGTGAATCAGGGTCCCTCAGCCACGTGCCCATTGTGGTGCTGCTCACCCTCTATAGAATTATCTGTTCATGTATCTGCCTCTCCCATGGACTGTGAACTCCTTCATGATAGGAATGGTACCTTAATAATCTTTTTAACATTTTCTTTTCAGATATGTTTAAGGACTATTCTAAAGAGCGAGCTTACTCTCACTAACTAACCCACCTTTGTATGCACTAAGAACGTGGTCCTGATGCATCTATCTTGAACAGAGTTTATGCCATCTTAAAAAGTGTGATCTTTTAATTTTCCTAAAACGTGGACTTTTTTAAAGTATAGATTGACTAGGCTGGGTGCAGTGACTCACGCCTGTAATCCCAATACTTTAGGAGGTCAAGGCAGAAGGACCATTCAAGGCCAGGAGTTCGAGACCATCCTGGGTAACACAGCAAGACCCCATCTCTTTAAAAAAAAATACAAGAAAACTATAGATTGGATCATTGGGTATACCTCCTCCCCCCACTCCTCCCCATAGGTTTCTCAGACCTATGTTTTACATGAGGAGCAGTCAGGCTTTTTTCCCTGGAACATTCCACCAGAGACTTCTGTTATTTACTGTTAGGGGAGAACTCCGAAAGCCATCACATTAGGGCTCCAGTTCCCAAACTCTACACTGAGAAGTCCTGGAGCGCCACAGACTCATGGGGGTAGCACAATATATTTTTTAATTTTCAAGGGAAACATAGCAGTTCTCAGCGTCTGTCAGACGCCATGCAAATTAATGGCCGAAGTAGTTTCATTTCTAGATTAGATCATATGTTTCCTTCAGTGATGTTGCATCTTTGTGAAGCTGAGTTTTTGGTGGTGGTTGTGCCAAAAACTAAGTACCATGTGAAAATCACGTGGGAGAGGAAATGAGGAAAATGGTGTCCAATCTGATTCTAAGGTTCAGGAATTTGTACACTGCCCAGCAAGCACACACATCCCATTAGTAAGTAATTGTAGTTATTTAGGAATGAAATAAAAACATTCTGTACTTTTTTCAAATGGTTACTAAATCGTTAGGATGTAAACACTTACGAAGCTATTTCACTCAAACTACTTAATACATGAATCTGCTTAGTACTTGTTTGGCCCTAAGAATGCCGTGAAAAAATTCTTGAGATGGTCACCATAAACCAAGAAGGCTTGGGAACCTCTGCTTTAGGGTTTTTGCAAGTCCCCGTTGCTGCTTCTGAGTCTTTGACGGTGAACTCGGGAATTGATTCTGAGCGAAACTCTTTGAGCATGACCTGGTATTAATATTAGTCACACAGAACTTATACTTAATTCTGTCTTGAGAGCCTGGGACATGCAGGCTGGTTAAGAATTTCCTGGGAGGTAAAACAGAGATTTAGTCCATCCCTCTTGACCCCATCTGACTAGTTTCTTAATGAACTGATACCACTTTGGAATGAGCTGGATGCATGCCTTCCTGTTATAAAAACAGGAAAACAAGCATCCATTTGTGTGCCTGGGTTATGGTTTTATTATCTCCAACTAGGAGTGGCCTGAACATCCAGTTGGCCCTGCCAGCTAATTTTTGCCAGAAAGAAAGGCCACAGAGTGACTGTTCTGAACCTATGGAGATTATTTTTGGTACGTGTTCTGCTGACTTTTCGCTGATTTGTAAATAAATTTACAAATCAGTAAATTGCCTCATGCAGTTATCTTTATTTAAAATAAAAAAACAGTATGTCCTGGCCATCACACCAGGAGGGAGCATGCTCCAAGCTGGGCCTTCTCTGGAGACTTGCTGGAGAGAAACTCAGCAGGGTGAGCAACTGGTCACAGTTGCCTTAAATGTTTTCTGGGTGACTGAAATAGGGCAATAAGCTTCAGTTGCTCATGTGTCTCTGTATCAGGATTGATTCCAAATCACTTTCTGGGAAGGATCTTGGCCTCACTCCTTGTGTTCCTCTCTCAGGAGAGATGGGATGCCCCCTCTTCAAGCATTATTCCCTATTAGCCCTCAGCTTTCACAAAAAGATATTAAGACCCAGTTTTCTGTTAAAGCTTGTGAGTTTCAGCATCAACCTCAGGGCTATTGCACCTCCTTTTTTCCTCTGCCTAGACTCTCTTCCCTCTGCAGTTCTCATGACTGGCCCCTTCATTCATTCTTTCAGCAATTATTTATGGAGGACCTACTATATGCCAGGCCCTATGCTGAGTGCTAGGGGTATAAGAAGGAATAATAATGATAGTTATAACATTTATTCAGCATTCATGATGAGCCAGGTGCTCTTTTAGTGCATTTACATGTAGTATCTCATTGAATGCTCAACAGCAATCCAGTGTTCAAGTTATCCGCATTTTGTTGATGAGGAAAGTGAGACACAGAGAGGTTAAGTAAGTTACCCAAGGGCATGCAGCAAATAAGTGATGGAGTTGGGATTTGAGCTTGCATTTTTTTTCTCAGCAAGGCAATTTTACTTCTATAAAAGGGTGCATCTCACAGATGGAGCAATGGTGAGAGCACACCAGACAAAGGAGGGAAAGGGGGTCTTATTCCTAATGCAGCTAGTTCCTACTGCTGTGTCTTTCCTCTGTTGGCTAGGGTTGGACCACACAACCTAAGAATTAGGAACTAAGCTAATTCCAATCAGCTATTTTAAAGAGAGCAGGAGTACAACCCAGAGTGGTGGGGTGAGTAGTTTGGCGGGAAGGACAGTTACAGAGCAGGTGACTAAGGATGCCTAAGGACAGAGAGCTTGCATTTTTAAACACCCCTCCCTATAGAGGAGGATGCCTCCCTAGCAAGACACTGAAGGTTCCTAGTCTTATGGGCTTATATTTTAGTGAAGGAGAAAGGCAGTAAATATATTAACAGACAGGTAATTTCAGAGAGGTGAAAGTGGTAACAAAAATGATAATAAATCAGGAGATTTCAGTAGAGACCTCCCAGAGCAGACAGGGAGGAGTGGCCACTGTATATCAGGTACTTGGAAAAAGCCCCTGTGGAGGGATCATCTGGGCTGAAACCTGAAGCAACTAGCCATGGACAATATTCAGGAAAATTGTTCCAAGCAGCAGGAATAGCAAGTGCAAAGGCACTGAGGCAGGACCAAGTTTGGCTGAATGCAAAAGAGAGATGGCCAGACATTCTCTCTCCAACCTGGGCTGCACACATCTGCCTGCAGAGCTTCAACAGACACTGGTACCTCTAAAGATTTTGAGGAAATCAGCCTGAAATTTGGCCTGGGCAAGGGGAATTTTCAAAGGAGATGATGGCCATGGTCCAGTGAGGGATGGTGATGGTGTGGACCAGGGTGGTGACAGTGGAGGTGGTGATGTCTCTCCTTCAGCTGCTGCTCCCCCATGTACGATATTTAAGTGGCTAAAAGCCAGCCTTTCTCCCATACAACCCAACTATAGTCCACAGGAAGCATTTGCATTCTGGGCTTGGATAAACTCTGGGATGTGGGCTAACCCCAAAGGCTGGGATCCTCACCTACAGATGCCCTAGGGATCAGTACCAGTCCACCAGGCCCCACCTCACTGGGTGTCCCATAGACTCTCTTACCAGACCTATCCACCAAAAGGCCAGAGTAGGCTGACACAACATTTTCCAAAGAAACCACCATTTCAAAAAACTTCCCTTATCTCCAGCAACCTAACCTTGCTATATAAACATGGGTGAGTTGGCTAGGTCTTGACCATAGCAGTCTCTCATAGCACACTTTGGGAAATAGCAACTTTGTCTTCTTGATTCATCTCAGACTGAGACAGAATGAGACCAATTTTCTATCACCTTACATGATTATATTTATAGAATATTTCCAGACAAGTACAAAGAAATCTTATCACTAGGAGGCTTGAAGTTTAGAGTAAGACAGAATTTTTTTTCCAGATTTCCTTTTTATATATTTTACCTTTTTTACCATGTCTATATATAATTTTTTCAAGTAAATAATAAGCTTTATTTAAAAATGGATCAAAGCGATCACTGCATTGCATTTATTGGCCATCTGCAAACTGCTTTCTTTGAATCATGCTTTAAGGAGAGGACATGAAGACATGAGATGCTGTGGACTGAATTGTGTCCCCCATAAAGCCCATATGTTGGAACCTTTAATCCCTAAAGTGATGGGATTTGGAGATGGGATCTATGGGAGGTAATTAGGTTTAGATGAGGTCACGATGGTGGGGCCCTTATGATGGGATGAGGGTCCTTATAAGAAGAGATACCAGAGAGCTTGCTCACTCTCTCTCTCTCTGGCACATGAGGACACAGCAAGAAGGCAGCAGTCTGCAAGCCAGGCAGAGAGCCCTCACCAGAACCTGACCATGCCAGCATCTTGATCTAGGACTTCCCAGTCTCCAGAAGTGTGGGAAATAAATGTCTGTTGTTTAAGCCGCCTAGTCTCTGGTACTTTGTGATAGTAGCTCCAGTACAGTAAGACAGAAGCCTAACTAAGTGACATTATAGGAAACAGCCAGTCATCAGAGAGCACTGTTGAGGCTTACATTTGTTACATATCACAGTGTCCTCTATAGGAGAAGCTCAGGAGAAAAACCATACAATTTTATTGCAAGAATGGGTTGTAATTCTCTTAGATAATTAGTGCTTTTTCCTCTTAGGGAGACTGAATCATATTACTGATGAAAGTTTCTTTTCTTCAACAGACACACAAAAAGGGGTCACATCTATATCCAGACATAACCACTGTTAACTCCAGTCTAAGTACAATTTTATGTCCTCATCTTTGTTTTTCTCCTTTAGTCCTGCTTGTTTTTAACCTTTTATTATGAAAAGTTTCAAATATACACAAAAGAAGAGAAAATGGTAAACTGGAACCCCATGTACATTTTAGCTCACACTAAAAAAAATAAATAATAAATAAATAAATAAATAAATAAATAAACCTTTGACACAACTTCAGTCATTATCCACTGATGGTCAATTTTGTTCTATGTACATCTCAAATCTTCCTCTCAAACACCTCTGGATACTTTTTTCAGATCTAATTCTCATGCTATAAAATTCACCCTTCTAAAGTGTTTTCAGTTTTTTTTAAATTAGTTAATTTATTTTTTCGAAATGGAGTCTCGCTCTGTCACCCAGGCTGGAGTGCAGTGGTGCGATCTCAGCCCACTGCAAACTCCGCCTCCTGGGTTCAAGCGATTCTTCTGACTCAGCCTCCCAAGTAGCTGGAATTACAGGCACCCGCCACCACGCTCAGCTAATTTTTGTATTTTTAGTAGGGGTGGAGTTTCACCATGTTAGCCAGACTGGTCTCCAACTCCTAACCTCATGATCCACCCACCTCAGCCTCCCAAAGTGCTGGGATTACAGGCGTGAGCCACCGCACCCGGCCTTCAGTGTTTTTTAGACTATCTACAAGGTGGAACCATCACCACCATATAATTCTAGCACATTTTCATCATCCCATGCCAATTAGCAGTGACTACCCATTCCTCTCCCCCAAGTCCTTGGCAGTTGCTCCTCTGCTTCCTCTCTCTATACATCACTGGAATTTTTTTTTTTATTATTATACTTTAAGTTCTAGGGTACATGTGCATAACGTACAGGTTTGTTACATATGTATACTTGTGCCCTGTTGCTATGCTGCACCCATCAACTCGTCATCTACATCAGGTATAACTCCCAGTGCAATCCCTCTCCCCTCCCCCCTCCCCATGATAGGCCCTGGTGTGTGATGTTCCCCTTCCCGAGTCCAAGTGATCTCATTGTTCAGTTCCCACCTATGAGTGAGAACATGCGGTGTTTGGTTTTCTGTTCTTATGATAGTTTGCTAAGAATGATGGTTTCCAGCTGCATCCATGTCCCTACAAAGGACACAAACTCATCCTTTTTTATGGCTGCATAGTATTCCATGGTGTATATGTGCCACATTTTCTTAATCCAGTCTGTCATTGATGGACATTTGGGTTGATTCCAAGTCTTTGCTATTGTGAATAGTGCCGCAATAAACATACGTGTGCATGTGTCTTTATAGCAGCATGATTTATAATCCTTTGGGTATATACCCAGTAATGGGATGACTGGGTCATATGGTACATCTAGTTCTAGATCCTTGAGGAATCGCCATACTGTTTTCCATAATGGTTGAACTAGTTTACAATCCCACCAACAGTGTAAAAGTGTTCCTATTTCTCCACATCCTCTCCAGCACCTGTTGTTTCCTGACTTTTGAATGATCGCCATTCTAACTGGTGTGAGATGGTATCTCATTGTGGTTTTGATTTGCATTTCTCTGATGGCCAGTGATGATGAGCATTTTTTCATTTGTCTGTTGGCTGTATGAATGTCTTCTTTTGAGAAATGTCTGTTCATATCCTTTGCCCACTTTTTGATGGGGTTGTTTGTTTTTTTCTTGTAAATTTGTTTGAGTTCTTTGTAGGTTCTGGATATTAGCCCTTTGTCAGATGAATAGATTGCAAAAATGTTCTCCCAATCTGTAGGTTGCCTGTTCACTCTGATGGTAGTTTCTTTTGCTGTGCAGAAGCTCTTTAGTTTAATGAGATCCCATTTCTCAATTTTGGCTTTTGCTGCCGTTGCCTTTGGTGTTTTAGACATGAAGTCTTTGCCCATGCCTATGTCCTGAATGGTACTACCTAGGTATTTTAAAGCAAATCTCAGATATCAAGTCATTTCACCCATAAATATTACAGTGAGTATTTCTAACACATAAAAGCTTCTCTTTTTTTGGTCTCTAATGTAGCCAAAGACCTAAAAACATAATAATAATTATTTAATATCATCTAGTATATCATCAGTGTTGAATAGCCTCCTGTTAATTGATGTGTTCCATTGTATGCAGACAAGGCCTTCATATTCATGTGGTTAGTATGACATAAGCCTCTTATGATCTACAACAGTTCCCTTTCCTCTGTTTTTTTTTTTTTTTTTCTTGTCATTTATTTATTGGTGGGGGAGACCATTTTTCCTGTAGAATTTCCCACACGCTCATTTGGCCAATGGCAACTCCATGTTGTTCCTCTATCACCTGCCTTCCCTGTAAACTAGTAGTTAAATGCAGAGATTTTTATCTGAATCAGGTTCTGGATTCTGGCAAGAATACTTCCCTAGTGCAGGGTGGGGTTAGGGGCTATTATCTTGCATCACATCTGACTGACAAGTCTCTCTGTTGAGATGTTAAGATTGGTCCTTGAGCTCAGGTATTGTCTGCCTGATCCACACATTATCAAGTTTCCCATCAGCCTTTCCCCAGTGGCCCTGGTATTGATCAGCATTGCCTCAATCTGTTACTGCATTAGGGGCTGCGGAAGGATGATGTTCTAATTCTCTTGCTTTTGCATTTAGTAGCTAGAAATCATCAAAGAGAACATTTCTTCTTCACTGTTACTTAGTCATCTTTTTGGAATAATCAGATAGTGTCTTAGCATCCTCCAAAGATAACCAATGACCTTTTTGTCATTGGTTATTAACAATTTAATATATTTCAATCTATTGAAGTCACTATTTTGTCTGATACTTAAGTTATCCCATCTTTGGCTAATGGGAGCCCTTCTGAGTTGATTTATATGTCTTCTTGACACGGTAGCTTTCCTTTTACTAGCATGATAAGATGTTTTGAACTCATCTTGTACATTTTCTGCCCAAACCTGGAATCAGTCATTTCCCCAAGGAGTCATGGAAGTCTTTCAATAACATAATGGTTTTTAGAGACCACATCTGGATGCTAAATACGTTTATTCTTATTTTTTTGGCCTTTCTGGGCCTTTTTGGCAGACACAGGAAAAAATGTATATATGTTTTTAAGAGAAAAATACATCATAAATTCATCCTGATATCTTGAATTCAAATCTTAGATTACAACACTTATTTATTTTATTTTGAAATTGTATCTCTTTTCTCTTACATTTAAAAATATTGGGTCCTAATAGCATTATTACTATTATAATGGCTTTAAAATAGCAATACCATTATTATTACTAACAAGTTGAATAAAATTTTATATTTCTTAGCAGTTTTAAAAAATCTTTTGGATATTTTCTGCTAGGAATATATAGTTACTGTTGTGTTGATTTTTTTTTTTAATCTGGTTAAACATGTGCCAATTACTGATCAAGCTGTTAAGAAATAAATTCTAGTGTGAAGGACAGTCAAGTAAGTATATCATAATACTGTGGGTTATAAGTAATAGTAAGAATTTATTTATCTAAGAAATGGAATAGCACAGAGATCCACGTTCTCAGCTTTCTGTTACAAAGTCTCTTGAAATAATTCCTCTCTGTAAGTTTAAGCCACCAGCTTGATATATTATTAGACTGAATAACTTTATTTTGTTTTCTATTTTCAGGAAATTCTTTTCTCCCGTTGATTTATTTTGTTTTATAGTTAATAACCACTTTTTCTTGCTTCCAAAGTCAAAATTATACAAACAAGATATATACAGTGAAGACTAGCTTCCATCCCCATCATTTCTTGCTTCCCTTCCCTCTATAGGTAACATTCTCATTTGTTTTTGGTTCATTCCTTCATTGCAATTTTTTTTTTTTTTTTTTTTTTTTTTTGGTGAGATAGTCTCACTCTGTTGCCCAGGCTGGAGTACAAAGGTGCAATCTCAGCTCACTGCAACCTCCACCTCCCAGGTTCACGCAATTCCCTTCCCTCAGCCTTCCAAGTACAGGTGCACACAACCATGCCCAGCTAATTTTTGTATTTTTAGTACAGACTGAGTTTCACTGTGCTGGCCAGGCTGGTCTCAAATTCCTGCCCTCAAGTGATCCACCCACTTCGGCCTCTCAAAATGCTGGGATTACAGGCGTGAGCCACCGTACCCAGCCTGTATTTTTTAATCAAATACGTGCATTGCCCTGCCCAGAAAAAAATTGTTGCTAAGTTTGCATGTTGGCTGGGCATGGTGACTCATGCCTGTTATCCCAGCACTTTGGGAAGCCAAGACCGGAAAATTGCTTGAGCCCAGCAGTTTGAGACCAGCCTGGGCAACATGGTGAGATCCTGTCTCCACAAAAAATAAAAAATTAGCCAGATGTGGTGGCACATGCCTGTAGTCTCAGCTACTGGGGAGGCTGAGACAGGAGGATTGCTTGAGCCCAGGAGGCTGAAGCTACCGTAAGCCGTGATCATGCCACTGCATTCCAGCCTGGGTGACAGAGGGAGACTCTGTCTCAAAAAATATATATAAATAAAAGTAAGGATTGCATGTTATCCTCATTATTCTGCACTCTACTTTTTTCACTCCATAGCAGTATGTAGATCCTCCTCATTGCCTTCGCGTGGCTGCAAAGCATTCGATTGTGTTCATGGAGCACCACGGATGCAGCTGTCCCCTGCGGAGGAGCATGTGGGACAGCAGTCAATGCACCATCCCGGTGGCAGTCCGCCCTAGATACCTTCTTATCCCAAATACCTCCTCTGGCCAGAGGACCATCCCAACATCCCTCCAGCTCCATCCACACCTCTAGGCCACCCACCCCTGTCTTCAGGGTCTCATCTAACTTCATCCTGTCCTCAAGGCTTATGGTGGAGCTATAAACCTCTGAGAGTATAGAATATGGCCCAACTGTTGAGAAAAAACTTTCTTTTTTTTTTTTCTTTTGTTTTTGAGACGGAGTCTTGCTCTGTCGCCCAGGCTGGAGTGCAGGAGCACGATCTCGACTCACTGTAAGCTCCACCTCCTGGGTTCACGCCATTCTCATGCCTCAGCCTCCTGAGTAGCTGGGACCACAGGCACCCACCACCTCGCCCGGCTAGTTTTTTTGTAGTTTTAGTAGAGACAGGATTTCACCATGTTAGCAATAAAGTGGGATGAAGGGAGTAAGGAGAGCTGGGTGGGAGAAGCAACCTCACCTAGAGTAGCTGGGGAAGACAGGTCTGAGATGCTGATGCCGGACAGGATCCTGAATTAAGAGAGAGGTGAGCCGTGCAGGCTAGGAACAGCACGTGAAAGGCAGGAATATGCCAGGTGGATTCTGGATAGAGGGAGGGGACAGTCTTATCTGATCTCTGCTGACGAAACCATACCTGGAGTCTGTTGTGTAATTCTGGGTACCACATGGTTTAAGAGATTGTCAAATGTGGGCATTTCAAGATGGTGAAGGGCCTGGAAGCGGCTCGTATTAGGAATGGGTTAGGGAAAGAATGACTTGTGCACACCTGGGTGGTCCATTCAAGTGGATGAAGTGCAGACACAAGGCAGAGGGCTAAGACTTCCTCCATAGGATAATGAGGGCCATTCATTCATTCCTGGTGTGATATACAGCAAAACAGGTTAGAGGTTCCCTAAAGGTGAATGAGCTGCCTTGCCTGATAGTAAGCTTCCTGCTACTGGAGATATTCAAGCAAATAGCAGACAGTCTACTAAGTATGTGGATGACTTCCCCACCCCGGGTTGGATTTTGAAATTTGGAACAGGAGACCTCTGAGCTAAAATCCATTCAGAAGATTTGGAATTGCATCCTGACTCCTCTCTCCAGTTTCTCTGCCTCTGTTTCCACTCTCCCTCCTTGCTCAGCCTCAGGACAGGGCATACATGCATGCATGCACACACACATACACACACGTGTGCACGCAAGCACACAAGAGGGTAAAGCAATTCAGAAAGCAGGAGAGGAGAAGAGTGTGAGAACCTGAATGGGGGAACCATGAGGGGAAGGAGGCAGGAAAGACAGAGAGGAAGGAATGAAGAAGAAATGAGAAGCAGGAGAAGAATGGCAACATTGAAAAGAGGTCAGGAAAACTGAAGGAGACAGAGTAGGAGGTGGAAGGGAGAGGCTGGAAAAAGATAAGACAAGAAGTAAGCAACAAGGAAAAATCAAGGAGGAAAGAGGTGCAAGAGGAAGACAGATGACATTAAAAGTAACAGGAAGAGTGGCCGGGCATGGTGGCTCATGCCTTATAATCCCAGCACTTTGGGAGGCCAAGGTGGGAGGATCCCCGGAACCTAGGAGTTCGAGACCAGCCTGGGCAAGATGGGGAAACTCCATTTCTACAAAAAATACGAAAAAGAAAAAATAGTCAGGTGTGATGTCATGCGCCTATAGTCCCAGCCACTCAGGAGGCTGGGGTGGAGGATTGCTTGAACCTGGGAGGCAGAGGTTGCAGTGAGCCCTGATTGCACCACTGCGCTCCAGCTTAGGTGACAGAGTGAGACTCTGTCTCAAAAAAAAAAAAAAAAATAGAGTAAGAGAGAAGGCAAGGAGTGAGGAAAGGGGAGAAAGGGAGAAAGGGGAGGGAGGAGAGAGTGAGAAGGCAAGGAAGGAAGAGAAAGGAGAGAGAGAAGGCGAGCGAGCGGAGATAAGAGAAAGGAGAAGAGAGGCAAGGGAGGCTAGGATGTGGGTGGGTCTGTTTTGCAGAGTTCACGGTGGCCCCATCATAGCCCCTGGGCAGCGAGTGGGTAATCTTGAATCACAGCTCATTGAGGGCTTCCTGTTTTCAGCTTGTCTTTGTGAACCCTTGGAGGGATTTCCAGCCAGTAAATAAAGCAGAGTGCCAAGACTCCCTGCCCAGGCCAGCAGCCATTTCACCATCCTCAGGACTGTGTCCCCAGTGCCCTCTCACCCCAACTACCCTCTCTGGCCTGAGGACCATCCCAGAGTCCCCTCCAGCACCCACCCACCCAGGTTCCAGACCACCTGCCCCCTTCGCCAGAATCCCGGAATCCTTCCGGTTCTCAAGGACTTGTGAGGAAGGCAGAAACCCTCAGAGAACGCAGCACCCACCCAAGAAGGCATGGAAATATCCACCTTGTAAGAGACAAGCGTCCTTGAAACACAGTTTCTTTGTCTTTTTGTAGAACTCCCTTGTTTTTCCTTCCAGTTTCTTGCCCCCTTCCCAAATTCTAAGCAGGTCTTGATCCAGCCTTCTTAAATTCAATCCAGAAAACTCGTGTAGAGCATGTGCAATGTGCCTGGCACCAGTGCAATAGCTGGGGACAACACTCGTCTGTCCTCAAGAAGCTCACAGTCTAACGGGGAGACAGAAATGGTGGTTCCAGGGGTAGAATCGGTTTTTTATTGCCCAGGTGTCATACAATGTGGGAGGCCCTCCGTAACGAAAAAGAACATAAAGTCAGCTGGATGTGGTGGCACCTGTAGTCCCAGCCACTCAAGTGGCTGAGGTGGGAGGAATGCTTGAGCCCAGAAGTTCAAGGCTGCAGTAAGTCATGACTGCACCACTGCACTCCAGCCTGGGTGACAGAGTGAGACCCCGTCTCTTTAAAAAAATAAATAAATATAAATAGAAAGTAAAATAAAAAGGAACATTTGGCCAGGGCCTCTCCTGAAGCTTTGAAATGCCTTTGTATAAGAGACCTGGGCTCACACCTGTAATCCCAACACTTCAGGAGACTGAGGTGGGTGGATCACTTGAGGTCAGGAGTTCAAGACCAGCCTGGCCAATATGGTGAAACCCCATCTGTACTAAAAATACAACAATTAGCCAGGCACAGTGGCACACACCTGTAGTCCCAGCTACTTGGGAGGCTGAAGCAATAGAATCGCTTGAACCCAGGAGGCAGAGGTTGCAGTGAGCCAAGATTGCACCATTGCACTCCAGCCTGGGCAACAGAGTAAGAGAGACTCTGTCTCAAAAAAAAAAAAAAAAAAAAAAAAAAGAGAGAGAGAGAGAGAGACCTGGGTTCCCTGCTCACGGTTGAGAGAACAGAATGGGACCCCAATGCACAACCATTCAAACGAAGACAGAAGAGAAGGGTTCCCGGAGGGTGGCTGCCCACTCCGGAATTAAACCACTATCTCGGTGCTTTCTCCCTTTGCTCTCTTTGTCTGCTCTGTGAAAGAATGCATGATGTATTCCACAAAAATTTACTTAGGGCTTATATAATAATTGGGATACATTTCAGCTGCCATAACAAAGACTTACAATGGTGTAAACAAACCAGGACTTTCTTTCTCTGCTCTGCACAAAAGCAGCCCAAGGCTGGCGTGGAACCACCATGGTTTCATGGCCATGGGCTTCTTCCATCTTGTTGATCATCCATCCCTGGTGTATTGCCCTCAGCTACACTGTCAAAGATGGTCCACACTCCAGCCAGCAAGGAGAGAGAAGTGGGGAGTAGAAAGCCCTCCCCTGCCCTTTAACGGCACAGCCTGGAAGTTCGTACACCTCTTCTGCTAACATCTTGTTGGCCAAAATGTGGCCACACCATGGTATGAAGATGCCAGGGAAAGGAGAGAGAGTAAAGTACCCTGGGTGGACGGACACATGCCCCCCATATCAGGGTGTATCATGACTGTAAAGCAGGAAAATGATGCTGTGGGCAGCTAGACACCTCCGAGGTAGCCTGCTGTGTGCTCAGGGCTGTCTAGGAAACCAAGGTGCTAAAGAAGTTCTGGTTCTTCCCAAAGCCACCAAGGACAGAAATGTGAATTAAACAAGCCGTCCCTGCAAACGCTCACCCAATTCTGTCATTTTGGCAATTCCAATTCTCTCCACCTGACCCTGGATTCTGGCAGAGATGAAACCCCAGGACCATCAGAGGGGCACTGGAGAAAAAGGTGGCAACATAGACTGTGACGAAGTTGCCAGAAAGGAAGGGTGAGAACTGGGAAAACAGTGGTATGGAAATCGTATTACCCAAAGTTCATCAATTTCAGGTGCTACAGAGGGTCAACGCAGGGCAAGGACCAGAGGCATTCTATGGGATTTGCCAAAGACGGGACCAAGTCAGTCGCAGGAGAATGGTAGGGGGTGAAACCTAGAGAAAGTGGGTTGAAGGGCAAGTGGGGAATGAAGATGTAGAGAGAGACAGTGGAGACTAACTGAGGTTCTGAAAAGCAGGAACGTGTTGAGGAGAATGGTGAATTCTTGATCACGTTAATCCAAAGGATAAAGAATCGGTGAAAAGCAAGAGACTAAAAATAATGAGCAGAAATGTAATTTGGCTGCTTTAACGAAGACCCACATAATAGGGGCCAGGCGCAGTGGCTGAAGTGTGTAATCCCAGCACTTTGGAAGGTCGAGGTGGAAAGATCGCTGAACCCAGGAGTTTGAGACCAGCGTGGTCAACACAGTGAGGCCCTGTTTCTACAAATAATCAAAAATTAGCCGGGCGTGGTGGTGCACGCCTGTAGTCCCAGCTACTCGGCAGGCTGAGGCAGGAGAATTGCTTGAGCTCAGGAAGTCAAGGCTGCAGTGAGCCATGGTCACGCCACAGCCCCCAGCTTGAGTAACATATTGAGACCCTGTCTCAGAAAAATAAAAAAAGACCCAGAGAACAGTGGCTTAAACAAGATTAAAGTTTCTTTCTCTCCCATGTAAGAGTCCGAGTCGAGGGCTGATAGGGAGCTTCACAGTGCTAGTGACCCGGGTCCTTCCAACTTTCTACTCAGCCACCCTCAACATGCGGCTTCCACCTCATGGCCCAAGATGGCTGCTGCTGCTCATACCATCATGTTCACATTCCCAGCCAGAGCAAAGAAGGAAAAAGGACGGGGAAGATTATCTTCATCTTCAGGGCACCACCCAGAGGTTGCTCATATCATGGCTACCCAGTTTTCATTGGCCAGAGCTTGGAGACTCGGGCACATCTACCTGCACGAGAGAGTGCAGCAAAGTACTCTCTGGCTGAGGAGGCCAGGTACCCAGCTAAAACCAAGGACTTAGAAGACCCAGAACAAAGGGAGGAGGCACACCACCACCACTGCAGCTGGGAGGAAGAAGGTGGGGTAGCTGAGTTTGAAAAGGGCTGGCAAATAGGGAAGTCTTGCCTGGTCACGTTTATTTTCTCTGCAAATCGAGACTTGGAGTCATCACGCAGAGAGCCAAGAAGAGAGACGGCTTGTCCAGCCTCTCTCCTGTTGCTGTTTGTGTCCATTATGATAGAACAGGCAGGCACCTATGCACAGACCCCTGAGATGGTTCAAAGAAAAGCTGTGCCTTCGGAGTCCAGAGTTTCAAGCCTAGCTCTGGGCTCAGCTGCTTTTACAACCTTGAGCAAGTCAAGAGATCTCAGTTTCCTTATCTGTTAAGTGATGGCAACAGTGCCCAGCCTGCCTGCCTGCTCACAATCCTGTTTGGACCCCATGGGGAGCTGTAAATACCCTGCGTAAGCGTCGCAGCTGGGCAAATGTGAGTGGGCATTCTTGTGGGAGGGACAGAGTCGCCGAGTCAGTGCTGAGCCTCCAAGGGCAGGCAGAAAAGGGCTGAGAGGGAGATAGGAAGGACGTGAGATGGGGTGTGGCCGAGACGAACCCCACGCAGACCGCCCAGCGCCCAGCCACTCCACAGGGCTCTGCCCATCTCTGACCCAGCATCAGAACTCCTCTGCTGTCGGGGTGAGGGTGACAGGGAAGAGGGGAGCCGCTTCTGAACAAGCAGGGCTCCCATGGCCAGTGGGAGGGAGCAACTGGCCCAGCTGTCCACAGCCGCTGGGAGTCAGCCTCTGTTCTGTCTTAAGATCACTATCACGGAGCCTTGGCCTCGTCCTCTGCGCTTGGCCTTAGAAGCTCTCCTGGGACCTCTCCCCAAGCCCAGGACACCTCTCTGTGTTCCTGGCTCAGCCCAGTCAACAGTGTGAGTTTCTCTCCCAGCCTCTGGCCTAGCAAAGCCGGCCTCTCCGGTGTGTGGCTGTGTGCGCGCACACACACACACACACACAAACAAGCACCACATACTATACACCACATGTACAATACACAGCACACACAGCAAGCACACCACACACATCACACACCACACACACAGAAGCAGCACATACTACACACCACATGTGCAACACACAGCACACACAGCAAACTCACCACACACAAATATATCACACACTACACACACACACACCATGTGAACACACAAAGAACATACCACACATAGCATACATCAAACACATGCAAACACACCACACACAGACATCTCCCACAAACTCCACAACACACACCAGGATACACGCTCCCTACACATACACACCACACACACATGCACACTCCCTTCTTCCTAACTGGACCCTCTGTGTCTCCTATCACACCCCTCCATTCGATCCTCTACACAACTGCTTCAGTGATTTTGTTAAAACGCAAACTACGCCATTTCCTTGTTTAAACTCCACTCCCTCTTTCAGCGGCTCTCCAGAAAATTCAGGCTAAAATCCTAGCTCCTTCCCAGAGACGGTGGCCCTCCAGTCTGTTCCCCGATGGCCCGTGCAACATCCCCCGTCAGCGAGCCTGTGCCACCTGCCCTTTCCCCCACTGTGGGTTCCTCGCGCATCTCTGGAGGATGGCCCCACAACCTCATCCATCTGAAACGTGTTCATCCTTCCAAACCCAGTTCAGAGCTCACCTCTTCTGTAAAGCTTTCTCGACCACCCAAGCGGAATCGCTCCCTTCCTCTCTGCAGCTTGCGTGGTGTGTGGTGGAATGATTTGCTTCCCGTGTCTGTCTCCCCTGCCAGCAGGTGACCTTCTGAAGGGAATTCGTATCTATAGACAAAGCACTTGTTCCTGGCACGGGGTGGGCTCAGTGAATGCGGGGTGGGTGGCACTCATCCGCCTCGTCCTCCCACACAGATCAAAGTGGAAAACCAGCTTGACTTCCAGGACATCACCAGCGTGGTCGCCATGGCCAAAACCTACGCCACCACCGAGGCCTTCATCGACTCCAAGTACGACATCCGCGTCCAGAAGATTGGATCCAACTACAAGGCTTACATGTGAGTCTCTGGGGCAGGGGCTGGGGGAACGTGGGAGGAAGGGAGCCCAGAGGTGCACGTCCAGCCACTGTCTCCTGCACCCAAGGGCGCATCATTATCCTCCATCCTTATCTCCTTACTGCCTTTCTTCTCTGGCCAGTGGACCGAGGGGCTAATACTCAGTCACTGCTTATCCCCAGGCAGATATTTGCCTACCCAAGCAAGGGCTGTTTCCTCCAGAGCAAGAAAGGTGCTTGGCACATCTAGGGAACTGCATGTACACACAGGATATATGTCTTTGAGAAATTTGGGGACAAATCAAGGAGGGCTTTGAATACCTTGCTGAGGGTTTTGGATTTTTTTCCTCTTCTCTTCTGAGCAAAGGATCTGTGTTTATTAAAAGGTGACCATGAGGCTGCGAGCTGCCAAACGGTTTCTCTGAAGCCAATAAGACCAATTAGGAGGTTACACCAGATTTCTCTGCCTGCAAGCAACAGAAACCACACATCATTATCTTAATGGGTTTTCTAAAGGGAATGTATTAGAAAACCATGGGTTATCAGAAACTTAAAAGAAGCAAACAAAAAAATCTCCCAACTCAATTATCAGTTTCAGAAGCATTAGGGTACAGAGCAGCCCAGGAATGTGGGCAGCCAGAAATAATAATAAACAATTTTCACGGCATCCCCACCGGTAAATGAACCTGCCCTAGTCATTTTCAGGGCTTAACTCAGGATTGCGATTCCATGGAAAACGTACTGATTAGTCCAACTTTGACTGTGTTTGATTGATTAGAGAAAAGCAGTGTGGAGAGCCCCACCACGAAGGTGTGCAGTGTGGGCAGGGCCATTGCCTAGCGGAAATAGAGGTGCTGAATCGAAAGGAAAAGGAAAGAATGCCAGGCAGAAAAAAGCAGCCCGCCTTCACCTGGGTGGTTCAACAAAGGATGGATTACATGGGGCTGTGGTTATCAGGATGAATGGGGACTTCCGGAGTAGGTGGACTGTCTCGTCCTTGGGAGAGGTCTTCGCTCCAAGCCCTCTCTGTGTTTCACTCTGGAATGTTATTGTTCCACTTGAAATGATGGGACCCCAGAGGGCCAATCGTTGCCTGGTTGACAAGCATTTATGGGGCACTGACTGTGTGCAGGGCTCCATATGTGAGGACTGCAAGGGTTAGCCCTGGACAGCCGGAAAACCCCTCCATCCATAGGCTTCTGTGTGGGTAGCTTGTGCTTTAAGCTAGGGGTTGGCAAACCACAAGCACAGGCCAAATCCAGCTGCCACCTGTCTCTAAATACAGTCCTGTTGATCACAACCTTGCACATCCATTTACGGATTGCCTGTGGTTGCTTTGGCACTACCTGGATTGCCCAGACCAAGGGTCAGCAAACTGTTTCTGTAGAGGACCAGGTGGTAATTTTAGGCTTGACGGGCCGTATCGTCTCTGTCGCAACTACTGTGCCCTGTCATTGTTTGTGAAACTAGAGGAGGTGCAGGCAGTTGCCCTAGAAGGAAGTATTCCCAGGAAAGGGATGGAGCTCATTTTCAAGGAGTAACTCTACCCTATTCCACCAATCAACCTCTTCCTCCCACGAGGCAGGCCAGACCTGCCCCTGCTCTCAGATGGCCTTGGGGTGATAAAGTCGCCTCCTCCCTGCCCACCGTGAGTTATGGCCCATTCCAGTGCATTCCTGAGGCCCCCGCCATAGGCCATGATATCATTTCCCTCCTCTCTTCATTGTTTCAGCTTCCACTTGACATTGACGACACCTTGTCCCAGTTTTTTTTTGTTTTTTTTGTTGTTGTTGTTCTTGAGGATTACCTCATTGCCGCATTTTTTCTGCGGAGCCTCCCTGGCCTGACAGCTCCACTTTGTCATGACTTACGGAGTTTCCTGGACCTTGGCCTGGCCCACCTCCAAAGGAGGGGGTTCATGTCAGATTTCAGTGTAGAATTTCCCCAGCCGCTCAACCTCCTCTGGCCCCACTCCCTGCCTTGTACTCGGGCCTTTGTGCTTGTCGCTGCCAGGCTGTCATTCTTTCTAGGTCCTAGCAGACACAATAAGGAAGTACATGAGTGTATCCTTACCCATGTATTCATATATATCCATAATTATTTCCGCATATCCCCATCCACATCCCTATGAGGCTGAACAGAATCCTATGGATATCCCGGACTTTCATCTGGTACCACTTGGTTCGTTTTAGCCTTACCTGGTTGCTAATCTATAACTTCCCACTCCAACAGAGAAAAATCCGGCTCCCCCACTCACCATCTATCCACTTTTTTGGTTCCGTCTCAGTGGATGCGCCCAGTCCCAGAACTGTTCACCTGTAGCCTCATGGGAAATAACCTTGCCAATTACGGTGCAGTGCCTTATGGCTCCTGGTGGTCATCTATTCTCAGCATTTTTACATTTGATTTTCTCTTCTTTTTTTTTTTTTTTTTTTTTTTTTGAGACGGAGTCTTGCTCTGTCGCCCAGGCTGGAGTGCAGTGGCGCAATCTCGGCTCACTGCAAGCTCCGCCTTCTGGGCTCACGCCATTCTCCTGCCTCAGCCTCCCAAGTAGCTGGGACTACAGGCGCCCGCCACTGCGCCCGGCTAATTTTTTTCTATTTTTTAGTAGAGACGGGGTTTCACCATGGTCTCGATCTCCTGACCTTGTGATCCGCCCGCCTCGGCCTCCCAAAGTGCTGGGATTACAGGCGTGAGCCACCGCGCCCGGCCTTTGATTTTCTCTTCTACAATGATACAGTTTTGTGTCAATTCCTCTCCCCAGTTCACCCTTTGATCTCAACCACATACCTTCCGTTGACCATAAGACAAATAGCTTTACCTACACCCCTGTGCTTAAACTTGTTCAGTCTTTGCCAAGGCCAGATGCACCGTTAGTGATAGGTAGCTTGTCTGGATTCTCCCCCAGTGTACACAGTTCCTCACCCAGTAGGTACCTACTGGGCACCTACTGCCTGCCAGGTCCCACTGGATACTGGATATTCAGGGGATGAAGTTAAACATGTCCCCTACCCTCAGGGTTCCCCTCCAGCGGAGAAGAGAGGACACTAACGCAGTCATCAGAAGGGAGATGAGGATTCCTGAGCATTCGTGTAGAGTGTAGCACCGGGCAGTCTATTTTTGCTGGGCAAGGTGGGCTGTCAGGAAGTCGTATGTCAGATGAAACCTGAAGGATGAGCAGGACTTAGGGAGGCGAAGATGGAGACAAAGACTCTACGGAGTAAAGGGAAGAAGGCATGCAGAGGCTGTGACACTGGGAAAGAGCCATGGGCAGCAGAGCACCGGAAGAGAGGTCGGTTGTTACTGGAGCAGAAGAGGCAAGGAAACAGAGAAGGATGGCAACATAGTCAGAGACCAGAAGGCCTTCCTAATCTTTACCAGAAAAAAGTAGTCACTTCTCTCTAAGGATCACTTTTCTAACATTTTGGGGCCCTCAAAAGATTCCAGACTCATCAGGGGCTACACACACTGCCCTCATTCTCCTCAAAAACACACCAAAGTTTGGGGGATTTCATCAGATGATGTAGGCATTTTTGAATTTAACCTTTCAATTTCAAAGATGACTTAGAAAACAATACCTAAGATCCAACAAATAAAAAAGGCAAACAGCATGAAGGGAAATAAACATAGGAAAATGTAGTTGATAAGGTGTGTACCTAAGAATACATGCCATTACGTGAGCCAGTTATTTGAATCAGAGCCTCCTGACAGCCAAAGCAAAGAAGGAAAGCAGATCAGTGACGAGCGTCCCTAATTCCCTCAATGTGTTATTTGTTCTGGTACAGGAGAACCTCCATCTCTGGGAACTGGAAGGCCAACACAGGCTCTGCCATGCTGGAGCAGGTGGCCATGACAGAGAGGTAAGAGACAAAGGAGGTGTAGGGAGAGGTGCTGGCCATGGTAGGAGCTGAAGGGGGAATGCAACAAACAGCCCTGAAAAGAAGGCCACTCTGCCCTCCATCCAGTGCCTCACCATCCACAGAGCACTTTTCTAGGTATGATCATCTTCACTGCCCACAACAGCCTACAGGGCAGGCATTAAAATAACCCCATTTTACAGATGGGAGAAGAAAGCTCAGAGAGGAGAAGTGATTTGTCTAGGACCACAGAGCTAATTAATGACACAGCTGAGAGTAGAACCCTGCTGTCATGACTCCAAGTCCAGGGTCTTTCCAGCCCTGACCAGCTGCTGTAGGAAGAGGTCAGGAAGCCCTGGCCAAGCCCTCCTGTGCACTGACAGCTGCAAGGAAGTGTTATTAGGCGACTAGGCATATTGGAGAGTCCACTTCTCGCTCAAGCTTCTTTCCATCTCAGTATGAAGAGGGAGAGGTTGATGTCCCCTGAATCGTGCATATTTTAGGGATGCTTTCTGGCTGAAGGTTTTTTCGGTCTTTCTCCCTTTAGACACTTTGTGCCAGCCCCGCTTAAGGAAAGGCCGGCCGGGCGCGGTGGCTCACACCTGTAATCCCAGCATTTTGGGAGGGCGAGGCAGGCAGATCACCTGAGGTCAGGAGTTCAAGACCAGCCTGGCCAACATGGTGAAACCCCATCTCTACTAAAAATACAAAATTAGCCGAGCGTGGTGGCGCACACCTGTAATCCCAGCTACTTGGGAGGCTGAGGCAGGAGAATCACTGGAACCCGGGAGGCAGAGGTTGCAGTAAGCTGAGATCATGATCATGCCATTGAACTCCAGCCTGGGCAAGAAGAGTAAAACTCTGTCTCAAAAATAAAAAATAAAAAAAAAAGGAAGGGCCGAAGGGCCGAGTCAGCTGGTCTCAGGGCCTGCCACATACATACCTTCTTGCCTGCATGCCCTGTGACCTCTGCCAGCAGCCACACAATAGCAGTGGACAGAGCATGGGCTGTGAGCTCAAAAGGCTCTGTTCAATAAACACTTACTGAGTATCTACTGCAGGCCATGTTCTGCTGAGCACTAAAGGATGAAAAAATCCAATCCTTCCCTCTAAGAACTCTGTATCAGTTGCAAGGGCTACCACACAAATCAAATTGGTTTGCACAAAAAGGGGGATTTACTGGCCCGTGTCACTGATGACTCCAGATATACAGTGTCAGGTAAGGCCTTGAGGCTCCTTCTCTGCCCACCCTAGTTCAGCTTCTTTCTGTGTTGGCTTCATCCAGGAGGCTCTTTCATTTTATGGTGGCACACGGTGGCTCCAGGCTTTCATCCTCACAGTGCGTTCAAAAGAAAGAAAATTTCTCTTTCCCAATCATTTCAACCAAAGTCTGAAATTGATTCATATGCACTGGTTGCCCTGGCTTAGGTCACGTGACCGTCCCTGAACCAATCACTATGGCCCAAGACCCTGCAATGCTGTGATTGGGGGCCTATGTCAGGTCGACACCCCTGGAGACTGGAGTGGGACCACCCCCTACAGCAATAGAGACTGAGTGTGACCTTGGGCATGTTCAGGAACATTTCTGAGCTTCTTCAACTGCAAAATGAAAGCAGTAATACCCAAGTCAGAGTGCAGGGGTGAGGACTGAATGAGAGAGGGCTGTGCAGCACCTAATCCAGAGCCAGCCCCTGGCAGGGAGGCGCACCTGCCCTTCCCATCAACCCCAGGGGGCAGCTGCCACCTTCAACCTGGAAACCCACCTGTGCTAATAAGTCTCCTGGAGGCTGCGCTCGTGACCTGGCACAACTGAATCATGTGGCTGAGGCAGTCACCTCCTTCCCCCAACAGGTGTTCATGGGACAGTCGTGGCCGTCTTCTCTATGGCCCTTCCCGAATGTGAGCCCAGCCTTCCCCAGTGCCTCCTGAGCCACTCACAGATGTCCCCAGCACGCCACCTATCCCTGGCTCTGCCAAGTCCCAGGTTGCATGGGCCATCCCTGGAGGAACCTGCCATGGGAGTGGGCCTGCCCAGGCCTGGAATCCACTTTCCCTTTTCCAGTCACAGGCGGTACTCCAGGGTCTGGGCTGGAGAGATTCCCCACAGGAACTCATACAGGGACTCATACACAGGGCCTGACCCCGCCCTCCACCTGGCTTGCCTGCTTGCCAGGTGGCCTGACTCCTGGGCAAAACCAGTGATGTCACTCAGTTGGTGCTAGTCCCACCTGGCAGGAGGAGAGCAGGGCCCCCCATTCTCCATGCACTCTCATGCTGCTGTACGCCTGTAGCCCCTTCCTAGACCCTGGGATGCCTGTGTACTATGGGGTGCAGCCAGCAGGGGACCCCAAGGTTCATCCTTTCAAAACAGCCTCTGGAAACAGCTGCCTCTGGACCTCGGCTCAAATTTCCACGTTCCATTGAGAAGATACCTGATTTATGAGTGTGTCTCAGGGCACAGCTCACCCTAAGTGTGTGGCGCCCACAAGTCAGTCACTGGGGCCGAAAACGAGGACCCTGATCAGAGATTCCAGAGGACTCTTCAAGCTCCAAGGACCCAAGGTTGTCCCCAAACGTGGCCACGTAGCAGAATCACATGGAAAGCTTTCAAAAATTACAGAAATTACTCTAACATAGGGCGGAGCCCCGAGTCTGGCTGTTTATGCATTTAACCCTCTTGGTGATTCTGAGGTACAACCAGAAGCAGATCTCGGCTTTCCCATTTTATGATAAGAGGGAGAGGCTTCGCCGAGAGTATTAAGGAATTAACAGCAAGAATGTAGGTCCCTGGTCTCCCATGCTGAGTGAGAATGGATGTTCTGGGGCACCTTCCGAATGAGAGGAAGGGTGGCTCGCTTGGAATCTGGAATCAGACAGGATCTAGGTTTGGAAGCTGCACAGTCACTTAATCATCTCTCTGAGCCTTTTCCTCCATTAGTAAGACGGGTTAAAATCTTCCTCATAGAGTTGTGCTGGGATCCGAGGGGATGAGGAGTCAGCCCCCAGGCCCAGAATGTCTGCAACATAGCAGGAGCTCCATGGGTGTGACTTTCCATCCTTCCTTTTACTTTGATGATATCACGTGCTCCATGCTACAGCTGAATGAGAAAACTGGACTGAGAGTCAAGGAGATCGAGGTGATCCTGGTGTTCTTACTGCCTTACTGTGTGAGCTGGACCAGCCAGCCTCCCTCTCTGGGCCTCAGTAGGCTTTGGTGGATGAGATGAGAATCCATTCTAAGAGCATTCCAGTCTCAGTCCCTCCTCATGCCAGCACTTATGGCTCAGACACGCAAAGCGATGTGAGAGTAGGCATGCCCTGCGTGACCCTGGAGAGTAAGAAGCAAGAACATTGACACAGAGTCCCCTGTGACTCCCAAATCCAGCCCACAGGGGAAGCTAAGTGCAAGCCGGGACGGTTTCTTCACATACAACCACCTCCTTGTTGCAGGGTCAAAGTCCAGCGCTGAGATCTGTCCCCAGCAAAGCAAACTGGCCTTGCAGACATCAAGTGGCTGGAAGGGGAACAAAAGCAGTGGGTCTAGAGGGCCAGGCCCCCTGGGCGAGGCAGAAGCAGCCTGCCAGTCTCCCCAGCCCACCCGCCCCGGGTCCGGGAAAAATGCACCCTTTGTCCTCCACAGCCTCTTGTCTGGCCAGGGCTGGGACTGGAAGGGCGGCCTGGAGGGATTTCTGGAGCCCTTGGAGCAGCTTTCCCAAGGGAAAAGGGACACAGGGGTAGCTGGGTGTCCAGGATGACTCCGGATGGGGGCAGGGCAGGCTCCCCATTACTGCAGAGCCAGCAAGTCCTGGGGTTGGGGGAGACCTGTCCCAACTCTGGTTCCTTCTCTCCCCCACCCTGCCTCTCTCCCCTCCTTCCTGGCTCTCTCGTGTCCTTTCTCTGGGTCTCTCTCTCACTGTCATTTGTGTCCCTGCCTCTCTGTCTCTGCGTCTTGGACTCTTGACGCTCTCCATCTTTCTGTCTCTCTTGCTGCTTCTCTGTCCCTCTCCATCTCTGTCTGGATGTGTGTATCATTGTCTCTCCCTGTCTGTTTTTCTGTGTGAATCCACTTCTCTCCTCCACCCTCTTCCCCACTTTCCCAGGCCACTTCACTGTCTGTCCATCTGTCCCTGCAGGTACAGGCTGTGGGTGGACAGCTGCTCGGAAATGTTTGGCGGCCTGGACATCTGTGCCGTCAAGGCCGTCCACAGCAAGGATGGCAGAGATTACATCATCGAGGTGAGGGATGAAGCAGGCAGTCTCCTGGCTGGTCCAGCCTGGCAGGCGTGCCAGGGGGAGGGAATCCCTGCATGATCTTTGGCACCATCAGCTGTGTCCTGACTCCAGGGCACACGCAGCCCAGGCCTCAGTGAGCTGCTTCTGGAGCTCCTTCCTACCCTCAGAGGCATCGAAAGGCTTCATGCCTGGGCACTCGGAACTCAGTCGAGAGACCTCAGGGCACGAGGTTTAACAACCTCCCTGACCCACAGGCCTAAGGAAAGGGAAAGGGCATCTGGCCAAGGGTCAGCAAGCTACTGTCCCATAGGGCCCCTGCCATTTCCTCAGTGTCCAAGCATGTAAACTGGGTACCCTTCCTTGGTCACCATGCAGACAGTCCCTCATTTGTTCATTCAACAAACATGGCCTTAGGGGGCTCCCATGGGCTAAGCATGGGTGTGGCTCTGGGGATACAGCCATGGACTTGCTAGACACGGGTGTGCAGGCTGGCAGGGGAGAGGGTGAGAAACAGTGGCAGAGCACTGAGGATTTGGAAGGGGGATGGAATGGTACAGGGGCATGAATAGAGGGGAAGATGGAGGGAAGCAGAATGGTAAGAGGGGGTTCACAGAGGGCTGTGGGTTCCGGAATCTCTCTCCAGACCCTCCAGCAGCCCGTGCCTCTCCCCATCCTACAGCCCTCCCAGCCCCGCCACTTCCTCCCCATGCTTACCGCATCCCACCACCCCCCACCTCTCCTCCATGTCTTCCCGGTGTCTCTCATGGTCCCACAGCCCTCCCGTCCCCTCCCCAACTCCTCTTCCCTGCCCCCCACCCCATGTCCCGTGGCTCTCCACTGCTTTCCCCTGAAAAGGCCTCTCTGGCCTCAGAGTCCTCCATAACTTCCCATCTCCACACTCACAGCTCCAGGGCCGCGTTCAGCTCCCTCTTTCCACAGGCGGCGCTGACACAAGGCCAGGACACGTGAGGGACAGCCCTGCGGCTATCCCCTCCCCGGGGTGTGGGCGGCTAATGGGAAGCACATGGCGGGGGTGACCACAGGAACCAGCCGGCCCTCCCGCCCCTCATGTCTGCCTCACTCCCCAGGAGCCCACGGCCGAGCAGGACCAGGTGACTCAGTGGGTGGGAGCCCAGTCATGCCAGGAGGGTGTTCACGCCCAGGACTTGGAGGTAGGAGGAGGGAGTCCAGGATGAACATGGCCCCTCTCTCCTCCCCAAAGAGGCCAGGAAGCTCCAGCAGGAAGAGCTGTGTCTGTATTGGCAGACCCAGTCCCACTCTGAGAACAGCTCTCCTTTTAAACACCTTCCCTCTGGCTGCCACCAAACCTGAAATTCCCCAGGTAGCCCCTACTTGGAGGAGCCATGGAAGAGGCTGGGAACAGATGCCTTGACCTGTACAGTTGCTCCCTGGAGGAGCTCATCCTCCACCTTCCTGGGAGCTTCAGCCCAGAGGTGGGGCAAGAACCCCCAGCACGGCAGCTCCTCAGACCCCACCAGGTCCTCCTGTCTCTGTCTCCTCATGGGGACCACCAGACATGAACCCAGATTTGGCACACAAGCACTCATTTATGTATTCACTGAGCCGCTGCTCCGGGAGCCAGACCCCAAGCCAGGTGGACACAGTGCAACCGCAAACACGAGAACAGGGGCCCTGTCTCCTAGAGCCCCTGGACTCCCCTGACCCCCAAAGGCCAGCTCCTCCCTTGCACCAGCAGTCTCTCTGTCCCCCGTGAGCCCCTGCCTCTCTGGGTCTCAGCTTTCACTCTTAGGGAAAAAAAAAAAAAGAATCCGTGCTCGTGGGCCCAGGCTTCCTGCCTTCAGCCATTCAGAGGGTTGGGGATGAAAGGCCTTTCACATAGAAAAAAAAAAAAAAAAAAAAGTAAAAGTAGTGGGCTTGGACTTCAAAAAAACAAGAAAACAATGTCTCCCAAGAATGTTCCAGAGGGAAAATGAAAGATAGCTTTTCAGATTTTTTTTTCCTCGCAGAAACATTCCAGAGTTGTTTCCTGTGCTTTTGAGTTTGGAGTGGGGTCAGGGGAGATGGGAAACTTGTTACCAAAAATGTAAAAGGTGTTTTCCCCGAGTAAGGGGAAAAAAAAGGCAGAAGAGGTCCCAAAACACTGGTTTCTTCAGCCACCTCTACGGTGAGAACTGAATATGTGTGTGAAATGTGTTGTGAAGAGGCTCACAGTCAAATACTCGGGGAAAAAGACCCTTGAATTTGTCCTCTGTGACCTTGTCCGGGGAATGACATTGCCCACTGGAAAATGTTTCCCTGGGGAGACCAGAGCGGCCACTTCCTTTGGCTGTGTCTACTGTGGGGATTCCAAAATGAACCTCAGGTTCCTTGTGGTGGCTGTTTTCCACTGCAGGCAATATAGGAAACAGAGACCAGAATAAAATGGGGTGGGCAGGGGCAGGGGGAGAGAGGACAGGCAGGGTGCAGGACGCCTGTGTACCTTCGGGGCAGACTCCACAGTCAGAGCTCAGCCAGTGGTGACTGAGTGACTGTCCCTGCCCGGAGCACTGGGATCCAGGAGACCTCAGGTCCAGGTACAACTTGCGCAGAGCTCAGGACCCTGCTGGAAGCAGTATTCACATTCTTAAGCTAGCTTTTCAGTTTCCTAATCAAAGTGGGTGCTAAACTCACAGATCCCTACAAGTCCCAGCTGGAAGGGTCTTAGCAGCTGCCCAGATCCCTCAGTTCACTGTTGAGAAAAACAAAAAAAAAGCCCATAGAGGAAAAGAAACTTTGACCAAGATCACAGAGCATGTCCACAGCAGAAGCCAAGCTTGGAACCCACGTTCCCTCTTCCCAGTTCCTACCCTGTTTGCTGTTCCAATGCTTGCTGGGAATTAGCCTGATGCAGTGGGAGGACCATGGGTTGCCAGTGCTGTGTCCTTGACCTTGCCACTTCTTTGACCCTCTGCTTCCTCATCATTACAATGAGGATAATAGTACCTGCCTCAAAAGCTATTCTGAGGTTTATGAGAGATCCTCCACACCCGATGCTTAGAATAGTGCATAGCACATACGAAGTGCCCGATAAATTACGGCGCTTCTCATTATCCTTATCCTTATGAGCTGGGCTTATCCCAAGGGCCTCTTACTCCTCCACTAAACAGGTGTCTGTGGAGGGCACACCTGTTTAGCAGGACACAGGGTCCATCCCTAACCTTGGGGGCTCCCAGTCTGGTGGTGGAGACATAGTGAGCAGGTGGTGACAGTGCTGTGGATAAGCTGTCCAGTGTGAAACCAGGTGAGGACAGCAGGATACAGATGTGAGGTGGCTCGTCAGAGCTTGCACCATCAAAGAGGGCTTCCTCGAGGAAGACCTAGTTAGCGGTTCCCTGTTGGATGAAATGAAGTTGGCCAGGTAAGGAGTGGGTAGAGGGAATACTTAAGAACCTGGAGGAGAGAGAAAACCTAAGGAGTCCAGACCGTGGGAACAGGGGCGACAAGACGGTGAGTCTGATGGGGTGGTGTGGGTGAATGCAGGCCGCCGACCCCTGCAGTGGAATAGAGAGGGTGACAAGGCCTGACGGACACCCCTTCCAGACCTCCCATAGCTTCCCATGCCCAGAGAATCACGTGGAGCATTGGCCTCTGTGACCTTGGGCAAGTCCCCTCCCATCTCTGGGCCTCAGTTGCTCTATTTGTAAAAAGAGCAGAAGGGGAAACTAGGATCCCTCAGGATCCTCCCCATAGAAGCACTTTGAGAACAGCCCAGCTCCCTGTGGAACACGTTTCCCTCCCACCCCTGTTTTGCCAGGGCCCCGGAAAACAGATCTTTCCTCTTCCCTCTTTCCTCTGAACCCTGGGTCAATGCCAGCCCGTGTCATATTTTTGTCATGATCAAGCCCCTCACCTTTACTGTTTCTACTTTGCGGAAAGCCTTGAGCTGGGGCCAAAGGAGAGGTCAGCCCCGACCCTGGGAGGGGGCCAGGGTGAGAAAGGAGGGGACGGAGAGCGGCTCCCCAAAGAAAAGCACAGAAAAGGTCGGCAGAGGCTCCCTGGCCCTTATCGCATTGCTGTCATCCAGCAAACGTGGGCCGAATTGAACTACATCCAGGGAGTGGTTGAGACTGAACCGAAGCGAGCTGGTGTCGCTGCCGGCCAGTCCCAGCTAGAGGTGGTTTGCATGGAGGACATCGCCATCTGGTGGTCACTTCTGTCCTGAGCCCTGAGCCCCCACTTCTGGGTGTGATGCCCAACGGCCAGTGTCTCCTGGCATGGGGGTCCCTCAGCTCTCCCGTCCTCCCCGCAGGTAATGGACAGCTCAATGCCGCTAATTGGAGAGCATGTGGAAGAGGACAAACAGCTGATGGCCGACCTTGTTGTCTCCAAAATGAGCCAACTCCTGATGCCAGGAGGCACAGCGCCCTCGCCCCTGAGACCCTGGGTAAGACCCTCATGATCAAAGGAGACTTTATAGCCATCAGAAATGCCAGGCTGTCTGGAAATGGGGAGCCCCTGGATCTAAAGGAGATACCCCCAGGAAGAAACCACCGTGGGGAGAAGGAATGGGGGTGTGGGTGAAGGCCAGACATCAGGGAGAGCTTCCACAGCCTGCCCCAGTGGGTGAATTTAGGAGGCTTTCGGGGGCCCCCTCCCTTCTTCACCATCCTGGGGAGAACAATCTTGTCTCAATTGGCCTTTGGGCACTGTGGGGAGAGATGATTGACTGCTGTCCCTTCTGTGCCCTCGGTGCTGGGCCTGAGCAGGATGTGTGTGCGTGCGTGCGCGACAGCATATGGACACACAAGCCCTCTGTGTGCTCCCAGGGAACCGGTCAATGGACGCTATTGTGTCTCCCATTTCCCCCAACCTCGATGAGCTCTCAAGTCGCTCCTCCCCTCCACAGTTCCCACCATGGATGACCAGACTGCTGTCCAGAGAATTTGCCAGCTCCTCAGCTTTATGTAAAAGCAAGTCCCCAAACTTCCACCTCCCACCCCAGATTTCCCCATGGAAAGTAATCTATGATAACAGACATCAGAATCATAGTTATTATACTGGGGGGCTGCTGTCTGGGAAGGGTCATGAGGCAGGCTTCATCGTGGGAAATGGCCTGTGTTTTGATCTGGACAGCGGTTACACCGATGTGTACACATACAGAACTTCACTACACGGTACACTCCAGAACTGTACACTTTATGTGTACGAGTCTCTTCTCAATGATAAAAAGATCTTCATAAATGTTGCCCTCTCACCCAGGAAGTAAAGGGCTGTGGTGATACCAACAGGCTTCTTTTCTCTTCTGCTCTAGGCGCCACAGATTAAATCAGCGAAATCCCCAGGGCAAGCCCAGCTGGGGCCTCAGCTAGGACAGCCCCAGCCACGCCCACCTCCGCAAGGTAGGACCCCGGACGTGCCACTGTGAGAAAGCATGCAGTGAGGGTGCTGAATGCACTGAGGATCCACACGTGATTCCCACAAGGGGCTCGGGGAAAATGCATCTGAATACTTTATCCACAGAATGAATCAGACTATGAGGTTGGTCAACTTCTTTAAAAAATCTAGAAAGGAGAAGGGAAATAGACGGTTAATTTATTAAGAACCTAATATGCACCAAGCACTGTGCCAGGGAATGTCCCACCTATTTTCCCAGCCATCACTGGGAAAATAAACGTCAGTGTTTCCTTTTTTTTTTTTTTTTTTTACTTTTGAGACAGAGTCTTGCTCTGTCACCCAGGCCAGAGTGCAGTGGCGTGATCTCGGCTCACTGCAACCTCCACCTCCCAGGTTCAAGTGATTCTCGTGCCTCAGCCTCCTAAGTAGCTGGACTTACAGGTGCACACCACCACGCCTGGCTAATTTTTGTATTATTAGTAGAGATCAGGCTTCACCATGTTGGCCAGACTGGTCTCGAATTCCTGACCTCAGGTGATCTGCCCACCTTGGCCTCCCAAAGTGCTGGGATTAGAGGCGTGAGCCTTTTTACAGCGAGATAAATGTTGAGGCTTTGCCCAAGGAGGTAGAAAATAGTAGATTTACAAGTCTGGCCTTTCAGACCTTCTAGAAAGTGTTTATTCATAGCAATGTGTGGTGCCTGATGATAGATTTGTGAGTCAACCAGCTAGAGTAAGAAAGAAAGAAAAATGGAACATCATCTATAAAACCTTGGCCATCGAAATTCTTCCTCAAATATATTGCAGCATTACTGCCTTCCACCACTTATTAGAGAATGGACAAACTATTGATGAAAAGATGAAAAGCAATCATGGCAATAGCTAACTTTCTCAAAGAATGTCAGCTGCTCTGGTATTCTTGCATGCGGGTCTTGAGAGAAATCCGCCCCATATCCTCTCTTGCAATCAAAACCTCCTGAACACACTCGCTCGGGCACCAACAGGAGCTTCAGAGCACCTGTGCACCAAGAAACAAAAGCAGGCAGTTTCACTGCAGTCTTTTAAGGATCTTCTTAAAAACATATCAGAGGCTGGGCGCGGTGGCTCATGCCTAGAATCACAGCACTTTGGGAAGCTGAGGTGGGCGAATCACGAGGTTAGGAGTTTGAGACCAGCCTGGCCAATATGGTGAAACCTCATCTCTACTAAAAATACAAAAATAAAAAAAAAAAAAAAATCCGGGTGTGGCGGTGTGCACCTATAATCCCAGCTACTTGGGAGGCTGAGGCAGGAGAATCACTTGAACCCAGGAAGTGGAGGTTGTAGTGAGCCAAGGTTGCACCACTGCCCTCCAGCCTGGGCAATAGAGGGAGACTCTATCTCAAAAAAAAAAAAAATATATATATATATATATATATATATCAATATATCAGAAAGAAAGAAATATATATCACAAAGAAAGATATATATATATATCAGAAAGAAAGCATTACTGTCATGTTGTGGCCTTCCCAGTCACTATTATTAAAAGCAACAGATTCATTACTTCCTGAAAAAAAGTCAACCTTGGCCACCGAATGGCTTCCTCTTCCACAGGTCTTAGATAAAATGCCCCATTCATTTTTCTCGTCTGTGTTTCTCTTTCTGAAAAAGCAGAAGATATTTTTAAGAAAAGAGAAATTGTATAATTGTACACAACTGTGTACAGACATACCTCAGAGATATTGCAGGTTCAGTTCAAGACCACTCCAGTATAAAGTAAGTATCACAATAAAGTGAGTCACACAAATTTTTTAGTGCATATAAAAGCTATGTTTACACTATACTGTAGTCTCTTAAGTGTACAATAGCATTATCTCTGAAAAAAAACAAAGTACATACCTTAATTATAAAATACTTTATTACTAACAATCGTCTGAGCCCTAGGTGAATAGTAACGTTTTTCTGATGGAGAATCTTGCCTCAATACTGATGGCTGCTTACTGATCAGGGTACTGGTTGTTGAAGCAAGGGGTGACTGAGGCAATTTTGTAAAATAAGGCAACAGTGAAGTTAGCTGCATGAATTGAGTTGCCCTTTCACACAAGATTTCTCTTCAGTACGTGATGCTGTTTGATAGCATTTTACCCATAATAGAACTTCTTTCAAACTTGGAGTCAGTCCTCTCAAAACCTGCTGCTGCTTTATCAACTAAGTTTATGTCATATTCTAAATCCTTTGTTGTCTTTTCAACAATCATCATAGCATCTTTACCACGAATAGATTACATCTCAAGAAATCACTTTATTTGCTTATCCATAAGAAGCAGCTCCTCATCCATTCAAGTTTTATCATGAGGCTGCAGCGATTCTGTCACGTCTTCAGGCTTCACTTCTCATTTTAGTTATCTTGCTGTTTCCAACACATCTTCACTTTCTTCCTTCACTGAAATCTTGAACCCCTCAAAGTCATCCATAAGGATGGGAATCAACTTCCAAACTCCTGTTGATGTTGCTATTTTGATCTCCTCCTATGAATCCCAAATATTATTAATGGCATCTAGAAAGGTAAATCCTTTCCAGGTTTTCAATTTCCTTTGCCAAGATCCATCAGAGGAATCGCTGTCTATGGCCATTATAGCTTTATGAAATTTTGTTTTGTTTTGTTTTATTTTTTGAGACAGAGTCTCACTCTGTAGCCCAAGCTGGAGTTCAGTGGTGAAATCTCAGCTCACTGCAAGCTCCACCTCCCAGGTCCTGGTTCAAGCAGTTCTCTTGCCTCAGCCTCTCAAGTAGCTGGGATTACAGGCATGCACCACCATGCCCAGCTAGTTTTTGTATTTTTGGTAGAGATGGAGTTTCACCATGTTGGCCAGGCTGGTCTTGAACTCCTGACCTCGTGATCCACCTGCCTTGGCCTCCCAAAGTGCTGGGATTACAGGCAAACAGGCATGAGCCACTGCGTCCAGCTGAAATGTATTTTTAAAATAATAAGACCTCAAATTCTAAATTACTCCTTGATCCATGAACTGCAGAATGGATGTTGTATTAAAAGACATGAAAACAAAATTATCTTGTACATCTCCATTGTGTGGACAGATGTATTGTCAATGAGCAGTAATATTTTGAAAAGGATCTTTTTTCTGCACAGTAGGTCTCAACAGTAGGCTTAAAATATTCAGTAAACCATATTGTAAATACTATGCTGTTATCCAGGCTTTGTTTTTCCATCTACAGAGCACAGGCAGAGTAGATTTAGCATCCTTCTTAAGGGCCCTAGGATTTCCAGAACAGTTAATGAGCACTGGCTTCCACTTTAAGTCACCGGCTGCACTAGCCCCAACAAGAGAGTCAGCCGATCCTTTGAAGCTTTGAAGCCAGACATTGACTTCTCCTCTTTAGCTATGAAAGCCCTAAATAGTATCTTCTTCCAATAGAAGGCTGTTCCATCTGCACTGAAAATCTGCTTAGCACAGCCATCTTCATCAATGATCTAAACTAGATCTTCTTGATAACTTGCTGCAACTTCTTCATCAGCACTCGCAGCTTCACCTTGCAGCTTTTGTTATGGAGACAGCTTCTTTCCTTAGACCTCGCCAACCAACCTCGCCTAGCTTCCAACTTTTCTTCTTTAGTTTTCTCACCTCTCTCAGACTTCATAGGACTGAAAGTTGTTAGGGCCTTGCTCTGAATTAGGCTTTGGCTGAAGGCAATGTTGTGTCTGGTTTGCTCTTCTTTCCAGACCACTCAAATTTTTCCATACCAGCAATGAGGCTGTTTTGATTTCTTATCATTTGTGTGTTCACTGGAGTGGCACTTTTAATTTCCTTCAAGAACGTTTCCTTCACATTCACAACTTAGCTAACTTTTTGGTGCAAGAGGCTTAGTTTTCAGCTTGTCTTGGCTTTCAACATGCCCTCTTCACTAAGCTTAATCATTTCTAGTTTTTTATTTCAAAGTAAGAGATGAGTGACTTTCCCCTTCACTTGAATATTTAGAGGCCATTTTTGGGTTATTCATTGGTCAAAATTCAATATTGTTGTGTCTAGGGGAAAGGGAGGCCCAAGGACAGGAAGAGAGACAGGAAACGGCTGGTAAATGGGGCAGCCAGAACACACACATTTATCAAGTAAGTTCACTGTCTTTTTTTTTCTTTTGTTTTTTTTTTTTTGAGATGGAGTCTCACTCTTTTGCCCAGGCTGGAGTACAATTGTGCAATCTCGGCTCACTGCAACCTCTGCCTCCTGGGCTCAAGAGATTCTCCTACCTTAGCCTCCCAGGTAGCTGGGACTACAGGTGTGCACCACCACACCCAGCTAATTTTTTTGTATTTTTAGTAGAGACGGGGTTTCACCATGTTGGCCAGGACGGTCTCAATCTCCTGACCTCATGATCCATCTGCCTTGGCCTCCCAAACAGCTGGGATTACAGGCACGAGCCACCACGCCCAACCAGTTCACTGTCTTATATGGGTGTGGTTCATGGCACCCCAAAACAATTACGAATACAATCGTAGTATCAAAGATCACTGATTACAGATCACCATAACAGATATAATAATAATGTAAAAGTTTGAAATTTGTGACAATTGCCAAATGTGGTGCAGAGACACCAGGTGAGTACATGCTGTTGGAAGGATGGCACTGACAGACTTGCTCAATGCAAGGTCACCCCAACCCTCCAATTTAGAAAAAACACAGTATCTGCAAATTGAAATAAAATGGACCACAATAAAACAAGGTATGCCTGTATAAATACGCATAAGTATTCTCCTTCGGGCAGATAGATCTAGTGTGTTTGAATACAGTTCCATATCTCACTGTCCTTGCAGCGTTAGGCAAGTCACATTACTTCTCAGGGCCTCAGTTTCCTCAGTGTAAAGGAGGAAATAACAGCTTCCATGTAAATGCAGGTGAAGCAATTAGCAAAGTATCAGACACAGAGATAGTGCTTAGAAGGTGTTAGTTCTTACTACTAATAATTTACTATTAATAACTATGACATAATGCTTACTATTAATAATGTGTGTCTTATCCATATTGCTTTTCATGGTTATTATTAACAATCGTTATAACTAACGCAGTGCCCCCTTACCCAGCAATAATTCTGTAGTAATGTGTTCCAAAACTATATATTCCTTTCTCTACCAGGCTCCTGGCTGTGCCTCTGCCCCACACCCTCCTTTCCCCTCTGCCCTGGGACCTACTTTTTAAAAGCACATTTAAACAGAGCCATTTTAAAACAGAGAGCTACTGTATTCTGATTTCCTCTCTGGCCCAGAGTAAAACATGCTTGATAAAGAGATATTATTTTAAGGGAAATGAGGCTAAACACACTTTTAGTGAGTTGAAAAACAATCAATTTAAAACCAATTAAGGTAATTAAAGAAAATGCCCAGTGAATTAACGCTCAGATTAAAAAAAATAAGGCTAATTAAAAACAACGCTTTCATTGAGTTCCCCAATTAACAAATCACATTATTATTTTGAACTTGCTGTTCATTTCAACTCAGTAAAAGTGAAATTTTCTTTTAATAAGCTTCATTTCTGTGCTTAGGTAAATACTTTCTATATATAAGTCAATATTTTGTGTATGTATGTGCTCATATAAAAAATATTGAATTGTCTGCTTTGCCAAGAAGCTGAAAGAAATAACTAGGGCAGTGGTAATGGTTACCACTCTGGTCTCTGAATCCAGTAACTATGGTGTCTCTTGATAAATCCCAGGTGTATGATAGGGACTCAACAAAGAGTTACTGAATTAATGAACGGGTATCCAGATTTTCTAAGATATCAACCTGGGAAGGGGGGGCGAGTCAGGGAAAACTGAAGATAAAAGTAGAAAACAAATGTTTTCTTTGAACTGCGGTGGGTTTAGAAAACCTGAAAGTAACCAACATTTAAAAATCAGGAGGTGAGTTGGGTGCGGTGACTCATGCCTGTAATCCTAGCACTTTGGGAGGCTGAGGGGGGTGCGAATCACAAGGTCAGGAGTTCAAGACTAGTCTGGCCAACATGGTGAAACCCTGTCTCTACTAAAAATACAAAAAATTAGCTGGGCATGGTGACAGGCACCTGTAATCCCAGCTACTCAGGAGGCTGAGGCAGGAGAATCTCTTGAACCTGGGAGGCAGAGGTTGCAGTGAGCCGAGATCACACCACTGCACTCCAGCCCGGGTAATAGTGCGAGACTCCGTCTCAAAAAAAAAAAAAAAAAAAAAAAAATTCAGGAGGTGTTACTTAAACATCTAGATTTCCAGCATCTCTTGATAGCACAGAAGCTCTAGAAACAATGGGCCTGCGTTTCTATACAGCAACACAGGTGTTACTAACAGCGGTTACTAACAGCGTTACTGGCGTTACTAATAGCGGCTCCCTTGATCAGAGCAAGGGCTCCTAGGGGCTCCTGTGTTTGCCTCCAGCCCTACTCCTCACTTCTGTGGTGACAATGAGGGGTAATTGCTATGTTCTGTATGCTTGCACCTCCTTAGAGAAATAGTTCTCTGGAATGTTTTTATCTCAAGTGGGAAAATTTTTGAAAGCCACATTACTTTTCATATATTTGCCTGCTTTATGTAGTTACGTACCTGGTTGGCCCTAGAGGTGTTTGAAATAAATGTGACCTCCCATCTACTGGGATATACAATCATGAAAGAGGTAATGAATCAAAGCCATGTAATACAATCAGATGCTACACTGGTACCACAGTTTAATCCAATATAGTGTTCCGCAACCTCACAAAAATGTTCAGATCAGGAGGGATGTTTGATGTACAGTCCAATGGCCTTATTTTACAAACGAGGGTCCGGAAGCCCAGAGAAGGGGAGTGACTTACCCACGGTCACACAGCGAGTTAATGGCAAGGCTTAAGTCAGGACCTGAGGCTCCTGGTGCCAGTGTGGAGTCTGGACCACCAGACTCCACAGGTCATGGAGGTTACACAGGTGGCATGTCTTCTGAAAATGTGCTCAGCTGACATGGCATCTGATAGGGGAGGCTGGCTAAAATCTAGTCTTTGCCCCCTTGGCATCTGGCTCAGAGCTGCTTCCGCTGAAGGAAGCCGCCTTTTCTTAATTAGCAAAAAAGATGTTATGAGGACTCAGGGGAGCCTGCGTGGTGTAGTTTTCATAAAGGAAAAAGAAACAAGACAGGGCGTTTGAGTCAAAGAGATCTAGGTTTGACTCTTGACTTGTCCCCTTATTCATAGTGACATCTCAAGCAAGTCACAATATATCTGGGTCTCAGTTTCTCTGTAAAAATGGGGCAAAGCACAGTGGCTCACACCTGTAATCCCAGCACTTTGGGAGGCCAAGGTGGGAGAATTGCTTGAGGCCAGAAGTTCAAGACCAGCCTGGGCAACATAGTGATACCCTATTTCTACAAAAAAAAAAATAATAAATAATAATAATAATAATAATAATAATAATAATGATGATGAAAAAGTGGTGTTGGGCCTGTAGTCCCAGCTACTCTAGAGACTAAGGCAGGAGGGTGGCCCAGGGGTTCACTGCTACAGTGTGACCATGCCACTGCACTCCAGCCTGTGTGACAGAGACCCCATCTCTTCTATAAAAAATTATGTATATACATACATACCTATATATGCATACACACACACTATTAAAATTATGTTCACCTATTTCTTTTTACTTTTTAAAATGTGCCTACTAGAAAATGTATAATTATACACGTGGCTCTCTCTAGAGTTCCAGGGACAGCACTCCCATGGCTGGGGGTAGGGGATGAAAAATAATGCCTAACCCACAGAGCTGTTGTGAGGCTGCCCAGTCCTAAAGCTGGTGACAATAGGTGCTCAGTAGAAGCCCCATTGTTACAGAGTCACAGAGATGGGGTCCAGCACCTTTTAGTTTTCAGTCTCCTAACGTGCCCATAGTGCTCTCAAAAAAACGTGGCAAGAATCACCCCAGCCCAACCCTACTCTCCCAGCAGTAGCATGTCGCAGGGAGAAGAGATCAGCGGGCAGACAGTCGGCTTTGGCAAAATGCAATTCACCATCAACAGCCCTGACACCCAGAATTTGAGGGTGAGGAGAGTGCACCTTGATGGTTGGGGGCCTTGGAATTCTACTCAAAGTCATTTCTGAGTGGCTGCAACATCCCCAAGCTTAGATGCCCCTTGGCTTGCTTGTGAAAGCCTGTGTGCCCTGTGCGGTGACAGAGAGAAACCAAGATTCTCTTTGAGCTTTCTGTGGCTCCTCTTCCAATTGGGAAACCTTAATAAGACTCAGTCTCCACCTCTATGTGGCGAGAAAAATGGTATCTTCCCTACTGACCTTTCTAGATCGAGTGATATGTTGCTTTTAAAAGTTCTTGGAAAAGTTGAGAGAGCAACCCAAAAAGTAAGAGTTAATTCTTGTCATTGTTTCCAAAGAAATACATCTTCAGTGTGGAAAATACCCATGAGAAGAAAAAAAAAAAGGAAATTAAAATCCTTCATAATCTCACCACTTTAATGATTATTTAGCGTCTCATTACTCAAAGTAGGATAAGCTGGGAACCCGTTAGAAATGCAGAATCGCAGACCCCGCCTATATTAGTTTTCTCAGGCCACCTTAATAACAAAATGCCACAGACTGGGGGGCCTTAAACAACAGACATTTTTTCACAGTTCTGGAGGCTGCAGGTACAAGATCAAGGTGCTGGCAGGGTTGGTTTCTGGTACAGTTTCTCTCCTTGGCCTGCAGATGGCAGCCTTCTTTGTGTATCCTCGTGTGTCTGTTCCTCTGTGCCTACGTACATGACACTCCTGATACTTCTTTCTCCTCTTATAAGGACACTAGGCCTATCAGATTAGGGCCCCACCCTATCACCTCATTTGACTTTAATTACCTCTTTAAAGATCCTATCTCCAAATAGAATTGCATTGAGGGTTAGGGTTAAGGCTTCGACATACGAATTGGTACAGGGCAAACACAATTCAGTCTGTAACACAGCCCGAGACCCACTCTATCAGAATCTTTATTTTGACCAGATCCCCAGTGATTCATATGCACATTAAAGTCTGGGACACACTGGCTTTAGTGTACAATTTTCCAGTCCTTTTTATATATGTTTTTACGTATGTGCCAAAATAAAACCATATGTACTGTATTCTATTTTGTTCAGCAGTATAATATTTAGCATATGTTATCAACAGTATCCTATGTCATTTAATATTAGTCAGCCACATCCTATGTGATGACCACAGCATATTCCATTATACAGATGTATCTTAATGTTCCTAATTATTTCCTTACGGTTAGGTATTTATACGGCTTTCAATTTTTCACCGTTATAAGAAACACTGTAATGAACATCCTTGAAGCAACATTACTTGTGTACAGCCATATGTATCCTAAGAAAAAAATTGAACTGAACCTTTTTTTTCTGGCCCTTTAGGAGGCCCTCGCCAAGCTCAGTCTCCTCAGCCCCAGAGATCTGGAAGTCCCTCCCAGCAGAGGCTCTCCCCACAAGGCCAGCAGCCCCTGAGCCCCCAGTCTGGATCTCCACAGCAGCAAAGGTCACCAGGCTCTCCACAGCTATCCCGGGCATCCAGCGGCAGCTCCCCAAACCAGGCCTCCAAGCCAGGTGCCACCCTCACCTCACAGCCCCGGCCCCCTGTGCAGGGCCGTAGCACCTCCCAGCAGAGTGAAGAGTCCAAGAAGCCAGCACCACCCCATCCGCATCTCAAGTAAGTGCTTTGGGAATTGGAAAAGGTATAGGATCAAGCTGGGGTGTAGGCAGGGCTTGGCTGATTCAGGGTTAGGGACTTGGAGACAAAGGAAGACCCAACGAGGCCTTGCCTAAACTTCAAATAGGTAAAAACAAGACTAGAGGATGGAATTTGCTGGGGAAGCCCAAGAAGGTGAGAGTATAGATTAGACACCACCATGACCCTCCATGTATACACATATCAGTTATTTTGCCGCATAACAAACCACCCCAAAACTTAGTGGCTGAAGAAAACAATCATTTTCTTTGTTCGTAATTTTTTGGTTCAGCTGTCTGTTCTGAGTTTAGCTCAGTTGGGAGGTTCTTCTGCTGGTGTCTCCTATAGCGTTACAGGATAAAACTCAGGATACCCAGTTAGATTTACATTTCAGATAAAAAACAGATGATTGTGAGTGTAAGTATGCCCCAAACATTGCATGGAATATACTTACACTGAAAAAAAGTCTTAGCTTTTCATCTGAAATGCACATTTATCTTCATATTTGTATTTGCTAAATCTGGCAACTCTACTTTCCTGGAATCACTCATACAACTGCAGTCATGTGGCAGCTTCACTGAGGCTGAATGGTCCAGGAAGGCCTCACACACACATCTGGTTGCTGGTGCTGGCTGTCAGTTGGGGCCTCTCTCTCTCCATGGGGTCTCCTCCTCCCCAAGGCTCAGCCAAGCTCTCTCACATGGTAGAACTGCTTTTAAAAAGGGAGAGAGTGCAAGTTGCAAGGCCTCTTGAGGCCTAGCCTTGGGAGTTATGAAGTGTTATTCTATCACATGCTTTTAGTCAAAGCAAGTCACGGGGCCAAACCCACATTCAAGAGGTAGGAAATAAACTCTTGGTGGGAGGAGCCATGAAGTCACATCTCAAAAGGGCAGGCTACAGGGACAAGAGGAATCATTGCAGTCATTTTTGTGAGCCATCCATCACAATACACATATACATCCTGTCTCCCCTCAGGCCCATCTCTTGGTTTGAGGTCCTAAAGAGAGGTCCTAAACAGTTGTTCTTTGGAAAGCTCTACCTTCCTTCAAGGCCAAATGTTGATCATCACAGTTCACAGCTAACAGCTATTGTCCACTTCCTATGTGCCAAGCACTTTACTTACTTGGGTTTTTTTAAGTTCTCACAAGCTTAGGAGTTAATAACTATTTCTTATCCCCATTGTACAGATAAGTAGCAAAGAAAGATTAAATAACTTGCCAAAGGTTCCAGTTAATAACTAAAAGAGCTGGGATTAAACCCAGGACATCCAGTCCAGGGATCATGTTAACAACTATTTTTTTGTATAGGTAATATATTAACATGGTTCAAAGATCTAAAAGATATCAGGCCAGGTGCAGTGGCTCACGCCTGTAATCCCAACACTTTGGGAGGCCAAGGTGGGTGGATCACCTGAGGTTCGGGGTTCGAGACCAGCCTGGCCAACATGGTGAAACCCCATCTCTACTGAAAATACAAAAATTAGCTGGGTGTGGTGGTGCACACCTGTCGTCCCAGCTACTTGGGAGGCTGAGCTAGGAGAATCGCTTGAACCTGGGAGGTGAAGGTTGCAGTGAGCTGAGATTGTGCCACTGCACTCCAGCCTGGGTAACAAAGTGAGACTCCATCTCAAAAAATAAGTAAATAAATAAAATATATCAAAGATGTATGTTGAAAAGCCTCATTGCTGCCCGATTCTCATCCAATGCTTTGCTGCCCTGTTCCCCAGAAATGACTTTTGTTAGTTCCTATGTGTCCTTTCAGTGCTTCCTTATGCAAATAAAAAATATTTGCATAAATAAAAATGTTCAGCTCCTTGCCCTCATTTTCTTACACACACAGGAGTATTCACTCTCCACACCATTCTGCTCACTGCTTTTCATGTTTAATAATAAATCCTGGAGCACCCGGTTCCTTGGAATTTTATTTTTTATGGCCATATAGTATTCCACTGTACAGTTGTACTATAATTTATCTAACTAATCCACCACAAATAGAAACTTGGTTTGCTCTTACAAATAATGCTGCAATTAATAAATCTTAACATATACTTTCATAGTTGCAAGACTCACTCTAGAGAAAATAACCTGACACGGTATTGTTGGATCAAAGGATAAATGTATTTTTAGTTTGACAGACACTGGCAAATGGCCCTTCTGGCAATATGGAATAGCAGCTGACAGCACAGACTCTAGAGTCAGACTGTCTGGGTTCAAATCCTAGTTCTACCACTTAACTACACGACCGGCCAGGCGCGGTGGCTCAAGCCTGTAGTCCCAGCACTTTGGGAGGCCGAGACAGGCGGATCACGAGGTCAGGAGATCGAGACCATCCTGGCTAACATGGTGAAACCCCGTCTCTACTAAAAAATACAAAAAACTAGCCGGGTGAGGTGGCAGGCGCCTGTAGTCCCAGCTACTCGGGAGGCTGAGGAAGGAGAATGGCGGCGTGAACCCGGGAGGCGGAGCTTGCAGTGAGCTGAGATCCGGCCACTGCACTCCCGCCTGGGCGACAGAGCGAGACTCTGTCTCAAAAAAAAAAAAAAAAGATACGACCTCACATAAGTTGCCTAACCTCGCTGTGCTTCAATTTCCTCACGTGCAGAATGGGGACAATAACCCCACAGGGTTATTATAAGGATTGCAACGAGTTTCTGTAGAGTTGGTGCTTAGAATGCTGCTGGCACCATAGAGGCTTATCTGTGTACAGCCTGTCACCACATAAGAAGGTCAGTCCAGCTAATCACAGGACAGACACGGGCTCTGGGCCTTAAACCAGGTTTGGTCACTGACCTTACAGTGTTCTAGCTAAAAACACGTACATTTCCTGACTTACTGCTTTGAAGAATTTGGCTCAATTCGAGTCAGCGGGTATTCACCAAATACCTACTCTGTGCCTGTTCTAGATAAGACTCTCTGAGGGTAGGAAGCAAGGAGTAAAAGACAGTCCCTGCTTTAAAGTCCCCAGTTTTTAATGTGATGACAGCATCACATGCAGAGCTCTTAAACTTTTGACACATTTGCATCATCTCTTCCTATGTCTGTTGCCTCCCCTCCTATGACTGAGCCTCCCGAGGCAGGGCCTGAATCATATTCATCTTACACCCTGTCCCCTAGCACGGGGGAAGTGCTCAGCAAGCAGTTGCTACAGGCTGGCATTTGGGAAGCACTCAGAATGGCACCTGCCATTCAAAAAGTTGGCACTAAAAGAATTCCAAAAGGGGGTGGGGGGCAGAATTAGCCATAAAGACATTGGAGAAGAGATGGGGATTGAAGTCCAGAATGTCAGAGCTGGAAGAGGCCTGAGGGTCAGCAGGACGAACCCGTCGCTCTACAGATGAGATAAAGGAAGCCCTGAGAAGGTAAGTTCCTTGCCCAAGGCCACAGACATCAAAGAGCAGAGAAGGTTCTAGAATACAGGCCTCCTGATACCTAAACTAGTGCTGGAAATAACTATAACCTGATGTTGATACAGCACATTGCAGTTTACAAAGTGGGTTTGTACTCACAGGCAGGAGAGCCGCCAAGCTACTACTCCAGCAATGCCTGCTGCCTCAACAGCCTGGCATAATGGAAAGAATGTGACCTCTGGGTGCTCCCCATTACTTGCTGTGAGGACCTGGGCAAGTTAATTGACTCTGTGAACCCCTATTCCTGAACCTAAGGAATGAGGAACATAACCACCTTGCAAATCATGTGTGTAATCCACCTAATACCATGTAAGCATTGGAATCCCTGGTTTCTGGCCTTAATAACCTTATGATGATTGGGGTAGCTCATCTGGCTCCCAGGCAAGCCCCCAAGACCCATTTCTTTGATAGTCTATGCCTCGTCTTCCTCAACCCCCTTGCCTTTCTGTTACAGCAAATCTCAGTCCCTGACCAACAGCCTCAGCACATCCGACACCTCCCAGCGTGGGACCCCAAGTGAAGACGAGGCCAAGGCTGAAACCATCCGCAACCTGAGGAAGTCTTTTGCCAGCCTGTTCTCTGACTAACACCATCCAGGCTGGGAGGGGAAGAGTGCTCTGCTACACTCGTCCCCCTCCTGCCTCATCTTCATTCTCAGCCTTGGTTCCTGATGGGAACAGAATGGAGGGCCTGAGAACATACTTTCTAAATGCCTTTGACCCAGGAACTGATTATATTTGTTCCCATTTTCCTTTACCGTGACATTCCAGCATTGTCTGACTGAGAGGTGGGCCTTTGAGAGCCTCCAGGTTCCTCGAAACAGGCCTGAGAGACGGGCGCCACATCCCTCTGCCTACCCACATACCCCGCCTCCCTGCCAGATAACCAAGTGAGATGTCTGCCAGTGGCTAATTTTCACATCCTCATTAGTGTTTTGCTCACCTTTGGGCAAAGGCCCCCTCTAGGCCTTGCCCTACCTCCATCAAATGCAGACACTGTAGTTGGACCGCAGCAATATAGGAGGCAATAATCTTTTAACAGTGTTTTGCAAACAAAAAAAGAGAAAATCCCAGCCAGGGGAACTCACCACCTGCCCACGCTAGTTCCATCCATGCTCAAAACTTGCCCTTAGACCAGGCAGGCAAAGGCCCCCATCACATTTGGCCACTAGTGGGGTCCTGAAGCCAAGAAAGAAATGAGACCCTGTATGACAAGTGGGGTCTTTGAGAACACAGCAGAAACAGAGGGGCCCTGGTAATGCCACTCATACTCAGAGCATTATTCGTATTTGGACAGCCGAGAGCAGATCACAGGTTCTTGTAGGAATAAAGACTAGTTCACAGAGGAGAAAGAGGCCCGGGACCTCCCAAGGAAAGGGTCAGGTTAGGATCCTGTACCCATTCTGTTACACCACTGTTTGGTCTCTCTGGCCTCCCACCAGGAATGCCGTTTCCTTTTTACGGATCTGTTGGGAACCAGAGAGAAGCAACAGATGGATGACACAGGATCTGAAGTGCAATGGCAGTCACTTCTAGTTTGGCATCTCACAAACTCTGTACAGAGAGGTGTTGGTAGGTTATTCACTTTCAAAACGGGCCCCATGGTCAAATATGTTTAGGAACTACTGTTTGTATTTCTTTTTTGGAGATGCACTGTATATAATATATGTCAAAGGCTTTTGGAATTCCTGCAGGAAAGAAATCAGCTTTGTTAAATCCAAACTGATTTGACTCAGTAAGTTAGCTGCAGAGCTGGAAAAAGTAGGCTAACTCCCTTCCCAGTGCTCTTTCCCCTGTACCAGCCTGCCCCTCATGCTTAGATAGGGTTCAGGGGTGACCTAAATCACCAAGCACCTGGTGCTAGAAACATAGTAGGTGCCAGAAGCAGCTTCCTGGTCTCGAAGAGAGCCCACGATACTAGAACATAGCTATGTTAGCCCCTTGCCTCCCACTTTGCAACCCGAGATATGTCTTCCCTTTGCTGTCCACGGGGAGGGGAGAGAGGGAGGTAAAAATGGAAGTGGCTCTGACCTGGAGCAGCTTCTAGTTATGGGCAAGCAATGTAGATTGTTTGGTAATCAGCCGAGATCTATCCAGGTTCCCAGGAGCATAAAAGCAATCATCTCCTTTTTGGTCCTCCAAAACCAAACTGGAGTGCTGACATCAGGGCCAGAGACCCTCTCCTTCTGTAGGCATTGGGTCACTCAGAACTCTCAACCTCAGAAAAGCCTCCCTTCAAGCTGGCTTTTGACAGGTTATTGGCTGGAGACTGGCTCAGTATCGAAAGTGCTAGCTGTGCACCTGGCTGCCAGAAAGCCACTTGGCCTTTAGGGCGGTCCTCTTCACATTGCCCTCTTCTCTCACTCATGATCGGGTCTGGATTTAAGAGCAAGAGACCCCAGGAAAATTCAGAAGTCCTCTCTCTCCTCTTGTTCAAGACCCTTGGTCTGGGATTCAATAATAAGTAGCAGACCTGGCATAAGAAAGATCAGATAAGTCAACTGCCAGTGACCATTGGGAGCCATAATTTGGCAGCTGGAGACTGGTAGGCTCAGGTCTGATTAACACTGGCGAGGATCCGCAGCAAATAAAATAGCCATTGTGTGAGGTGAGAAGTGAACAGCTGAAGGCCCTGTACTCTTTCTAGTGCCCAAAAGCCCACCACCCTTAGTCTATCTCCATGCTCGGCTGAGTTCCGTGTTATAGCACAGTCCCTGCATGTCTGGAGCTCACTCTGCCCAGTAACACATCTCCCTTCTTTTTGCTCAATGCAACAGAAGAGTCTGGCCAGGAGCTCCCAGAATCCTATCCAGAGGCAGCTGAGATGATGCAGTGGGCAGTCAGACACATGAAGCTGCTGCTTTGCAGGCATCGCTCTCAACACGTTCTTCTAGACCCCCAAGGTGGGTGGAGGTGGGGGTCCTGGGGTCAATATCCCACAGTCATGCCTGGGGGAGGTCAGGTGATGGCAAGGAATAGATCAGACCATTTATAATCCGGTGGAACTTTGCTTCGTCCTCCTGCTGCTGCTCACTTAGCTCTTTCACCGCTCCCTTGCAGCTTCTGAAGAAAGCCAAGTGGGGCATGAGGAAAAGAGACAGGAGGTGAAATTCAAAACGTCAGATGCGGGTACCTTTTAAAGCTATTCTGTTAAAAGAAATCGAACAGAAGAGAGTATAAATATTGATTAACGTAAGGTCTGATGACTAGCCAATGATTCTAGGAGTCCCATTACTTAAACGCGCACACACACACACACACACACACACACATGCCTGGATAATAACTGGGAATTCACAAATGCACATCCTAAAATCCTGTCATCTCGTGATCGGTTCACAGTTGTCTGAAAACCTGCTTCCAGAGAATGGCTTCCCGACTTGTCCCCAAGAAGATAGGGGTCACTAGTATAAGTCACACGATGAGAGAACCAGAATATCAGCCTCTCAGACTTGCGGGTTCCTGGGCCTTTCCCCCTTCTTTCCTGACAAGGGCAGGTGAGGCTTCCCCATTAGAAGGACATGGGGCACTGCTTATAAGAGCAGCCTATTACAAGATCCAAGCACAGAGAGCTATAGGAGTTGAAGTTTGGTTCCTTCCACTTGAAAAAAATATATCCACCCTCCTTTCTCAGGGGTAGACCCTTCAAATATTAATAAATAATGCTATGCGACATCCTGAATAAACGGGTAAAAGAAAACTTGTAGGGCAGGATGTAACCACGAGGTCCACAAGTTTCAGGGGATTAAGAACACAGGAAACCCCTGTGGCAATCGTCCCTCTTCAACAGTCTCACCCAATTTTCACTTAGTAATAGAAGACAGCTCAAAACACACAACTGAATGGTAATAGGCTGGCCAAAGTTTCTCAACGTGTGGGCCATGGCCATGGGCAGAGCTAGTTACAAAGGCAGATGAAGCTTCATTTCGGACCAAAGGAGTCAGAATTTCTGGTCACAGGACCCAGAACCTGCATCTTTGTCAATGCCCCCACTTTGAGTGCACTTTGAAATGAGACCAGCAACCTGAGCTGGGCTGTGTGGGAAAGCCACTGCATGAGAAACAGTACCGGTATGGGTGTGCTATAGTCTCCAGCGCAGCTAAGAACCCACTCCTTTAGTGAACAAAACTAGTGGCCCCGTGAACAATGACCACATGGCCTAAATCCTCCCATATTCCTATATTCTGTCCTTTGTCCTCAGACACACCTCCGCATTCAAAGGATATCTCCTAGATACTCCAGTATCTGCGTACAACAGCAGCAGAAACTCCTTCCAAACTCCAAATCAGGCCGGGCATCCTGAGTTTTATAACCATGCACAGATATATCCAGATCCATGACATAACACTAGTTCATAGCCAACATGTTTAAATAATTTCCCCACTGGTCTGTGTATGAACATAGAAACCAAGGGCACATAGGCCTCATGGTGACCCCAAAATGGTGGTTTTGTCACACAGGCTAGCACGTGTTCCTTCCAAAAATGTAACCTTTAATAACTGTGACATTTTGAAATGGGAAAGGGCAAAAAGGAGGGAGAGGGGAGTCATGTTATATAGACTCTAAAATGTTATGTTCGTTGCTTTTTTTTGTTTTTTTGCTTTGTTTCGCAACTTTGAGCCAGAGAAAGGCTAGCATTTTCCCTCCAAGCTGACTCGGGGAAGCTGAAACACAACAAAGACCTATTTGATTTGTGCACAATGAACAGGGATTTAAAAACGCAGCCTTAGTGGACAGCTCTACCAGCCAGAGAAAAGTTCTTCCAGATCTTCCTCCCGTCAGCATGATAAAATGGTACTATACTTTGGTTAAATGTAAAATCAGCTTTCCAGGAACAGTGGAATATCCTTTCTCCTCCATCAGCCCCCTAGATTCTCTTCGTTACTACATTCTCTAGCCTAACATTCAGTCCCTGCTGAATTAACTCATATTCAGATACATTCAAGCTAGAACTCACACTCAGTTCTGTCTTTCCAAAATTTAAGAGGATGAGAGGTCTTCACTCACATGGTAACAAACACAGCAGCAAACCCCATAAAACTGAACATCAGCTGCCTTCTGGAAGTTCTCATCTGGCAAGCTAGTGCAGGTATCTTGTGCACGGGTCAAGAGAGTGAAGCTCAGAACACATTGCTTAGCACCCAGCAGGTGTTCAGGACATGTTTTAGCTCAGCCCTCCTAGAAAACTATGAAATAAAATCCAAACAAAAGTATTAAGATTGAAATAAAAGGATGTTTTTCTAAGAGTATCAATATATGGAAGTGACTTGCCCAAGAATAGACTCAAACCAACCAAAACCCAATAAAATGAGATAATTGAGAAAGCAGCAGCAGAAAATCAATGTCAGGTTTTCAACCTCAAAAAGACCTCTTCTAAACTGAATCTGAAGAGGAATGGGAGGAGGCAGAATGAGAACATGAGACCACTCCTCGGGGTCTACAAGAAGGTTAAGGTGACTGCAGGGCTGTGAGCCGTAGGGGAGTTGCCATTGTCAGCATCGGTCAGGGAAGCTGGAGTGGGCAGACCAGGACAACTCCACAGCTTCGGCAGCAAAGGTCCAGGACCAAGGAAAGCAAGTACACAGATTGTGCTTCACACAACAAACACAGCAGAGTTTCCAAACAGCACAGCCTCAGCTCGAACCAGCCCAGGAGCACACCATGTCCTTTCAGGACCTGCCCCTTCCAGTGCCCTAGGGCAGACTAATCTCTTAATGCTTTATTCAACTTCGTAAAACACTGGTGGCTCATTTTATGTGTTTTGAATTGGTGAAAGGATGCAGGTTAGTCACGCGTTAGGGTTAAGCTCGGTAAGTCAGCCTTGCAGATACAAGTGGCAGCTTAATTATCCTGGAGGCAGAGCTCATTGCCTAAGAGCACTTTCACACGAGTCTCTGCTTTTCCTTTATCCGAGAGGGCAAGCTGGCTGGTTACTAATTATACCGTCAAAAGCTGTCCTAGGCTCCTGAGTTGCTGCTGATGTAAGTGTTTCAGCCTAATATTTGGACTCTAATAGAAGGCAGCACTTTTGGTTTGGTAGGAGACAAACTGGAAGGCTGGGCAACAAGTAAGTTAAAGTCGTCCATTTATCAAACACAATGCCTAAGAGACACAGAGGCTCCCTTCTGTTTCCACGCACTGGCTGTTTCCACGCAGCTGAAAGAGATGAGCTGTGGACACTCAGACTTTGTACTGAGATGAATTGACTGGCCAAGAGGAAAAGAAGAAAGTGGTTGGGAAATATTTTTTGGAACTGGTGGGGCATTCCTGTAAGGGAAATCAATCTAAAACTAAACATTCTTTCTACACCATGTGTATAAAATACACTTTTTTAATATATACAGACACGGTCTTGCTATATTGCCCAGGCAGGTCTCAAACCCCTGGCTTCAAGCAATCCTCCCACCTAGGCCTCCCAAAGTGCTGGGATTACAGGTGAGGGCCACTGCACCTGGCTACACATTTTAATCCTTGAAAATCCTAAATCCCTTTCATTGTCTTTACACTGATTAATCTTCCCAACTGTAATTTGTTTCCATCCTCTCACAGTCTAAGTGTCTGCTCTCCATGGTCTTTCACTGAGTCTAGAGCAGAAGCAAGATCACAGTTCTTTGGCACTCAGTTAACGTACTGTTTTGCTATGGATTAGCAGAAACTAAGTGCTGTAACCTATTGGGGAATCTCAGGAGTGACATTTAAGCTAGTCAGTTTAAATCAAATCCTTGTTCTGTGTGACTTACCCAGTACTTCCCAATGATCTTATCCACTCATCTTCTACAGTCAATTGAAGACTACACAAAGAAGCACTGCTCATGCATATGGCACAGCAGAGCACTGGGACCCGCCCAGCTCCTCTCTGAAGCTCTGTAATTGGGCCGCTACTGCCTAGAGTAGGAGAGAGGCAAGCCTTAGTGCTAGGCCCTGAGTATAGTGAGCAAAAGAAGAAATGTCCAGCTCCATGAAAGAATTACAGAGGTAATAAGCAAAGCAGTGGTCTCAGGAATTGGAAAGACCCAAGCAAGAGTCAGAATTCAACAGTTTTTACACAAAGAATATCAAAATCTTAAGTTGGAAGGACACCTTCCATGATTTGATTCCCAGCCACATCAAACTTCCATTTATAAATGAGGGGAATGGGGCAGAGAACGGTGGCTCACACCTGTAATCCCAGCACTTCGGGAGGCCAAGGCAGGCAGATCACGAGGTCAAGAGATCAAGACCATCCTGGCCAACATGGTGAAACCTCGTCCCTACTAAAAATACAAAAATTAGCCGGGCATGGTGGTGCGTACCTGTAGTCCCAGCTACTTGGGAGGCTGAGGTGGGAGAATCACTGGAACCCAGGAGGCAGAGGTTGCAGTGAGCCGAGATCATCCACTGCAGTCCAGCCTGGTGACAGAGCAAGACTCCATCTCAAAAAAAAAAAAAGTAAAGGGAAAATAAGGGGCTACAGAAAGGCATAGGACATGATATCGAACCACATCTTACTAAGATGCGTTGCTGTGGCACTCTAAACTCTTGCTTGCTTCCATTACAATACATCCAGGTGATCTCAGAAAATCGTGCAGTGAAACTACGATTTTCCTCTCATTATACACCAGCAATACATACAGCTCAACAGTCTCAGTTTAATGACAAGAATGTAGGACTTCACAAGCTTCTAACTATAAATTCAGCTTTTCAAGAGGAAATGCTTTGAGGATTGTCTTAAGAATTATTTAAAAAACTATTGTGAGAGATCTGCAAATTTAGGTTTAGGCGTACTGCCAATATCCTAAACTAAGCGAGATTTGTAATGTCTGCCAGTTAGTCTGAGGTGAGGATGGAAAGCAGCACCAGTATCCACAGGACACCAGCACCATCCATGGAGTTCTCAAGGGCCACTCAAAAAAGACTGCATTCTGAACACTTGTTGTTTTATAGTATTTGGTGCTTCTGGTTGTCACCATGTCCTCCCACACCCACTACACACATACACACATCCCCTGCATAGTGCAACGTAACATTGCAAAGCCACAAATAAATGTATCAGAGAACTAGTATATGGACCCAACAAAGCTTCAGGAGGACCTTGTTAAACCCAATTAAAGCCATATGGCATCTAGTGAACACATTTTTAAAAGGCTGTCCTGTAGCTCAGATATTACAAAATACCACAGAAACAAATGTCAACAACTCCAATCCTTTACATTAAGCTACTAAAAGTAACAGGCCTCAAGAAAATCATATTATTGACTGAATTTTCTTCACTGTGATGTTAAAAAAAAAAAAACTCAATATACATGTGTAGCAAAAAAAAAAAAATTCACTTGTATGTAGGACTCAAAATATTCTTGCAGCACTTAACATTCCAAGCCATTTCCTTATATGCAAAACAATTTTTAAAAAAGCAGGAAGACATTGGCAATATTCCTATTTTCTGTAGATGCTAGTAGTGGTTTATTCCTATGTTGTGAATCAGATTTTGTCACTATAGCATGTTTCTATAGTTGTTTGTATAAGTCATTTGTGTTTGGCCTTTTTCTTGTTGTAGAAAAAATAAATCTTGAATTTTGTGTATTTAAGTCTGAAAAGCAAAATGTTCTTCAAATAAGAGGCTATCTTTGAAGAACAATACCTGATTAGCACTCACAGCAGTAAAACTTTTTAAAAAGATATCATCTACTTAAATTACAAATTAGGGGCTAAGTGTTCAAAACACAAGGAAAACAAAATCATAACCACCTCATCCCAGGAGCCACAAACAGGAGTCCCTAATACCAAATGGCCTTTGAACAACATTGCTTCACAGCCCAGAAAGTTCCACCACAGAACCCAAGAAAGAGCTGCAGAGAGAGAAGAGGTGGACCTGAGTGGGTGTGTGGCCAAAGCACCCACCCCAAGTCCAGTTCAACCAAACTAGCTGCTTTCATTCAGTTCATAAATCAGGCCTTTGAAAAAGATAGAGCACTGCTAAAATGAAAAAACAAAACAAAACAAAACAAAAAAACAGAAACCCCTTACAAAAATTATCTGCCTATGCTATGTTCTGATAATTCTGAAATGTCCAAATAACATTGTGTATCTGTTCTGAATATTTATTACATATCTTTCTGTAATAAAAATCAAGACCACCATGTCATTTACACTTTTTTTTTAATCTGGTAAGAACAGCATCAGAAAACCACCTTCGATCTAGAGGAGAACCAAGAGCAGGGAGATCAGCAGCCAACTATTCCCAAGGCCAACCTTGCCACAAAGGAACCTTTGGGTCACACCACCCCTAGGGCTGTAAATATATCTCTTAAAAGGCTTCTGGGAGTGCAATTCTCACCACTACAATCAGAAAATAACACTCGAGATCAGCACCCCAAGGAGTTGACATCTGTAGTTTAGAAACAAAAACAAATGGAGCTCCAGAAATGAAATTACAAATCAATCACATGAATGACAGGCGGCCGTCAGTTGGCCGACCCCTACTGGGTCTAAAGGGAAATCTGTCATTGGGGCCGCCTCGCCCTGGCAAGATGGGGTTAGGTCCTGGGAGTGGGCCAATTGGATCAAAGCGTGGTCTGAGTGGAGGGAACTGGCTGGGCGTCTCCCCAGGACCAGGAATGAGTGAATTGATTGGGTCTCCAACATAGGGAAGTGTTGGTCTTTGGTCATATTCACCCCCGATAATTCCTGGAGGAAGGCGGGAGCTAGGAAACGGCCTAGGGTGCAAGGGGTTGGGATAGAATGGAATGCCGTGAGTTGACGATGGCAGGAGCATCACAAACCGCCCTTTGGGGGATTCTTTTCTTTGTATGTGCCTCTTCCTGTACAGCTGTAGAAAAAAGAAAAATAAAAGAACAAGATAAGGTAAGTGATCTGGATGTTTCCCTATAGTTCTAATTTGCTTTCATAGTAAAGATCTATAGGTACACCTCAGAGATACTGTGGATTTAGTCCCAAACCAATGCAATAAACCAAGTCACACAAATTTTTTGGTTTCCCAGTGTATATAAATCCTACGTTTACTATAGTAAGTGTGCAATGGCATTATATCTAAAAAGACAATGTACTTAAAAATATTTAAAAATACTTATTGATAAAAAATGCTAACAATCACCTGAGTCTTTAGCAAGTTGCAATCTTTTTGCTAGTAGAGGGTCTTGCCTCCACATTCATTGCTGCTGACGGGTCAGGGTGCTGGTTGCTAAAGGCTGAAGTGGCTGTGGCAATTTCTTAAAATAAGACAACAGTGAAGTCTGCCACATTGACGGACTCTTCCTTTCATGAAAGATTTATCTGTACGTGCGATGCTGTTTGATCGCATTTTACCCACAGTAAAACTTTCAAAATCAGAGTCAACCTTCTCAAACCCTGCTTCTGTTTTGTCAACTAAATTTATGTAATATTCGAAATCCTTTGTTTTCCAGGAATAGATTCCATTCCAAGAAACCACTGATAAAGAAAAGGTGGTATATGTATACCATGGAATACTACTCAGCCATAAAAAGGAATGAAATAATGTCTTTTGCAGCAACTTGGTTGCAGCTGGAGGCCATTATTTTAAGTGAAGTAACTCAAGAATGGAAAATCAAATCTTGTGAGAGCTAAGCTATGAGGATGCAAAGGCATAAGAATGACATAATGGACTCTGGGGACTTAGGGGGAAAGGCTGGGAGGGAGGTAAGGGCTAAAAGACTACATCTTGGGTACAGTTTACACTGCTTGGGTGACGGGTGCACTAAAATCTCAGAAATCACCACTAAAGAACTTATCCATGTAACCAAAAACCACCTGTAACCCAAAAACTACTGACTTTTTTTGTTTTGAGATAGAGTCTCACTGCTCTGTCCCCCAGGCTGGAGTGCAGTGGCGCGATCTCGGCTCACTGCAAGCTCCACCTCCCGGGTTCACCTTTCTCCTGCCTCAGCCTCCCAAGTTAGCTGGGACTACAGGCGCCCGCCACCGCGCCCAGCTAATTTTTTGTATTTTGAGTACAGATGGGGTTTCACTGTGTTAGCCAGGATGGTCTCAATCTCCTGACCTCGTGATCCGCCCACCTCGGCCCCTCAAAATGCTGGGATTACAGGTGTGAGCCACCACACCCGGCCGACATTTTTTTTTTTAAAAAAAACACTTTCTGTCTTCATCTATAAAAAGCAAGTTCTCATCCATTCAAGTTTGACTGTGAGATTACGGCAATTCAGTCCCATCTTTAGGCTCCACTTCTAATTCTAGCTCTCTTGCTAGGTCCATCACATCTGCACTCCTCCACTGAGGTCTTGAACCCCTCAAAGTAATCCATGAGGATTGGAATCAACTTCCAAACTCCTGTTAATGTTGGTATTTCATCTCCCCCCATGAATCCTGAATATGCTTAATGGCATCTAGAAGGGTAAATCCTTTCCAAAAGGTTTTCAGTTTCCTTTGTCCAGATCCATCAGGAATCACTGTCTCTGGCAACTATGGCCTTACAAAATGTATTTCTTAAATAATAAGATTCAAAGTCAAAATTACTCCTTGATCCATGAGCTTCAGAATGCAGTTGTGTTTGCTGACATGAAAACGTTAATCTCCTTGCACATCACCATCAGAGATGTGGGACGACTGGCTGCATTGTCCATGAGCAGTAGTATTTTATTTTTTATAAGCAGTAGGCCTCAATAGTGGACTTGAAATATTCAGTAAACCATGCCATAAACTACGTACTGTCATTCAGGCTTTGTTGTTCCATTTACAGAGCAAAGGCACAGATTTAGCATAATTCCTTTTTTCTTTTCTTTTTTTTTTTGAGACAGAGTCTTGCACTGTCTCCTGGGTTGGAGTGCAATGGAGCGATCTTGGCTCACTGCAACCTCTGCCTCCCCGGTTCAAGTGATTCTCCTGCCTCAGCCTCCTGAGTAGCTGGGATTACAGATGCACACCACCACACCCGGCAATTTTCTTTATTTTTAGTAGAGACACGGTTTCACCGTGTTAGCCAAGATAGTCTTGAACTCCTGACCTCAGGTGATCCGCCTGCCTCGGCCTCCCAAAGTGCTGGGATTACAGGCGTGAGTCACCACACCAGGCCTGAGTGAGCATAATTGTTAAGGGCCCTAGGATTTTCAGAATGGTCAACAAGCACTGGCTTCAAAAATCACCAACTGCATTAGTCCCTAAAAAAAGAGTCAGCCTGTCCTTTGAAGCTGGGCACTGACTTCTCTCTAGCTATGAAATAGATGGCGTCTTCTTCCAATAGAAAGCTGTTTCATCTACATTGAAAATCTGTTGTGTAATGCAGCCACCTTCATCAGTGATTTTAGCTACATCTTCTGGATAACTTGGAGCAGCTTCTCCATCCGCACTTGCTGCTCTACCTTGCAGTTTGTTATGGAGACATTAAAATAGTACCTTATGAAACAGTATAATATATTCTTTTCATAAGGTACTATTTTAACTAGCTGAACAGCTGATGACTACTCCAGCACAAAGACAATTCATTTAAATTTTGTTGCAACAAAAGAATGTTTTACAATAAGTAAAGATGAAAAATAATCGTGTTAACATTTTTTCCATATAATTATAAGAAAATAAGGACTGAGTCTAAAGTAAAAGTTGAAAACATTTTCATTTACTGAAATTTAGCAGTAAATTAAATGAAAACAGATTTCATTACATCATATAAAAGTGAAAATATACCCTTAATATATTAATTCACTAGTCATTTCTGTGTTATGGATATTAGCCTTAATATTTAAAAATACCTACTTCTTTCCAATCTGTGTCTTGAACTCTGACAGTATTGTCTACAAAGGAAAAATGAAAAATAAGGATTTAAAAACATTTCATTCATCCAGCATTAAACAATGGGTTTTGTTTTTCTCCTAAGAAAAGTGAAACTTACCCATTAAGCATGAGAAAAAAAGAAAAAAAACTAATCATTTATATAACACACACTATATCATTCGTATTTTCTTATCTAATTCAAACACTTTCTTGATGGTTAAGGGTGATCACCGCTGCTCTGTGCTACACGGTAATTCAATGCAGTGATTCCTCAGGGACTATGGAGAAACATGCTCTCTTCCTCCATTAACTGGTTCTACACTGTATCTTCTCCCCCTAATCTCATTTAGGTGTGTCATCTGCTTCTAATCCAATGTCTCATGTTACACCAAACTGGGTAACCTCAGAGTTTCTGTATTACAGCCCATGTTCATTACTGCAGGTCACACTGACTTAGTCTTTCATCCATATTCCGGTTACACTATTTTCTCCCAACCATGTCCTGAATGACTCGGCTATCAGAAGCATGACCATAACTAAGTATTTCTTAATGTACTTATTTATTTGAAATATGTGAAATGGGGAAAAAGAAACCCATTCAACTTTAAGTATACAAAAGTGTTTGCATAAAAGATGATGATATCTTCTCTACAAGTTACTACATTAGCAAGGAAGTAAGGTTTATAAAAGCTCTGGCCCCATAACATTGTATCTATAGAAAAATCTGAACAGCTTATAAATGAGCTTGTGGGCCACAATCTAAAAATTAAAGAATAATTGTGCTTTAATCCTAAACTTGAATATACAAGTGAAAGGGTATTTGTTCCTTTTATGAGTATTTATATCATACCCTGCTTTTTCTCAGTGCTTCCATATACATCAGTCATTCTGCCTTTTATTTTTTACTATATTTTTAATTCTTTTTTGAGTTGGAGACCAGCCTGGGCAACACTGCAAGACTTTGTCTCCACTAAAAATAAACAAACAAAAAAGTTGGCCAGGTATGGGGGCGTATGCCTATAGTCTCAGCTACTTACAAGGCTGAGGAGGGAAGATCACTTGAGCCCAGGAGTTGGAGGTGGCAGTGAGCAATGATTGCGCCACTGCACTCCAGGGCATCTCAAAAAAATAAAATAAAATAAAATAAAATGAATTATTTTTTGAGATGATGCTTTCTTGCTGCCAACTGAGACAAAATAACATTTTAAATGTCAAATTCAGGGACATAAAAAAAGCAAAAAGAGGACCTCAGGAATCAAAGAAGAGGAAAAGGAACACACCAGGTCATTTACACTTCTTACATTTTGAAATTTTAAAAGAAAAAAACATAAATAGGAATGCTATTTATAAAATAAATATGGATTTTTCCATTGTGAGTTTTTTTGTAACACGACCCATTAAATGGATTTCATGACCCACCCCAGGGTCAAACAATCTGAAAACACCAATATGTAGTAAAATGGTGGCAGCAGAAAAAAAGTTCCACAATCAGGTTTTTGGCCTTGTAGCAGGAAATCCTGATGCACAAGTTCTACCATCATCAGTGCCACAATAATTACCAGGTCACCATAATGTGACCATACAGAAATAAAGCTGCCCTAGCAACATGGAACAGGTCAACAAAACTCTCTTAACTTACATACTGGTCTCAACCACGAAAGCAGTTCAGAAATGCCAGCTCATTTCTAAGTCAGATGCTGACTATTGTCTCTAGCGAGAAAATAAGCCTGTCTTACTTTCATTTTTCTATCCTGAAATAATCTTCTTACACTAATGAGCGATTTGTGTTGTGCAAAATACAAAAATGAGAGGGTTTTAGGGACACAGGCAAAGGTATATGAAGCTTAGAGTCAGTCTCTTTAAGGCTATTAAAATTATTTGCAACAGAAAAATCCTACAACTAAAAACTTTTGATGAGCTGAGTAATTAAGACAGTAAGAAAGAGCCCTTTCTTGTGAATATGTCGTCATGGAAATCACCTCGAAAATCACGCAGATACAAAAACCTCCACAGAAGCGGATCATTTGAAGCAGTAAAGAGGTCACGACAAACTGCAGACAAAGACAAGACGGAACGAACATCCAGAAGTCGGAAGATCCGTAGTTTCAGTTCCAACGGGAGGACGACCAACCCAAATACATCTGGTAGGCTCAGTGCTAAAAGGAAAAAAAGAGAAGTAACAGGTATTACTGAGTAAAGAACATCTGGCTTTCTCCACACAGTCAACAAAGTTGCCACCTGTTCCTTTCTAAAGTGGCAAAAAATTAGATGGTACTCTTAATTATCCCCAAGTATGCATCATCTACAACGAATTTTTAACCCCAGCTTGACTATAATTACTACTAACTCATGCAACTCTAGGCCCTTACTCCCTTGATGTTTTAGTAGAAAGACAAATGCTTTTTAATATAAATCAAATAACTATAACAATTGCTAAATTCTAGCCAATGGCCTCTTCTGTCTCAAACATTATTCAATACAACAATATTTCTTTATTCAACTACAGACAATGAGTAATTCTTGGCTTCCCTGCCAGTTATTAACTGTGTGCCTTTGGACAAGTTATTTAAACTCTAACTTAATTTCATCTGTAAAATGGATTAATATTACATCCCACCGACTTCAATGAGTTGTTGTGAGAAGTAAATGTATTAATACGTATTAAGTGCTTAGAACAATGTTTGGCACACCAAGCATAAGCACTCAAGTGTTAGCAAATTACTATTACCTGAAGTCTAGCAGGCTAAAAAGAGATAGATAAATTCAGCAACAAAGCCAAGAAAGGAAAAGAAAAATAATATGTTCCAAGTTCAGTGAAAATTATGTTTTGGTTATCAGCACCTTCAAAATATTTGTGGTACTTTTCTCCACTAGCAAAAATAATCAAAATCCAACAAAGACATATCTATATGTGTTTTTCAATTGACATTACTTCCTTTCCCTCATCACCAACTACAGAGAAGACTACTGTTATAATAGACATGCCACCATTCAACTTGACACCAAAAATGTTACTTACTTCTCTACACACAGACAGCAAATAAAAGCCACTATCTATTCACATAAGTCAGAAACTACCTACTAGTTGGAGAATTGTGGGAGATTGTATTGTGGTTCTCAATCACTTCCTACACATAATTATACTTCCCCACCCCACTACCATCAGGCTTGGCCATTTTTGTCTTATTTTTTCAATAAAATGTGAGTGGAAGTGACATATATAATTTCTGGGCAAAAGCACTGAACCAACACATAATTGGGCCACTGGCACACCACAAGAGGAGCACGTCCTAGATAAAGACAACTCCTTCAGCCAAAGCAAACCCACACACAACATGTACACGAGCGAGAAGTAAATTTCACTGTAAGTCACTGAGATTTTAAATTTTTTTAACTGCAAAAAAAATAATAAGAGAAAGCTAATATAAGGATCTTGAGTGAATTATAAATCTTACTGAATTATGATTTCATCATGTATAAAATCAGTACCATAAAATTTACTTCAAAGTCATTAGCAGTAAATAAGAGTGCATGTGAAATATCCAACAAAGTGCCTGCATAGAGCCTCCAATAAATGGTTTAAAAAAAAAACTCAGATCCAATTACAGACCATATATTATTTATATGTGTGTGTGTGTGTATATATATACACATACATATATATACACACATATATAAATATATGTGTGTATAGAGAGAAAGAGCATCTATTATGTACCTGACCCCATGCTAGACCACAAGAATACAAACGTAAGATATATTCCCTACCTTCAAGATATTCCCAACTTTAGGTGGAAAGAAATCATATCAACAATTATAGTCCATGGAAAAGAGTCTATAATAAAAATATGTACAAAATAGCATGGAAATACAAAGAGCAAGTAAATAGCACTTAAGGAATATTAAGCTTAGTCTTAAAAGAGGAACATTTAGCTAGCAGCAGAAAAGAGGGCAGTCAGATGTCATACCCACCAAGAATACTAAGTATACTTATATTCTTTACAGTCCCTTGAACTGAGACAGTATTTCATCTCTTACCTTGTCGGGTAAAAGCCAGAAGAGGATACACCAGCTGGTCTTTAAAGAGGCGAGAGAGTTTCTGAAGATCTTTGTATATCTTGGATACATTTTCCCCTAGAATATTTTTTAATGAAAAATCAAAACCCAAACACAATCAACATGGCAAATAAATATTAACAAATAATTCACAAAGATAAGCATGAACCAAATTCCTTCATGGAAGAAGTACAGTGCAAGACTTGATAAAACTGAATCTTAGATATAAAAGCTAAAAATTCCATGCTATCAAATTAGTAGAGTTGTGCCCAACCTCTCTAGCTCATAGGCTGCAATTGTAGAAAAAGCTTGTGTGAGATTCATACACAGGAAGATTTCCCGAATAGCTATCAATCTGTGCTAGGCACTGAGGATACAGTGGAGACCTGCTCCTGTAACACTTAGAACCTGGTAAATTAATAGCATTTATCACATGATGACTATGTATCAGCACCTGTGTCAAGCATTTTTCAAACTTTCACATCAGAAGTTCTTTCCTAAGTAATTACTATCGCCATTTTAAAAACAGGTCAAGGTACAGAAAGCCTGTCCAAGGCCCCATGGTTAGTGGCAGAACAGTGCACAAACCCAAGTCCGTGTGGCTCAAAAGCACTCATTTTTAGCCACCACACTGCTACTCAAAATGTGGGCGGCAGATCACCAGAACTGACAATACCTGGAACTGTTTAGAACTACTGAATCTCAGGCCCGCTGCAGACCTACCAAATCAGAACCTGTAGTTTAATAAGATCCCCATGTGACTCATATTAAAGTATGGACGCACTACCAAATTGCAGCCGAGGTTCCCACTTGTTTTGCTATTTACCAAGTGTATAGCCTTGGACAAATAACCTGCCCCTCTGATCCTCACCTTTTTGCTCCACTGTTTAAGGGAGACGCCACCACTACACCCGGTAAGGCTGTTATAACTGAGAGCTCCACGAGCAGTGCCTAGTGTATCAGTAGACAATTTATGCTTGCTCCTTCCCCATTCCATATTTATGTATTTCACTATCTATAACAAATAAAACACTCAGTATAACAGGATCAATAAGAAGGAAAGAGACACGCAGCTAATGTCTAAACCTTTGTTGTGTGACTTGCAATCTTGAACTGAAATTTGCTGTCGAGGTATCATTTTTAAAAATCAATTTGGCTCAAGGGCTTTTTTCAAATGTGAAAAATGATTTTCTTTAAATGAATTTTTTTACTTCAGCAACCTGGTATGTAACTATTTAATTAGAAACTTATGAATAAAAGGATAAATAACAGTGTCTAGTTGTAGTTACTAGGTGCTATCAGTCACAGTAAAAATTCATTAAAACGACTTGCCAAATGAGCAGCATATTCCTACTCAACGTAAAAGACTTTATTAAAAATACTTCATTATAACAGTCCATAAAGTTGTAATTTAACAGTATTTAACGTTCCTCCTCCTTTCCATTTCCTTTTTCCTTTTTTAAGAGAAAGCAGATAAAGAATAGCAATCTGAGCTACATTCCTGTAAAAGTTGTTTTAAAAGGCTGGGAGTCAGCCAAATCTATTCCAATCCTGTATTTCACCATTGATTAGCTCTGTGACCCTTAAGTAACTTAGCTTCCTCTAGATCTGTTTCCTGATCTAGAAAATGGGCATAAAACCTCTACTGCTGTAGAGTGTAAAGTATTTCTACTCTCCATAACAAGGTCCTCCCTATACAGTGATAAATATGGAGTGTCATAACCAAGGAATTTCAAGTTTTTCTGACCCTAATGATAAAACTCATCTATACAGATTCATCAGTCCAGTTTATGCAGTTTCAACCGGGGCAAAAACTGGTGCTTGACAGGTTCAAAACCATTATATTGGTTTGTGATCCTTCAAAGGGTCACAGTACATAAGTAAAATATATTTGTGGTATTAAATTTCATGAAGGAGAGAGATCGAGGGGAAAAATCTCCGAAGGCTCCTTTGGGAAGTGATAATAAATAAAAAGATTGAGAAACTCTGGCCTAGTCTGACATTAAACGTTCAACTCGGCCAGGTGCGGTGGCTCACGCCTGTAATCTCAGCACTCTGGGAGGCCGAGGCGGGCAGATCACAAGGTCAGGAGTTCGAGACCAGCCTGGCCAATATGGTGATTGCCTGTCTCTACTAAAAATACAAAAAAAATTTCACGAGGTCAGGAGTTCGAGACTAGCCTGGTCAATATGGTGATATCCTGTCTCTACTAAAAATACAAAAAAATTAGCGGGGCATGGTGGTGTGCGCCTATAGTCCCAGCTACTCGGGAGGCTGAGGCAGAAGAATTGCTTGAACCCGGGAGGCGGAGGTTGCAGTGAGCCAAGATAGCACCACTGCACTCCAGCCTGGCGACAGAGCGAGACTGCATCTCAAAAAAAAAAAAAAAAAAAAAAAGCTCAATTCACCTAATGCCCAAGTTCTGATTCTACGTCCAACCAGAGACCATTATAAATATGTATTCTGCTGTCTCCTTTTCCTATCAGTTTTAGTTAGTATAAATCCATCTCTCAGGGCTGATCTCCCCTAGGAATGAACAAGAATAAGTCTTTAGACCTTCAAAGCAACAATGTCAATCTAGCCAGCCTTTCTTAAATGACTACTATAAATGCCATCTTCCCACTGTACCACAACATTCCCACTAGGCTCTTAAAACCCTCCTAAGTTTACTAAGAAGATTAAATGGAATAACATATGTACAGACACAAGTACATAATGAAACAGGCACTTAAAAAATGTCAGTTCCCCTCTCCACCTTCTCTCTTCTCCTCTAACCACCTGTAACTGCCTCTCACAGTTTGGTTTAACTGAAAAATGATAAAAAGGAAAATCTGTCTTCTTTGCATCTATTAATAATTTTATAGAGTTTAGGCAAAAACTTACCTAGAATGCAAACTTTTGGTAAAGTATCAATCTGTATAAAACAGCAATCAAATTTATGTAGGTTTAAACAAAGATTTTGATTGCAGTTTTTCCTCCAATAATCTTTAATAATGAACTTGAATTACTTCCATGAAACACAGATCTCCATATTGGTTAAATATGATACCAGAGAGATCTCCAAAGATTAGTACAGAAACTATGAACTATCATCAGAGTGTAATAAATTACATACTAGTGTTATCTCATAACAATATAATTCAGCACTCTATGACCCTAAGAAAAACAAGAAACAAACTCCTCAAATTATAAGCAAAATTTTTGCATTTTTTAAACCTTTGCATTCTTAAGCAAACCACATTATCTTCAATATGCTTTAATCTCATATAGAAATTTTCTGTCTTTTCAACATTATCCTTCAGATTTTTTTCTTATACGAATTTCACAGAGTTTCACTCCAAAAGTTAAATAATGTTTATATTACCTAGTTTCTCTTTGCAAATAAAAGATTCTGGTAGCAGCTGCAATCTTTTCACACTTCTAATCTCATTGTTGATTTTCAGTGTAGCTGTAAATAAACAAAAGAAAGATGATAAAAAATGCTGTCACTTCATCAACTGCCTTTCTTGTTTAGTATGGGCTTGCATTTCCTTGCTCCTAATATACTAAGGACACATTATACAAAACAAACTGTTCTTCGCCTATTTCTTTCTCTGATAGCAAGTTCAAAAGTGTAAACCTGGCATCACATGAAGTAAAAATCACTCTACAACACCACCTTTAAAGACTACAGTAAGCATCTTTATATAAAATCCACTAGGCAGCAGCTTATTAGTAATTGAAAGATACGCAACAAGGCTAATCAGAGGCAACTAAACACAATAAAATCATTATTTCTAATGAAGTCACTAAAAACTCCATTTATCTTTTATTTAACCCTTGGCAATGAGTCTTCCCTTGTTCATTAAAATAATCTTGCCAGTTTTCAGAGCATCATCTCTCTTCCAGACCCAAAGGACCAATATTCTTGACATCACCAGAGGGTTCAATTTTAATCATGTATACAAAGGCACGCTTCAACTCATCCCATGAAAGAGCCCAGTGATGTGCTTATGCACATGTGTACCAAGCAGGATGCCTGGAGTGAAGGAAAGATTTAAAGACACACTGCTCTTTTCAAAGAATCAATCCTGGAATGGCTGGCTGCCATGCAAGTCTGCCAAGAGCTGATTTGCCAAGAACAGTAAAGAAACAAAGTATCAGAAATTAAGAAATCATCAAGACATTCAGTAGTTATTCTTTTTATATTAAGTATTCTGAATCTAGTGAATAGACATTATTATATACATCATTAAGTGCTTTTATAAGAAATCAAGGCAAAATTTGCAACTACACATTTACTATTTGGTAACTTCAACCTTGCAAGTTATGATGTGATGTAGCAGAATGATGAGATGAAGGCAGAAACTGTTGACACTCTGTGTACGAGAATGCCAAACTAAAAGCTACATTTGCTAATTATGATGAACTGCTGAACAGACATTGCTAGGTCCTAGTGTCATCAGTCATGTCCTGACAAACGTGAAGTACCACCAAAGCTATTAAACCTAACGTTTTGAGACTTTTAAATAACATTTCAAAGAATCTTATGACTAAAGAAATAGATATTTCTTAAGAGGTCAGGCGTGGTTCACACCTGTAATCCCAGCCCTTTGGGAGGTCAAGGCAGAAATACTGCTTGAATCCAGGAGTTCCAGACCAGGCTGGGCAACACAGTGAGACTTCATCTCTACAAAATATAAAATAAAAAATAGCCAGGTGTGGTGGTACACGCCTGTGGTCCTAGCTACTCAGGAGGCCAAGGAGGAACATCGCTTGAGCCCAGGAGGTCAAGGATGCAATGATCCATGCTCTGGCTACTGCACTCCAGCCTAGGTGACAGAGCAAAACCCTGTCTCAAAAAAAAAAAAGAAACTTCATAAGAGGGGAATGAGAACTATCCAACATCTCAAAGATCAAGACAGCAGTCAGTAGTTTCAAAATAGATTTTAGCAGGAAAAAAAAACCACCACCATTTTTTTCAAACAGAATCTTACACAGAACTTCAATAAATGAAACAGATAAACATTTCGCTGCTTTAAGTGGTGATAGGGCTTCTACCTAACTTTCATCTAGGTAAAGGAGTAGCTGCAGAACATACTGAAAACCTGACCTAAACCTTGAACCTAAGGCTTACCAAAGCAACTTCCTTTGCTAAACAAAAAAGATGAGCTATACTGAATAAACAAAACAACAAATGCAGCCCTCCCAATCTTACCACACTATTTTTCTAACTATAAGGATAAATCTCAAAAACCAAAACAGAATAAAAATGAAAGCTCCTAGTCATTCAAATGGATCTCCAGGATGTGTGGCTATGATAGACCACTAGGAGTAGATATGAACCAAAGTGGTATCTGAACTAAAACACAAAGATGGAATGCCTTGCTATTCCAGTGAAATTTCTTAACACGAAAAAGGAGACAGGAAGTTATTTATGCAGAGTGACATTTGTTGGGGGAGGCCCAGCAAATAAAACACACACTTACTAAGGCCTCAGTAAACTTAGCATTGTTGTTGTGCATTGCTGGCCACAGAGATGCCAACTTGGATAAATGGTGACCCCAGCTCTAGTTCCCCATGTCTCAGTTAGAGACTTTCGTTAAAAAAATAAAGCCATCCATAGGCATAAAGAAAAAGTATTCTCCAAAGAGTTCATGTATAATAGGCTCATTTCACTCATATTATCAAATATTGATAATATTGGATATTAAATATTATCCCCCAGAGCAAAATATTACAAAGATTAAGACATCAAGAAAATGGATGCCCTAACAGTGAAGGGTGCTGGCCTAAACAACCCAACAACCTCTTACTCTATAATCTTCCAGACACATGTTATCAGTGGTCTAGGAATTCAAATAAAGTTGAGAAGGACTCACAACTGTATCGTGATAGCCAATCACTGAAGTGGCTATAAAACATTTGGAAAGAAACATCTAAGAATCCATAAACGAGCAACCATGACTATGCTATCCAATTACCATTTACAACGATCAGGTTTCCCAGAGGCACACAGGTGAGAGTAGCGGAGCTGCCCTCGCAGAGAGGATGCACGTACTGCAGCTTATACACCCCGCTCAACTTCCACTTCTCCGGCATGGACAGTGCTTTGGCTTCGGTGCCCTGGGGAACGAAATGAAAGGGAAACAAATAATGAAGAAAGGTGTTACTCTCAAAAAGATTAAAAATCCAAAAGACTCCTAACTTGTTTGAAATAATCATTCCACATAGTCCTCTTAATACAACACATCAAATCATTAATATTGCCAATATATTTTATATTGTAGGATAATTATACTGTGTATTATAGGATGATATATTACAACACTTTTAATCAAAATTTTTGTTCAAATAGGTAAAATTGCATCATGGAAACAGGGATTGATCTCTCTCTTCAAAGACTCACTTCTCTGCCTAGCAAAACCATATGATTATTTAAAACTCCAAAATAATCAAATATCACTTCCTCTGTAAAGCCTTTTTCAAAGAAAAATTGTTTGCCATTTCCTTTCGTCCCCTAACATTCTATTCATAATTCTGTTACACTTCAACTGTATTATTATCTATGTTTACTTGTGTTATTTCTGATTATCTTTTTATTTGTCTCTCTCCTCTATTTATGTATGGACTCCTTGAGGACAGGAAATATCCCAATATTTTTATATCCTAATTTCTGGGTCAGTGCATGGCATGCTGCAGGTGTGCACTGATCACCGAATTACTCTATATCTTTGTAACTTATAACATGGCTCGCAGACCAGCAACATCGGTATTATGCAGGAGTATGAAGAAGTACACGGTCCATTCTACAGTTACTAAATCAGAATCTGCATTTTAATAAGGTCCCCAGGTATTCCAAAGCACACTGAAGTTTGAAAAGCAATATTCTAAATGTTCTCCTCCATGAATTCCTGGCATCCTACATATGAATATGTCTCTCCCAGAACTTCACCAATATAGCACAGTGCTTTATATTTTTGTCTATCTCTGCCACTCTCAGACTATGGGCAACTTGAGAGCAGGAACCATCCACATGTATGAGCAATTATAAGATGTTTCTGTTTTACTCACCTGAGGCATGTAACCTGACTCCAACATGAGAAGATGTATCAACACTATCAAGGCATCATTGGCATCAGAACAGTCAGCTGATTGATACAAGGTCTCTAATGAATGTGGCACTTGCCCTTCCACCGATTCACTACAGAGCATGGGTTCTGAGGGATAGAAACCTGTGCCCTCTGCCATATCCTCAATATCTTGAATTGACTCAGCTTCAAAATTTTGACTAGGCCCTAACTGAAAAAGGAAAACAAAACAATGAATTAATTAAAAAGACTTACTTTTACACAATACATTTTTTGTATCCTAACGTGAACTAAGTGCTGAAAGTCAAAGTACATCACTGGGTTCAGAAATGGGAGACATTTTAAGTGAGTCCTTATAAATAAATAAGCCTGCGACCTACTCTTCCATCCTCAATTCCTCACCTGTTAATTCTAGCTGATATATCAAAAACCTGGAAATCATCCTAGACTCCTCCCTCTACCTAACTAAACCTTGTCCCAAATCTGATCAGTCTTCAAAGTTCCACTGAAACTAACTCCTAAACATGTCTAAAAGTTGCCCCTTCCTGCTCCATTGGTACTTCAGACTCTCATCACGTATTTCCTGACATCCAACAACAGCTTCCCTTGCAAGTATCCCTTCTTCAACTTTCTTGTCTTCCAATACATCCCATCCCCTGCTGCCTGAGTTTTCTTGACAATTAAAAATCCGATCATGTACTATGTCCCAGCTTAAAATTCACCAGTACCTCCCCAACACAGACAACAGCATTTCCCTCAATTGTGCCTTAGATGTTCTTAGGAAAAAAGGCGGTCCACATGGAATAAGTGTGGAAAATGCTACATGCTGCAGCCACCTAACTTCACCCTCCATATTCACAAAATACTGTATTTGCATTACAAAAACACTGAGGAGTCTAATAACAATAATAATAGTGTGTGCATAACACTTTACCAAAAAACTCCGTCTTCAACAGTCAGCATCCCTGTAACACCATCTCACGAAACTAGATTTTCAGAGGACACTGAGAAATGCAGGCCTACAAATGAAGCCCAAACTTCTAAATCCCTTAGCATACAGAGTCCTCCATCACCTGATCTCTGACTCATTACCAAGTTCACTTTCTGCCAGTGCCTTCTTACTCACCCCAATATTCTCCACTTCTTCAAAAGAGGTAATACAGACCACAACTCTGCCTTACAACGGCCTTGATTATTTAACCTTATCACACTGCACTGTACTGCAATTTTCTGATTACATATCTGCATCCTTCCATGACTACAAGCTTATAAAAAAACAGACTACATGTCACCCATTTTTGTAACCCCAGTAAAGTACCTAGCACAAAGCAGGTATTCAATGTCTGCTGAACAAATGCTGAAGGATAATACCTTACAACTTCATAACGTCTTTATTTTCAAAATGTTTTCTTATTTGTACCTTATAACAATCCTGTAAAACAGGCATGGCAGGTATTGCCTTTTTATAGATCCTGTAATTATAAATCTGAAAGATTAAATAACATAATCAAGGTTACCAACTAATAAAAATTTGAAATGAACCCAGATCTCCAAACTTGCAGCTCAGGACTTTGAGATGAAAAAAAAAAAACTAAGTTACCTATATTAAGTTTGCTCAGAAAGCTTGTTTCCTAGGCATATGCCCAACTCTTAATGCAAAGCATAAGTTTCTTCTTTTTAGGGTTTGCATTTCCATTAAAGAAGGGGCAAAGGAAATTAAAATTACACAGTATATGTAAAAGGTTGGAGGAATGTAAGGGAGCCAGAGGTAACAGTTGTTCTTCCAAAATCTCTGAGGACCCAAGACCTGTGGCTTATGGAAAAGATCCAAAGTCACTTGTAAAAACCTAGAGGCCAATGAGAAGTCACACTACCCAAAAATGAGGTATGGCACAAAAATATTTCCGTATTTCCTGAGAAAATAGAAACAACTATATTAAAAACCACTTAACATCAAGCTAAACTATGGAACAACAGGTTTTGCTTCTTTACTACTATGTCTAACTTTTGGCCATTTACTACTTATTGGCAGTTGTGTGGAACAGAATATATGTGGAAAAATGAAAAAGAGTTACCCTAGGCTGAAGTACATGAGAGGGAGATATCAAAATCCCCTGCTGGGCTTGTCAAACCTTACTCCTACTCTATGGGAACTACTGACATTCTCTGGGCTATTCTGATATGAGTATTTATCAAATTCTTCACATGTGTGAAAATGAAAAAAAAATGGTGAGCACCACACCTCTCTGAACAGATCATTTTGCCATATGTCATTTACAAAAGTGACTAAGTGACTAAGATGCATGAGAGCTAATATTAGATTCTGATACCTGCTACCCGTTTCTCATTCAAGACTCAAGAGGTACTGGATGAATTCCCAAATATGACGAAATAAGAAAATTGATATTTAATTACAAGAGTAAAATTTACCTCCTATGGTTTCAAGTTTTACGCATCTATTTTCCTTTTCTAATGCTCCATTTTACATTACAGAGTGTAATGTACTTAAAAGCATTATTTATGAGATCTCAAGCTCAGTTTCCATACTCTTAAGGTTTTCCTGTCACCCTTTACAAGTCTTGGAATACAAAACAATATGCAAAATCTTAGAACTGAAATTAGTTACTTCAAGCAACATTAATTTCTCAAAATTTTCCAAAAGGAAACTAGCAAACTATCACAAATACTATGAAAAGTTTCATCTTACTAGACAATTTTAAAGTACACAGAAGTAAAAGTAATGGGTCCTACTAAGTTATCCCAGAACAAGCCTATCAGCAAAAAAGACTCAGAAACATAATTTAAATATACAGCAAAATATTCTTACTCATTCCCCAGTTTACCTCTGTGAGGCAGAAACATACTGATACAACAATAATTTTAAAAATAAATTAAAATCCACATATCTGGACATAATTTTCACAACTTACCAATCTATTAAAAAGTATTTTTTAATATGTCTATACTTAATGCCATGACAAGTTACCATGAATACTTATACTCAAAAATATTTAAGGCCAGCAATTAAGTTGAGGTGATAAGTGTACATACAAAAAACAATTAACAAGATGGCACGTGTATTGGTATTAAAAAAATAAAAGTGATCATCTGTACCATTCAAACAATTAAAAGGTCGGATAAAGGCTGGGCATAGTGACTCATTTCTGTAATCCCATTACTTTGGGTGGCCAAGGTGGGCGGGTCACTTGAGGTCAGGAGTTCAAGACCAGCCTGAGCAACATGGTGAAACCCCATCTCTACCAAAAACACAAAAATTAGCCAGGCGTGGTGGTGTCTGTGGTCCCAACTACTCAGGAGGCTGAGGTGGGAGAATCACTTGACTCCAGAAGGGTAAGGTGGCAGTGAGCTGAGATTATGCCCTATACTCCAGCCTGGGTGAGAGAGTGGTACACTGTCACAAAAAAAAAAAAAAGTGGGAAAAATGATGAGGCATATACAAGGCAATAAAGATAATCAGATAATCAATACAAAGAAATTAAAGAAAACTATTGGGCTATGGTTGGCAGGGGCTTAGGAAGATGGGTAGAAAATATAGACAAGAGAGGGAGGAAAGGTAACAGGTTCCAGTCTGGGTGAACAGTAAGAGCAAAGTCACAAAAGCAGTCACCAGGTTGTGTGTATGCACATGCATGCAAGCAGGTGCATGTGCTGGCTGGTGGGGGCGGGGGGAAATGATGGTCTGTTCTGATTGGAGATGACAGTTTAAAGGAGGGAAGAACAGAAACTAGCCCTAAAAAAGTTGAGTGGAGTAACTTTCCAGAAAGCCTTGAGCACCAGGTACAGGAGGACAGACATCATTTTCCTCTTCTGTAAAATGACAGGGTGGAACTAGAGATACATGGTATTTTTCAGCTAAAAAATTATGAGCACAAATTTATGAGAAAGAGTTATGAAAGACAGCAAGGGAACAATAGCATCAGAACCATGTAGGAAGAAGGCAAACCCAGAAACAGACTGAGGAATAAAGCCATTGGAACCCGAAATGGAAAAGAAAAACTGACAAAGCTTATTAACAGGCTAGATTTCAGCAGTCAAAAATCACAGAAAACCACCAGTGCCACTGACAAAGAAGGGAACATGAGCACACATATTTCCAAATTTATGTTGAACATATAAAGTCTGCAGTGACAATCTAAAAATGCAAGTATAAATATCCTGCAAGTCATTTGGACATAATTGGACCATATCCATAGCCTTAATGAGTAGACCAGATCAGAGAAGCAAGGCTAGGAATCATGAGCTTAGGAACAATAATAGAAGTCAAGGGATAATTCATCTGAAGGACAGTATGTGAACAAAACAGGCAGAAACTAGGTACTTTGGGATGCCAGCCCCATATTGGTATAGGCATTTAGCAGTTAAAAAAAATATATTCTATAAAAATATAATCTGCAGCCAGGCGTGGTGGCTCATGCCTGTAATCCCAGCACTTTGGGAGGTCGAGGCAGGAGGATCACGAGGTCAAGAGATCAAGACCATCCACACCAACATGCTGAAACCTTGTCTCTACTAAAAATACAAAAACTAGTTGGGAGTGGTGGCGTGCACCACCTCTAGGCCCAGCTACTTGGGAGGCTGAGGCAGGAGAATCGCTTGAACTGGGAGGCAGAGGTTGCAGTTAGCCGAGATTGTGCCACTGCACTGCAGCCTGGTGACAGAACAAGACTCCGTTTCAAAAAAAAAAAATTTATATATATATATGTAAAATAATGTGCAATCTATTGATGATAATTATCCTGACTGGAACAGAATTTAACTGAGGTGTTCAATATGACTTATCACCTACTCTATTTGATATATTGGTCTTTAATACCCACCGTACTGTCGTCATTCCAAACATCAGACTGGGCTGCCTGTCCTTGGAATGAATCACTCGGTTGTTCATCCTGTATGCTAGTCTGATTGGAGCTGGTGGCCAAAGAGGGTTGGTCATTATTCTGGAGTGAAGAATGCTCTGAATCTGTGGATGAAGGTAAATTAGGCGCTGGAATGTCATCTTGAAGAATCAAACATATCAAGTCCCCAGAAACAATCCCATAGGAAGCCAAGGTCTCTTCATCTCCAGTGAGGGCATCCTTGTAGTTCAATGTAATTGTAAATCGGGTATCAGAACTGCCAAGAAAGACGGATAAGCATAGTAAGAGCTACCTACTTCTGTTACCTTCAACAGCACATCTGAAGCATACATAAGCACACAGTATGACCCTAGAAGAACTAAGTCATGAAGAGACAAGGTCTCACTATGTTGTCCAGGCTGGTCTCAAGCTCCTGGCCTCAAGCAATCCTCCTGCCTCAGCCTCCTGAGTTGCTGGGATTACAGGTATAAGCCACCATGTCCAGTTACATTTTTGTTTTTGTTTGTTTTTTAGAGACAGGGTCTCACTCTGTTGCCCAGGCTGGAGTGCGGTGGCACAGTGGCACGATCACAGCTCATGGCAGCCTCAAATTCCTGGGCTCAAGCAATGCTCTCACCTCAGCCTCCAGAGGAGCTAGGACTATAGGCACACATGACCCTATCAAGCTTAAAGTTTTGAGAAAAATATCAAAATTATTTATCAATGAATGCCTAATCTATAGATTTCTAATGGCCAAAACTCTCAACCTGGGGGACAGGATACAGTAATTCTCTATCATTAATCCATGCTTTCCTCAATTCTAAGATGCACTTTTGTATATTTTGACATCTTTGAAATTAAGATGCTTCCTAGAATCAATCACATATCAACTGACAGCATTTTTCCCCTGCTGTTACATAAAACAATGTGTCTTCCAAGTGACAGCATGTAAGATTCAATGAAATACCTTTAAAATGCAAATTAGATCACATCATTCCTTCACTTAAAATCTTCTAATAGCTTCTATTTGGAATCCATAACATAACTTCCAAAGCTCAACGTTTGACCTCTTCCCATTTCTCCTACTGCATCCTATGCCATCCGTCTTCTCTCACTGTTCTCTATTCACATGAGCTTTCCATCAGTTCCAAAAAGTAGATCAACTTCATTGCAGCCTTCGGGCCTCTGTATTTGCTCGTCCAGATCTTCAAATGACTGACTCCTCCTCATCATTCCAGTCTCAGCCCAAATGTCACCTCTTCAGAGATGCCTTTCATTCAGACTCCAGCACTCTCTATTCTGCTATGTTCTACTTGAAAACGTCGTATCTACTTATCTATTATCTGTCTACCCTACCTCTGCCACTAGAACTTCAGTTTCATAAGATCAGGGATCTTGTCTGAACAGTTCAAACCGTATCTTCAATACTGGCAAATAAAGTATTTGTGAAATAAATGCAACCACCAAACATTAGTTGGGAAGATCAAGATGAGTGTGAAATCAAGGATGTCTATTCAATATCCTTACAGGACAGTTTATCCACAATGGTCCCAAAAAACCAGATCCATATATTCATAATCACAAAAAGTTAGGGGAGTGCATGTATATGACTGAGTATAAATTCATCTCTCTTACTGACAATGACAAGCTACATTCACCCTTCTACTGATTGTCAGTTATGATGCCTTTTAGTGGAACACAGCACAAACCCAAAAGCTCACTGCTAAACAAGCTCAGAATTCAAATAAGCCTGAAGCAACAAACTCCCATTCTTTCTGCATCGCAGATTATTTGACATTAGAAGAATAAAATGTTTTTCATCACACAGTGGTGAGGAATAACTAACAAAACACTATAAAACATTTTTTAAAACATTTACACTCAGCAATACTAATTTCATTACTTTTTTGAGACATTAACAAAAGATGAACTCCTTTAACAATTATATTGTTTATTCTCACAATGCTGCATTTTGAAAAGTGCTCCAAATAATTCATGTTTTTATTTCACTCGTAAACATATTTTTTCTTACTAATTGAAGTGTCCTTGGTAGAGAAATTAAAATTACTGAAATAGAAGCTATTCCTGTTTGTTAGAAAACAGGTGGCCCTGCTTCTGTTTTCAAAATGCTTTGATAAACAAAATGTTGAAAGTCTGCCATCTGCCCACAAAACCACCACCCCAACTTTGCCAGAAAAAGGAAAAACACCTCAAAAGAACTGTGTGTTTACGGGTCGTCTGTCACAGCAAAAGGTTGCTTTTTAAAACAGTATCTAGTACAATGTACATTCAAATATCTGTTTGTAGAAAAGGTCATGGTCCACTCAATAAATATACCAGCTTTTCCTCCCACTTTAGAAAAAGGGAAAAGCTATTTCTAAAGTAATATGTAGTTTTCCAGGATTCTACCTCTGAAATTGGGGAGTTAAGAGAAGTATTTAATTCCAGGAAATGAAATTCTAGAAACTCCAGGCTTTTCAAAAGTATTTCATGGCTACTCTGTCTATGGAGTAGCCATTCTTTTATTCCTTTACTTTCTTAATAAACTTGCTTTCACTTTTCTCGTAAAACAAAAACAAAACAAAAGCATTTCATGAGAATCCTAGCTCCACTTGCTCAGTAATTTTAAAAATAATATCATATGGACGTATTTTAAAACTGCACATTTATTAGAAAATGAGAATACTTTCAGAAAAAATGAGTTTACTTTCACAAGCTGAAGTTTACATTCTGTCCAGGTAACCAGCCTCAACTGTAAAAACAAATCTGAAAGAGAAACCAACGGGCCCTTTTGCGCAAACAGTCATACTGAGTTTCACATCCTTTCAAGACTGCCTAATTTAAAAATAATAATATATATATATACACACATGGTAATACCTTTAAAAGATTAAGTTTGAAGATTTATTCAATCTTCTACTCATAACCTACAGTATGTAAAACACACGGGTTTAACAACAAGAAATAACAGTAGGCATGTCACTTACCATAATGTTTAAAAGGAGTTATGTCAGCATCTTATTTAGGGTTTATTTTTTTAATCAGGAAAAAAACAGGCTTACTTTCAATCTAATAATGTTTTATCCAGAAAAATGAAAGGGCGAGAAGTTCAGAATAACGGCCTCATTTTACCCAGTTCCCTAAAAATAAGGTGAAAACGCAGGAAGGTTTTTGTTTTTGAAGAATTCACCTAAAAATCCCCAGGGAACATCATTTTTATTTTTCCTTAGCACACTCAAGTTTCAAATTCACTAGCTCAGTATTTGAAGAGGACCACTCTTACCGTGCCGCTTTACTCCCAAATTGTTGTTCCCCAAAAAGTATCTTTTAGGGAAACAAAGCAGCTTCATCTGCAGTCCCATAAACCAATAACAGAATATGATCCTTTCTCAACTTTACTGCCCCCAAACTGCAAGCTCTCAAGATCAACCTTTGCCTCAGTTTTAGCAAAAAAGCAACATTTCGCCCAAGAAAATCAAAGGGCTGAAACATGCCTACACGCTGTACTTTCTAAAACAGCGCGGCTAAGTCCAAGCGCTCGCCGCGATGCCTGGCGCATGAACATAACAATCTAAAATTGCTGCCGCTTCACAGCAGCCATACAAGCTACCGGTGGCCTCGGATGGAGGGCAGATTTTTAACTTCCAGCAATTTCCAAACTTTTTCATTGAAATACTCCAACAGCTGAAGAAATTAACTCGGACCCCTGACAGTCCAGAAAGGTTTAACCCAAGCCAAGCTCATCATTTCCAACTTGAAATCTAACTAGTTGTGGGAATTTTGCGTTCCCTTCTCTCCCCGGTTTCGTTTACTGCAAGACCAGAGGCCATGACTCACCCAGGAGGGGACCGGAGCCCCCGGGAGGCCGCGCCATGTTCTCCAGGAGCGGGACCCCAGCCGACTACCCGCGCGTCCAGTCGCCGGCACCCCCCCGGCTCCGCGACGCCCGGAAGAGCCGAAGCCTCCAGTGAAGGTCCCCCCACCCCCGGCGTCCCCGCACCTGGCCTAGCGCCCGGCCACGCCCGCGCCTGCAGCCCACAGATGACGCCAACCCGCCCTGCACCCACCCCCAGCACTCCCCACTCCCCGCAGGCCGCCCAGCCCCGGCCCCCGCGTACCTGTACCCCCAGGTGCACAGCAGGGCCTGGCTCAGGTGCGCGCGCAACTGCCCCAGCGTCGGCTCTGCCTCGGGCACCTCCAGCGGCCAAGTCCGCTTCAGAAGCCGCACCCGCAGCCTCATGACGGCGGCAGGCGGCCCGTGGGGCCTGGACCCGGAGGCGGCGACGGGGACGGCGGCGGGACCGAACAGCTCCCGCCCCAAACGGCTGCGACTCCGGACCGGCTATTACCGGAGCCGAGGGGTTGCTGAGGCGAAACGAGGAAACAACCCCGCCACCGTGGCCGCCCTGCCGGTGGGGCTCTGGAATATGAGCGCCCGCCCCACTCTTGAGGGCCCCGCCTGGAGCGGACCCCGAGAGCTGGAGGCGGGCAGGCGGCCTAAAGGAGCCAGGCCTCTCGGGGTCGGCCGATCGATGACTCGGCGCGCAACCGCGCTGCCTGAGAGCGCGGGCACAGTGCGCAGGCGCCGAGATGCGGCTGCTCCCTGGCGTCCCGGTCTTTCCTCGGCGGTAGCTGGAACTGCCTGTATTTGCTCCCTGTGTGCATGGAACAACGGTAGCGCAGACAGGGATGCTGTAGACAGACAATACAGTCGCCACTCCCCAGGACCAAGTGTCACCCCATTTCTTCTGTGGCCCGCAGCTCCAGCGGCATCTGCTCTGAGAAGCCTTAGGTTAATCCTTAGGCTTGGCCGGGCGCGGTGGTTCACGCTTGTAATCCCAGCGCTTTGGGAGGCCGAGGCGGGTGGATCGCTTGAGCCCAGGAGTTGGAGATCAGCCTGGGCAACATGGTGAGACCCCCATCTCTACAAAAAAAGACAAGAAATTACTCGGCGTGGTAGCGCCTGCCTGTGATCCCAGCTACTTGGGTGGCTGAGGCAGGAGGGCCGATTGAGCCCGGAGGTCGGGGCCTCAGTGAGCTGTGATCGCACCACTGCACCTCAGCCTAGTTCCACAGAACGAGACCCTGTCTCAAAAAAAAAGTAGAACTATTTGTAGCCAGTAATCTATGTTCGACAGTTTATTAGAACTCTATTGCTGCGTAACAATCACCCCAACGTTTAACGCAATAAACATTTGTTGTCCCACAGGTTTTAGAGGTCAGGGATTTGGGGATATGTGGCTGGGTGGTTCTGTCTCCAGGTCTCCCATGAGATTACAGTCAAAGTGTAGGCCAGGGCAACAGTTATTGATTAGGGCCGGAGGATCGGCCTCCAGGATGGCACACTCATGACTGTTGGCTGGAGACCTGTTTTTCACCACGTGAACCTCCCCATAGGGCTGTTTGAGTGTCCCCATGACATGACAGCTGGTCTCCCTCAGAGCAGGTGATCACGGAGAGACCAAGGCATAAGCCGCAATGTCTTTTATGACCTAGCTCCAGAGGTCACATATGGCTTTTGTCATATTTACAAACCAACCCTCTGTGTGAGAGGATCCACCCGAAGGTATGAATGCCAACAGACAGGGATCGCTGCAGGCCATCCTGGAGGCTGGATACCAGAAAGGATCTAATTAATGATAACTTAGATGAGAGAGAGTATCAAGTTTCATCCTTGTATGGTAACCATAGTCCAAATCCTTAGAGTCAAATAAAGTTTCTCCCAACAGGTGGCAGCACTTGTCCACATCCTGCCCTTGATTCTGCAAATAAATATGTATTGATTGCCTACTATGTGACAGATACCGCACATGCGGGAGACTCAGAGACCAAAAACACGTGTTTCTGTCCATGCAAAGTTTACAGTTGAGTGAATCAGCTCTTGCAGTAGAGTGTAAAAAGTGTCTGCTTTATGACAGACATACAGACCTGTGAGGATTGGGGTTGTTAGAAATTTGATGTTGTAAAGAAACAGCACTTGAATGTAAATTTAATTTTTTTAGCAAGGCCATTTGTACTTTTTGTGGAAAGGGTATACTCGCCAGTTTTGTCACGAGAGCACACTGAACAAAGGAGACAGGGTCGTTTATAAGCTGACGCATCCACTTTACTGCTGTGTCTGGTTTTTATTGGCTGGAACGGGACTTTATATTTTGTATTTGTCTTGACAGGCTAGTAATTTAGAACTTTTTAAAAGAGGCAAAGGCAGAGGAGAACAAAGGAAGGAGGAAGTAACTTGTGGAATATTGAGAAAGGTAAAAACCCCTTTAAATAAGGAAGAGGAACAGGCTGTGACTTAATGTTTGTTTGGACTAGTGTAGGTATGTTAGGGCAAATATTGAGGCTAAATTGTGGGAGTTCAGAACATAAAGTACATTGATTTTTTTATTATGGCTAGCAGATATTTAAGAATGTTACCACAGGTCTTTGAATAAATTTTGGTTTTAAGAGTGTACATAGAGGTTTGCCGTGCCCATAGAATTCTTTAGTAGTGAGCAATGAGGAATGGTGCCAGGACCAGGATGACTCTGTGTGAACAGAGTGATGGACAGCACAGGTACATCCCAGATAAAGAAGAGCCTTGGGCTAAGCAGAGGGTTTGGGACATATTCTAGAATGTATAGGAAGCCGCTAGACAGTTTGTAGCAGGGGGTCTTTACTATCAGGGTTCTTAAGTAGAAGCTGACTCTGGCTCAGCAGAAAAGGTGAGTATTAAAAGGATGCTGTATAGCTCAGGGAATTCTAGGGAGGATGCAGAAGTGGCCCCAGGCTAAGCTTCCAAGAATGAAGTTCAGAACCAAGATGAAAACTGGCCTGGTAAGGAAACTACTATGACTGGGATTGCTACTGGAGGAAACCGCCATCACAACTGCTGGGACGCACTGGGGAATGGCTGCCACTGCCGCTGTTAACATCAAATCCCATATGCTTTTGCAGCCTCCTACATAATGCCAAACTTCCAAATGAGCCTGTTTCTTCCCCTCGCTCACTTCCACATCAAAAGCTCATAGGGCTGTCTGATTGAGGAAGTCTGAGCCCCACACCTGAGTCCTGGCTACAAAGGAGACTGGGAATTTGGGGTCTGAACTCCTTCCTCGGGGAGGCAAGATGTAGACTATTGGAATTTCCTCCTGAAAAAGGGAAGGCTATTCAAAAGATGATAGGAAGCCTTGAATCTGACAGGTGTACACTAACTACTAGGGGCAGGCTCAGATCTGTAATGTGAATCTATCACTAGAGATTATGATAGGATGTGGGGGATAGATTAGGGTTTCTCAACCTCAGCACTGTTGACATTTTGGACCACTTAAGTCTTCGTTGCAAGAGGCGGTTCTGTGCGTAGAATGTTTAGCAGCATCCATGGTCTCTATCCACAAAATGCAGGTAGAACACTCTCCCTCCCCGGTTGTAAGAACCAAAGATGCCAAATATTCCCTGGGAGGAAAAGCCACCTTGAGAACCACTGGATTAGAGACCAGCTCTGTCTCTATAGAAGATTTTTTAAAAAATCATCCGAGCATGGCGGTCCCAGCTAACTAGGGAGGCTGAGGCGGGAGCATGCTGGAGCCTGGGAGGTTGAGGCTGCAGTGAGCCGTGATCACACCACTACACTCCAGCTTGGGTGACAGAGTGAGACCCTATCTCAAAAAATTAAAATTAGAAATAAAAAGAGGGAGAGATAGGGACAAAGTTTGGGCGGGGGGGCGCAGTAAGAATTTTCCCAATTTGATCTGTAAACTTCAGTAATTATTTGAATCTTTTATCACAAGAATGTGTTCACGTATTTATTGGATACTTAAGAAAAATGTTATTAGGAATATTAGCATCTGATCATAGTGAGGAATGCTGTTTTCTGCTGCAAGAGCTAGATAGAATACTTGAATATACTTTATTTCGGTGGCTCTCAACTGTGGCAACTGCCTGACAGGAGACATTTGGGTAGGGAGTTATGGTGCTACTGGCATCTAATAGGTAGTGGTAGGGATGCTGCTAAACGTTCTTTTATTTATTTATTTATTTATTTTTGAGGCGGAGTCTTACTCTGTTGCCCAGGCTGGAGTGTGGTGGCACAGTCTCAGCTCACTGCAACCTGCACCTCCAGGGTACAAGCCATTCTCCTGCCTCAGCCTCCCAAGTAGCTGGGATTACAGGTGTGTGCCACCATGCCCGGCTCATTTTTGGATTTGTAGTAGAGACAAGTCTTTACCTCATTGGCCAGCCTTGTCTCGAATTCCTGACCTCAAGTGATCCACCTGCCTTAGCCTCTCAAAGTGCTGGGATTACAGGCATGAGCCACTGCACCTGGCGTGCTAAACATTATATAATAGACAGGACAGCCCCCTACAACCAAGAATTATGTAGCTCAAAATGCCAGCAGGACCGAAGTAGGGAAATCCTGGTCTACTTAAATTGGGCTCACACCACTGATTCCCAAATGTTTCAGAGTAATATCACACTATCTTGTTTGTTTGGTTCCATAATACCCTTCATATCTCAAAAAGTCATACATATATGCATTTAAATTTTAGCATGAATTTAAATTCATTTTGAACTGCAATAATATAATGTGACTCCCTTCTAGATAACTAGTAACAATGGAAGGAACCGATGTGGGTAGGTTCATTTGTCAAAACCAAGAGACCATCGCTGCTCTAAATGGTTCCAGAGCGTGGCTGGTGTGAGGAGTCACAGTCTGAGTCAGTCATTGATGTCCACCCAGAAACATCATTACACAGACATCAATGGAGTGTGTGGCCTGGGACAGAGCGGGGACAAGAGGAGGAGCTACTGCTGGGTGATGGGATGATTCTGCCAGACTTCTCCCCAGCCCTCCCAGGGTGAACTGTAGGATGACTCATCACCTCCAGAGCCACATGAACTCCAGGCAGCTGCTTCTGGTTAGAAATCAACTAGTTATTTCAAACAAACACATAAATCTGTGCTATGCAGATTCAATTAGCAGCTCAGAAAACCAGATGGGTTGCCTAGCAACAGCATCCTTCCCTCTTCCCACCTTCTGCATACTCTGGGCTGTGGGTTGCCCTTTAGTGACCTTCCTAAAAGGGCAGCATAGTATAGTGGTAAAAAAGGCAGATCCTTGAAAACGGAACACCTGGGTCCTGAATCCTGGCTCCACAACTTACCAGCTGTAACGTCTAAGCTTAGGCAAGTTGTCCCACCTAGCAAATGGAAATAACATTAGTTCCTTATACAGTCTTGAAGAGTATTTAGTGAATTCATATATGGATGGTGCCCAGAACATAACAAACACTCAATAAATGTTAGCTCTTATTTTTCTCTACCCTATATATCCTTCTTTAGGGTTTCCTTTTAACCAGATTTCACCAACACAAATATTGGGGGCAATGAGGGATTGGAACTCACAATGTCTTTTGCCCCAAGACTGCCTTATGTGGCGCCTCCCTCCATATCTACATAATCTCTCTTCCCTCCCACTTTTGTCTCCTACCAAGAATAATATAATTTGTCCTCCAATCTCAAAAATGTTTGATCTTCAGTTAGCTCTTTCTATATGGTTATAGCCCAGACATTCTAGAAACCAAGAACGGGGATGCTCAGTTCCCTAACACTGTCTCTTGACATCTCGCTTTAATGAACCAGTATTTCTACCTAGTTATTTATGATTTTTCTTTTGGAGTCTTCATTAAGAGTGTTCCCCAATCTACAAAGACAAACACACTGTCAGCTATTTGACAGTGTAATAATTAATCTTGCATTTTAGATTGCCATCGTGAGTAGGCTGAAGAAGCAGGCATTCCCAGCAAATCTTATGTTAAATATGGAAAGCTAAAATAAACAATGAAACTGGATAGGGTGCTGCTGGCTTTTGTTGTTGTTTTTAAAGATGAATTTGGCAAAAGTGCCCTAAACAGCTAATTAGGAAGGCTAATTAGCTGATTCCTAAAGCCTCTTCCAAATAAAAGACAACAGACTAGCTACACTCTCTTCTTAAATCTTTGTTTCCTAGGCTCTAATTATTTGAGCCCCTTTTTCAAAAATTATTCTGTCCTAAGGCTGGGTACGGTGGCTCATGCCTGTAATCCCAGCACTTTGGGAGGCCAAGTCGGGTGGATCACAAAGTCAGGAATTCGAGAACAGCCTAGCCAACATTGCAAAACAGCATCTCTACCAAAAATTTAAAAATTAGCGGGACGTGGTGGTGGCGCCTGTAATCCCAGCTACTCAGGAGGTTGAGGCAGGAGAATTGCTTGAACCCAGGAGGGAGAGGTTGCAGTGAACCGAGATCATGCCACTGCACTCCAGCCTGGACAACAGAGTGAGACTCCGTCTCTATGTCCCATGTGAGCTGTACTGTTATTTACTATTTTTCCCCATAAATCAACCCACTTCCTAAAATGTATATAAACTCATTTAAAACGGAAAAGTTATATAAAGGGGAAACTTTTTAAATGTCCAAATAGAGGGTAACTGTTAAAAGTAAATACCATGAAAACTGAACTTTGTATACTTCTTAAAAACAAAACTGGTTTAAGATATCTTTGTAATTATTGACTTCAAATAAAAATAGATGAAATGCATCTAACTTATTGAGACTGTGTGAAAACAGCGTAGGTGCCGCCTCGTCTAATTTAATTCTCACAATGGCTCTTCAAAGTAAATGTGAGCTCCACTTTTAGAGGTGATGGCTCTGAGACCTGGAAGTGAAGTAAATTGTTCAAGGACCCAGAGTTGGAATGGGTAGTGCAGGTCCAGGTCCAGGGGAGGCGAGAGTCCTCAGGACTGCAGGGTGAATCTCTACACCTTGCACTGTCTCTCCTCATCATTCTTATCCAAGCCATCCTCCCTCTTGTATCTTGTGGCAGACTCCTGGAACACACTGCAATGATTCTGGGGTTTTCACCAAAGATACAGTTAGACTTTCAGGTCTTTTGTAACAGGAAGAAAAAGTATTTGCATCAGGAAAGATACTGTTATTTTACACTCGTTGGGTTTTTTGTTTTGTTTTGTTTTCTTTTTTTTTTTTTTGAGACGGACGCTCTGTCGCCCAGGCTGGAGTGCAGTGGTGCGATCTCGGCTCCCTGCAAGCTCCTCCTCCCGGACTCATGCCATTCTCGTGCCTCAGCCTCTCAAGTAGCTGGGACTACAGGCACCTGCCACCACACCCAGCTAATTTTTTGTGTTTTTAGTAGAGACGGGGCTTCACCGTGTTAGCCAGGATGGTCTCGATCTCTTGACCTCATGATCTGCCCGCCTTGGCCTCCCAAAGTGCTGGGATTACAGGTATGAGCCACCGCGCTCAGCCAGTTGTTGGCTTCTTTCTATAACAGAGAAAAGGAATTGAGAATGAGCAGAGGATGGGCTGGGCAGGGACCAGACAGTGAAGGTGGTAGCCGGGGAAGAAGATGGAGCCAAGAAGCTGCTTTGGAGAGGAGAGAAACGAAAGGGGAGACCTAGGACCCTGGGGAAAGACAGAGAGAGAGGCGGCGGGGGAGGAAATTGATGTTGCCACTCGGGAAAATAGTGAGGAAAAGGTAGAAAGATGCAGAGGTGTTTTGTGATTTTTGTTTTTTTTCATGTAGTGCTTGTGATGTTGTCCTTGGTCTTCCATATTGTCCTTCGTCTTCCACGTCTAGCTCTGTATTTTTTCTAATGCACAGTACAATTTGAAGAGTTTCTCTGCATAGCACCTAAAGTCAGTCATCTTCCACACCTTCAGTAGCACATGCATGTGGGAAGCTGCCTCTGATGATTTCATTCATTTCTATGGCTTTAACTCCACCTTTTGGTTGATGACTTAGACATTCATATTTCTAGTTGACCTCTTCCCTGAACTCTGCCCACCTGACATCACCATTTAGATGTCGAATACCATAACTTCTGCCCCACTCCATTTCAGACAAACTGGCTCACCTTTGCAGTTCCCTCCACCTTTTCCTTTCAGCACTTTGCGTGCCTGGTTTCCAAGGGTCAGATCTCAGCTCAAATATCACCTCCTCAGAGACGCCCACCAGAGCATCCTGATAAAATAAGCCCATCTCCCCCAGTTGCATTGCTCTATCAATTACAAAACCACCTTACCAACGACATTCCCTTATTTCCTTCATAGTACATGTCACGATTTATACATTTTTGTTTATTTTATTGTTTGCTTACTTATTTTGTCTCCATCAACTAAAACATAAACTCCTTGTGGACAAAGATTTCGTCTGCTTTGCTGAAGAGAACTTTGCACATTGTTAGGTGCTCAGTAAATCTGTTGATTGAATGAATGGATTCATCTATGATGATTGACAATAAATGATTCCATGAAGAGTGTCTCTACATTGTATCATTATTGATACGGCCACATGCTAATGAGTAGAATTTCATGCAGTTGACAGTTTTAATAGCACATTCTCACATGTTATTATGTTTTTCTTCACCAGAACCTATCAAGGAAGTTACTATTTCTATACCCACGTTACCCTAAGGAAACTCAGTTCAAATCAGTAAATATAACTCAAGGTATAACTCCGCTGAAAAGCTGTGAGAGGTATGGACAATGCCAAGTGAAAGCATCTGTGGTTCCTTCCAGACTGACTTATCATCCTGATTTTCCCAAGACTATCCTGGTTTTAGTACTGAAAATCCTGCATTCTGGGGGAAACCAGGACAGTTAGTCACCCTGTCTTACCCAGAAAAGTGTAGATAAGTCATAAGAACTTCATGCAGTCAGGCTGGGTGCGGTGGCTCATGCCTGTATTCCCAGCACTTTCAGAGGCCGAGGCAGGCTGATCACTTGAGGTCAGGAGTTCGAGACCAGCCTGGCCAACATGGTGAAACCCTGTCACTACTAACAATACAAAAATTAGCCAAGCTTGGTGGTGTACTCCTGTAATTCCAGCTACTCAGGGGTCTAAGGCACAAGAATCGCTTAAACCCTGGAGGCAGAGGTTGTAGTGAGCCAAGATCATGCTGCTGCACTCCAGCCTGGGTGAGACTGTCTAAAAAAAAAAAAAAAAAAAGAACTTCATACAATCAAATCCCTGGCCATCTAAAATACATTAATGGCCGGGCATGATAGCTCACATCTGTAATCCCAGCACTTATGAGGCCAATGCGGGTGGATCACTTGAGGTCAGGAGTTGGAAACTAGCCTGACCAATATGGCGAAACTCTGTCTGTACTAAAAATACAAAAAATTAGCTGGGCGTGGTAGCGCACTCCTGTAATCCCAGCTACTAGGGAGGCTGAGGCAGGAGAATTGTTTGAACCCAGGGGGCAGAGGTTGCAGTGAGCCAAGATCACTCCACTGCACTCCAGCCTGGGTGACAGAACAAGACTCTATCTCAAAAAATAAATAAATAAAAATAAAAATAAATAAAACACATTAACTAAAATGCATTTATCGGAGATGAGAGTAGGGTTGGGGTTTGGAATCTAAAAATGTTAAGTTGCATAATAGTTGATGAACCCATCCACCCAACTTACGTTTAAGGAGTGCTGGAACAGGAAGTCATTAAGAGCATTCTGAAAAGGAGCGGATGGACACTGAGAGATGCCAACTGAGGTCCTACCCTGAATGATAAAGATGGTAACTAGGTCAGCCTGATTGTCAAGCCTCCTGCTTTCAGACTGAATCTGATGATCCACCACAAGTCCCAAAGGTATTGTGGGCAGTAGCAGAGCCATCCACTGCAGGCACCCTGACCAGAAGGAACCAGCTTATGATTCCAGACAGGAAAATTCTTCCTCTTCCAATTCAGTTTAACACCGTTTGCAATCATTTTGGTAAAGTAGCTATCACAATTTCACAAGCTGTGTGTGTGTGCATGTGTGTGTGTTTTGCAGGAAGATAATTATTGCATAGGTGGCATTGTCTGTTCATCTAGGTAGATACTGTAGTGTTCATTCATGCCATTGGGTAATTGTAGTGAGCAATTATGTATCACATTTTGAAAGAGGCATTAAAAAAATTCACCACTGAGATGAGTCAGACTTAATTATCTTGGCTTTTCAGCAGCTGAGTTTAAGGCACAAGGTGGAGAACACATCAGCTTCAAAGGCAGAGGGAATTGAAGGTGCTCTCCAGCTTTGGATACTTCCTCAGCTTGAGGTAAGAATCATGAACAAACTTCGGGTCTCTGCCAGCCACGATCTCCAAACTGGAGATGTCCCAGATTTGGTAGGACACTTTAAACAGGCAGCTACCATATATCCTGGGTTATTATTATTGTCTGCCTAGAATTTTCTGTATCTTTGTTTGCTTGTGTGATGTCCCACCTGGAGGCTTCTTACGCAAAACACTTTAATGAAAACTAAACAGCCATAAGAAAGAGAAAAGAGTTGGTTTAAACCACCTACTTAGTTTTGCATTGTGGAACAAGGTTAAGAGGGTTGCTCAGTGATTTGGACTTATTTTTGTCTCCATTTCAGCGGGGAACCCAGCACAGTGGCAGAAAATTCTATCTTGTCTCTCAAAATCAGCATGGTTAGGACTAAGGAGTTGTTATAATCTCTGTGTTTTCAAGGCAGGTCTTAAAGCACATCAGTGACCTAGATCCTGCCAGAGCAAAACTAGCCACCCACTTGCCTGGACTGTTGAACTTGTTGGTGTTAGGCACAGAGTTTTGGGGAAAAGATGTGGTATGAATTCTCAAGGTCCTTGTCATTAGAGATGTTGCTATAAAACTAGATGTGAGGACTGGATCCCTTGAAATATTCCGCCCATATTCCGGACCTGTCGATTTAGACTTCTTAGGTACAGTCATTTTGTCTTAACCAATATGTTGGAATACCCTTCTCGTCTAGACTTCTTTAAACCTGTCAAACTTAATTTTTCAACCTGCGCCTCTGTTTTGAAGGCTACATTTTACTCATTCATTACTCCCTTAATCAGTTTCTCCAGAGTCAGCCAAAGCTCTTGCCAAGGAGCAGTAGTAGTAGGGCCAACTGCGAGTTTCAGGTGTTTCCTAAACTGGACTGGCATTTTCTTATTCCTAGTTGTCGGGATGACTCACACAAGGACCATTTAATTTAAGAGTATTATTCTGACTGTATATTTGTATGGAAAAATAATGACTACTGAGATTTTGAATCTTGGAAAGAAGCAATTCCCCAGAAGCAACAAAATAGATAACTTGCTAGCAGGGTTTTTAAGTGATCGTGGATCCTAGTAACAGGCAGCTAGCCCTGCCTGCACTTGTCAGCCAAATTACTTAACCTTTTAGTAGTCATCACCTTGCTTGACAAGGTTCCTTTCCTCCCCTGCCCACAAGTTATCATCCTAACTGAACAATTCAACCAAAAGTTAGGTACAATTCACCCCTTCATACCCCAGTAATTTATTTCACTCACAAAATTTCTAGAGGAAAAATACGTTTTCCTGTCTGCAATGGTGGATTCCTGGATCTCCATCAACGTGTACCACTTCAGAAACTTTTTTTTAACCAAGAAGGGAAAACAGGTTTTACTGCTGGCAGGAAATTTAAAACTCCAGTTGTGTCCAAGAAAATAAGAAGGGATTTGCACTGTGATGCTTGAACGTTTCTAGATGCTTATTGAATTTTTCCACCTTGAAAATGGCGTCAAGCAACTTCTATTTAAAATTCCCAGATGAAAATGAAAGCCCTAGCATATATAGAGTCATTCAATAAAAATAAATTCATCAACACTAGAATTAGGAACCAGAAGAACAAGGTTGGGTTCCCAGGTGCCTCACTTACTGTGGGATCCTGGACGAGTCATCAGATTCTCTAAGCCTCCATGTCCACGTGTCTAAAATGGGAGTAAGATAATAATAACATCTACTTCAAACAAGTGTGAGTTTTGTAAAGGGTAAAGAAATAAAAATTTATTATTTTAGTTGTTATTCCATTCACAAGTAATATCTCTTCTTTGGTTTATTATGTTCTTTTTCACTGTGGAAATGGAGAGCTCTATATTAAAAATATGATGGTTTGGTTTTTCCTTTATTTTCCTAACCATTTGTAGAACCCTTCTTAGTTAACTGGAATCTTTTAAGTCACTCAGTTGATCAGTTAGCACGTATTAATTGGGGTTCTTCCATGTGACAGGCAGAGATATCATGTCTGCCTTAATTTGTACACAATCTAATAGGTACAAACATTTTGGTCTTAACATTCTTTCCCATTGCTTTTCATTGCTATGAAAATATTTTGTGTTTTTTGTTTGTTTGTTTGTTTGTCTGTTTTTTGAGACAGAGTCTCGCTCTGTCGCCAGACTGGAGTGCAGTGGCACAATCTCGGCTTACTACAAGCTCCGCCTCCCGGGTTCAAGCGATTCTCCTGCCTCAGCCTCCTGCATAGCTGGGACTACAGGTGGGCGCCACCACGCCTGGCTAATTTTTGTATTTTTAGTAGAGACGGTTTCACCGTGTTAGCCAGGATGGCCTCGATCTCTTGACCTCATGATCTGCCCACTTCGGCCTCCCAAAGTGCTGGGATTATAGGCGTGAGCCACTGCACCCGGCCTGTTTTGCTCTTTTAAAACAAAAATCTCTCTAATGCCTGTCTTGGCATAACACACTCATTTACAGTTTTTAGCCAGCAGTGATATTAGCAAGACTGCTTTTCAGTTTGGCCTCGCCATATGTTAAAATGTGGAAATGCTTCTATACCAATTGGTCAGTAGCCACTAACCTGAGTCCCAGAAGTGTTCTCCTCACTCACATAATTCATCTCTACTTATCCCCCTTTCCAGGACACCTTGACTAACCCCCAAGGGCAACTAAAGGATCAAGAAAGGCCCAGCACAGCAGAAGACCAACTGGACCTAGCAACTGCAGGAGGTACGTGCATCCATTCAGAGTGTTAAGATGCTGTTACTGTCACTCTGCCTTCCAGGACTTGGAGGGCTTTACACCCCCTTATCCCACTCACCACATTTCCTCCAACCTTCAGATCACTCATTGCTTGGCCAGAGATCGTCTTCTCCTACCCAAATCCCTTCCCCTCGGCTCTCAACCCTCCCATTTCCCTGTGCTTCCCTTAGTGCTGTCTGCACTCTGACCATCCTCAAGTGATCCTTTCTTAGCTCTGCTCCCAACACTGCTGCCCAGGTTCCTTCTGTAGCTTGTCCTGTAGAACCCAAACCAACTCTTCAGGGTGGAAATATCACACTGGATTCATAAGGCCGTATCAGTGGTAAAATATTGAAATGCCTTAATAGCTAAGGGTAAGAAGCCATTACTCTGAGTGTCCCCCTCCTATTCCCAGTGCCCCCAACTACTCTGGCCCCTCCTGCAAGACATCCCCTGTCCTCCCCAAGATCTGGCACTCAACTTCCTGGCCCCTGCTCCAGGACTGTGGCCAACATCTGTTTTGATGGATGCCTGGAGTTTACTAGTACATAAATACTTTGTTAACCATCTCTGTGAAGAAGTGTAATACATGATAGAGTAAGGTAAGGGATATTCCTTCATTTATTAATTCATCGATTCTTTCTACCAACACTTAACAGTCACTCACTCTATCCCAGGTACTGAGCCAGACCTAGGACCTCCAAACCAGATGCAGTCTCTGCCTTCATGCACTTATATTCTGGCAGGGAAGGCAAATAATAAACCAAAGAAGAAACACACACACATAAAAAACACACACACATAAAAAATACATATTTTTATCAAGGGTTCAAGAGGAAATGAAATTAGCTCAGAGAAGTCATAAATGGCTTTAGAAAGAAGACAGTGTTTTAAATGGGCCTTAGGGATATGCAGGGTTTCTGCAGACGTAGGTGGAGGGGAAAAACATAGGCAATAGCATTAGGCAGAAAATGTGGCATGTGTTTAGGGACCAGTAGTTCAGTTTGGCCGGATGGTGGGGTGTAGAGGGGGCTCCTGGGAGATCAGGTGAGGGATGTAATTAGGTTGACCCAGCCAGCCTTCTCAGACCTAAAGATGAACTTATGCACAGACAGGTTAAGACCTTATTTCTAAACCTTTTGGCCTCCAGCAAAATACCCACACAAGCATTCACTAATCTGAGCACAGGCCCCCTGTATAAGTTGGGGAGTTTTTGCACTAGACAAAATTCCAGCCCAATGGGTACGTAGGATAGCCCTTCCACCTCCCACCCAGCTGCGTACACTGGTGTGAGGTTTTCCTAAAATGTTTTCCACTGGCTCCACTTTGTGCCAAGAGGCTGGCATCTCTCCAGAGGGGCACCTTTTCCCATTTCACACAAAAGCCCAAAATAGGCTGGCAGTGGCCTTGCCTGGACACTTCCATCCCTAATCAGACTTCTCTGTTCTTATCAAGTAAAGTCTCTAGAAATCCCCTTTGTCTACATTGCCCCACTCCCACCTCCATGGCCTCGCCTTAAAGCCTACCCACCCCCCTTAATCAAACCTCTCGCCTGCTTTGGCCAAGTGCTCCACCTCTTACAATGACCTCTTTTCCTTCACCCAGGGTGCACCTGAATCCTAGTCCTCCCTGAATCCTTACCTGGCCACCTGTCCTGACCCTTCCCTCTGTCTAAACACATGGCCTTCACAGTTTCCTCTTTTATTTTGTTTTATTTTGAGACAGGATCTTGCTCTGTTGCCCAAGCTGGAGTGCAATGGCATGATCACAGTTCACTGCAGCCTCCACCTCCTAGACTCAAGCAATTCTCCCACCTTACCCTCCCAAGTTGCTGGGACTACAGCTGTAAACCACCACCCTCAGCTAATTTTTTATTTTTATTTTTTATTTTTTTGAGACAGAGTCTCGCTCTGTCGCCCAGGCTGGAGTGCAGTGGCACGATCTCAGCTCACTGCAAGCTCCGCCTCCTGGGTTCATGCCATTCTCCTGTCTCAGCCTCCCGAGTAGCTGGGACTACAAGCGCCCACCACCACGCTCGGCTAATTTTTTGTGTTTTTAGTAGAGATGGGATTTCACTGTGTTAGCCAGGATGGTCTCGATCTCCTGACCTCATGATCTGCCTGCCTCGGCCTCCCAAAGTGCTGGGATTACAGGCGTAGGCCAACATGCCCAGCCTAATTTTTTATTTTTTGTAGAGATGGGGTCCTGCCATGTTCCCCAGGCTGGTCTCAAACTCCTGGGCTCAAGCAGTCCTCCTGCCTTGGCCTCCCAACGTGCTGGTATTATAGGCATGAGCCACCACACCTGGCCTACTTCTTCCTCTCTGACCACATCCACAGGGTCACCTTCCTGGGCCTTCCTTGATTTGTTTCATGTTTGTGTGTTAACACAGTGGTACCTGCCACCTGTGAATCTTTTACATGTGTAAATGCAGCAGTGATAGCTTACCCAGATTGTAACTTCCAAACTAGAAACAAGGCCTATGAATGCATTACTCACTTGATTTTCATTAAAGGAAACCCAAATTACTGCTGCTATTGGGGGCCTGTGCTTCATCTCTCAAGAAAATATGATGGCATTAATTTGTTTGGTCTATTCAACAAACATACATTAATCATTCATGTATGCCAGGTATGGGTGATATAACGGTAAAGAAGATGTGGTCCCTCTCTGCAGAGAATGTTTATTTAACTAAAAATTTGTTGCCTGCCTACTATGTGCCAGGTATTGTACTGGACTCCAGAGTTATCGAAGTAAGACACAATCCCCTTGACAAAGGGATAGACAGGTAAAACGACAGTCACAATACCAGATGGTGTATACTAAGATCAAGGGCTTCCCCAGATGCTGGAGAACCCATAAGGCACACATGGCCCAATTCAAAGCTTGTGAAAGAGACTTCATTCATTCATTCATTCAGTCTGTCATTCAGTAGTTCCCTAATGCCTGCTGTGTGCCACTTGCTATTCAGGGTGCTGAAGTGACGAAGTCCTTCCCCACGAAGCCTAAAAATTCCAGTAGAGGAGACAGACAATACACACATCAGTAACTGGAGACTACACTAGATGATGATAAGTGCTTTGGAGAAAATAAAGCAATGGTGGTCATAATAACAGGGCCACAGGGAAGGTGTCCGTGTTCTGCATAGAGTGGCTAGGAAAGACTGCTGAGCTGACACTTGAGGAGGTATCTGAAGAAGTGCAAGACCTGGTTCTTTGAGGAAGACTAGGCCAGGAAGAGGGGAGAGCAAATACAAAGATCCTGGCGTACAGGCTACTTAGATCATTAAAGAAAGATCAAGTTAGCCAGTGATGCTGGGACCATGAGAGCCAGGTGTATGTGTTAAGGACAGAGGTCAATGAGGAAGTAGAGGCACAGGGTCATTCCATCAGCTACAAGGCCCTCTACACCTTGTAGCTGATGAAATGACTTTGGCATTTACACTAAGATGGGGAACCACTGAAGGGCTTTAATGGGGCTGGGGAGTAACATGATCTAACTTTCTTTTTTTTTTTTTTTTTTTGAGACGGAGTCTCGCTCTGTCGCCCAGGCTGGAGTGCAGTGGCGCAATCTCGGCTCACTGCAAGCTCCGCCTCCCGGGTTTACGCCATTCTCCTGCCTCAGCCTCCCGAGTAGCTGGGACTACAGGCGCCCGCCACCTCGCCCGGCTAGTTTTTTGTATTTTTTAGTAGAGACGGGGTTTCACCGGGTTAGCCAGGATGGTCTCGATCTCCTGACCTCGTGATCCACCCGTCTCGGCCTCCCAAAGTGCTGGGATTACAGGCTTGAGCCACCGCGCCCGGCCAACATGATCTAACTTTCATTTTAAGAGACTCACTCTGGCTGTGATGTGGAGAATGGCCAGAAAGGAGCAATGGCCAAAGCAGGGAGACCAGTAAGGAGGCTATCACAAAAATCTATGTGAAATGGTACTGGCTTGAACCAGGGTGAGAGGAGGAGTCCTGCCTGCAAACAGACAACATGGTGTGTCAGATGTTCTAATGGATACATATGCATTGTGTAAAGTGTGGTGGGATCCCAGAGGAGAGTGTGATGAGCCCAGGGTAAAATGACTTGGTGAGGGAAGTTTTCACAGAAAGGGACATGGAGCTGGCCCTGAAGGATGCAGATTCACCACTAGTCTGTGAAAAGTGTAGGTCAGGGGCCATGTGTAGGTCAACACTGCACCCTCAGCACCTAGAACACATTCTGGTGTGTTCAATAAATGATTGCTGAATGAATGGATGGATGGTTGGGAGAGTGGATAGATGGGTGGATGGATGGATGGATGGAAGGATGGATGGATGGATGGATGCATGGATGGATGGATGGATTGAATTCTGGAAGTAAACAATAAAAATGAGAAAACCTAGAAATGTTGGATTTCATTGACCAAAGAGAAAGTCAAGAATAATAAAGGAACCATAACTGTTGGTTAATTTCAGATGTGTACAAAGACAATCCCAGTCCTCTGGGGATGTTTCGTCCTGTGGCATCTCTGCCTCTCATCGTCTCAGACCATTTACCCTGGAATCAAGGCAAGGATTACTCAGAGGGCACTTGACTATGGTGAGTTGGATGCTTTCAGAAGCCAGACCTCAGGCCCACTAGGTGGGGTCTGTGACCCAAACTCAACAGCTCATAACTTGGGCTGTCTCCTGACTGAGACAAGCTCCACTGTGGGGTGATCCAGTACCTTATGCAGAAACTCCTAAGATGGCTGAGAAGAAAGTGCTGCCTAAAAAAGAGTCAACTTGATGGGAGGAGTGTCCAAACACAGCGCAGTAAGTAAGGGACAGCGAAGCTATGTAACTTGCAGAGTCACACAAGCTATTCAGTGGGAAAGTTGGGATTCGAACCTAAGCTCTCTGGTAGTACCTTTGGCTCTATCTTCACACTGTTTATATCTATCTTTGCATCACCATATTGCAATATTTTTTTCTGGCATTTTAGAGGATAAAACCTGCTCTTCGTCATCCCCAACAGGGATAGAATAACTGGAAAGGAACTTAAACTGCAAAATAAGGGATAAAGGCAGTATTTCCTCCTTGAAAAGGGTGAAAGTAAATGTTCTTCATTAACTATGGAAGTTACTTTTCTCAAGCTCTTTAATGTGAGAAAGGTCTCCTTTCCCCAATGAGCTCAGAGAAATGTGTTCTGTGATGCTTCCATATAAAGAAGCTGATGGGTTATTCCAGGATGAAACAAAAGCAGTGCTTAGTAACTTTTTAAAAATATCAGGAGAAATCTGGTGAAAATGTAGATTCTCTCCCCCCAAAAATGAGACACATATGCACACACAAGTCACCCACAGTTTTTTATTAGAATTTCAGGTGGTTCAGGAGTTTCCTACAGCCCATGAACCTCAGGCCAAAAATTCTTGAGCTTAAAGAATCTGAAACGAAAGAAGAGTGTAGAATAACCTTCTGGAACTGTCCATAGCACACAGATTCTGGAGCCAAAGTGTCTGAATTTGACCACTGGCTCCCCGAGTTCTTAGCTGTATGATTTGGGCAACAGTGAACTTCTCTGAGGCTCAGGGTCTTACTCTACTGCCCAGGCTAGAGTATAATGGTGCAATCATGGCTTACCACAGCCTTGACCTCCAGGACCAAGCAATCCTTCCAACTCAGCATCCTGAGTCACTGGTACTATAGGCACGCACCATTATGCCCAGCTAATTTTTAAGTATTTTTTTTTTTTGTAGAGACAGGGTCTCAATGTTTCCCAGGCTGGTTTCAAACTCCCGGGCTCAAGCGATCCTCCTGCCTCCCAAAGTGCTGGGATTACAGGCATGAACTACTGCTCCTGGCCTGAAGAAAATGTTATACTTTTCTTCTCACACTGTCCTGTGATAAAACTCTTCAGTCCTCCCGACATAATGAAAATTTCTCATGTTAGCTCTGTGGTCTTGGACAAGTTCCTTAGCCTCTCTGAGAACCAGAGTTTTCATCTGTAAACCAGGGACAATAATACCCACTTTGTGGGGTTGCCGTTTTCTAGGTTATCTAAGGGCTTGTCTTACTCAATAAATTGTATTTGTGTGGTTAATGTTATTATGTTGTTATTATCTTTGTCATTATCAACAGATACTTTCTTGTTTCCTTCACAGGTGTTCAAGCTGGAATGGAGATAATTGAGCGAATGCTAAAAGAAAACAACCTCCCAGATATAAGCGGTTCTGAGTCTCTTGAATTTCTAAAGGTTGATTACGTAAACTACAATTTTTCAAAGTAAGTAAAAGAGACGAGCATTTTGCCTCTTATAAGAAACTCAAAGGAAACAGCGAAAGAATCCTATGGAAGCCCCACGATTTCATCAGAATCCAGCCTTCTTATCTTTTTCTGTTCTGCTATCCTTAGCTCTGGTTTCTATTCTCAAGTTTGCCTCATGGCTCAATATGGCCACTGCAGTTCCAGCCATCAAATCATGTGTCAGGCAGCTAAAAGGAGGAAGAGACGAGGGCAAAGGGGTTCTTAAAAGCTGAGTCAGTCTTCTTTATTAATGAGTTTTTCTGAAGCTCTACCCTAATAAGATCCTGCCTAACCAACAATGGACAGAACTTAATTATATGGCCACATTTATTAGCAAGGGAGACTGGAAAACTAGTTTTCCAACCAAACAACTTTGTCATTCTCAATAAAATCAGGGATGTTTAGGGAAGAAAGTGAATTGGAAGTTCAGACAGCAACTGACAATCTCTGCCATAGTCTCCAGCAAAAGCCCCAAAGGCCGTATAAGGAGAGGGTAGCTTTGTCCACCTGGAGCTCAGTCTTAAAGGTCAAGGGAGAGTCAAGCTTTTCTAAGGGGTTCTCTGTGTGACTGTGATTCACAATTTGCCCAATTGTTAAAGATTTTAACAATCCAGTGAAAATTCCCTGCTCTCCGACCCTTTGGAGTGATCATTCCCCTGCTGTCAAAGATAAAACCAAGAGGGTTGTTTTTTTTTTTTCTTTGAGATGAGATGGAGTCTCACTCTATCGCCCAGGCTGGAGTGCAGTGGTGCTGTCTCTGCTCACTGCAAGCTCTACCCCCGGGTTCATGCCATTCTCCTGCCTCAGCCTCCCGAGTAGCTGGGACTACAGGCACCCGCCACCACACCCGGCTAAATTTTTTTGTATTTTTAGTAGAGACGGGGTTTCAACCTGTTAGCCAGGATGGTCTCGATCTCCTGACCTAGTGATCTGCTACCCTCGGCCTCCCAAAGTGCCGGGATTACAGGCGTGAGCCAACGCACCCAGCCCAAAACCAAGAGGTTTTGACAACAAGGAAGAGAGATGGTGACTTAGGGAAAGTTCCTGGCTAATGCTCTGGTCTGTATAAAGTTAGCCATTCAACAAGTATTTATTGAGCACCTACTACATACCAAGGCTTGTCCTAGGAATAGGGGATATTAGGCTGGGCACAATGGCTCACACCTGTAATCCCAACACTTTGGGAGGCCGAGGTGGGAGGATCACTTGAGCTCAGGAGTTTGAGACCAGCCTGGGCAACATGGCGAAAACCCATCTCTACCAAAAATACAAAAAAATTAGCCAGGCATGATGGCACACACCTGTAGTCCCAGTGACATGGGAGGCTGAGGTGGAAGGATCACTGGAGCCCCAGAGGTCAAGGTTGCAGTGAGCCATGATTGCGCCACTGCACTCCAGCCTAGACAGAGTGAGACCCTGTCTCAAAAAAAGAGAAAGCAATAGGGGATATTGTAGTGAACAACATACCTGCCCTTAAAGTCCAGTGGGAGAGATGAACATTAAATATATGTTTATAAAACATTCAATTACAATCATAATGCCACAGCAGAAAAGTACAGGAAGAATTGTATAGTATCATGTGTAGGTGGAGACGGGGAGAAACAGGTATTTTCATGCATTGCTCGATAGGGTAGATAAATCAATACAACAGTTTTAGGCCTGTGCTGTCTAAACAGTAGCCACTAGCCGCAGGTGGCTATTAAACACTAAATGCAACTAGTACAACTGAGGAAATATATTTTTATTTATTTAATTTTCATTAATTTTAATTATAAAAACTGATGCTCAGTTTGACTACTGAAAAGCTTCTAAGTGTGTTTGCAACAATTTTATAAGATTACTTTTTCAACTGAAAATGTTACCAAATCTAAATACAGGTTGAGTATCCCTTATCCAAAATGTTTGGGACAAGATGTATTTCAGATTGGGAATTGTTTTGAATTTTGGAATATTTGCATTATACATCCTTACCAGTTCAGCATCCCTAATCCAAAAATCCAAAATGCTCCAAGGGGCATTCCCTTTGAGCATCATGTCAGCTCTTAAAAATTTCGGATTTGTGATGCTAAACATATATAGGTCAGTATCTCTCATAAAAGCCAATGTTTGAATTGAGGTGTATCATGAGTATAAAATACATACCAGATTTTGAAAATTTATTTAAAAAAAAAAAGAAAATAAAATATCTCATTAGTAATTTTTATATTGGTTACATGTTGGTATGACAATGTTTTAGATATATTGGCTTAAGTAAAAATATTAAGAAAATTAATTTCACCTCTCTTTTCCCTTTTTAAAATGTGATTACTACAAGATTTTAAATTACTGTCATGCATTGCTTAACAACAGGAATATGTTCTGATAAATGCCTTATTAAGCGATTTCATTATTGTGCAAACGTTATAGGGTGTATTTACACGAACCTAGATGTTATAGCTAACTACACACCTAGGCTGTATGAGATAGCCTAATACTCCTAGGCTACAAACCTGTATAACAAGTGACTGCACTGAATACTGTAAGCAATTGTAATACAATGGTAAGTACTTTTATATCTAAACATATCTAGTCATAGAAAAGGGACAGTAAAACTACAGTAATCTTATATATATATGTGTGTGTGTGTATCTATGTGTATATATGTGTGTGTGTGCTTATCTATCTATCTATCTATATGCTCTTTGACCCAGCAATTCCACTTCTCAGCATCCTCCTTAGAGAAGTACATGTACACGGCCAGGCGCGGTGCCTCATGCCTGTAATCCCAGCACTTTGGGAGGCCAAGGTCAGCGGATCACAAGGTCAGGAGATCGAGACCATCCTGGCTAACACGGTGAAACCCCATCTCTCCTAAAAGTACAAAAATATTAGCCGGGCATGGTGGCGGGTGCCCGTAGTCCCAGCTACTCAGGAGGCTGAGGCAGGAGAATGGCAGGAACCCGGGAGGTGGAGCTTGCCAGTGAGCCAAGATCATGCCACTGCACTCCAGCCTGGGCGACAGAGTGAAACTCCTTCTCGAAAAAAAAAGAGAGAGAGAGAGAGAGAGAGAAGTACATGTACACAAGCAGATTATGTATGAGGATGTTCACTGTGACATTGTGTATAATACAGAAGTGCTAGAAAGAACTTAGATGTCCACTAACATAGGAATGATTTTTTTTTGAAATGGGACATCCATCCACAGTTTGAAATACTCTGCAGCAGTTATAAAGAATTGGTTAGACCTGCATGTATCAAAATTAAAATATTTCCAAGATATAGCAAATGAATCTCTGCTTCCTCTTCCCACAGTGGGACTCAGGATGTGTGACAGAGACCAGGTAGGAAAGGATGCATAGAACAGGAAATATTATGAGTAAATAATTGTTTCTTATCAGTTATCACATTTATGTTTTAAATTTTTCCTAATCTTTGTTCACAACAATGCCCTTCTTGGGTGCAATAATTCACAGATGAACTCATTTTGTCTCCCCCACCTACCTGTGAGTAGCACTTCCTCTGAGTGATCGACTGAATGTGGTTAAGTGTCTTGCCCAAGTTTTTACAGCTGGTACTAAACTTGGCTCCAAGTCAAGCACCCTTTGCGCAATCTGTGAAGTGGCATAGCCTCGTGGTGAAGCGTACAGTCTGAAGTCAGACTAAGGAGGGTTCCAGGTCTGGTTCTGCCACTTATATACGACTTCAGCCACTTTTCTTATCTTCTTATCTCTGAAATGGGGATTGCAAAAACAGCAACCGCCTCACAGGATTACTGTGAAAGTTAAAATGAGCTAATGCATGTAATGCACTTACCACAATGCCTGGCAGGTAGCAATCACTCAAGAGATGTTAATAATTTTTTTTTTTTTTTTTTGAGATGAAGTCTCACACTGTCACTCGGGCTGGTGTGCAGTGGGGAGATCTCGGCTCGCCACAGCCTCCGCCTCCTGGGTTCAAGCGATTCTCCTGCGTCAGCCTCCCGAGTAGCTGGGACTACAGGCACGCACCACCACACCCAGCTAATTTTTATATTTTTAGTAAAGATGGGGTTTCCCTATGTTGGCCAGGCTGGCCTTGAACTCCTGACCTCGTGATCTGCCCGCTTCAGCCTCCCAAAGTGCTGAGATTACAGGCGTGACCCACTGCACCCGGCCGTTCATAATAATTTCTTATAATGCATGTGGCCATCTACCTTTGCAGATTACATGCAACTCACTGCCTCCTAGTTACCCTTTTGACAGCCCAGAGAATCCTAGGGGAAGTCAACTCTTTAAGTTTCTCCACTAACAAAGATACTGTCCACACAGAGGACCTTTGGAAATAGGAGGAAGGCACATTTCTGATTGTCCCAATGACAGGTGGGGAGGGACACTACTACTGGCATATGCACCAAATGTCCTGTAATGTGTATGACAGTCCTCTACAAAAATAGCTGTGCCAAGGGCTGGACGTGGTGGCTCACACCTATAATCCCAGCACTTTGGGAGGTCAAGGTGGGCAGATCACGAGGTCAGGAGATCAAGACCATCCTGGCTAACACGGTGAAAGCGCATCTCTCTAAAAATACAAAAAATTAGCCAGGTGCGGTGGCATGTGCCTATAGTCCCAGCTATTCGAGAGGCTGAGGCAGGAGAATCCCTTGAACCCAGGAGGCGGAGATTGCAGTGAGCTGAGATTGTGCCACTGCACTCCAGCCTGGATGGCAGAGTGAGACTCTGTCTCAAAAAAAAAAAAAAAAGAAAAGAAAAAGAAAAAAAATAACTGTGCCATGCAAAATACGAATATCACCCCTTTTGTGAAACACTGGAACTGCTGAAGGAAAATAATGATGGCAATGTTGTGCCTTCTTTTTGTCTTTAAATAAACTAAACAAGTAGATTGTTTGATTATTTACAAATATATTTCTAGGCCAGGCGAGGTGGCTCATGCCTGTAATCCCAACATTTTGGGAGGCTGAGATAGGAGGCTTGCTGGAGGCCAGGAGTTCAAGACCAGCCTGGGCAACATAATGAGATCCTGCCTCTACAAAAAAAAAAATTAAAAATATTAGCCAAGTGTGATGGCACATGCCTGTAGACCCAGCTATTTGGAAGGCTGAGGCAGGAGGATTACCTGAGCCCAGCAGTTCGAGGTTGCAGTGAGTTATGATCACACCACTGCACTCCAACCTGGGTGACAAATGAGACCCTGTCTCTAAAAAAAAAAGAGAAAGAGAGAAGAAAAATTACATATATATATATATATATATGTATATATATATATTTCTAAACTTACTCATTTCCCTCATCAACTGGATTCAAGGGACTTCCTGGTAAGAGTTTGAGGAGAATTAGGAGGCAGTTCCCAGAGACAGCCCTGCAGACAAGAGGTTCTTTTCTCTGTAGGAATTCACAATGGCCCCAGTGGTAAGCGTTCTGCAACTGTGTTCCCAAGTTTGCTTGATTGAAGAGAGAAGCTGGAAGAGTTGCCCTAACTTCTGTTTCTGGTTTTACAGTATAAAAATCAGGGCCTTTTCATTTCCAAATACCTCATTGGCTTTTGTGCCTGGGGTGGGAATCAAAGCGCTAACCAACCACGGCACTGCCAACATCAGCACAGACTGGGAGTTCGAGTCTCCACTTTTGTGAGTATTCCACTGAAATGTCTGCAGCTGTTCTGGGGGAATGTGAGCAAAAATGGAAAATGTAGAAATTCACCAGTGTTTTTGGCAGTAGACTTATTTCTCTCACTATTAACAATCTTTCTCAAGATAATTTTTTTTTTTTTCCAGGTGAGGCTTAAATTAGGAAATCCCTGCTAGGGGGTTGGGGTGAAAAACATTCTTCCCTTAAAGGTAGAGCATATGATCAAATGTCATTTCAGATTCTCTAAGAACTAGAAGTCCCTGACTATCAGAGAAACAGATGCATGCTCAACCTTTTAGATCACCCACAAATCAGTGCATGATCTTGAGCCAGCCATTCAACATACTTCCCCAACTGCAGGAGTAACTGATGGGAAGTGGAGCCTTTCTCCCTCACACAGAGGTTGAAGGTTGGTAGTCAGCTTAAGCCCAAGCCCAAGTGGAAGGGCCTTTGCACCCTCGTATAGAAGGAAGAAATCAGATTCAAAGTACTTTTACAGGCCAGTTACGATGTGTAAATCACTGTTCTGGGCGTAATGTTTAGGTCTGCCTTGGTTGGTGCCACAGGAAAACACATTCTTTCATCCACTAAGTCAGTCAACAACCATTTATTGAGTGCCTACTATGCATTTACCCCCATCTCAAGAACTCCAGTCTTGTAGATTGTAGAGAAAAGACACGTTCCCCACAGCAACATAGATTCATGTATTCATTTATTTATTCAATGACTCGTCAACCATATATTAAGTACTTACTCTGTGTCAGGCCACATGCTAAGTCTTGGGGACATAGAAACGAGTAACACACAATGCACTCCCTCAAGGAGTTCACAGACTACATCTAAGCCTCCCTTTCTCATCTATGCCCCTCCTGAATAAAGTGTTGCCAGTCTTACCCTTGCTTTTCTCTCCCCAAACAAACATTGTATATGAAGGGTGCTCAATACAAGCTCAATCACTGTCAGGGCCAGAGCACTCAGGGTGAAATCATTAGAATATCCCCATAGCTGTTAGCTTTCACATATTCAGTACTTCGTCTGTTCTGTGAATATTCAATCAGCACCCACTCTGCTCCTACCTGTTGTAGGTGCAAGGAAGTCAGAGGTGAACATGACAAAGTCACTGCAGTCCAGGAGCTACTCAGCCTCTGGATAATCAGAGAAACAAGGTCCATCTCTGTGCCTGACTCAGGCTTCGATAACCTTGCACTTTTTCTCTAAACAGCCAAGACACAGGAGGAGCTGATTTGTTTCTCTCCGGAGTCTACTTTACTGGTATCATCATCCTAACCCGAAATGACTTTGGTCATCCTACACTGAAGCTCCAAGATTGCTACGCCCAAGTGAGCCATGCCCATGTCTCATTTTCCGGAGAACTCAGGTGAGTGAGAGCCCTCGGTTGGGCAGTGGCTAGTCAGAGGTTGGAAACTCAGGCATCGCCTAGGGAAGGTTTATAAATGGCTGATTATGGTCTCTGAGTAACCTCTTTTTTGTTCGTTTTCATTTTTTCCTCAGTGTTCTGTATAACTCCTTTGCTGAGCCCATGGAGAAACCCATTTTAAAGAACTTAAATGAAATGGTGAGTCTTTAGAGGTTAGACAGCCATAGTAAAATGCCATTAGTAGCAGTTCTACCATCCTTTAATTAATTTTTTTTTTTTTTTTTTTTTTGGAGACAGAGTCTCGCTCTGTCGCCCAGGCTGGAGTGCAGTGGTGCGATCTCGGCTCACTGCAAGCTCCGCCCCCCGGGTTCACGCCATTCTCCTGCCTCAGCCTCCTGAGTAGCTGGGACTACAGGCGCCCGCCACCGCGCCCAGCTAATTTTTTTTTTCTTTTTTTTTTTTTGTATTTTTAGTAGAGATGGGGTTTCACCGTGTTAGCCAGGATGGTCTCGATCTCCTGACCTCGTGATCCGCCCGCCTCGGCCTCCCAAAGTGCTGAGATTACAGGCATAAGCCACCGCACCCAGCCAATCCTTTAATTCTTAATCAAGAAAACTTTATTGAGCACCTGCTGTGTGCTAGGTACTATCCAAGGCACTTTCACACACATTAAATATCCTTTGCAGCTTAATAACAGTTTCTCAAATCCCTACTATGTGCCAAATATTGTGGTAGGTGCTTGGGATGCAGAGATAAAGAAAACAACAGCACATCTCTCAAATTTCTTACCATAGGGTGGGCAAACAACCAATAAGAATTTACTTATTATGTGCCTATTATTGCATGCCCAGCCACCATGGACTGGGGTCTGTTGGGAATAGGAAAGAGGGATACACTTGTCTATTCAAAAACGCAAACTCGGGCTTGTGAAACAATTACTAACTGAGTACTTGAACTTAGTACACAGTTACATGATCATTAGATTGAACAGGACAGCTTCAGAGAAATGGAAAATTGTAAAGAAATAGGGCCTGGAAGTGTCCCGGGAGATAATCTTTAGAGGATACAAAACTTGAACTAGATCTTAACATATAGGCAGGATTTGTATATGTAAGGAATGAAGGATAAGAAAAGGCATTTCCAGGAGATACAATAGGAATGAGTTAAGAAAATAGAATAAATTAAGATCCCCTCCAAAGCTGTAAGTATTCCAGTCTCAGAAGTCCGTGTCTGAAGAAGGGAAAGATGGAATTGGCTATGCACTCTCTTTCTAATACTGACCACACCTTCCCTGAACCCTTTATCTGTATTTTGGGGGAGATAAGGACAGGGATGACAAGGACTAGAAAAGAAGGAAGACTCTTCTGGAAAAGAAGGGACAAAGACAGTGTGTGGCCACCTCCATCTCTCTAGTGCTCAGCTCAGTGCTTGACAGACACTAGGTGCTTAATGAAAGTCAGTAAGGAAATCAACGCTCAGAAGCATCAAGCAGCTCATCCCAGGAGGTGGTCCAGGAGTCTGAAGCCTTATAGTCCTTCTCCATCATTCCCTGACAGATGCTGAGTGCCAATGAATATGCGCATTAGAGAGTCCCTGGCAAAGTGCACTGTCATTCTCAAGGACCCCAAACTTGATCATTCCTCTGTTTGAAACAAGGCATGGTCCTTTGGCCTCTGACAGGAGGCCAGTGAAGAATGAGTTATGCCACAGAAGCCAATAATTAAGTTTGCCTGAAATTGATATTTGGCTTAAAGATAACAGATGCTTCTATGATTCTCTCTGGGCCACTGGAAGATAGAAAAGAATGCTGAGACCACAACTGTCTAACTGTGTAAAACCAGAGTTCAAATCCTGGCTATGCAACACCTGGCAACTCAACCTCTCTAAGCTTTGGTTTTCCCATCTGTAATTAGGGGACAGTCATGCCCCCTTCTCAAGGCTGTAGTGAAGGTAAAGTGGAGTTAAACCAACAACAGCTGACACTTACTCAATGCTTACTATGAGCTGGACAATTTTACATGGATTACTTCCATTTCTACTCACAGCAACGTGATGAGGTGGATACAATTATCATCCCCATACAAATGTTGCAGGATGTGTAAACTGAGGTCAAAGAGTACAAGTAACTTGCCAAGGGATTCAACCTTCGGCCCCAGGCACCCAAGCCTGTGCTGCAACTACTATGCCAAGCACATCAATTTGCACACAAGAGGCACACCAGTGCTGATACCTCTGCCTCTTCCTAAAAATATTAATCTGACTCAAGACTAATTTTCAAATTCCAAAAAGATGGCAACAAAATCGATCTCTAAGTAGATCTCTGATATAATGTGCTCTCCAGCTAGCCCAGGGGGAAGGGAAAAGCTCCAGCTCTAACCATTCCAGGTAGGGCAGGCAGCTGCTCCTAGAGGAAATGGCAAGCTGGCGGCACCCCCGGCAGTCAGAAAAGACACAGAAGCCCCAGCAGCAGGTTCCTCGGATGTAACAGCACGGACTGGGACGCATGCCCTCTCATATCACAGAAAGAAAAGCCAAGGGCTCACTCACTCTTCACAGGGCTGATTGGATGTAGTCCCAGTTGCTACGAAGTTCAGCTGGCATTCAGTGACATACCACCCGTATCTACATAAAGCGAGGCCCATAGACATCAACAAATTTAAGAGAAAGTCTCGATGACCAAAGGGATAATGACTGCTAACCAGAAGGCCTTTGTTTGCAGGGTCTACGCCTATCAATAAGGGTTTCCAATACAACATGATAACTTGCTTTTTTTCTTTTTATTCCTTTGTGGCCAGCTCTGTCCCATTATTGCAAATGAAGTCAAAGCGCTAAATGCCAACCTCAGCACACTGGAGGGTGAGTCTTAGAACTGTCTTTTCCAGATGGTTGTCTTCCCACCTTCAGAAGCTGGTGCTGTCTGGGTTTGCTTTTCAAGGCTGTATAGCTCGAGCTCTCCATCCTGCTTCACATTCTGCAAATTAGAGCCCCAGGAAGGTGCATGGGAGGGCGTGCCTTGCGTATAGAGCATGCACACTTTGGCTAATAACTAACTTCACTGCTGCAAGAGGGGCGGCTCCAGGGAGATGAGATGTAGGTTCAGGAATTAAACCCTCACAAGCACTAACCCAAGCAGTGGCATTACATCCCTTCTCTTCAGAGAGATTAACACTAATCTTGACCAGGTTATTCTGGGGTTCTCAGCCTGCAGTGGCTGCCCTGAGCATCAAGTCCACGCACCTTAGCATGGACTACAAGATTCACCACACCCCATCTCCTACTTTCCTCTCTCCGCGTCATCTTTCTCTTTACCTTTCTCTGCCCCGGCAATCAAACTGTTTCCACTGCCCTCCTCACCCCTTGCCTTTGCTTTTGCTGTTTTCTCTGCCTGGAAGAGCTTCCTCTCCCCTCCATCCTTTCATTCCTTTAACGCGGGAGTTCCCAATCCCTGGGCCATAGACAGGTTAGAAACTGGACCACACAGCAGGAGGTGAGCAGTGGGCAGGCAACTGAGGATTACTGCCTGAGCTCTGCCTCCTGTCGGATCAGCGGCAGCATTAGATTCTCATAGGAGTGCGAACCCTATCGTGAACTGCGCATGTGAGCCATCTAGGTTGCATGTGCCTTATAAGAATCCAATGCCTGATGATCTGAGGTGGAAGAGTTTCATCCCGAAACCGTCCCCCACAACCCCAGGCCATGGAAAAATCATCTCCCATTAAACTGGTCCCTGGTGCCAAAAAGGTTGGGGACTGCTGCTTTAACAGATATGTATTGAGTGCCCATTTCTAAACCTACAGAGCTTAGCCAGCACTGTGCTAAACCCTGGAGGATTTAATCCTTTCCATTCTCTACCTCTCTTTATATGTTGTGTTCTCTCCTCTTTGTATTTAAGACCCAGCTCAGACATAGCCTCTTCCAGGAAACCTTGACAGTCCCCACTCCATAAAGTTATGCCTCCTCTGTGCTCACATGATACTTTGGACATCTCTCTCTCTCTCTCTGCACTGCATCCATGCATTCACCAATGGCATGCTGAGCACCTGAAACAGACTGAGCACCGTTCTTGGTGCTGGGGATGCAGCAGTATTCCTAGGCAACACGCATACCTGCCGTCATGGGCCTAGTGGGCAGAGACAGACGGCAAGCAATATAAATAAGTAAAATCTATGCTATGGCAGTGATAAGTGGTAAGAAGAAAAATAAAGGAGTGGAGGAGCTGGAGAGGAATTTCCATTCTAGACAGAGTGACCAGGAAAACCACCACTGAGCAGATGGCTCTACTAGAAAAACCCAAAGGGAGTAGAAAGTGAGCTGCTGCTCAATCTAGATGAAGAGTCCAGATTGAGGAAACCACAGGCACAAAAGCCCTGAGGTTGAATATCTCAAGTGTGCTGGGGAGGCTGTGAGAAGGACACACGAGGAGCAGGGGGTTGGGGGAGAGCAGGCAGTGAGGCCAGAGAAGGGGAAAGGGGATGGTTTGATCTTCAGGGATGTGTAGGGACTGCAAAGCCCACCTCTTAATCTAAGATGGGATGCCTTTGAAGAGTAAGGCTGGCATGACGTAACTTACAGTTTAAGGAGATCAGTCTGGCTTCTGTGCTAAAAAAAAATAGACAGGAAGGAAGGGGGCCAAGGGCGAAAGCAAGGAGACTACTTAAGAGATGAGTGCGGTGACCCATACAGGTAATGATGGTGGCTGGCCTAGGGTGGCGTGATGAAGATGGTAAGGCATGTTGGGATTCTAGATATACCTTGAAGATCAAGACAGTGGTATTTGTCCAACAGATCAAATGTGGGTCACGAGAGGAGTGAAGGGTGACTTTGGTGGGTAAAACTCTAAGCAACTGGAAAATTGGAAGAAGGGATTTAACATTTATTGAGATGGGAAAGAACATAAGAGCAGGTTTGTAGCAGGACCATGAGGAGCTCAGTTTAGATCAGCCCTTGCTGTGTTGTATTATAATATCCTATTGATATGTCTGTCTCCTCCCCAAGACTATGAGTTCCTTGGGTGCAGGAAGTTTGACTCACCGCTGTGCCCCCAGCGTCAGGCGCAGCACCCAGCCCATTAGGTTAAGAAACATTGGATTGTGGCCAGGTGAAGTGGCTCACTCCTGTAATCCCAGCACTTTGGGAGGCCAAGGTGGGAGGATTGCTTGAGGTCAGGAGTTCAAGACCTGCCTAGGCAACATAGTGAGACCTTGTTTCTGTAATTTTTTTTTTTTTTAATCAGCCAGGCATGGTGGCGTGTGCCTGTAGTCCCAGCTACAGGGAGGCTGAGGTAGGAGGATTACTTGAGCCCAGGAGGTTGAGGCTGCAGTGAGCCAAGATCATGCCACTGCACTCCAGTCTAGGTGACAAAGTGAGATCCTGTCTCAAAAAATGTATATATTAGACTGATAAATGGATGCAGATGGATGAAAGTAGTGAGGAAAGAAGTAGCCAAGGATTGCCATGTTCTAGCTTTCCTTGAGCAAGTTCCTTTACCTCTGAGCCTCACTCACTTCGTCTGTGAAATGATTGCTGTGCTTCAGAGTAACGACTTGAAAGCATTTTTAAAACTGTGGCAATCGCCAGGCACAGTGGTCCACACCTGTAATCCCAGCACTTTGGGAAACTGAGGCAAGTGACTCACCTGAGGCCAGGAGTTCAAGACGAGCCTGGCCAACAGGGTGAAACCCTGTCTCTACTAAAAGTACAAAAATTAGCCAGAAGTGGTGGCGCAGGCCTGTAATCCCAGCTATTTGGGTGGCTGAGTCAAGAGAATTGCTCGAACCTGAGAGATGGAGGCTGCAGTGAGCCGAGATTGTGCCACTGCATTCCAGCCTGGGTGACAGAGCAAGACTGTCTCAAAAAAAAGTGAAAACTAAAAACTAAAAACTAGGGTGGCTTAGGATAATATTGTTCCTTTATCTTAGCAAGACACTTCATCTCTTCTTGCTTTTCATCTCCATCTATGACATGCAAGAAGAGAGAAGACGTGATGCTCAGGTAACTGTTTCTAGAACAGGGAGTAGGTCTTCATATTGTAGAACACACGTCAGTGGTCAGGAAAGCAGCTCTCCAAAGCCAAGTGGGAAACCTGAGCCCTGCATCACTGCACATACAACTAGCTTCAGACAGTAAAATCTGTGCTTTAATTTTTTTTTTTTTTTTTTTGACGGAGTTTCACTCTTGTTGCCCAGGCTAGAGTGCAATGGCGCGATCTCAGCTCACCACAACCTCTGCCTCCTGGGTTCAAGTGATTCTCCTGCCTCAGCCTCCCGAGTAGCTGAGATTACAGGCATGCGCCACCACACATTGCTAATTTTGTATTTTTAGTAGAGGTGGGGTTTCTCCATGTTGGTCAGGCTGGTCTCGAACTCCCAGCCTCAGGTGATCCGCCCGCCTCAGCCTCCCAAAATGCTGGGATTACAGGTGTGAGCCACCATGCCCAGCCCAATCTGTGCTTTCTGGAACTTCACCCAGAACTTCACCCAACACTGTACTCTGGTCCTCTTGACTTCTGCTTTATTCTGAAAATTATAATACATAAAATTATTTGAATTAGTAGCACTGTGCCTAAGAATTTCCTTGGCCTCTCCAATTTAGTGGACTTTATTTTCTCTCACACAATCTGTTTTTAAAAATATTTCTAATGACAACAGTAATGCATACCTTGTAAAAAAGAAGTTCTAACTGCAATTTATAACATCAAACTGAAAAGTCTTTCATTATACCAACCCAATATATATGGCTAAATATTGGTATGAGTTTTGTGTTTGTACTAATTTCCTTTTTAAAAAATAACTTATATAGGGCTGGGCACAGTGACTCACGCCTGTAATCCTGGCACTTTGGGAGGCCAAGGTGGGTGGATCACTTGAGGTCAGGAGTTCGAAACCAGCCTGGCCAACATGGTGAAACCCTGTCTCTACTAAAAACACAAAAATTAGCTGTGTGTAGTGGCGGGTACCTGTAATCCCAGCTACTGGGAAGGCTGAGGCATGAAAACTGCTTGAACCCAGGAGGCAGAGGTTGCAGTGAGCCAAGATTACACCACTGCACTCCAGCCTGGGTGATAGAGTGAGACTCTATCTCAAAAAAATAAATAAATAAATAAAATAAAAAATAAAAAAAAAAAGCTATACATGCGTTTTGTGTTTGTATATGTGTATACCTAAAAAGGTATACAGAAGTCCTCCCTTATCTGCAGTTTTGCCTTCTGCAGTTTCAGTTACCTGTGGTCAGCCACGGTTTAAAAATATTCAATATCTCAATGTGAATTTGAGAGAGAGAGAGAGAGACCACATTCACATTCACATTCACATTCCTTTTATCACAGTGTATGTAGGTGTTGGTACTGTCCACACTTTCAGGCATCCACTGGGGTCTTGGAACATATGCCCTGCAGATAAGGGGGACCACTGCACACCCATTTTAGTGATGCGTCTCTCAGATTAATTCGCTTGGAAAAAATGTTCACTTTCTTCTTTTGATTCATCTACTTTTCTGGGTTTTCAAAAGATAACATGTATTCCTTATGAAAAGCAGGAATTGATCTCTTAAACAGAGAATTTAAAGTTATATTGTTCTAGATAGACATCATTCATATATTATACTACGCTTTTAATGAATATGGATTTTCTTTTTTCTTTGTTGATTATTTAGTTTTAACCAAGATTGACAACTACACTCTGTTGGATTACTCCCTAATCAGTTCTCCAGAAATTACTGAGAACTACCTTGACCTGAACTTGAAGGTAACTTTATCATCATCAGAATCCTCAGCCTGGCTGTCAACAGCCAATATTTAGAAAACGGTGATTATGGACTGGGTGCGGTGGCTCACAACTATAATCCCAGCACTTTGGGAGACCCAGGCAGGTGGATCACTTGAGGCCAGGAGTTTGAGACCAGCCAGGTCAACATGGTGAAACCCCATCTCTACTAAAAACACAAACAATTAGCAAGGCATAGTGACACACAGCTGCATTCCCAGCTGTTTGGGAGGCTGAGGCGGGAGAATTCCTTGAACCTGGAAGGCAGAGGTTGCAGTGAGCCGAGATCTTACCACTGCATTCCAGCCTGGGTGACAGAATGAGACTCTGTCTCAAATAAACAAAAACAAAAACAAAAAATAATGATTCTGTATGGAAGGAAATATATATACATCCTCTGAATAATTTAATTTTCTTTCAAGCAACTGCCTCATGTTTACACCTTTTCAAAAGATTCTTGAACATTTTGTTGATAAGCAAATGATTGTATTGTACAACATATGTCTGCCCTCTTCAGGAGAAGGATCATATGTCTTTGCCTCTAGGAGTAGGTTTGAGGCTAGGAGGCAGCAAGTAAAGTGGTCTGTATTTATTGGAACTTAACACATCAGTAGGTGGTACACGTTGGCACTTCCATTTCTAAGTGTCAGGTTAGTGGATTTAACTGAGGGCTGCTGACCTCTATCAGGGCCATAAGCACGTGGAATTAGTGTTCACTGATCATGGAAAAATGGTCATTGTGCTTATGTTTCATTTTGCTCCAAAGCTAATATCATTGTCTTTTAAAAAGCATATGGACTCATACTTCACTCACCAGAGTCTTTCAACTCAGTTCAATGTTGGACAAGACAGTATTTTGTAATAACGCCCTATAGCTAATGAGAGCAGTGCTAGAAATGCCACAAAAATGATTTAAACCATTTGGAGTCTTGGGTCCTTCTTTCTATGATTCCCCAGGTACTTAGCAGACACAGATTTTTGAAGGTCAAGTGTTTGACACCACTTCACAGCACCTCAGGAACGACTTTTACTCAGAGTTGTCCTTCCAGCTAAATACACCTCCTTCTTTGTCTGAGAAAAGTTCGAATAAGGGTTCTCATTGGGTTACACCCTGGGGTGAAGAGACACACCTAAATATGCCCAAGAATCCTAAGAGCTTTGAAAAAATAGTCACTGGTCAAGGAGTCAGAAAGCCTTAACAGTTTTTCAGCATTACTGAGTTTCTAGGATTCTTCTTCTTCTTTTTTTTTTTTTTTTTTTTTTTTTTTTGACAAGGTCTCCCTCTGCCACCCAGGCTGAGGTTGGAGTGCAGTGCTGCAGCCACAGTTCACTGCAGCTTCAACCTCCCTGATTCAAGGGATTCTCCTCACTCAGCCTTCCAAGTAGCTGGAACTACAGGTACACGCCACCACACCTGGCTAATTTTTGTATTTTTTATAGAGACAGGGCCTGCCATGCTGCCCAGGTTGATATGGAAAAACAATCAATCAATTCAAACTCCATTGCTCCAGTGATCCACCTGCCTCCGCCTCCCAAAGTGCTGGGATTATAGGCGTGAGCTACCGTGCCCGGCCCGAGCTTCTGGAATTCTTGTTCTATTTCAGAGGGTCCACCTTCTTCGCCTTCTTAGAATTTGAGTTTTGACCCGATACACTGGTCTTTCTCTCTGTTTTCCCACAGGGCGTATTCTACCCACTGGAAAACCTCGCCGACCCACCCTTCTCACCAGTTCCTTTTGTGCTCCCAGAACGCAGCAACTCCATGCTCTACATTGGAATCGCCGAGTATTTCTTTAAATCTGCATCCTTTGCTTATTTCACAGCTGGGGCTTTCAATGTCACTCTCTCCACCAAAGAGGTGAGGAGAGTTAACTGAGGATGTCAATGGTCACCACCATTCAGCCTTTTTATAAGTATCCTGTTATGGGACTTTTACGCCATAATTTCGATTCCTGGGTTATCACTCTCAGTAAGACAGTGGAGGAATGAAGGAATTGTGGAATGAACACGGTTATGGGTTGAGCATCCCTTATCCAAAATGCTTGGGACCAGAAGTGTTCTGGATTTCAGATTTTGTCAGATTTTGCGATATTTGCATTATATATACTTACCGGCCGAGCAGCCCTAATCTGAAAATCCAAAATCTAAAATGCTCCAATAAGCATTTCCTTTGTGTATCATGTTGGCATTTAATAGTTGGATTTTGGAGCACTTTGAATTTCAGATATTCAGATTAGGGATGTTCGACCTGTATTAGCTGGGGAGCTGTCGAGTTTCCAGTTCTGCTACATTTGTTTTTTCATGATACCTCACCACTCACCACTGTACTAGATTCATCTCAGATAATACCAAGACCCCTTTCCATCATGTATTGCCTGTGACCTTAGAGGTCATTTCAATTTATATAACTTCTATGTGCCAGAATGTCTTCATCTGGAAAAGGCAGATAATAATAGTTCCATACTCACAGAGTTGATATGGGCATTAAAAGATTTAAATATGTGTCAAGCATTCAGATCAATCCCCAACACAGAATAAGTGTGATATAACTGTTGCTCATCATCATCATCATCATTATTTCCTGTATTATGCTAACATAGTTACCCTGGTTGTAATTACAGCTGGTTTATCTACAATGATTAGTAATAGTACAGCTATTCATTGATTCTCTGTCATGCACCTCCGTTTTATAATGACAGCACTGTCTCTAGCCAGCCAACCAAAAACTTTTATTGAGCATCTCTTTTTGAATCTTCTCATTCTACATGTCTTAATTATACAAGTAGATATAAAGCTTATGTTCCGAATGGTAAGTATGGCAGCTACCTTACGATGCTGAGAATTAGACACCTCTAGCTGCAGACTTGAAAATCATTCATCTGTGAATGTAAACTCCTTAAGCATCTGGTATCTCAGTAATCCCTAAAAGTGAGGACAGTAACACAAGGCTTATTGTTAATGACTGTAGAATATGTACACATAGATTGTAATATATATATAAATAAAGAATATGTACACATAGATTGTAATATATATAAAGAATATGTACACACAGATAGAATGTAATATATATAAAGAATATGTACACATAGATTGTAATATATATAAAAATAAAAGTTTTCATGCTATATACGTACAATCCATGTGTAAATATTCTACAGTTATTAACAATAGACTGTATTGTTCCCAGAGTTAAAAGAAATATAACTTCCTGTGTGACCTTGGGCAAGTCACTTTACTTCTCTGAACTTCGGATTCCCTATGATTGGGCTATAAAATGATAGGTCCCCTTTAAACACTGAATATTTTATGGTGTAACAGCTTCACAATTCATAAAATTGTAGGGAACACTACGTTTTCCCTGAAAAGACAATCCAGGTAAAATCCTAACAGTGACATAATGGACTTTATTTTCCAGATTTCCAACCATTTTGTTCAAAACTCTCAAGGCCTTGGCAATGTGCTCTCCCGGGTAAGTGCTCAGGGTTTGAGTCTTGATAGTGTATTTGGCTCCATTGCAATTACTTCTGGAAGACTTGTGGGTTCTATGTATTCCTTTTTGGATAAGTCCCTCTGTCTATTATTGGGAGTTTTTTCTCTTAATCAACTATCCACGAATATTTACTGAACAGTACAGTTTAAAGTGCAATTAACATACAAGTTAGAGTATAATTGTAAGTTCACAAAATAAATCACCTGTGTCTTCCACAATATTCCACCACACTTGAAATAATTAGTTTAAATAAAGGATTTATTAGTGTAAATGAAGGATTCAATTCTTAAATGAAGGATTAGTGCCAACACTTGTAACTGTAGTAAAGCAACCGTTAATATTGTGCCTTCGTAGCACACTAAGTATTGAACATAATGAACCTACGGGCTAGGAATTGCCCTTGAGGGCAAAGAGATGTTCATGTAGCATCCTGGTTTTGGAGCAAGGATCTTGAGTCAGATAGACCTGGATTTGTTTTTGTTTGCTTGTTTTTTGAGACAGGGTCTCGCTCTGTCATCCAGGCTGGAGTGCAGTGGCACGATCTTGGTTCACTGCAATATCCGCCTCCCCGGTTCAAGTGATCCTCCCGCCTCAGCCTCCTGAGTAGCTGGGACTACAGGCACAAGCCATTACGCTCAGCTATTTTTTCTGTTTTTTGTAGAGGCATGATTTCTCCATGTTGCCCTGGCTGGTCTCAAACTCCAGGGCTCAAATGATCCACCCATGTCAGCCTCCCAAAGTGCTAGGATTACAGATGTGAGCCACTGTGCCCAGCCCAGACCTAGATTTGAATCCCAATTCTACCACTTATTCCCCTAGAACCTTGAGAACATCATTTAACATCTGTAAGACTCACATTCTCCACTATGAAACAGGGATGCTGATAGAATCTGCCTCACAGGGATTTTCTGAAGATTCAATGTGATAATACATAAAGCCCCTGCACAGTGGGTAGTATCAAGTATTATGTTCAGTAACTGCTAACTGTTATCATCGTTTGATTTTTGTGTGCGATTATGATTATTAAAGAGCTGTTTTTCTATGATAACTGCACGATGTAAGTTTTAGTCACCACAGGCCGTCCTAACCTTGTGATTTCCCTTCATCAACTCACGTCTCACAGTCTTTATTTCTTTATTGGAATGTGGGCAGATTGCAGAGATCTACATCTTGTCCCAGCCCTTCATGGTGAGGATAATGGCCACAGAGCCTCCCATGATCAATCTACAACCAGGCAACTTCACCCTGGACATCCCTGCCTCCATCATGATGCTCACCCAACCCAAGAACTCCACAGTTGAAACCATCGTTTCCATGGACTTCGTAAGTCTGGGGAGACAGTGGAGCAGCCTGTAGATGCCAGTCCTGCTCCTGCTGTGGACTGTTGGCCAGCAGCTTTGAAATGTTCGAAGAGGGTGGGGATGCTCCATTGATTAAGAGTGAGGATGGAGGCTGGACGCGATGGCTCATGCCTATAATCCCAGTGCCTTGGGAGGCCAAAGCAGGAAGATTGCTTGAGGCCAGGAGTTAGAGACCAGCCCGGGCAACATAGCAAGACCTCATCTCTACAAAAAAAAAATTGTTTAGCCAGGTGTGGTGGCGTCGTGCACCTGTCGTCCTAGTTACTCAGGAGGCTGAGGTGGAAGTGTGGCTCTGAACCCAGGAGTTTGAGGCTACAGTGAGCTATGATTGCACCACTGCACTCCAGTCTGGGCAACAGGGTAAGACCCTGTCTCAGTGAGGTTGGAGTTGAGGGAAGGGT